>NC_069781.1:54465498-55715498 GCF_027406575.1 Nycticebus coucang | reverse complement strand
CAATAAGACTCTTTAATAAAATGTCACCTTGAATAATCTGTAATTTATCCAATGGATCAGGATTCAAGTTATTTTAAGGTATGTTGCTTTGCAGGCATGTTAAAGGAATTAATGGGTTTGAAGGAGATATTCTTCTGGGTGAATAAACTATTTTGTGAGTACTTTAGTAAGCATAGTAATTCCTTGAACCTGAGGAATTCAGGTGAGTAAATGGTGCCCTAGTGGCCTCCAATTTAATGAATTTCCTAAAGATGGTTGACTCACTTCATCTAGCAAGATCATTGCTAAAATGGTTTGAACTACTCTGGGGGGACAATTGATAAAAATGCAAAGTGATTGAAATGTAAGAAAACCTTCTGAACTAAAGTGACCTTCCATGAAGTTCAAGTTCTTCTCCAAAAATTTCAGCTATTAACCTAAGATTGTTCAACACCCGACTAAGAGCAAAGCACTGAACTGTTGCCAAGGGAATATAATGTTATTACCTTAAATAAGAGATAAAAAATGGCCATTTTAGTTACCAAGTCTTATTAATTAATTATTTATTTATTTTAGTTTTTTGTTGTTCTTGAGGTTGCTGCTGCTGGGGTCAAGCACTCTCAACCACAAAGTTTGGGGGCTCAATATTTCAGTAGTCAAATCAATATTCTAACATCAGATTTACAATGATAGGCATTTTTCTATTAGCCTCACATTCCAGTAGGCAAAACTAACAAGATTTTTTTTCTTCCATACTTTCAACAGATTAAGAACACCTTTCTTTTCCAGGTCTTGAAAGCAGTCTTGTTAAAATTATGGCACATGTCCCAACTGCTGCCCACACACTTCCTGCCCCTAACCCTATCACTGGCCTTCTTTCCAATTGACAGTAAAATTAAAACTATTTCAAGCCTCTTTATACTCTCTCCTGAAAATTATTTTTATTTTCATTGCAAAATTGTATAGATGAAACCCTGAAGCATATCACCTTCCTTCAGATTATGATTTACCTACCAACATGACTACTTGTACCTATTACTTAGAATTTGTTGTTGGTTAATTAAATAGAATAAATAGTGCATTATCCTTGCTAGGGGATCAATACTCTGAGAGAATGAGGTGAGTCAGCATAATCAGGTGCTGCTTTGTTGATGAGTAAGCCAAGGTAAGGAGAAGCAGTGACTTTCCCAATGTCAAACATGTTAGAAAAGTACATCTTGAAAACCCTGAGTCCATGAATTACCATCTAATTGCTTGATGTGCTGAGTCATGCTGTTTCTCTTTAAAGTCTGAAATTAGTTTTCCATATATCTTTAGATGCAACAATAGTTGAATTAGAACCTGGTGTGTTTTCATGGGATGGATTTTAACATGATGATGCTAGACACATTGGTAAAACCTCATTAGAAAAGCACTTTATACTATCTTAGCTTTCCACAGTGTTTTTTTTTTTTTTTAACTCTTAGAAGCCATAATTTCCATATCAAAGGCTACCAAATGGTATGAGGGAAGGAGGAGGAGAAGAGAGTAATGAATTACATGTCGCCACCTTCCACTTAGACCTTTCCAGGAAAGATGCTCTTAAAGTTTTAGATATAAAGTTTACCAAGGGGGTTATTTTGATAAAAAGCTCCTGTGCTCAGAAAATGTTTGAATACTACAAATACATACTGAGGTACAATATCTTTTACATTTTACTCTAACATCTTAAAACATGTACATAATTTATAAAGATCTGGAGACCATGGGGTGAGGGAATCAAAGTAAAATTCAATCTGAAGTTTAGAGCAACGAAAAAAAGATTTTTATAAAGGAAAGTTTCTTATGAAAATAAGATTTTCTTATGAAAATCTCCTTTTGAATTTGCACTAACAGATATATTGATGACCTACCCAGATTTTAAATTTGAACAGGCAATAGAAAAGAACCTTCAAGAGCTTTCTGCACATTAGTATCCAAGTAATTGTGGTTAAGGAAATTAATGTAATTAAAAGAAAACCCCGTTTATAACTCTAAAGGTATAATGCTGAAATCTGAGAGTTAGAAGATTGTAGTCATTTGTTCATTCATTTCATCAATATCTGAAGGAAAACTTACAGAGCACTTATTGTGGAATAAGCTGCCATTGTACACACCAGGAATGGGACAGGGACAAATATGCAACTCCAAACTTCACAGAGCTTCGATTGTATCAGGAGAGGACAGAAACTTAGAAAGCAGGTAAGACATACTAAGTAGGCCGTCTTCATAATTACCAGTATATCATCAATATTAGCTTTATAATTGAGGAGCACATATCAAGCAGCCTTTACGAATCTGTAACACAAATCTCATGAAGATATATATCATTAATAACAAACACCAGTACGTCAAGACAAAACCGATGAGGCATGTAGCCCTGGATATTCTTCTCTCATCTCCAGTAACTCTTGTCTTCACTGGAAATTATATTTCTTATACTTTCTTTTTCTTTCCGCCTATGTGACAAGTTTAATTCCTTGTGTGCAGTATATTGTCAATGAACTTTTGTTAAATACATGAATGAATTAATGTGAAAAAATATTTCACAGTGTATATTGAGTCCTTCCTGATAAACTAATTATTTTCCAGTGGTAAGTTAATTAGAATAATATGTTGCCTTTTTCACATAAGCTTGTAGGAAGCTTGCATTGACATTTTGGTTCAACAACTGCAATTTACCTAATAACCCTTCATTTTGGTCTTTTTATTTTTCTCAACTCATTTGCTTCTTGACTTTTTCCCACTTTGTCTTGTATTATTTGACTTTGGCCTTACTCATTCTTCATTTATTTAGCTCCTAAGTAATTTTTGAAAGGAGACATGTTCAAATCAATATTATTTAGAAATCACAGAGAGAAGAAAAAAATTAGTGTGCAGTGGTTAATTCCCACGCATTTTTCTTTCTTTCTTTTTTTTTTTTTTTTTTTGGTCAGGAAATAAGTTATCAATTTCAGTTTTGTTACCAGGGTGGGAAGTAATATATATGAATTTTAGACTTAACAAAATCTTCTTTTCCTGATTATAAAAACAAGACATTTTCTCTGCAGAAGACATACAAAAAAAGGGAAAACGATTCATACGCACCATAACTAATGTATTTCTTTCTGGTTATGTAGAGAAGAAAAGAAAGAGATCTATATGTTGGATTGTCACTGTTAATAACAGTTTGTAACCAGATCATTGCTCACTAAACTATAGTATAAGCCATCTCAAAAGTTTGTAAAACTTTTAGTGATTACTTTTAATGGCTGCCCCTCATCCACGTTTATTGAACCCTCCCCTACTGTTACCCCTTATGTTGGCTTAGTCATCAAAAAATGATTTACTCTCTATACAGTGATCTACTTGAATTTTATCTGAATCTTATTTTTTTTCTTTGTACGTTTGGAACTATTGGGGCAAAATGTATGCATTTTTAAAGACAATACTCCAGATGAAATATCTTTATTACATAGCTCTCATTACCCTATCACTCTCCTATCTGTGGAAATGATTTTCATTAGTTAAGGTTTAATGTCTATCCACTACCTTTAGACACACTCAAACTAACAGATGAAAAACATAATGTTACCATAATCTTTTTGTTTAGTATTATGCTTTAGCAATTACCCAGATTGTGCCAGCATTAGTTCTTACAACAACATATTGATTAATCACATTTAACATAAAGTCAATACTTTCCAACACATGGAGAAGGCTTTACACACATATTACCCATTCTATGTTAACTCTGTGTATTGCATGTCTTCTTTGTTTTGTAAGCTGGAAAATTTGAGGATTATTCAGACAAAAAATAAAATTAAAAAAAGAAAAATAGAACTATTAACAAAAAAAAGAAATGGGTGCTTTTTAAATTTTTAGTTTTGTACTATAGCATCATCAGTGTATTTATTTCACACCATACTCAAGAATGTCCCAAGATGTTATGAATTCATTCAGTCACTTATTCTTTTTGTAAAACCTTTTAGCAAATATTTATTTGCCTCATACAGCATGCTGGTAACTTTTCTACACACTCGGGATATAGTTGTGGGGAAAAAAAATAGTCAATTGTGTTAAAGAGCTCCGAGGTTTTGTATAAAACTTATTCAAACAAGGAATTTTTATAAATAATTACAGAAAATAGCAATGCCCTTTGTAGAATATGAAAAATAATAGCATAGAATAATAGAATAAAAGCCATAATAAAAAGTGATGATCGAATATTATGAGGTCAGACAGTTAAGTTCACCAGCTCACCCGAGAAAGTGGGCTACATACTTCATTGCTATATATCACTATGTTCACCTTCAAAGTATTTCCCTGGGGATGTTATGTACTGATCCCATAACCTAGTCCACCCTTCAAGGATGGGTTCATGAGCTTAATTGTCAGACTTCTACAATGACGGGTCTGGTGGCCATTCTAGAAAAAGAGTTCCAAAATTGCTTTGAAGAGTGGACCAAGTGCTGGCATCAGCGCATAGCTTCCCAAGGGGAGTACTTTGAAGTGCTATTCCGCAATGAGGTTCATAATACTTTTCCTAGGATGAGTTCATGAACTTAATTGTCTGACCTCATACATCTCCTTGTGGCTAACAAAGTCAGAAATAAGTCTATTTTAAAACAAGCAAAAATGACAGAATTATCTAGATGCCATAAGGTCTAGTAGATCAGGCCCGAAAATTGTGAGAGCGATGGCATAATCACTGGTACAATATTACATCACAGGTGCCTCACTCAGATTGTTGGTAAATAGCCCTATAACTAGAATAAGGAAGTATAATGTGAAAACTTTTACTCAGTGTTTTACAGACCATAATTGCTGCTATACCCTTATGAGGGGAGCACCTGATTTGAATGCCTCACCATACAAATAGAATTTGAATTTTTCAGAATTTAATTATTCATATTGTTTATTGTAGGAAGTTAGATTAGGAGGTATTATGATGAAAGTCTTCTGCAGAAGACATGGGAATGTGCTATCTAAATCTCATTTCAATAAAGAACTTGCTGCCAAGCTACAAAAAGGGCAGCCAGAAGATGACCTTTGGCTTTCTCAGCTGCAAATCCCACTTGCTCAAGTCAAGCCCTTCCCGGGGCATCCTGGTTCCAGTGACTTGACTGTGATCAGAGCATCGACTGTAATGTGAGAGGTGAGATTATGAATGTGAGATGTTCTCCCAAGCTGTTGTAGTGTTGACTGAGGCTTTTCTAAGCCTGGATTACAGATGGACCACTTTCTCTCCCCACTCCTGCCTCTGCCTTAGGTCCTTCAGAAGTGTTGATTCCCTATATATATTTTGCACCAAAAGCTCCATCTCTACAGTGCTTCCAGAGAACTCAGCCTAGGATACTGAGTGACCTACATTTTAAAAAAACTCCGTAGCATGACGTAACAGTAAAGTAAATGCCTTAAGCCCTGTACTAGAAGGGCCAGTTCCTGAAGTACTTAAAGGGCCTTAAAATACTAGAATTGTATTTCTAAGAAAATAGCCATTGCAAGATATCAAGGAGTATTATGAGGATCAAGTACGGCTCTTAGAATTTTATAAAAGCTTACAGAGGAGGATGAAATAAATAATGCTTAATTCCACAAAATAGCATATGTAAAGCACTCATCTGAATGCCTAGACAGGGAAGGTTATTTTGATCACTTGGTAAACAATTTCCAGTTTGCAGGCCCTGCCTGCAGTCAATACTAAGGATTCAAAGATAAATGTCAGGCACTTCCAAAAAGGAATAAATACATAGACAAGCAACAAGACTGAAGTCTCATGTGTGCCCAGTATGTGTTATTAAAACTAAATGACAGAGAAATGTAAAGGAGAGTTTCATGTCTCCTAATGCTTCAAGGTTCTGTGCTTAAGGAAATGAGTCAAAAAAGGGTAACTGGAACAATACACAGTACTACACATGCAGATTACTAGGAAGACATTTCACAGTTTCTCCAGTTCACATAATTCTTTTCCCCATAGAACCTGGTCTCCTTAAACAGAAGGACATTACAAACTAATCATTTAAATAAGTTGCTCTGGAGTCTTGCTGACACAGGAGAGGATTTGCGTACATCTTCAAACTGTACTTTTTTGTTTCACATAAGGACAAGGTAATGCACCTGCATTGTATCTTAATGAAGAAGTGCAAATTTATTCATAGGCATAAAACTTTCAATGCCAGATCCAGATGAAGCATGAAAATATTCGGGGAAATCTGTAGAAGAACAAAGATTTAGAATATACAGCCCACCATCCAGGACTAGCTATCTAAACCGTGGGGAACAGTGCAAAATGGAAATGCAGGCACTTTGTTCAAAAATAATTGTTTTAAGATGTCAACAGGATGGCATTAGGTGCAACCGCACAGGTCACAAGCCTGTGAAGCTACATTGCCACTATCACTCCCACGCTGTTGTTAGAGAAACTAAGTCTGTTTTCTCTACAAGCACAGTCTGTTTTCTCTACACACAGAGTGGTGCAGATAGGCACTCAACAAAAATTTGCTAAATGAATAAATAAGGATGCTGATTATAATGTATATATTACCTGTCAAGTCCAACTTACTAGGTGTGAAAGGAGAGTTTATATGACAGTACCAGCATACTGGGGCCTGGATTTTCCCTGATTCTTTTTTTTTTTTTTTTTTTTTTTGTAGAGACAGAGTCTCACTGTACCGCCCTCGGGTAGAGTGCCGTGGCGTCACACGGCTCACAGCAACCTCTAACTCTTGGGCTTACGCGATTCTCTTGCCTCAGCCTCCCGAGCAGCTGGAACTACAGGCGCCCGCCACAACGCCCGGCTATTTTTTGGTTGCAGTTTGGCCAGGGCTGGGTTTGAACCAGCCACCCTCGGTATATGGGGCTGGCACCCTACTCACTGAGCCACAGGTGCCGCCCGAAGTTAATGGTAAGTTTTTTTTTTTTTTTTGGCCAGGGCTGGGTTTGAACCCACCACCTCCGGCATATGGGACTGGCGCCCTACTCCTTGAGCCACAGGCGCCGCCCAATTTTCCCTGATTCTTTAAGCAATGCTGGTGGCTTTCGAGTTCTCCTAGTTCATGATCTTACATTTGTCTCCTCCTGTGTTGTAGGCAACTCAAAATATGTTATTTAATTACATCTGTGTATATTATATGTATAATATATACAGTATATATTTTTATAAAATATACGTACTTTTAGTAAAATGTATGTAGGTTTATCCCAAAATATTTGGGTTGGCTTATGAAAGTATATACACTAAAATAGAAATATTAACAACTTTATAATTAGGATAACATAGATGAAAATGTCCAATGAGATCAGAGGAAAAAGTAGTATGCCTGGATGTATTGCACAAGACCTGACACGGAAAATAAACTAGTGTGCAACCTTGGCTCTGAGATTCCCAAAAAACCAATAAAGGTATGATTAGCTACAAAATTTTTATTATCTACCAAAACAAAGTTGTGAAATATATATTAAATAAGCAGGACTTGTAGGGTTACTTATGAGGAATGTGTTGTTTCTTTTTTCTGTGGGGCAAGTTATTTCTTTTTCCCTGAATGCCATTTAGAGCAAGTCTCATCAATTTTGAAACACTAACAGGTGATAAAAGGTCCTCTAGTCAGTAATCTAAATGTCTAAGTCTAGTAATTTAAATGCCTAAAGGAGTCAATGTGTCAAACTTCCTCAAAGTTATAGCTACATCTCTCACCAATTTACACAAATCATAGGCCAGCTCCATGCAGTGAGGATGAGGGCATAGTTGGCCTCTGATCCCTTTCTCCAGCAGTGATTTTTTTTTTTTCTTTTCTTACTCATGATAATTGATTGATTCTTCTAAGACTATGTTACCTTTAGACTCTGGTATAAGGGCTCTTGTACCTATGCTTTACAGAGGCTCATGTTGGCTATCTTCTAGTCCTGCCCTGCCACACGTGGCAGAAAAGTCAACCAGATCAAGGAGAAACACCTTTCAGAAGTATCTGTCTTCTAATTCCCACTTTTGTTGGAAGACCCAGGATATTCTCTGCTCAGGTGATGCCAGCCCTGATTCCATAATCTGTATGGTGCTTTACCCTGTGATTTTCCCTCACAAATTACAGGGTGGAATACTTTGCTGATATGAAAATCCTTTGACTTGAGGGTGTGGGCCAGTTTTCACAACACTGTGTATGAAACTTGGTCTGTGGTTTTCACGTGTATGTGTGACTGTGAGATTTCTCACCGTGCTGAAAGAAGCTGAAACAGGAAGACAAGGGAGACAGAGTATGGGCTCCCTGAAAGAAGGCCAACAGTGGGGTCTGTATATGCTACCAAGATATTTGTCAGGTAAGACATAGAGCATAATTTATTTATGTAATATGTGTTACTTTAATTCATAACTCTTAAGACATTTGAAGCTTCTTGGGTCCCTAAAATATTAGCTGAGTCTAGTTCGAAGCTCAGTCAAACTAGAGATACTAGAGAAAGTGGGAAAAACAAATTTTCATACTTAATTAAAATTATAATTTTATATTAAGCTGTATGATTCTCACAGGTGTTTCAAAATTATATATTATCTTGTGAAACATTTTGTGGGTGCTCAGAACCTTGTACTACCTACTGGGGGAAAGGACAGATAATATAATGAATCATACGTTTATTCCTTCATTCAGGAAGTATCTGAGATACTTCAAGAAGGTGATCTTCTTGGCCAGTTGCTAACCCCACCTTAGCAGTTCTCTTTTGTATGTGGTTTACTTATGCTCCATAGCAAACCTTCAAATATACCTTGCTATAACAACCTCTGGCCTAACTTGGCCATTCCTCTGCTATTTCATCTTATAATGATCAGCCTTTCTGTCTCTTGTCCTTGAGACTTTCCCAGTGAGATAAAACTCTATCAACTCTCGTCTCCACATTTCATGGGAAACATTATTTTTCCAGGAGGTCCCCCTTAAAGTTTTCCTCTTTTAAATCAAGATGAAGGGAAAAGTTCACTTATGGAACGGAGTTCGATACAACCAACTCTCTCTTAAAAAAAAATCTATTTTTTTTTTTTTTTGAGACAGAGTCTAACTTTGTCACTTTTGTTAGAGTGTCATTGTGTCATAGCTCACTAAAACCTCAAAATCTTGGGCTCAAGTAATTCTCCTGCCTTGGCCTCTCAAGGAGCTGGGACTACAGGCACCTGCCACAATGCCCGGCTGTTTTTAGAGACAGAGTCTTGCTCTGGCTCAGGCTGGTCTTGAATCTGTGAGCTCAAGCAATCCTTTAACATCTAATTTCCCAATTTATCTACACCTTTGATATAATGAGGTGATTAAGAGTTGCAGAACAGGATTTTACAAACTTATTTTTTAAAAATAAGTAAGTTGTGTACTTCAATTTAGTATATGACATATGTTACCTGGGGCCTCACTTAAAATGAGAATACAAGAGTTTTATTTTAACTTTTTTTTTTTTTTTTACAAATGCATATGCTTCATTTTTTTTCAGGATAAAGCTTTTTCTCTGAAACTAAAATCAAAAGATGTAGCATAGTTCTTCATGTAAAGGCTCTTACTTACAGTTAAAAAAATGACGATGACTTAATAGCCGTGACAATTTAACCACGTATATATTGCAAAAGCATAAGTCAGAAAAACCTGAAAGGCCAAATATGTAGCCTGCAGTACAAAAAGAAGGATTATTTTATCAGGTATGGTCCCAGGGAGTCAGTAAAACTCTGGAAATTCTTTGCAAATTTTGTGTGTAAAAGTTTTTTGCCTATTGTTCTAAGAAAAGAACCTGTGCTTGTTCTCATGCAGGCAGTCACATCAAACATCGACTTCTTAGTAAGAAGATCAGCATTGATTATACAAATTGTGGTGACTCACCATAATTCTTAACAGACGAAATACTCATCAATAAAAATGGTCAAAAGATCAATAGATGTCAGAATTCACTGAAGCTAAATTTCTGCCTCTTTTTGCAACGTGAGTTTGTACTTTGGGTTTACTTGTGAAAGTTATACAACTTTGAATGCCCAGGTGCTAAGCAGTACCTGTAGACCAGGATTTGCTGTGTCCTAGGAATCAGTTCTCTCTCTCTCTCTCCTTCTAATTGTTTTTGACAACCACTCTTTTAGAGCCCTTGTTCCCAAGTGCTTAGAGTGGTCAAAAGATAAAGCAACAAAATTCTTGAGACACTCAGACACATGTCAACCCCCTTGCCCCAAATGAAAAGATGAAAACGGCACTACAAGGAGATTAGTTAGGGGACAATAAGAATCCAAACTAAAGAATGTAGGGACATAAGGTGATGAGAGTGGGAAAGAAAAAATAAGTATTAGATATTTTGTCCACAGTGTTATTAATCATAGAGATTAACATCCCATGATCCACAATATCCCAGTATATGACCTTAATACCAGAGATAACAGGTTCTAACTACTTAGAATATTTGCAAATAATCATTTATCTTGAAACTTATGTCTGTGAATTGAAAGGGACATTTTTGAAAAGCATCACAAAATTTGGAGAATCCTTAACTTCTACATTTTGAAATGTCTAATTAAAGATATATTTAACATGCTAATTTTTAGCCATACACATTAGCTACACAAATTTTTGTTAGTTTGTACATTTATAACATTATATTTTGGCATTTCTGGACACTTTATATACTTTTAAAAAATTCTTTTCATGAATTTTGGTACTCCTGCAAAGACATCAGATGGTTTTCTTATTATTGGTTATCAGTGTTTCTACTCAGAGATTATAATACCTATAGTATAATTAAGTACATTTAAAGTACAAAATGGTACAGTTAGAGTAACATTGACAACTGCCCTCCCTTGACTTCAATAACATTTTATTCATCCTTTCCACTTTATTTCAACTTGAAGCCTTTCTCTTACAATAGCATTAATTTTGCCAGTTATTAGAGCCTATTGACAGTCTACAAAGTGTTAAAAAAAAACTCCCCATAGGCTCAGCACCTGTAGCTCAATGAATAGGGCGCTGGCCACACATACCAAAGCTGGTGGGTTCAAGCCCGGCCCAGGCCTGCTGAACAACAATGACAACTGAAACCAACATATAGCCGGGCATTATGGAGGACACCTGTAGTTCTAGCTACTTGGGAGGCTGAGGCAAGAGAATCGTTTAAGCCCAGGAGTTGGAGGTTGCTGTGAGCTGTGACACTAGAGCACTCTACAGAGGGTGACATAGTGAGACTCTGTCTCAAAAAAAAAAAAAAACTTCCCATAAAAAGGATACTTCAGGATTTCATTCCATATATCATGGACATCTATGTGATATTCTCAGATCAAACAGTTCTTAACTATATATGTAAATCTGATTCATAACCAAGTATATGGAAGCATAGCATTTGCTTTCTTAATTGTTTTATCACGCTGGAAAATGATTAGAAGGATTGTATATATTCTCCTTAGCAAGCAAGTCAATTGCCATCAAAAATGGAGGGCTAACTGCATGAAAATGCATCTCAAAAGGAGGAAAATTCTAGCAGTTCATTAGATGAGTATTAAATGTATACGAACGTGTCATTTTTAAGTAAACTCCAAAGATCCACCTGAATTTTTGGCTCTTGTATAATTTCTCATGCTCACTCTCTGAGAACCTGACTTTACCCTATGTGGGAGTGCAGGTGTGGAAGGAGGTGAACTGCATGATATCCTCTGATTCCTAAAACTTACGTATATCTGGCAGCTGCAGAAATATGTAGTTTTGGTCCCTGAGTCCTTCCTACTTGCTGCGTGGAAGTGGTTGGATTCACACAGAGAACAGCTTGATGAAATGTGAACTTTCGCAAATGATAAAACTAAAATCATAACATGGGGCGGACTGAACCAAAACAACTTGATTCTTTCTAGTTAAGTATTTTCTAGTTAAATATTTCATGCCAAATCTGTTTTAGCTTATTCTATGGAAAGAAAAAAAAAATATTTATTTCTATGTAGAGCTTCCCTTACTTCGTGAGAAAGCATTTCAGGTCCTTGCTCCTTGGCTCGCAATATTTGAAATATTTGAATTCGGAATTCATGGCTTATCAATAAAAACACATTGACTTTCACAGAGGTTGTCTGGTGAATTCTAGTACACAAGTAGAAACATTTACTTACATTGTGTTCACAGCTGATAAACTGCAGTTGCTAACAGTTTGTTAATTAAATCTTAGTTAAGCTTTGTCCTTCCTGCTTGAAAACAGGAACTCTTAACATTGGAGGCTGCAATTTGCATGCATTAGTCAACACAAATGCTGAACAAAGTGCTTGTTTAGGTAATAAGATAAGGAGGTGCCCTCCCCACATTTCAGCTCTAACTGCCTCAGAGGCAACATTTCCCAAGATTCTCAGCTCCTGCTTGTTCAGGCAGCTCTGTGGTTTGTGCTGCATATTAATTTCTGTCCGACATGGGAATTCAATTTGTACTGTACATTTCATTTCTTCACAGATTTAGATTTATTTCATGTTCTCTGCTTTTAATTAACTCTCTGGCACAGCTGCTGGACAGGATAGAAAAACTCATTGCTCTCCCTGTGTCATGAGTACACCACCAATCATTTGCCACTTAGATGGTGGTGCAGGAGCTATCAGTTTCTATGGCAACCAGAGCCGTGGTGATTGATTCCTTGCCAGTATGGCATCACCACAGGGAGTGCAGCTTGTGATTTTTGTATGCTCACAACATCCATCTAATTAAAACAGGATTATGGAATCATCCCAGTATATGTTCGACAACTACACTGCAATCCATTTATGTAAATGTCAACACTATTAAATACAGTGGTCAGAGTGTTTATGTGGAATTATTTGTTTTAGTCTTTGGTTTGTGCATTGGAAAGTGAGGACTCAACTACCTGGTTTTGGCCATTATATCCTCTTAAATGGTAGCCTTCAACTCAGCAGTCACTTTGCATTTGAAATCATATAATGCCATGCCAAATGATTACATTTCGATTGATGCAATGCCTAGCAACTCTTAGAATGCTATACTAAGCCTGGCTTGAAAATTGGTTAATTAATTTAGTGCATATGAATTATTTATTCATCAAAAGCTCTTAATTCATGTGATTGATTTCTCTTTTATTCATCTCCCTTGAGAGCAGAACATCCTTCTGCTCTTATGATTTCCCTCTGACAGAGCATTCCTCAACTACTCTAACAGTTGCTGGGGATTTAGGGAAGCCTTACCCATCAGGTGAGACGAAAGATGCAGAATTCACAGTTGTGCATGGAGGCTCCAGATGAAAAAGGCAGCTCAGGGATTTCATGAAGGGCTAAATGGGAAAGAAGCCCTTCAGAGAGCTGTGAGATGTATATGCAAAGTAAAAAGAGAGGACAGAGGGTGACAGATCTGTTAGCAACGTTGTTTTAGACATCAGAGTTTTTGCTGGATAAGGCTGACAAAATATTCTGTTAACATGAAAAATGACAGTCTGTACTACCTAATGGCTTCATGTCCCTGTGCATTTCATTTTCCAATGTATTTCTATGTTATAGAAGCTGCCGTTATGACATATATAAGTATGTGCTGTATAGTATGTGTATTTTCTGTCAAAACTCGACACTTTCTACAGAATTTTTTTTCCCTTGCCTTCACGTGTAATATGAAGAAATTTCACATTCAAATGATACTGTCAGAGGCATTTCTGGTTAAATTTTAATTATTAGTACTATACTTGCCAAAAGTTTTATGACATTTCAAAGTTCTCATGCAATGACAGTAAAATTACTCCCAAAGCAGGAAATTCATAAACTGACAAAAATATATAAAACATTTTGACTAGAGAAAGAAAAAAGGTTCTAATATCAGCCAGGATGTAATGATTGGCTTAGATAAAATTGATGGAAGCAGGAGCGCCTCACCGAAGGTAATTTTTGAAATAAATACTGCTTGTTAAAAAAATGTATACACTTTTTAAGAAAGGGAAAAAAGCCATTAAAGTTGTCATCCTCAATATATACTGATAACAAGAGAAGAGTACAAGTCACATTGAGCATCTTTTGTCATCACAGAAGTCAAATGTAACTTGAGTATTACAAATTTAATACAGTTTTTATTTTGTTAAAATGTGTATACATTTTTTGGCACTTTCTGTATTATTCTCTGGTTGTGCTATCATCAAGTATATATAACTATATGGTGTGTGCAGTTCATTCTATTTTTCTTGGTCTAGGGCAAGGTGTTTCTATCATGTGTCTGCACTCACATCTGTAGTTACAGACTATTTATTGCTAACTCTTTAGGTAGTAAAGCTGATAAACGTGCATCTTAACTATCATATTGGCAGCATCATTCCCTGCACTCTAATGTCTCCTGCACTTTCAGGTGCTACCCTCAGTACTTCTTAAGAGCCAAAATATTTATTAACAAATAAACCAAAAAATGTTTTCTGAGGGTTTCCTTTTTTAAATGAAAGAACTGCATATGTCAAAAATACAAGACATTTTAGTATAATTTTGGTGTTTTTCCCCCCCAAGCAATGTGACCAATAAATAAACCTCCTTTTCAGATGTCTAATTTTTTTTTTTTCATTTAACCTGAAAAAAAAAATGATTCATTTAAATTCCTCTTTACAAAGTGGCATGGCATGGCCACGGCACTCTACCGAGGGCCAGAAAGTGAGACTCTGTCTCTACAAAAAATAAATAAATAAATAAAAATAACAAGACTATTTCAGAAATGTTTGCTCAATTTGTACTCATGTTAGATATCTTCCCTACATACCTGATTGAAAATGGGTTATGGGGGGGGGAAGCAGAAAGAGAGATGGAGGGAGGGGGGTGGGGCCTTAGTGTGTGTCACACTTTATGGGGGCAAGACATGATTGCAAGAGGGACTTTACCTAACAATTGCAATCAGTGTAACTGGCTTATTGTACCCTCAATGAATCCCCAACAATAAAAAAAAAAAAAAAAAGAAAATGGTTTAATTACACAAATTAGAACCAGTGTTATGTTAGGGAAGTCACCTCTGTCTCTATACACATCCTATGTCCTCAAAAAGTATATTTTATTTGCTATGTTAGATTAATAAATATCTGCACTGTGCAAAGGCAGAAAATTATGTTTTCTAGAGTAGTCATAAAGTTCATCTAAAGTGCAGTTAGATATGTTTCACGAAGTTAAAATTAATTATGGAAAGATATAATGAAAATATATTTCAAAACCTAGCATACTCTTGAAAAAACTAGGATATTTACTCATTTTCTAAAAAAAAAAAAAAAATCCCAAGTATTATTTAGATATCTGTTCTTTTAAATGTTTTTATAGATAATGACATCTGAGATGCCATCTCATAGTTTCCAAAAATAAAAAAAGGAAACTCTTTCTTCAAAGTTTTTTTTAATGCTTTTTATAGCAAAAGTGGAGTAAGTAAAATATTGAGTCAAGGACTTGATTTTGCTGCATTCCAGATGGCTGGAGACATATTTGACAGTTCAGGTGTCATGCTAATCTGACAGCACATTTTTTTTTTTTTTTCATTTGGTATGTTTTAGGTTGATGGAATCTAGGGAGTCATTACCTGACTATCCACATGTAGGGAACAGCTGGCCAGCCAGAGATCTATACCTTATGAGTGCACTGACTTTAGTCAAGCTTTGATAATCTGAAAAAAATAAGAGATAGTTCTTTCTCCTTTTCTTTCCAAACATAACAATTGAGTAAAAAGGAACATACATTCTTTGCAGTTGAAGTGAATGTTATCAAGGAAAATACCATTCCAAATACAGTTCATTGAATCAGGCCAAAGAAAATGTTTCTGAACTAGAGATTTTCTTGTATTCTCTGGTCTTCTTCCATATTTCAATAAATGTCAACAATGAAGCTGAATGGAGTTTGGAAAGATGAGTCTAAGAGCTGCCAGTGTCACCTCTTAGTAACTTGGAAAAAGTAGAATTTTTTAATCATATAACTCAAGATTAAAACTTGAGTTACATTAATTAAATAGATAAATGGTAAATAGGCAGATGAACAATAGATAGAAAGAGAAACAATGATTATACGTAGATAGAAGATAGATAATAGATAGAAGAATATGGAACATGTTTAAAATATATTTTTATTATGATGCTACCAAAAGCATTTGACTGCCTTTGGTACAGATGAACAGGAAAGGATGAGTTACAGTCATCAGGATTTGACCAAACACACCATAATTACTGCATGTTGACTGCTTGTTATGTTAGGTGACACTGTAAAATGTTATATATTATAAGATTATGCCATTTAAATACTGCAATATTTCTGTAAGATAGGTACATTTTCTTCATTTTACAGGTAAGGAAACTAAAATTTGAAGAAGTGAAATAACCTGTGCAGAGTCCATGTAAACTAGGAATTCAAACTCAGAAGTTGTAAGTGAAAATGGTTGTTACTGTCATAGCCTATGAAAGTCTAGTATGTGGCATAGACCTGGAAGGATTATAGGAGTCCCTGGAGTCGGCCAAGAACCATCAAATGGTTCTGAAAAAAGAAAAAAAAATCCTGTGACAATCTGAGAAAACTTAAATGTTTCTATTATAACCCCTAAATTAGCAAACTTGTCTAAACTCTAAAGGTAACCTATTCTTTTTCAGTATTATTCCAAACTCTAAAATCATAATCAGTATGGTTGTGGTCCTTTTGGTAGAATGCTAAGACAAGACAGTGCCAGATAGGAAGTGCCAGATAGGACGGAGATGGGCCATACACAAATATAGTAACTCACAAGGAAGTAAATAAATACTGTCACAGACACTACTTATCAGTTATTTATTTACTTATTTGTTATTGTATGTATTTAAAGTGTACAGCATTAAGTTTTAATACACGTATATATACATAGTAAAATGATTACTAAAGGTAAGCAAATTAACATATTTATCACCTTCTATAGTTTCAATTTTTTGTTTTTCTGGGAAGAGCACAAAGAATCTATATTCTTAGTGAATTTTTAACATGTCATATATTATTAATTACAATTCTTTTTCAGTGCATTAGATTTTTAGAATTATTCCTCTTACATACTGCAAATTTCTATCCCTTGTCCTACGTATCTCTATTTCCTCCATTCCCTTCCCCTGTTAACTTCCTTTCTACTCCTAGTTTCTAAGTATTCTACATTGTCTTAGATTCTGCACATATACAACTGAGATCTTGCAGTATTTAGGTTCAGCTTATTTCATACATAATATTCTCCAAGCTCCTCTATGAAGTTGCAAATGAAAGTTTGTTTTGTAAGGCTGAATAATATTCCATTGTATATATATATATATATATTATCCATTTATCTACCACTGGATACCTTGTTTCCATATCTTGGCTATTGTGAATAATGTTGTAAGGAACACAGGAGCACATAATCTCTACGTGCAGAGTACATGGACTCCTGTGCAGAGTCCATGTAAACTGCTAAATTTATTTCCTTCGGTTATATGCCTCTCAGAGGTTACTGGGTTATGGTTAACCAAGGAAGTAAAAGAGCTATACACTCAAAACTATATAACATTGATGAAACAAATTAAAGAAAACATAAATAAACAGAAAGCCAGCCCATGCTCATGGATCAGAAGGACCAATCTTGTTAAAATGTCTAGATTGGTGATATACAGATTCAGTCCAATCCCTAACAATATTCCGATTCATTCATTCCTTCCTCCCTCCCTCCTTCCTTTGTTCCTTTCTTTTTTTTTCTTTGAGGCAGAGTCACTCTGTCACCCTGCATAGAGTGCCATGGCATCACAGCTCATATCAAGCTCAAACTCTTGGGCTCAAACCTTGCCTCAGGCTCCTGAGTAGTTGGGACTACAGGCACCTGCCACAACACCTGGCTAATCTTTCTATTTTTAGTAGAGATGGGGTCTTAGTCTTGCTCAGTCTGATCTGGAACTCCTGAGCTCAAGCAATCCACCTGCCTCAGCCTCTCAAAGTGCTAGGATTACAGGTGTGAGCCACCATGCCCAGCTGGATTTTTTTTCACAGAAATAGAAAAAAATTATAATGTTTACATGGAAACACAAAAGACTCTGAATAAAGAAAGCAATCTTGAAAAAGCAAAATGAGGCCTGGTCCAGTGGCTCACGCTTGCAATCCCAGCATTCTGGGAGGCTGAGATGGGTAGATTGCTTGAGCTCACAGGTTCCAGACCAGCCTGAGCAAGAGTGAGACCTTGTCTGTTAAAATAGCTGGGTATTGTGGTGGGCGCCTGTAGTCCAACTGCTTGGGAGGCTGAGGCAAGAGAATCTCTTGAGCCCAGGAGTTTGAGTTTGCTGTGAGTAATAATGTCACAGCACTCTACCAAAGGCAACAAAGTGAGACTCTGCCTCAAGTCTCAAAAAAAAAAAAAGAAAGAAAGAAAGAAAAAAGAAAAAGAAAAATGAAATTGGAGACATCAAACTTTCTGATTCTGAATTATAAGGCTATATTAATGAAAAAAGTATGGTACTCAAATAATTTACAACAAAAACTCCTGAAACTAATAAGTAATTCTAATAAGTTAGCAGGATACAAGATTAATTTACAAAAGTTAATTGCTGTCTTATATACTGTCAATAAACAATAAGTACTTAAAATTAAAAACAAATGTCATTTAAATTAGCACCAAAATTACAAAATACTTAGGTATGCAACCAAGAAAACTAGTGCATGTTCTATATAAGGGAAACAAAAAATTTATAATGACTTTTTTAAAAACACTGAATTAACAGATTATTTCCTGTCAGATTATGCACATAGATAGGTATACATTTTTAATAATGTCAATTCTTTCCAAATTTATCTATAGATTTAATGAAATCCTAACCAAAATCCTAGTAGTTATTGTGTGGACATCAACAAACTGTTTCTAAAGTTCATATATAGAGGCACAAGATCCAGAATAGCCAACATTATACTCAAAGACAAGAACACAGAAGACTGACATTACCTGAATTTAAGACAGCCACAGAAATCAAGAACATATTGTATTGGCCGAGGAGTAAATAGATCAGTGGAACAAAATAGGAGCCCAGAACCAGAGCCGCTCAAATATAGTCAACTGACCACTGACAATAGAGCAAAGGCACTTGGATGGGAGAAAAGAACACTCTTCCCTGTGAAATAGCTAGACTTTCACATGAAAAACAATGAATCTAGACACTGCTCTTACGCATTCCATAAAAGTCAACAAAAATCGATCACAGATTTAAATGTAGCACACAAAACGATAAAAGTTATAGAACAAAAAAAAAAATCTGGATAATTTTAGGTTTGTTTCTAAGTTTTTAGATTACATGCCAAGAAATACAATCTATGAAAAAAATACAGATGTTGGACTTCATAAAAATTAAAACCTTTTTTTCTGTGAAAGACACTGTTGAGATAGTGAAGACACAACACATACACAGGAAGAAAATGTTTGCAAGACACGTATCTGATAAAAGAATGCTATCTAAAATATATTAAAAATTCCTTAAATTCAACAAGAAGAAAACAAGTAACAAGTGGGCAAAAGACTTGAACAGACTTATCCTCAAAGAAGATAGACACATGGAAAATAATTATATGAAGAGGTGCTCAGCATCACATGTTACAAGGGAATTGTAAAGAAAGCACTGCCCATGATATTCCTTTATACACCTATTAAAAGAGCAAAACTTTGAAATACTAACACCACAAAATACTGGTAAGAATTTGGAGCAACAAGAACTCTCATGCAAGGTGGTACAGTCACATTAGATGATAGTCTGGCAATTTCTTACAAAGTGAAACATGCTGTTACATTATCTGGCAATTACATGGCTCTGTATTTACCTAAATGAGCTGAAAATCTGTGTTCACCCAAACAGCTGTATGTAAATGTTTATAGGCAGCTTATTGAAAATGGCCAACACTTGGAAGCAACCAAGATATCCTTCAATACGTGAATTTATAGACTTACTGTGGTCCCGCCATATTATCACAGACTATTCAGGGATAAAAAGAACAATGAAAAATATGGTAAAATGTTAAATGTATATTGCTAACTGAAAGAAGCCAAAATGAAAAATCTACATAGCATATGATTCCAACTAAATGACATTCTATGGAGACAGTAAAAAATCAGTGGTGACTTAGGGTGTGGGGAGAGGTGGAGATAAAATATGGGCCACAGGGGATTTCCAAGGCAGTGAAACTATTCTGTGTATCAGTGGTTCCCAACCTTTTTGTCATCAGGGACTGGTTTTATGGAAGACAACTTTTCCATGGACTCTGGGGAGAAAGAGTAGTTTCAAGATGATTCAAGTACATTACATTTATTTTGTTCTTTATTTCTATTATTATCACATTGTAATATATAATGAAATAATTATACACCTCACTCTAATGCAGATGCAGCTTAAGTTTCACTTGCCACTCACTGGTAGAGTTTCTTATATGAGTCTGCAAGCATTTTATTTATTACAGTCTCTGTGCAGTCAAATCTCTCTGCTAATAATAATCTCTATTTGCAGGCACGCTCCAGTGCTGTCCCTACCTCAGCTCCACCACTGATCATCAGGTATTGAATTCTCATAAGAGGCCCACAACCTAGATTCCCTTGCATGCCCAGGTTACAGTAGGATTCACGCTCCTATAAGGATCTAATGCCCTGTGGATCTGAGAGGAGGTGGAGCTCAGATGATGATGCCAGCCACGGGGGGTGTCTTGCTCACCCCACTACTCACCTCCTGTTATGCAGGACTGGTGCACAGCCTAGGGTTTGGGGGCTGCAGCTGTATAACACTATAAGAATGGACAAATGTTACTACATATTCGTCCAAACCCACAGAATATGCAACATAAAATAAATCCTAATGTAAGCTTTAGTTAATAATAATGTATTGATATAACTCATCAATTGTAACAAACGCACCACATTAATCCAAATGCTAACAGTAGGGGAAACCATGTGTGGAGGAGTGAGTGGATTTTAGTGAATTCTCTGTTTTCTGATCAATTTTTCTATTAAAGCTATACATGAACATATTAATCATAGCTCTAAATCAAACTACTGCTAAAAAGTAAAGGTTTGATATTTACTATTGTGAACACTGAAGAACAGGACAGTCTTTCCGAGTGTTTATTCTAATGCGTATGTGCGTGTGTCTAATTAATGAAAATTAATTGTGCCTTGTGGTGAAGCCAGTGTCTTCAGCATATAACATCACTGAAACAACACACATTGTACACACGAAGCAACCGCCCATTATCTGCTCTCCCCTCCTCTGGGACTCCATTATCCATTGTTCCACACTCTGCTTCCATGCATACACATTATTTAGCTCCCACTTACAAATGTGGTAAATAAAATAAAAGAATATGTGGTATTTGTCTTTCTGTATCTGAGCTGTTTCACTTAAGATAATGGCCTCCACTTGTTCTTTTCTTGCTTATATGTTTGAGTTCTCTGTGGATTCTGGTTATTAGGGGGGAGGTGGGCGGAGAGAGGGTGATTGGTGGGATTACACCTGCGGTGCATCTTACAAGGGTATGTGTGAAACTTAGTAAATGTAGAATGTAAATGTCTTAACACAATAACTAAGAAAATGCCAGGAAGGCTATATTAACCAGTGTGATGAAAATGTGTCAAACGGTCTATAAAACCAGTGCATGGTGCCCCATGATCGCATTAATGTACACAGCTATGATTTAATAAAAAAAAAAAAAAGACCATAGCCTCCAATTTCATCCATGTGGCTAAAAAAGACACGATTTCTTTTCTTTTTATAGCTGAATAGATTCCTAATGTATTTTTTTTTGGTGAACATTTTTTCATAAGGACACATTTAATCTGATAATTAAAAAATTGGAAAATAGAATTAATGTAAAAATACATTTACATTAAATTAAATGTATTTAATTATGTATTAAATTATTAATACATAATTTAATAAATTTATGTATTAAATTAAATACATTTAATACTAAATGTATTATTAAATGATATTCTATATACAATATGTAAGAATAAATATGCAATTACATATTGTATATACATATACAATCTTACATATTGTATATAGAATATCATTTAATAATACATTTAATTTCACAACATAAGATAGACATTCTTTGCCTATAAATCTTTCAGGAAAATGCAGGGCTCTATTTTAGAGAAGCATCAGTTAAAAGAGGATAGATTCAAATTCAACACATTTGCTCATAAATTTCATAAAGTTTCTGTTGTATCTTTTGTGGGTCAAGGGAGATGCTGCTTGCTAATAATTTAATTTGTGCCAATCTCTAATGCTAAGGAATTTAGAATGATTATCTTATTTCATAAATCACAAAAATGTTAAATTACAAGTTTAATTGTTCCTTTTAAAGAATAAAAGTTCAGTAGATTTATGAACATGAAATTTGAACCTAATTTATGTGATCTAAAGAGGTTGTCTTTAATTTTTATTCTCCATATTCCCTCAAAATGAATTTATTTTGCTTTTTTATATACAGCAAATTACATTTTGTGGAATATGCTATGGGTTATTTGTTTTTTGTACAAACCCAAAGAAAGTTTTAGCTACATTCCCAAGTCAAGTTAATGGATTTGAGAAATAATCTTTGTAAAAGTAAATGTGATTTTTAAATGAAACTTGATGTCATAATTTTAACCTTATCAAGAAACTGTGCCTATAACTTCACCACACACATAAATCAACTACATGATAATATATACCACTTTTACTCCTCAATTAAAAAATAAACAATTTTTGAAGAATAAAAGCAAAAATCAACTGTAGGTAGAGACCGATATATATATATATATTTTTAGTGTTAACTTTTAAAGAAATGTAAAGCAAATACATTTTTGTACTTCAGTTAATAGTCTGGTTATCTATTTATATACAACAAACTATTCTAAAATGTAGTGATTTAAAGTAGAATTTTATTATTTCGTACTGCTGGGTAGTTCTCACTTGAGGTCTTTCATGTAGTTATAATGGATGATGGATGGGTACATAGTGGATGGGATGGAGTTATCTGAAGGCTTGACTTAGCTGGACTTCCAAGATGGCTGACTCATAGGGATAGCGGCCACTTCTGATTGTATTAGGGAGCTCACCTATTCCCTACCCTGCAGATTGCCTACAGATGGTCTTGGTTTGAGCTTCTCAGAGCCTGATGGCTGGGATCCAAAATGGAGTATTATAAGTAGGAACATTCTAAAAGATTCATTCTGTGTCCTACCCACAGAAGCCTCAAAATGTTATCCCTACTCAGAAGTCACCTAAAGCCAATCAAAATTATACTCTACTTTTATTTTTTATTTATTTATTTTTTTTTGTGATTTTTGGCCGGGGCTGGGTTTGAACCCGCCACCTCTGGCATATGGGACCAGCGCCCTACTCCTTGAGCCACAGGCACCGCCCTATACTCTACTTTTAGGTAAGAAAAAGATCAGATCAAGATCACATTGTACTTTCCTGACAAGGTGACTCACACCCGTTATCCTTCTACTCTGGCTGACCCTGGCAGGAAGATTGCTTGAGGCCAGGAATTTGAGACCAGGCTGAGCAAGGGCTTGACCACATCTCTACAAAAATAGAAAAATTAGATGTATACAGGGACACACACCTTTAGACCCAACTCCTGGGGGGGCTCAGAAAGGAAGATCCCTTAAGTCCAGAAGTTTGAGGTTGCAGTGAGCTGTGATGAGGCCACTTGGGGCCTCAAAAAAACAAAACAAAACAAAAAAACCCCCACATAACAAAAGAGCTCATGTTATGGGACTTTATTTTGTTTTCATCTTTGGAAAATGTAATATGCCACAACTAGAGGAAGAGTTCTAAACCTTTCTCTATTTATATAAAATAAATATACTAACCAAGAAAAACTACCTTCAATTACATTCAAATTAAAACTTTATATTCATTATCATGCAATCACATTAGAAAATAATTTTTTATTATCTTGAAAATTTGAACTTTCATTTTTGCTCAACACCTCAGCAATTGTTATCTAAATACTTTCAAAAGATACTTGCACATTAAGAATTATAAGTATTATCCATAATAGAAAAAAACTTGGAGAAAAATTAAATGTCAGCTATTAAATATAAATAAATAATTCACAGTACATTCATTTACACAATGAAATTATAGAGTGGTAAAATGGAGGAATATTAGCATGGCATTTAGTATTAGTATAATATTAGTACTCATATTGAAAAAAATGAAGTTAATTTCAGAAGAGTATGCTAACAATCTTATAAAATTCAAAAACAAGTAAAACTTGTTTTACTTGGACAATGTTAATAATCAGGATAAATAATATTTAATAATCAAGATAAAAGACATTGTAATAAAAATTTTTTTAAAAATCAGTGCTTGAAAGTCAATGATAACCAAACAATCAACGTTTAAATGGAGAAAATCAGATCATGTAGTAATTTCCTTCACTATTGTGGAGCCTGTAGCAAAGGAAAAAGAAAATCCCTCTAAACCAGCAAAATTGATTATAAATTGGTAAATTTCACCCTCTCCCTTCTAAGACAATGCAGTAGTATAAATCAAAAATTTAAAAGGCCATTACTTTTGAAAGAGCAAACCTGCTCTTTAGATTTAGTCATACAGAAATGCATCTGTACACAAAAGGATTTGCCCAGATATTGCTTGCTATTGGTATACTGACAATCACAGACACATTCTAAACAACTTAAATATCCTTAAATATGGAAGTAAATGAATAAATTATGGTATATGAAACCAACAAATTTTGATGGCATGTTACTTGTACTAAATAATAAAATTCAAGATATGAATGAGAAAAGTGCCCCTTTAATTTAATTATTAAATTAACTTATTTCAGGGAATAGGTAACAAGACTACAATTTAACTCTGGATTGATATATTATGGAATAGAAGCACCAAATATATACTGATAAAAGAACACCAAGTAGAAGAAAGTAGAACTGATTTCATAGAATTCACAGAGTTTACCAGACAGAATTCTGCATTCTTTCAAAATTGTGAAATGTCAAGTCAATATCAAGTTTAACCAGGCATCCAAAGGACAGGGAGTTCCCAGGCTGCATTTGAGTTATCTATACTATGAAACTGTGTACATAACATATCAGGTGTAGAGAACTTGTGGACTTAAGTCCACATATGTCTTAAAGTACAGCTTTTTGACCAAATCCAAATTTTACGGAAGAAAACTTCTTGTTTTTATTAATACATTTTTGTTCAACTTTTATATATTTATTTTATTTTTTAAAAACGATGTATTTATTTATTTTTATTTCAGATTAATATAAGAGTACAAATGTATAGATTACATTGTTTTCAATTTCAAGGTAAAGTTCTAGTTGTAGTTGAGCCCCTCACCCAGGAATCATACTGAACACACTCTCATTATGCACATTAGGTGAGATCCCACCAATTGCTCTCCCCTCTCCTGCCAATCATCCTCTCTCCACCCTCTTCCCTCTCTGACTGACTTCTTCCTTCCCCCTTGCTAGACAAATCCTCATAGATTGACCTAAACAATTAAAACATTACTAAGCCATAGAGCTAAACTGATGACTACTACAGTCATGCATTAGTTCTAACTTACACTACCTGACTAGTGCCATTAGCACACAGGCTGGTTGGTTAGAGTTTATGAGGGTGAAATACACCAGTCTGTTACCATCTTTTGACAATACACTGTATTTCTATTTGAAGTGGAATTTGTGAATAATTTCACAATTGGACAGTAAGTTTTAATTCTGCCTGCTTAAGAGCCTATCATGTCAAAGAAGACCAAGAGATGATGAAGGAAAAAGACAGATTTTTTAAATGAGGATTGGGAATTGCAATATTTTTGGGTGAGCTTCTTCTGATTTTAATAAAGCATTTTATGTGATTCCATCTCTCTCATCTGTTAGCATATCTATTACATTCTATTACATTTCTTTTTACTGTTTTAATAGTTTCCCCAGTTTGCAGTATATGTTTACAAACAATTTCAACCCACTTTCAAATAACACTAAGCTACTTCATGGGAAATCAAATTACTTTATATCAGAGTATTCCCTATTTTTCTTCCTTGTAGCCCTACTATCATTTCACTTATTAATAAGCCATAATTACTGAATACATTGATTTTATTATTCTGAACAGTGTTAGCTGTTGATCAATTAATAATAAGAAAAGTAAATGATTCTATTCCACAATCACTTATTTCTGCTTTATTGCTCTCTTTCTTTAAGTAGATTCTTGTTTCTGACCTATATCATTTTTCTTCTTTTTGAAGAACTCTATAACATTTTTTTCATGACAGATCTATAGGCAACAAACTCACTCTCACAGTTGTTATTTTTCTGAGAGAGTTTTTATTTCTTTTTTACCTTTGAAGGATAATTTTGCTGGATACAGAATTCTGGTGGTTTTTTTTTTCCTTTCAACACTGTAAGTACTTCACTCCATAATGTCTTGCTTGCATGTTTTCTGAGAAACTTGAATGTAATTGTTATCTTCACTCTCCTGTGAGTAAGCTGGGATTTTTCCACTGACTTCTTTAAATTTATTTTTATTTTTATTAGATTTTCTTTAATTTGAATATGATATGACTAAGTATAAATAGTTTATATTTATCTTACTTGGTGTTCTATCGTTCATTTCAGAAAATTCCCTGCCCTTATTACTTCAATCATTTCCACTGTTTTTTTTTCTCTTTCTTCTCTTTCTGATATTTTCACTCTACTTATATATCAACTTTTTTATTCAAGTTATGATATATTTTGTTTCATATTTTTCATCCTTTTTTTCTCTTTTCATTTTAGTTACAGAATTTCAATTGACATTTATTCAAGCTCACTGATTATTTTCTCGTTCATATTCCACTGATGAACCTATTGAATTTCTGGTATAGTCCTTTTATTTCTAATATTTTCTTTTGATTCTTCTTTAGAGTTTTCATTTCTCTGCTTTTAGTACCCATATACGCATACATATTGTTAGACTCTGTCTACTTTTTCGATTGCAACCCTTATAATACGAATTGTCATTGTTTTAAATTCCCATTCTGATAATTTTAACATCCCTGCCATATATGGATTTTTTTTCTCTGTTTAGCTTTCCTTTCAAGGCTCTTTTTTATTTTTTATATACCTGGTAATGTTTGGTGAAAACTGGACATAATATACCAGTTAAAAGGAAATGAGGTATACATGCCTTTAGCATATAGTTTTTACATTTATACAGTTAGCAGTTAGGTTGCATTGACTGCTGTACTGTGGTATCTGAAACTAAAATCTTCTCTGATGCCTTTGTTCTTGTTTTCTCTGTGGTTTATGGTCTTTTCTAGATAATCTTAAATGATGACTGAGATTTTCAGTTATTTCAGTTGTATGCCCCTGTTATCCTCCAGGAGCCTCTTTTAGAGGCTGTTGGGAAGAGGAAATCTTATAATTATGTCTTATTGTTTCCTTGAGCTTATTTCTGTGGTCTGTGACTTTCAAAAATCCTTCTCACGTTTGTTTTCTTTTGTTTTTCCTAAGTGAGGAAGAAAGGCAGTTGAACATTTCCCATTTGGCATACTAGAGCAAGCTACATTTGTGTATTCCCCTCCACACAAGTTGCTTAGTCTCTGGTGAAAGACCAGTTTGTTCATTAGGCTCTGGTAAAATAGTTTTCCTTATGGGCGGGTTTTGTTGAGGAAACATAATGTTCTGGAACTGTTTAAAAATTGCTACTTTTTCCTATGTTCTGCTGGTAATACAAGAATTTTTTCAGTCATCTTCACTCTGAGAACCTGCAAGGGATCCTAAAAGTAAACTTCAGGGAAGCACAGAGGGCGGCTCTGTTAGGGTGGCGAGCTAGTGCATCCCTAAAACAGTTTTAGTTTAAGGTAATAGAAGATTCACATGCATTTGCAATAAATACTGCAGAAATATGTTGTATACTTTTCCTGATTTCCTTCAGTTAACATCTCGTAAATGTGTAGTATAATATCACTACTAGGATATTGGCATTGATACAATCTATGATCATGTTCAGATGCTCCAGTTTAGTTCTATGGGATTTTATTGCATGTACAAGTTAGCATAGCTACCACGTTAGTCAAGATAATGTTATTTTCAACACTACAAGAATTCCTTCTGCTGCCCTTTATAACCACACCCATGTTCCTCTCACCTTATCCTACTCTTAACTCTTGGAAACCATGAACTAGTTTTCATTTCCACATTTTTTGATACAGTGAACTTTTATTTTATACCCAAGTGAAACAATTTTAAAATATTAGTAAGCAAATTCTCTTTTTGTACCATAATTTTAGAGGTAGCAAAATGAAATTTTATTATACATATTTTTTCTGTGTAATATGCAATAGAGGGATACGTACTTCAAATGGAGAGTTATCTTACTACTCAAATCTCCTGAGTTCCAATTCCTAAGATGTAAGTCAGCTGACACCCCTATTTTCATGTAATTTATTCTCCTTTCACTGAATATAGAATTTTAATGGTCAGAGAAAATAGGAGCTAATGTGAAAATGGTCCCTCTCTATGTGGTTAATAGCAGAATCTCCTTATTACACAAACAGGAGGCCACATTCTCTCTTTAAAAATGGATGAAGATGAGAGCATTTGTAAGTGGTTCTAAACCTGAAGTATTCAGGAGAAATCAAGATAGAGATGGGATATGGTGAGAGCCTACAATCTATTGGTATTTTCTCTACTAGAATTTCAATTTATTATTGTACATAAAATTTAATATTATTACATAAAATTATTATTTTTTAATTTCATGTGAGACTGTTTTTCCTTCTAATTTAGCCTATATCATATATTTGTATTTATATATTATTAAAATGTGTTTTAATTGGTTACCTTAATCATAGCTACTAAACTAGTTTTCTGCAGCATTTTGCCAAGAAAAATCTTAATGATCCCATGCATGGATTTAGTGCTGAATTGATCTTTGTATTGACTATATTACTTTTTAATTATGCAGAGCTCCAATTAAAATATGAAAAACAGTGTGAAAGCAGGGAAGAATCAGGTTTGTCAAAATATGCAGATCAGATGAATGCACCTTATTTAGGACATCTTTCCTTCTTTTTGCACCTGTATTTTGCACATATACAGTTATACATTCCAAGTATAACTACCTACAGACAGACATAGGTATTTCAGAGAAAAGGTACTTTTAAAATGTACTCAGCAATTATTTACTAATCCTTCACTCTCAGAGTTTAGTCTGCTGAATATGATACAAGGTATTCTCTTGCATGCATTGATCACCAGAACCAAGACTTTAAAAACATCATAATCTAAATACCCAAAGGTTTTGGAAAAGGAGATGATTTATTTGATATCTATAACACAAAAGGTTTAGGAGGAAGAAAGGTATTTGAACTCTATAAAATCAACATGGAGTATTTAAGTTTATTATTATAATGTCAATTTATTTATTTACCTATTATCTTTCTATAATGTATATGTGAAACAGAGAGAGAATCCACACACACACGCACACACACTCCAAAATTAAATCAAATCTAATAATGAGCAGTGCCGTGAATAGCTTCATATTTTAGGATATTTTATACTTAGAAAAATGCCACTTTGAAAACATAAAGACTATGGAAAGTCACTACTACTTGAAGAAACCTGTCCTTGATCCTCATTAACTTAAAAAATCAATATAGGTGTATATTTGAAAAGGTTGGGTAACTGGTGAGGGTACTTTCATTACCTGATAATTCCCCTCCAAATTTCAATGTTTTTAAAAATTTCTCATTCAGTGACTTAGGTGAGTCTGCATGGGACAGCCTATGTAGGCATTTAAAATGAAAAATGATGCATGTGTGAAAGGTAAGCATGTGATGATTTTCATATCCCATCCTTATGTGGGTGATAGAAACAATTATTTCTAGACGTATCATTGCACTGGGCACAGTTGGCACACGAGAGCCAGGCAGGTGTTAGATGTGATGGGAAATGTGCTGTCTGATTAGACAAACTGGAATCCAAGTGCAACAACACTCTCCCTTAAATGAAATGAAGGGTGGGAATTTAAAGATGCCATTTAATTTTTCATCTGTGGCCAACACATGCTGGTGTTTCAAGATGATTTTGTTAATCACATGGGACTATTCAGCACATGTGGTAATGAAAAGATAGAAAAATGTTTTTGTCAAACAAGGCAAAAGCTGTCCAACTCAGTTCCATTGCAATCATCTTAGTTGAGTGCTTAAAAAAAAAAAAAATCTTTTGGTTTATTTCCTCTTGTGATTGCATAAACATATTTTGCTTTGTTTTGCTTCTGCTAAGATTTTTATCTGACTCTGTCTTTTTCATTGTAATAAGTCAGTTCCACTCTGAGCCCTATGGACATCTTTATTGTCCCCAGATGTGCCCTGGCGATCAGAGTTCTCAGCAAAGAAGTTGGAAAACTTTTAAAAATAAATATCATATACATCAGATTATCTGATTTATATTCTAATTTAATTTAAAATTATTTATTAATTTTTAACTCTTGACATATATTAAAAATTCATTGATATCAAAATACCTAGCATTTACTGAGAATTTATAATAGGCGAGCACTTTGGGAAACATTTTATATCCAGTCTCATTATTCAAATATTATAAAAACTTTTGAAATAGATATTATAATAAAAACTTTTATAGAGAGGAAAGAACTTGCCTAAAGAGGTTGCACAAGCCACTCTAGGTCATGTAGCACATAAAAAGAGGAGCAAGGACTTTTTCTGAAATTGAACTCTACAGTCTCCATCCCTCAGATATATCAATTTATTTCCTACAGAGTGGTTCTCAAGATCCTTTTGGACAGCTCATGAGGTAAGAATTAATTTTATAATCATACTGGCACTATATTTTATTAGATTTTTACTTTTTATGAATATTAAGAACACAAAAACTTTATTGATACAGTTTTAGATTACATATTATCAGCAAACCATTAAGAAACTATTTATAATGAATTTCAAAATAGTATTGAAGAAGAATAGTCTCAATTATCTAAAAAGGTTATTAGATACTTCTCACTTTTCCAACTACATATCTACTGAGGCTAGATATTCTTAATATTCTTCAACGAAAGTAATTTTTTACAACAGATTGAATGTAGAAAAACAGCTATGTCAATTTAGCTCTGATCTATTAAGGCAGATATTTTATAGATCTTTAAAAACTGTAAAACAATGTCCTTTTTATCTTTAGTTTTTGTTTGGAAAATATAGTTAAATTTTATAAAAATGTTATTTATAATAACATGAAAAAGATTTATTATTTTAAATAATTTTTTTTTTGAGATGGAGTTTCACTATGTTGCCTTTGGTAGAGTGCTGTTGCATCACAGCTCACAGCAACTTCAAACTCTTGTGTTTAAGCAATTCCCTTGCCTCAGCCTCCCAAGTAGCTGGGACTATAGGCACCCACCACAATGCCCAGCTATTGTTTTGTTGTAGTTGTCATTGTTGTTTAGCAGGCCCAGGCCAGGTTCAAACCCGCCAGCCCCGGTGTAGGCAGTCAGTGCCCTCACCGCTCAGCGACAGGCACCAAGCCTATTTTAAATAAACTAATAACTAAATATTTTAAATACACAAGCTTTATTAATATTGATATAGTGAATGTAAACATAAATTCTCAATAAATTTTAAGTCTAAAGGTATTTTGATATCAAATTTTAGAACCATCTCTCAGCACATTCCTTAAAAGAATCGCACTTCTACACCATGTGATGGGTGTAAGATTCCTATGTATGATTTCTAAATATGCTTCAGTAAGTACATATGTCATTTTGTTCTTCCTTTTATTCTTATAACTAAACTCTACACTTCCAACAGAGATAATATGATAATGCTCATAACATAGTGACTTCTAGGTAGTGTGAATTTTCTTAAATATCTAAGAATTTTTAACTATATCTTCAAGGAAATTTGAAAACCTTGATGTTTCCTAGATTAGGAAACAAAATAATTTATTTAAGCATTACAGATGTTCTTTAAGTTGTGTCACAGAGACAACTTGAGTCAGCAGAATAGAGAGGGAAGCTAAACACATGGCTGGGTGAGCTTGGAGCCAAGAAGGACCCCCTGGGGCAGAGAAAAGGCAATCAGAAAATACCCAGCAGTCCCCATTACCACTACAGAAGAGCTACAGAAAAGCCCCAATCCTCGCAAACTCTGAGCCTGGTGTAAGAAGCTAACTGGAGTCCACACAGCTGTATTGCTCCAGAGAAGTAACACATGCAGAGTGCTCCCCACTACCCAGTATCACAGCTGCGATGGCATGCTACCATTGTGGGAACACAGCCACTGCTGGAGTACCTTGTGCTCTGGGATCCACAGCCCCCATATCTCCACATCCCTAGGACCCCACTGTCATCCAAATCCACTTCTGTGTGCTGCACAGAAGGCTGCTACAGCACAATCCCAGCTAGACCATTGGTACGAAAGGAATAAGAGGTCTAAAAAAAGAGCAAGTCCTCCCTATAACTGAGACAGTAAGCAGACATGTTCCCCAGGAACTCAGCACCAACCTCTTACTAATATCCGAGACCTCAACTCCTTTGCTGATGAAGCCACTATGTAACATGTGGGCCTCTTCAGGGAATGAGAGCTCGTCCTTGTGCCTGCTGTGCCTGGCAATGCTTCTCTCACAGTTGGCGGAGCTGCAGCACCAAGCACGCACGTCTCCCCTAGGGCCTGAAACTGACCCACCCAGCAACCCTTGTCTCAGCAAAACGAAACATTGCCTCCATAAAAACCCACAATCTAGGCACCAAGGCAATTGTAGACACCACTGGTTGTAACTAACATTGAACTCTAGATAAAATTATGCTAAAATATTTAAGGGGAGAGTATTAATGTCTGCCCATTACTTTAACATGTTTATCACCTCTATAAGACAGGTTGACAGAGTGAGCTATAGAACGACGAATAGGTGAATAGCTATAAAACAAAACAAATATTATGAAAATTAACTGTAGAATAGAAGTAGTGGGTGTGCATGTATATGTGTATACACACGTTTGGATGTTTATCATAAAATTCTCTTTGTGAATGTTTGAAATTTTTAATGTACACTTAAGTTGAAACACATTCTTCTTAGTGAAGTATTGTAAGAATGAAAAAACAAGTATCCAATGTACTCAATACTAATATGATCCCAGTAAATGAACTAATACACATCCATACAAGAGAAAAACTCGATTCGAGGTGGAGGGAAAGAGAAGTAGGAAGGAGTTGAGGGGAGTAAGGGGGGATTAATGTGCTCCTACTGAATGGGCACAATGTAAGTGTGTATGGCACACCTCCTGGGTGCAGGACACAACTACAACAGGGACTCTACATAACAAATGAAAACATTGTAACCTGGGCGGTGCCTGTGTCTCAAGGAGTAGGGTGCCGGTCCCATATGCGGGAGGTGGCGGGTTCAAACCCAGCCCTGGCCAAAAAAACCACAAAAAAAAAAAAAAAAAAAAAAAAAAAAAAAAAAAAAGAAAACATTGTAACCTAATGATACCCTCACATTAATCTGAAATAAAAGAAGAAGAAAAGAAAAATGTTACCAAAAAAATGAAGGCAATCTGTATTATATAACAATAACTGTCCAACATCATAATATAGATAAATACAGTGAGTATTTTAACTTTTTTTTTCAATTTAAGACATTAGATGAATCTGTAAATACATAGCAGTAAAAAGAACTATCAAAAATGCTTTACAAGGTTTAAGTGAAGACTCCATCATGCTCCAGAATTAGATTCTGTGCACATTTAATACCCTTATTCTACATTGTCATGGAATGTGTATTTTCTAACTACATAAAAGAAAAAGCTACCTTGCCTCTCACAGTTGGAAATCAGAGTTACAATAACAGTCTCCTCAGTTTTAAAATTTCTTGAGCCTAAGAAGTTACTAATTAGAATTTCTAAATGAAGTTTCTTAATTTTACACTTGAACAAATAAAGTGGCTTGCCTATTGTCATTTGCCTATGGGAAAGAGTGAGACAAGGACCCATGTTGCTAACTCCTAGCAAAATACTTTTCTTCATACACTGTTCTGGGCAGCACCTGGGGCTCAGTGAGTAGGGCTCTGGCCCCATATACCGAGGGTGGCAGGTTCAAACACCACCTCAGACAAACTGCAATAAAAAAATAGCTGGGCATTGTGGTGGGCACCTGTAGTCCCAGCTACTCAGGAGGCTGAGGCAAGAAAATTGCCTAAGCCCAAGAGCTGGAGGTTGCTGTGAGCTGTGATGCCACAGCACTCTACCAAGGGTGAAATAGTAAGACTCTGTCTCTAAAAAAAAACAAAAAACATATACACTGTGCTATCTTATATAACAAAAAATTTTAAAATGTGTAAGAATTTTAAAAATTATATAAAACTATACATAAAAATTTTAAATTATTACCGTATTTTTGGGTCACATTTTCATCTTTAATTAAAATTTAAATTAGGAGGGCAGCACCTGTGGCTCAAAGGAGTAGGGTGCTGGCCCCATATGCCAAAGGTGGCGGGTTCAAACCCAGCCCCGGCCAAAAACTGCAAAAAAACAATTTAAATTAGGAAACTAAAAATATTAAATTTTGCTTGATTTTTCTATATATATTGCTCTGTGAACATATAAATTATCTCAATAATATCATTACATTATACATAATGTCTCTGCATACACAAACACACACATGTACAAAAGTGTATTTCCTAGAATAAGAAGTGTTGAAATAACATGTCTGGTTTTCAGTGAGATTTTTAGTTAATACAATAGCTATAAAAATACCTACCAACCTACATTTCAAAACATGGAAAACGTACTCTATAACATTATATTTAAATAACTTATCAGAAAAACATACTTCTAAAAATGTTTAAAGATACAACATAATTACATTTCAACATAAAAAGACATTTACTTGAAGATGCTCTTAAAATTTGAATAGTTCAGTTATTATTAAAGTAAAGATCATAATTGCTTCTTATTGTTTGAATGATAAATGAATATGGCCAAAGGTTAATAACTCTTAGCTATATCCATTTTCTCTACTTGGCTAACTGAAGGAAACATTAAAAGAAGTGAATTCCTATGAGAGATGTCAGCAAAGTTGGTTTATTTCTACAAATGATTATTACTGAAAAATAGATACCCATTTTCAAATTAATTATTATCTTTATTATTTAATGGGGGAGAAAGGTTCTTGCTCTGTCGTGCAGGATAAAATGCAGTGGTGTAATTACAGCTCACTGCAGCCTCAAAGTCCTGGCTGGCCTCAAGGGATCCTTGTGCTCAACTTCCCGAGTATCTAGTACGACACGCATGTGCTTTTTGAGGAGAAGGAATTTCCCTGCATTGGCAAAGCTGGTCTCAAACTTCTGACCTCAAGTGATCTTCCTACGTTGGCCTCCAAAATGCTAAGATTACAGGCATGATCCACTGTACCTGGTCAAGATACCCCATTAGATACTATTATATTTCACAACTATTTTACTATAAAATGTTTATGTTGAGATTTCCTGGAAAATAGAAGAGTGAATAGAAATCCTATAATTTTTTTATCAATTTCATAAACCTCTGAAAAAAATTGTAATATCTCTAGAATTATGTAATATTCCTAGAAAGGAAATAATTGAGTATATTCCATATTCTTAAACATATTTTTCCTCAGATTTCACTATGCAATAGAGTCACTTAGGCTAAGTTTCCAAGTTTTTACCTTGATTTCAAAGAATTCTGATTCAGTAGAATCAGCTCCTCAAATACTTTCAAGGCCAGGGTTTCAAAATAAAGACGTTGAGCATCACTGCCTTAAGAATGCCTACCATTGTTAGCACTGACAGTATAAAATCAATCAAATATTAATCTGCACAGCTAACAGATCCTAACCACAATGATTCTAGAAGAACGTTCTGCTTTAACCTTAAGTTTTGAATGAAAACTATTGAACATCAAGTATCTGGTCAAGATCCGTGTGCACATTTATTAGTAAAACTCAATGAAAATCAGCCAGCTTGTGGGGTTTGGGGCAGAAGAGGAGAAATAAATACACACCTAATAGGTACAATGCACACTATCTGGGTGATGGGCAAGCTTATAATTGTGACTCAAATTGTACACAAGCAATTCACATAACCAAAACATTTGTACCCCCATAATATTCTGAAATTTTTAAAAAAGAATAAGAAAAGCAGGTATCTAAAAACAAAAAGGACTTAAATATGCTGTAGTAACCCTATCATACTCGTCAACCCCGAATCCAGGCAAAATGCATTGATGATCGTTGTCTGCCTGACTAGATTCGCACTTTGGGTCATTGTTGGGAGACTGGATCATTGTAATTCTGTAACTACCTTCAACCTTTCCCATTAATTTTAGAATCAATCTTAATTTGTACTTTAGAAAATATCTCCCGTAGGCCTATTGTTTTCACCCAGCATTAGCACCGAAAGTTCATCCTGTCATAAACAGAATCATAGAGCAGTCACCCAGAGAGTCTATTTTCCAAGGAAGCTTGAATGAGCCGGAGAAACAAAATTTAGCACTAATGATGAACAAATATAGCAATAAAAAAATTTAAATGCAGAAGAAAAATATATGATATATTTTTAGTAACAGTGGTGAAAAGGAAAATTTTAGAAAATAGCTACCCTCCGTTCTCTGGAAAAAAAAATGACTTCCCATGAAATAAAACAGATGGAGTTTTTAAATTTATGGAATACATGTGATCGTCAGTAGAAACATTAAAACGTAAAACCAACTCTGAAGTAATCTAGGTCAGTGAAACAGCAAAGACACAAGGTATACGTGTGTGTGTGTGTTTGCGCGCGTGTGTACATACACACACTCACTAAAGGAAGATATTGTGATGGTAACACAGAAACTTAGAGCTTATAACCTAGCTTACCAGGTTAGCTAGACCTTGATTTGAGTTTTAACGCTGTCTCTTAATAACCATTTTGCCTTTGGCAAGTTTTTTCATATCTCTATGGCTTAAAATTTCCTTCTAAGTAAAGCAAAAATTATACTATAAACCTACTTGACATGGCCATTGAAAAAAAAATACTGATAAAACATATGCAAAATGCCTAACATCTGACGTGTAGAAATTTCAATAAATGAAAAATGTTGCAAACACTTAAGAGATGACATTAAAATTCACCATACTGGGCGGCGCCTGTGGCTCAGTGAGTAGGGCGTCGGCCCCATATGCCGAGGGTGGCGGGTTCATAACCCAGCCCCGGCCAAACTGCAACAAAAAAAAATAGCCGGGTGCTATGGCGGGTACCTGTAGTCCCAGCTACTCGGGAGGCTGAGGTAAGAGAATCGCTTAAGCCCAGGACCTGGAGGTTGCTGTGAGCTGTGTGATGCCACGGCACTCTACCAAGGGCCATAAAGTGAGACTCTGTCTCTAAAAAAAAAAAAAAATTCACCCTACTTTTAGAGTAAATTGCTAAAAGAGCAGTGGAAGGAAACAGAAACAACTCTGATAATACAAAGTTTTAAGTACAGTTAAATTATTTACCATCGTAAATGCTTTGCAGGAATTCATTTAATCCTCACCAAAAAACCTTCTAGTTTTATTTATTTATTTTTTTATTTTTGTAGAGACAGAGTCTCACTGTACCGCCCTCGGGTAGAGTGCCGTGGCGTCACACGGCTCACAGCAACCTCTAACTCTTGGGCTTACGGATCCTCTTGCCTCAGCCTCCCGAGCAGCTGGGAATACAGGTGCCCGCCACAATACCCAGCTATTTTATTTTTTGTTGCAGTTTGGCCGGGGCTGGGTTTGAACCCGCCACCCTCGGCATATGGGGCCGGCGCCCTACTCACTGAGCCACAGGCGCCACCCAACCTTCTAGTTTTATAACTGCTATCTTATTGATGCTAATTTATATTTGAAGACATTGAGTCACAGAAGTAATCAGAACTTAGCTGGTTATTGTGGAAAGGGATTATAACATTTTAGGGAAAATTAATAATTTCTGAGTTTTAAGAAAAATATTCTAGTGAAATCCTACAATTCGAAAAAATAATATACAAGTATCTAAACAAAAGAGAAGAAATGCCACTATTATCATAAATGGCAACAAAAAGAAAAACAGTATTTTCCCAGCCACTACCATTAGAGTGGCTTCAGAAATCTGCATAACCAAAAAATTGTTGAGACTAGTGAAGCTAGAATTAATTTGCAAAGTTGTAAAAGAAATATCCATACACTTCCAAATAATTTTTTTAAATAGCCCTTCCACAGAGATCATTAGAGGAAATCACAAGTGGAAAAGATATTAACGATGTAATTTACATAATCAAGCTTTTATTACAGAAAAAAATAAAAATGACAGAACATTTTTGAGACAAATAATATATGTGATTATTATACGGCATCACTAAGGGTTGGCACAAGCAACTTCTTACTGATATATTAAAATTTATTCCATGTGTTCTTGCATAGGTAATGTAAACTCCATGATGACAGTGAAACATACTTTTATCTAATCTTGCTTAGGAGACAGAGAACAATGTTTTCTCTTGACATCATGTACTTCCTCTGTAGATCCCTTTCTGTGTGAAACATGCTGGAACAGTCTCACTTTCTCCTTGTGTTGCATATACTTTGTGCAGTGAATGCCCATGTGTCTGCGGTTTGGTTTATAGAGCGTGACCTAACAAAACTTCTTCTCAATCTTGAAAAGAGTCAGTAGGCTGTGGTTATGCTGCAAGGAACTGTCAGTAGGTTGTGGTTGTACTTCCATACTTGTGGGTACACTTTAGAAGACTTCAAAACAGCCTTATTGGTTTTTCTATAAAAATATGCCATCTCATATTATTCTGACATCTTTTACAAATATACAATTATCATCTTTTCCACAAGGTTAAATTCCATTCAGGTAGATGATGATGCTTTCCCAATTAAAATTTTTTTCAAAGAAGGTAGCATAGTAAGATTTATTATGCAGGACTCTTGGTATTTAGGGGCTCACATTCAGAGCAGTGTGTAGGAAGACCATGAGCTGGTGCAAAAATTAACTCTGACATAATCATCACTGTTTTTAGATCTGCCGGGTAACAGTTTTCATTTTATTTATGAGCCTCATATTTTAAATTGACGTTTATGCTGGGCAATGTGTGAAATTATTTGACTGTGACCAGACTTATTTATAAATTCAATGTGAAAACTGACACATTTCATATGCTATTTGTATTTTAAATATATTGGAAATGGTACAATTAAAATATCTGAGCTTAAAGAGTGAAGGGGAGAGATACAGATTCAGTTAAGAAATAATGTTTGAGTGCACACGTATTTAAAAAGTTATAAAAGGAAAAAGAAGCAATATGAACTACTTATCTCACTGCCTGAAAATATGCAGGAAGCAAAAATAAGACCTGCTAAGGCTGGCATATGAAAAGGACTTCATGAAATGTTAACTTAACACATTCAAAATCATATTATAATTAGTACCGGGTGAGCCATAAAATGTTCCTAAAAACACCTAGAAGTTAATATATTTTTTTCTCTCTCTCTCTTTCAATTCTCTCACTCTCTTACTCTTGCTGTCATCTTCATATTATCAAGTTAAGGGTCCTAATTGAAGACTTTGTTCCTAGAGAGTGTGTATCTTGTCAAACGGCAAAATATTACATCCTCAGATGAATTTTTTCCCAGGTGTTGTGACATGAGTAGACTCAGAGCTTGAGTGAAAATTTAAGAAGCTGGATCGGGTTTTATGCATGACTGCCTGCCATAGACCCTGATATTTTCAATTTATCTGCTGCCCATATGTGCAAAGATACCAACAGGGAAATGATAATATATGCGAGGGGTTCTAAAAAGTATATCTTATGAATCTTATGATTCTAAGGCATCCAGGGAAAAAAATGATACTATAATTACCACAAGAAAAATTCTAACAAGATATACACAATTTGCTCCCTTTTTTTGTGACTCAAAATTTCTGAGTCACATTTAGCATAATTCATTTCCTTTTAGTGAAATTGTCAGTACCATTCTTTTCAAAATATTCCTTCTTCAGAATTACCCTCTGCATTGAGAAATGACACACAATAGCAATAATTATAGTAATAACAATACCATATATTTAGTGATTCATGATAGAGTGATTGACAACGAAGACAATTATCTCTAGCATATAGTAAAGAAAAACTGGTTTGTTGGTAGGTAGAAACATAAGACGTTTGGCAGCTAGTGAAATGATGAAATCTGTTAGCAAATTAGTGAGTCTATCATGCAGAGGGGGGCAGCAGAATACTGTGGACGGTGATTTTACATATCTATCATTTATCTCACTAACGGGTATACAGTAGGCACTTAATGAAATGCATTTTATTAGTGGTGACTGCAGAGTAAGCTTCTGAGACAAGAAGAGTTGAGGAACCATGAGAAATAGGGAAGATTTAATTCCTGGAAAAATTTGAATCAGAAGTAGGTAGGGAAGCCAAAATCAACCCCTAGGTCATCATCGAGGCTAAGATAAAAGCAGCAAACCAAAAAAGTCTGTTAGACAAACAAGGACAAAAGGATATACATAGAAGAAAACAAAGTGATGGGTATAAAGTCCAGTCACACAGGCAGGACTGGACCATCAACAGATGCTGAAAAAAAGTAAAGAAAGGAATATAAAATGCTAGTACTAAAGAACTGTAATAAATGACCCTGGCCTCACTCCAGTCTAGCATTTAGACATATTCTTTTTTTTTTTTTTTTTGTAGAGACAGAGTCTACCCTCGGTAGAGTGCCGTGGCCTCACACAGCTCACAGCAACCTCCAACTCCTGGGCTTCAGCGATTCTCTTGCCTCAGCCTCCCGAGTAGCTGGGACTACAGGCGCCCGCCACAACGCCCGGCTAGCATTTAGACATATTCTAAGGAGCTAGACAATAACAAAGCCAGGTGGAGCCTGGGTGGAGACAGATGTTAATAATAATGGATGATAATGACAATAATGCTACTTCTCCACTAATAATAGTTGTAAATAATGAACATTACACAGGTGTCAAGAAATCTAAAAATTGGCAATAGGCTTGTGAAACTTACATTAGAACTTTTTAAATGTAAAATTTACCTAATAAATTTATTTAAGTGCATAATTATTATAGTACTAAATAAATTATAGAAATGTTCAGAAGTCTTAGTAAGTCATTAATAATGTAGTTAATTTTATGGTTTTTCCCTTCAAGCCTTATTAGTACTTCAATAACTATGATTCTTATAAATCTGATCATATTTTAGCCATTACCATTATCTTAATCCCCCCAATCCAGAATTTGTTAGCTACTAGACATTCCCTCCAGGACTGGAAAATGGTACCAAAAGTCTGAGCTCCGATTCTTTTGAATGAAGGAAACTGAGACAGAAGGAGAGGAGAGGCAAGGAATGATAACAAGATAGAGTGTGGGGAAGGAGGCTACTTCTGCATATTACCATCTCTTCTGTCAGGATTACAAAAATTTACTAGAACAAGTTTACCTTAGAGAAAATATGATGTCATGGATGGCAAGTAGATCTTCTCCTCCAATTCCTTCACTAAAAATAAAAAAAAATATCTACTCATATGTACTAGTGGCTCAAATATTTATTTCATACAATAAAGAAACATAAGAGGGAACATAATTCTCTTTAATGTTTTCTTTCCACTTTGCCTCTCACTGAAATTCTCTCACCCTTTATTCCTCTTAAGTAGTCCTAAAAATGTTACTTTACACGGTGCAAAAGGCGCCAGCTATTTAAAATAATTCAAAATGAATAATTCACTGAAGCTGAATCCACTCCACTTTAAAAATCAAAAGAAATCATAAATTAAGATTATTTAGTATCAAAAAATTTACAAAATATGCTAGTATTACAGAGTGCATTCTATTAAGAGTATTTGACAGTTCAGGAAAATATAGTGTTTTAATTGCTTCTTTTCACTAAGTGTAAAGGTCACTAAAAAATATTTAGTTTTGTTATTTCAAAGAAAAACTATGCACACTTACATCTTAATTTCTAAATGCTAGTTTTTGAAAAATTCAACTCACTGATAGTGACAAAGAAAAAAAATAAGTTGAATAAGATAAAAATGAAAACAATAGAAATTGTCATACGTTCATTATTTCATTCTGTATGTATTTGAACTTCTTTAAACTTAACAAAATTCAAGTTTTACCTATTAAGTACACAGAGTAGTATAATGACATACGTATATTTAAATTATTATTATTATACTGCCTGACCTTTAAATTGACTTTCTTTGGAATTCTACCACTCTGATTGTTTTTATTATATTTGCTATTTTTACATTAATATTTCTTTTTTTTTTTTTATTGTTGGGGATTCATTGAGGGTACAATAAGCCAGGTTACACTGATTGCAATTGTTAGGTAAAGTCCCTCTTGCAATCATGTCTTGCCCCCATAAAGTGTGACACACACTAAGGCCCCACCCACCTCCCTCCTTCCCTCTTTCTGTTTCCCCCCCCATAACCATAATTGTCATTAATTGTCCTCATATAAATTGAGGACAATTAATGACAATTATGGTTATGGTAATATTTCTTTAATTGCAGAATATAGGTATACAAAAAAGAGACCATTTTATTTTGAGAAAATAATCCAATAATTATTTTCTTCATTTTCCCAAATAAATTCAACTGATAAGTAGCTTTCTATATGACACTAAAGGTTTATTGCTACAAAACTGAAACTCTGCTCACTGAACAAAAATCCTCTTTCCCCTTATCCCCAGATCCTGGAACCCACCACTCTGCTCTCTGTTTCTAAAGGTTTCGCTATTAATACCTTAGATGCTCAGATAAGTTATTTGAGCAGTATTTGCTCATTTGTAACTGGCTCATCTCACTCAGTGTAACACCCTTAAGGTTCATTCATGTTATAGCATATGCCACAACTTCTTTCTTTTTAAAGGCTGAATAATATTCTATTGCATACCTACCCTACACTTCCTTTATTCATTCATCCACCAGTGAACATTTAGGTTGCTTCCACAAAGCAACCTGTACATGGATGTACAAATATCTCTCAATATCCTATTATTTCTTTAAGATATATATTTTCAGAAGTGAAATGTTTTGAATACTATGAATACTAAAAATAATTCTATTTTTAATTTATCAAACAATATCTATAGGATTTTTAATAGTAGCTTCACCATTTTCTATTCCCAACAAAAATGCACAAGTGTTCCAGTTTCTTCATATCCTCACCAACACTTGTTATTTTCTATTTGATAGTGGCTGTCCTAACAGGTATCAAGTGGGCTTTATCATCTGTTTCATTGGTCTATGTGTCTGTTTTTACATCAATACAATACTTTTTTGATTACTTTAACTTTGCAGTCTGTTTTGAAATCAGGACGTGTAAGACTTTTAGCTCCCTTCCGACAAAACTTTTCTGGTTATTTGGGGTCATTTGAGATTCCAAATGACTTTAAAATGGCTTTTTCTACATCTATAAGAATACCATTGGGATTTTAATAGTGATTTACTGGAATTTGTAGATAACATTGGGTAGTATGAACATTTTTAAGAATATTAAGTCTGGGTGGTGCCTGTGTCTCAGCGGGTAGGGCGCTGGCCTCATATACCGAGGATGGCAGGTTTGAACCCAGCCTCCGCCAAACTGCAACAAAAAAATAGCTGGGTGTTGTGGTAGGCACCTGTAGTCCCAGCTACTCAGGAGGCTGAGGCAAGAGAATCGCCTAAGCCCAGGAGCTGGAGGTTGCTGTGAGGTGTGACGGCCACAGCACTCTACAGAGGGCAATAAAGTGAGACTCTGTCTCTAAAAAAAGAAAAAAAAAAAAAAGAATATTAAGTCCTCTGTTCCATAAACAGAAGATGTCTTTCCATTTATTTCCATCTACTTCTACTTTAAATTATTTTAAAAATGCTGTATAGTTTTCAGTTTACAAGACTTTTTATCTTCAGTTAATATATTTCTAAGTATTTTATTATTTTTGGTGGTACTATAAGAAGGATTTTTCTTAATTTTTACTTTAGTAGTGTTCATTGTGAACACTGACTTCTGTATTGATTTCATATGATGCAACATTTGCTAAATTTATTTATTAGCTCTAAAAGTTTTGTTTTTCATATGTATATGTAATCTTATGGTTTTCCATATATAAGAACTTGTCATCTATAAACAGATAATTTTATTTCTTTCTTTTATATATTTTATTTCTTACTCTTGCCTAAATTGTTCAGGCTAGGATTGTAGTCCTATGTTAATAGTGGTAGAAAGAACACGTTCCTAATCTTAAAGGGAAAACTTTGACTTTTGCAATATTTAATACAATATTAGCTGTATGCTTTCATGTGCAACATTTATTATGCTGAAGAAATTATTTTTTATTTCACAATATTAAGGTGCTACAAATGTTTTTTGGCTACATGGTCACTTTTGTAAAATTTGAGTCATGGCTGTACATATGCCTATCATCCAAAGAAAGTTCGTTGTACCTGTTAGGTACATTTTCATATTCCCACCCTGCGCCATGGCTTGTTAAATTCCACAAAGTTTTATTTCTCTCTGTGCACACATATGCTCATCTGTTAGTTCCAAATTAATCTCTAGTACATGTGGTGTTTGTTTTTCTATTGAAATACATCACTTAGAATAACAATCTTCAGTTGTATCCAAATTGTTGCAAAAGGAATTCATCATTTTTATGGTTGAGTAGTACTCTAGGTATATATGTGTACATATATACCACATTTTGTTAATCTACTCATAAATTGATAGATATTAGGGTTGATTCCACATCTTTGCCTTTGCAAATTGTGCCACAATAAGCATTTGAGTTCAAGTTGTACAGATACCCAAGATTGGGATTGATGGATTGAATGGTAGGTCTGCTTTTAGATCATTGAGGAACCCCCATAATGTTTTCCATAGATATTGTACTAATTTGCATTCAACCAACAGTGTACAACCATTCCTTTCTCTCTGCATCCATGCCAGAATCTATTGTTTGAGGACTTTTTAATAAAAGCCATTATCACAGGAATAAGGTTATATTTCACTGTGGTTTTAATTTCTATTTCCCTGACAATTAATGACGTTGAATGTCTTTTCATATGTTTATTTGTCATCAGTATATCTTTTTTCGAAAAGCTTTTGATTTGTTGATAATGTTTTAATGTTTATTTTTCCTTGCTGATTTGCTTGAGTTCTTTGTAGATTCTGTATATGAGCCCTTTTATGGATGTATAGTTAGCAAATATTTTCTCCCATGCAGTGAGTTACTTATTTATGCCACTGATTATTTTCTCAGGTATGTAGAAATTTCTTATTTTAACTGAATCTGATTTATTTACTTATTTATTTTTGTTACCATGTTTACCATTAAAGTCTTAGTCATAAATTCTTTTGCTAGCCCAATCACTAAGAGTTTTTTGTACATTTTCTTCTAGATGTCTTATGATTTCGTGCATTACATTTAAGTCTTTTATCCATCTTGAGTTCATTTTTGTGAGTGATGAGACATCGGCATCCTGTTTTTCCTGCAAGTTGCTATCTGATTGTCCCATCACTATTTATTGAATAGGGCTTTTTATCTCCTAGTGTGTCTTGCTGTCTGCTTTGTCAAACATCAGTTGGCTGTAGTTACACGGTTTATATCTGGGTTCTCTATTCCATTCTTTTGTTCTATGTCTATATTTTTACACTGAAGAAAATAGAGACAAATAATTTAAAAAGGACCAATGAAACAAAAAGTTGCTTTTTAGAAAAACAAAATTGATAAGCCTCTCATTAGATTAGCCAAGCGTAGAAGAGAAAGGACCTAAATAAGCTGAATCAAAAATGAAAAGGATGTTACAATTGATATCACAAATATAAAATATCATCCATGAGTACTATGAAAATCTCTGTGCCCATACCCTAGAAATCATGGGAAAAATAGAATAATTTCTGAAAACGCACAACCTTCTGAGACTCATTCAAAAAGAAATAGAAGTCTTGAACGGAACAATAATTTGTAGTAACACTGAAGCAGTAATGAATTAAAAACCTTCCCAGCAAAAATAAAGTAAATCAGATGGTTACATAGCCAAATTCTATCAGACTTCAAAGAAGAGTTGGTACCCATTATATATAAATTATTCCATAATATTGAGAAGGAAGGAATCTCCCTAACTCATTCTATGAAGCCAGTATCACCTTGATATCAGAGCCAGCAAACAACACAATAAAAAAATAAAACTACAGGCCAATATCCCTTACGGATATAGATAATAAAAGCCTCAAAAAACAAATACTAGCAAACTGAATTCAACAGCACATTAAAAATAATACTTTGTTGCAGCAATCGTCTGATTTCTTTTCTGAATGTATTTGTCTTTGTTCATTCTTTGCGAGGTTTTTGTTTCTGGTCCTTATCTTAAACATTATTATTGTTTTTAAAGTTTAAGCCTTTTTAATTTTGTGAAGGCAGAAAGTGGAAGCCTAATGAACACATGTATATGTGAAAAAAAAAATAAATACACTTTGACTAATTGGGACTTTATTCCAGGGATTCAAGAATCGTTCAATATACATAAATCAAGAAGTGTGTTTCACACATAAACCAAAGCAAAAACAAAAACCATATAGTAATATCAATAGATGCAGTAAAAGAAGTCAACAAAATCCAGCACCTTTGATAATACAAACTCTCAAAAAATGAGGCAGAGAATAAACATAACTCAAAATTAAAAGCCATATATGACAAACCCACAGCCAACACCGTGCTGGATGAAGAAAAGTTGAAACATTTCCCCTAAGAACTGGAACAAAACCACAGTGCTCACTGTCATCACTTCTGTTCAACATAGTGCTCGAAGTCCTGGTGAGAGGAACTGGGCAAGGGAAATAAAGTGTATCCAGATCAGAAAAAAGTAGGTCAAACTACTGCTTTTTGCTAATGATACAATCTTTTATCTAGAAAACACCAAAACTTCAGCAAAAGATTGCTGGAATTGATAAATCAATTAAAACCTCAGGCTATAAAATAAACATACATAAATCAGTAGCATTTCTATATACCAATAACAGTCAAGCTGAGAGTCAAATCAAAGACTCAATACCATAAATAAATAAAATAACTTGGAATATACTTAACCAAGGACATGAAACATCTCTGGAAGGAAAACTATGAAAAACTGAGGAAAGAAATCATAGAGGGCATAAACAAATGGAAAAACACATCATGCTCCTGGATCTGTAATTCACTTCTCTTCCTGCTTTATGAGTGTTTTCATGGTGAATACATGCTGAATTTTATTTTCATTTCTTTTCTGCAATTGAGGTGATGATATGGTTTTGTTCTTCATTAATGTGATATATTAAATTGATTGATCTTTATATGTTGAAACAGTCCTTTCATGCTAAAATAAATTCCATATGGCCATGGTGTGAATCTTCTCACTATCGAATTTTATTTGCTGGCGTTTGGGGGAGTAATTTCACATCAATATACTTCAGAGATACTATTGTCCAGTTTTTCTTTCTTCTAATATGTTTGTCTGATATTGTGATTAGAGTAATGTTGCCTCATAAAATTAGTTTGTAAGTATCCTTACCTTTTAAGTTTTTTAGAAGAGTTTGAGAATAATTGGTGCTAATTGTTCTTCAAACACGTGGCATAATTCTTCAGTGAAGCTGTCTGGTCCTGGGATTTTCTTTGTTGAGAGGTTTTTGATTGCTGTTTTCATTCTCCTACTAGTTACAAGTATGTTCATATTTTTTTATTTTCATAATTCAGTCTTGATAGTTTGCACATTTCTAGATATTTCTTTTTTTCTTTTTTTTTTTTTTTTTTGTAGAGACAGAGTCTCACTTTATGGCCCTCGGTAGAGTGCCGTGGCCTCACACAGCTCACAGCAACCTCCAACTCCTGGGCTTAAGCGATTCTCTTGCCTCAGCCTCCCGAGTAGCTGGGACTACAGGCACCCGCCACAACGCCCGGCTATTTTTGGTTGCAGTTTGGCCGGGGCCGGGTTTGAACCCGCCACCCTCGGTATATGGGGCCGGCGCCTTACCGACTGAGCCACAGTCACCGCCCCATTTCTAGATATTTCTACATTTTCATGAGTAGTTCTCCATAAGTCATTATTATGTCTAAGGCACCAGTTGTAATATTTCTTGTTTCTGATTTTGGTTAATTGAGTCTTTTCTCTTTTTACATAATTGGTGTAGCTAAGAACTTATTAACAGTGGTAAAATTTTTTTATGGAATTAACTTCTGGATTTTTTTCCTCTTTGTGTTATTTATTTCTATTATAACCTTTAATATTTCCTTCGTCATGCTAACTTTGGGTTTGGTTTGTTCTTTGCGTCTAGTTTCTTGAGGTGTAAAGTTAGGTTAATGTCTTGAAACCTTTTTTAATCTGGACATTTACCACTAAAACTGCTTCTCTTACTACTGTTTTGCTGTATCTTATAGATTTTGTATGTTGTATTTTCATTTTTATTTGTCTGAAGATAAATTCTACTTCCTCTTATAATTTCCTTTTGGATCCATTAATTATTCCAGATTATTTTTGACATACTTTTAATTTTCTAGTTTTCCTTTTACATTGACTTCTAATTTCATTGCATTGTGATCAGAAGACAGTGGTATAATTTCAATATTCTTCAATTCACAATACTTGTTTTATGGTCCAACATAACACTCTAGAGAATGTTGTTTGCACCTGAGAATATTCTGTATTCTGCCATTGTTGGATTAATGATTCAGTATGTGTCTTATGTCTAAATGGTCGATAGTATTGTTTAAGTTCTCTGTATTCTTATTGATCTTCTCTGTCTCCTTGAACTATCCATTACTGAAGTCCCCTACTGTTATTATGCTAATATCTGCTGCTCCCTTCGATGCTAACAATGTTTATAATTGAGTATTCTGTTACTATTTTCAAACATATTTATAATTTTTATATCTTCTTTATAAATTTACCTTTTATTAATATGAACTTCTTTGTCTCTTGTGACATTTTTAATGTAAGTTTTTTTGGTATTAGTAGTCACTCTTGATCAAATTTTTTACCTTTTGCCCAGAATGTCTGTTTCTATCCTCTCATTTTCAATTTATATGTGTCTTTAAAGGTGTAGGGAATTTCTTACAGAATGTATATATATTATTGGATTCTGGTTTTTATGTATGTAGTGACTTTATTCATTTTTACTAGGGAATTTAATCCATTTACATTTAAGTGTATTACTAATGGAGAAAGGTTATTTATCACTTTGTTGATTTTTTTTCTGTTTAAATTAATGATTTTGTTTCTCTTTTTTTCTTACCTTTGTGTTTTATTGATTTTGCAGTAACATGCTTTGCTTAATTTTTCATTTTCTTTCTTGCTGCTATGTTCTATAAAATAAGCAAAGTTGTAACACTCTCTTATTTAAACTGGTAACAGCTTAACTTCAATTTCATAAAAACACTATCCCTTTTCGTCTCCCTTTGACATTATGTTATCAATGTCAAAAATTATTATTTTTCCATATTTTGTATTCACTAGCATAGTGACTTCATCCCGTTATCCTTAAGTCCTATTGTTTTTTTTAAGACAGGGCTGCATTCTGTTGCTTAGGCTAACATGTGGAGTGTAGGGGTTCAATCATAGCTCATTGTAACCTTGAACTCCTAGGTTCAAATGACCCACTTGCCCTAACTTCTCAAATAAATAGGATTACAGGCATATACCATCAAACCTAGCTAATTTCTTCTTCTTTTTTTGGCAGAGATGGGATCGTTCTGGGTAGGCTAGTCTCAAACTTCTAACCTCAAGTTACTCTTTTGGTTCAACCTTCCAAAATGTCTGGATTATAGGCATGAGACACTATGCCTAGTTTATCCCTTAAATTCTATAATAAAACTAAAAGTGATTTGCCTCCTACCATTTATTATAGTGTTCCACATTTGCCTAAATATTTGACTTTACTAGATAGCTTTATATTTTCATATGCATTTGTGTGGCTATCTAACATCTTTTTATTTTAACCAAAAGGACTCCTTTTAACCATTCTCTTAAGGACAATCTGCTGGTAATGAACCCTCTCAGATTTTGTTTATGTAGGAAGATCATTTATTTTTTTGTTTATTTTAGAGGTAGAACTTGGCCATCAATTTCTTTCCTCAGATGTAGGAATCTTTCAATCATTATTTCTTCAAATAATCTCTCTCTCACCTTCTCTCTCTCTCTTCTTCACAGATCCCCACGATGTGCTTATTTGCCTGCTTGATTATGCCAGGTGTCACTTACAATTTTTTAATTTTTTTAATTCTTTCCTTTTCATTCCTATAACTTGATAATTTCAAATGGTCTGCATTTGAGTTTACTAACTCTTTTGCGGCTAGTTCAAGTGTGCTTTTAAACCCCCATTATTATTTTTCAATTCAATTTTTGTATTCTTTTGCTTCAAAAATTCTGTTTGGTTCTTTTTTATAATTAATATCCTTTATTTATACTCTAATTTTGTTAATACATCACTCCCTTGAAATTTTAGAGCATACTAAGAAATTGAAACCAGATAAGATACACAACTAGCAAAAAATATACAAAAAGATGCTCAATATAATGTTATTAGGGAATTGCAAACTAAAATACCACAATACACCTATTTGAATGTCCAAAATCCAAATCACTGAAAACACCAAATGTTGTGAGAATGTAGAGCAACAAGAATTCTTGTTCATTAGCTGGCAGAAATGCAAAATATTACAGCCACTTTGGATGAGAGTTTGGCAGTTTCTTACAAAACTGAACATACTATTTCCCATTATCCAGAAATTATACTCTTTGGTATTAAACAAAGGCCTTAAAAACTTATGTCCACACAGAAATGTGCACACAGATGTTTATAGCAACATTTTTTTATAATTGTTGAAACTTGGAAGCAACCAAGATGCCCTTCAATTGTTAATGGACAAATAAAATGTGGTATATACAGACAATGGAATGGTACTTAATGCTATTGAGTCACAAAAATAAAGGAATCTAAAATGCACATAATTAAGTAAAAGAAGAAAATTTGGAAAGAGTATATAATGTGATATTTCATCTATATGACATTCTGGAGAAGCAACATTATGGAGATTGGAAAAATTTCGGTGTTTCATGGGGACTTGGGAAAGCAAGGAATGATTAAAAAGAGCGCACAGTATCTGGAGAACAGTGAAATTATTGTGTATGGTACTAAATGGTAGATACATGTCATTAAACATTTGTCCAAACCCATAAAATGTATGACACCAAGAGTGATCCCTGATATAAACTATGGATTGGGAGTGATAATGTGTCAATATAGGCTCATCAATTGTAATAAAGGGATCACTCTTTTATAAGACACTGAGATATTGATAGTGAAGGAGATTGTTCTTGTGGGAGAGAAGGATGTGTATGGAAACTCTCTGTGCTTCCACTCAATTTTGCTAGGAATCTAAAACTCCTGTAAGAAAAATGGTCTATTTTTTTAAAAAGAAGGGTAAGTTACCTCATTACCACAGAGCACTCCAAGCAACCAGATCTTTATTTGTAATACCAGCTTCTAATATGAGCTGCTTGGAGCATGAAAGATAACAAAACAAACCAAAACAAGACAGAAAAACCTAGAGCACTTTATAGTGTCATAAAGTAAGGAGGGTTTCAAAGCAAAGCAAACAAACAAACAAACCACCCTAAAATTTAAACTGATGGGTATATGCCCAAGGGACTCTGAAGTGACTGAAAGAACCCCAAGTGACCAAAGATAGAACAATTTCAATAACAAAATAAATGATGTAATATTAGAGTGTAATTGAAAGCAAAAATACATATTTCTTAATTCATATTTATATAAATAATTGATTGAATATGAGGGAGAAGATCTTCCCTGCAGGAAAATTTCAAATAATTCATATAGACACTCTGTCATGAGAAGGGGAAATCAATTTGGTACAGTAATTTCCTTTCAAAGATTAGATTATTGGAAGGTGAAAATGGAGCAACTTCATAATAGAAAAATCTGACAAACCCTATCTCAGTTAAGAGACCAAGGTCAACATTAACAGTGAGGAATAAGGTTGGTAGTGTAGAACGTGAAGATATCACTTGTTAGGATGTGATATGATATGACATTATAAAAATACATTATAATTCTGTAGTCTTTTTCCCCCAGAACCTATAACACCATTTTAATCATGAAAGAAATCAAATTCCAAAGAGGTAATCATACACAATACTTGACTCAGCCAGGTGCAGTGGCTCATGCATATAATCTGGAAGCCCAAGTTGTGTGGATCACTTGAACTCAGGAGTTTGAGACCAGCCTGAGCAAAAATAAGACCCTGTCTCTACTAAAATAGAAAAAAATTAGCTTAGAATTGTGGCTGGTGCCTGTAATCCCACCTACTTGGCAAGCTGAGGCATGAGGATCTCTTGAGGCCAGGAGTTTGAGGTGGCTATGCTCTATGCTGACTCCACAGCACTCAGCTTCAAGGAATCAGAGTGAGACTCTGTCTCCAAAACAAAACAAAACAACAACAACAAAATACTTGACTCTTCAATACTATACAGGGTGTTAAAAGAAATATATTCTTAGACATTATCAGAGACAAGAGAGTCCAAAAGAGACAGGACAAGTAAGTATAACGTGATATCACTAATGGAATCTTGGAATACAAAAAGACCCTAGTTATAAACTAAGAACATTTGAATAACTAAGGAATTTAGTTGATGATAACGTATGTTGGTTACTTAATGGGAAAAATGATACCATACTAATGTAAAATATTAATAATAGGGAAACCTTTTAAATTTTCTGTAACTCTTAATCTGTTCTGGAAAATAAAGTCTATTTTTTGCACTTAAATATTAACATTACATTTTCTAAAGACATTTCAGCCAAAAAAGAAACATCAAGTCACAGAAAAATAAAAACTGAGTTTTCACAACTGATCTATCAGATAGTTAAATATAACACACAATGTGTGTATCTGCCATTTTTTTTTTTTTTTTTTTGACACAGAGTTTTACTCTGTCATCTGGGTTGACATGTCCTCAGCTTAGTTCACAGCAACCTGAAACTCCTGGGCTTAAGCAATCCTCCTGCCTCAGCCTCCTGAGTAGTTAGAACTATACAAATACACCGCCAAACCTGGCTAATTATTCTATTTTTAGTAGAGACAGGGTCTCACTTTGCTTAAGCTAGTCTTGAACTCCTAACCTCAACTGATCCTTGGACCTTGGGCTCCCACAGTGCTAGGATTATAGGAATAAGCTTCCATGTTTGGCCTTTGTTTTTGGTTTTAACACGTGTTGTCACATCAACTCAAAAGAAACTCAAATAAAATAATAACTATATATACAAAAGTGTTGGCCAGGCAAGGTGGCTCATACCTATAATGCCAGGATTTTTGAAAGCTAAGGGAGGAAGATCTCTTGAGGCCAGAAGTTTAAGATCAAGCTAGATAATAGAGCAAGACCCTGTCTCTCCAAATATGATTTTGAAAATTTAGCCAGACAAGTCAGCATGCCTGTGTAGTCTTAGCTACTTGGAAATGTACTAAGGTGGGAGGATCACTTCAGTCCAAGTGTGGGAGGCGGTAGTGAGATATGATCTAGCCACTGTACCCCAACCTGGAAGTCACAGAGTTTTTCCTCTAAGAAAGAATGTTGATAGGCTCATAATATATTAAAATGTAATCTTTGTAATGAATATAACAAAAAAGGAGGGGGAAGGAAATTGAGGAAAGTTTTTGTAGACCAAAAATCTATTAGTATTTATCTGAAATACATTACTTTAATTATTAATTAATTTCCAGGGAAACCCTTAAGGAAAACTTTTTTAAAAATCTAATAAAGACACAACAAGAAAACATAAACAGTATACTAGAAAACATTTCTTTAACAAAAGAAATTGCACTTAAAGGAAAAATAGAAGAAAAATAACACTTAACACATACAGAAAACAAATAAGAAGATGATATAAATAAGTATTACTTTGTCAGTAAATACAATAATTAAAAGGGAAAAACCACTACCAAATAATTATCATTGTCCAAGATATTTTAAAATGGATTTTTTTTTCTTTTTCTTTTTTTTTTTTTTTGCAGTTTTGGCCGGGGTGGTGGGTTTGAACCCACCACCTCCAGCATATGGGGCCAGCGCCCTACTCCTTTGAGCCACAGGTGCCACCCTTAAAAATGGATTAAAAAAAAGACTAGGATATTAAAGGATTTCAAATTTCAAAACAGTGGCATAGAGGCAATTTAGCTTCATTCCTTCTCCCCAAAAGACCCAATAACAAATATACAGTGTCAAGATTTTCAACAGCAACAACTTAAAGCTCAAATAGGAAGATGAGACACTTTCTGGGGCAACAGAGAAGCAGAAAGACTCCAAGCAGATAGTGGAGAATCAAATCTCCACATACAGAACACCCCTCCCCTCATTCTGCCTGGCACTAAGCACACGGAAAATCAACAAAGTGAAAGGTTAATTTTTTTTGAAAATACAAACAAAATCAACAGATTTGACTGGACTAAGAAAAAAAGACAGACCCCTCTCCCCCCCTCAAAAAAAAAATCAGAAACAAAAAAGGAGGCATAACAACTGTGATCTCAAAAATAAAAATAATCTGTTTGGGTGTGGTGGCTCATGCCTATAATCCCAGCAGTCTGGGAGGCTGAGGGGGATGGATTGCTTGAGCTCAGGAATTAGAGATCAGCCGGAGCAAAAGTGAGACCCTGTCTCTACTAAAAATAGAAAATCTGAAGCAAGAATATCATTTGAGCCCAACAGTTTGAGGCTGTTGGAGCTATGATGTCACAGTACTCTACCCAAGGTGACAGCTTGAGACTCTATCTCAAAAAATAAAAAAAGAAAAGAAATAAAAAGAATCATTACAATTCTTTATGAAGAACTATATACTAAAACTTGGAAACCCTGGGAAAAAAATAAATTTCTAGACATATAAAACCTACCATTGTTAGAGAAATAGAAAACCTCAAAACTAATAATGACTAACAAGATTGAAGACCAGCATGAGCAAGAGCAAGACTGCATCTCTAATAAAAATAGAAAAATTGAGGCAAGAGGATCTCATGAGCCCACAAATTTGAGGTTGCTATGAGCCATGATGCCATAGCATTCTACCCAGGGGAACAGAGCAAGACTGTCTCAAAAAAAATAAATAATAGATTTTAAAACAAAATCATTGCTGGAACCAAAGAAAGGCACTAATAATAATAAAGTAACCGTAACATATATAAATGTATGTATATCTAATAATAATTCCCCCAAAATATATGATATAAAATTAGACTGATTGAAGCAAGAAATAAGAAAATTAATGATAATAGTTAGAGGTTTAAATATCCCACTCTCAATAATGAATAGTACAGTTAGCAAACAGAAAATCAACAAAGAAATAGAAGACATTATGAACTCAACTAAACCTAACATATTTACAAAGCACTCTGCCCAAAAATAACAGAACATACATTTTTCTCAAGTCACGTGGAACATTGACTAATAGAGACCATATATAAAACTATATGACCCAGTATGTCTAAAAGAATTTAAATCAATTAAAATACATTCTTTAACAACAATAGTATTAATTATAAATAAAATCAGAAGGAATGTTGGAAAATTTATAAATATGTATATATTGAACACCACACCCTTAAATAACCAATGGGTCTAAGAAGAAATTACTAGGGAAATTAGAATAATCTCGGAGCTAAATCAAATCCAACAACAACATACCATATCCTTTTAGGATGACACTATAAAAGTACATAGAAAGAAATTTATAGCTGCAAATATGTGTGTTGAAAAAGAATAAATATCTCAAATCAATAACCTTAGTATTGTTTAATACACTATAAAAGAGAGCAAACTAAACCCAAAGTGAACAGAAGGAAGAAAATACTATGTAATAAACATTAGAGGGGTAAATAGATCAATTGTAAAACAATGGAGAAAAACAGAAAAACCACATGATGACTCGAAAGATCATCAAAATTGATAAACTTTTAGCTAGCCTGAACAAGAAAAAAGGAAGAAGATTCAAGTTATTAAAGTGAGGAATGAAAGAGGGTAAATAACTCTTTTTTTTTTTTTTTTTTTTTTTTTTTGTAGAGACAGAGTTTCACTTTATGGCCCTCGGCAGAGTGCCGTGGCCTCACACAGCTCACAGCAACCTCCAACTCCTGGGCTCAAGCGATTCTCTTGCCTCAGCCTCCCGAGTAGCTGGGACTACAGGCGCCCACCACAACGCCCGGCTATTTTTTGGTTGCAGTTTGGCCGGGGCCGGGTTTGAACCCGTCACCCTCGGTATATGGGGCCGGCGCCCTACCGACTGAGCCACAGGCGCCGCCCAATAACTCTTAACTCTATAGAAATAAAAGAATATATGAGAAAACATTGAAAAATTGGTTAAGAAATTAGATCATAAATTAAATGGACAAATATCTAGAAAGGTGCAACTTACTAAAACTGACTCAGAAATAAGTAAAACCTCTAACTAGACCCCAAACAAGTAAAGAGATTGAGTTAGCAATAAAAAGTCTCTTGCATGACTTTCAGGTTTTGCTTCTGACCAGAAGAATCTTGGATTTCATCACTCAATCATAGCAATTTATAAAGTTAATCAAACCGAAATATCCATGTTAAGCTCTTCCAGATCAGTCAGAGAACTGAGGTAATAGTGCAAACCATTACTCTCAAAATTGAGGACACATATAATGAACACAGAGCCTAACATTTACTGGAGCAGAAATAGCCCATGGAACAAGTACTGCGGTAGGAAAAATCTGAACTGTAATTGAAGAATTGTCAGAATTTCAGTGTTAAAAGCTTGAGGATGGAAGTGGAAGACATTATTCTTAGTAAAGCATCACAAAAATGGAGAAGCATGAATCCTATGTACTCAATCTTGATATGAGGACAATTAATGACAATTAAGTTTATTGGGGGGGGAAGCAGAAAGAGGGATGGAGGGAGGAGGGTGGGGCCTTAGTGTGTGTCACACTTTATGGGGGCAAGACATGATTGCAAGAGGGACTTTACCTAACAATTGCAATCAGTGTAACTGGCTTATTGTACCCTCAATGAATCCCCAACAATAAAAAAAAAAAAAAAGCTTGAGTGATAAAAATCCCAGTGGATTGTTTTTTCCCACCCCACCCACCGAATACAGCAAGTATCAGAACCAGAGATTAGAATGGTGGTTGGGGGAGGACAGTGAATGGAGAAAGGAGAGATGTTGACGAAGGAGTTCAAAGTTTCAATTAGAAAAGAGAAATTAGCTTTAATAATTTGTTTTGAGGAAAAGTGACTGTAATAAGTAATAATGTATTATATATTCCAATGCCAAAGACTAGTTTTAAATGATTTTTTCCACAAAACAGTATGTGATATTAAGAATTTGTTAATTAGCTTCAATTTGTTAATTATTCTACATCAAATAATCCAGAGAAAGAAGGGGAGTGCTGTGCACACTTTAAATACTCCCCAAACAAGTCAAACCAAACTCTAAAAGCCATTTTTCTACTGTAAACAGTTCCAAGCACCATGGGTCCGCAATATCCCCCAGAAGGGGTGGCCCTCAGGGAACATGTGGCCGCTGGGGCACATCTCTAGATCTGCCCCGCTGGTAAGAGGCCATCAAGCCTTGGGCAGGTGTTTTGGTAAAAACAAAATAAAATGGACATTTTCCATGAAATGAAACAACTGACACCAAATCTGCAATGTACATTCATACCACAGAATCTTATCTAGTCTAAAACGTTAAGAACAAATGTATGTAATTTGCCTAAATTGAATGTCAGCTTTCCTCACAGACTCCACTCTGTCATAACAAAAGAACAAAAGAGAAAATAATGCTGTCCTACATACTGAGCTCAGTTCTTTCTCTTAGGATTGCTTATAGATGCCAGCCTTTTAATATTCTAAGAGAGAAGGAACAAAGAAAAGAGCTTCAAGGGAGATGGGAGAGAACCCTGGCCTGCTGAATAAGAACATTTGGAGAGCCCATGGAAACATCCTGGGAACACTGGGATTAGTACCCTCACCAAAAAGGAAAAAGAATGTGGATATAAGGGAATCTAGGTCATCAATGACCAGTACAAAAGGACAAAGATGCCCCAAGTGCAGAGAAACCATTGAAAGACTTACAAACAATTTCAAATGGAGAGAAAGAAGATACTTATACCTTCATATTTATACCTTTACATTGCTTTTGCATCCTGTCTCTCCTCACTGGTGAGAGGAAGCCACTTCTACCTCTCTTTGGTAGCACTCCAAGGTTTCTAACAATTACCTGGCTTATTGTACCCTCAATGAATCCCCAACAATAAAAAAAAAAAAATTCTCTTTGTTACACTAAAGCATGTGCAAAGTTACTTTTGCTTTCTATTCACACAGCCCATGCTGTGCCAGTTTTACTTCAGGTTTCTACATATTTTCCCTTTCAGTCCCTCCATGCCTTGGTTGAACTTCCTAGTTCCAACGTGTAATTGAACCAGGTCAGCTGGGTTCAGGGAACCTGGATCCCCAACGCTCAACACTAAGATTTACCAGGAGAGAAGACAAAACATTTTCGAGGCTTAGAGTGGATATATTATGAATATCAGCTAATATTCTCAACAGGGAGGGCAACTGGGTAAATTGTGACTTATATTTTGGCTTATGTATTTCTACAAAATGTGAACTAGTTTTTTAGCCTTTATGACTTGATCTCAGATGTTTGCATACGAAAGTAGTGAATAATCTTGACTCCCTGACGTGAAAAACAACTTGTGAAATGCAAACCTACTTGTGAAATTCCTTACTGTTTCATAGATTAATGATCACTAATGGCCTATACATGAACAACCTGTTAATTAAACAAAGAATGTTCCTGTGGTTAGATATATAAACAGATTTGTAAATATTTCTGCTATTTTTCTTACTATACATCTTAGCTAGTCTTGTGGAATTAATTATGGCATATGTTGAATAGTTGATACTCCAGGACATCACCAAACAGATCAGGAATATTTATAGCCCCATAAAACTTAGTGCTTAATGCTTAAGGAAAACAATGCCATGATTAATTTCCTAACTTTGTACTGAATTCATTCTTTAAATTTTTTTTTTTTTTTGGTTCATGTATAATTTGTTGATGATATTGTGTATCTGTTTTGGAAACCTAACTAGAATCAGCAGAAAATTCTGAAATGTAATTAAATCTTGAACTATTCCTTTTTGGTCATTAATGTGGAAATCTCCTATTGAAAGACAGTGTTTACTGCATTACAAGATAATTACCTTAAGAGAGTTTATTCTTAATATTATTCTAATATTCTCTGGCAAGAAGTTAGTCACTCCTTTGATTAATACAATAATTAGGAATAATATATCAAGTGAAGATTCTATTGTATGAGTTAATTGTGTTATGTGGAATCATGCTATAATTCTAGAAGAAAGAATACTTTATGTCTTTTTATTTGCCTTTTTATATGTGCTATATTCTGTTTAAATAGTAGTAAGATACAGGAGGAGAATGTAATATAAAAACTTCAAGTTATATTAACTCTATAATCTTTCACTATTTTTGCAACTTGTGATTGCAATATTAATTGCAAAATGAACTCTAGATTCTTGTTCTGCAAAGTGATATTTATGGACTAGCAGTATTTGTACACCCTGCAAGCTTACCTGAAATACAGAATCTTGGGTGGCACCTGTGGCTCAAGGAGTAGGGCGCCGGCCCCATATGCCAGGGGTGGCTGGTTCAAGCCCAGCCCTGGCCAAAACCACATCCACACACAAAAAAAGAAACACAGAATCTCATTTGACCTCAGACATAATGAATAAACATGTCCATTTTAGCATGATCCTAATTTATTAAATGACAAACATCAATATACATACATATTCATATGTGTGTATATATAGACATTTGAACGCATAGAGGGTGCTAAAAAATGTATACATGTTTCAGAAAAGGCAAAACTGTATTAAAATTATAATACTCAAGTCACTTTTGATTTCTACAATTAGAAGAAATGCAATCCTTAAATCAACAGTATGGGGAAAAGAACCATAAAAAAAGGGAAAAAGACAAGGAAGGAGTTAGCTGTCCCTGCCTTTAGCATTTAGGAGTCTTGATCTAAAAGTTTTGGATTGATGCTGTATGTACCTAATATGTAGTTTGCTGCTAGACCCTCGTTTCTTGGCAAAGATATCTACTTTATTACACTGTTCCTGGAGATTGTTAAAAGACTTTAATTTTTATATCTCCTATCATTATGTTAATAAAAGTCAAAGAAGTGGGTGTATGATAGTTTTTAACTAAGAATTATGAATCCAAGGTTTAAGTTTCTAGTTTTTATATTTAAAAAGCTTTATCTCCGGGCGGCTCCTGTTGCTCAGTGGGTAGGGCGCTGGCCCCATATACTGAGGGTGGCGGGTTCGAACCTGGCTCTGGCCAAACTGTAACAAAAAAATAGCCAGGCATTGTGGCGGGTGCCTGTAGTCCTAGCTACTCAGGAGGCTGAGGCAAGAGAATCTCCTAGACCCAGGAGCTGGAGGTTGCTGTGAGCTGTGACGTCACGGCACTCTACCCAGGGCAACAAAGTGAGACTTTGTCTCAAAAAAAAGAAGAAGCTCTATCTCCTCACATTCCAAAGTCTCATTTTCAGCATACTACTAAAAGAATGGAATCTAACTAATACTGAAATAACACTAAACCAAAACCATTGTATAATAGTAATTGGAGAAAATTATTTTCATAAAGTTCCTGTTTGATTTATCTGCAATAGAAGCAGATCAAATAGTTCAACATTCATTGTATAACTAGTATAAATATATATAATAACCAATTTGAAGGTTTTGGAACATATAAAGAATATAGTTATTATAATGAGGGTACCTATATAATATCAATGAAAAATTGAAAATCTATAGAGTCAAGATTTTAGCATGACATAATTATATTATAAAATTAGTCAATAGATCAATGTGTTTTATTAAATAATCCTTTATTGCATCTTTGAAAATGCTTACTCTGGTTCAAAAATTTAATTTTCTAGTTCTGAGTATTAATATATTTGCTTCTTTTACTTCTGATTATATTTATAAAATTATTCCTAAGTAAGACTTTATAAACTTAAAAGCAATAAATATCTTCTAGATTTACTGATTTCATAGTCTTTAAAAGAAACCATTGAAAATATTCATCCTTCTCATCGCAAGAAGTAAATTCTATGAGTAGGTTTCAAATAAAACTATTAGTTTTAACTCTAAACTTACAAAAACAAATTCAATTGGAAAAGCTAGGACTCTGACAAAAAAAAAAAAAAGAATATAGAAAAACAGAATTCAACCAGGCTATAAAGGATTATGGAAAACTTAGCCACAATTTTGGAGATACGTAGAGAGGAATGAGGACTCCTGTTTATTCAAATTAAAAAAGAATAATTTTTAAAGTTCTGAATGGAGGCACTGAAATGTTTCAGAGAAAATGGAAATATTTTAGAATGTCTTTGGGAAAACAAAGATATAGAAATGCAACAAAGCAGTGACACAAAATAGCTAAGATTTTAGTGGTTTGGAGGAGATTCTATTTACTCGAAACAAATAAAATAATTATATAGCTATATATAAACAGGTATTATAAAAACCAACTATTTATAAACATCATGAAACTGTACTCCTCCAATGCTATAATCACCAAAAAAAAAAAAAAAAATATATATATATATATATATATGGTTTATAGTGTCCATCAGTGATGTAGAAAGAATCTGACAGGTACATGATGATTGTAGTCGAAAATAGTGTATGTTAGTGAGTAGGACAGTGTAACATTACATTGTACAACTTCTTTACAAAGAGGAATTATGCACAATAACAAGAAAAAATATCATAGCTCTAACCTACTGCTGGCAGAAATACCTATGTTTTATTTTTCAGTGACAAAGGCAAATTTCAGAATAATGTGGTTAATGTGATATTATTCATGTAAAAACAGACAACAAAGAAGAATATATAAGCATCTAAATGAACATGTAAAGGAATTTTTACATTATGAAAATGCTGGCTTGCAGTAGGAGCGAGTGATCCTGCAAAATCCCTTTGTAACCCACATATTTTCTTGCTCATGGCAAATGTATATTGTTTCTGCACATTTTAGAAGAAATATAAAAGTTGTTCTTAAAATTAAGGTAGTAAAAATTATCCTGAATCTAAACAAGCTTTTAGATATAACCACCAGTTTATAGAAATATGAGGAATGAAACAAATAATTTTAAAATACTGCTAAGCTAAGTTAAAAGAAGACATTAAAAATGCAAAAATATGTCAGGCTTATATGTATATATCGAGGGAATCAATATTGTTAAAATATTAATCTCTGCAAATTTATCTATAAATTTATCGAAGTATGTGTACATGTGTATGTAAATTGACAACATGATTCCAAAATAATTAGAAAATTAACAAATCTTGGATAGGTAATATAACTTTTATAAAGGAGGTTGCCTTGAATACACATGACTAGTAATATCAGATGTTGATAAGGATGTAGAGAACTATACATTTATAATCTAAATATGAGAATTTACATTGGTAATCATGTTATATGAAAAAATCTGATGGCATCTAGTAAATGGATGAGGCAAATATTATATGTACATATGCATCAAGAAAATCTATTGTTAATAAGAAAGAAAACACAAAAAGGGCAAAATAAAGTGAATTTCATTATTTCTAACATATATACTTATATGCATATGTGTTCATACTTGTGTGTATATGTATGTGTATTTATGAATGTATGTACATGTACATATTTGTGCATATTATTTCTTACCTAGATAATCCAAATAATTTAAAAAATCAAATAGAAAATAAAGGGGAAATAAAACAGCATGTTCTAACATCAGAATACAAGACTTCAGGTAAAATACAAATGCTAGATATGTAAGAAACAATTGAATGAACTTTAAAACTTGTTATAAGTTACAAAATACTGAATACTATATAATAACATTTATGCACATTTTTACAATGCCATAGCAACAACCCCTTATTACTTATTGTTAATGTCTCTGTAACTATCACACAAGTAAAAGCAGAGGTTGTCCTGAAATATACAAACTTCATGAAGTATTAATTTCTCAAGTGTGAGTGTGGCAGAACTCTTAGGTGAACTTAGGCAGAACTAAGTGCTCTTAGGCAGAACTCTAGCCTTAAATCTGTTTTATGTCTTAAAACAATCTATCTGCATTGTGACCACATAAAAGATCATGCGAGACACAGCTTGATAGCACACGCTGCAAGAGGTGATAGTACACGCTGGTATAGGTGCAGAATAGTCCTGAGCACTTCTCACGGAGTCATTTTATTGAGAAGATACATAATAGGCAGAAAGATTACTAAGTAAAGACATGCAGGGGCTGCGTTCTCAGGGAAATGATCTCATAGGTGCCAACAGAGTATGTACTAAAGGAAATGAACTTCAAAATACGAAATGCAATTTTTTCCCACTAATCCTTTAAGGAACTGTCATAAAATGCTTAATGTTTAACAATAGTCTTACTACTACAGGACGGAACTTTGCTCCTCCAGGATTACTGAGATACTTGCTGGCTTGCCTTCCGAGTCACAAGAGATTTCCAGGCTTGCCAGGAGAATGTCTTGTTCTCAGTAATTCCTCAGATAAGTTATGATATTGGTGACTGCTGTAGTAAGTATGATGTTTAATCCTCTATGTATCTCTTTCATAATAGCTAAGTCATGGAAAAAGCCCAAGTGCCCATCGATCCACGAATGGATTAATAAATTGTGGTATATGTATACCATGGAATACTATGCAGCCTTAAAGAAAGATGGAGACTTCACCTCTTTCATGTTTACATGGATGGAGCTGGAACATATCCTTCTTAGTAAAGTATCCCAAGAATGGAAGAAAAAATACCCAATGTACACAGCCCTACTATGAAACTAATTTGGGACTCTCACATGAAAGCTATAACCCAGCTACAACTTAACAATAGGGGGAAGTGGGAAGGGGGGGGTGGGTAGAGGGAGGGGAATCGGTGGGATCACACCTGTGGTGCATATTACAGGGGTATTTGCGAAACTTGGTAAATGTAGAATGTAAATGTTTTGGCACAGTAACTGAGATAACACCGGAAAGGCTATGTTAACCACTGTGATAAAAATGTGTCAAATGGTTTATGAAGTGAGTGTATGATGCCCCATAATCATATCATTGTATACAGTTATGATTTAATAAAAAAAAAAATCCTCTATGTATCTGAAGCAAACACTGGCAATGGTAATATTTGGTATGTAAGTAGAAAATTTTTTCTTAACTGTGTTATGTAATATTTTTAATATTTATATTATGTTTGTAAGGAAAACTAAGTTTTACTTTTCCCTGTCTGAAATATTTTATAATTAAAAAAAGAAAGAAAAACGCCAGGGAATTTACATTTGCTGTTATATTTTTTTTAGGTAAAACCTGCCATGGGTTATCCATTATAGTTACAAACAGTGCCATGGGTCCTCTTCCGCTTTTGAATTTGTCCGCCGATTGTCCATTCCCTTTAGTTTGCTCACTGGCTCGCTTTTATCACTTTCAAATAATGTTTTCTGTTGTATTTCTTTTTCTTTTTGTTCTTTTTTTTTTTAAGACAGAGTCTTACTTTGTTGTCCTTGGCAGAGTGCTATGGCATTGCAGCTCAGGGCAACCTCCAACTCTTGGGCTTAAGTGATTCTCTTGCCTCAGCCTCCCAAGTAGCTGGGACTACAGGCGCCCCCCACAACTCCCAGCAATTTTTTTTTGCTGTTGCAATTCTCATTGCTGTTTTAGCTGGCCGGGGCTGGATTCTAAGCGCCACTAAGCGCAGGCACAGCCCTGTTCGTTTATTTTTATATTGCCCTTTGCCTTGAATGATTTCAACCTATTTTGTGTGTTTTATTTCTGTCAGTTTTTGTTACCTTATCTTCCTTCTTAGTTTAGATTTCCTGTTATAACTATGTGGTTATAATTTTGTGTATACTGAAGTTTTAGTTCTCACTTTATTTCAGTCTTTAGATGACTGGCTCAGTATTTTATTCCTCAATAATATTCCTATTTCTAATGTTACCTACTTCTTATAATATTGTTTTTTCCCCCTTCTTTGTTATTACCAAGTGAGAAAACCATTTTGGAACAGTAGTGATGGGGGTTGTTCATATCCTGAGAAATATTGTCTATTTCTTCCTTTAGATACACCTGCACAGATTCTTCCAACCTCCTAATGTTAATTTCTGCACTCCCTCCAAAAGTGAATCATCTGACTTTAAATTCCTTAAGATGAGTAATCTAGTTGAAGTACACACAAAACCCACCTCCATAACCCTGCTTCCACTACAATGCACTGAGTCACAGGAAAGGCATTTTCTTTTCAAATAAAAATACTCCTAGCTCTTCATGAAAAAAAGTAATATTAATTCTTTATCTCATGTTTTCTTCTTATAAATGATTTGAGAATAGCTAGCACATGGACATATCACAACAAAAGAATAGGGAATAAATATGTAAGGATCCTTTGGAGGGGACTAATAGTTAGGAAACTCTCCATAGGCAGTCTAAGAAATGCAAGACTTCTACTGAAATTCAATGAACTATTGTAAAGGTAGGGCCCATGTCTTGGTCTTTAATGTCTTTATAGTACTGAGAACAAGGCTTAACACACAACAATTCAGTAAGTATTGAATATATAAATGACCAAGAAAGAAATTAGTACATTGGAAGTAGGCTTGTCCTACTCCAGTGGTGTGGGAATGAGTCAAAACCACACAATCTTAAACTACTAAAAGCAAATCATTTGACCTTCTCTGTACTTGTAGATTCCCTGAAATATAACTTTTTACAACCTCCTTCTGATATGAATGAAAGGTGCTCAAAGTTTAGAGAACTGAAACTTTTTTTTTTTTTATAGAGACAGAATCTCACTTTATTGCCCTTGGTAGAGTGCCATGGCATCACACAGCTCACAGCAACCTCCAACACCTGGGCTTAGGCGATTCTCTTGCCTCAGTCTCCCGAGTAGCTGGGACTACAGGCACCTACCACAACGCCCAGCTAAGAACTGAAACTTTTACACAAAATTTAATTTTATGCTATTAAACTTCAAGAGGTCAGCTCCTTATATTTCAGAAATTTATTTCTCCACATAATCATGAAATTGCATATATTCTTTTTATGATTATGCTTTCAAATGAAGCAGCATAATACCTCATGCAAAGACAGTGGGACTAAAAGTCCAAAGAGCTGCATTTCACCAAAACCTGTCATAAGAACTTAAGAATGTGAATTTATTTCTCTGGGATCTTAGCTTTTGTTTGTAAAATAAATAGCTTAGATTAAAACAAATATTTTAAATCTGATTTTTAAAAGCCTCTTAGTAAATCATCCAATTAGGTGGTCACGATCATCACTTAAACATTTTTGAAATGAAATAGAACAGAGTAACAATTACTATAGGGCATCACATACATAAGCAAAGTAAAGCACTATGACAATTAGTTGCAAATTAATGTGTATGTTTGTCATTTTGAATACTGCATTGTGATAAAATATGTCTTTACTGTGGGTTGTGGTAAAAAGAAAAAAAGGCATTGGGCCAGCCAACCTCCAAACTTAACCAAGATTAACTTGAAGATTCTATAATAAATCAAATTTATTTTTGCCTTATTTATTTTATAAAAACCTAAAACACCATGTTTAGAAAGGACAGTTTCTACATTTTAACTAATTTTATAGCTTGATTAGGGTATATTACCTTATTACCTTTATGATAGATAATATTTATTAAATAATACCATAATAAATGAGTAACATTTATTTATTTTATGTATGCAAGTGTTCTGCTTATACTTCAATTTGCTTTAAAATTACACATACAGACCAAACGATATGACATACAAAATTGAAAAAAGAAAGTGATAAAATAAATCTATGAGAACATTTCATCTCTATAAAACTCTTATGTATTTTTTTAAATAAACTGACATGTTTGCAGACTTAAACGCCATATTCGAATGGTGTGAATATCATGGTTGGGATTAACTTATGGTCAGGTAATTTAATTTATCCATTTCTATATATGTATTATCAAAGTGGATGGTGGAAGTATTATGCTAAGATTTTCACAGAAAAACATCGTTTAGACATAGTGGCAAAAGTTATGAAGATAATTTTTATAATTTTCTATTGTCCCTTGAATAAGGAATTTTATTACAAATTTCTGAACTGCTTCCTCACATGGAATTTTTAACATTATTTTCACATTTTTAATAATATTCTAAAGTATAATAGTGAAAATTATGCCCTAGATAGACCACATTTACTTTTGTCATCAGGGAAGATCTGCTATATATGTTGAACTATAAAGAATGTAAGACACTAACAACTTTATCTTATTAGCTATCAACAATTACTTTGACCTTTAGATTTTTTTTTAGAACATTCTGGTATTCCATTCTTAAGATACTCATTTTCGGATGAGTGTACTGAATCTTGCACATGTGATTCATTTCCCTGTGTATATAATAGAATCCATTTCTAGGGCCATTAGCATTGCCAGTTTCCACTCTCTGAGTTGGTTTTGATTTTGTTTTTGTTTCTATACATGAAATTCTACTGTATCATACTAAGAGGAAGTAATTTCTTTTGAATATTGGAATTTCCGTGTTTGCATTAATGTGTTACCCTGCCATAGCAGCTCAAGTTGCTTTAGAGATAGAAGTCAACCTTAAGCATTTTGGGGTGGAGGTTTCATGACATATATTCGCTTATTGAAAGAATAGGTGATTCACTTTCAATTCAAGAATGACTAGGCAGATAAGTTACCATCGCTATCCAATATAAATCCCACAAAGAAAGAAAAGAATTTATTGTTTAAAAGCCATAATTCTGAAATGGAAAATCAGTATAAATGTCCAAGAACCACTCAGAAACATCTTTGCAAAATTTAGAATACTGAAGTAAGAGAAAAATTGTAAAAGTTTCCTAATAAAAAAGTACAGATTATTTAAATAACAGAGATTATATTGACCATGGGGTCAATTACACTGACTGTAAGAAGACAGTAAAACTCGTTTCTGAAGTCCTTTCATTAAAATAATTAAATTTACAATTTTACACATTTACGGATATAATGGTAGTTTATCTACCGTTAACATGTGAAGGAAAAAATATAGCACTTTTTCAGAACTACAAAAATAATGAACATTTAAGTATTTCTAAGGGTTGAATTTTAGCAAGAAATATTTTAATATAATAAAATAGCAAATTAAATACAAGAAATAATCACTAGAAAAAAAGATGACCTACTATTACAAGTACAATGATTACAAAAAATAAAAGTTTGAAGCTAAACTATCAAATGAAATAAAGAAAATAAGAACAATTTTTTTAAAATCAAAAGTCCAAATTAGGTTTAGTTACATATAACAATACTAAAGAGTTCCAGGGTGGCGCCTGTGGCTCAAGGAGTAGGGCGCTGGTCCCATATGCCGGAGGTGGCGGGTTCAAACGCAGCCCCGGCCAAAAACCACAAAAAAAAAAAATAAATAAAAAAATAAAAAATAAAGAGTTCCAAAAGGAATTTTATTTTTTTCTCATGTTAAAAAAAGAAAAATTGAAGCAGGTGATCCAGTACTAATATAGTAACTCCATCATTATTTATGTAACTTTTAAATTAAACATTTATTTAATATTTAAACATATTGTTCTATCAACATGGAGAATTAATTGGCAACTGTAACATTTCCTTCCAAATAAAAATACTTTTTGCAAGCTGTCGCTTTCTCCCTCTTCCAATATCTTATATTCCGTGGTAATCTTTTGGAGTTTTAGTTTCTGTTTATTATTATAAATAAGCTTCTGCTTTCATGGATGTAAATTTTATTGATTATCTTAAGGTTTATGGCCACATTCATACATTTAACTATAAATTCTGCTTGTTTCTTTGCTAAAATACGATTTCTCATTTTTTTAATTCAATAGTTCTTATAATTATTTTTTCTTTTGTCGCAGTTAGTCACTAATTAATTGCTTCAAAAGACTTTTTGACCATCCTGCAAGTTGGAAAATGTCATTATCATATCTTCAAAAGTGAATATTTTTGAAGAACATCTTGAAAACTGGGATGCTTATTGATTTTTATCTTTGTCAAATATCAGTAAACAATAGGAACATTTTAAATTATATTTCTTTAACAGATAATTAGCCATTTTTAATTTATTTTAAAATTTTGAAATATGTCCTAAGCATTATTTTCTAAGACTATTAATCACATATATTTCACTTCCACTCTGATTTAATTGATTTTAATATTTTGGACACATTGTCAAAATTGTATGTATTCAAATCTATAAATTATTTTATTTATTTTTGTTCTTTTTATATTCATAATGTTTTGGAATAGTTTGATATCAAATGAATTACACTATATTTCTTTTGCATATTCATACTTTTTTCTATTTCTACATTGTAAAAATTATAGATAACTCCCCCAAATTCATCACATGGAACAAATAAAGCTACAATTTTACCAATAATTATTCATTTTTCAATCAACTTTTTTATTTATTTGAAATGCTACCTTTAATATTTACTACATTTTAATGTACCAGGGATTTCGGGTGGATATATTTTTTCTATTGTAATTATCTATATGCCTATCCTTGAATCAGTGATCTATATTACTCAAATTATGATGGAGTTATAAATTAATTAATAAACATACACCAAATTGTTTTTAGTATTTTTTCTGTTTTCATTTGTTTGTAGTATCTTAATTCTACCATCATGTTTAAATTATTTTTAGTTGCTTCTCTTGAGTTTTCTAAGTTAATATGTATATTGTTTGTGTATTGTTAATATTCTATTATTTTTTCTATAAGATACAAAAATCTCTCTTTTATTATTTTCTCCATTAATGTTGTAGTAATGAATTTTATTGTTTACCAGAGGCTGGCTTCTATAGGAAGTACTAAATTGTGTATAATTTAAGTAGGGTATTCTTCATTTTGTTTAAAATCTTTCTATTCCTACTTTGTTTTAAATTTATTATCTTGGTTTCTATTTTGCTTTTAATTATGAAGTTTGTTCATCCTCTATTGAAATGATCAGAATTATTTTTCTTTTAAAACATAGATATGAGTTACATTATTATACTTTCAATAAAAATCATTTTCCATAAATTTCATATAATTGGTCATATTTATCATAATTATTCTAATTTCATTTCTTTATCTTTACATTAAGATATGCTTATAAAATTAAATAAGTGAGATTACTTATTTTTTAATTTGCAAATATGTACAATATTTGAAAAGACTTAACTAACATTTTTATCACTGTGATAAAAATATTCATATTATGGAATAATATATATGTTATAGAAATTATATGTTTCTTGAAAGTTTCAGAGATATAGATTGATGAAATTGTTGAATTTTATGACAATGTAAGCAATAATTCAATAATTACTATCTAGCCAGGAAAAGAGCATTTCTAGGCTTGATAGAAACATTCATTTTTTTCTTGGCATTCATCTTAACTTACTAACATTAGATTCTTGCTTTTTTATATGTGTGTGTTTCATTATTATTTTGCCCAAAGGGATAAACTTTGAGATGACAGACAATAAAGTATATGCATCCATATCCCTCTATAAGTCTTGCTATTTAACACATTTTATCAATTGTAAAAGAGCTAGCCATTATTTACTCTCCCCATTGTCGACCACAGGACTCTTCGCCATGTTTATTTTTTCCCATTGATTTCCTCTTAATTAATCTATGTATTACTGTAAAATTCTTTATAAACCTCATTTCTATTTTCCAAAGAGTTTAATTAAAATATTTCAGTAACCATAATTTTTTCCTCAAAAGTCACCATGTGAAAAAACATTGAGTAATAACACTTTCATAACCGGAAATATTCTGGAGTAGTTAGCATAATTTTTCTTAACAATAAAGCATTAAAAGTAAACGAAAGCATTTAAAACTTTTAGCCACTTACCAATGACCAATCTTAATATGCATTACTTTACTCTTTATGTAGCTATCTCACTAATGTGTATTATGTCTTCTTACCCTGGATTCACTTATATAGATATATTTTATTATGTGATGTTCATAATTATTGGTTTGCACACAAAATAATTTCAAATAGCTTAGGTAATAAGCCTGCTAAAATATTTATATCAATCTGTTGATACAAGGGACATTTCCTTGATTTTAAAGACTGTACTGTGCTATGTGAATGACTTCAACTGCTGAGCATATAGAACTTTGGAACACTTAATTTCTCAATTGTAGTTTAAGATTTGTCATTTTTGCAAGGTTTAATTCTTTTTTTTTTTTACTTATTAGTTTTCAAAAGTCAACTTTTCTATTTTGCAATAACTTTGATGCCCCATTTAAAAATAAATTACCCAGTATAACAAATAATTTTGCTAGCTTTATAGGAGAATCCAATATGGTATGTAACTTTTTCCTGGTTAGTACCCAATCTGAGGATAGTAAATGACACTAGATTTCAACTGACAGATGCCCCACTTTCAAGAGTAGACTTCAAAAACAGACATATTATCATAAAAATTATTTACTTCCAATAAAAAATATTTAACTTGTACCTCTTGAAATGATTGTCTTATGCAGCACTATACAAAACTTGCAAGGTTTTTAAATACTGAATTTGGACTGGAATAATTGTCAGCACCACGTACAAGTGGGTTAACCTTGGAAGAGAAAAATTGCTGCCAGCTTTGAGTAAGACCCAAGAGGCAAGAAACACAGCCTATCATGTCAGCCTTGTTTGATTATTTTCAAGGAAGTACTTCAGCTATTGTGACCTATATCTCCAATTGGGTTGCATCTTTTCCAGGATTTATGGTTTTAAATACGCAGAGTTTTAAAGGTAAGTCCTAAGCAAATATTAAAATGTCTACAGGATTCTTTCTTACCTCCAATAGCTCATTTGAGTGTCTTCAAGCAGAACGCAAATACATCCGTGTGTCTTCTCGATAATTTGAATAACTGAAAGTAATAATACCTAAGTTATTAAAAGTACTTTATTAAATGAGTCTATACTGTCACATGTATAGCCATGCTGAACTAATCAGTCATTGCTTTTTGGATTTCAGAATTGTTTCTCCAAGAGATTATTGCTTGCCAGACACGGTTGTTCATGCCTATAATCCTGGCATCTCCTTAGAGGAGAAACAAAAAGCGCAGAAAATATGTTTTTTTATCTATTTTAAAAATTGAATTCATTACTTCAAAAAATAATCACCCAGCAAGAACATTTAAGGCCATATAGTATTATTGATGAATTCTATCAAATTTCTGAAAAATAGGAATACCCTCACAAAAATGCTCTAAAAATATAAATGGAGAGAGTACTTTTCAATTGTTGCTAAGAAGTCAACATGACTAAGAAACAAAATCTGGTAATGATTTAAAACATTAAAAAAATTACAGACCGATATCCCTATGTACATGGCTACAAAAAGGTAAACAATGTTTACCTTTTTTGGTAACAAACAAACAAAGGGGTCAGATCCCTTCATGGACATCACTTGTCAGGGCCTTGACCGGCCAGGACTCCGGCCCTGGATTATCTAGCTGTGTTCAGGAAACCACTGCCATGCTGTTAATCTCTCTCAGGAACAGTTGTTCTTAGGTGCCTGAGGGCTATTTACCTTAGCAGAAGGCAGAGAGAAAGATAGCTAGTCTTTGAGCGTGAAGTAGTCTTAGAATAGACCTGAGTCTTTAGCAGAGCTTAGTGATCTTCAGCAGAGAGACACCGCCCTGGAGTTCTGCAAGCAGAAGCCACAGAGTCAGAGTAAGTGTAGAGATTGCCACAGGTGTAGAGATTGCCAATTCACTAATATTCTCATCTCGCGAGCTTTCTCATGCTTGTTAAGAGCGCTAAATCCCTCCCCATGCCCTTTTCATCAAGGTGTTCCATTATTGAGCTTCAGGTGTTTCTTATAACTCTCACTTCTCCTAGCCATAGGCTATACAGGCTGCCACATTGTATTCACTAATAGAACCCAACAACATGAAAATATGACATAATGGCCAGATAGATTTATGCTAAGAATGCAAGGCTGTCTTATCATTTTAAAAAATATATATATAAGTGAACAAAAATCACTTAAAAATATTCAGAATATGGCATTATTTTTTTTCAAATATGAAAGGAACTTCCTCTTCAGAAAACACAAAGGCAATTTCATGTTTAATGGTGAAATATTATATGCTACAGGAGTAAAGCAAAGATATCCACTCGGAATAAATGCAATAAGCAAGAAAATAGAACACAAGGCATGAATATTGAAAAGAAAGAAGTAAAGTATCTTCAATAACATATGATGGCATTGTTTATATATGCAATGTATAAAATATGTTTATATATTTACATCTATATATTTAAAGATTCAATATTTCTAAGATGAAGTTCTTTCAAAATTGGTATACAGTTTTAATTCATTCCAGACATATTACCAGCAGTTTTTCTATAGTTAAGTCACAAAATGGAAATAAACAGGATCTAGTGTAGCTATAAAAATAACAGAAAAGATGGAGAAATTTAAATACTTCACACCACTAGATTTCAAGTGATGTAATCCTACATATCATATTGGCATAAAGATAGAAAAACGGAACAATGGAACAGAAAATTGACACACAGATAGAAACATGACCAATTGAATTCTGGCAAAGTACCAAAGCATTTCGATCGGAAATATAAAGCCTTTTCACAAATACTGTTGAAACAACTAGACGTAGAAATAAAACAACCCTTAAATCCTAAATCATATCAGACACAAAAATTGACTCTAGGTGCATCTTGGAAATACATGTAAAAGCTAATGCTATAGTAAACCTTATGGATGAAAAGATGAAAGAGTATCTTTACCACTTTGGGATAAGTAAAAGCTTTTTTGCTAAAAGTGATAATCATAAAAGAAAGAAAAAACTTGATACGTTAGATAGCATAAAATTTTAAAATATACTATTAAGAAAATGTAGACTCAACTCAAACTGGCAGCAAAATACCTTAAAATTGTCCATTTTCACTAAGTTGTATTATTATTGCAGTAAAATTATTATACATCACACACACACACACACACACACACACACACTGAATGACCAAGAACACATAACAGAATTATGCATCAGGTAACGGACATTATAACTAAAACAGGCATGGCTCGGTGCCTGTAGCACAGTGGTTATGCACCCAGCCCAGGCTAGCTAAACAACTGCAACAACAACAACAGCAGCAACAACAAAATAGCCTGGGGTCATGGCAGGCGCCTGTAGTCCCAGCTACTTGGGAGGTTGAGGCAAGAGAATCACTTAAGCCCAAGAATTTGAGGTTGCTGTGAGCTGTGATGCCATGGCACTCTACCATGGGTGACATAGTGAGACTCTGTCTCAAAAAAAACCAACAAAACCTAAAATGGGCACTACTATGTACCCACTAGACTAGCAAACATTAAAGACATTGAGAACAACAAATGTTGGTGAGGATATGGAGCGGCTAGAACCCTCATGCAATGATCACGGAAGCATAAAAGGATAGACTCATGGGGGCAAGCTTTACGCATTGTCTTAAAACATACAGCCATTGCTATAAAAGCAGTTTTCCTTAGGGAGAAATGAAAATATATGTCCAAAATAATTAAACAAAAAATATTTTTATTACCTTACTCATAAAACCCCAAACTGGAAACAATTCAAATGTCCACAAACAAAAGAACGGATAAACAGACTGTGGCACATTTATAAAATAAAACACAACTAACCAATATGAGAGAGTGAATTACTGATACAACATAGATAAATCTCAAAAATATATTGAGCAAAATAAGCTAGACACAAATATATGCAAACGGAATGATTTTTACTTACATTAGGCAATAATAATCTAAGATGATGAAAACGAGATGAAGATTATCTACGGAGGCAGGGAGGATTGACAGAATAGAGCACAAAGGATTTGGGGGGAGTAAAAAATATGTTCTGTGTTTACATGTACAATATACATAAGTTCGTGGAAACTCGTTGACGTGTATGCTTAGTTGAAATTTAAATTCATGAGATGGCCTTAAATTAACAAAGGAGTAAGAGCAGATGAAGATATATCCACATATTGAGCTTTGAGGACTCCAATGCCAAGAATTTAGGACAAAAAAGAGGCATCGACAACAAAAAAATACTAAGAAAAGTGGCGGTAAGATAGTGAGGAAACCACAAGTTCTGGAAGGCAAATTAAAAGAGGAGGGATGACGGTGTGCTGATGCTGGTAACTGATAAAGACATGACCAAATAGTGATCATTAGATTCATACACTTGTACTAGACTGTTTATTGCAGCTCAATTTACAATCGCCAAAATGTGGAAACAGCCTAAATGCCCACCAACCCAGGAATGGATTAACAAGCTGTGGTATATGTATACCATGGAATACTATTCAGCTATTAAAAAAAATGGAGACTTTACATCCTTCGTATTAACCTGGATGGACGTGGAAGACATTATTCTTAGTAAAGCATCACAAGAATGGAGAAGCATGAATCCTATGTACTCAATTTTGATATGAGGACAATTAATGACAATTATGGTTATTGGGGGGGAAACAGAAAGAGGGAAGGAGGGAGGGGGGTGGGGCCTTGGTGTGTGTCACACTTTATGGGGGCAAGACATGACTGCAAGAGGGAATTTACCTAACAATTGCAATCAGTGTAACCTGGCTTATTGTACCCTCAATGAATCCCCAACAATAAAAATAAATAAATAAATAAATAAATAAATAAATAGCCAGCATTGTGGTAGTCACCTGTAGTTCTAGCTACTTGGGAGGCTGAGTCTAGAGCAGTGGTTCACAACCTTCCTAATGCCACGGCCCTTTAATACAGTTCCTGTGGGTCACAACCCACAGGTTGAGAACTGCTGGTCTAGAGAATCACTTGAGCCCAGGAGTTTGAGGTTGCTTTGAGAGGTAACACCATGGCATACTACCCAGGGTGACAAAGTGAGACCCTGTCTTAAATAAATAAATAAAATACAAAGTTTTTGTCATTCCTGGGAATCTATTTAAAAGAGAATATGTGTATGTAGCTATGTGTCTATAGTATCAAAAATTTTTACCTTTTTTTTTTTTTTTTGCTGTGTTTGGCTGGGGCTGGGTTTGAACCCGCCACCTCTGGCATGTGGGCCAGCAACTTACCCCTTTGAGCCACAGGAGCCACCTAGTATCATAACTCTTTAGAAACAAATTGATGCACTTGGCTAAATTACTTACACTTTTAAGTTAAGTTCTTGAAGCACAACATTACTTTTTCATGAAGATCTATGTAAATCATTTGTTAGTTTTAAAGACTGCCTGCACATGAAAATGTCTTTGTCATTCAGTGAAGAGTTACAGTGACTACACAGTTGCTATAAAATCTGTAGTGGGAATGTCACTCTTGTTGTGAAAGAAGGCTTTAATTGCAAATATCACAGATTGTTGAAAATGGCTGACTTTTCTAGATGCATGTATTGCTTGAAATGAGAAAGATGGCGATAAAAAAAGTTAATTGACTCTTGTCAGGGTGATAAATTTGGAAAATAAAGAAAAATATAAAAGTTGACCTGGGAAATATTTGGAAATTTTTAGTAATCTAGTTTGATCTTCATAGCACCTCCGATTTTACATGCATGTGCACAGAAAAAGTTATATTTTTATACCAGGCAAATTTGTCACATTAAAAATAATTTACCTATAGAACATAAAGAAAAATTCTATTCAACAGACTTTGCACTTCCAAACTTCCTTTCTTTTTTTTTTTTTTTTTTTTTTGTAGAGACAGAGTCTCACTTTATGGCCCTCGGTAGAGTGCCATGGCATCACACAGCTCCCAGCAACCTCCAACTCCTGGGCTCAAGCCATTCTCCTGCCTCAGCCTCCCGAGCAGCCCGACTACAGGCACCCGCTACAATGCCCTGCTATTTTTTTTTTTTTTTGGTTGCAGTTCAGCCGGGGCCGGGTTTGAACCCGCCACCCTTGGTATATGGGGCCGGCGCCCTACCGACTGAGCCACAGGTGCCGCCCCCAAACTTCCTTTCTAATAAAATGCTTACATGTTAAATGGCCCCTAATTTTAAAGGCGTGTAACTAAAATGATGGATCCATGATTTACTAGCAGATTTATAAAGGTGACTCAAACAATGTCACTTTGCCAATGCAATATTTACAGTTTAGAATTATTTCCATTTTGTAATATTTTATCAGACATATGAAGTAATATTCTCTAGTCAATTCCTGAAAGTGATTTGGTAGACTCTTTATTTTAAATTGCTTTCACTTACAAACAGATTCCCAGACACCAAGCACAGGCTATAATTTTATTTTTAAATCAACACAAAACAATTTTTACTACAGAAACTTATGAATAAATGGTTGAAGTCTAAGGACAAAAATACATTACTTAATCAAGTATTTACACAGATGAGGTTGATGGGAAAATATTTTTAACAACTTTGCATATGTATGTGTATAGGTACAAAATAAATACATATGTATACAAACCTGGCTGCTTGCCTTTTCACACAGGTATGCTTTCATTAACTAATCTTTCAGGTCCTATTGTCTTTGTTGGCATCTATTTTCTTAAGAGTGAAAACATGATGCTACTAAAACTTACTTGTAATTCATATTATTATTTTTATAATAGTCTTCTATTTCATGAGGACTATGTATATTCTTTTCATTTTTATTGTGTTGTTTAAAGAACATGTAAGTCTATTTATACTTAATGAGAATATATTTATGTATTTCTTTTTAGAGCACTTTTTAGCATATAATGAACCTTCCTCATGTGGCTTCAAGCCACCAAGACATAAGCCCCTACAATACCCTTAATCTTTTCCTCAGCTCTTCTGCTGAAGAAGGTGGCCTTCACAATGACTGGTTGCTTTGGGAGTTTTCCCTTCCACAGAACTTTGTAGTAGTCCAATCACACCACAGAAAACCATGGAAGAATAAGTCTACCTTAGCGAGATGTATAACAAAAGTAGTGTGAGTGGGTCTTCAGTGGATCTTTTAACATTCACTGAAATGCTGTCAGTATCTGACAGTGAGTTCATCAACCACAAAACATGATATAGTTCTACATTATCACTTCAAGAATCTAATAACCCTGCTGGCATTAGGGGCAAAGAAATGGGAGCATAAGCCTTTCTAAAAAGGAAGCCATTTCTACATGATTTCCGAAAGATTTTGGAAAGCCTGTGCTTGCCAATACTCTTTGGCTGGTAAACATCTTTCCGTATTTAATTTTCTTTATGCCCTGGGATCTATGCTAGGCCCCACTGTGCTTGCGACTGGCATTCTTCCTAGTGGTACTGCCTCATTAACTGGAGAGTCCCTACCCCATTAAGAAAGGATTGGTCTCCATTGAGAAAATCAGATAAAACAGGATTTAAATCATCAACAATAAAAAGAAAAAAGACAAAGATGGTGATTATAGAATGATAAAGAGATCAATCAACAAGAAGATTTAACAACTCTAAATGTATCTGTGTCAAATGCAGGAGTTCCCAGATTCATAAAATAAATACCATTGAACCCAAGAAATGAAATAATCAGCACCATAATAAAAATGAATGATTTCAACATTCCACTGACAGAACTAGACACATCCTTAAGGCAGAACAACAGCAAAGAAATACTGAACTCAAGCAGGACTCCAGAATAAATAGACTTTAATCAATAATTAGTTATTGAATTACTTCTATGTTCACTGGAGAATCAGTAGTGAAAGAAATAGACCAAATCTGCTTCCAAGTGCTAATTTTCTTGTAGAAATATTGAGCCAATTTCTTATAATTATGACTTAACTCTAAATTATATCTTTAATATGGTCTCAACTACCCTATATGTAATGGTGAATAATTAATATTTATGTTCATCATGTTTTAATATTGTTCTAGTACTAATGTAAGATATTTTAGTATTTGAAGCTTTGATTATGTAAATAGTTTGTAGAGGCCATATTCTGGAGTAATGTACTTCAATTTTTCCAGAAGGAAGAAAAAATATCATTTGAAATTAATAAAGTCAGTAGAATATTTCAGTCACTTTCATGCTTGAGACAAAAAAAATTGTTTTATATGAAAAAGTAATTTCAATTCTGTTTCTTACATTTTTCCATGACTCTTTTTATCTTCTTCATTCAATGGTGATTTCTAGCACATGTTAGAATTTGCTGCAATTAAAAAAAAAGAAAATGAAACATTAAAGCTTAATGTTTTGAATATAAAAAGCAATACATTTTTGTACCAAAATTATATGTCATTGATATGACTTTAGAATATGATTTTTTTTTTTGTTTTTGAGACAGAGATTTACTTTATTGTCCCAAGTGGTGTCAGCTTTGCTCACAACAACCTCAATCTCCTGGGTTCAAGCAAGCCTCCTGCTCTAGCCTCTAGAGTAGCTGGAACTATAGGCGCCCATCACTATGCCTGGTTGATTTTTTTCTATTTTTATTAGAGGCATTGTCTCACTTTTGCTCCAGCTAAACTTGGACTCCTGAGCTCAAGAAATCTGCCATCTCAACCTCCCAGAGTGCTAAGATTATAGGCACGAACTATCGCACCCAACCTAGAATATGAATTAATTTTTAATTGATGAATGGGCCATTGATATGAATATACTAATTCATTAGATAAGGTCTATTTCGACAGGGTATGTAAAAAAGTGCTAGTTACTTTCAAAAATAATACTGTTAATAATTGGTCAAAAATTAAACATTAAAAATACAAACTATTCTGAAACATGTAAGCATTATTTACCTAAAAATAAAAGAAAAAAAACATCAAGGCTGCTAAAAAATATTTTACAAGTCCAAGATAAAGCCAATTCCAAAATCTTTTGGAAATTAAAGTTGCCTTAACTTGGATCTTGTATAAAAGTGTCAGGATACTTCCAGCTGCTGGATAAATTACATACTAAATCATTTTCAACATTAGAATAAACTCATCTTAACAAAATATAATGTGGTGGATCCTTTTCTCATTTTTATAAAGGATTATTCTTGGGCAAAATAAAAAAAGAGGCCTACTCTTAGCTTGTCAAGGGCAGGGGAGTAAAATCCACCCAATGTGGGATATGTAGCATCAGTAAGGATGTAGCAAGAACACCTAAACTTTACAAAAATCTTTAGCTTAATATAAAGAAATGATAAGTGAAAAAATGGTCAGTGTGGTGCCTAAGACAACATCATAACCAAAGCCGATAAAGCCGCATACATAGAGATATAAATTTTGTTTTGAATAAAATCTGTGATCAGTGTGAATTGGAAAGGAAAGTCCTGTGTCTCGTGTATTGTCAATTGAATCTTTTAAGGTAAAGGTCTTTTAAAGATAAGTTAACATATGCTATGTTATTTGGGTAATAATATTTATATGAAATTTGTTTAAAATGTATTCATAGGCTCAGTGCCCATAGCACAGTGGTTATGGCATTAGCCATATACACCGAGGCTGGCAAGTTCGAACCCAGCCTGGGCCAGCTAAACAATGACACCTGCAACAAAAATAAATAAATGAATAAATGAATAAATAAATAAAAATAAAGTAAAATAAAATGCATTCATGGTAATCAGCTCACTTGAGAGTTTTGTGAGGTAAGGCAGGAAAAGTATTATTATTGAGATTCATGGAAGTAATTGACTTCCTGGAAAGAATTGTAACAGATCCAAATCTAAGTCTTCCTTCCATCACAATGCAATATATCCATATATGTATACTAATGTGTTTGATAGCCTAGTATGAAAGTGTTAGTTAGTTAGATGATCTTCATGGTACTACAAGTTGTAAGAATTACCTGGAATTGAAAATTTAGCAAAGGGAATCATAAGAGCACCAAAGTTGCATATAACCTCACTTCCCTTTCAGAAAAAAAAAAAAAAAAATCAATGAATTTACTCTCTCTTTCTTCTGGAATTTTATTTTCATTTTTATTTTCATAGATACATAATAAATATCCCTTTATTTCAAGTTCCTTAAAATTTCATTATTTGTAGCCTGACCTTACAATCTGAAAACATGGTACATGCAACAATGGAAACTCATTTATTTTGTAATGATTCTGTTGTTTTCTCTATCTCCAATTCCAATTATTAAGATATAGTACTTCCTAAAATGAGTGAGTTTCATTTTTCTGTCTGTTGTGCAATCTTTGGACTTCTAGCTGTACCTTAGGATTATTCCTTGGCTATCTATTTTGAGTTTTTCACTATACTTTAAAATTTCTGCCTACATAATTTAATATCCACAGCTATAATTTACTCTCTGGTTAATCTTTTGCAATGACTTATGTTCCTATTGCTTGAATATAGTAGCTTCCCATCTCTGTAATATCTTAATTATAATTACAATAGAACCTCTATAGTTGACCACCTCCCAAAATTAACCACTTCCCTAAGTTGAACTAATTTTCATATGACAACCTCCCAACATTAACCACTTCCCTAAGTTGAACTAATTTTCATAGACTGGACATGCACCACATGTACCTATCTGTACAGTAGGCCTACTTCCTTATGTTAACCACCACTGCATGTTGACAGATTCGTCACAGTCCCTTGAGTTGTCAACTTACAGAAATTCTACTGTATTTGTAATATTCTTCTCTCCCTCCATTGCCATTTCTTCTATTTCTCACTTTTTAAAGTTTACTTCTTATAAGAGGCTTTTCTTAAATGTATTCTGATGCTGTGTTTTCTATTTATACTTTAAAATGAATCACTACAAATATGGTTAGTATTTGCACGTATGTGACTGATTCTGTACTCAAAAATTGTACTGGAGGCATTAAGTAGCAATGAGAAAAGAAAAAATTCAATTAGATGTTTATTAATTTTTTAAAAATTACAAAGGAACAAGTAAAATTATCTCAATTTTTAGATGCTATGATAGTATATTTGGTAATCACTAGGCAATAAATGATAAAACACAAGAAATCCAATAATTTTATTGTAAATATATTATTGAGCAGGATATAATATTAACAATCAGAAAACAAATGGTTGTCATATATACAAAATTAATCAGATGAGGAAATCCAGTTTATGCAAGTAGCAAAAATTATTAAAATAATTTATTATAAACTTTCTAAGAGGAATGAAAAAACATTGTAAAAACTTTAAAACAAGACTGAAAGACATGAAGGTAATAAATAAATAAATTACCATTAAATTTAATCTGAATTAAAATATTATTGTATATGTGTATTTCAATCACACTAGACAGATCAATACTAAAATTGACATAGAGAAAGTAACATTAAAGATAGCCATGAAAACATTAAGACCAAAAAGTTTTGATGAGATACTACCCTCTCAGACATTAAAATGTAAAATAAAACTTTAGCAACCAGAATGGGAGAAAATATTCACAAACAATATAATCTATAAAGGACTAATATCCAGAATTTGCAAAGAACATAAATAAATCGGGGCAGGAGCAAGATGGAGGTCGAGTAATAGCTCCCTTACAACTGGGCAGTGACACTGGGGAGAGAAGACTTCAGGTATCTCTTGCTGGTGGGATCTGCCCAGAAACATCCCTTTGGGGACACAGGGAGTCAGCAAGAGAGTTCTAAATCCCATGAGGAGGACAAAAGCAGTGGAGAACTGGCAAGTGGTTGCATGTGCTCGTTCAGTCTAATCTGTCGGCAGCTGACTCATTGAAACCCTAGGCCAGAGGCACAGTAACTTAAAGAGTAAGAGGAAGTGAAAGAAAAATTAGGGCAAGAAAACACATAAAAGAAAACACTCATGAGGAAGAATCAGCAGAAAAATCCTGGCAACATGAAAAACCAGTCCAGAGCAACCCCCTTCCCCAAGGGACCATGAGGTGACTACTGCAGAGGATTCTACCTGTAAAGAAATGTTAGAAATGACAGAAAGGGAATTTAGAATACAGATGATGAAAACAATGAAGGAAACTGCTGATAAAGTGGAAAATAACCAAAAGGATATCCAAAAACAGAATCAAATAAGAGATGAACGATATAAAGAATATAGAAAGGATATAGCAGAGCTGAAGGAACTGAAGCAGTCAATTAGGGAACTTCAAGATGCAATAGAAAGTATCAACACACCATGCAGAAGAAAGAATCTCAGAGGTAGAGGACAAAACTCTTGAAATAACTCAGATAGTTTAAGAGGCAGAAAAAAAAAAAAGAGAGAAAGCAGAACATTCACTGATAGAATTATGGGACTTTATGAAGCATTCAAACATGTGAGTTATAGGTATCCCAGAAGGGGGGAAAGAATGCCCCAGAGGAATGAAAATTTCCCAAATATCACCAAAGATTCTGATACACTCCTTTCAGAGGGATATCGGACCCAAGGGCCCCTCAACTCAAACAGAGCTTCTCCAAGACACACTTTGATTAATCTGTCCAAAGTCAAGACAAAAGAAAAGATTCTTCAAGCTGCCAGGAGTAAGCACCAGTTGACCTACAGGGGCAAATCCATCAGGGTGACTGCAGACTTCTCTAATGAAACTTTTCAAGCAAGAACAATGGTCATCTACCTTTAATCTACTTAAACAGAACAATTTCCAGCCCAGAATTCTATATCCTGCTAAGCTAAGCTTTAAAATTGACAAAGAAATCAAATCATTTACTGATATGCAAACATTGAGGAAATTTGCCACAACAAGACCAGCTCTACAGGAAATACTTCAACCTGTTCTACACACTGACCATCACAATGGATCAACAGCAAAGTAAGAACTCATAAATTAAAGGATAGAACCTAACTTCCACAATGATGCAAAAGATAAAACTAAGCAATGGACTCTCACAAAATAAGATGAATAGAATGCTACCACATGTATCAATTATCTCAATAAATGTTAATGGCTTGAATTCCCCATTGAAGAAGTATAGATTGGTTGATTGGATTAAAAACCACAAGTCATCCATTTGCTGTCTGCAGGAAACACACTTAGCTTCAAAAGACAAATTAAAACTCAGAGTTAGAGGTTAGAAGTCAATTTTTCAGGCAAACAGAATTCAGAAGAAAAGAGGGGTTGCAATCTTATTTTCAGATACACGTGGATTTAAAGCAACTAAAGTCAAGAAACACAAAGATGGTCACTTTATATTGGTCAAGGGAAAAATACAACAAGAAGATGTTTCACTTCTAAATATTTATGCACCCAACTTACATGCTCCCAGATTCTTAAAACAGACCTTATGCAGTCTGAGAAATATGATATCCTATAACACCATAGTAACAGGGTACTTTAACACTCCTCATACAGAGCTGGACAGATCCTCTGAACAGAAATTAAACAAAGATATGAGGGACTTAAATGAGACCTGAGAACAACTATGCTTGAAAGACACATATAGAACACTCCATCCCAAAGATAAAGAATATACATTCTTCTCATCACCCCGCGGAACATCCTCAAAACTTGATCATATCCTAGGTCACAAAATAAACCTTAATAGAATCAAAAGAATTGAAATTTTACTTGTATCTTCTCAGACCACAAGGCACTAAAGGTGGATTTCAACTCCACCAAAAACATTTAACCCCACACAAAGGCATGGAAATTAAACAACCTTCTGTTGAATGACAGTTGGGTGCAGGAAGAAATAAAACAGGAAATAATTAACTTCCTTGAGCATAACAATGAAGACACAAGCTACCAAAACCTGTGGGATACTGCAAAAGCAGTTCTGAGAGGAAATTTTATAGCTTTAGATGCCTACATTGGAAAAACAGAAAGAGAGTGCATCAACAAACTCACAAGCCATCTTATGGAATTGGAAAAAGAACAGTCTAAGCCTAAACCCACCAGAAGAAAAGACATCTAAAATTAAAGCAGAAATCAATGAAATTGAAAACAAAAGAATCATTCAGAAAATTAATAAAACAAGAAGTTTTTTAAAAAAAAAATAAATAAATAAAATAGATAAATCTTTTACCAGACTAACCAGAACTAGAAAACTGAAATCTCTAGTAACCTCAATCAGAAATCATAAAGGGGAAATAACAACTGAGGCCACAGAGATACAAGAGATCATCTCTGAATGAAACTCTATGCCCAGAAACTCTATGCCCAGAAATTTGACAATGTGAAGGAAATGGATCAATATTTGGAATCACTCCCTCTCCCCAGACTTAGCCAGGAAGAAATAAATCTCCTGAACAGACCAATTTCAAGCACTGAGATCAAAGAAACAGTAAAATATCTTTGACCAAAAAATGCCCTGGTCCAGATGGCTTCACACCAGAATTCTATCAAACCTTCTGAGAAGTACTTATTTCTGTACTGCAGAAATTATTTCAAAAAAATTTGAGGAGGGAGGAATCTTCCCCAACACATTCTACGAAGCAAACATCACCCTGATACCAAAACCAGGAAAAGACCCAACTAAAAAAGAGAATTTCAGACCAGTTTCACTAATGAATATAGATGCAAAAATTCTCAACAAAATCCTAGCCAATAGATTACAGCTTATCTTCAAAAAAGTCATACATCATGATCAAGTAGGTTTCATCCCAGGGATGCAAGACTGGTTTAACATACAAAAGTCTATAAATGTTATTCACCATATCAACAGAAGCAAAAAAAAAGACCATATGATCCTCTCAATAGATGCATTCAATAAATTCCAGCATCCTTTTCTAATTAGCACACCGAAGATCATAGGCATAGGTGATACATTCCTTAAACTGATCAAAGCTATCTATGACAAACCCACAGCTAATATTTTACTGAATGGAGTAAAACTGAAAGCTTTTCCTCTTAGAACTGGAACCAGACAAGGTTGTCCTCTGTCACCATTACTGTTCAACATAGTGCCGGAAGTTCTAGCCAATACAATTAGACAAGACAAGGAAATAAAGGGCATCCAAAAGGGAGCAGAGGTCAAACTCTCCCTTTTTGCTGATGATATGATCTTATATTTAGAAAACCCCAAAGACTCAATAACAGGACTCCTGGAAGTTATCAAAAAATACAGTAATGTCTCAGGATATAAAATCAATGTCCACAAGTCAGTAGCCTTTGTAGATGTCAATAATAGCCAAGATAAGAGGCTAATTAAGGACACAACTTCCTCCACCATAGCTTCAAATAAAATGAAATACCTAGGAGTATCCCTAACAAAAGAAGTGAAGGACCTCTATAAAGAAAATTATGAAACCCTAGAAAAGGAAATAGAGGATATTAACAAATGGAAGTACATAGCATGCTCATGGCTGGGAAGAATCAACATTGTTAAAATGTCTGCACTTCCAAAAGCAATCTACCGATTCAATACCATCCCTATTAAAATAACAACATCGTACTTTCAAGACTTGGAAAAAATGATTCTGCATTTCGTATGGAATCAGAAAAAAACCCTGTATATCTAAGGCAGTTCTTAGTAATAAAAACAAAGCTGGGGGCATCAACATACCAGATTTTAGGCTGTACTACAAAGCCATAGTGGTCAAGACTGGCACAAAAATAGAGACACGGACATGTGGAATTGAATAGAAAACCAGGAAATGAAACTAACATCTTACAAGCACCTAATTTTCAAAAAACCAAACAAGAACATACACTGGGGGAAAGGCTCCCTATTTAATAAATGGTGCTGGGAGAACTGGATATCCACATGTGAAAGACAGAAACTGCACCCACACCTTTCTCTGCTCAACAAAAATTGATTCAAGATGGATAAAGGACTTAAATTTAAGGCATGAAACAATAAAAATCCTTAAATAAAGCATAGGAAAAACACTAGAAGATATCGGCCTGGGGAAAGACGTTATGAATGAGACTGCCATGGCAATTGCAACAACAAAAATAAACAAATGGGACTTAATTAAGCTGAAAAGCTTATGTATAGCTAAGGAGACAACAACCAAACCAAACAGACGACCTACACAATGGGAACGGATATTTGAATATTTTGATCAGACAAAAGTTTGATAACTAGGATCTATAGAGAACTCAAATGAATCCACATGAAAAAAGTCAACAATCCATATATCAATGGGAAAGAGACATGAATAGAACCTTCTCTAAAGAAGACAACTGAATGGCTAGCAAACATATGAAAAAATGCTTATCATCCCTAATTATCAGAGAAATGCAAATCAAAACCACCGTGAGATGTCACCCAGCAAGAATGGCCCACATCACAAAATCTCAAAATTGCAGATGTTGGTGTGGATGTGGAGAGAAGAGAACACTTTTACACTGTTGGTGGGACTGCAAACTAGTACAACCTTTTTGGAAAGTAGTATGGAGAAACCTCAAAGAACTTAAGCTAGTCCTCCCACTTGATCCTGCAATCCCATTATTGGGGATCTACTCAGAAGGAAAAAAAATCTTTTTATCATAAGGACACTTGTACTAGACTGTTTATTGCAGCTCAATTTACAATCGCCAAAATGTGGAAACAGCCTAAATGTCTACCAACCCAGGAATGGATTAACAAGCTGTGGTATATGTACACCATGGAATACTACTCAGCCATTAAAAAAAATGTAGACTTTACAACATTTGTATTAACCTGGATGGAAGTGGAACACATTATTCTTAATAAAGTATCACAAGAATGGAGAAGCATGAATCCTATGTACTCAATTTTGATATGAGGATAATTAATGACAATTAATGACACAGTGGGTGTGGGGAAGGGGAGAGCAGAGAGAGACAGAAGAGAGGAGGAGTGAGGGAAAGGAAGAGCAGAGAGAGGGAAGGAGGGGTGTGGGGTCTTAGTGTGTGACACACCTTTTGGGGGCAAGATACAATTATAAGAGGGACTTTGCCTAACAAATGCAATCAGTGTAACCTGGTTTCTTGTACCCTCAATGAATCCCCAACAATAAAAAAAGAACTTAAATAAATCAGCAATAAAAATGTCAACAATCTCATCAAAAAGTGGGCAAAAGACATGAACAAAACTTATTTCAAAAGCAGATAAAGAGACATCCTACAAATATATTTTTAAACGGCTCAACATCACTAGTCACCAGGGTAATGTAAATTAAAACTACAACGAGATGCCACCTTATCCCCATTAGAATGTCCATTATTAAAAACCACCAAAATAATAGGTCTTGGCATGGATGCAGAGAGAAAGGACTGCTTATGCACTGTTGGTGGGACTCAAATTAATATAACCTCTGTGGAAAACAGTATGGAGATTCATGAAAGAAATAAATGTAGATCTACTGTTTGATCCAATAATCCCACTGCAGAATATTTACTCAAAAGAAAAGAAGGCTTTGATTCACAATTCACAGTTGCAAAGATGTGGAACCAACCTAAGATTCCATCAAATCACAAATGGAGAAAGAAAATGTGACCATAAAAAGAAATGTAATAATGTCATTTGAGGTAATTTGGGTGCTACTGAAGACTATTATCCTAAGTGAAGCATTTCAGGATTTCAAAGCAAAACACCATGTGTTCTAACTAATAAGTGGGAGCTAAGTAATGGGTATACACTGAGGAAAGAGATGTAAAGGTCATTGGAAACTAAGAAGCTAGGCGGAAGATGAGATGGGAGATGTGGGTTAAAAACTTACCTACTGGGTACAATGGACACTATTCTGGTGGAGGGTATACCAACAGCTCTGACTTAACCATATTGTTCATACAAGGTATCTATGTAACAAAAACATTTGTACCCCTTTATTGTTTGAAATAAAAATTAAAAAGAAATTAGTACCTGAAACACTATGGTATTGTGTATGAATAGACAAAAGAGTAGACTTGAACAAAATATCTAGAAATAAATACCAAAATGCATGAATATTTAAGGATTATTAAAGATAGCATTTATTTCTGGGGTAAAAATGGAGTTGTTGCACAAAGGTAAATGGTTACTATGGGGGAAAAAAGATGAAATTAGATCAACACATCACATAAACAAAAATGAACTTTAAATGAATCAGATATCTAAACATAAATAATATTAAAAAATAAATATAAATAATATTAATAAGAGTAATGTAACACTGTAGGTACTGAAAGAAATTATAGATAAATTCTTTGATGAGTGTAGGAGATAGAGTTCTAACTATGACTCAAAATCCTCCTGCAATCAATTAAAAGATTAACACATTTGGCAATAGAAAATATTTTAAGAAAATTCTCCTTAAGAAAACATACAACAAAAAAAAAAAGCAACTGAAAGACTAGGAGAAATTTATGGCACTAAATATCACATATCAAGACCTAACAATATGAAGAACACATTGAGGTTAAAAACAGAAGCATCCAACAGAAAAAAAAATGGGCAAAATCATGAACATATCACAAAAATGTATGTTAAAATGATTCTTAACCATGTGAAAAGATGCTAACTTCAATCACAATGTTTTAAAACATAAATTAAAACTATAAATATTATTTCTAAGATATCATATTGGTAAAAATTAAAATGCATAAAAATAAATCACTGGAAAAAAACTAAAAATAGAAATTTTCCATTGGAGCCACTGTAGGGACACAGAATCTCTTACATATTTATTTTTCATTTTACATGTTCACTTCTTGGAATTGGACCTGAGGATATATTTCTCACAATACAAATTACACACACACATATATGTACACATATATTTTCAGGTACATTATATATACACATAAGCTTATTTATCACAGCATTATTGATAATTGCAAAATAGGATTGGCACCTGTAGCTCAGCAGCTAGGTTGCCAGCCACATACACTGGAGCTGGCAGGTTTGAATTCATCCTGGGCCTGCCAAACGACAATGACAACTACAAGCAAAAAATTGCCAGGCGTTATGGCAAGCACTTGTTGTCCCAGCTACTTGGGAGGCTGAGGCAAGAGAATCTCTTAAGCCCAAGAGTTTGAGGTTGCTGTGAGCTATGAAGCCAAGACACTCTACCCAGGGTGACATAGTGAGACTCTGTCTCAAGAAAAAAATATAATATAATCACAAAATATTGAAAATAAAATGAATATATACATAGGAGAGTAGTTGAATAAATGTAGGTGCACATATCTAAGTACAATATAGCTATATAAAAGTGGTGAACTCCTATGAAGCAATTTTCAAATTACCTGTATATATTCTTAGGAGAAAAATACAAAGGGAAAAAGAATACCCATAGCTTTACCTTGTCTCTGAAAAAGAATTAAGAAAATATATGTATAGACTTATCAAAAATATATGTTTAATGATATATACCCTACTATGTATTTTAATACATGTATGAAACTATGTATATACACACATATTTGCTCACTGTGCCAGAAGAAATGACAGAAAAGGTAAACAGAAACTAACTAAATGAGATTGGTTTCCTGTGGAAGATAGATAGAAATGAGTTGAAAAGAGAGTAAAGTGAGAATGAATGGATACAAGAAAGTGACATTTAACATACATATGTAAGTTTCAATTTTCTGAGGTGCATTTTAAATCTGCTATTCTATGTATAAGCAGCTTTGAAAAAAGATTTATTTAAGGAAAGACTTTAAAACTAGAAGCTAACAGGAATGTTTTTGGATTATGTGTGGATTTTATATTATCCTTGATAATCAAGGGCTCTTTGTTCTCTAGAGATTCAAAGAAACAAGAAAAACACTAAGTCAGGAATCATCTTTTTTTAAAGCTGGCAGTGTATATTTGTTTTAGATTTTTCAAGAGATTTAATTTACATATTTTCTATTATTTGCCATTATAGCTGGTTATATTGTGGCTCATTTTTAAAATTTTATTTCTAAAATCTACAATCAGGTATGATGTTTGATTACATAAATTTTTCATTAAAATATTTTCTCCTCATCCAGTCTCCAGAAGATAGTAATAGGGGAAGGTAGTGACTGAGGTAAAGTTAAAAAAAAAAAAAAAACAAGAGAAACAAATAAGAAAAACACATCAAGATTTCTGCTCTAGTTTTATTCTGGGTAAAAGAGACAAACTTCTGGAAGGGAAGATAATGTTATTCACAAAGATTTTTTTAAAATAAAGATAGCTAGGCCAATGACAAAATTACAGGAATTGTTTTGAATGAGTTTTACTCTTCCTGGAATTTAAAAATCAAGCCACTAAAATTAACAGTTGCAGTGTTAACACTGAATGCCTGTTAAAGTGAAGCAGTTAATCACCGGGAACAGCATATTAAAACTGTTAATTTGTAGGTCTGAAACTTCCTTTTAATTAGAGCTGTAAGAAAAGTTTCCTGTTCAAAGCAATTCTCAGATCTCATGGCTTTCTGTCGTGTTTGTGAAATATCACAAAGAAAAGTCCTTTTGGAAGGGAGGATCTGAGTGATGAAGGAAAATCTGAGTACTTGATTTGGGAAAATTAAGCCCCACCCCCCACCCCTTAGCCTTTTAAAATAACCTATAATAGAATAACAATGCTTTCGATTTCTGGAAATCAAAATCCATTCACACTGGGTTAGCAAAATACAGAGTGAGTGGGTTGCATCTAGAAGACTTAAATATTAAAAGAAAAAAGCAAAGAAGACATCTCTAGAAACAATATCTGAAACCTAGCATTATAGAGAGAGTTTTGGGGGGCTAGGGAATTGTTGATAATGTATTCGATGTCACAAAGCTTTGGTCCCTGAGTACAGCTTCTCAGATCAGTGCCTGTATGATTTTAGTACTACATGGAGAAAATTTGTAAAAGGTAGGTTCCTCGGCCATCTCATAAATAGAGATTCCAATTCAGTAAGTTTGAAATGAGTCAGGAATCTACATTTCAATGTGGATCTTAGGAGTTGTTCATGCAGGTGCTTCTGAGGCTGACTTTGATTCACATCCTCAAGAAAGCTTATAGCCTCTTATTTCGGTGATGTCTTTTATAAATGAGAAGACAACATTTATAAATAAATGACAATCACACCTAATGTGTAACTTTTAAGTATTAAGAGATGAAAATAATAATCAAAAGATATAAAACGATTTCCAGTATAGGTATATTTGTAACAACTAATTAGGTAAAACACACACTGTGAGAATGAGTAACCAAAACAACAGCAACCAGGATAAGTTACATCAAACTTCCTTATGCTATTGAGTCCATACCTGGACTTCTAATTCTATTTAAAAATAAAATAATAACGATGATTAGTATTTATTGGACTTTTAAAATACAACATTGAATATATTAAATTCAAATTCAAATTTTCACAAAGCACTCTGAAAAAACTACTAGTATGATCATCATTTTGAAAATATTACAAACCGATAGATAATCTGAAAAACTTTTCTGAGACTGCAGATTTGTTATATGGTGATACTAGGATTTGAGTAATTGCCTGTCTCATAAAAAGTGTTCAATTAGCCCATATCACAAAGTCACAAAGCTGTAGATGCCAGTGCAGATGTGGACAGAAGGGAACACTTTTACACTGTTGGTGGGATTGCAAACTAATACAGCCTTTTTGGAAAGAAGTACGGAGCATCCTCAAAGAATTCCCATTAGACCTTCCATCTAACCCACAAACCCATTATGAGGTATCTATGCAGAAGACAAAAAAATCATTTTATCATAAAGACATTTGCACTGGTATGTGTTTCATTCATTTCTTTGGTTAGATTTTTTAAATTTCCTTTCAGTGATTTTTCACTTTCCCTTCGATTCCCTTCATTGTTTTTGCTATCCAAACCCTAAATTCCCTTTATGTCATTTCCATAATTTCTTTGTAGATGGAATCCTCTGTGGTAGCTACCTCATGATTCTTGGGGGGAGGGGGGGTTGATCTGTTCTGATTTTTCACATTGGCAGAATTTTTTTGTTGGTTCCTTTCATGTGTATTTTCTTCTTGTACACTTCCTTCCCCTAATTTTTCTCTCATTTCCTCATTCTCTTTAAAGTTTCTTGTCTCTGTGCTTAGGTGATGGAGTGGCCTTTTGTTAAGGGCTGAAAGGAAAAGAAGAGTAAAGAAAAAGAAGGAAAAAAAGAAAGAAAAAGGGGGGAAAAGGAGTGAAAAGAAAAAATAAAAATAGAGAGTAGAAGGATGGAAAGAGAAAGATAGGAGTAATAGTGGTATTTGGCAGGGTACTTTGACCCACACCCATAATTCCAGGACTCTGGGTGGTTAGGCCAGGTGGATTCCTTGAGGCTAGGAGCTCCTTAACAGCCTTAGCAAAAGGCTCCCCACTTTTGCCAAATATAAAAGAAAATCAGCAACATGTCATGGTGAGAATGTACCAATAGAGTCCTTTGAAAGGTAAAGGCTAGAAGGATGCCCTAGATCAGGGGTTCAAGGTCTTGAGCCAGGCCAATGCTTTGGTACCCAGCCCAGAACTCAGAGCAAGGGTCTGTCCCATAAATAGAATATCACCTGAAACAGACTGGAAAGAAAATAACAATAAACTAAAAATCAATAAAGAAAATTAAAAATAGAGTTATATAAAAGTAAAAAAGAAAGGAGATAACTTAGTTGTTGTTTGAGAAATTTATGAGAGAAAGATGAGAAAAGTAGCAAAAGCTCTACAAAAGAAAGAAAAAAGGAGAGAAATACAAAAGAAAGAAAGAAAATATGAGGCAGAAAATTGTAGCAGAAATTGAACCCTGCATATTGAAGAAAGTAAAAATGAAAAAATAAAAGTGCAACAAAAGAAAAATTTTTTAAAAGGCAAAAAATTTAAAAAATGTGTGTGTGTGTGTGTGTGTGTAGCATTATATTGCCTGGACACCAGGTGGTACTCTGGAGTTAGAAGACACAAAACACACTCGCTGATTCTGTTGTATAAGATAGGGGCTGGAGGCTACTATCTAGTTCCTGAGAAGACCTGGTTCCATCTTCCTGATTCATTGGCCCTCAGTTAAGGCTTGGTCTCTTCAGTAGTGTTCAGTCCCTATGGAACTGAAGCTCTGACCAGACTTTTTTATCTAGGAAACACTCATCAACTTTCCAAAGAGTAGTCCTTGGCCCCAAAGGGACTTTCCTGGGGGTGCTCCCCAAACTCAGCAGGTGCACCAGAGCCACCAGCCATCTGCTGGGAGCCTGTGCTGCAGCCCTCCCACCGGCAGTGTCCTGCTAGCAACTGAACAGATGGGAATTCCACCCTGCCTGGTGGTTCAGTCCCAGCTGCAGGACGCCATTAAAGTTCACTCGCTTGTGCAAGCCTTCCCAAGGGAGCTCTAATGAGCACCCAAGTCCAAGAAAACTGCAAACTGCAGTACAGGTCTTCCCTATCTCTAGGCCTTTGACAGAAAGCTGGCTAGCCCCTGCACACATCGAGAATCTTGCCTTACGTGCTGTTCTTCCACAGCTTCTGACCTCCTCTTTAGCTCCTTGAATCCCCTGCTGTCTCATCGTGCTCCACAGTGATGATTTTTGGCAGGACATTCCAGCGAGAAGTGGATGGAGTCCTCTCTGCCCTGTGTCACTGGGAGTGGCAGCTGAGAAGATGTCTCTAGTCTGCCATCTTGCTCCACCTCCTGCAAATGTTTTCTTAAGTCCTATTGTAACTCTTTCCTTCCTCCCTTATTCACTTTTTAAATGTCTGTAGAATCTATAGTGATACCTCCTCTTTCATTATTGATTTTAGTAATTTGTATATTTTTTATTCTCTTGAGTTTAGTCTGACTAGAGAAGTACTTATTTGGGGGATCTTTTCAGAGAAGCAGCTTTTAATGTCTCCGACTTTTTTTTCCATTGAATTTTATATTTCTTTGATTTCTGCTCTTTATTTCATAAGTTTGGCTTGTTTTGTGTCACAATATCTTTTTTTAAGTTAGTTCTTAAGGTAGAAGTTTAGATAAATTATCCTTAGATCAAGCTTTTAAATTATAAATTTCCCTCCAAACATTTCTTTAACTGCATCTCACAAATGCTTTTAGTTTTGCTTCCTATATATGTGTATGTATGTGTGTGTATATGTATATATATGCATATACGTATTTATATGTTTTTTCTATTTTTTATGCCTTCATTGATCCATTAATTTTTAAAGTATATAATCTCATTCCACATATTTGAGAATTTCCAGATATCTTTCTCTTATAGATTTTGAATTTAATTTGTTCATAATAAAAGCACATTCTTTGCATGATTTCAGTACATTATACTAATTGAAAATGTATCGAGGTATGTTTAAGGCCCAAATTATATTGTCTTTATGAATTTTTTTATACCCACATTAAAATGACTGCTTCTATAGTTGGGTGGAGAGTTTACACAAATGGCAATTATAACCTGTTAGTTGACAGCATTAAGTTATTTATATCCTTACTAATTTTCTGACTTTTATTCTATCAGTTATTAAGTGAAGAATGCTATGAGGGTATTTAACTTCTTTAAATTTTGTTTTTGAATCATGTATTTTGAAGAATTTTTGATTATAGACATACTTAAAACTTACATACTTTTTTAATTAATTGGCTCATTTATCCTTATGAAATGAATGACTTTTTAATATTCTAAAGTCTACTTTTTCTGATATCAAGATCTATTCCAGATTTCTTTTTTTGTTTGTTTCTTTGGCATGGCAAGCATTTTCCAGTAATTTTACTTTCAATCTATCTATCTCTCTATATTTAAAGCATATAGTCAAAAGAATATAGTTAGTTGGACCTTGCTTATATACAATCGCAACTCCTTTTTTGTTTGTTTTGCTTATACAATTTCTACTTTTCAAATAGATTTTAAGTCACTATATTTAATGTCATTGTTGATATGCTTGGTTAAAATTTGTATATTGCTATAATATTTAGCATTCTTTATCTCTCTTTTTCCCCATTTTCTTATCTTCTTTTAGATAAATAGAGCATTTTATTCCATTATCTTAAGCATTTTTTTTTCTCTTTTATTGGTTCCTTAGTGATACTCTTTTGTTTATTGTCAACCTATTGTTTTAGGGTTACAGTATACATCTTTGAATTATTAACATCTAGAGTAAAATAATATTATGCCATGTCAGACAAAAAACGATAACCTTAAAACAGAATACTTTCTGTTCCTTCCTTTGATATTATCACATATGTTAGAAATCAATAATCTTTAAGAGATTTAGAACAAGGATGAGATACTATTTGTGTAGCTAAATATTTACTATTTCTCAGGATATTCTAAATCTGTGCTGTTTTAATACAAATTTCTATATAGTTTCATTATTTTTCTACTTAAGCTATTCAGTTTTTGTTATAGGGCACATTTGTTGTAATGAAACTTTTAGTTTCTATTTCTTAAAATTAATCTTTATTTTGCCTTTTGTTAAATTCTTCCATGTATATTTGTTAGATATATTTTTCTGAGTTGAAAGGGTTTGTGTTTGTGTGTGTGTGTGTGTGTACACTTTAATAATGATTCATGTCTAGTTTGTATTGTTTCTGAAAAGAAATCTAGTGCCATTCTTTTCTTCATTCCTCTCTACATAATGCATCTATTTTCTCAGACTACTTTTAATATTATGTTTCATCCTTTCTTTTCACATTTTTAATTATTACATAATCTGGTATTTATAAAATCACTCCCCTTTTATTTGTTTGGGAAAGTCTTTATTTCTCCTTCAGGTTTGAGGCTTATTAGTGTGGGAAATAATATTCTAGACTTAAGGTTTTATTCCTTCAGCACATTGGCTAAGTCATGTAATTCTTTTCCAGCCTATAAGATTTCCAGTGAGAATTCTGCTGACTGATGTACTGAAGCCCTTCAACACATGTCTTTTTTTCTACTTCCTCTAGGACATTTACTTCACCCATGATCTTTTGCAGCTTGATTATTGGTTATTATTTTTACTTCACCCATGATCTTTTGCAGCTTGGTTAAATCTTCTTGGTGTTCTAGGATCTTCTTGTATCAATAATTATTTTGGAATATTCTAATCAGTATATATGCTAAGTTTGGAAAGTTCTTTATTATTATTTGAGTAAACTTTCTATCTTAATCTTTCTATCTCTTCTTTTTTTTTTTTCATTTTTCTCTGCAGTTTGTTTATTGGTCTGCATAGTTACTTAGATGTTTCAAACACTGGGTGAGCCCCTTAGCTCCACCCATCTCACATAGGAATGCAAGTTAACTTGTTTCAATACCTGTTATAAAAAACAAATACCCCTTTTAAAAAATCTGATTTCACATTTTTTATTTCACTTTTTTCCATTTCTTTATAAAACACTATCTCTTCTTTAAGGCCAATAATTTTTTTATTTGACTTTTCTAGAGGCTATTTTCTAGATCTAGTAGGCATGTAACCTCATTGTAACTTTGAGTGCCATTGATTTATGCTTGAAGAAACTTTCTCAGAGTCCATATGAAGGGATGTTCCCTTGAAGACACTCCAAAGTGATTAGAAAGCTAATCATGTAGCAGGCAGGCCCTGAAAGCAGTGTCTGGCTGTCTCTGGAATTTTCTGGAAGGGACCTAGGGAGTGGAAAATCAAGATAAGTTAGTGTGCAGCTCTGTTAAAGGTCACACCTGCTCCCTGCAGCTGAATAGTTCAATAAGCTTTGTAGCTTCTTTGTACTTTTATTGTAAAGACCCTTTATAATCATCTGGTTTTATTATTAGAATATGTACATGTGTGTACATGCAAAACCATGCTTTGTTAAAGTATATAAGCTTATAAGAAATAAACTGAGGTTGCTACATGCCTAAGCAGGCTGTAGTCCTCTGCTTCTCTGCACATTCTGACTCCTGGTCTTATCTCTGTGACTCCAGTATGAGCACTTCCAGCAATATAGGCATATTTCATTCTTTTTAAATTCTTTTTACTTTTTTCTCTTCTGATTGTATATTTCCAAATGGCCTGTCTTCAAGCTCACAAATTCATTCTTCTGCTTGGCCAATTTTGCTGTTAAGATACTCTAATGCATTTTTAGTTTACCAATTTAATTTTTAGCTCCAGAATTTCTGCTTTTATATGATTTTAACTGTTAAATTTCTTGAATGATCTTCTGATTTTCTTCTCTGGTGTTGTCTTAAAGTTCCTTGAGCTTTTCTGGACAGCTATTTTGAATTCATTGTCTGAAAGGTCACATATTTCATTCACTTCAGGATTGATTGTTGGTACCTTATTTAGTGCATATGATGAGGTCATGTTTTCATAAATGTTCTTGATGCTTGTGGGTGGTAATCAATGTTTGGATGGGATTAAGTATTTATTTTAATCTTCACAGTTTGAGATTGCTTGAACCTGTCCTTCTTGAGAGACTTTCCAGATAATTAAAGGGCATTGAACATCATGATCTATGCCTTAAATCATAATGTCAGCCCCAGGAATGCCCCAAGCTGAGTAATGCTGTGAGTCTTACCAACTTCTAGTGGTATCACCTTGGTGGACTTAGGTTAGATATGGTGGAATTTCCTGGGTTGTGAGTCAAAAATCACACACTACCTTCCCTCACTTTCTGTGCTAGGTTGCTGGAGTTGGGAGAGGAGTGATGTTGGTATTCCCTGTGGCCAACAGTGCTAGGTCACATGTGAAGATAGTCCACACTCACCCAAAGTCCTGACTTCTGACTGTCTACTTCTATTGTTTATTTAAAGCTGATGGGCTCTTTAATTATCAGGTAGTGAACCCTGTGGGGAGTAGCACTTCTCTTTAGAGCAGTATGTTTCCTTCTGTCCTATGGTGGATCCAGAAATGCTGTTCAAGAACTAATGCCTGAACTCAGGGGCTTCAGAAGTCTTCTTGGCACTTTATTTTACTTGGCTGGGCTGGTATGCTAATGACAAGGCAAAGTCCTCTGAAGTTTTTCATTTTTTTTTTCTGCAAGTGATAGAAGACACTTCCTGAGCCACACTGCCTGTGATTAGGAGAGGTATGTGGAGAGGTACTGGCCCCCCAACCAAAGCAAGTGACATGGCCTCATGTGCTCCCTGAGGAACATTGCCCTAAGATGGAAAAACTTCTTTCTTTGTGGACATGCCCACAATCAGTTGAATGTTCACTGAAAGGACAGTTAATCAGAACAATCAGTTAAATGTTCACTGAAAGGACAGTTACCAGAGGGCTTCGTATGGTTGAAGCTGAGGGCTGGGCACCTGTGGAGGTGATGGAAAGAGATACTCTGCTTTCTTCTCCTTTTAGCAAATTATTTTTTCTTAAGTTTTAGGGAACTAATCAGACAGAACAAGACAGCTAAGCGGCGTTGTGTTTAAGCCTTGAGCAAAGTGTTGAGCAAAGTGTTCTCGATTTAGATTAACTATGTATGTGTCTAGCAGCATGTGTGCTGAACAAAGAATTTTCTAGCAGTCTATGATTTCACCATTATACGTTCCTTTTTCTATTTCTATACCTTTTTTTTTCTTTTGACTAGTGCTGTGTATAAAAACACTCAATAAATGTGGGTAGTCACCAAGAGCCTGAGCGAGCCTTGGTCTCCCTTTCATAATATTCATTCTGTATGCAGTTCTTGTCTCTGTGTCTCTGAGCATCTAGTTCTGAGGTTAACAACAGGTAAGACAGATGCACTGGCTTGGCCACCCCCTGTGATGCTCAGTACATAACAGTGCCCCCCAAATCTACTGGCTCCAATCAGCCAGATGCAGGAATTTCTCAAGAACCACAGCCTTGGTGGAAGGACTTCATTAATAATTTATACCAGGATGCTTTTTGTCAGCAGATGGTGAGGCTAGGTAGAACTCAGCTCTTGAGTTTCAGAAGAGGATTTCTCTCTGATTAACTGGTCTAAATGCTCTTGTGGGCACACGCAGAATTCTGCCCTGTGTTGTGTTCCTTTGTGCCAGGGTGGCCTTGAATTTGAATGCTAAGTCTCACAATTGCCTAATTCTCCCTCCTCCCGGTACAAAGTTTCTCTCTCTATTTTGCATACTGGAGTGGTACTATCAGGGGATATGAGAGGGGTTCTGTGGGGAATGCAAGACTGTCATTTTTGCTTCCTTCAGTGCCTCTGACCTTGATATAATGTTAAAACCACATAGTATGATCATTTACTTGATTTTCGCTTCTTCTGATAAAGCTTGCTTATTTCAACAGCTGTTGAAATTCATGTTTGCAGTTTTAAATTCAACATTTCTAAAGATGAAATCATGTTTCCCCTTTGTTCTACAAAGCTTACATAGGTCTCTTCACTATTTTCTAATTCTTTTAACAACAACACCACATCCTCATTTATTAAACTGTAAGACATGACCACCATACCCTCTCTATTTCTCTTGCTATCTGTATAAGGTGGTTATCAATTTCTAAAAGTCCTTTCCTCCTCTCATATGTTATTACTCAGTTCAATCTCTTAACATTTTCAAACCTCTAATATTTTCATGCTTGATCACAAATCTGATCATGCTACTTTCCTAAAGACAAGTTATGAAAAGATATATTTGACCTATATCTGTGGTAATGTTTACTATCTTGTCATTTTAATTTTGTTGTATAATACTTCTGTGAATAAACTTTCTGCTCTAAACATAGCAGAAATGTTCTGTCATCCCAAGTACAACATATTTATTCTACTATATTATATACTGATACTCTTTTTGCCTCTACTGAATGAATTCCTACTTATCCTTAAGCAATGAGTTAAAATGTCAGGACTTCTAAACAAGGTATACACTTCACTAGCAAATAAAAACCAACTGCTATTGCTTAGAATCTATTAAAGTCTACTGCTAGTCACTTAAAATCTATTAAAGTCTACAAATCTCCCAAATAACAAGTAGAATTCCTTAGATTTAGTTGTGTTTCCTACCAACCCACAGCATATTGAAGAATGAGATGAGCAGGAATTAAAATTCTATGCTATTACAGGCCAGTCACCTTACTACAACAAGGGATCTGGATAGTCCAGTCAGTCAGTGCTCTTTTATATCTGTAAACAAAAATGGTTGATATAGACACACTGCAGGAAAGTAAATGGCTTTGCTCTAGAAATGCACATTTAAGAAAGAGAATTTTAAACAGTTTTGCAATGTCAGCAGAGCACTGTAAACCAAGCCTGGAGAAGACTGGGGTCATGTAGCAGATTACATTGAGAACCATTTTCACTTAGCTAAAGATGTTCCTTCAATTGGTTTAGGGAAATAGCAGAAAATATTCTCCATGAAGAAGAATCAGGCAATAAAAGGAAAAAATTGATTAAATTGGCAAGAACTGAGAATCTAAAGGAAATTAATGCTCTATAAAGAAAACGAAGAAGGAGGACATGGGGAGACAAAGATAAAAAAAAAACAAAAAACTACTGAACAGGTACAGTGAGCAATATTGAGATGATGAGTACACTTATACCCCTGACTAAAGCCTGATAAAGTTATCAATGTAACAAAAACATTTGCATCCCTTCATATTTTGAAATAAAATAATAATTTTAAAAAAGAAAGTCAAAGGCCAACTGGATAACATAAAGCTGCTGAGAAAACAAAAATATAACTAGTGTACCCGTGAAAAGAGTGACATAAGCCAACTAAAGGAAGAACCTGAGCTGAACCAGAAACAAAGGAGACTTTTCTTTCAAGAAGTATTGAAATTAAAAGGGAAAAGGTTTGAGCTAGAAAGAAAATAATGCTTTTCTGAGTGTTTTATTTATTTATTTTTTATTAAATCATAACTGTGTACATTAGTATGATCATGGGGCACCATACGCTTGGTTCATAGACCGTCTTATGAGGATCTGTTGTTGCCCTCGGAACTAGATGTTCAGAGGAAAACACTGCAGACAAAATGAATATTATGAAAGGGAGACTGAGGCTCGCTTGGGCACTCAGTGACCACCCACATTTATTGGGTGATTTTTATACACAGAACGAGTCAAAAGAAAGGTATAGAAATAGAAAAGGGAACAAATAATCGTGAAATCATAGAAACTGCCAAAAAATTCTTTGTTCAGCACATACGCTGCTGAACACATACATAGTTAATCTAAATCGAGAATACTTTACTCAACACTTTGCTTTAGGCTTAACCACTGTCTGTTCTGTTTGATTAGTTCCATAAAACTAAAGAAAGACAATTTACTAAAAGGCAAATAGAACAAAGTACAGCTGCCTGTAACCTCCACAGGTGCACAGCCCCAAGCTGCAACCTTGCGAAGCCCTCGGGTAACATTCCTTTCTGTGAACATTTAACTAATTGTTCTTACTAGCCCAGGCATGTCCACAGAGAAAGAAGTTTTTCCATCTTAGGGCAATGTTCCTTGGGGAGCACATGAGGCCATGTCACTTGCTTTGGTTGGGGAGCCAGTACACCTCCAAGGATCATAGCTGAGGAGTAAAAAGATCATAGCCCAAGAAAAGTTTAGAGCAACAACAAACTTTGTGTCTAATTCAGTCAAACAACATCACTTTACAGATGAGAAAACTGAAACCCACAGAGGGGAAGATCTTGCTCTAATTCACATTTCATTGTCTGACTACAGTAAGGACTGTGTATTTTGGTCTCTAATACATTGCTCTCTTGATGATTTGTACAAAACTTGAAAGATCATAATTTGTGTGGAGCTAAAATTATTTGTGATCTTCACTAATGGATCTAGCTCTCTAAGAACATTCATTAGAGATGAAGTTGATCATTAGTATTCATCCTGTGAGTAGGGAGATCTGGAAATAGAAAGTCAGTGTTATGGAAAATTTTATTTTTTCTTTCCTTATATAAACAAATATTTATATGCTTTGTAAAATGTTATTTCTACAATTCAAATGATTTAGGTAATGTCGTTGTTTTCTTCTTCTTTGCTCTGTTAAACCTTTTGCAATAACTATTTCATTTTATAATGTGTCAGTGTTTTTTTAGTTATATTCTGAATAACAGAAGAGGTATTTCCATACTTTAGGCTTAAAAATGAAGCTACATTACTACTATAATAAAATAAAATAATAATAAAATATATTTATCTTATAATAAAATAAAAGTATATAAAATTTAAAAGATAATTAAAATAAAAATCTTTGTTATCTGGAAGGGTCAGTGCATTATTTCATCACTAGTTGTATATATGAAGAGTAAATTCCCTATTCTTCATGTTAACAGAATCAAATCAATTACATAGAAGACAGATTTATAAAATAAATATTGGCTCAAATACTAGAAGGAAAAAAGTGGATAATGGCTACAGATTTAATATCTAAGATGGTTTTACCAGGTTGAAACAAAAAGCTAAATGATCAATAAGATGAAATTGAAAAGAAATGATCATCAAATACTGCATTTGCATTTTCAAAATCAATCCTATAAGAAAGTTTCAAAAGAAAATAAATTTTTTAATTTTAAGGCATATTTTATTTTTTGTTATCTTTTAATAAAAGGTACTATTATAATGTCGTACATTTAAAAACTTATTTGTGGGTAATCATTTCTTTGAAATTTTAGTCAGTTTTTTATAAAAATATGTTGGATTTATAAGGATATTTTTTGCTTGATTTATAAATGTCTAGTGAAATTTCAATACTTGCAATTTTATATTTTATTAATTCTTAGACAATGCTCTTATGTATATAAAATTTCATAATCTTCTAGGTAAATTGTATTTTATTACACCATTTATCTTTTTCTATATGTTAAAATCTCTGCCATAATTTTAATTTTGCTTGTTATTGTATTGGTAGCATAGCTTTCTTCTGAATAGTTTTTGTTCCATTTTTATTTTTCCCATTTCTTCATTTGAAACATTTAGAAGTGGTTTTAATTATAATGTGACTTTTAAAAACAGACAATAGCTAACTCAAATTTTTTTCTTATCAATAGTTTTATGCTTTAGTAGGTGTACATTGTCCATTCTGATGATAATTTTCACTTTTCCACCATTTTACTCTGCCTTTTATGATTATCCTTTATTTCCTTTTCCTTTTTTATCCTCTGCTACTGTTAATACTTTTTGAAACTTATCTAGTTCTTTGATTCATTTATGTTTGGAAATTATTATGTATAATACACTTGTCCTTCACTTTCCATGAGGGATTGGTTCCACAAATCTCTGTGATACCAAAACGCATAAATGTTCAAGTCTTTTACATGAGATCATATCATATTTGCATATAACCTATGTGCATCCTCCCACATGCATTGAAGTAGCTCTGTTATTTATAATACCTAATATAATGTTGACCTATTTATATTCCAATTATACAGTATTTGTTAAGGAATAATGACAAGAAAAATGTCTATACATATTTGCTCCAAATGCAACCATTCATTTTTATTTTACTGAATATTTTCAATTCATGGTTGGTTGAATACACAGATGTGGAACCCACAGATGGGGAGGTGATTCTATATGGAATTATATACATATATATGTATACATATATACTTAAATATATATATTAGATATAAAATTGTTATTCAATATGTTTGTCTGTCAATATGGCAGTAAACTTTTCCATGATTTAGCCATTACAAGCTGCTAACTCAACCAGCACATTTATTAATATTTTACTATGTTTACTTTACTTTTTTAAATGCATAAATTATTATTGAAAAGATAATCAAACTTATTGACATCATTTGTAAAGTTCTATGTTTGTTGTTCTTGTATCCTATAAATGCCCTCTTGGTTTTCTGTGTTCACTTAATTTCTAATTAAATACAGCCTCCAGGAGGGAGACAAGATGGCGGACTGAAGCCAGCTTTCAACAGAGGCTCCTGTCCAGAAGGAGAGTTAAGGGACAGGAATTTACTAGGTGTCCTGGTGGACTTGAGCCTCACCAAGAGAGAAGGTTGAAGAATGTACATCAACACCGCTGAGGCAAGCTGTGATCACAAGGACGCAAACAAAAGGTACAAAATCCACCACCAGGCGGACGGGAGTCCCGCTCCCCCATGAGACCGGCTCAAGAGCCCCACAATTGAACAAGCGGGCAGAAATTAAAAGCCCTCCCACTACACTCCAGGGAGAGACCTTCTAAAAACTGGACCTACCTCCCCTACTGGGGTGTCGTGGCGTTCTCCTGCCGGACATAGGGCTGAATAAAACTTTGGGAATCCTTTGCCGGCAACCCTGAATCCCCGGCGCTCCCCTTCCGCCCACTGAGGTCTGGAGGCCTGTCCCCCAGGAATTCAGATCCTTGGGTGATTTCTCAAGGGGAGTGGACAGTCCCCGAGTTGCGACTGGTCAGCATTGACTCTGAGGCGCGCGAGTGAGGAGAGGGCACCGGGCTGAAGGGGAGTCATGCCTTGGCGGCACTTCCCTGCAGTGAAGAGCACCAACCCTCCCCGGGCAACATTATGGGGCACAAGACTGAATAAGACTCTAGCTTCCCCGCTGAGAGCTGAGAGCCCCTACTCTCACTCGGGGTCTGAGGGCCTATCCCCCCGGAGTTCGGATCCTTGGGTGATTTCTCAAGGGGAGTGCACAGTGCCTGAGCTGCGTCAGGTCAGCACTGACTCTGGGACACGTGAGCGAGGAGAGGGCACTCTGCTGAGGGGAAATCAAGCCTTGGCGGCACTTCCCTGCGGTGCAGTGCAGGAGCCCTCCCCGGGCCGTAGTGTTGCGTAAAACTGAATGAAACTCTAGCTTACCCCCCCCACTCCCAATCAGGGTCTGGGGGCCCATCCCCCAAGAGTTCTGATTCTTGGGGGATCTCTTAAGGGGTGTGGATCCAGCACAAACTGCGACCGCTCAGTGCTGACTCTGGGGCACGGGACAGAGGAGAAAAGGGTCGCCTGAGTGCCCACACCAGAGCAGCAGTTCCCTGGAGGTAGATCAACAGCCGTTTTTTCTTTAACGACAGAACGCTCACTTCTGGATATTCTGAGGCCACACCCCCTGTCTCCCTGGGCAACCAGAGGAGGCCACCGGTGAGCGGGGGATTTCCTGACACGGCTCACAAACCCGGGAAGCTTCCAGGGCGGGGCCGACCCAGAGAGGTGTTGGAACGCAAATCTCCAGCAACAAAGACGTTTGAACTCAAAACAGCCCGTCTTCTGTAGGCGATTTCGACAGGAACAGAGACAGAACCCTGCAAAGTTGTCTGTTCTGTTAGCAGCATCCATCAGGGATGGGGCTAAGCCTGAGGGAACACCTCCTTCCCATCACCTGCATTAAACACTCAAAGATGTCAGGCCCCATCTCCTCCTGCTAGATAGCGGCAGTCTGCGGGGTCCTGGCAGACTTCCTTGTGATTCAGGCAGGTGCAAACCCCTGGAGTGTCTGTTCACTGCAGGCAACTGGGTTAGCCATCTGCAGAGATACCAGTGACTGGGTCTGACGGAGGGGCAAGGTGGGTAAGGAGACGTCAACCTTCCTAGACTGCTCTTTTTGCTGGGTGGCTCCTCCTGACTCCACGCTTCACTGGGGTGAGCCGTGTCAGAGGAGTCACCAGGCCCCTGTGATCCAGTTCCCAGAGACCTCTTGAACTCTCCCACCCGAGACAAGTGCCGATTGAGACAGCAGATTTGGACCTTTTGAACTGGGCTAATAGACTGAGGACTTTTCAGGCGGTGCCCTGGGTGTGCGATTGTAGGAAGGTTTGATTCTCCTTTTCCAACTAGGGCCAGAGGTGGGCAGGCGGGGTGACTTAATTGCTGATTTTTCCACACAGCTGAGACTTCAAGCCAGAGTAGAAGTTGCAATAGGATCGAACAGAAACCAGCTGAAAACAAGACAGAACCACTTTGCTCCACCACACCAGACAGGGCCCCAGTTTCTCAGGCCACAACACTGTACGGGCCCTCGATAAAACCCCAGGGGAAAAACCAAAGGGAGTAAAATAACCATGGGGCGGAATCAGCGGAAAAACTCTGGAAACATGAATAACCAGAATAGATCAACCCCCCCAAGAAAAGATACGGCAGATGTGATTGAAGATCTCATTCATAAACAACTGGCTGAGATGTCAGAAATCGAATTCAGAATTTGGATGGCAGACAAGATTAGTAAAATGGAATTAGGAATCCGAGGAGAAATTCAAAAATTGTCTCAAGAATTTAACGAATTTAAAGACAAAACCACCAAAGACTTAGACACACTGAAGCAAGAACTTACAGCCCACAAAGATATGAAAAATACAGTAGAATCCCTCAGTAACAGAATGGAGCAAGCAGAAGAAAGGATTTCTGACATTGAAGATCAAGTCTTCGAACGCTCCCAATCTCTCAAAGAGGAAGAGAAATGGAGAGCAAAAACGGATCACTCACTCACAGAACTCTCAGATAATTCGAAAAAAAGCAACATAAGGATTATAGGAATTTCTGAGAATGATGAAGTCGCCTCCAAGGGCACAGAGGCCCTTCTGCATGAAATTATGAAAGAAAATTTTCCAGACATGCCTAGAGAATCTGAAATTCAGATAGCAGACAGCTTCAGAACCCCAGCACGATTCAACCCCACTAAGTCATCCCCCAGACATATCATAATTAGCTTCGCTAAAGTTAACATGAAAGAGAAGATTCTCAAAGCAGCCCGGCGAAAGAAAACTATAACGTACAAAGGTAAGAATATTAGAATAACTGCAGATCTCTCTGCTGAAACTTTTCAAGCAAGAAGAGGCTGGTCATCAACTTTTAATCTCCTAAAGCAAAAAAACTTTCAACCCAGGATCTTGTATCCAGCTAAACTGAGTTTCATCTATGATGGAGAAATTAAATACTTCAATGACATTCATATGTTGAAAAAATTTGCCATAAGTAAACCAGCTCTTCAGGATGTTCTCAGACCTATCCTCCACAATGACCAACCCAATCCTATACCACAAAAGTAAACTCACTCAGAAACTTCGGATCAAACTCCAACTTCCACACTGGCGAAAGGATTAAAAATGTCCACTGGACCTTTGAAAAACTCGATACCCAAAATTCCACCAGACTTATCAATACTCTTCATCAATGTGAATGGCTTAAACTGTCCTCTAAAGAGACATAGGTTAGCTGACTGGATACAAAAACTCAAGCCAGATATTTGTTGCATACAAGAGTCACATCTCAACTTAAAAGACAAATACAGACTCAGGGTGAAAGGATGGTCATCCATATTTCAGGCAAATGGTAATCAGAAAAAAGCAGGTGTTGCAATTTTATTTGCAGATACAGTAGGCTTTAAACCATCAAAAGTAAGGAAGGACAAGAATGGTCACTTCATATTTGTTAAGGGTAATACTCAATATGATGAGATCTCAATTATTAATATCTATGCACCCAACCAGAATGCACCTCAATTTATAAGAGAAACTCTAACAGACATGAGCAACTTGATTTCCTCCAGCTCCATAATCGTCGGAGATTTCAACACTCCCTTGGCAGTGTTCGATAAATCCTCCAGAAAGAAGCTGAGCAAAGAAATCTTAGATTTAAATCTAACCATCCAATATTTAGATTTAGCAGACATCTACAGAACATTTCATCCCAACAAAACTGAATACACATACTTCTCATCAGCCCACGGAACTTACTCCAAAATAGACCACATTTTAGGTCACAAGTCTAACCTCAGTAAATTTAAAGGAATAGAAATTATTCCATGCATCTTCTCGGACCATCATGGAATAAAACTTGAATTGAGTAACAACAGGAATCTGCATACCCATACAAAAACATGGAAGTTAAATAACCTTATGCTGAATGATAGCTGGGTCAGAGATGAGATTAAGAAAGAAATCGCCAATTTTTTGGAACAAAACGACAATTAAGACACAAACTATCAGAACCTCTGGGACACTGCAAAGGCAGTTCTCAGAGGGAAATTTATAGCACTGCAAGCCTTCCTCAAGAGAACGGAAAGAGAGGAAGTTAACAACTTAATGGGACATCTCACGCAACTGGAAAAGGAAGAACATTCCAACCCCAAACCCAGTAGAAGAAAAGAAATAACCAAAATTAGAGCAGAATTAAATGAAATTGAAAACAAAAGAATAATACAACAGATCAATAAATCAAAAATCTGGTTTTTTTGAAAAGGTCAATAAAATAGATAAACCTCTGGCCAACCTAATCAGGAAAAAAAGAGTAAAACTCTAATATCATCAATCAGAAACAACAAAGACGAAATAACCACAGACTCATCAGAAATCCAAAAAATCCTTAATGAATATTACAAGAAACTTTATTCTCAGAAATATGAAAATCTGGGCAGCGCCTGTGGCTCAGTCGGTAGGGCGCCGGCCCCATATACTGAGGGTGGCGGGTTCAAACCCAGCCCCGGCCAAACTGCAACCAAAAAATAGCCGGGTGTTGTGGCGGGCGCCTGTGGTCCCAGCTACTCAGGAGGCTGAGGCAAGAGAATCGCTTAAGCCCAGGAGTTGGAGGTTGCTGTGAGCTGTGTGAGGCCACGGCACTCTACCGAGGGCCATAAAGTGAGACTCTGTCTCTACAAAAAAAAAAAAAAAAAAGAAATATGAAAATCTGAAGGAAATAGACCGATACTTCCAAGACTTAACCAGAATCAAGTGGAAATGTTGAATAGACCCATATCAAGTTCAGAAATAGCATCAACTATACAAAACCTCCCTAAAAAGAAAAGCCCGGGACCAGATGGTTTCACGTCAGAATTCTACCAAACCTTTAAAGAGGAATTAGTACCTATATTACTCAACCTGTTCCAAAATGTAGAAAAAGAAGGACGACTACCCAACACGTTCTATGAAGCAAACATCACCCTGATCCCCAAACCAGGAAAAGACCCAACAAGAAAAGAAAATTATAGACCAATATCACTAATGAATATAGATGCAAAAATATTCAACAAGATCCTAACAAACAGAATCCAGCAACACATCAAACAAATTATACATCATGACCAAGTTGGTTTTATCCCAGGGTCTCAAGGCTGGTTCAATATACGTAAATCTATAAATGTAATTCAGCACATAAACAAATTAAAAAACAAAGACCATATGATTCTCTCAATTGATGCAGAAAAAGCTTTCGATAATATCCAGCATCCCTTCATGATCAGAACACTCAAGAAAATTGGTCTAGAAGGGACTTTTCTTAAACTGATAGAGGCTATCTACAGCAAACCCACAGCCAATATCATATTGAATGGAGTTAAATTGGAATCATTTCCACTCAGATCAGGAACCAGACAAGGCTGCCCATTGTCTCCATTGCTTTTCAACATTGTAATGGAAGTTTTAGCCACCGCAATTAGGGAAGAAAAGGCGATCAAGGGTATCCATATAGGGTCAGAAGAGATCAAACTCTCGCTCTTCACAGATGATATGATTGTGTATCTGGAAAACACTAGGGACTCTACTACAAAACTCCTAGAAGTGATCAAGGAATACAGCAGCGTCTCAGGTTACAAAATCAACATTCATAAATCGGTAGCCTTTATATACACCAACAACAGTCAAATTGAAAAAGCAGTTAAGGACTCTATCCCATTCACAGTAGTGCCTAAGAAGATGAAATATTTGGGAATTTACCTAACAAAAGACGTGAAAGATCTCTATAAAGAGAACTATGAAACTCTAAGAAAAGAAATAGCTGAAAATGTTAACAAATGGAAAAACATACCATGCTCATGGCTGGGAAGAATCAACATTATCAAAATGTCCATACTACCCAAAGCAATATATAATTTCAACACACTCCCTATTAAAGCTCCACTGTCATATTTTAAAGATCTTGAAAAAACATTACTTCGTTTTATATGGAATCAGAAAAAACCTTGAATAGCCAAGACATTACTCAGAAATAAAAACAAAACAGGAGGAATCACACTACCAGACCTCAGACTTTACTACAAATCGATAGGGATCAAAACAGCATGGTATCGGCACAAAAACAGAGAAGTAGATATCTGGAACAGAGTAGAGAACCAAGAGATGAATCCGGCTACTTACCGCTATTTGATTTTTGACAAGCCAATTAAAAACATTCAGTGGGGAAAAGATTCCCTATTTAACAAATGGTGCTGGGTGAACTGGCTGGCAACCTGCAGAAGACTGAAATTGGACCCACACCTTTCACCATTAACTAAGATAGACTCTCATTGGATTAAAGATTTAAACTTAAAACATGAAACTATAAAAATACTAGAGGAGAATGCAGGGAAAACCCTTGAAGAAATTGGTCTGGGTGAGTATTTCATGAGGAGAACCCCCCCGGGCAATTGAAGCAGCTTCAAAAATACACTACTGGGACTTGATCAAACTAAAAAGCTTCTGCACAGCTAAGAACACAGTAAGCAGAGCAAGCAGACAGCCCTCAGAATGGGAGAAGATATTTGCAGGGTATATCTCTGACAAAGGTTTAATAACCAGAATCCACAGAGAACTCAAACGCATCAGCAAGAAAAAAACAAGGGATCCCATCACAGGCTGGGCAAGGGATTTGAAGAGAAACTTCTCTGAAGAAGACAGGCGCAAGGCCTTCAGACATATGAAAAAATGCTCATCATCTTTAATCATCAGAGAAATGCAAATCAAAACTACTTTGAGATATCATCTAACTCCAATGAGACTAGCCTATATCACAAAATCTCAAGACCAGAGATGTTGGCGTGGATGCGGAGAAAAAGGAACACTTCTGCACTGGTGGTGGGAATGCAAATTAATACATTCCTTTTGGAAAGATATATGGAGAACACTCAGAGATCTAAAAATAGATCTGCCATTCAATCCTGTAATTCCTCTGCTGGGCATATACCCAGAAAACCAAAAATCACAATATAACAAAGATATTTGTACCAGAATGTTTATTGCAGCCCAATTCATAATAGCTAAGTCATGGAAAAAGCCCAAGTGCCCATCGATCCACGAATGGATTAATAAATTGTGGTATATGTATACCATGGAATACTATGCAGCCTTAAAGAAAGATGGAGACTTTACCTCTTTCATGTTTACATGGATGGAGCTGGAACATATTCTTCTTAGTAAAGTATCCCAAGAATGGAAGAAAAAGTACCCAATGTACACAGCCCTACTATGAAACTAATTTGGAACTCTCACATGAAAGCTATAACCCAGCTACAACTTAACAATAGGGGGAAGTGGGAAGGGGGGGTGGGTAGAGGGAGGGGGATCGGTGGGATCACACCTGTGGTGCATCTTACAGGGGTATTTGCGAAACTTGGTAAATGTAGAATGTAAATGTTTTGGCACAGTAACTGAGATAACGCCAGAAAGGCTATGTTAACCACTGTGATAAAAATGTGTCAAATGGTTTATGAAGCGAGTGTATGATGCCCCATGATCATATCAATGTATACAGTTATGATTTAATAAAAATAAATAAATAAATAAATAAAAAGTTAAAAAAAAATACAGCCTCCAAGTCATTTGAATATTTAGGATGTTAAAATAGTTCTATTATAATATCTCAAAAAGTATTGATTAGCTGTCACTCTCAAAGAATAATTAAGGTGAGTTTAAAAACATAGGTAAACATCATGTTTTAATGACTATATAAGTTTAAGAAAGTCTCGTAAGTTCTTAGGACCTAAATTTTCTCATTCATAAATGTAAATAATAGTAACAACTATCATGAGATTTACAAATAATTCAGAATCCAAAGTAAGTCCAATGAATTAGTTAACTATCAACCACATTATTCTCTCCGGAAACTATTGTTGCTAATAATATTCATTTGTTTACATTAATATGCTTTTATTTTTTTCTTTCTAATAGATTTTAAAAGTATTTGTTTTCTTTTTTTCTTTTCAGAATATTACAGGGATATAAAAGTTTGATTGCATGAATTGCTTTTGTACCATTTTAGTCAAAGTTATAGGTGCATTCCACACTCAGTGTGTATGAACATGTTAGGCATGAATTTATCCCCCTCCTTCTTTCCCCTCCCACTGGATTGTTTTCCTTTGAATTTCAATACCAAAAGTGCACATAGGTGATTGTAGACTATCATCAATGAGAGAGTACACATGGTGTTTCTCTTTTCCATTCTTGTGAAACTTCGTTTAGGAGAATAGTCTCCAATACCATCCAGGTTGTTACAAAAGGTATTAGTTCACCATTTTTTTTTCAATAGCTGACTAGTACTTCACGCTATACGTATTTTATTAATCTATTCATGTATTGATGGGAACATGGGTTGCTTCCACATCTTTGAGACTGTGAATTTGTGCACCAGTAAACATTCTAGTACTCATGTCATTTTGATAGAATGACTTTTTTTTTCCTTTGGGTTCTTTCAGGTATCTCCCTATGAGTTTATACAGATGTTGTACTAGTTTGCAATACCACTCACAATGAATAAATGTTCCTCTCTTTTCATAACCATCTTAGCATATGTTTTGGGGGGATTTTTAATAAAAGGCATTATCACTGGACTTCGAGGCTATGTCTTTTTGTTTATGATTTACATTTCCCAGAGGATTACAGATGTTGAGCATGTTTTCATATGTTTATTGGTCATTATTCTATCTTCTTTTGAAATGCTTCTGTTCATGTCCTTTTCCCATATTTTAATGGTATTATTTGATTTTTTTTTACCAAATTGCTTAAGTTCTTTATAGATTCTGATTATCAACCCTTTATCATATATATAGTATGCAAATATTTTAGGACATTGTGTAGGTTTTCTATTAACTCTATTGATTGTTTCCTTGGTTCTACAGAAAATTTTTTAATTTAATCTGGTCCTCTTGGTTAATTTTATTGTTGCTACAATTGTCTCTGGAGTCTTTTTTATAAATTATTTGCCTAAGTTGATGTCTATAAATTTTCTTCTAGAATTCGTATAGTTTCCTGCCTTAGGCTTAGGTATGTTAGGCATTATGAATTAATGTTTTTGTGAGTGGCTAGGGGTGTGAACCTACTTTAGTCTTCTTTAGTATATTATTGTCTACTTTGTCAAATATCAGATAGAAATATGGAGATGGTTTTATATCTGTTTTTTTTTTTTAGTTCTAATCCATTGCTCCACGTCTCTGTTCTTATGGCAGTATTAGTGGAATAAAATTAATATCAACTACAATAGAAACACTCAATTCTACACTGTCATAAAAAAATACAATCTACTGCTGAACAATTATTGGGCCAGGGAGGAAATTAACATGGAAATTATGAGATTCTTCAAACTAAAGGGCAAAAGGTAAGCAAGTTATCAAAATTCATGGGAAATATTCATAGCCTTAAAGCAGTCATAAGGGCAATATTCATAGCCTCAAAGCATTCCTAAGGGGACTATTCATAGCCTCAAATTCCTACATTAAAAAAAATAAAGAAAGATGCAAAATCAATCTAATGAATAATCTCAAGGAATTAGAAAAAGAGCAAATGAACTCCAAACCCAGCAGAACAAAAGTAATAATAAATGTCAGAACATAAGTAAATGAAATTTATAACAAAAGAATTAAACCAAAGATTAATGAAACAATGATTCTTTGAAAAGATAAAAAAAATTGACAGACCTCATCCTGGATTGACCAAAAAAATAAAAGAAAGAAGCCTGATATGTTCAATGAGAAATGGAAAGGGAGATTTTGTAGCTGATATCAAATAAATACAAAACACCATCTCTGAATACTATAAAAATACTATAAAAGCCTCTATGTACATTAACTGGAAAAAAATTAGGGAAATGGACAAATTCTTGGAAACACTCAACCTCCCTAGGCTCAATCAGGAAAAAATAGAACTCATAAATAGACTAATATCTAGTAACAAAACTGATATGAAAACCTTCCAAGAAAAAATAGACCCATATTAGATTGTTTTATAGCCAAATATTATCAGACCTACAAAGAGGTACTGATAGCTATACTGCAGAAATTATTTCATAATATCGAAAAGAAAGGAATCCTCTTTACAACTCATTCTATGAAGATAGTATCACCTTTATTCCAAAGCTACAAGAGGGCACAACCAAAATATAAAACTACAGATCAATATCTCTTATGAATATAGATGAAAAATTCTCAATAAAATTCTAGCAAACTGAATTCAGCGTCACATTAAAAAAATATCTGCCACTGCCATTGGGCTTCACACAGGCAAGGAAGGATGGTTCAACATATGCAAATCTATAGAAGCAAAAACAAAGACAATATAATTATCACCATAGACAGAAAAAGCACTTGACACAATTCAGCACTCTTTTTTTTTTTTTTTTTTTTTGCAGTTTTTGGTCAGGGCTGGGTTTGAACCCACCACCTCCCACATATGGAAACTGCACCCTGCTTCTTTGAGCCACAGGCACAACCCAGCACTCTTTTTTATAATGAGAATTCTTAACAAAATAGGCATTGATGGAACATATGTCAGAAGTATAAAAGTCCTTTATGTGGAAAGCACAACCAACCTCATATAGAACAGGGAAACATTTAAAGTGTTCCTGCTTAGATCTGGAACTAGGCAAGGTTGTTCACTGTCACCACATCTGTTTAACATAGTGCTAGAAGTCCTACCCAGAGAAATCAAGCAGGAGAAGAAAATCAGGGATAGTCAAATGGGGACAGAAGAGGCCATACTATTACTCTTTGCTGATGATATGATCTTCTATCTAGAAAACCCCACAGATTCTTCCAGGAGACTCAGGAATTGATATATAAGTTCAGCATAGTCTCAGGACACAAAATCAATGTACATGAATCAATAGCATTCCTATATTCCAACAACAGTCAAGCTGACAATCAAACCAAAGGCTCAATATCTTTCATAATATCAAAAAAGAAAGTAAAATACCTAGGAATATTTTTAACCAAGGAGGTGAAAGTCCTGAATCAGAAGAACCACCAAAAAACTGAGGAAGGAAATTGCATAGGATGTAAACAAATGGAAAAAACATATGCTCCTCAATTGGCAAAATCAACATTGTTAAACTGTCTGTATTAGCCAATGTGATTTACAAATTCAATGCAACCCTTTTTTTTTTTTTTTTTTTTTTGCAGTTTTTTGGCCGAGGCCAGGTTTGAACCCACCACCTCTGGTGTATGGGGCTGGCGCTCTACTCCTTTGAGCCACAGGTGCTGCCCAATGCAATCCTTTTTACAATACCAATATCATTTTTGGCAGAACAAGAAAAAATAATTCTGCACTTCATATGAAACCAGAAAAGAATCTAAATAGCCAAAACAACCTTAAGCAAAGAAGAAAAATCAGAAAGCATTCCTTGATCCAACTTCAAACTATACGACAAGGCTATAGTAACCAAAACAGCACGTCTTCTTCTTTTCTAAAATAATTTTACTTCAATGTTTTTAGTTTGGGTTTACCATTAATACATCTTAAAAAGTATGGCTCAGAACTTAAAGTAGATTTTTAATTTGGTAATCACATTTCTTTTTAGGTCAAGAAAAATCTCAGTAATTATTTATTCAAATACATTCTATCATTATTTTTTAATTTTTTTATTTAAGCATATTTAGGGAGTACAAGTAGATTATTATTACATGGTTGAAATCCATAGTAGAGAAGTATAGTCTTTTAATTTACTTATTTCTGAGTACTATACATTGTACCCATTGTATAATTTTTTATTCAGCATCTCCTTTCCCACTGTTAATTAAGATACCCCATGTGACCATGTGAACTCATTGCTCAGCTCACTTTTATAAGTGAAACATGTCACATTTGCTTTTTGTTTGTATGTTTCTGGATTACTTCATTCAGAATAATTGCCTCTAGTTCTTCCTAGTTGCTGCAAAAGACATCATTTCATTCTTTTTCATGGCTGAATAATATATATAAATGGTGGAATATATATACTATGTTTTTTTATCCACTCATCAGTTGATGGTCACATAGATTGTTTCTATATCTTTGCAAGTATAAATTGGATGCAATAAACATGCAAGTTCAAGTGCCCCCCTTTTTGAAAAAATAAATTTACATCTTCTAGTTAGATTTCTAGTAGTGGGGTTACTGAGTCAAATGGTAGATTTACTTTTAGTTCTCTGAAAAATCTCCATATTGTTTTCATAGAGATTGTACTAATTCATATTCCCCCAAGATGTACATTCATTTCCCTTTATTGCATCTGCAACAATGTTTATTACTTTTTTATGTTGTAATGATGGCCACTCTGACTCAGGTGGGTTGATACGTCATTGTATCAGGATTTGCTGTGATGACTGGTGACGGTAAGTATTTTCATATATTTCTTGACCATTTATATATCCTGGTCAAGGAATATGATTATGTCTTTTGCTCATTTTTATGGAATTATTTGCTTTTTATGATTTGCTCATTTTTATGGAATTATTTGCTTTTTATTGCTGATTTGAGTTCCATGTAGATTCTGAATATTAGTTCCTTATTAGGTATGTAGTTTATTAATATTTTCTCTCCTTTTGCGGGTTGTCTATTTACTTGATTATTTCTTTTGCTCTGCAGAAATTCTGCCATTATCACTCATTATTTTCATATTTCCTTAAGTTGTATTGCAGTATTTCATGATCTATCTTCCATATCTTTTGAATATATGTTTTGTGTTTAAAAAAAAAAAGAAGAAGAAAAAGAAGCTCTTTTCATGCTTAAACTCTACTCACTGGTTTATCTTCTTTAAAAGTCAAGACATAGTATAATACAAATAAGAATCTCAATGATTACAGTTATAGATATCTTAGTGGGTTCAGGGGAAATAATCTAGTGATAAAGTTCTACCTTTTTCATTTCTCTAGAAGGCCACATTCTTTATCTATATATACAGTGTTAACCTTCCCTAAAGAATGTGAAAATGAGAATTGGTTCTTTTATTAAATTTAGTAATAGAAAATATATTGGGAGCTTCCTGTGTGCCAGACAGTGTTTTAAGTGCTTAAAATTAATTGACGCATTTAATCCTCACAACAATATTAGGAGTAGCTCTTATCATGTTTCTTTTAAGGATATAAAAATGAGACTCAGATTTGTTAAGTAGCTTTCAAATGAATGATAGAGCTGTAATTTCTTTTGCAGCCATAGACAACTAATATAGTAATGAAGTTAGGAGGTTATTTTTAAGTCACACTATGGTTTTCTTTACTACAATTCTAATTACCCCCTATGGGTCCCAAGACCATATATGCTATTCTTACCGCTTTCGTTACTGTTCCACCACTATTACAACAACAAGGTTAATAACAATAAAGTATTTAATAGCACTGTAACAGAGCTTAAAATGTCAAGTCTCTATTCTTCTTAACATAGAAATGCTATTCAATGAAAAAATCCTGTTAGAAAAGCAGTTAAAACGAAAGCAAATGGAAATAAACATGCTTTATAGCACAAAACTTTTTAATTCAGATTTATTTTAGCTGATGCTACTTCAGAAGAGGAAAAACAAGTATACTTTCAAAATAAAATACTTACAAAATACTTTCTATTTTGAAAGTGCTAGATAACACAAAATATGCTTCAAATTTTTGCAAATGAGAATGTCCACAGAGAACTAAGACATATGTTGTGCACAAAAAGGATCATCTACCAGAATCATCAAATTGATGACATGTACAACCATTCTTAAGTGAAGATGGACGTGGGGGTATGAACACATTATCTCCAGAAATACATATATTCAAATATCTCATTTCTGAAGATAGTACCATTTAATGAGCATAATCATAGATGCAACATACTGCCTCAACTCAGAAATGTATACACAATACACAATTCCAAACTATTAAGAGCTTAAAAGAATCTTCATCAACTATGTGTACAACTAGTCACCTCCTTTCTAGTATTCCCAGATGTGTATAAAGTAGGGTTGGGTTTAGATTTGTAAATGCAAGCATATATTATCACCATTTTCCCTAATGCATTATATGTGTGTAAGCTTGTGCTACAGCCATTTCCATTAACCTTGTGTCTCACTCTTAACCCAAAGAATGACAGCTTACAAACAAACTTCTTTATATAAGGTATGGATAATTCCACACAAATAATTGCAATGTTTAATTAAACTAAACTGTCATCAACAGAGGTCAGCTTTCGACAACCAAGTATTAGGAGTTTTATCTGTTGGAAATTAGCTGTAAGATTGACTTGACTTTTAAAGACTGTATGTGAGTTTCTCATTAGCCTTATTATCATTTTTGAATCATAAATATGTAAATGATGAGTTTCACACAGGAGATTTAATTCTGCACTCTTATTTCTGATTAGCTGGAAATACACTCTGGCTCTGTCAGATAATTGGTAACATTGCACACCAATAAGGCATTTCCCTACGCTTGATCAGAAGCAGTCGAAATGAAAGAAGGCAGAGGCTGTTACATTTTTGACAGTTTTGTAACATCAACTTGTTAAAGTTTTAAATCAGCCATTAATATAGTCCATGAATTATTAATATAATTTTTATGTCAAGTTCTTTTTTAAAGTTGAGATCTAAGACTAAAGTAAAATTGCTTTGGGAAAGAGAATACTTTCATTTCTTAACCTCATTTAAAAAAAAAACTATACTGAAAAACAAACATCAATGTAATTTGAATACAAGTTAAAAAACATTTTAACCACTTACTGTGAATCATGTACTTTCTAGTTTAGTGTGCCAAAATATTTGTAAACCTTTAAATGTTTGACAATAGATGAACTTTTATGTTTTAATGTACAATGTTTGTTTTGAATATATGATATTTAGTTTATTTGCTTCTATTGACAATTCATGTTCTGACACACATAGAAAATTTTATATCAATTTTTCTCAAGTGGACTTATCATTCTACAAATGAGGGGAGTATAGTTTACTTCAATCTGAGAAGTTTAATCAGCTTTCATTTATAAAGATTCCAGTTTTATCTGAAAAAGTGATGCTTATACCCTCCAAATAATAATAAACTCCTAAAGCTAAGAAGTAATTCTGTTTATCTGTACTTTTGTCTTTCATGGTAGTATACAACAAAGGCTGCATTAAATCTCTGATAACTAAATAAAGAAATAAGTTGCCACTTGAATAAAAGTAATATTTACAAGGACCCTATTCAGTCTCTAGTAGAAATTGTTGGTTTTTCACTTTTTTATGTTGGCTTTAAAAAAATATTTCTACTTCTCAAATAGAATACTTTTATGTCTAATAACTGTCCATGTGTAAATCTACTAGATATATTAATCAAAAGGACTGAGATATTTGGTTGGCTATTACTTTGTTATTTTTATTTCTAGAATTAGTTTATCAACAATCAATATCCAAAAATTTTTGCTACATATGATAATAAAATCTTTCATAATAATAAAGTTTTCTCCACAGTTTTCCTATGGTATAAATCCTTTAATATCATGTTCCTTTTATAACAAGAATAATCAAAGTATTGTTTGATTACCTAAAATTATTAGTGTGTAAACTAGAAAAGCCTCACAAGTGCCTTCCTTCCAATAGGCAGCTATTGTGCTAGTGCTAATATTGTGTTCATTCAATATCATTTTTCCTAACTGCTTTTCTTGATTTTCACCACTTTCTTTCAGAGTTGATCACAACACAGCATTTCTTTACAGTAGGATCAATATCCTATACTAAGCCCCAAACAAAATGTATTTCAATGTCAACTAAAATACTAATGTTTGAAAGTCAATACATATTTATTTAGGTTGAATTTACTTTTTAATAAAACTCATAATATTTATTTTTTAAAGGAAGACATGATTAGAATTGAGAGAAGAACATGTGTGGTATCAGCAAAATAATACTCATCTGTTTTTACAGACCTTCATTATATCCTTTAAGTCTAATTCATTCACAGCTGATTTCTCAGTATAAATAAATTTTCTGTGAAAACACAAGTGAGATTTATGTGCAATTTAATTCCAATTGCCAGCCCACACAATTGAATATAGTACATTGTCCTTATTCCTGTGATTATGTGTTTTCACACATTTTATTTTACAGTAAGGTATGAAATAAAACAAAAAGTAGAGAATATGATGAGTATTATGAAACTGAAAGATGGCTAAATGTACAGAATGTTATATCTAAGACATTCAAGACAATCTTATGAAGAATATACAGAAGGCAAGACAGCCAAACCAAGCAGTAAAATTTCCACTGAGATAGGAGGTGAGCTATTAGATGTGAAAGAATAGTTTTATGACTATAAAAATATGATACTAGCTATTCTTGGTAATGAGAAATGAATGCTTGCTGCTGTTCTGCAAACTGAGCTCAGGTGCACTTATCTTCACACATGGACCAGTCATATAAACGTGTAAGATGAGAAATGAGCCATCAATTCCCAACTTAATTATCAGCCATTGTGAGCTGAGCAGTAAGGTAGTATAACACCATGAATAACCATATAGACTGTCAGTACAAATAGACCAAAAGTGAAATTCTGGCTTAACCATTATCTGAGCCCAATCTCTCTGGGCATAAATTGTCTCATTAATAAAACAGGAAAATAAGAGTTAATAAGATTAAATTAGATTATGTAAGCTTATTACATAATAAGTACAACCCGTACTTTTCTATTTTTTCTTTAATTTTATTTTCTTGATTTCTGATAGTTATTTCTGAAATTTCTCTCTAATGCACAAATATAAGCATATATAACTGTATACTCATACAGGGTGGCCCAAGTTTTCCCTTAAAGTTATCACACATCAGAAACATGGGAAATTACAGCCAAGTGCATGTTTATTTATAAAGTATTATTTTCAATATTTTAGAAAATATTTTCAAAATATTTTAACAGGTTGGCCACGTCTTTGAAAAATTTTATAATAAATATGAAATAAATAATAAAAATAGATTTAGCTACAATTTCTCATTTACCTATGTATTGTGATCTTAGGGGTGACTTTTGAAATACAGTATATATACAGACACATATGCATGGATACATGATTACACACATATATATGCATATGTACTTGTACATGCATGTATGAATGTGCATTCATAGTATGTGCACAACACATAAACATGCATACACACATGTACACACGTGTACCCACACATGAACATATGCACACATAAACACATGAACGTGCAAAAATACAGACATGAGCATGCATGAATACGCACGTATATATACATACATATACACCTGTATACACATGCGCAAGCACACATGCACACATGTGAAAACAGACACACAAACATATATACACGTGCACACAATCTACATGCTCGTAAAGACATACACACCTATGCTCATACACATACACATATATAAACACACTTATACACACTACACACATACGCATGAATACGCACATGATATGCACATACACACTTATGCACACATGCACACACACTTCCACACATACACACTCATTGATATGCATATATATACACATTTGTACAACCATGAATATACACCCAAACACACATATATACACACAAGTACATATACATGAATGCATACACATATGTGCACACCATACACAACATGTATACACACATATAAATACACGGGCACACATACACTCACATACACAACCATATACATATGTATACTTATATATTTACATGCATGAACACAAACATTCACACACATGCAAAAGCACATAAGCATACAATATAAACACACTTGTTATGTATTCAAACATACATGCATAAACACTTTTGCACCAAAAGTATATACCTGTATACATATACACTCACATTACACATATATACACATGCATACCTGAATACACATGCACATTTACATGTGTATACACACAAACATACACTTAACATACATACATAACATAACATGCACACACTTCTATACACATAAGACCCACATGTACAACTTTCATATGCATAAACACGTATACACATGAGAAAGCACAGAAAAAAGCATGTGTGCACAAACATGCATACACATATTTACATGAGTGTGTTCAAATACACTTATGCATGTAAATACACGTACACATGTATATACACATACACACCCCTATGCACTCATATGCATGCATTATACACATGTAATAAAGACATATACACCTAGGTACATGTACAAACACACACACATATACACACACAAACACAAATACATATATGCACACACACATCTGTACACACTAGCATACAAACACACATTCACATACATACACATGTGCACAAATACATATACACATGTATACACACAATCATGTGTACATAAACATATATACATACATGTACACAGGTATACAAAGTATATGCATTCATATAAACATGCATGAACATGTATACACATACACACATGTACATACTTGTATGCACATGTACACACATGCACACATATATATGTTATGAACAGGTACACACAAATACACATGGATGGATATGAACATGCACACTCATACACATTCATGCATTATGTCATCATGTATACACCCATGCATACGTTCATATACATTCTCACACACACGTATACATGCATACACATGCATACATATACATGTACACACGTATGCAAAATGCACATGTCTACACACAAGTGTACACATACACACATGTGTAAAGACATATACATACCCACAGTTATACACACATCTACACACATACACATATACACACACATATATACATGTTTACACAAAATACACATTTATACACACAGGTATATACCACACATGCATGCACAGATATACATTCATACATATATACACACAATGCACACATTGACACATTCACATATATGCCCATGTATACCCATATGCACAAACATATACACACATATACACATACAGGGAACACACATACCCACATATAAACTCACACATGTACATGTAAATACACATATGCACATGTATAACATATACATATGTATTCACATATACATGCATGTACACATATATGTACATACTTGAAAACATTTTGAAATTAGCCTAAAATCTCACCCTTAGTAAAAACCAATATTGACAGTTCTGTGTATCATCATTTAAATTTATTTTTTCATACTGATCAATATAGATAACTTATTTTAGGGTATATTGTTCTAAAGTTTAGATGACTTAAGAAATTATTAATATTTGAGTAACAATGGACTTTAAGATACCACTATTCTTACCATAATAGGGAAGAACAACATGGAGCATCATTTGACTTCCTAATAAAGAATCCCATCAATGCATCTATCCAGTAGCAGGCAGTATTGAATCACAACAGATAGTCACAGGTGGTGACCTTATCCTGGCCAGCTTATAGCCAGGAGTACCAGAGCCAAATAACTTTTGCTATCTTCCCATCTTCTAAATAAAATTAAGCAGAAAGGTTATGTGCTACATCCCTCACATGTTTTCCTCACTTTGCAATTTGGCAAGTCTCTCACCATCTACAGGTAGGACTAAAAGCCAGCACATGGCAAGAGCCCAAAAGGGTTTCACTATTGGATGGCAATCAACATAAAAGCACAGGTCATGAAAAGAAGTGGCCTCTACTTTCAAAAAGAATCTGGCTTTCTGTCCTAGGAAGGTCACTCAGTAAAAGTTTGAAGGAGCCTAAGCATTGGTTTCTCTTCCCTTTTACAATATTACCAAAGTGTTTTATCATATTATTATGTTAAATAAAAGGAAAATACAAAAGAATGTAAATAAGAAATAAAAATTACCAACAATTAAATAACAACATATACATATTTTTGTGTACTTTTCCAGAGGTTTTTTTTTTTTTTAATATAAATACAGTAAGATAGTAGGAAGGAAGAGATTAGTAGTTGTTATGTGGCCTTCTTTTCCCTCAAGACATTTGAGGATTTGTTCTTTGGTTGAATCCTCCTTACAACAGCAATTCAAGGAACTAATTGTAGTATAACAAGATGCTAGAAAAAAGGACAATCTGACCGAATGGGAAGTCTTTGGATCATGGAGACCCATGCCTCACGGGTGGCTTGGTGCCATTCTAATGAGTGAGTTCTCACTTTTGCAAGGCTGGGTTCTTTCTTGCAGAAATATGTTAGTTCCTGTCATAAAGAGTGAGTTTCCTCCTCCGGTTTGGTTCCCCTTTATACATGTCTGCTCTCTCATTGTCCTGCTGCCAGATTATGACACAGCTTGAAAACCTTAACTAGAAGCCAGTGCTATGCTCTTCAATTACCCAGCTGGTAAAATCATAAGCTAAATTAACCTCTTTTCCTCTGTGAATTATCCAGCCTGAGACATTCAGTTATGGCAAAACAACATAGACTAAGACAAGGCATAAAGCCAAAGGCACCCCAGAGACCCCTGAACTGAAGTGGTCTATATTTGATGAGTTTTTTTAATTTAGTGACTATAACATTCAGAAGTCACATCAAGGAGTATTTGGATCTCAGCTCAATTATGAACTTATCCTTCATTTTGGTTGTCTATTATTAAGTAATAAAAGTTGGTGATTTAAATTAGCACCATTTTGGTTTTACTTTCTGGACATGGCAAGAAAGAAACAAATCTCTGCTCCATATGGCATCAGCATGGCTATCTCAACTGGGGCTGGTGCTGATTTCCCTGAAATTCAATTAGGGCTGCCATCTTGGTACACCACATGGACCTGTGGTTTCTTAATAATTTTGTACGAAGCAAAAAATGTATAAGATTCCAGACCTTCATAGTGTTTGGACTCAAAATCCCCAGAACATCACTAAGCAGTTAGAGGTTTAGCAAAGATTCAAGGGAAGGGATGAAAGTTTCACCTCTTAATTGGAGAAGTGGTTACTATGTATATCTGTAGGGAGGGAATTTTTTTCCAGTTGTGGGAAAGAAAATATTTGGCCTCTAGGTACACAGGGTTTATTGTGTTACTTGGTTTACATATTTTCTTTCTTTTATTGATGTTATTTCATTTTGATAAGAAAAACTAACATGAGATCTACCCTCTTAATAAAATTTTAACTGCACATTATTATAGACTATTGGTACAAAGTTGTGCAGCAGGTCTCTAGAGCTCACCTGTATTTCTTGACTAAAGTGCAATGCTTGTCAGTTAGTAATCTCCCATTCCCTTTTCCTCTGGCCTCTGACAACTACCATTTTAATCTTTAATTTTACGAATTTGGCTTTTTTCATTAAATAATAGCAGTGGAGTCACACAGTATGTGCTTTCGGACTGGCATGCTTTCACTTAACCGAACGTATTCTAGGTTCATCTGCTGTTGTATATTATACAATTTACTTCTTTTTTAAGGCTAATATCCCATTATATGTATATACCAGATTTTCTTTATCCACTTATCTATTTGTGGACATTTTTGTTGTTTCTACATCTGGGCTATTATGAATAATGCTGAAATTAATATAGAAATGATAATATTTATTTGATATCCTCCCTCCAATTCTTTTGGATATATGGTCAGAACTATGATTACAAAGTCATATGACATATGATAGTTATATTTTTAATTTTTTTGCATAGCAGCAGTCACATCATTTTGCATTCCCACCAGAAGTGTTCAAGGGGTCCAATTTCCCCATATTCTGACCAACACTTCTCATTTATGTTTTGATTTTGTATTTTTTGTAATTGCCTTCCTGACAGGTACAAGGTAATATCTCATTGTGGTTTTGATTTGCATTTTCCGTTTTAGTAGTGATGTTGAACAACTTTTAGTATTTCTATTAACACATTTTTATTTTGGCTTGGAAAAAATGTCTATTTAATTCCTTGACCTATTTTTTTAATAATTTGCTTATTAGTTTTTAATTCTTGTTATCGACTTGTAGGAGTTCCTTAAATATTGATGTTTAATCCCATATCAGATAAATAGTTGGCAAATATTTTCTCTCAGTTATTTTCACTCTGTTGACTGTTTCCTTTGCTGTGAAAAAGCTTATACAATGTAAACTTGGTACTGGGATGTAAATTTGGTACTGGGAGAACCCATCTTACCTCATGAGTTTGGCTGATAAAATAAAACAAAGATCATTTGTGTTGGCTAAATAGATTGGTTTTTGCAAGAGATAAATTTGCTTTTAATACCCTGATGTCATCATGCATATACTCTTGTGTATTTTTTTTTTTTTTGTAGAGACAGAGTCTCACTTTACTGCCTTTGGTAAAGTGCTGTGGAGTCACACGGCTCACAGCAACCTCCAGCTCTTGGGCTTACGTGATTCTCTTGCCTCAGCCTCCCGAGCAGCAGGGACTATAGGCGTCCGCCACAAAGCCTGGCTATTTTTTTGTTGCAGTTTGGCCAGGGCTGGGTTTGAACCCGCCACCCTTGGTGTATGGGGCCGGCGCCCTACTCACTGAGCCACAGGAGCCACCCTTGTGTATGTTTTTTATTCACTTCATATTACATTTTGAACAAACTTTTATGTTATCAATATTTTTAAATTATCATGTGTATGTGACAAATATCAGTACTTTACATGAATTATTATAATTCCTTGACTAATGTTACTGTTGGATATTTTGTGGGATTTTTTTTTTTTATTCAATCAGTCTTTATCAATAATAATGTTACATAAATCTTGGTGCAAACTTGGGTTATATTTTCAAGTTAAGTGCCTCTTCCTGGGTCTTTATAAGTTAGTTTAACAAAATGTCTTTTAGAAAAATTTTGTATTTTATTGCTTTTCTCAACCAGTTTTAATTTACGATGAAAAATTCTTGTCAGTGCATGCAAATAGTGCTTCATTTGTTTTGGGTTTTGTTCTTCCTGTTACTTTGAATAGTGTATTGCTTGCTAAGCACATTCATTATTTCTAAATATATTTTATCTTTTTTTCAAATGTGACAAGTAAGTCATTTTTCTATTTTACTACACATGCTGGAAACCTTCTAATTTTTTTAATTTGGTAATGTATACAGTATAACATAGATGTTCAATATGTGCATCTCTGTCCCCTCCTGGACTGTCCTTTCCCTTCCTTAGTTTGTACCACCATCAAACTCAAATCAAGCCTCTTCTCTGGGCTGCCTTTCTTGACTTCCCTGAGTAAAAGACTGAATTTCTTTCTCTGCGTAGTAATAGAAATAGTAATGCATACTAATACAAATATTTCTTAAAATAGTATACTATTCCTTTCTCTATTATATTCCTTTCTCTATTAAGTTCAACAAAATACAGGTGCCTATCTACTGTATGGCAAGCAGTATACCAAGTACATGGGATGTAAAGGTAAAAATATATGATCCTTTGTTAAGAGGAAAAAAAAAATAGACACTGTGTTTTTCTTATATCTTCCCCAGTAGTTTCCTCAGATATAGTAATACCAATTGTAAATTGTTAGATATTGATTTAATGAATTATCAGGAAAAAAAAAAACTAGTCCCAAATCATTTTCATGACAATGACTGAGAGAATGTCCTTTCCTAAAAGGATAAATTGAAAAAACATAGGCAAACCTGCATTGGCATGGCTGGGCTTATGGAATTTTTAAATATTTTCTTCAATGAGTATTTTTATTTTCTCTAGCATAACATTTAGGCATCATAAGTGAGTCTAAGTGAAGATTTGTGTTCATCTTCAATTATTTTCATTTAAAAACCACAAAGCACCAGGGAACATATCTTTCTATATTGTTGGTTAAATGTTTCTATTCCCTGCTGCTATTACTCCCAAGGATAAAAATGCAAAGTTTCTGTAAATGACTTTGTCAATTTTATTTAGAAATCTAAGTTTCAAACTGACATCATGTCAGGAAATTATAAATTTTATGGAACTTCACCCTCATTTGTGTACCTTCAGGGGAATTTTCTTGCACGAAGAAGAGAAAGTAGTAGCAGAGTTGTTTTTAAAAGCACAAAATGATTTGCCTTGTTTCTGGAATCATCTATGAAATGACAACAATTTTAAAATAGATACTTCAGCCTTTTCATTTTTTTTTTTAATTTTAGATTATAGTGAGGATATAACCAACCAGGTCACAATTTTTGAACTTTGTGGTTTGAGTCCCTCTTGTAGTTGTATTCCACACCCAATGAGGGTGTCATATACCTCTACCATGTACCTTTTAAGTAGGAACACACCAATCCCACCATCATTATCATTCCCCCCAACTTGAATAGAATTAAGTTTTTCTCCTATGTGGGAATGTGTTAGACCATCTACTGGCTTCATAATAAAATTAAGCACATTGGATTCATGCTTTTCCATTATTGTGATACTTTACTAAGAAGAATGTGTTTCAACTCCATACAGATTAATACAAAAGACGTAAAATCACCATCTTTTCTTACAGCTGAATAATACTTCATGTTGTACACATCCCACAGCTTGTTAATCCATTCCTGAGTTTATGGACATTTAGGTTGTTTCCACATAGTGGTATTTGTAAATTGAACTGTGATAAACATAGTAGTGTCAATGTCTTAATGATAAATGGATATTTTCTTCTGGGTAGACACCTACTAGTGGAATTGTAGGGTCAAATGGAAGATCTAATTTGAGTTCTTTGAGGATTCTACATACTTCTTTCCAAAGAGGCTACATTAGCTTGCAGTCCCACCAACAGGGTAAAAGTGTCCTTGTCTTCCACACCCACAACAGCGTCTACAACTCTGGGACTTTGTGATGTGGGCTATTTTCACTGGGATTAAGAGGTATCTCAGGGTGGTTTTTATTTGCATTTCTCTGATGATTAGAGACAATAGGAATTTTTTCATATGTTTGTTAGGCATTTTTCTGTATTCCCCAAAGAAGGTTCTGTTCATGTCTCTTAGCCAGTGATAGTTTGCTCTTTTTTGTTGATGAATTTTAGTTTTCTGTAGATTCTATTTATGAAGCCTTTGTCATATTCATAATATGCAAACATATTTTCCCATTCTGAAGGTAATCTATTTGCTTTAATTGTTGTATCCTTAGTTGTGCAAAACCTTTTCAGTTTAATTAAGTTCCATTTGTTTATTTTTATTGTTGTTGCAATAGTCACTAAAGTCTTCCTGAAATCTTTCCCCACGCCAACAACCTCAAGGATTTTTCCCACACTTTTCTCTAGGATTTTTATTGTTTTGTGTCTTATATTTAAATTTTTTATCCTTGAGTTAATTTTTGTAAGTCATGAAAGGTGCAGGTCCAATTTCAGACTTTTACATGTAGTTACCAACTTCTTCCAGCACAATTTATTGAATAGGGATTCTTTTCCTTAGTGTATGTTTAGTACACTAAACACTTCTTTTGTTTAGTTTGATATCAAAGATCAGATGGCTATATGAGATTGGCTTTACCTGTTGGTCTTCTATTCCATTCTATATGTCTATATCTCTATTTTTGTACTAATACCATACTGCCTTGATTACTGTGGACTTGCAATATAACCTAAAGTCTGGTAGGATGATGCCTCAGCATTGTTTTCCATACTAAAAGTTTCCTTGTCTGTATAGGTTTTTTTCTGGTTCCACATGAAAAAATAACTATTTTTTCCAGTTCTTCAAAGAATGATATTGGTATTTAAATGGGGGATTGCATTGAATTTGTAGGTTGCTTTGGGTAGTATAGTCATTTTAACAATGTTGATTCTTCCAAGACATGAGTATGGTATGTTCTGCCATTTTTTAATGTTTTCTGCTATTTTTTTTCTTAAGATTTTATAATTTTCTTTGTAGGGTTCCTTCACCTCTTATTAGGTATATTGCTAGGTATTTCCTTTTCTTTGAAGCTACTGTGAAGGGAATTGTACCTTTCATTAGCTACTTGACTGGGCTGTTATTGGTATATACAGAGGCCACTGATTTGTGGACATTGATTTTATGCCCTAAGACATTACTGTATTTCCTGATCATGTCCAGGAGTTTTTTTGGTTGAGTCTCAGAGGTTTTATATGTGTAAGATTATGTCGTTGGCAAAGAGAAAGGGTTTAACCTCTGCCTCCATTTGGATGTCTTTATATGCTTCTCTTGCTTGAATGAACTGGCTAGAATTTCCAGCACTATGTTGAATCGTAGTGGTGATAGAGGACATCCTTGTCTCATTCTTGGTCTTCATTGATAAGTTTTAAGTTTTACTCCTTTCAGTATGATATTAACCGTTGATTTGTCAGAGATGGCTTTAATCATTTTAAGAAATGTGCCACCTTTACCTATATTCTTGTGTTCTTGTTTGAAAAAGATGCTGAATTTCATCAAATGCTTTTTCTGCATCTATTGAGAGGATCATATGGTCTTTGCTTTTGCTTCTACTAATATAGTGAATGACATTAATAGATTTGTGTATGTTAAACCCATGGATTTGGAATAAAGCCTAGAATAAAGCCTACTTGATCATGATGGATAATTTTTTAATTTGTAGCTGTAATCTATTTGCTAGGATTTTATTGAGCATTTCTGCATCAATATTCATTAGTGAAACTGGTCTGTAGTTCTCCTTTTTAGTTGGGTCTTTTCCTGGTTTTAGCATCATGGTTATGTTTGCTTCATAGAACATGTTAGCAAAGGTTCCTTCCTTCTCAATGTTTTCAAATAGTTTCTGCAGAACAGGTACAAGCTCATCTCTGAAGGTTTGATAGAAGCTTTTTTATTATTTCTTCAATCTCAGTACTTGATATTGGTCAGTTCAATAGATGTATTTCTTCTTATTAAATCTAGGAATATAGTGGGATTCCAGGTTTTGGCCCATTTCCTCCAAATTGTCAAATTTCTGGGCATAGAGATTCTTATAGTAGTCAGCAATGATCTCTTGCATCTCAATGATATCTGTTGCTATTTCCCCTTTTTCATTTCTGATTGACATCACTATAGATTTTACGTTCTGTTTCTAGTTAATCTGGCCAAAGTTTATCTACTTACTCGACCTTTTTCAAAGAATCAGCTTTTTGTTTCATTGATTTTCTTTTTTTTTTTAATTAAATCATAGCTTTGTACATAAATGCAATCATGGGGCACCATGCATTGGTTTTATATACAATTTGAAATATTTTCATCAAACTGGTTAACATAGCCTTCCTGGCATTTTCTTAGTTATTGTGTTAAGACATTTATACTCTACATTTAGTAAGTTTCACATGTACCCTTGTAAGATACACCATAGGTGTGGTCCCACCAATTATCCTCTCTGCACCCATCCTTCCCCCTCCACTCTCCTCTCTTTCCCCATATTCTTAGATTATAATTGGGTTATAGCTTTCATATGAAACCTATAAATTAGTTTCATAGTAGGGCTGGGTACATTGGATACTTTTTCTTCCATTCTTGTGAGACTTTGCTAAGAAGAATATGTTCCAGCACTATCCATGTAAACATGAAAGAGGTAAAGTTCATGTTTAATATTCCATGGTGTACATATACAAAAATTTATTAATCCATTTGTGGGTTGATGGGCACTTGGGCTTCCTCCATGACTTAGCAATTATGAATTGGGCTGCAATAAACATTCTGGTACAAATATCTTTGTTATAATGTGATTTTTGGCCTTCTGGGTATATATCTAGTAGAATAATTGTAAGATCAAATGGCAGGTCTATTTTTAGATCTCGAACTGTTCTCCAAACATCTTTTCAAAAGGAACATATTAGTTTCCATTCCCACCAGCAGTGTAGACGTGTTTCCTTTTCTCCACATCCACACCAACATCTCTGGTTTTGGGATTTTGTGATATGGGCTAATCTTACTGGAGTTAGATGATATCTCAAAGTAGTTTTGATTTGTATTTCTTTAACAATTAAGAATGCTGAGCATTTTTCCATATGTCTGTAGGCCATGCACCTGTCTTCTTCAGAGAAGTTTCTCCTCAAGTCCCTTACCCAGCCTGAGATGAAATCATTTGTTCTTTTCTTGCTAATATTTTTGAGTTCTCTGTGGATTCTGGTTATTAAAACTTTGTCAGAGACATAATCGGCAAAAATCTTCTCCCATTCTGAGGGCTGTCTTCTTGCTTTACTTACTGTGTTCTTGGCTGTACACAAGCTTTTTAGTTTGATAAGGTCCCAGTAGTGTATTTTTGGTACTGCTTCAATTGCCTGGGGCAGATTTCTTCAAGAGTTTTTCCTCCACTTTCTACTAGTACTTTTATAGTTTATAGTTTTTATAGTTTCATGTCTTAAGTTTAAATCTTTAATCCAGTAAGAGTCTGTCTTAGTTAATGGTGAATGGTATGGGTTCAGTTTCAGTCTTCTACAGGTTCCAGACAGTTCACTCAGAATCATTAATTAAATAGGGAATCTTCTCCCCACTGAATGTTTTTAATAGACTTGTCAAAGATCAAATAATGGTAAGTAGCTGGGTTCATCTCTTGGTTCTCTATTCTGTTCCATACATCTACCTCTCTGTTTTTGTGCCAGTACCATGCTGTTTTGATCACTATTGATTTATAGTATAGTCTGAGGTCTGGTAGCGTGATTCCTCCTGCTTTGTTTTTATTTCTGAGTAATGTCTTGGCTATTCGAGGTTTTTTCTGATTCCATATAAAATGAAGTATTATTTTTTTGAGATCTTTAAAGTATGACAGTGGAGCTTTAATAGGGATTGCATTAAAATTGTATATTGCTTTGGGTAGTATGGACATTTTAACAAAGTTGATTCTTCCCACCCATGAGCATGGTATGTTTTTCCATTTGTTGACATCTCCAGCTATTTCTTTTCTTAGAGTTTCATAGTTCTCTTTATAGAGATCTTTCACATCCTTTGTTAGATAAACTCTCAAATATTTCATCTTCTTTGGAACTATTGTAAACAGAGTAGAGTCCTTGACCGTTTTTCCAGCTTGACTATTGTTGGTACATATAAAGGCTACCGATTTATAAATGTTGATTTTTGTAACCTGAGATGCTACTGTATTCCTTGATCACTTCTAAGAGTTTTATAGTAGAATCACTGGTGTTTTCCAGATATACAATCATATCATCTGCAAAGAATGAAAGTTTGATCTCTTCTGACCCTATATGGATACCACTGATCATCTTTTCTTCCCTAATTGCGATGCCTAAAACTTCCACACTACAATGCTAAAGTGCAGTGGAGACAATGGGCAACCTTGTCTGGTTCCTGATCTGAGTGGAAATGATTTCAATTTAACTCCATTCAATACGATATTGGCTGTGGGTTTGCTGTAGATGGCCTCTATCAGTTTAAGAAATGTCCCTTCTATATCAATTTTCTTAACTGTTCTGATCATGAAGGGATGCTGGATATTATCAAAAATTTTTTCTGCATCAATTGAGAGAATCATAAGGTCTTTGTTTTTTTAATTTTTATGTGCTGATTTATATTTATAGATTTACATATATTGAACTAGCATTGAGACCCTGGGATAAAACCCACTTGGTCATGGTGTATAATTTGTTTGATGTTTTGCTGGATTCTGTTTGTTAGGATCATGTTGAATATTTTTGCATCAATATTCATTAGTGATATTGGTCTATAATTTTCTTTTCTTGTTGGGTTTTTTCTTGTTTTGGGGATCAAGGTGATGTTTATTTCATAGAATGTGTTGGGTAGTATTCCTTCTTTTTCTATATTTTAGAACAGGTTGAGTAATATAAGTACTAGTTCTTCTTTAAAGGTTTGGTAGAATTCTGATATGAAGCCATCTGGTCCCGGGCATTTCTTTTTAGGGAGATTTTGTATAGTTGATGCAATTTCGGAACCTGATATAGGCATGTTCAACATTTCCACTTGATTCTGCCTAAGTCTTGGAAGATGACGTGCTTCCAAGTATTGCTCAATTTCCTTCAGATTTTCATATTTTTGAGAATAAAATTTCTTATAATATTCATTAAGGATTTTGTGAATTTCTGAAGAGTCTGTTGTTATTTTGGCTTTGCCATTTCTGATGGATGATTAGAGATTTTACTCTTTTTTTCCTGGTTAGGTTACCCAAAGGTTTATCTATTTTATTGACCTTTTCAAAAAACTAACTTTTTGATTTATTGATCTGCTTCATAATCCTTCTGTTTTTAATTTCATTTAATTATGCTCTAATTTTGGTTATTTCTTTTCTTCTGCTGGGTTTGGGATTGGAAGGTTCTTTGTTTTCTTGCTTGAGATATCCCATTAAGTTGTTAACTTCCTCTCTTTCTGTTTTCTTGATGAAGGCTTGCAGTGTTATAAATTTCCCTCTTAGGATTGCCTTTGCAGTATCCATGAGGTTCTGATAATTCATGTCTTCATTATTGTTTTGTTCCAAAAACTTGTTAATTTCCTTCTTAATCTCATCTATGACCCAGCTATCATTCAGCATAAGGTTATTTAGCTTCCATGTTTTTGTATAAGTTTACAGATTCCTGTTGTTACTGAGTTCAACTTTTATTCCATGGTGGTCCAAGAAATACAAGGAATAATTTCTATTCCTTTAAATTTACTGAGGTTAGACTTGTGACCTAAGATGTGATCAATTTTGGAGTATTTTTCCGTGGACTGATGAGAAAAATGTGTATTTAGTTTTGTTTGGATGAAATGTCATGTAGATTTCTGTTAAATCCAAATGTTGAATGGTTAAGTTTAAATTTAAAATTTCTTCGCTCAGCTTCTTATTGAAGGATCTATCCAACACTGCCAAAGGAGTATTAAAATCTCTGACTATTAATGGAGCTGGAGGAAATCAAGTTGTTCATGTCTGTTAGCATTTCTCTTATAAATTGATGTGCATTCTGGTTGGGTACATAAATATTAATAATTGAAATCTCATCATAGTGAGTATTACCCTAAACAAATATGAAGTGACCATTCTTATCCTTCCTTACTTGTGTTGGTTTAAAGCTTATTTTATCTACAAATAGAATTGCAATACCTGCTTTTTTCGGATTTCCATTTGTCTAGAATATAGATGACCATCCCTTCTGCCTGAGTCTGCATTTATCTTTTAAGGTAAGATGAAATTCTTGTATGCAGGAAACATCTGGCCTAAGTTTTTGTATCCAGTCAGCCAACCTGTGCCTATTTAGAGGACAATTTAAGTCATTCACAGTAATTGAGAATATTGATAAGCCTGGTAGAATTTTGGATATTGAGTTTTTCAAAAGTCCAGTCCTTTTGCCACTGTGGAAGTTGGAGTTTGATTAAAAATTTCTGAGTGACTTTATTTTTGTGGTGGAGAATTGCACTTGTCATTATGAATGGTAGGTCTGAGAATATCCTGGAGAACTGGTTTAGTTATGGCAAATTTCTTAACATGTGAATATCATTAAAGTATTTAATTTCTCCATCATAAATGAAACTCAGTTTAGCTGGATGTAGGATCCTGGGTTGAAATATATTTTGTTTAGGAGATTAAAATTTGATGACCACCCTCTTCTAGCTTGAAAGGTTTCAGCAGAGAGATCTGCAGTCATTCTAATATTCTTCTCCTTGTAGGTTATGTTTTGTTATGTCTGGCTGCTTTCAGAATTTTCTCCTTCATATTAACTTTAGTGAAGTTAATTATGATGTGCCTGGGGGATGTCTTATTCAGGTTGAGTTGTGCTGGGGTTCTGAAACTGTCTGCTATCTGAATTTCAGAATCTCTTTGCATGTCTGGAAAGTTCTCTTTCATAATTCCATGAAGAAGAGCCTCTGTGCCTTGCGGGGCCACTTCATCACCTTGAGGGATTCCTATGAGGTGAATATTCATTTTCTTTGAATTATCCCAGAGCTGTCTAAGAGAATGATCCATTTTTGCTCTCCATTTCTTTTCCTTTTTGAGTTTGGGAGTGTTCAAAATCTTTGTCTTCAATGTCAGAAATCCTTTCTTCTGCTTGCTACATTCTGTTACCAAGGGATTCTACTGTATTTTTCAGATCTTTGAGGGCTACAAATTCTGGTCTCAATGTGTCAAAATCTTTGGTGATTTTGTCTTTGAATTCGTTGAATTCTTGAGACAACTTTTGAAATGCTCCTTGAATTTCTAATTCCAGCTTTTTCTCTAGTATATTAATTTTGTTTGCAATGAAAATTCTGAATTCTATTTCTGAATTCTCAGCCATCTGTTTATGTATAGGAGTTTCAGTTGTGTCCACCTTATCTTTCGTCGGGGGAGCGGGGGGTTGATCTACTCTCATTATTTTTGTTACCAGAGTTTTTCCGCTGATTCTGCCCTATGAATACTTTACACCATTTGACTAGATGAGCAGCTAAAGAGAAGTTGGTTTGGGGGCTCCAAGAGTAGTGATTAAGCAGCCCTTTGCCCAAAACTGGGACTGGTGTCTGTACCTTTTCCCCTAGAGCTTTGCCAAGGACCTGTACAGTGCTACGGTCTGAGAAACTGGGGACCTGCTTGGTGTGGTGGGGCTAAGTGGCTCTCTCTTGTTTTTAGCTGGTCTCTGTCCTACCCTAGTGAATCAGTTCCAGCCATTTCTGTGGAGAAATACCAGCAATTAAGTCACCCCACCCCCCACAGGTAACAATTGGAAAATGAAAATCAAACCTTCCCACAACCACACCCCCAGGGTCCCACTTGGATAGTCCTAGGGTGATTGGCTAGTTCAAGAGGTCCAAGTCAATTGTCTCAGTCAGTACCTATCTCAGGTGGGAGAGTTCAAAAGGTCTCTTGCAACTGGATAGCAGGGGTCTGCTGGCAGCTCAAGTATGACTCACTCTGGTGCTCTGTGAGGTCAGAAGGACCCACCCAACAAATAAAGTAGTCTGAGAAGCTTGATGCCTCCTTCCCAACTTTGCACCTCTGTCACACCCAGTCACTGGAAACCCCACAGGGCTGTGACCCTGTTCCCTCCAGTGAGCAGAGGCTCTAGGGAGACCTGAGTCACCTGCCTGAGTCACAGGGAGATCTATGTCTCCTCAGCCAGGCCACCACTCTCTGCCACTACCTGGCAGAGGGACTTGAGGCCTGACAACCTCAGGTGCTTAATGGAGGCTGGGGTGGTTCACTCAGTTCCAGCCCTGCCCCTGATTGATGTTGCTGACAGAACAGAACAACTTTGCAGAATTTGTTTCTGTCCCAGCTATATTCCCCTGAGAATCAGATGCTGTTTGAATTCATAGAAACTGCAACTCAGACAAACAGGCCCAATTTGTGCCATTTCCCAGTCTCAGCTGCAGTTTGTATTGGGACAGGCTGGTTAGAGCTCAAACTAAACTGTCATTTCCAGCCTCTGCTTGCCCGCCTTTGTATCAGCTATGAGTCTCTGAGGGCTGGGTGCATCTTAGGCTCAATAATGCAGTCCTCTGGGTCAGCCCCACCCTGGGAGTCTGCCATCTCTGCATGTGCATATTCTAGTCCCCATGCTCTGCCCAGGCCAGTACCACCTCAGGCATACCCTTTACTCACTGGGCCTGTGTTTCCATCCCAGATCTGTTCTGGCAGTGGCTGCCTCCAGAGAAGATGTCCGGTCTCCTCTGGTTGCCCAGAGAGATGGGGGTGTAACTCTAGAATGTCCCCAGGGGTGTGAGCCCTAGTTTCTGAGGCAGCTGCTGCTCTGTGCCTCAGGGCACAACTACTCCAGTATGGTTCCCTCTCAGCTAACCACCTTCTCCCTACTCTCATGCCACAGAATCAGCACTGACCAGCAGCAGTCCATGCCTTGTCCACATTGTTTTTTCTCGAGAAAATACTCAAGAATCTGGAATCCATGGGGGACAGACTTCCAGACCTCAGGGTAAGAGTGGAGGGGAGTGCTGGGAGTTCAGAATTGCAGGTAGAGAATATATACAGTTTTATACCTTGAGGATAGTGCCATGGCACCCTAGTAGGGGCAGGAGGTCTGGTTTTTAGAGGGTCTCTCCATAGGATTAAATGGGAGGATATTTGTACTCTGCTTGCAAATAGCTGTGAGCCATTCTTATTGGGGAGGGTATTCCTGTCTGCCTGGTGATGGATTTTTTACCTTTTGTTTGTATCCTTGGGGTCCCAGCTTGCCTCAGCAGGGTTGATGTGCGTTTTTCAACCTTCTGTCTTCACTCAGCTCCAATCCACCAGGTTACTTGCTAAACTTCTGTCCTTTAACTCTTCTTCTGGATGGGAGCCTCTGCAGAAAGCTGGCTCCAGTCAGCCATCTTGCCCTAATTTTCTGAATGATTCTTTTGTTTTCAATTTCATTGATTTATTATTTAGTTTTTTTTCTTCTGCTGGGTTTGGGGTTGGATTTCTCTTCCTTTTCCATTTCCTTAAGATGATTCATTAGAATGTTGGTGTGCCCTACTTCTTTTTTTCAGATGTAGGTATCTAAGGCAATAATTTCTCTCTTAGGATTGTTTTTGCATTATCCCACAGGTTTTGGTAACTTGTAGCTTCATTGCTGTTATGTTTGGGAAATTTAATATTTCCTCTTTTATCTCTTCCTTAACCCTGCTGTCATTCAGCATAAGGTTTAATTCCCATGTTTTCATGTGGGGATAAAAAATTTTGCTGGAGTTGAGTTCCACTTTTATTGCCTTATGGTCTGTGAACATATATGGTATAATTTCAATTCAATTAATTTTGTTGAGGTTTGATTTGTGAGCTAGCATATGATCCATTTTAGGGTATTTTTTCATGGGCTGATGAAAAGAATGTATATTCCTTAGCTTAGGGATGATGTGTTCAGTATGTGTCTATTAAGCCATTTGTTCAAGGGTTGCATTTAAGTCCCTAGCTTCGTTTAGTTTCTGTTTATATGATCTGTCCAATTCAATCAGAGGGGTATTAAAATCCTATTAACTATTACTGTGTTATAGGATATAATATTGCTCAATGTCTATTTTATAAATCTGGAATTACTTTAGTTGGGTACATACATATTTAGAATTGAAATGTTCTCTTGGGTGGCACCTGTGGCTCAGTAAGTACGGTGCTGGCCCCATATACCGAGGGTGATAGGTTTGCACTTGGCCCTGCCAAACTGCAACAAAAAATAGCCAGGCATTGTGATGTGCACCTGTAGTCCCAGCTACTTGGGAGGCTGAGGCAAGAGAATTACCTAAGCCCAAGAGCTGGAGGTTGCTGTGAGCTGTGACACCATGGCACTCTACCGAGGGTGATAAAGTAACATTCTATCTCAAAAAAAAAAAAAAAAAAAAACAAAGTTCTCTTGAAGTATTGATCCCTTCACCAGAATGAAGTGCCTTTCTTTGTCTTTCTTTGAATCCACTTGTAGCTGAAAATAAGATTGCGACCTCTCCTTTCTTCTAATTTCCATTTGCCTAAAATATTCATTTCCTACCATTTACCCTCAGTCTTGTTTTATCTTTTAAAGTCAGGTGTGTTTTCTGGAGACAGCATATTGATGGCTTGTGCTTTCTTTATCTAGTTGACCAGCCTGTGCCTGTTCAGTGGTGCAGTCAAACTATTAACATTTATTGACAAAATTGATAAGTCTGGTGAATTTCTATTCATCTTATTTTTGTAAGGTCTATTGCTTAGTTTTCTAGTGGTCTCTAGAAAAACCAGAAAGGTCTATTTCTAATTTTCTTATTTCTTTCCACCACTGTGGAAGGTAGACTTTGCCCTTTAGTTTCTGGGTGATTCCTTTGCTGGTAGACCAATGTGATGGTCAGTGTGGAGAATATGCCTAAGTATTTCCTGTAGAGTTGGTCTTATTGTGAATTTCCTCAATTATTACCTATCATTAAAAGGTTTGACTTTTCCATCAGTTTTGAAGCTTAGTTTAGCAGGATACAGAATTCTAGAATAAAAAAAAATTTTTTTGTTTAACAAGGTAAAACATAGATCACCATACTCTTCTGGCTTGGAAAGTTTGACCTGAGAAGTACTTACTCTTGACTGTGTGCAGAATTTTCTCTTTCATCTTGACTTTGGACAGTGTTTTGGATATGCTCTGTTTGTGTTGAGATGACGCAGAGTTTGTGGTCCCTTTAAAAGCAGTTTTTCAGAGCCTTTAGTGATACTTGGGAAGTTTTCATTCATGATGTGTTCAATTAAGGCTTCCATTATTTGGGGGCATCCCTATTCCCCTTTAGAAATTACTATAATCCACATGTTTGAACACTTAAGTCCCATAATTCTCTGAGCAAATGTTGTGCTTTCTCTCTCTTCTTTTTTGCCTCTTTAACTGCCTGGGTTAGCTCAAGAGCTTTATCCTATAGCTCTGAGATTCTTTCTTGTTCATGGTCTAATCTGTTATTGATACTTTTCACCGCATCTTTAAGTTCCCCAATTGAGTCCCTCAAATTCTTAAGCTCTGCTATATCCATACTATATTCTTCGTACCTTTTGTCCATTTTTTGGTTCTGTTTTTCCACTTTTATATCAATTCCCTTAATTCTTTTTCCCATCCATATTTAAAATTTCCTTTCTGTCATTTCCATTAATTCTATATATGTGGAATCCTTTGCAGTGGCTACCTCATGATTCCTTGGGGGAGAGGATGCTCTATGCTGGTTTCTCATGTTGCTAGAATTTTTCCATTAATTCCTCTTCATGTGTATTTTCTTCTTGTTCACTTCCTTGCTCTACTTTTCCCTTTTCACTACCTCCTTCACTTTAAATTACCTTGTCTACCCAGAAGACAAAAAATCACAACATAACAAAGATATTTGTACCAGAATGTTTATTGCAGCCCAATTCATAATAGCTAAGTCATGGAAAAAGCCCAAGTGCCCATCGATCCACGAATGGATTAATAAATTGTGGTATATGTATACCATGGAATACTATGCAGCCTTAAAGAAAGATGGAGACTTTACCTCTTTCATGTTTAAATGGATGGAGCTGGAACATATTCTTCTTAGTAAAGTATCCCAAGAATGGAAGAAAAAATACCCAATGTACACAGCCCTACTATGAAACTAATTTGGGACTCTCACATGAAAGCTATAACCCAGCTACAACTTAACAATAGGGGGAAGTGGGAAAGGGGGGGGTGGGTAGAGGGAGGGGAATCGGTGGGATCACACCTGTGGTGCATATTACAGGGGTATTTGCGAAACTTGGTAAATGTAGAATGTAAATGTTTTGGCACAGTAACTAAGATAACGCCGGAAAGGCTATGTTAACCACTGTGATAAAAATGTGTCAAATGGTTTATGAAGTGAGTGTATGATGCCCCATAATCATATCATTGTATACAGTTATGATTTAATAAAAAAATTAATTAAAAAAAATAAATAAATAAATTACCTTGTCTCAGATTTTGGGTATTGAAGTGGAGTTTTATTATAAGGCCAAAAGTGAGATGGGGTAAAGAATGAGAAGGAAGACAGAAAAGAAGACAAAGAGGAAAAAAAGAAGGGGGGAAGAAAGAAAAATGATAGTAAGAGAGAAAGAGAGTGACAGGAGAAATGGTGGTGTTTGGCAGGGTGCTTTAGCCACATTCACAACTCTAGGAATTTGAGGAGCCGAGCTGAGCAGGTCCTTTGAACTCACAGCTCCTTAACAGGCTGGGCAAAAGGAAGACCACACCTCTTCCAACTGTAGAAAAAATTCAGTAGTATGTTGGGGGGTGGGACCTTCTAATACCTTCTTTATGGAGATAAAAGCTAGAAGGACACCCAATACTATGAGCTCCTTGCCTTCTTGAGCCAGACTAATGCCATAATTCCCTAGACAGACTAGTGCTATGACCACCCCTAGCCCTCAGTAAGAGAAGTAATGAAAAAATATACAGATCAAAAAATTAAAAATACAACTGTATAAAATAAAAAAGAGGGGGAAGGGGGATATCTTAGCTATGGTATGAGAAATTTATGTGATAAAGATAAGAAAAGTAGAAAAATCTCAACCAAAAGAGAAAAAGAGAGAAATAAAAAGAAAGAATAACAAAAAATGGAGGAGCCCTTGCAATTGAAAAATATAAAAATGAAAAACACCAGAAAAAACTAAATTGAAATCAACAGATACAAAAATAAAATAAAAACCTAAAGGAAAACCTGAAAAAAGCATCAAAAAATGTAAAACCGTGTGTGTGTGTGTGTGTGTGTGTGTGTGTGTGTGTGTGTTTGTGAATATATTGCCTAGACACCAGGTGGCACTGTAGTATTAGGAGATGGGGAACACATGCTGGATTTACTATATATGACCAGGGTTAGAAGTCAGTCTTTAGTTGCAAAGGGGACTGGATCTTGTCTTTCTGACTTTTTTGCTCTTAATTCGTTCCTGTTGCTCCTTCAGCATTCAGACTGGGATCAGAAAGCTCTCACTAGTCTTCCCAGGAAGCCCATCAGACAGTATCCCATGACAACAAAGCAGCCCTCCTGGAGGTGGGGATGGAAAAACTGCTCTGCTCACCCAAAGTATGTGGTGGAGCTCAGCAGGTACACCAGAGCTGGCCTTACACTAGGAACCCACAGACTATTCCTCCCACCCACATGGTCTTTCCACAATAGTGTCAGCTCGCCAGCAACCAAACTTATGGGATAACCACCCTGCCCAGTGTTTAACCCTAGCTGCCAGATACTGTTCAAGTCTACTTGTTGCTCCAGTGAGCATTCCAGTCCAAAATCAAAATATGGTAGGACAATCCTTTCCCATCCCCAGACTTCCATGGGAGCACCAACTGACCAGCCAGCCTCTGTCCCTCCGAAGCACCTGCTTTCCTCATTGGTTTTCCTCAGTTGGAGACCTCCTCATTGGTTCCTAAAGTCTCTTGATGTTTCACTGTACCACCAGAGTGATGTTTCTGTGCTGGGGACCACTTTTTCTTGTCTCATCATGAGTGGTCGGGATTCTTCTAGTTTACCATCTTGCTTCACCTCCATTTTTTTTTTTTCTGAATCAATCCTCATAAGAGACAGTTATTCAATCTACTATATAAAATAATTGTGCTTAATATTGTACTTATCATAAATATTACAACCTGCCAGATTACAGTACACTAAAGCATCAAAGAGAATCAACATACTAAGAGTGAATATATAGAATGCGATAGTAAACAAAAGAAGCTGTATTTTTACATGGGTTAAACAGATTTCATTATCCAATATTGTAAGCAAGAATAATATGGCCAAAGTTTGAAAAAGCATAGATTTATAGAATGAGTGGTAGGGAAGAGAAACAATGAAGAAAGATTGAGGGTCTTCAAAAATCAAATTGAAATAGAAATATGAGGAAGTTATAGGGATTTTGAAATAGTTATCACTTATTGTAGTTATATCAAAGTTATTAGAGATTTAAAACAAACAAGCTTAATGATAGAGGAGAAACATCAAATTATCTTCTGAATACTTTTAATGTGTTAATATACATACACAATATTCACTATTTGAGTCTTCTTGGATATTAGATTATTTTGAGAAAAAGGTAAAATAAGTAATGTTATAATGTTTTCTATTATCTTGTAATATGTCTTTGCTTTCAGCTGAGGTCACTCAAGCTATAAATCTATTCCAGCCCTACTCTCACTTTCATTGGATTGGAAGTAATATATCCTTCCCATGATTTTGGAACTGTACATCCAAATTTTTTTGCTTGAAAGGACCTTGCCTTACAGATCTATTACTAAACTCCAGCAATGTTCCTGAGATGCCAACTTCATTTTGTGTTCCAACTTGGATAACAAGGTTTCTGTCTTCTTTCCTTTGCTTTCAGTCTCTATTTTATCATCTAAGTAATCCCCTAATGCTATTATGACTGTACCTCTGCTCATGATAGTCTCCTAAACAAAGGAGGAAATGGGGCCTCTAGATTCCAGGTGAATACTCAGGTCCTGGTACTTGCTGACAGCCCAAACATTGGTTATGCTTGTGCTAACTACCTTTCCCAGGCTGCACTCATTTGTTTTTTTCTACTCATTGAATTATTTTTGCTTGAATGATTTTTTTTTGTTATGCTATTAGCCTATAAGAATAACACTACAAGAATCAGCCATCTCTATGAAATCCATTTTTTTGGCTATCACTATTGATATTTCCCATCACCTTGTGCAATGAGTTCTTTATGAGAATCTGTACAAAGTCTTTCTCTTTTGAACCTGGAAATGGAAATCATTATACTTTATCTAAAACTCATTATTTCTTATTTATTGGCCTATTTTTTGTTTTTTGTCAACACTCTGAATTATGTAACTTTTTTTTTTGAGACAGAGTCTCAAGCTGTATCCCTAGATAGAATGCCATGGTGACATAGCTCACAGAAACCTCCAACTCTTGGGCACAAGTGATCCTCTTGCTTCAGTTTTTCTATTTTTAGTAGAGATGGGGGTCTCACTTTTTGCTCAGTTGGTCTCAAACTGGTGAGCTCAAGAAATCCACCTGCCTCCATCTCCCAGAGTGCTAGGATTACAGGCGGTGTGCCCCTAGTGCCTGCATAGACCCTGGTGGGTGGGATGGACACTGTAGCTGGGTGCCTGGATGGAGCCCAAGGACCAGTAGTTGGTGGAGAATGTGGTGGATCCAGTTGTGAAGAACATGATGTCCGAGGAAGAAAAGAACAGGACAAGACTAACCTGGAAAGATATTTTCCACCTTTTGATAACTTTTAGAAAAATTCAGCAGAGTTCAGCTCATTCTTGTGAGTCTTGTCCTATCCTCTTCCTCCTCAGAAATCATGTCCTTTACCACTTGCTCTACCACCTTCTCCACCAAAGGTCCCTGGGCTCTGTTCAACCATCCAGCTACAGTGTCCAGCCCCCCAGTGTCTATTCAGGTGCCAGAGGCTCAGGTTCCCAGATTTCTGTGTCCCACTCCACTATGTTCTATGGTGGATGGGGTTCTGGGGAACTTGCCACAGGGATAACCAAGGGTCTGGCAGGATTGGGGAATATTTAGACCAGGAAGGAGACCATGCAAGAATTGAAAGACCTGATGACCTATGTTGACAGAGTGAAGAACCTGAAGACTGATAATTGGAGGCTGGAGAGCAAAACTGGGAACAACTGGAGAAGAAGGAGCCCCAGGTCAGAGACTGGGGGCATTACTTCAAGATCATTGAGGACCTGGGGGTTCAGATTATTGCAAACTCTGTGGACTATGCCCACATCATTCTGCAGATTGACAATGCCTGTCTTGCTATTGATGATTTAGAGACAAGTACCAGACAGAGATGGCCATGAGCCAGTCTGTGGAGAGTGACATCCACAAGGTTATGATGGCACCAATGCCACTTGCCTGAAACTGGAGACAGAGATCAAGGCTCTTAAGGAGAAGCTGCTCTTCATGAAGAACCATGAGGAGGAAGTAACAGGCCTACAAGCCTGGATTGCCAGCTCCAGGTTGACCGTGGTGGTAGATGCCTCAAATCTCAGGATCTGAGTAGGTTCATGGCAGACATGCAGGCCCATATGATGAGATGGCTCAGAAGAACTGAAAACAGCTGGACAAGTACTGGTTCCAGCAGATTGCAGAGAGCACCCCAGTGGTCACTTTACAGTCTGCTGAGGTCAGAGCTATAACGTACAATCCAGGACTTGGAGACCGATCTGGAATCTGTGAGAAATCTGAAGTCCAGCTTGGAGAACAGCCTGAGGGAGGTGGAGGGCTACTACACCATGCAGATGGAGCAACTCAATGTGAGGAAAGGAAAGGAAAGGAAAGGAAAGGAAAGGAAAGGAAAGGAAAGGAAAGGAAAGGAAAGGAAAGGAAAGGAAAGGAAAGGAAAGGAAAGGAAAGGAAAGGAAAGGAAAGGAAAGGAAAGGAAAGGAAAGGAAAGGAAAGGAAAGGAAAGGAAAGGAAAGGAAAGGAAAGGAAAGGAAAGGAAAGGAAAATTCAGGATCTACTTCTTCCAACTATGTAGAAACTCACAGCCAATGTTTTTTGAATTTCATCCCTGACTTTCCCTACAAAATTCATTTTACAAAGTCCAGAAAGTATCACCTAATTATTTTTAGTTTGCTTTTATCTTGTTGAATTGACTGTATTTGTATAAGTTGCTTATAGTTTTGGAGAGGATAAAGATGGGGTAAAATGAGTAGGTACTACAGAAATATTGGTTCCTTTTTTCCCTTACAATCATATAATGCCAGTTAAGTTAGAGTAGAGGTTCTCTACTCTTAAAATTCTTATTTGGTACACACCATCCTGACAGTCTACTCTGACTGCCAGTTTTCAGACACCACACATATGCCTGCAACCCCAGAATCTGCCCTAGGATCTAGGGGAGACTAGTTCTGGAGTCTAAGTCATTTCAGTTAGTTCTATATTCCTGAAGAATGACTTGTAAAAATGAAAATAGGATAGTATAAGTTTTTGACCCTGGCCATTCACATATAATCACTTACAAAAGAATCTATTTCACCTTTAATAATCTCATTATTAAAGTTCTTCTGAGAAGGAAATTTTACTATCTCCTTCAATAATTCATTTCAAGTACTAATTTTTTATTTTTAAAAGTTATTTATTTATTTTATTTTTTATTTCACATTAATATGAGGGTATAAATTATTGTGTTACATTGTTTATATTCCTATGGTAAAGTTCAAGTTGTAGTTGAGCCCTTTACCCAGGGAGTATGCTGTATACCCTTACTTTGTACACATTAGGTGACAACTTACCATTTCCCCATCCTCCCCTTTACACTTTTATTCCTCCCCACTTCCCTCTCCCACTTGAATATACTTGTATTTTTCTCTCATGTGGGCGTATAATTATTTATCTATTGGTTTCATATTAGTATTGAGTACATTGGATTCTTGCATTTCCATTCTTGTGATATTTTACTAAAAACAAATATGCATCAACCGCATCCATGTAAACACAAAAGATGTGACGTCTCCATCTTTTTAATGGCTGGATAGTATTCTGTGGTATAAGTATACCACAATTTATTAATCTATTCATAGGTTGGTGGCCATGGGTTGATTTCAAGTCTTGGAAATTGTTAACTGAGCTATCATAAACATTCTGGTACAAATTTCCTTGTGATAAAATAATTTTTTTTCTTCTGGGTAGATACCCAGAAATGGGATTGTAGTATCAAATGGAGGGTGTACATTTAAGTATTTCAGGGTTCTCCATACTTCTTTTCATACAGGCTGTATGAGTTTGGAATCCCACCACAAGCAGTGTAAAAATGTTCCATTCTCTCCACATCCATGCCAGCATTTGCAACTTTGGGATTTTGTGAAGCAGGCTATTCTCATTGGGGTTAGGTGATATCTCAACATGGTTTTGATTTGCATTCTGTGATGTTTAGGGATGATGAGCATTTTTTCATGTGTTTGTTGGCCATTTATCCATCTTCTTCAGAGTAGTTTCTGTTCAAGTCTCTTGCCCACTTATTACTGGAATTGTTTGTTCTTTTCTTGTTGATTAACTTGAGTACTCAGTAGATTCTAATTATCAGTTCTTTGTCAGATTGGTAGAATGCAAATATCTTCTCCCATTCTGAAGGTTGTCTGTTTGCCTTACCTGCACTCTTGACTGTGCAAAAGCTTTTTAGCTTGATCATACCCAATGTATTTATTTTTGACGCTGTATTTGCCACGGGGTCTTCTTCATAAATTATTTTCCTAGGACAATATTATCAATAGTTTTCCCCACATTTTCTTCTAAGATGTTTAATATCTTGTGTTTTAAATTTAAATCTTTTATTCAGACAGGGTCAATTTTTGTCTGTGGTGAGAGACATGGGTCCATTTTTAGTTTTCTACAAAAGTAATAATTATTTAGTCATTAAATATGAAATGTCTGGTTTCAAGTCAAAAGTTTAGTTTATTATAGCTCAAACAAGAAGGTGTACAATTAATCAAACTGTGCACCTAAATATCAAGAGTTTTCTCATCTTAAGGGTAGCTTGTTTGTGCCAGTAGCAAAGAAGCCTGGAAAGAGAGTGGCAATGAAATTGCAAAAGGCATTTTTCACAGTTTGCTGAGAATTGAACATTTTTTCTTGCAAGAGGTGATCCAAAGCCTGGAAAAAGTGGTAGTATTACACAGCATATCCAAGTACTGTCTCTGTAGTTTGAGCAGTGCTGTTTGCGCAACTTATCAGTGGAGTATTGTCTTTTGAGAGGATTGCCCTGTGTCTGTTGACCAATCTTGGCTGCTTAATCACAGTATCCTTATCATGTTTTCTAATTGGTTGCAGTAGACATCTGCTGTAATCAACTGACCAGGTTTCATGCAGCTGTTCTGTATAATACCAGTGCTGGACCACCAGACTGATATCATTATCGATTTTTGAGCAATACTTGGTTTTGTACTGAATGATGGAGGAAATTTATCTTTATCCAGCTATTGTCCTGAACATTTTAAGTTGTGTAAAAGAATCCATTTTTCATCACATGTAATAATAAGGTGTAGAAATTGTTCACCTTTTTGTTGTGACAGCAAAGAAAGGTAAGCTTTGTGATGATTTTGCTTCTGATGTTCTTTATTCATGTGGAACCCATCTATCCCTCTTCTTTACCTTGCCAATTTGTTTCAAATGGTCCAATACTGTTGGAATAGTAACACCAAACCTTGCTGCTCATTCACATGCAAGATGATATGGATTTGCTTCTGGTACAGCTTTCAATTCATCATTATCCAATTCAGTCTCAGTCCACACAGGTGGCTCATTTTCAAGAACTTCCCCAGAACAGAACTTCTTCTCAAACCATTGATGTACTATGCATTCATTAGCCACATCCTTCCCAAACACTTCATTGATATTTCAAGCTTTCTGCACTGCATTGGTTTCACAATGGAACTCATATTCAAAAATAACTCATATTTTTGACTTATCCATGATTTCACAAAAACTGTTCCAAAAATTTTTTGAAAGATAATCACAGCCAAACCATGCATTTAAAATAATGAGATTGTAACTTCAGAACATAAATAAAATGAGAAATGTAAATTAAACATCAGAGATCTCAACTGTCAAACTGTACTTAAGGAAATCAGACATTTCATACTTAATAACCCAATAATTCAAATTGGAAAGGTTCTATTTGTCTCTCACCAAAGCCTTATTGCTTTACATTAAGGTTATTGTTGAGGTTCAAGTGTGGAATAGAAAAATCCATTCATTCTCTTCTTATTACCTTAAAGATGATTATTAACCATTACATCAGGACCAGACATATTTAAAATATTCAACTTAAGAATTAAGCTTTAAAAAAGTCACTGAGCATCCATCAGGCAATGTGTATGGAGGAGGTACATATAGAGTTACCTACTGTTATTGCTGTTGACTGTTCGTTATCTTGCATACACTCATATAACTTTTGTAATTCTCAAAGATAGCCTTATGAGATAAAAGTTATTATTATTCCTCTAGTGAAGATGTGGATACTGAGGCTCAGAGAGATTTAGAACTCTTTCTATGATCACAAGCTTTCTTAAATAATGGAGCCAGATTCTAAACTTGGGGTATTTGACAAAATAGCTAAAGGCCAGTGCAAGTGGCCAAATGTCCCCAGTTTTTGCAAAAGTTTCCTTTTTTGTCTGTATACCATTCTAAATAATCAGAATTTTACTCAATCATATCTAATACAAACCTGCATATTTTATATGAAATCTACATATTTTGATTTAATGAGTGCCATCATGATCATATAATTTTCTGTTGTTTTCAGTGGAAAGAGGCAGTATGTTAGCTTTAGACTTGTGTGAACTTGCCTAGACGTAGCTATTCATAATTTTGATTTTGCATCTATGGAAAGAGGAAAAACTAAAAACAATTTCCACTTTCTATATATATGAACATGGGGACTACCAGTAAATAAACAACATCCATAATGTGTAAAATAAATCTAACTCCATTTTACATACAACTGTTCACAATTATTTTTTATATCAATCAGCTACCACTATACCAATTATGCTGTTACAGGGATATTATCATATTAATGATAACATCACAACTGTCATTTTCAACAGTCATTTTTCCAGTTCTACAAAATCATGGAGCTAAGCCTTTGTAATACATTATCTCATTTGTTGCATCCAATAACTTTAGATCATCTATTATGTTTTGATCCTTACATCTGTAAAAACATTTTTCTGCCAACTATGTCCAACAAAACAGTTATTATAGTGACCTGTAAATAGATCCTGGGTCCAAAAGTAATTATTTCCAAACATGCTATCCTTGTCAGACTCTTAATGCATGATTGCCACTTTACATCAAAGTTTATTAAAACACTTTTCTTTTCTTTCTGTCTGTTTTCTTGTTTTTTTTTTTTCACTGAACAGACTCAAACTCAAGAGCTCAACCAATTGACCTGCATCTGAGTCACTGGGGTAACAGGCATGCACCACTGCACCTGTTTTTTGTATTTTTTTCTTTTTTTATTTATTCATTGTTGGGGATTCATTGAGGGTAGAAAGAACCAGGTCACGCTGACTGCATTTGTTAGATTGCATTTGTCCCTCTTATAATTGTGTCCTGTCCCCAAGAGTTGTGTCGCACACAGTGACCCACACCTCCCTCCCAACCTTCTCTCTATGCCCCTCCTCCACTCTCCACTGTGTACTAGGTCATCAATTGTCCTCATTTCAGGATTGAGTTCATAGGATTCTTGCTTTTTAAATCTTGTGATGCTTTGCTAAGAATAATGTGTTCCACAACTGTGCTTGACAGACATATATAGAATATTCCAACCCAAAGCTAAAGAATATATGTGCTTCTTATTAGCCCGTAGAACAGTCTCCAAAATTGATCATACCTTGGACACAAAACAAACCTCAACAGAATCAAAAGAATTGAAACGTTCTTCTCATTAGCCCATAGAACATTCTCCAAAATTGATCATATCTTGGACACAAAACAAACCTAAACAGAATCAAAAGAACTGAAATTTTACCTTGTATCTTTTCAAACCACAAGGCACTAAAGGTGGATCTCAACTCCAACAAAAATGTTCAACCCCACACAAAGGAATGGAAATTAAACAATCTTATACTGAATGAGACTTGGGAGTAGGAAGAGATAAAAGAGGAAATCATTAACTTCCTTGAGCATAACAACAATGAAGACACAAGCTACCAAAACCTGTGGGATACAGCAAAAGCAGTCCTGAAAGGAAAATTTATCACTTTAAAAGCCTAAATCCAAAAAACAGAAAGAGAGCTCATCAACAAACTCACAAGCCATCTTATGGAATTGGAAAAAGAAAAACAATCTAATCTTAAACCCAGCAGAAGAAAAGAAATGTCCAAAATTAAATCAGGGATTAATGAAATTGAAAACAAAAGAATCATTCAGAAAATTAACAAAACAAAAAGATGGCTTTTTGAAAAAATAAATAAAATAGATAAACCTTTGGCCAGACTAACCAGAAATAGAAAAGTAAAATCTCTAGTAACCTCAATCAGAAATGATAAAGGAGAAATAACAACAGATGTCACAGAAATATAAGAGATTATCTCTGAATACTATAAGAAACTCTATGCCCAGAAATTTGACAATGTGAAGCAAATAAATCAATATTTGGAATCACAACCTCTCCTTAGACTTAACCAAGAAGAAATAGATCTCCTGAATAGACTTATTTCAAGCACTGAGAACAAAGAAACAATAAAAAATATCTCCCAAGAAAAAAATGCCTTTGGCCAGATGGCTTCACAACAGAATTCTATCAAATATTCAAAGAAGGGCTTATACCTATACTGCAGAAATTATTCCAAAAAAATTGAGGAGGAAGGAATCTTCCCCAACATGTTCTACAAAGCAAACATCACCCTGATATCAAAACCAGGAAAAGACCCAACTAAAAAGGAGAACTTCAGACCAATTTCACTAATGAATATAGATGCAAAAATTCTCAAGAAAATTCTAGCCAATAGACTACAGCTTCTCATTAAAAAGTCATACACCATGATCAAGTAGGTTTCAGCCCAGAGATGCAAGGCTGGTTTAACATAAGCAAATTTATAAACATAATTCACTAGATCAACAGAAGCATAAACAAAGACCATATGATCCTCTCAATAGATGCAGAAAAAGCATTTGATAAAATTCAACGTCCTTTTTTAATTTAAACCCTGCCCTTATTCATAGACATAGGTGGCAGATTTCTTAAACTGATCAAAGTCATCTATAACAAACCCACAGCTAATATTTTACTGAATGGAGTAAAACTGAAAGATTTTCCACTTAGAACTGGGACCAAACAAGGTTGTCCTCTATTGCCACTACTATTCAACATTGTGCTAGTAGTTCTAACCAATAAAATCAGGCAAGAGAAGGAAAGAAAGGGCAATCAAATGGGAATAGAGGAGGTCAAACTCTTCCTCTTTGCTGATGATATGATCTTATACTTAGAGAACCCCAAAGATTCAACCACAAGACTCCTGGAAGTGATCTAAAAATACAATAATGTCTCAGGATGTAAAATCAATGTCCACAAGTCAGTAGCTTTTATGAATTCCAGGATGAGAAGCTAATTCACAGTAGCTTCAAAGAAAATGAAATACCTAGGAATAAAATACTTTTCAATCTCTCACTGAACCAATTTGTCAAACAAAACAAGGAGGATGATGAAGCATGTCTTATTGGCCACCAGGGGGTGCCAGGTCCAGTGTCATCCCAAATCAAGTCCTCAACTCTGTGGGCTTTTTCTTGTGTATGTGAAAAAGGACAATCTCTTAGGAAAAGCACCGAGTAAATCGAAGGGGTTTTGTAAATAAATGGAAGGTCAACATCTCTTTGAATTGCATCTAGTGGTAAATGTCTGTCTTTGAGTTAAGAAACTTGATTGAAGCCAGAAAATGATAAAAAGAAATCAAATAAATGGGATCTCTACTTTCTAGACACTATTTTCAGCATTGTAGAAATTTTAAACTATCTGGCAGAATAGTCAGCCAGAAGAGTTTTTAGGTATTGATTCCTGGGAGACAGTTTCTCTTAATAGAGAGACTGCATTTTAATGATGACCACTTCTAAAAGTGGTATTAACTGTTAAGCCATGAAAATTGCTCAGAGTAGAGTATATATGCCCAGAAAGGTAGACTGAGGATTTAACTATATATATCTTTATTTATGGAAGCACTGTTTGTATATCTAAAATTTATTTGAAAAGTTGTTTCCTTGGAGGTATAATGCAACTATTGTCCTATACCTGGGTCAGTTTTGTTTGAATCTTTCCATTGTCATGCAGATTGTCAGCATGGTCCACAATTACGAAGAGTCTCTGATTGTAAAACAAAATAATAAAGGGAAAAATCAGTAGGAGAGTGCCTGGGGTGAATTTATAATGCATTTAAAGTGTGAAGCTGTCCATTTAACCCTTAACAATATTCATTTTCTTCACAGTGTGCAAACCTTGTCAGTAGTTTGAAAAGCTATGAATTTAAATAACCTTAAGCAGCCTGAGAAATGAATAATTTGATAGGTGTATCTGGCAGATGGTTGAAATGTCGAAGTGTTTTATTTTATTTTATTTTTTTTTCCCTGAGAATATGCTCAGGGTTCCTGCCAAACTAAGGCTATAAGGAAAAGAAATATTAAACAATAAATGCTTAATATTTGCAAACTATTAACACTAAGGTAGTATTTAAGAACAGTTGCCAATTCTTCCTTCCTTGATCCTTTAAGTGGAATGACCTCAAAAAACAATAGCTTTATAATTTTTTAATTTTTCTTCTAAGATAAATTTTTTGAGTGTCAAAATAATTATTTTAATAAGATTAAAATCAATGACTTGCTTGTGACTTCTCAGCTTGTCTTTATGGTTTTGTGAAGCATAATTCTTATTGCAGTATTAATGTGGGGTACTGCCAACTAGACCAACATATTTTGATTTATATCTCAAAGTACTCTAGTGAAAAAAACAGAACATAACTTCTTTCCTCTGATTGTTGTTGATTTATGTAGACACACACCTTATTTTGTGCAAATAGCTAGAAAAGAAGAGCTGAAAAGAATACTGTAAACTCATGTAGATATACACATTCAAAAGGATCTATTTATTACAAACCACTGTCTTTATCAGAGGTATAGTCTGGGTGTAGAATACTTATCCCACTAGCACCTTGAGCTGTAAAGGAGTATCCTGATGTAGGGATGCCTAGGAATGATCTAATTCATATTCAGATCAAAGAAATAAATGCCCAAGGCTCCAAAAACTATCAACTAAACAAAAAGAGTAACATGGCAGCATTCTTTGGGAAGTGTCAAGGTGAAAGAGGACGCTTTTGGGTAAAAATCAAGCATATAATAAATATAACTGTAAAGGCCATTATCTATTTATCCCAAAGTTATGTTGGCCTTCAGAAAGTATGTGAAATGTTTGAGGAAGTTTAAGATAAAATTCCAACTAGTTATTAGTAGAATGATTACCATTTCTTAACTACTTAAGAAAGTTGAGATAATAATCATGAAAGCTAAATATATGTAACATTTCAAAATGTCAAAACAACTTATGTACATAGTTTTATCTAAACTTGCATCCTAATAATGATATAAGTACATTAAAGAGGTAAGTCACCTAATTAATGACAAGAATAGGAATACAGGTTTTCTAATTCTTTTTTTTTTTTTTTTGGGCCAGGGCTGGGTTTGAACCCACCACGTCTGGCATATGGGACCGGCACCCTACTCCTTGAGCCACAGGCGCCACCCAGGTTTTCTGATTCTTAATTGAATGGTTTTTTACTACACAAAGATCCAAGATATTTGTAAAAAATTAGTGCAAAAGATATTCAAATTTATAACTGAAAATGAATGTAAGAATTACCTCTATCAATTACTTTAAATTTAATATAGAAAAATAAATAATTAGGATAACTTTCAAATATTTATATTTATTTCTATTGTCTTTTATCATTATGTCTTTGGTTTGAGCAGCAGTTTGCTGCTTCAAATATTTGAAATAACTTTCAAATATTTATATTTATTTCTATTGTCTTTTATCATTATGTCTTTGGTTTGAGTTTGCTGCTTCAAAAATTCATTTCAATTGAAACTCAAATTCTTATATAATTTGCAATTACTAAATAAGGTAGTGGTAGTTTCTGCCCTCATGAGGTTTTTCTTCTGTTAGGGTAGAAATGCTATAAGACTCTATTTCAGAATAAATAAATTATTGCTGTGTTAAATATTATGAGTTACAGGTTTCAAGGTTTCATTGGAGGGCATAATGGTGTTTCCTGAGGTTATTAAAGAAAGAAATCTGAAACTGTTTTAGAAAGGTAGAATTTAGCTGAGATCTGAATAATTAATTAGTTTAACAAGTTTTTGATGGGTAGGGTTTAGAAAAGGAACAGCATACTCAAAGCCATCAGGATATTTTGAAAGAGGCAAGCATGTTTGGGAAAGTGAAACAAAATCTTTGAGCTAGACCATATCCACTGAAGGGGGTAAAATCAAGAGTTCAGCTGAATACAGAGGCCACATGCAGATCTATAGAACAATAGGTTAAGGATTTTTTTGCTTAACTTAAAGAAGTATATGATGCACAGGACTAACACATTTTAAATTATGTAGCTTGGTCTCAATTTATTAGTTTCATCTTCCATTCTTTTATTTCTTGAATCTTTGTTCTACCCAAATTAATCTACCCACTAACTCTTAAACATATTATTTTGTTTCCCATCATATTCTCATTGGTGCTATCATGTTCCTTGCTTAAAATTATCCACACTTTTGCCCACAGCCTCTCTTTGGAAATATAACCTGGTTACTAGCCAGTATGTCTGTAAGTACTTAGCACACCTGTATTTTCACATACTGTGGTTATTCCACTTTGAATAATTATGATAGCACATGCATGCTAAAATTTACCCTGGAGACTGAGTCTTTGTAAACAGAGAAATTTCCCTATATCTCAAAAATACACTGAAAAAAACTCAGAAGAAGAGAACATCCAGGGAATGGATTAATAAAAATGCCTGAGTACATGGGCCTTTCCTTACATTCAAAATTCTTAACAGTAAAAATAGTTACTAAAATTAACACTTAGTGCTGAACAACAAAGAATACTATCCATATGACAGCATGATAGAAATTCCTAAAAGATAAGAACAAATGTATCAGATATATAGAAATATATTGAAAAAAAAATATAGATAGATAGATAGATAGAAAAACATACATATAAGAGTAATTCTGAAGAGGTGAGAATTTTTCCATTCTAAACTCAGAATTAATGGATAAATGGCATAAAAAGACGTGGAAATGTTTAGGTTGACAATATAGCACAACTAAGTTAGATTTAATATCAAAATTTTAGGATGTTCCAAGATATAAAACTCAATTTGATTTGGCATATTTACTGAAAAGTGAAGGAGATACCACATGAGCACTATAGTAGATGCAGAAAAACACTGATAAAATTCAATATCTTTTCAGGGGGGAAAGGTGCATGTAAAATTAAGAAGAGAAAGAAATTTCTTTATCATTGGTCAAAAAAATTTCCTTATCATGCATAATTTTCATATGCACAATTCTATCAAATATATTGTTAAATCTATTCATGACATATATCAAAACATTTATAACATATAATATATTTAATTGGAAATACCAAATGCTTTCTTTAAAATACAAACAAAACAACTTGTCCAAAACCACAGTTTCTTTTCAAGACTCAAGCAGACAAGAAAGCAAGCAAACTAATACATAGTATAAGAATTAGAGTGGAAATAAATTGAACTCTCATTATTTGCATATGATATGAGTAGAAAAATCAAAAAGAATCAAAAAATACATTATTGAATTGAATAGTGAGCTTAACAAATTTACTTAACACAATTTATTTTTATAATACTAACAAAAAGTTAGAAAATAAAATTTTATAAAGGAAACCTTTTACCATAGCATCAAAAAAGTGATCAAATATCCAAGAACAATCTAACAGATACCATATAATATGTATGTGTATATATAACATATATATTACATATTATACTCTATAATATACGCATATGACACTTATATATCATATATAAAACTTTAAGGTATTGGATAATAACAATAAAGAACTAAATAAATGAGATATACAGGGTGGCCACAAAGTTCATGTGCAATTTAAAATTGCACGTTCTTTTAAATTGCACATGAACTTTATGGCCACCCTGTATATCAGGCTAATGATGAAAGCTTTAATATCACAAAAAAAGAGTAATTTTTCTCAAATAAATCCATAGACTCTAACAAATCCTTATGGTTTTAAAAATCAACACATTTGGTAAAACTTTACAAGGTACTTCTGAAATTTAACTGTACGAGAAGGGAATTTAACTATGGAGAAGTTGCTTTGGAGGACCTGACCACTTTTCTTTCTTTTTCCTATAAACTTATTGATTGCCTTTTTGTGATGAGGTCATTCTAATCCTTTGAGGATTGTTTATAGACCTCACATTTTTCATGTTGTCCAGAATAAACTACATGCTTTGCATGTGACACAAATTCTGTATTGAGTGTTAACATTTCTCTTACTTTTCACAAGTAGTTATTTTCATAATATTTCAATAATAAAGGGTGGGTCCATTCTCTACATTTTTCTTCTCTCTCAGTTGATCAAAATTGGAGATTTTCTGAGCATAATGAACTCACCTTTCTTCATTTGACTTTGTCTCTGAAGCATGAAGAGGATCCTCAATAAACTATATGATTTTTTTCTGTTTTGGGGGTTCTGCATTCTCTGTGTTTCAAAAAAAAAACAAAACTTTTCAAAGTTGTTTAGGTAAAATTGTAATCTACTTTCTGTTTGACAACTATTGGTATTTTTTGATGGTTCTATTTACTTCCCTTTTCTTTAGACCACTGACAAAGGGTACAATTTCAGATATGCTCTCTTGATTTAGTTTACACCCAAAGGTGTGAACTCTGATATTTTTACATTAATTATTAGATACTTTATTCTGATGATTCTCTCAGCATAAACCTAATAAATGACAGTTGTATAACCAGGCCATGTTAAACACCACAGACAATGCAAAATGTATAACAAAAAGATGCTTTGATCTTTGAGTAATTTGAGTCATTACTGTGACTAATTAAATCTATCTTTCTGCAATACAGATGCTACTTGACTTACAATGGGGTTATGTTCTAGCAAACCCATTGTAAGTTGAAAGTATTATAAGTCAAAAAAAATTTTAATATACCTAACCAACAGAATAGTTTAGCTTTAACCCAGGGTAACTTAAATACACCATAACACTCACATTAGCTTGTAAATGGACAAAATCAACTAAGAGAGAGTCTATATAATAAAGTGTTCACTATCTCATGTAATTTATACAATAACATACTTAAGGTGAAAAACAAAATGGTCACTGTATATTTGAGGTAGGGTTTCTACTGTGTATTCCTTTCACACCATTGTAAAGTAAAAAATTCATAAGCCAAAAGAGTCATAAGTGGAAGATCATCTCTATTTTACATTACAATTGAGAGTGGGAAGAGAGAGAGGGAAAGGGGAAAGATGAAAAGATATAGAGTGAGAAAAAGAAAAGAATGACAAGTTAAAAAAGGCACAGAGGAAGAGAAGGTAAAAAGAGAAAAAGCAAGGAACAGAGATGGAGGGGCCATGGAGTCATTTAGAGTAGAAAGATGTCATTTATATGTAATTTTATGGTATTAATCAATATTCAGATTATTATAATACAGTTATTTTAGATGGAAAGAACTGGTCTACCTCATCTCACAGCTGAAGGATTAATATAAAAGTCATTCTATGCACCTAATACACGTGCACCCAGATTCATAAAGCAAACCCTATTTTATCTAAACAAAATGATAAACAATTGCAATTGTCAGGGAATTCAACATGCCACTGACAGAGCACGACATATCCTCCAACCAGATAATAAGCAAAGAAACAATGGACTTAAACAGGACTCTAGAACAAATGGCCCTAACAGACATTTGAAGAACATTCTACTCCAAAACTACTGAATATATATTCTTCTCATCAGCTCATGGGACATTTCTAAGACTGATTGCATTCTAGGCCACAAAACATGTCTCAACAAATTAAAATAACAGAAATTATGCCACGTATATTCCCTGACCAAAGTGGAATAAACTTGGAAATCAATTGCAACAGAAACAGTCAACTCTATACAAAGTCATGAAAATTAAACAATCTATTGCTAATGATTATTGGGTCAAGGAGGAAATTAACAGGGAAATCATATGGTTCTTCAAACTAAATAACAAAGGGAATGAAATTACCAAAATCTGTGGGATGCTGTAAAAGCAGTCCTAAGAGGAAAATTCATAGTTTAAATGCCTATGTCCAAAAGACAAAACAATCAAAATGAACAAGCTACTAAATCATCTCAAGGAATTGGAAAAGGAAAAACAAATCAATCCCAAACCCAGCAGAAGAAAAGAAATAACTAATGTCAGAGCAGAACTAATGGAATTGATTCCAAAGAATTATACAGAAGATTAATTAAAAAGTTGTTTCTTTAAAAAGATAAACAAAATTGACAGTGTCTTGCTAGATTAACCCAAATCAGAAAAGTAAAGATCCTAACAAATTCAATCAGAAATGAAAAAAGAGATACTACAACTGATACCATGAAAATATAAAACATCATGTCTTAATACTATATACATAAACTGAAAAACATAGAGGAAATGGACAAATTCATAGAAACAAAACCTTCCTAGGCTCAGTAAGGAAGGAACAAAATTATTGAATAAAAAAAAACTTCCCCCCCAAAATTCCTGGACCAGATGGTTTTACAGTAAATTTTACCAAACCTAGAAAGAAGAACTATATTGCCAAAATTATTTCATAACATCAAGAAGGAAAGAATCCTCTCTAACTCATTCTTTGAAGCAGGAACACTTTGCTACCAAAGCTGGGAAAGGATACAACAACAAAAAGAAAACTTCAGACCAATGTCCCTGATGAATAATGAAAAATTTTCAATAAAATCCTAGCAAACCATATTTAGCTACACATCAAAAAAAAAATAATAATGATGATCCATCATGATAAGGTAGGCTTCAACCCAGAGATACAAGGATGGTTCAATATATGCAAATTTATAAATACAATTTACCATATACATTGAAGCAAAAATAAAGACCATACAATCCTCTCAATAGATGCAGAAAAGGCATTTGACAAAATTCAGCACCCTTTCATGATAAGAACTCTTAACTAAATAGGCACAGATGTAACAAACTTTAAAATTATAGAAATCATATATGAAAAACCCACAACCAACATCATATTAAACAGGAAAAATTAAGAGTATTCCATTTATAACTAGAACCAGGCAAGTTGCCCATTGTCACAACTTCTACTAAACATAGAGCAATCAGGCAAGAGAGAGTAATCAGGAATATTCAAATGGGGAAATAGGAGTTCAAACTACCACTCTTTGCTGATGATAGGATCTTGTAGTGAGAAAATCTCAAATATTCTGCTAAGAGACCCCTGGAATTGATAACTAAATTCAGCAATGTCTCAAGTTACAAAATCAATGTACACAAATCAGAAACATTCCTATGCACTAACAACAGTCAAGCAGAGAATCAAATCAAAGATTCAATACCCTTCACAACAGCAAAAAAGAAATAAAATACCTAGGAATATATTCATGAAGGAAGTGAAAGATCTCTATAAGAAGAACTAGGAAACACTGAGGAAGGAGATCAAAAAGGATTTAAACAAATGGAAAAACATATCATGCTCATGGATCAGCAGAATCAACATTCTGAAAATGGCAATACTGTTCAAAGTGATTTACAGATTCAATGCAATCTCCATTAAAATACTAGTGTCATTTTTCACAGAGATAGAAAAAATAATTCCATGCTTTATATAGAAGCAGAAAAGACTCTATATAGTCAAAACTACTGTAAGCAAAAAGCATAAACAAGATGCCATCAGATTTTCAGTTGTAGCACAAAGCTATAGTAACAAACCAGCATGGCACTGGCACAGGGACAGAGACATAGACCAGTGAATCAGAACAAGGAACACAGATGTAAAACCATCCTCTTATTGCCATCTGATCTTTGACAATGTAGACAATAACATACACTGGGGAAAAGAATCCCTATTCTATAAATGGTGCTTGGTAAAAATTGATAGGTACATGCAGAAGACCAAAACAGAATCTGCATCTATCACCACTTACAGAAATTAATTCACAATGGATAACAGACTTCAACCTAAGGCATGAAACTATAAGAATTCCAAAAGAAAATATTGGAAAAACCTTTACAGATATCTGCCTAGTCAAAGAATTTATGAAGAAGATCCCAAAAGCAATTGCAGAAACAACAAAAATAAATAAATGGGACTTAATCAAATTAAAAAGCTTCTGCACAGCCAAGGAATCAATCATTAGAGTGAACAGACAACATACAGAATGGGGAAAAATATTTGCATGCTATCCATTTGGTAAAGAACTGACACCCAGAATCTGAAAAGAACTCAAGCATACCAGCAAAAAAATAAAATGAAATAAAATAAAATAAAATAGCCCCATTAAAAAGTGGGCAAAAGACCTGAGCAGCAACTTTTCAAAAGAAGATAGACTAATGGCCAATAAACATGAAAAAATGCTCAAGGAGATGCAAATTCAAAACCACATTGAGATGCCACCTAACTCCAGTGAGAATGACTTTTATCAAAAGTTCCTAAACAATAAATGCTGGCATGGATGCACAAAAATAGGAACACTAGTATACTGTTGGTAGGATGGTAAACTAGTTATCCTCTATGGAAAATAGTATGAAGATACCTCAAAGAACTAAAAGTAGACCTACCATTTGATCCGACCACACCACTGTGAAGTATTTACCTAAAGGAAGATATTTTATGAAAAGACAACTGCACTCCAGTGTTTGTAGCAATACAATTCACATCTGTAAAGATGTAGAAATACCAAGTGTTTATCAGTATGTGAATGGATTAATAAAATGTGGTATATGTGCTACTTAGCCATAAAAAAGTGGTGAACTAATACTTTTTGTATTAACCTACATGGAATTGGAGACCATTCTTCTAAGTAAAGTATCACAAGGATGGAAAAACAAACACCATGTATACTTTCTATTAAATTGGAACTAATTGATTAACACTTGTGTGCACATATGGAAATAACACTCGTCAGAAATCAAGCAGGTGATGGTGGGTAGGAGGAGATGGGTAAATTCACATCTAAGAGGTACAATGCACACTATCTAGGTGATGGGAGCATAGTTATGACTTTGACTCAAACTTTACAAAAGCAACTTATGTAAACAAAAGATGTATACCACCATAATATTCTGAAAGAAAAAGAAATAATTTTTTTAAAGGCATTCTGCTGGCTGTAACTATGAAGTTGGAAGTAATAAGATGTTTATTGTACTTGCTTGTATGTTTTACACATGAATTGAATCTATGTTAAAAAAACAATAATATATTTTCTGCATCATTTATTAATCATTAGAAAGAACAAGTAAGTCTATAGAAATATTTTTGACATTCTCTCTTTCTCACCCGTAAAATTAGGAGAAAACAATAAAATGCATAAACAAATGTACACATGTACCCAAAACAGGCAAACTGGTCTCATAAAATCTAGGAGCAAATGGATAGGAGGAAAGGAGGAATAAATGGATTCAGGTGTATTTTATAGCACATTCACTTTCCTTTCCACACTCTAACTAGATTAATGTTTACATTAAGATTTTGGAGGCCTCACATGTCTAAGTCACATTTCTCAACACAGAAGCAAACTATTATTTTGCATAAATTTAATACTTTAGAATAGTATGCATTGCACTGAGACTTTGCAGAGCACAGGGTTACATGTGAAACTTTGATCTCCAAAACAATACCAGGATCAAAGTTTTCCATCATATATAAATCTCAACTAAAATAAAGTGATAATAGTCTAGTCAAGAAAAAGCAACCTGTACAAATGCCTTTGAATTGGTGTTACTCTATGTGGTTGGTGCATGACTGAATTAATTAATCATTTCTTTGAACTTCAATATTGTACTGTCATTAGGTTAGGAGTAAATGCCAGTCACTGTAAATCTATTTGAAATTCATTTTCACCATTAGTATTTTGTAAATTGAAAGAGAAAAGAGTCAAACTTTGTAGCTCTTGGAAATATACTATAGAGGAAGTTTATGATGTAAAGAATTAAGTGAGGGGATTTACCATCTTAATTAGAAAATTCTCATCCTAAATAAAGGACTGATTGAATTCGCAGTCATTTTTGTTGTTGTTGAAGTTAATTTGAGTGTCAACTGCTGTAATTAATGGCATTATTAATGTGAATTCAAGCAGAAGGAGCTGAATCACAGATTCCCCAATTACCGGCTACTTGAACATGAGCCAATTATATGACCTGTGCACCACAGTTGCTCCATTTGCAAAATGGGAATATTAATAGTAATTATCATAGAAGATAGGAAAAATCATTAATAAGAGAATAGTTGCAAAGTGTTTTCCACAGGTATCAATTGTGTAATATTTTCTATTTTTGAAAGTAACTAGCAAGGGCAGGAATTTTAAAAATTGTTCTGAGGAATTATAATGAGTCTATGGAAAAGCAGCTAAGTTGATCAATTGATAAGCCTGGGATTCTCCATCCTATGTTTCAATCAATGTAATTCTACTTTAATCTCTTGTATGTATTTTTTTCTTGTATGTATTTTTTAAATGGAGAATTTACATATTCCAATGTAATGAGAATATTATATAAACTTCCCATGTTTATACCATCACCTACTTTTATATAATAAACATTTCAGCATATTTTATATTGTGCCTTTATTCATAATATTTGGCTTCTAAAAGATTTCTGTTTTCTTTTTTTTTTTGGCCGGGGCAGGGTTTGAACCTGCCACCTCCGGCATATGGGACCGGCGCCCTACTGCTTGAGCCACAGGCGCCACCCTCTAAAAGATTTCTGATGTTAAAACAATAAATGAATTTGAAAACCACAGACTTTAAGGCTAAATACATTCCAGCAAGAAAAAAAAAAGTCTTTGCCATCAATTTGAGTAAGGACACCAAAATAAATGTTTTATGTACAGGTATATAAAGAGCACATCAGTTTTTCTGCATGTGTTTTTGTTTTTTTCTCAACTATGTTTTATTATTCACATAACATAACTGTGCATATTTTGGAGGTATGTGTGATATGATGATACATACATACAATGAATAATGATCAAATAGAAATATTTGGAATATACATCACCTCAAACATAAATATTGATGTTAGGAACATTATAATTCTTCTCTTCTAGCTATTTTAAATACACAATAAATTATTGTTAAATGTAGTTTATTTATTATACTATCAAGTCATAGAACATATTCCTCTCATCTAACAGTATTTCTGTAGTCATAAACCAATTTCTCTTCATTCTTTAATTCCTTACACTTTATAACCCCTGCTACCTATCGTTCTACTCTCTACTTCCAGGAAATGCACATTTTTAGCTCCTCTATTTGAGTGAGAACATGTGGTATTGTCTTTCTGTGCCTGGCTTATTTTCCTTAACATAATGACCTCCACTTCTATCAGTGTACTGCAAATGACAGAATTTCATTCAATTTTATGGCTGAATAGTATTTTTTGTGTATGTGAACTGTTTTCTTTATCTATTCATTTGCCAGAGGACACTTTGGTTAATTCCATATCTTGGTTTTTGGAACAGTGCTGAAATAAATATTAGAATGTCAGATAACTCTACAATATACTGATTTCCTTTCTTTGGGGTATTTACTCAACATGGAATTATTGGATCATATGCTAGTTCTATTATTTGTTTTTGTTTTTTGAGGAATTTTCTTGCCTTTTTTTATAATGAATACACTAATATACACTCCTACCAATAGTGTATAAAAGTTCCCTTTTCACTGCATCTTCACCAGCATTTGTTATCTTCTTTTTTAAATAATAGCCATTCTAAGGGGTGGAGACAAGATGGCTGAGTGAAGCCAGCTTTCCACAGAGGCTCCCATCCAGAAGAAGAGTTGAAAGACAGAAATTTAGAAAGTAACCTAGTGGATTAGAGCTGCACCAAGAGAGAAGGTTGAAGAATGCACATCAACTCTGCTGAGGCGAGCTGCGAATGCAAGGCTACAAACAAAAAGTGCAAAATCCATCACCAAGTGGACAGGAATCCCCTACCTCATAAGAACATCTTGGAGTACCCCATAAACAAACAAGCAGAGTTCAAAATTCCTTCGATTATACTCCACGGGAGAGACCCTCTAAAAACTGGAGCTACATCCCCTGCCAGGGTGCCATGGCACTCTCCTGCCAGGCATAAAGCTATATAAAACTGTATTTATTCTCTACCTGAAATTCTGAGCTCCCAGCACTCCCCACTCTGACTCTGAGGTCTGGAGGCCTGTCCCCCAGGAGTCCAGATTCTTGGGTGTTTGCTCGAAAGGCATGAACAGGGCATGGACTACTGCTGGCCAGTGCTGATTCTGCAGCATAGGAGTGAGGAGAGGATGGTCGGCTAAGAGGCGACCATGCCAGAGTGGCAGTGCCCTCAGGTGCAGAGCAGCAGCCATTTTGGGCAACAATAGGGATTACCCCTGGATATTCTGGAGTCACACCCTCTGTCTCTCTGGGCAACCAGAAGAAGCCAAGCATCTTATCAGGTGGCAACGACCAGCAGAAAAGATCTGGGATGGAAACGCAGGCCTCATGAGTAAAGGGTTTGCCTGAGGTGGTAATGACCTGGGTGAAGCACGGGGAATAGAGAATGCACAGGCAGTGCTGGCAGACTCCCATGGAGGGGCTGACCCAGAGGACTGCTTTACTGAGCCTAAGATGCACCCAGCCTTCAAGGGATCATCAGCCTAGACAAAGGAGGGCAGGAGGCTAGAATTGACAGCTAACTGTGCTGCGAATACAAACCTACAGCAGCAAAGACAGGACCTGAGTTGCAGGTTCTGTGATCTCAAAACAGCTTCTCTTCTGCATAGGAATTTAGCCAGGACACAAACAAATTCCACAAACTTGTTCTGTTCTGTCAGTAACATCAATCAGGGGTGGGGCTGGAACTGAGTGAACCAGGGCCCAAGCTTGTCAGGCCTCAAATCCCCTTGCTGGAGAGTGGCAGAGAGCAGCGGCCTGGCTGAGGAGACATAAATTTCCTTGTGATTCAGGTAGGTGCAAACTCCTGGAGTATCTGTTCATTGGAGGCAACTGGGTCACAGCCCTGCAGGGTTATCAGTGACTGGTTATGACAGAGGTGCAAGGTGGGGGAGGAGGCATCAACATTCTCAGACTAATCTATTTGCCGGGTGGGTCATCCTGACCTCATGGAGACCAAGGCAAGTCATATTTGAGTTGTCAGCACCGCCCTGTGATCTAGTTGCCAGAGAACTTTTAAACTCTCCCACCTGAGACAGTTGCTGACTGAGACAATTGATTTGGACCTTTTGAACTGAGCCAATCGGCTGAGGACTATACAAGTGGTGCCCTGGGTGTGTGGTTGTAGGAAGACTTGATTTTCCTTTTCCAATTGTTGCCTGTGTGGGGTGGGGTGACTTCATTGTTAGTATTTCTCCACAGCTGAGAATTCAACCCAGAGTAACTGTTTCACTAGGATCGGACAGAGACCAGCTGAAAACAATACAGAGCAACTTAGCCCCACCACACCAAGCAGGTCCCCAGTTTCTCAGGCCGTAGTACTGTACAGGTCCTAAACAAAGTTCAAGGGGAAAAGTTACAGACACCAGTCCCAGCTTTTGGGTAAAGGGCTGGTTAATCACTATTCTTGGAGACCCGAACCCCACTTTTCTTTAATCCCTCATTTAGTCAAATGATGTAAAATAATCATGGGGTGGAATCGGTGGAAAAACTCTGGCAACACGAATAACCAGAGTAGATCAACTCCCCCAAAGAAAGATATGGCAGATGTAACTGAAGATCCCATTCATAAACAGATGGCAGAGATGTCAGAAATCAAATTTAGAATTTGGATTGCAAACAAGATAAATAGAATGGAGAAAAAGTTGGAATTAGAAATTCAAGGAGCAATTCAAAAATTGGAATTGGAAATTCAAGGAACAATTCAAAAGTTGTTTCAACAATTCAATGAATTTAAAGATAAAACCACCAAAGATTGTGACACCTTGAAGCAAGAATTTTCAGCCCTCAAAGATCTGAAAAATACAGTAGAATCCCTCAGCAACAGAATGGAGCAAGCAGAACAAAGGATTTCTGACACCGAAGACAAAGCTTTTGAATGCTCTCAAACTCTCAAAGAGGAAGAGAAATGGAGAGCAAAAACAGATCATTCTCACAGAGAGCTCTGGAATAATTCAAAGAAGGCTAATATCCACCTCATTGGAATCCCTGAAAGTGATAAAGTGGCTTCGCAAGGTACAGAAGCTCTTCTCCATGAAATTATGAAAGAGGATTTTCCAGACATGCCAAGAGATTCTGAAATTCAAATAGTGGGCAGTTTCAGAACCCCAACAGGACTCGACCAGAATAAAACATCCCCCAGGCACATCATAATTAACTTCACTAAAGTTAATATGAAGGAGAAAATTCTCAAAGCTGCCAGATGTAAGAAAACCATAACCTACAAGGGAAGAAAATTAAAATGATTGCAGATCTCTCTGCTGAAAATTTTCAAGCCAGAAGAGGGTGGTCGCTGACTTTTAATCTCCTAAAACAAAATAACCCCAGATTCTGTATCCACCTAAACTGAGTTTCATTTATGATGGAGAAATTAAATACTTTAATGACATTCACATGTTGATGAAATTTGCCATAACCAAACCAGCTCTTCAGGATATTCTCAGACCTATCATCCATAATGACCAGCCCAATCCTCTACCACAAAAGTAAAATCACTCAGAAACTTTTGATCAAACTCCAACTTCCACAGTGGTGAAAGGATTAAAAATGTCCACTGGACTTTTGAAAGACTCGATACCCCAAATTTTACCAGACTTATCAATAATCTCCATTAATGTGAATGGCTTAAACTGTCCTCTAAAGAGGCACAGGTTGGCTGACTGTATACAAAAGCTTAAGCCAGATATTTGTCGCATATATGAATCTCACCTTACCTTAAAAGATAAATATAGACACAGGGTGACAGTATGGTCATCCATATTTCAGGCAAATGAAAAGCAGAAAAAAGCAGGTGTTGCAATTCTATGTACAGATACAATAGGTTTTAAACCAACAAAAGTAAGCAAGGATAAGAATGGTCACTTTATTTTTGTTAAGGGTAATACTCACTATGATGAGATTTCAATTATTAATATTTATGCACCAAACCAGAATGCACCTCAATTTATAAGAGAAACTATAACACACATGAGCAAATTGATTTCCTCCAGCTCCTTAATAGTCAGAGATTTTAATGCTCTTTGGCAGTGTTGGATAGATCCTCCAAGAAGAAGCCGAGCAAAGAAATTTTAGATGTAAACTTAATCATCCAACATTTGGATATAACAGACATCTACAGAATATTTCATCCCAATAAAACTGAATACACATACTTCTCATCAGCCCATAGAACATACTCCAAAATCGATCACATCTTAGGTCATAAGTCTAACCTCAGTAAACTTAAAGGAATAGAAATTATTCCTTGCATCTTCTCTGACCACCATAGAATAAAAGTCCAACTCAGTAACAACAGGAATCTGCATATTTATACAAAAACATAGAAGTTAAATAACCTTATGCTGAATGATACCTGAGTCGTAGATAAGAGTAATAAGAAATTGCCAAATTTTTGGAACAAAACAACAATGAAGACACGAATTATCAGAACCTCTGGGATACTGCAAAGGCAGTCCTAACAGGGAAATTTATAGCACTGCAAGCCTTCCTCAGAGAATGGAAAGAGAGGAAGTTAAAAAATTAATGGGACAACTCAAGCAACTGTAAAAGGATGAACATTCCTACCCCAAACCCAGTAGAAGAAAAGAAATAACCAAAATTAGAGCATAATTAAATGAAATTGAAAACAAAAGAATTATATAACAGATCAATAAATCAAAAAGTTGGTTTTTTGAAAAGGTCAATAAAATAGATAAACCTTTGGCTAACCTAACCAGGAAAAAAAGAGTAAAATCTCTAATTTCATCAATCAGAAATGATAAAGAGGAAATAACAACAGACTCCTCAGAAATTCATAAATCCTTAATGAATACTACAAGAAACTTTATTCTCAGAAATATGAAAATCCGAAGGAAATTGACTGATACTTGGAAGCACGTCACTTCCCAAGACTTAGCCAGAATCAAGTGGAAATGTTGAACAGGCCCATATCAAGTTCGGAAATAGCATCAACCATACAAAATCTCCCTAAAAATAAAAGCCTAGGACCAGTTGGCTTCACGTCAGAAATCTACCAAACCATTAAAGAGGAATTAGTACCTATATTACTCAACCTGTTCCAAAGTATAGAAAACGAAGGAATACTACCTAACACATTCTATGAAACAAACATAAACCTGATCCCCCAAACCAGGAAAAGACCCCACAAGAAAAGAAAATTATAGACCAATATCAATAATGAATATAGATGCAAAAATATTCAACAAGATCCTAACAAACAGAATCCAGCAACACATCAAACAAATTATACATCATGACAAAGTCAATTTTATCCCAGGGTCTCAAGGCTGGTTCAATATACATAAATCTATAAATATAATTCAGCACATAAATTTAAAAATGAAGACCATATGATTCTCTTAATTGATGCAGAAAAGCTTTCAATAATATCCAGCATCCCTTCATGATCAGAAAACTTAAGAAAATTGATATAGAGAAGACATTTCTTAAATTGATGGAGGCCATATACAGTAAACCCACAGCCAATATCGTATTGAATGGAGTTAAACTGAAATCATTTCCCTCAGATCAGGAACCAGACAAGGTTGCCCATTGTCTCCACTGCACTTTAACATTGTAATGCAAGTTTTATCCATCACAATTAGGGAAGGAAAGCTGATAAAGGGTATCCATATGGGGTCAGAAGAGATCAAACATTCACTCTCTGCAGATCATATGATTGAATATCTGGAAAACACAAGGGATTCTACTATAAAACTCTTAGAAGTGATCAAGGTATACAGTAGCGTCTCAGGTTACAAAATCAACATTCATAAATCAGTAGACTTTATATATACCAACAATAGTCAGGCTGAAAAAACTGTTAAGGGCTCTATTCCATTCACAGTAGTGCCAAAGAATATGAAATATTTGGGAGTTTATCTAACAAAGGACGTGAAAGATCTATATAAAGAGAACTATGAAGCTCTAAGAAAAGAAATAACTGAAAATGTTAACAAATGGAGAAACATACCATGCTCATGGCTGGGAAGAATCAACATTGTTAAAATGTTCATACTACCCAAAGCAATATACAATTTTAATGCAATCCCTATTAAAGCTCCACTTTCATATTTTAAAGATCTCAAAAAAAATAATACTTTGTTTCATATGGAATCAGAAAAACCTCAAATAGCCAAGACATTACTCAGAAATAAAAACAAAGCAGGAGGAATCATGCTATCAGACCTCAGACTATACTAAATTCATAGTGATCAAAACAGCATGGTACTGGCACAAAAACAGAGAAGTAGATGTACAGAACAGAATAGAGAACCAAGAGATAAATCCAGCTAATTACCATGATTTGATCTTTGACAAGCCAATTAAAAAATTCAGTGGGGAAAAGATTCCCTATTTAACAAATGGTGCTGGGTGAACTGGCTGGCAACCTGTAGAAGACTGAAACTGGACCCATACTTTTCACCATTAACTAAGATAGACACTCACTGGATTAAAGATTCAAACTTAAGACTTGAAACTATAAAAATACTAGAAGAGAGTGGAGGGAAAACTCTTGAGGAAATCAGCCTGGGCGAATATTTTATCAGGAGGACCCCCCGGGCAATTGAAGCAGCATCAAAAATACACTACTGGGACCTGATCAAACTAAAAAGCTTCTGCACAACCAAGAACACAGTGAGTAAAGCAAGCAGACAGCCCTCAGAATGGGAGAAGATATTTTCAGGTTATGTCTCTGACAAAAGTTTAATAACCAGAATCCACAGAGAACTTATAAGCAAGAAAAGAACAAGTGATCCCATTGCAGGCTGGGCAAGGGACTTGAAGAGAAACTTCTCTGAAGAAGATAAGCACACGGCCTACAGACATATGGAAAAATACTCATCATCTTTAATAATCAGAGAAATGCAAATCAAAACTACTTTGAGATATCATCTAACTCCAGTAAGATTAGCCCGTATCACAAAATCCTAAGACCAGAGATGTTGGCGTTGATGTGGAGAAAAGAGAACACTTCTACACTGCTGGTGGGAACACAAATTAATACATTCCTTTTGGAAAGATGTTTGGAGAACACTTAGAGATCTAAAAATAGACAGCCATTTGATCCTATAATTCCTCTACTAGGTATATATCCAGAAGACCAAAAATCACATTATAACAAAGATATTTGTACCAGAATGTTTATTGCAGCCCAATTCATAACTGCTAAGTCATGGAAAAAGCCCAAGTGGCCATTGATCCACGAATAGATTAATAAGTTGTGGTATATGTACACCATGGAATATTATGCAGCCTTAAAGAAAGATGGAGACTTTACCTCTTTCATGTTCACATGGATGGAGCTGGAACATATTCTTCTCAGTAAAGTATCTCAAGAATGGAAGAAAATGTATCCAATGTACTCAGCCCTACTATGAATCTAATTTATGGCTTTCATATGAAAGCTATAACCCAGTTACAACCTAAGAATAAGGGGAAGGGGGAGAGGAAGGGGAGGGAGGGGGGAGGCTGGGCAGAGGGAGGGTGATTGGTGGTAATACACCTATGGTGCATCTTACAAGGGTACATGTGAAACTTAGTAAATGTAGAATCTAAATGTCTTAACACAATATCTAAGAATCTGCAAAGAAAACTATGTTAACCAGTGTGATGAAAATGTGTCAAACGGTCTATAAAACCAGTGTATGGTGCCCCATGATCGCACTAATATACCCAGCTATGATTTAATTTAAAAAAAAAAGAAAGATAGAAAAAGAAAAATGAAGGTAAAACTTAAGGCATGCAAGGGAGAAATGCCTGACAAAGGAAGGAGAAACTTATTTATGGTGTATTTTATTGTATATATAAGGAATCCTCTTAATGCCTATGACACTTCTTACCTCATATTCATGTGTGAAAAATTACCTGTAAAATCACAAATGACAGGCTATATGCTCTTAAGGAGACTTTGTGTTCAGGGATTCCTGAGCAGACCTCTGATCACAGATTCTAAGGATACTTCCAAAGTATAAATGAAGTCCATAAATTGCTGTCAATATTTCCTAAGGTAGAATAGTATTTGTGCATAGGCTAAGTAGTAGGTTAAATTTTTGTTTTTGATGTGAAATGAAAAGAAATAAATTATATTGGTTACTTCTTGGTAACCAGAAGCACTGATTAAATGGAAAATGAACCCGGTCTCCCTGGGCAACCAGAGACTCTAAGTATAGGATTTGCCTGAGGCTACTCCAACTTGCAAACTGGGGAAACTCCCAGGGCAGGGCTGACCCAGAGGTCCGCTTTACTGAACCTAAGATGCACCTGGCCCTCAGGGGATCGTCAGCCTACAGACAATACAAGAGCAAAGACAAGCTGATTTGGAACTCAATTCAGCTTCTCTTCTGCAGGGGAACCGCAGAGTTCTTATGTTCTGTTCTGTCAGTAACATTAATCAGGGGTGAGACTGGACCTGAATGAAAACCACCAACCTTCATCAAGCGCCCGAGGTTGTCAGGCCTCACCTCCCCCTGCAAGAGAGAGGCAGAGCGCAGCAGCCTGGCAGACTTCCTTGTGATTCAGGCAGGTGCAAACTCCTGGAGTACCGATTCACTACAGGAAAATGGGTCAGCCAACTGCAGGACTATCGGTGACTGGGTGTGAAAGCGGTGCAAGGTGGGGTAGGAGGCATCAAACTTCCCAGACTGATCTATTGGCTGGGTGGCTCCTCCTGACTCCACACAGCACTGGAGCAAGCCACACCAGAGTAAGTCACCAGACCCCTGTGATCCAGTTCACAGAGACCTCTTAAACTATCTCACCCAAGACAGGTGCAGACTGAGACAACTGATTTGGACTTTTTGAACTGAACCAATCGCCTGAGGACAAATCAGGTGGTGCCCTGGGTGCACGGTGGTAGGAAGGTTTGATTTTTCTTTTCCAATTGTTTGCCAGTGGGAGCTGGGGTGACTTAATTGCTAATATTTCTCCACAGCTGAGACTTCAATCCAGAGTATCTGTTTCACTAGGGTGGAACAGAAACCAGCTGAAAACAAGAAAGAACCACTTAGCAGCACCACACCAGACAGGACCCCAGTTTCTCAGGCCACAACACTGTATAGGCCCTCGACAAAGCCCCAGGGGAAACAATCAGAGGGAGTAAAAGAGCCATGGGGCGGAATCAGCGGAAAAACTCTGGTGACATGAATAACCAGAATAGATCAACAACCCCAAGGAAAGATATGGCAGATGCAATTGAAGATCCCATTTATAAACAACTGGCTGAGATGTCAGAAATCGAATTCAGAATTTGGATTGCAGACAAGATTAACAAAGTGGAATTAGGAATTTGAGGAGAAATTCAAAAGTTGTCTCAAGAATTTAACGAATTTAAAGACAAAACCACCAAAGACTTAGACACACTGAAGCAAGAATTTGCAGCCCTCAAAGATACGAAAAATACAGTAGAATCCCACAACAACAGAATGGAGCAAGCAGAAGAAAGGATTTCTGACATCAAAGATAAAGCCTTTGAACGTTCCCAAACTCTCAAAGAGGAAGAGAAATGGAGAGCAAAAACAGAACATTCTCTCAGAGAGCTCTGGGATAATTCGAAGAAGGAGAATATCTGAATCATAGGAGTTCCAGAAACAGATGAAGTGGCCTCACTGGGCACAGAGGCCCTTCTGCATGAAATTATAAAAGAGAATTTTCCAGATATGCCTAGAGATTCTGAAATTCAGATAGCGGACAGCTTCAGAATCCCAGCACGAATTAACCCCAATAAGACACCCCCGAGGCATATCATAATTAACTTCACTAAAGTTAATATGAAGGAGAAAATCCTCAAAGCTGCCAGGAGAAAGAAAACCATTACCTTCAAAGGGAAGAATATTGGAATGACTGCAGATCTCTCTGCTGAAACTTTTCAAGCCAGAAGAGGGTGGTCACCGACTTTTAATCTCCTAAAGCAAAATAACTTTCAACCCCAGATCTTGTATCCAGCTAAACTGAGATTCATTTATGATGGAGAAATTAAATACTTTAATGACATTCGTATGTTGAAGAAATTTGCCATAACCAAACTAGCTCTTCAGGATATTCTCAGACCTATCCTCCATAATGACCAACCCAATCCTATACCACAAAAGTAAACTCACTCAGAAACTTCGGATCAAACTCCAATTTCCACACTGGCGAAAGGATTAAAAATGCCCACTGGACTTTGGAAAATCTCGATACACAAAACTAAACCAGACTTATCAATATTCTCCATTAATGTGAACGGCTTAAACTGTCCTCTAAAGAGGCATAGGTTAGCTGACTGGATACAAAAACTCAGGCCAGATATCTGTTGCATACAAGAGTCACATCTTGATTTAAAAGACAAATAAGACTGAGGGTGAAAGGATGGTCATCCATATTTCGGGCAAATGGTAATCAGAAAAAAGCAGGTGTTGCAATTTTATTTGCAGATGCAATAGGCTTTAAACCAACAAAAATAAGGAAGTACAAGAATGGTCACTTTATATTTGTTAAGGGTAATACTCAATATGATGAGATTTCAATTATTAATATCTATGCACCCAACCAGAATGCACCTCAATTTATAAGAGAAACTCTAACACACATGAGCAACTTGATTTCCTCCAGCTCCATAATAGTCGGAGATTTCAACACTCCTTTGGCAGTGTTGGATCCATCCTCCAACAAGAAGCTGAGCAAAGAAATCTTAGATTTAAACCTAACCATCCAACATTTGGATTTAGCAGACATCTACAGAATATTTCATCTCAAAATAACTGAATACACATACTTCTCCTCAGCCCATGGAACTTACTCCAAAATTGATCACATCTTAGGTCAGAAGTCTAACCTCAGTAAATTTAAACGAATAGAAACTATTCCATGCATTTTCTCGGACTACCATGGAATAAAACTTGAGCTGAGTAACAACAGGAATCTGCATGGTCATACAAAAACATGGAAGTTAAATAACCTTATGCTGAATGATAGCTGTGTCAGAGATGAGAATAAGAAAGAAATCGCCAACTTTTTGAAAGAAAACAACAATGAAGACACGAACTATCAGAACCTCTGGGACACCGCAAAGGCAGATCTAAGAGGGAAATTTATAGCACTGCAAGCCTTCCTCAAGAGAACGAAAAGAGAGGAAGTTAACAACTTAATGGGACATCTCAAGCAACTGGAAAAGGAAGAACATTCCAAACCCATACCCAGTAGAAGAAAAGAAATAACCAAAATTAGAGCAGAATTAAATGAAATTGAAAATGAAAGAATAATACAACAGATCAATAAATCAAAAAGCTGGTTTTTCAAAAACGTCAATAAAGTAGATAAACCTTGGCCAACCTAATCAGGAAAAAAGGAGTAAAATGTCTAATCTCATCAGTCAGAAACAACAAAGACGAAATAACAACACACTCCTCAGAAATCAAAAAAAATCCTTAATGAATATTACAAGAAACTTAATTCTCAAAAATATGAAAATCTGAAGGAAACTGACCGATACTTGGAAGCACGTCACCTTCCAAGACTTAGCCAGAATCAAGTGGAAATGTTGAACAGGCTCATATCAAGTTTGGAAATAGCAACAACCATACAAAACCTCCCTAAAAAGAAAAGCCCGGGACCAGGTGGTTTCAAGTCAGAATTCTACCAAACTTTTAAAGAGGAATTAGTACCTATATTACTCAACCTGTTCCAAAAGGTAGAAAAAGAAGGAAGACTACCTAACATGTTCTATGAAGCAAACATCACCCTGATCCCCAAACCAGGAAAAGACCCAACAAAAAAAGAAAATTATAGACCAATATCACTAATGAATATAGATGCAAAAATATTCAACAAGGTCCTAACAAACAGAATCCAGCAACACATCAAACAAATTATATATGATGACCAAGCCGGTTTTATCCCAGGGTCTCAAGGCTGGTTCAATATACGTAAATCTATAAATGTAATCCAGCACATAAACGAATTAAAAAACAAAGACTACATGATTCTCTCAATCGATGCAGAAAAAGCTTTTGATAATATCCAGCATCCGTTCATGTTCAGAACACTTAAGAAAATTGGTATAGAAGGAACATTTCTTAAACTGATAGAGACCATCTACAGCAAACCCACAGCCAACATCATATTGAATGGAGTTAAATTGGAATGATTTCCACTCAGATCAGGAACCAGACAAGGCTTCCTATTGTCTCTATTGCTTTTTAACATTGTAATGGAAGTTTTAGCCACTGCAATTAGGGAAGAAAAGGTGATCAAGGGTATCCATATAGGGTCAGAAGAGATCAACTTTCGCTCTTCACAGATGATATGATTGTATATCTGGAAAACACTAGGGAATCTACTACAAAACTCTTAGAATTGATCAAGGAATACAGCAGCATCTCAGGTTACAAAATCAACATTCATAAATCGGTAGCCTTTATATATACCAACAATAGTCAAGTTGAAAAAACAGTTAAGGACTCTATCCCATTCACAGTAGTGCCAAAGAAGATGAAATATTTGGGAATTTATCTAACAGAGGACGTGAAAGATCTCTATAAAGAGAACTATGAAACTCTAAGAAAAGAAATAGCTGAAAATATTAACAAATGGAAAAACATACCACGCTCATGGCTGGGAAGAATCAACATTGTTAAAATGTCCAAACTACCCAAAGCAATATATAATTTCAATGCAATCCCTATTAAAGCTCCACTGTTATACTTTAAAGATCTTGAAAAAATAATACTTCATTTTATACGGAATCAGAAACAACCTTGAATAGCCAAGACATTACTCAGAAATAAAAACAAAGCAGGAGGAATTATGCTACCAGACCTCAATACTACAAATCAATAGTGATCAAAACAGCATGGTATTGGCACAAAAACAGAGAAGTAAATGTCTGGAACAGAATAGAGAACCAAGAGATGAACCCAGCTACTTACCGTTATTTAATCTTTGACAAGCCAATTAAAAACATTCAGTGGGGAAAAGATTCCCTATTTAACAAATGGTGCTGGGTGAACTGGCTGGCAAGCTGTAGAAGACTGAAACTGGACCCACACCTTTCACAATTAACTAAGATAGACTCTCACTGGATCAAAGATTTAAACTTAAGACATGAAACTATAAAGATACAAGAGGAGAGTGCAGGGAAAACCCTTGAAGAAATCGGTCTGGGTGAGTATTTTATGAGGAGGACCCCCTGGGCAATTGAAGCAGCTTCAAAAATATACTACTGTGACTTGATCAAACTAAAAAGCTTCTGCACAGCCAAGAACATAGTAAGTAAAGCAAGCAATCAGCCCTCAGAATGGGAGAAGATATTTGCAGGTTATGTCTCCGACAAAGGTTTAATACCCAGAATCCACAGAGAACTCAAACGCATTAGCAAGAATAGAACAAGGGATCCCATCGCAGGCTGGGCAAGAGATTTGAAGAGAAACTTCTCTGAAGAAGACAGGCGTGCAGCCTTCAGACATATGAAAAAATGCTCATCATCTTTAATCATCAGAGAAATGCAAATCAAAACTACTTTGAGATATAATCTAACTCCACTGAGACTAGCCTATATCACAAAATCCCAAGACCAGAGATGTTGGCGCGGATGTGGAGAAAAGGGAACACTTTTGCACTGCTGGTGACAATGCAAATTAATACATTCCTTTTGGAAAGAGATATGGAGAACACTTAGAGATCTAAAAATAGATCTGCCATTCAATCCTGTAATCGCTCTACTGGGCATATACCCAGAAGACCAAAAATCACATCATAACAAAGATATTTGTACCAGAATGTTTATTGCAGCCCAATTCATAATTGCTAAGTCATGGAAGAAGCCCAAGTGCCCATCGATCCACGAATGGATTAATAAATTGTGGTATATGTAATACCATGGAATATTATGCAACCTTAAAGAAAGATGGAGACTTTACCTCTTTCATGTTTACATGGATGGAGCTGGAACATATTCTTCTTAGTAAAGTATCTCAAGAATGGAAGAAAAAGTACCCAATGTACTCAGCCCTACTATGAAACTAATTTAGGGTTTTCACATGAAAGCTATAACCCAGTTACAACCTAAAAATAGGGGGAAGGTGGAAAGGGAGGGGAGGGATGGTGGAGGTGGGTAGAGGGAAGGGGATTAGTGGGATTACATCAGCGGTGCATTTTACAAGGGTATATGTGAAACTTGGTAAACAGTCTGTGAAGCTAGTGAATGATGCCGCATGACTATATCAATGTACACAGCTATGATTTAATAAAAAAAATTAAAAAAATAAATGGAAAATGAATAATAAAAATAAGAAAACAAATGATTACTTAAAAAAAAAAAGCTGTTCTAGCTGGTGTGAAATAATATCACATTGCTCTTTTGATTTGCATTTCCTGAGTTTTCATATGCCTGTTGGCCGTTTGTAAGTTTTCTTTTGAGAAATGTCTAAACAAATTTTTGCCTATCTCAAATTGGATTATTTAGATGGTTTTGTTTGTTTTGGTTTGATTTTTCGTTTGCTATGGGATTGAGTTCCTAATATATTTTTGTAATGAATCCCTTGTCAGATAGATAGCTTTCAAACATTTTCTCCCATTCTTTAAGTTGTCTCTTAACTTTGCTAATTGTTTTCTTTGCTGGGCAGAAGTTTGTTTGGTTGTTTTAGTTCCAGGTAGTACAATTTGTTTATTTTTGCTTTGGTTGCATGTGCTTTTGCGGTATTATCCTAGAAATCTTTGCCCAAACTAATGTTCTATAGCATAGCATTTCCCAGAGATTTTTCTAGTAGTTTGATAGTTTCAGGTCTTACATGCGTCTTTAACCCATATTTAGTTGCATTTTGTATATGGTGAGAGATAGCAGTTTAGTTTCATTCTTCTGCATAAAGATATCCAGTTTTCTCAGTGCCACTTATTTAAAGACTATCCTTTCCTCAATGAACATTATGAGGACTTTTGCAGCAAATAAGTTGGCTATAAATAGGTGGATTTACTTCTAGGTTCTCTCTTGTTTTCTAGTGGCCTGTGTGCCTGTTTTTATGCCAGTGCCATGCTATTTTGGTTAGTAAAACTTTGTAGTGCAATTAGAAATCAGGCAGTATAATACCTCAATATTTGTTTTTTGTTGTTGTTGTTCAGCATTGCTTTAACTAGTCAGTGTCTTTTATGGTTCCATACAAATTTTAAATTTACTTTTTCTATTTCTATGAAGAATGTCATTAGGATTTTGATAAAGATTGCATTTAATTAGTGGATCATTTTGGGTAGTATAGATATTTTAAAACTTAATTCCTCTAATCCATGGACTATCCCTCTATATTTTGAAACCTTTAATTTCTTTTATCACTTGTTTATAGTCTTACTTGTACAGATATTTCAGTTCTTGGATTAAATTTATTTCTAGGTTTTCTTTTTTGGAGCTATTGAAAATGGAGCTATTTCCTTTTCAGGTATTGTCTGTTATATAGAAATGCTAATGATTTGGGGGAGTTGACCTTTCATCAGTTTGTTTATCAGTTCTAAGAGTTATATTATCCTTAGCTTTTTATCATGATAAGATTATGTCATCTATAGACTTTGAGGGATCCCAGAACAGGTTCCTGTACCCTCACTATGAGCCTATGAGTGAGATTGGAAAGCACATGCTCTGGTGTTTACAGCAGAACTGGGTGATTTTTCATTCACAGGACAGTGACTAATTTGTTAAGCAGCAAGAAAAAATATTTATGCTCTGGTTCACCCTTTTGTTTCCCCCATTATAAACTTCACTCTTCACTGTTTATTTAAATGTATATATATGCTCCTGTCTAGTCTAATACAACTCTCCCTCCTACAAAAGCATTTTATAGTCTGCAACTCCTTTCCGAAAGGGGATATGCCAAAGCTTCATATCACTGCATCTAACTCCTTGTTCAGGATTTTTTAGTGATGCCCATTTCTTCTCTAAGAAAAAGTCTTCAAATGTAAGAAGAGGCTCCAAGTACTTGGTATTCTAAAACTGATAGGAGTCTTAAAACCACATCCAACTGCCAGTCTAATATCTAAGACCTGGCCTGAGTCAAAGTGGGTGCTTCCTGAAGCTAGTGTCGTAAAACTATAAACCTGGGATATGTGAGCAGTTGTTCACTGGTCACTCTAATCCTCACTTGTAATTCAGTTTTTCTCTGCTACTGTCTTTGATCTTTGTGGCAAAAAAATGGCATTGTATCATTAAAAATATGTATGTTACTTCAAACCAAAAACAATAAGAAAAATCCTGTCATTTGCAAACAAGGCTAATTTGACTTTGTCCTTTCCAATTTGGACTTCCTTTTTCTTTTTCTCTTGTCTTATTGCTCTATCTAGCACTTCCAATATTATGTTGAGTAAAACTGGTGAAAGCTGTCATGTTTGTCTTGTTCCAGGTCTTAAGGGAAAAGCTTTTAATTTTTCCCCATTTAGTATATTAACTGTGGGCTTGATATATATGGCCTTAATTATGTTATGTTCCTTTTACACCAAATTTTTGAGTTTTTTTTTTTTTGTCATGAAGATGTGTTGCATTTTATTGAATGATTGATTTGTCTGCATCTATTGAAATAATCATATGACTTTTGTCCTTGATTCTGTTGACATGATATATCATATTTATTGATTTGCATATGTTGAACTATACTTCCCTCAGTGGGATAATATTACCAAACTCAAAATGGGGTCCAGCCTAGGTCATGTTATTTGCTGCACAAAGAGCCAATTATTGAGACAATGAGGGCTGCCAAGAAAGAGAGATATTTTTAATGTGAATAAGGTCTGTTTAGAGGATGAGGGAAATAGTCTCAAATCTTTCTCTCTAACTGCCTAAGGGGTAAGAGCAATCATGGTGGGTTGTAAAAGGCAGGTCAGGTTGCTGTGGGGTTTGCAGTCATAGGGTCTTCAGGTGGTCTGATATGAGAATCAGCTCTTGGTGATGTAGAGTCCTGTGGAGAGGCTATCTAAGTCTGGCTGTTAGGCTTTACTAGTAAAGTCTGACAGAAAAAAAAATAGGGAAGGTGTCATTTTGCAGGACTGATTATAATAAATTCTATTTGACCATGATGAACAATCTTTTTAATGTGTTGTTGAATTCTATTTGCTAATATCTAGTGAAATATTTTCATACTGATATTCATTCGGGAAAATGGCCCATAGTTTTCCTTTTTTGTTGTGTCTGTCTGATTCTGGTATCAGTATAATGCTGGCTTCATTGAGTGTTTGGATATAGTTCTCTTCATTTTTTTAATGGTTTGATTAGAATTGATGTTAGTTTTCTCTAAATGTTTGGTAAAATTCAGTAGTGGAGGCTTCAGGGTCTGAGCTTTTCTTTGATAGGAGATTTTTTTGATTACTGCTTTGATCTTATTACTCATTGGTCTGCCCAGGTTTTCCATTTCTTCCTGCTTTAATCTTGGTGGGTTGTATGTTGCCAGGAATGTTGAGTTCACTGTGTACTCAGCCTTCTCATCTTTACCTACACTCTCTCCCTTGGTGATCCAGTCAAATTCTGTTGTTTTAAACTCCATTGGCAAACAAGTGATTTTTTTCTCTACGACTGACTTTCCCAAATGCATAAGCTATGCATATGGATACCTAATATGTATTTTAAATATAAAATGTACAAATTAGTACTCTACATTTTCTCACTCATGACATTTCAGTTTTCTTCATCTCAGTAATGATAATGCTATTCATCCATTTATTCAAACCAAACTATAGTGATTATGTTTGTTTTTTTGTTTGTTTTGCAGTTTTATGCTGGGGCTGGGTTTGAACCCACCACCCCTGATATATGGGGCCGATACCCTACTCCTTGAGCCACAGGCACAGCCCATCTAGTCACTCTTTACCATACTCACTGATACGAACTTCAATGATCTCCATGCCTCTTCTTTTGCCCTTTTGTAATTCATTCTCAATATAGCAACCTGAGAGGCCTTTTAAAAATTTAGATCAGGTGGCAACATTCACCAGCACAAAATTCTCCAAGGGGTTTTTGTTGTTCTCTGAATACAACCCAAATGCATCACAAGAACCTGTATTACCTCTCCCTCCATCTCTTGAACTGCTCTTACCATTATTTACAACATTCCAAACACATGGCTTTTGCCATTGTTGTTGCTATTCTTCAAATAATCACAACACACGTATTTCTATCTTTGGCCTTTGTGTTTACTGTTCCCTGTGACAGAGGTATAATTTTTTGGAGGGAGGGCAAAATTTTCATTCTCTGTTGCCGCGGACCACCCTGTCGGTGGGCTTCAGTCCGAGGGAAAGCAGGGAAACGGAGTCAGGTTGGTTGAAAGGTCGACGCAGGAAAATGACAGTCTGGCACACTACGGGTGAAGTATGCAGCTGCGTTTTACTGAGTTCAGAAGTTGGTATTTATACATTTTACACAAAGCATTACAGGTTACACAAAGTATTTTTACAACTTGCTGACTTTTACAAGTTATATTTTAAGTTTGCAAACGAGGGTAGTTATCCATTACTATTTTTCAATATCCTGCCCTTAAGGAGAACAAAGGTTAGTGGTTATCAGCGAAAACTACTTGCTTCCTCTTGCTTCCTCTTATCTGTGGAATGTTAGTATAGTGTAATTCTTTACATTTGTGTTTAAGTAATAGTAAAGGCATAATTTGTTTTAAGGCTCTTATTAGATATATAAATTTTAAGTTAATGTTGGTTATATATACTTTTATTATGTGCTTATTATTAATCATATGTGCTTATTCTATTGTGATTTGATTGATTAGAAATGTAGTGAAGTAAGATGTTTTTTAAGGAAAGTTTTACTGTGGGTGGTGATGGTGCATGTCGTGTTGGAACATCTTGTTTGCTGTGCCTGCATTGTCTTAGCCCACTGGCGTTTATGGTGGGGACTTGCTTTTGTGCAGGCTTACTTGGAGCCACTGAGTCTGGCACAGTCATACTTCTAGTGCTGTTTCTGGATCAACTATCATTGTGTTCATTCTTTAAAACCGTATTGCTTACTTATCAGGACAAACAGACATTCAGCTTAACATACACGTACACTGTAACAGAAAGCCATACCCTTAGGTTAATGCAACAAAAAACAGCATGCTGGGCAACATCTCTGTCGCTGCGCACACTGGGGGTGCTGGGGGCTTTGCTCCGGGGAGCACAGACCTCCTTTCCGTCGTTTTACAATGCGGACAGCGCCACCTCGCTGCGGCTTGGTGCCGAGGGTGCGGCACTCTGTAGCTTCTTCATATCCTATAGGGCTCTACTTAAATATCATCCCTGTGGAGAGTCTTCTGTTCACCACCCAACCCAAAGTAGATGGTCTCCTCTCCCCAGGACTGTCATTACAACACTTCTCACTATCTGAAATTATCATTTTTATTTCTTAGTTTTATCTTCTGTCTCTTTTTTTTTCCTAGAAATTTTTATGAGAGCATGGACTTTGACTCTTCTGTTAAGTGAATTTTTGCCAGCGTTTAGGTATGCGCTGACATAATATATATTTTTGTGATAGTAGTTAAATAAATAAAAATATTATTAAATAGTGTGGTGTGGACTACTGTTCTTTACCTTAACTATAGCTCCGCCTATTGTCAAATGAATTTTAGTTACTTATTTCATTTCCTAGAGTAATTTTTCCTATCTTTTAAACAGAGATAATCACTCAGATATATTATTGTCAGGAAGATAGCATGAAATGATATGCAACTTATTCTTCATTCTCTTCTACTTGGGATCCATTCCCTACCCTGCTCCATCCTACTCTGTCCTATGATTAGCATTCATGACTTTTATCTCCTAGATCCATTTTCCCTTAAGTTTCTCTTTCAGATCCAGCAATGGTAGAATTCTTTCCCCATACTCTTCCTGTCCAGCCATGGCTTCTTTACCAAATGACAATGATAGTGGCTTCTGCCTGGCAGCTCTTATTCCCTTCTAAGTCCCACCTCTTGTCAGGCACTGATAATGCCATTCCTTCTTCTTGCCTTTTCAGGGATGGATCTTAAAGCCTTCCCACTGTTATTAGAACCTGGACGCCTTATTTCCCTTACATTTGCAAACAGTTCTTTCCTTAATTAACTTTAGCTAAACCTTTTCAGGTGAGCATTTATTTCTTGCCAGACTAGGACTGACACTGATATTGCATGTGGGCATTTTCTGTACTTTCTAGTGACAATTTATTTCAGCAATATTTATTGAGCACCTATTGCATATTTGGAACTAAATAAGTATTCAACATATTTATCTAACATATGTAGATATGTGTGTCATGCATACATTTTATTTAAACAAGAAAGTATGACATAATTAAAATTCAAAATAAAGCACAACCAAATTAAAATATGAGTTAAGAAAATGCAGCAGAATATTTGTGTTCTACTGGGTTGCTATTGCTTTTGTTACTGTCTCTGTTGATTTTATGTACATATCATGGAAAAAGAAAGTACATACACATATACATATAGACACATAAACATACACATGTAAATAGGATTATTTGTGCTTGATTTGTACTTGTAGCCGCAATTTATCAAATTCAAGAATAAGTAATACACAGGCACTTATACATATATTCACTAGCATGATCTATAAATGCAGCACTGAGTGGAGAAACTAAGATGACTGAGTAGAGGCAGCGTTCGCTAGAGGCTCCTGTCCAGAGGGATAGATACTAGACAGAAGTGGACTCAGTGGAACCAAAAGGAGGGAGCTGAGCTAAGAAAGAAGATAGACAAGTGCACATAATCTCTTCTGAGGCAAGCTGCGACTCCAAGTAAACAAATTCTAGGAACAAAGCACAGCACCAAGAAGACAAGAAACCCTCCCCCAAGTGGAAGGCTTGCTGTGGGCTCTCTGCAAGTGAGCAGGGAACAAAAGATCTCTTGTTTTATCCCACAGGAGAGAGCCACTAAACAACAGGCCTCCTTCTCCAGGAAGGTCCCACTTGTGAGCAGAGGCATCATCCTGCGTGGCATAAAATTGAATAAATATTTTCTCTGCAATTCTGAACCCCCAGTCCATCCTTCCCCCCACACCTGGTGGTCTTAAGATCTGCCCCTTGCAGAGTCCAGAGTGTTTGTCAATTAATTCCCTGAAAGGCCTGGGCATTGTGTGGGCTGCTGGACAGCAGCATTGGAACAATGACCCAAGTGGAAACTGAGGGTGCGGGAAGAGACTGATGCCCAGGAGAGAGACACACACCCTTACAGTACACAATATGCAATCCTTTCTGACTTGGTGGCTCACCTGAGGTATCCAGGCTCCATCCCTTCAGGTTTGTGGGAAAAAACTACCTGTGTATTTCTACTATTGGGCCACTGTAGACCTTTTGAACTCTCCCTGTTGAGCAGTGATTGTACTGCCTAGGACAATCTGATTAGAATTCTTGAACTGGAGTGTCTACCAGGGTACCATCTGAGGTTGATGGGAGTTGTTTGTAGTGGGAAAGGACTGATTCTCCTCCCCTAGCTGTTGTTGGTGGGGAATAGGGCACTGCAGTTACTTGTATCTCTCCCCAGCTGGAATTTCAGCTTAATACCATGACTTGTTAGGATTCAGTAGAGGCTGGCTGACATGAAGATAGAGACAGCTTGTGCTATCTCACCAAGGTCTTCAGAGCCTTTGGCTGCAACTCTGAAAGGGTCCTTTGTAAGACTGGAGAGCAATAGCTACAATCACAAGCTCCAGTTCATTGGTAAAGGACTGGCTAACTCCATTTTCTGGGGCCCCCAATCCAATCTCACCCAACCAGTTTTAATTGCAAAATTACAGAAAATTCTCATGGGGCAGAACCAGCAGAAGAATTCTGGTAACATGAATAATCAAAGTAGATCAACTCCCCCAAGGAATGATAAAGTAGACACAATGGAAGATGCCACTCATAGACAAATGGCTGAACTGTCAGAACTAGAATTCAGAATATAGATGGCAAAGAAGATGAATAGAATGGAGGGAAAGATGGAAATAGAAATCTAAAGAATAGTTCAAAAGTTATCTTAAGAAATTAATGAATTCAAAGACAAAGTCACCAAGGATATGGACATAAAGAGAAAAGATATAGCAGAGCTCAGGAAGTGAAAAAGTTATTCAATGAGATTTGAAATACAATAGAATCTCTCAGTCATATAGTTGATCAGGCAGAAGAAAAGATCTCAGAAATTGAAGAAAATATTTTTCAATAATTCCATACATTCAAAGAGGCAGAAAAGTGGAAAACAAAAACAGAACATTCCCTGAGATAGTTGTGGGATGATTCCAAAAGATCAAACATCCAACGTATAGGAATTCCAGAAGAAGATGGTCCTAAAGGCACAGATGCTTATCTTAAGGCAAGATTTTATAAAGGAAAATTTCCCAAGTATCACAAGAGATACAGAAATTCAGATAGTAGATAATTTCAGATCTCCAGCAATACTCAATCCAAATAAAGAATCTCCTAGACACATTGTAATTAACTTTGTCAAAGGTAATACAAAGGAGAAAATCCTGCAAGCAGCCAGACGTAAGGAAAGCATTACCTACAAAGGGAGAAATACTAAAATGATGGTAGATCATTCAGCTGAAACTTTTCAACTCAGAAGAGGATCATCGTTGACCTCCAATCTTCTAAAACAAAATAACTTTCACTCCAGGATCCTGTATCCGGCTAAACTGAGTTTCATTTGTGATGGAGAAATCAAATGCTTTACTCACATACACATGTTGAGGAAATTTTCCATAACTATACTGTGTCTCCAGGAATACTCAAACCCATTTTCTATAATGACCAGCACAATGGTCTACCACCAGAGTAAACTCATTCAGAATTTATCAAACAAAACCTTACTTCCACAATGGTGCAAGAATGAAAAATATGCACTGGCCCTTTGAAAAACATGACAGCGAAAACACTACTATATCTATCAGTTTTCTCAACTAATGTGAATTGCTTAAATTGTCCTCTAAAGAGGCACAGATTGGCTAACTGGATGCAAAAACTCAGGCAAGGTAGATATCTGTTGCCTACAACAGACTCATCTTCCTCAAAGGATACAAAAAGACTCAGGGCAGAGGAATGGACATCAATAATACAGGTAAATGAAAATTAGCAAAAAGAAGAGGTTACAATTTTATCTGTAGAAACAATAGGATTTAAAGCAACAAAGATAAGGAAAGACAAGGATGGACACTACATACTCATCAAGGGAAATACCCAACATCAAGAGATTTCAATAATTAAAATTTACATGCCCTACCTGAATGCTTCTCAATTTATAAAGCAAACCCTAATGGAAATGAACAATTTTATATTTTCCTGCATTACAATAGTTAGAGATTTTAACACTCCTTTGACAGTTCTAGATCAATCTTCCAAGAAGAACCTAAACAAAGAAAAAATGGACTTAAACTTGACCCTAGAACAAATAGACTTAATAGACATCTACAGAACATTTCATCCTACTAAAACTGAATACACAGTCTTCTCGTCAGCCCATGAATCATCCTCCAAAATTGATCATATCATAGGACACAAGCCTAACCTCTACAAATTTAAAAGAATAGAAATTATTCCTTATATCTCCTCAGACCACCTTGGAATAAAAGTTGAGCTCAACAGAAACAGAAATCTTCATACTCAAATTAGTCATGGAAACTAAATAACCTTAGGCTGAATGATAGCTGGATCAAAGATGAGATGAAGAAGGAAATGATCAAATTTTTGGAATAAAATAATAATGAAGACAAAAATTATCAAAATCTGTGGGATGCTGTAAAGGCAGTCTTAAGAGGGAAATATATAGCATTAGAAGGTTCATCAAGAAAATAGAAAGAGAGAAAGCTAACAACCTAAAGGGTCGTCTCAAGCAAATGAAAAGAAGAACAATCCAAACCCAAACCCAGCAACCCAGCAGAAGAAAAGAAATAACCAAAATTAGAGCAGAATTAAATGAAAATTGAAAACAAAAGGATCATTCAAAAGATCAACAAAACAAAAATTGGCTCTGTCGGTGTTGCTCGGCCGCCGACCAGCAGGGACGAACACACCAACGCAAACAGCTTTCAGCAAGTTTATTATGGGGGGCAAGCAGCTTGTCCGGGGAGAGCAGGATGGAAAAGCTCTAACCTTGTTTACAGCACTCTATATTTATACTCTAGGACACTTCCTGTTGTCGGTTTCTTGACCTAGATATCTCTCCAATGAGCGCAAAGGGGACGGGGCGGCAAGGTTGTTGCCAGGGCGCAGCCTGCCGAGCAGGTTGCCTAAAGTACGCCTCCACCATCCTGTTTTTGTGCCTGATCGATACATTGTGCAAGGGCCCTCCACAGGCTCTTTGAAAAGGTTAATAAAATTGATAAACCCTAGGCTAGCCTAACCAGAAACAGAAAAGTAAAATGACTAATAAAATCAACCACAAATGATAAAGAAGAAATAACAAGAGATACCACAGAAATTCAAAAAACTCTTCAATGATTACTACAAAAAATTTATTCTCAGAAATATGAAAATCTGGAGAAAAATGGACCAATACCTGGAAGCATGCCACCTACTTAGACTGGCTGGCAACCTGTAGAAGACCGAAACTGGACCCTCCTGTTTTCCCACTTACAAAAATTGATTCTTACTGAATAAAAGATTTCAACTTAAGACATGAAACCATAAAAATAGTACGAGAGAGTGCAGGGAGAATGCTTGAAGAAATTGGCCTGTGAAAATATTTTATGAGGAGGACTCCCCCTGGCAATTGAAGCAACACCAAAAATATATTACTGGGATCTGATCAAGCTAAAAAGCTTCTGCACAGCTAAGGGGACTGCAAGTAAAGTAAACAGACAGCCTTCAGAATGGGAGGTTTTTGCAGGTTATAATCCCAACAAAGGTCTGATAAGTAGACCTATAGAGAACTCAAATTAATCATTAAGAAAAGAACAAATAACCCCATTTCTTTTGTGGGCAAGAGACTTGAACAAAAACCTCTCTGACCTTACCTAAATGACAGGCGAATGGTCAGCAAACACATGAAAAAATGCTCATCATCTTTAATTATCAGAGAAATGCAAATTAAAACCACTTTGAGATATCACCTAACTCCAGTAAGATTAGTCCACATTACAAAATCCTAAAACTGTGGATGCTGGCATAGAGGTGGAGAGGAGGGAACACTTCTACACTGCTAGTGGAATTAAAAACTAATACAGCCATTTTGGAAAGAATTATGGATAATTCTCAAGGAACTAAAAGTTGACCTACCATTTGATCCTGCAATTCCATTACTAAGTATCTACCCAGAAGAAGAAAATTCAATTTCAGCTAAGACATTTACACCAGAATGTTTATTGTAGCCCAATTCATAATTGCCAAGTCATGGAAACAGGATTAACAAATTTGTGGTATATGTATACCATGAAATACTATGCAGCCATAAAATAGGGAGACTTTATGTATGTTATGTTTATCTGGATGGAGCTGGACTATATTATTCTTAGTAAAGTATCTCAAGAATGGAAATAAATGTATCCAATGTACTCACTATTATGAAACCAATATACAATAACTTACACATTCATACTAATGATAAAACACAAATATAGTCCATAAAGAAAGAGGGGAGAGGAGAAGGGATGGGGAAGGGCAAGTGGAGGGAGGGTATTTGACTGGAATCTCACCAAATGTGCACAGTACAAGGGTACATTTCAAAACAAGAGTATATAATAAATGTCTTACCACAAAAAAAAAAAAAAGTGAGGTGATGGTTGTGTTATTCAGTTTGATTTCAGCTTTGAATATTATATGTCAAATCATCACATTGTACCTCATAAATGTATAAATGTATCATAAATGTATGATTTAATAAAAATTAAGTTAAAAAATGTAGCACGGAATTATATGAGGCAAATACAAATAGTGCAGTGGTGTTTCTACACATTCCTAGCAGGTATGCATCAGGTCATTGATTCTCAAGGGCTCTGACTTAAGGTCAGTATTCTCAGGTTCAAATCCCAGATCCACATCTTACTAGGTTCTGACCTTGGATAAACTGCTTAAACCCTTCAAACTTCCTTTTCTAACCTGTTATAAAGGAGATAGAAATATATAATAGTGCTAGTTGTAAGACTGTTAAGTGAATAAACTGAAATAAATTATGCTGAATGCTTATCAAAAGATCATGGTGAATGCTCAAAAAGCAGTCACTGCTAGTGTGATTATTATTAGTGATGAGACTGTGTAAGACTTGGAAAGATATTCAGAAACAAGATTTGTGGGGGGGTGTCCATATTTGTGACAGTATAGGGCGCTTAATACCTTTTCTGAATCAATCATTCCTTAAAATGTTCCATATGATCATTTCATGTTACCTGTAGACTATACACACACATACAAACTTCCTTTATGTATATATATAATATATATATAAATGGAAGTTTTATATATATATATAAAATGGAAGTTTTACATATATAAAACTTTATATATAAATGGAAGTTTTATATATATAATTATGATTATACTATACAGTGACTTGATTGATCAAGTCTAGTGTATGCTACCTCTGTACTAAAACAGCATAATCAGCTAAACTCTAAAGCTCCCAGTCAAGCCTGTGAATAAATATTAGGAAAGTAACAATGACTCTGAAACGAAAGGGAGGCTAACTGTGTAAGCTCTTGTTTTCCACAAAATCATCAGGAAATATGAACAGATCTCTTCTCTGGTCTTCATCCATCACCAAAGTGAAAACATGCGAGCCAGATGTGATTTTCAGAGTTCATGAGACATTTAAAAAAAGATCTTGGTATAGAAGGATTAAGTGATATCTACCAACTTCATTCTTCAATGAAGTATGTCAAACTATTGCCACCATATTTCTCAACTAATGACTTCATATGGATGAGTGTGAAAAGCAACCCTGGTATAAACCATAAAGACCTTGGGGGGTTCCATGTTAAAACTATTTCCATCTACCTTTTCTTTTAACTGATGTTTTTGCATCATCAAAGTTTTACATCCACAAAAAAGGCATAGACTTTAATGGACTGTGAAGCAGTAAGCCCATCTAAAGGCAACACAAAATTCAATCACAAACACCTGCAACTCATTACAAATTTAGCAGCACAAATGCCAGAGGCTGTAATGGGTCTCAGATAGTCTCTGCAACTCTGCCAATACTCACCTATAATTTGGACTTGACATTTACAAAAAAAAAGACAACATTTACAAAAATAAAAGGGCAAAGAGTTTTACCAAATAGTCCCACTCTTTCAACTTACCCCTCCCTGCCAAGCCACTGCAGGAAAAAAAAATCAATTCTAAATAGAGGTGTTATTTATATTCCTCCTGTAGTGCTTATGAAACCAAATTAATTAATGAAGAATTTAACAATATTCTCTAAGGAATTGTAGGGTGTTATATTTTTCCCATAAAGTAACATTATTATAAGTGTCTGTAGTGTAAAAAAAAACAGGAACAGAGGAAAGACAGAAAGAAGGGGAAGTGGAAATACACAATAATGTCAACTTTATTTTTATATTTTCTTTCTATTTTGATTTAAATAATTGCTATAGTCAGTAAATGCAGATTTGAAATCTTGCAAATGAAAACTGTCACATTTGTACTATGGAATGTTGAAGTTGTCATTGGGTGAAGGGAGAAAAAATGAAGCATAGGCATCTGGAGAGTTGAATTCATGTTCTGGGTTTGTCACTCGTACAACCTTGAAAAAATTGTTTAGCTCCCTGGGCTTCTGTTTCCCCCATTTAAAATTTTGAGGATTACAAACCATGGCTTAATATCCCTCTCAGTAGCCTCAATTCCTGAGCAAGAATTTCCATAAGTCTATAAGCTGTAGACAGTTAATTTTTCTCTGCACACTTCCTTTGCCATTCACTATCTTCCCTATTTTTCATGGCATAAATCTGATATACAGACACTGTCATTTGGAACAGACACTTTAAAGTGCCTATTGCTAATGCACCTTCTATCTTAAGGAGAATTTCTACTTCGTATCTCATTCTGGAATCTGTTTTAAAATCAAAATGTGATTTTTCTTTCCCATTCTCTCTCTGTTTTGGAATTGTTTCTCTTCAATATCATTTGATGTAAATAGAGGAAAATAAACTCATTTTAATATTTGAAATATAATATAAAAGTAGTCTGCTAATAACCAAATAATAAATAAATAAAATATTTTAGTGTTCCTATTGACTCTGTAGCCCACCATTTATAAATATTATTGAAAGTTTTGTAACTATTTGTTTCCTACAAATACATGTTTTCTCAACTGAAGTCACTCCAATTGTCTTTCTCACATCTTCCATGATACTTTCTTCTCATTTTTCCATACTTAAACAAATGTGTTAAAAGTTAATAAATAAACACCTTTCTTCAATGATTTTTTTGTTCGCTAAGTATGCTGTTGGAACAAGCAAGTATGTTGCTAAGTATGCTCCCTGACCAGCTCTGACTTAGGATTCTCGATTCTCATTTTTATATCTTAGGTACCGTAACAAACTTCTGTACCTAGTCTATAAGAGTCACAAATACAAGCCATTTACACAGAAGTTCCAAAATTTCCTTTCTTCACCTCTATGTTTGGGAAGGTCCACATTTTGAAAAAAAATATGCATGTAATATTTTAGTATCAAGACTAATACTTGTATGAAGGGAAGAAATGGAAATGGAAAGAGAAGGACATGACCACAGATGCTAGAGGATGTACTGTGTAAGTTAGGTCTGCTTTTTGGTTGTAGTCCATTCGGGCTGCCATAACAATACCATAGACTGGGTGACGGTGACTTAAACAACAGAAAGTTATTTTCTCAGATTTCTGGAGAAATTTCTGGAGATCAGGGCACAAGTATGGTTGGGTTCTGTTGACAACTCATTTGCAGATTTGCAGAAAGCTGCCTTAATGCTGGGTCCGCATATGGCAAACAGAGGGTGAGAGATCTCTCTCTTTCTCTTGTTAAAAGCCGTATTCCTATTTGGTTAGATCCCCACTTTTAGGACTTTAGTTAGCCTTAATTGCCTCTTAAAGGTCCTCTCTCCATGTATTGTCACTTTGGGGATTAAGGCTTGAACATATGAATTCAGAAAGGACACAATTTAATCCATAGTACTACACATATTATTATAAAAGCAATAAAGAGGAGAAACATTCACAACATCACAAAATGTACTGAATTAAAACAATAGTTTACAAATAATAGGTACTAACGTTGTGTGTGCGTGTGTGAGAGAGAATTTTTATGCATACATATTCATCAGAAATTACTAGAAACAGGTGCTCAATATAGTTGCTAATTTCTTCTGGATGATCAGATTATAGGTGAAACATTTTTCACCTCAGTTTTTAGTTACACAATTTCCTATGATCAGGAAAACTATTATTAATGAATGTCGCCCAAAAGAAACATACAATAAAAAAATATGCTAATTTTTATAGTGACTTATAACCCTTTAACTTCGGTCACTATAAGTGAAACTATTACTCTATCCCCGTGAACTCTCAACCTCAGACTGCTTTTGCGAGGTTTTCTGGAGTGTAAATTATGAGATTATTTCTAACCTTGTCAGATTCTGGTGACTTGCTGCCTGCTATAACATAATAGAAGCAATTCATAAAATATTCTTTTACCGGAACCAGTTTCAAGTTCTGTGGCTTTACAGCTGCCATTGTTCTTGTTCCACACAGAACATTTAGTACAAGGGATACTTTACGGGACGGATTTTACTTGCTAATTCTCTATTGTTATTCTGGCATTAAGGTGGCATTAGAAGGATGCAAAGATATTGATGAAAGTAATCTGTGCTCATGTTTGTGTGCTGCGTGTGCATGCTTACAGGTCGGGGACATCACATTGAGTGTATGCATCCAGGTGGGGCAAACATAAAACCCTAGATTGATGAACACCTGTTCCCAGTAGCCTCATCAAGGAATTCTCGGAGAGTTAAAGAATGGAGCACCCCACAGTCTTCACAGACAGCAGCAATAGTAACCAATGTTCAGCACTTGCTGTGCCTTTGGGATGCACACAGCATGACCCTACTTCAGTGGCTCACTGCAGAAGGTGAGCCATCTTCCATCATACAAGGCAGGCAAGGGTTTTCTAAAGGAAATTGTGCTCCAATCCAAAAAAGCACTGCACTGCCCCCAAGGTGGGGGCTGTTAGGTTCAGGTATGAGGTAAAAAAGGGCTTTTGGTATATACTGGTCCAGGCAAAATCTTTGCATAATTTGGACGTTTCATTTTGCAGTTTCCAGTGGCATCCAAATTTGCTTCATGAGGGACTTCTGGAATAATATGTGCTATTTTTAATACTCAATATCTGTGCTTAACATGATAAGATTGGGAAACAATGAGTTAACCAAACCATGTTTTTCTGCCATCCAAATTCTACATGCCAATTGCATTTCTTTGGAAAAACTTCTCTCCGTCATAAATGGGAAATTAAAGCAAAGAGAATTTAAAGCAAAGAATAAAGATTTAAGATATTTGTTAGTAAAGTAAAAACCATTAAATATGCACAGTCAGTGTCTCTGCCCACTTAACTGCCTCTTTCAATAATGGCCTAATCTAAAGATGGCTTAAAATTCATTTAGTATTTGATGTGCTGCTGAGCAAAACCTAGTGCACGTGGTTCTCTAAGATGCTCTCCTAGCTGTGTCTTCAGTCACACACTACTCTGACTGGCAGCTTCTTCTATCACAGGGCCAAGGGACCTTGAAGAGTGTTTATTTCACAACTCACTAATTAGGCTGCATGTTTGACCTTACTAATCTCTTCAGAAGAACCTGAAGAGAAATAATGCATATTTTAAAAATAATACTCTCTGAGAGTAACTTCATGTGAAAGGCAAAATTGAAGCCCTAGACAAAGTTTTTTACCTTACCTGTTTATGTCATCTTAGGACCTCTTATTTTCTTGATCTGAAAATTAGGCTTAATGTTATTTGCCATGCCAAAGATTCTGGTGGTCACAAAGGAGGGTTTGTCTAAATGATACCATCAAGTTCATTTTCAAAACATCATATTATAAACAATGATAACATTTGAGGAACACACATTGGAGAATCTTTTAATGGGTTGGTTTACTTTCTCTATAAAAATACAAACTCATATAAGTATATATTCAATTATATCATCAATATGTTTTGCTTCAAAACATCCCCAACCTTTTTCTGTTTAGTCTATTAGTTTCTGCTTACGATATGTGTCTATTATCTTTAGACTCATACCTCAGAAAGCCATGATGGCAATAGGAAAAGTGTTTTGTTGCTATTAAGATTTATTTCTTTATAAATGATGACCTTATCTTTATTGCCTTTCTTGGTCTTATAAAAAGTGAAACAGAAACATCCAGAAGTCTCAAATTCTTCCTGAGTTTTATTCACTTTAATTTCATCTCCTATACTCATAGCATTCTTCAACTGTAAATCTAATAAAAGGAAGCAAGCTAATATCATAGTTTCCAAGACTTTATTTTAGTTTGTTGGGGCTCAGAAAATAAAACCCCAAAATATAGTGTTTTGGTGTGCTAAACACTTTGAATTAAAAAAAGTTAGATAGCCTTAAAAACTGTCTCAGAATCTAGGCCTCTCTGACCTTTCCTTTTTTCTTCCCCTAAGTGCAGTTAGCAGCTCTCTCTAGTTCCCTTTTAGCACAGAGAGAAGTTTTCCTAAAGAAATGTTATTGGCGTGTATCCTCCCACCCCAAATCTACATTAATCAGAATTGACTAGGTTTTATCATAAGAGAGAGGAAAATTAAAGTCTCCATGCTCAGGACGGCATGTCTGAGCTGACGTATCATCTATTCTTTCATCTATTTTTCTAAAAGTTGTTTCCTAAGAGACTTTATCTTCATAATAAGACAACTTTTGATCACAGTACAGTTTTTTCCCTCACATTCTTATAACTTGCAGCTACCAGCCCCAGAGCCCACAGGAACTTTATTCCAGGCCATTGTCTACTTTGGGGGTTCATTCATTTCTCCTGAAAATCATTTACTCTTCCTATAAAATTGTCTATATTCTCCACTTCCCTCCACAATATAGAAAGGGTATTCAAACCTAATTGTCTGGGCCTCCTTTGAATCTCATATTTTGTGTGGCTACCATGTACATGTGCATATTAATAAATTCATGTGCCTTTTCTCCTATTCATCTGTTTATTGTCAGTTTATGTCAGCAAACTCAATCAAATTTTCAAAGGAAAAGGTTAAACTTCCCTACACATTCTTTATAGAAGTAGAAATATAAGGTTCTGGTGGGGAACCCAAGTTCAAGAGTTAACAAAACCAGAGTTCCAATCTCCTTTTCACTGTATAACCTTGAATATAACCTTGAAGCATATGTAACCTCAATTTCTTTGTCTTTAAAATAATGTAACAATTCTCAGAGTTCTGTTTGAGGATGAAATAACAAGCAAATAACAAGCAAAGTATGAGCCATATAGTGACTACACAACAAATCTTACATTACTATTGTCTCTAAAAGTTCAATACAAAATAGTTAATAATATTCCCACCTTACTATAAAGAAATAAAGACCCAAGGTATTAAATTCCATATCATCATTAGCCTGGTTGGGAAATCATAATATATGTCTTTTTTTCTCTAAACTACATTTTTCTTATATATGCAAATATAGATACGTTAAATGTTTTACTTTTAAATTTTAATAATCTTGTTCATCAAGCTCTGGAAGAGAATAAAACTAAATAAAAATCCCCCAAACCTAGTGGTTACTCTTGGTCCTTAATAGAACATATATTAATAATTACTGAAATCTAAGCAGAACTTCCTGCTTCAATCTTTTCATCTTCAAATTCATCTAGTCCTGGCTGTCACACACTAATGGGAAATATTCACGACGCTTCTTTGCTAACTGGATTTGTTTATTTGTTTATCTCTTTCTCCCCTACTAGGCCTACATTAACATTTTCTTTCTTTTATGAAAAAAATTCAAATGCAAAGAGGAAGCAAAACACTTAATCCACTCTAGTAGGTTTGTGAGACATATGGCCTGTGGAGTAATTTAATCCAGCCCACCATGGAATCTGAAAATTGCTTCTTCTATCCCCTGCTGTACCAAATCTGAATGCAGGAAGAACAGTCTCAAAAGCAAGAGCTCCTGAGCGCTGTTTCTAAGGGGCAAAGCCACAGAGGGGTGTAGCAGTGGGGGTTTATGAATTCAATTCACTCATATTCAGAGAAATAGAAGACAAATAACTGTAGTTTTACTCTCTTTTGCAGAATTCTGGATTAGAATAGAAAGAAAAGAATTCAAAGCTTCTTACTCATTCAGGGAAAATACAGAGCCACATCTGACCCAGGACCTACCAGAAGAGGAATTTCTGGAAATTCAAATAGCTCCCACTGATAAACTAATCCCTTGATGAGACAAAACTGACATTGTCACATTTTAATAGCGATGATGCTTCCATGCTAACTATGCATGGAAACGCACTTTAAAAGCTGCTGATTGATGCTGCTCTATGCATACACTTTAAGAACTGCTCATTACTTTTTTTAGACTCTTTAGGAAAAATAATACATAAATTTGCTTTAACTCTCTTTTAAACAGTTCATGGATATTCTTCCTTGAGTGCATGTAATTAAAATACCCCTTTGCCCCTTTGCAAAAATGAAAGTCTCTCCACTTCAACGAGTTATACCCCCTGTAATAGTCTCATTAATTTGTTACCTCATAAGGCCTACTCCAATTTATTTTATTTTATATTTTCCCTTTCTCGGGTTCCTTTGTGGGCTTTCATTACCCATGGGATTGGAGCATGTCCAAACACGAACATCACAATTATATTAAGCTAATTCGCTGGCCAAGAAATGTTAATTCTTCATAAAGTATTAGATTTCTCCAAGAAACAATTTAGTAGAGATATTTTTAAGAGTTTAGTTTTTTTTTTTTAATTTCAGAATATTATGGGGGTATAAATGTTTTGGTTATTTCCAGCATATTGTCAGTATACCCCAGAATATAGCAAGGCACTCAGAATATGGCATACAAGTTTCCTCTACTGTGTGACATTTCGGCATTTGGAATTAGAGAGTCGTTTGCTTTACCTTACCTTAGCATTGTCTCTTCAACCAGCTGTTCGTTCAGTTAGCCTATTTAACATATAATTTTAAAGATTTTAAAATCTGTAAAGCCTATGACATAAGACAAAAGTGAAAAACGAAGTCCCCAAGGGCTAGTTTAAAGGATTAGTCATCACTATCTGTTCTCTGAACCAGGACAAGTCACTTAAACTCCCTGAGTTCCACTTCTTGCCTTTACTAAGTGGAGATACTATTACATCATAGCCTAAAACTGTTTGGTACATCCCAGGTATTTGAGGAATGTTACTTGGTAATGATTTCGCTCCAGATTTAATAGAAATAAAATAGTGAATATAGAATTATTACCACTATCTCTGTCCTCCCATGAACAAGAAGGACTTTTTCCCTGGAAAATGACTTTCCTTACCAACCTTCCTTTTTTGTTCTGAAACTATTCTGGGCCCTGTACACTCAGTCTGCTACATTTGTCTTCCCATCTCTTCATTCTTGGTGGGGTGGGGGGTGAGCACAGCCTCAGGATTTATTAATGGGAACCTTGCCTGTACATTTTCAGTACCTTGACTTTGTGAAGCCACGGGTTTACCTGTATCGCTCAATCTAATCTCAACTTTCTAAGGACTTTAGTTAGTGGAATAAAGGGAAAATTTCCCAAATGTCTGCCAGTGACTAGGACCAAATTTCTTGATATTTTTGTCTCTTTTTAAAATGAATGTGTGTAAAATATTTGTACATTTTAAAATGAATAAAATACCTATTCAGGCTTTAATTATGGAAATGAAAAAGTAATGACGCATTCTTCAGCCAGAAGATCAAAGTGAGCATCAATAATGATAAATCACTTTCAAAGTATGTACACTTGCTATAACACAATGAAAATGACACGTTACCTCTGTGGTCTTATTCCTCAAACCATATAATCTCTGTCTAAGGATGAGAAAAAAACATAGACAATTTCTAATCAAAGGACATTGTACAAAATACCTGACCTGTGAAGATCCTTAAAAACAAGGAAAATTGAAAAAAAAACTTATAGTCAAGAAGAACCTAAGGAGACCTGACTTGTCAGTGTAATATGATACCTTAGATGTGATCCTGAACCAAAAAGGCTTGTAGATAAATACTTAGAATGTCTAATTCAAGTATGAGCTTCAGTTAATAATAATTTATCAATACTACTTCATTAATTGAAACAAATGTATCATGCTAGCATAAGATGTTAATAATAGGAGAAGTTGGACTTGATATATGTGTGTGTATATGTATACATATACATAAAGAAAGAGAGAAACTACTACACTGGGCTAATGTAGGCAGCTGGGTCAGCCATTTCTACTGCTCTCAAGAAAAATACACATTTGCTTAGGTTCAATCACCTTGATCCTACTTCCAATGATCACTTAAAGTGAGATTAACATAAATTCTTGAATATAATCATTAACCTGAATAATCTATTTAGTCATCTCAAATTTTTATTTCTTCATCTGCTATAAAGCTATATAATAGCATCAAAATCATAGATTTGTTGTGAGGATTAAATGTAGCAATCTGTAAAAGTGTTTGACTGCATAGTTTAAACAAAATGGTACCAAAAATCTCTTCAGGAATTTTTTCTGGAGGGGGCCTAGAAATGCAGCCATACTTGATTTTATATGTTTATAGCTCATATATTCATATGTATACACATATTTTATTTTCTACATTTGAGAAACTCCTGTAACTCTACCTTTTTCAAGACTTCCTTGATTAATCTGAAAAACACAGTTATTTTTCCTCACTCTACTAGAAATATGAAGTGTGAATATTTATATTAATAACCTCAATAGGCATTAGTGTTTGCATACACTTCACACAAATATATATTTAACTGTCCACTGCACAAGCATTTCAAAAGGGGACTGCTATGTGTCAGAGCTGTTTGATAGCAACACAAAAACAGACTCCATATTCTTCTTTAAAAGGATCTAATTACACATATAGCAATAAACACCCAAACATAGGAGGTAGGCTCAAAAAAACTAAGGAACACAAATACAGAGTAGAGTACTATTCAGCTCTAAAAAGGAATGATGAAGATCTGTATTGTTTAATATGAAATGTTATATTGTTAAATAAAGAAAGGGTGGGAAGGAGAAAGTGCATATATAGTATGCTATTAATTTTTAATTTTTTATCTTTTACAAATATATAATAGCTCTACATATTTTTGGAGTACATGTGGTATTTTGATATAAGCATGGAATGTTTAGTGATAAAAAAATGCAGGATAATTAAAATTAATGTCCATCACCTCAAGTATTTATCATTTCTTTGTGTCAGGAACATTCCAATTTCCTTCTTCTAGTTATTGTGAAATATTCAATACATTATTGTTAACTACAGCTGGTTTCCCTATAGTGCTACTGAACACTCGATCTTATTCTAACTGCATTTTTCCAGCCATTAACCTAGCTCTTTTCATCTCCCCTACCCTGCCCAGCCTCTAGTAGTCATCATTCTACTCTGTGTCCATAAGATCAATTTTTCTTAGCCCCATATATGCAGGAGGAGATGTGATATTTGTTTTTCTGTGCCTTGCTAATTTCTCTTAACATAATGTCATCTGGTTTCATTCATGTTGTTGCAAATAACAGGATTTCATTATTTTCATAGCCAAATAATATCCTGTTTTTCGTATGTGTATGTATCACTTTTTTAAATCTATCCTTTCATTGATAGGAAGTTGTTGATTCCACATCTTGGCTATTTGCAATATCCTTGCAATAGACATAGGAGCACAGATATCTCTTTGATACTCTTATTTCCTTTATTTTGAATATATACCCAGAATGGAATTGTGGATCATGTGGTCATTCTGTTTGTAGTTTTTGAAGTACTTCCATACTGTTCTCCATAGTGACTTCGCTAATTTGCATTCCCAATAGCAAGGAGGTTTCCCCTTTCTCTATATCTTCACTATAATCTCTTATTTTCTGTCTTCAGATTGAACCACAAAAGACCCAGAACAGCCACAGCAATCCTGAGAAAAAAGAACAAAATAGGAGGCATCACACTACCTGATTTAAGCATTAACATGAAGCTATAATGACCAAAGCAGCACGGTTTTGAAATGAAAACAGGCACCTTACACCAATGGAACAGGATAAAGAGGCCAGAAATAATTCCAGTCAACTCATTGTCAACAAAGAAACCAAGAATGTATATTTAGGAAAGAATAGTCTCTTCCATAAACAATACAGGAAAACTAGATATCCATATGTAGAAAAATAAACCTATATATCCTTTCACTAAATATAAAACTCAGCAAAAAATAGATTAAAGGCTTAAATGTAAGACCTGAAACTATTAAAAGAAAATATTGTGAAAACATCTTAGGACATTAGTGGCAAAGATTTCTTGAGTAAGACTTCAAAAGCACAGACAACCAAGCAAAAATGGATAAATAGTATCACATGAAGCTAAAAAGCTTCAGCATAGCAGAGGAAGCAATCCACAAAGAGAAGAAACTAGCCACAGAATGGGAAAAGAAAATACCCATTTGATAATGTATTAATAGCTAAAATATATAAGGTACTCAACAGAAAAAAATGATTAAAAAATAAACAAAAGATGTGATTAGACATTTTCAAAAAAAGAAGACATACAAATAGCTAACAGGTACTTGAAAAATGCTCAACAGCACCGATCATCAGAGTAACACAAATTAAAACCACAAGGCAATATCATATCACTTCAGTTAAAATAAGGTTTTCCAAAAGACACTATTTTTTATTGAGCAAAGCAGAAAAAAGAAAAAACCTGCTTAGTTTTATTTTAAAATCAGAGAAATTCAAAACCATGAATCTTCAAGGTGTGGGAGAATTGGTGTGGAAGGGATATGGAAAAGGACATTTCTCTGAGTGTTTCTGCATAGATTGAACTCATAAGAATTTTTCAGAAGATCAACAAAACAAAGAGTTGTTTCTTTGAAAAGATTAATAAAATCAATAAGTCCTTGCCATATTAACCATAAACAGAAAACTAAGATCTCTTATAACCTCAATCAAAAATGAAAAGGGGAAAATAACTCAGACACCACAGAGATATAGAAGATCATCACTGATTACTCCAGAAAAACTCCGTGCCCAGAAATTTGAAAACATGGAGAAAATGGACCAAAACCTGGAATCATACTACTTCCTTAAACTCAGTCAGAAAGAACTAGAAACGTGGAACAGATCAATATCAAACACCGAAACTGCAACAACAATAAAAAAATCTTCCAACAAGGAAAAGTCCTGGACCAGACAGCTGTATGCCTGAAATTCACCAAATCTTCAAGGAGGAGCTCATATCTATATTGGAGAACCTATTCCAAAACATTGAGGAAGATGGAACCCACAAAAGTCTTTCTACAAAGCAAATATCATCCCAGTACCAAACCAGGAAAGGATCCAACAAAAAAAAAAAAAGGAAACTATGGACCAATATTAATGAATACTGATACAAAAATATTCAATAAAATTGTAGCAAACAGAATATAGCTACACATAAAAAAAATGTACATTATGTTCAGTTGGGCTTTATCCCAGGGATGCAAGGTTGTTTCAACATATGTCAATTTATAAATGTAATTCATTAGCTAAATAGAAGCAAAAATAAAGACCATATGATCCTCTCAATAGATGCAGAAAATAATTTGACAAAATTCAGGATCCTTTTCTGACAAGAACATTTAAGTAAATAGGCATAGATGAGACATTTCTTATACCGATAGAAGTTATTTACAACAAATCCACAACCAATATCATACTGAATGGAGTAAAACTCAAAGCATTTCTGTTTAGAACTGGAACCAGAGAAGGATGTCCTTTATCACCACTACTGTTCAAAACAATTCTGGAAGTTTTAGCCACTGTAATCAGACAAAAGAAGTATATCAGGGGCATTCTGATAGGAACAGAGAAGATCAAACTCCTACTCCTTGTTGATAAAATTATTTAGAAAGCCCCAGGGACTCAACATTAGGCTCCTGAAAGAGAGCAAGAAATACAATAACATTTCAGAATATAAAATCAATGTCCACAAATCAGTAGCCTTCATGAACACCAGTAACAGTCAAGGTGAGAATCAATACTCTTCACAGTAGTGTCAAAGAAAATGACATACATGGGAATATACCTAACAAACAGTATGAAGGATCTCTACAGAGAGAACTACAATACTCTGAGAACAGAAATAGCAGAAGACATTAACAAAAGGAAGAACATACCATACTCCTGTCTGGGAAGAATCAACATTATTAAAATGGCTGTACTAAACAAAGCAATCTACAGATTTAACGCAATCCCTATCAAAGCACTGTCGTTATACTCTGAAGAACCTGAAAAAATAGTATTTTATTTCATATGAAACCAGAAAACAAACAAACAAAAAAAAAACAACCCAAATAGCCAATGCAATTCTAAGACTTCAAGTCTGTGGTGATAAAAAAAATGGAGACTTTACATCCTTCGTATTAACCTGGATGGAAGTGGAAGACATTATTCTTAGTAAAGCATCACAAGAATGGAGAAGCACGAATCCTATGTACTGCCACAAAAATAAAGATATAGCTCCATGGACTAGAACAGAGAACCTAGATATGAAACCAGATGCATATTGCCAACTGATCTTTGATAAACCAAAAAAAAAAAAAGCATATTTTGGGGAAAAGAATCCTATTTAGTAAATGGTGCTGGGAGAACAGGTTAGCCACACACGGAAGATGGAACTGGATCCACACTTTTCATCACTTAAAAAAATGAACTCTTGCTGGATAAAAGATTTAAAGTCAAGGCATGAAATGATAAAAAAAATCTAGAAGAAAGTGTGGGGAAAACTCTTGATGATATCAGAATAGGGAAACATTTTATGAAGAAGACCCCTATGCAAATGCAGCATCAAAAATAAATAAATGGAACATGATCTAGCTAAATGCTTCTGCACATCTAAGGACACAACAACTAAAGCAAATAGATAGCCTTCAAAATGGGAAAAGATATTTGCATGCTACAAATCTGACAGACTCTACAGAGAACTCAAATTAGTCAACAAGAAAAGAGAAAATAACCCCATTTATAAAGGGGCAAGAGACATGAACAAAACCTCTCTGAAGAAGACAAATGGCCAACAAGCACATGAAAAGTGCACATTGCCCCAGTGATCAGATAAATGCAAATCCAAACCTTGAGATATTGTCTAACCTCAGTGAGAATAGCGCTCGTCACAAAACCCCAAAGCTGCAGATATGGATGTGGTATGAATGTGGATACAAAGGAACACTTTTACTGTGCTGGCAGGCTGCAAACTAATATGGCTTCTTTGGAAAGAAGTATGGAAAATACTCAATGAGCTAAAAGTAGACCTTCCACTTAATTTCACAATTATGGAATTATTAATTCCAACTATGTATCTCCTCAGAAGAAAAGAAAAATCATTTTACTATAAGGACATTTGCACTAGAAATTTTATCACATCTCATAATCAAGATGTGGAATCAACCCAAGTGCCCACCAACACATGAATGGATTAATAAACTGTAGTGTGTGTGTATCATGGAATAGTATTCATCCATAAAAAAGACAGTGGGCTTACATCTTTTGTATTAATCTGGATGGAGCTGAAGAACATTATGTTCAGTTAAGTATCAAAAGAATGGAAAAGTAAGTATCCAATGTACACAATATTAATATGAAACCAATAGAAAGAAAAACAAGGATAGGTCCACATGAATGAAAAATACAATTAAATTCTTCTGGGACAGAGGAGGGCAAAGGGAGAGGAGAGTGGAGAGAAGGGAGGGGGATCGGTGTCCTCTTACCTAACGTGCACAGTGTAAGGATATTCAGCACATGCCCAGGTTAAGGGCTCAACTACCACTTGGACTTTGCCTGAAAAACACAAACAATGTAACCAAATTGTTTGTCCTTTCATATTAATCTGAAATGAAAACAAAACAAAACAAAACAAAACAAAAAAAAACTAAGTCAACAAGGATGGAGAGAGGGAAAATAACCAAAACTGAAACAAATGAAAGCTACTGCATTCTAAATGAAGAACATAGCTACACTGAATGAAAGGGGTATGAGACCAACAATAAAAGGAAAAGAACAAAAAAGAACAAATATAAGAAACTTATGAACATAGTTTTAGACTGTATTCCTCCAGTATTGATAGGCATTAGGGAGGAGGAATACAACACACCACTCAAATTAACCCTAAACCAAATTTAGTAGGTTTGATTATTGTAGTGTTGTGTGTGAAATAATTCTGAAACCATTTTAGATGAATGGTGTAATTTTGCATATTGATATGTATTAATATTGCTAGGATCCAAGATTCTCCCTCTAGCAAAAGGGAACTACAAACATGGAAATGGAATGTGGGAAAGCAATAAAACATTCTGTGAGGATAGATTGGAATCAAAGGTATTGGTATAAACATGTGATTTTAAAAATATGTGTGTGTGTATATATGTGTATTTGTTTATCTGAGTTCACTGGAAGAGCCCTGATGCAAAGATACTTCAATAGCAATGAACACACAACATAGGTTTTAGTTTGTAATACTAAAGGGTCCTCATAAAAAATGGCTGTTCCCAGAACAAACATAGGGAAATGCAAGATTGAAGTGAACATCTCTTTATGGTAGAAATCAAAGAAATGTTAGAAGAAAAGACCATTAGAGTATGCCATAAATACACAGGAGTTATGCTGAATATTGAAAGAGCTCTTACTACCCAAATCTAGGAGAACAGAGAACCAAAACAAACAGAGACAAGTATGTAGCATAAATTGCTAGGGAGGAAAATGAGTCACTAAAATTAGTATGAATCCACATTGATATTATTCATTCCAAAGAAATCAATCAATAAATAAAGACTGAAGAGGAACTCTTGCTCACAGTAGAATTCCATGAATACAACGGATGGTAAATATTGTTGATGTAAGAATCATAAAACAAAGGTGCTAAATCTAGGGTTGAAATTTTTATAAGGATCAGAGTATTTGGAAAATCTTCAGGAGTCTACTCACCAATTACCTATTACTTGCAAGGGGAAAACTGTAAATGTACCTACCATATATAGAGAAAAATGAAAATATATGGATTGAGTGATCAAAATTAATAACAATGAGGGGCAGGTGGATATTATGTGCTTATGGGTATAATACACTGAAGGATGTAGCACTCTCAGAGGGAATTTATAATCTGACATCAGACAAACACTAAACAAGGAAAATTCGACTAAAAATATATTTTAAAGAATTGTATTCTTTAAAAATGTTACTGTCATAAAAGACAAATAAAAATTGAGTATTCCAGATAAAAGGATAGTAACTCAAAGCAATACATGAACCTAGACTGATTCTTTGTACCAGAGAAAAACATGCTATAAGAACATTACTGGCTCAATTAACAAAATTAGAAATGCATACTGAAGTATTTAAGATAAAGGGACAAAATGTATACAATTGACTTAGAAATGGTTCAGGAAAAATTTATACATCTGAGTATATATACATATATTTATACGCCTATACACAAATGTATACGTACACAGTATGTGGTTAACAACTAGGGCGAAGTGGTAACAACAGGGGAATCTGGGCAAAGGGTACATCGATTTTTTTTTTTTTTATACTATACTTGTAACTTTTCTGCAAGTTTTGAGTTAAGGCTTACAAATAAAAAATTAAAACAATTAAAGTAGTATAAATATGGCACATACCAGCAGTTCTCTATCGAGGAGGGGAAAAATATTGGGAGGTTCTTAGATTGCTAAAAAGAACTTGTGGAGAATTTGAATTTATCCTGAGAACACAGAACATATATAAGATGAAGAAATTCTCCCTGGTCACTTGCAAAACATATAGAAATATCAGATATATATAGATATATATATATATTATTTTTTGGCAGAGCATAAAGAAAATTAAAGAAATTTGTTATTCTCTAACAGATGATACACTGCAATGTATTATGCTCACAAATATTTAACAAAGTTCAGAGCTGAGAAATCAGTCAATAGTGGAGTGTTCAAATTGTTGTACTGATTCTCTAACTTATTTTCAAATGATTTTTTTTTTTGTTCATTAAAGGAAAATCTTTAGATAAATAAAATTTAACAGAATGTATTAGAATAAGGAAGAATTCATGGATTAGGCGGCACTCAGCCCCAGAAGAGTTTCAGGGAGCTACACCTAGCAGCGTGAGCAACAAGCTTTTATAGGCTCATCAATAGAAGAAAAATCAAGAAATCACCCGATGAATCTGAGTTTATTTAGGTATGATGTGATGAGGTATTTGCTTTATTCAGGTATGGTCTGCTCTGTTAGTATGTGTGGACTGCATATTTAATTTAACAGGTAGCATGTTCCGGAGGGAAGTGCCTGTCAATTTTGGGAAGCACTGTGCAGCAGTCTGGCTTCAGTGATCCACAAAGCAGAAAGATATGTGAAGTCTCTAAGAATCTCAGAAGTGGAAAAAATCCATGTGATTGTACTTAATTCGGTATTTCTTAAGTATTTAGTAAGGACTCATTTTTCTGGTAGTGGAGGTTGTGCTCTTTGAAGTAGATGTTGGGATGGAGTTTGGGGTGTTGAGGGGAAATATTGTCCTTCACAGTGGCTCTGCCTGGCCCAGCTTTTTTATACCATCTTTTCCTTCTATCACCCCATAAGAGAGACTGAGAAGGTGGCTCTCTGCAGCTGAGGCCCATCCTGAAGGAGCTGGGAGCTGGGGGCAGTCTGTTGATTACAGTCTGCTGGCTTTCTGTCCTGTAGCTGAGCACTGAGTCCTTCTTTGGGGAGGATGCTTCTCCTTTTGGTCACATTTGTCTACACTGGTTTCTATCCTGCATAAAACACTTTAGAAAATGATACCCTAAACCTTTCAGAGTACGCAGTATATCTCTCAAACCCAATATTAATCTGATGGAGGTAGAACACTGAAGTCTAAGATTACTGCTCTCTAATGTAACTTTTATTCTTCTTTGTATGTACCTGATGGGTGGTCCTCATAATATAAATTATTCAAGAACTACATTTACTTGAAATAACATTTACAAAGCATCAAAGTAGAAAGTTACTACTTTTGATGGTACCCTCTTCTTTCCTAACATCCTTCCTTAAATAAATCTTTATGTGTTTCACATCCCAAAACCTCTGTGTTCCTAATATCTTACAGTTAAGGTAATGCACGGTGGTCTCAGTTTGGAATAATTAAAGAAACACTAGAATCAGTGATTAGAAACATACCTGGATGAGGGTTACCCAGGCTAACCTGTGGAAACATGAGGGAATTCAACAAATCTTCTTATTTTCTCAATGAAAATTAGTTGAGGTATTTCATATGAAACTATTTTGCTAACTGAAAGTGCTCTAAAATGCAGAGAATTTAATTATCATTATAATCCTCATCAAATCTGGCATCATTGTTATTATATAAAACATGGAATACAAAAACACAGAATGTAGAAGAGTTCAGACTCTTGTTTTTGGAGACAGAGTCCACTTTGTCACCCTCCATAGCATGCTGAGTTGTCACAGCTCACAACAACCTCAAACTCCTGGGCTCAAGCAATTCTCTTGCCCCAATCTGGGACTTCAGGTAGCTGGGACTTCAGGTGCCTGCCACAATGCCTGCCTATTTTTTTAAAGACAGGTTTGGCACTAGCCAGGCTGGTCTTGAAATCTCGAGCTCAGGCAATCCACCCACTTTGGCTTCCCAGAATGCTAGTATTAGAGGCGTGAGCCACAGCACTCGGCCTATCAAATACTCTTTTGCAGCAACTGTGGTGGATCAGGCATGTTACATGTATAATATTGTGGTACTCATATAAAGATTACTGGGGCATCAGCAGTAAAGGGTTTAAAAAGCCTTGTATATAATTTGTTATTCTTAGGAGAACTTTGACTTCAGGCACGGTAACCTATTAATTAAAACTGATTATTAGTATTATAAATTTGTGCCAGGATACAAACAAGAGATGAAGAATTCTCCATTGTAAAGTCTTTGCCACTTGTGCCCTGTACTCTCATTTCTAACAGGGCACAAGCAGTGGCTTCTTTGAAAACGACTTGACAGCCAATCCACCAAGTCTGCCTCCCCTCAAAGAAAACAAAGACCCAAAGGACATGCTATATCCTAGAATTGTACCACAGAGACAATCAAAGTAAACCATAAGAGGAATCTACTTGATCACTGTTAAAAAGTGTTTTACTCAATCTCCATAACATTATTAGTAGAAAGGGTTGGGAAACGGATGGCAAAGAAATAAAAGAGTTATAGTCTTTTTAAAAAAAGATAGAGTTCTGTTAAAAACTTCCAGGGCTCTTAAACATATGACTCATGTATTTCACTTGTCTAAAATGTTCTATCGATTCTGACATTGTTGTCTAATACAAAATAAATTAATAACATTTTTGGTATACTTTAGCCCCTCATATTATCATCTCTTAGAGGTGCAGAGAGGAGGGCGTGAGGGGAAGAGGGTGGATAGGAAGTTAAGAAGGAGAGAAAAGAGAAAATAAGTTTGGTGTATTTTATTTCATTGACTGTCAGGAGATTTTATAACTTATTGGGGAAAGATACTTACACACAGTTTAAACTAAATGAATTATTTAATAAACAGATGCCGAGTGGAAATGTATAATTTATTGCTACTATGCATAAACCGGTTTAAAGATTCACAGCTTTTTCTTGTTTGCTAGACTAAAATATTTTCACACACAACCTTGTGTATAACTGAGGGAAAAATGTAGATGTAGTCACACTCAATCAACCGCCTTTAGTTCAGCAAGTATTTATACAATGTGTAAATTTTCTTGTGCATTTTGAGGGGTACGGGAATAAGTGAAGACACAGGAATTTAAAGAAAGAAAATATTTAGGCACCAAAAGTTGTTTTCAGATTCATTTCTTTCTCTAAGTATCTCATGCACTTTGCCCAGTTAAGCATATTTTGGCCACATCTCTATGACTCTGGGGTCTGAAATGCTTTACCCTACTTCTCAGCCCTGTTTCCTTTAATCCACAATTCAAGAGTATTTCCCCCATCTCACCAACTCCTGAGTAGATTCTTACATGTGTTTAATAAAAAACTTAATTTAACATATCATGGGTGGGGTAGTTATTGGCTTAGGTAAAAGTGTCAATAAATAAGACTATGAGCTCCTAGGGCCTAAGGAAGATGCCTATTCTGCTCAATAAATAAACAACATATTATTACTGAAATAGTAAACACTGTGAGAATTGAAAAAGGAAATTATAAGAATACGAATATATGCAGACAAATGTGCAGAACAATGATTTTTAAATTTTAGCATCCATCCCTCTGTGCCTCAGATTCTTCATCTCTAAGAAAAGTATTAATGAGAGAATTTACCTCGTAACATTGTTATAAGAATGAAATGAGTTGAAACATAACAAATTAATTCAAAAAGTGGTCTGAAACTAGTTGAAGAGTTAAAATGTAAAAGAACTAACATATGGCAGGTGCTCAAAAAGTGGGGCAGTAGTTGGATGGAAATGATGATGATGTCATCATTAAATTTTTTGGCAAAGTGGCCTAATGAAGAATTATTTGAATTGTTTGGTATTGAGAAAATTTAGTTTTAGCCTCTGTTCTGCCATAAGCTAAGTGTATTGCTTGAGTAAATTGTTACATTTCCAGAATCTTAAAATCTCCATCTTTAAAATGACAGGTTTAGGAAATGGTTTTGTTAATGTTTCTTTCATTCTTTGGTCTCTTTTTTAATGGTGTATGTTAGAAATTTCCTGCATTGAATTTAACCCATTTTTTTTTTGTGGTTGGTTTTAAGGCAGAATATTGATCATCAGGAGTTTTAAAATTATTATTCTTTAAGGCAGGGTTAGGATAAATAATAGAGCTGTTACCTATTATGAAGACCAATGATGAAACAAAACAGTAGCAGTGAAAGGAAGAGCTTGTCCAGCTGATAAATTATCCCCCCACCAGCAGGGAGAAATGCTAACAATAGCAAATGTTGGTACAACTGTCACTGCTAGGGCCTGAACTAGTACTTTGTTAGATGAAGTGATAGAGGCAAGCTGACCTCAACATTTCCTTTCTGCAGATTGTCGATGCCCCCTTAGGGGAGGGAATGTGTTCTTCTGGTGACTATAATATATTAAAGTAAGAGCCATTCCCAATAATTATTATAATCCCCTTACATCAATCAACTGATTGCCTTACTTTGTTTTCTTTTCTTCCTGAGTCTCCCTTCTTCCTTGTCTCTTTCAGAGCAGTAAACATGGAGATGGCATCTCAGAAGCCACATGCCTGCATTTGAAGAGCTGCCTATTCCCGCCTGGCCTGACGCTGCTCTTTCTTTTGACCTGTTTTTCTCCTCTCAACAGTAATTGTGAACTTTCAGTTGCCTTTGACATCTTTTTCATATAGTCTCCTACAACTAATCATTTTTTAAAGACCTGATCATATCCTTTACCAATGTCTCACATCCATTCCACATACACTTTTTTCTACTATAGCTATTGATCTTCAATTTAGGTCACCGAGATGTCACTTACATATTTCTGCACTGGTTCCAATTTAATTCAATTCAATAAGCATTTACTGACTACCTACTGTAAATGAGGCTGCATATTAGCCAAAATAAGTTGACTGACAAACAGCAATAATATCATCCCTCTGTGCTTTCTATCAGGGTTCCTAAATGATTACATGTTTTATCCAGAGGCCTGTAAAATACGCTAATCGGGCACATTCCAATTGAGCACTTGGGATGTGCCTAATACTCCTAATGAACTAATTTTTAAATTTTTAATTTCATTTAATTTTAATTAGTTTTAACTTTAATGTATGTAAATAACTCTATGCAGGAAACGGCTGCTATAAAATGGATTTTATACATGAGGAAGCTCACCTAGAAAAAATTGAAGTTACTAGCCCAATGTCTTTTTTTTTTTTTTTTTATTGTTGGGGATTCATTGAGGGTACAATAAGCCAGTTACACTGATTGCAATTGTTAGGCAAAGTCCCTCTTGCAATCGTGTCCTGCCCCCATAAAGTGTGACACACACCAAGGCCCCACCCTCCTCCCTCCATCCCTCTTTCTGCTTCCCCCTCCATAACCTAAATTGTCATTAACTGTCCTCATATCAAGATTAAGTACATAGGATTCATGCTTCTCCATTCTTGTGATGCTTTACTAAGAATAATGTCTTCCACGTCCATCCAGGTTAATACGAAGGATGTAAAGTCTCCATTTTTTTTAATGGCTGAATAGTATTCCATGGTATACATATACCACAGCTTGTTAATCCATTCCTGGGTTGGTGGGCATTTAGGCTGTTTCCACATTTTGGCGATTGTAAATTGGGCTGCAATAAACAGTCTAGTACAAGTGTCCTTATGATAAAAGGATTTTTTTTCCTTCTGGGTGGATGCCCAGTAATGGGATTGCAGGATCGAATGGGAGGTCTAGGTTGAGTGCTTTGAGGTTTCTCCATACTTCCTTCCAGAAAGGTTGTATTAGTTTGCAGTCCCACCAGCAGTGTCAAAGTGTTCCCTTCTCTCCACATCCACGCCAGCATCTGCAGTTTTGAGATTTTGTGATGTGGGCCATTCTCACTGGGGTTAGATGATATCTCAGGGTTGTTTTGATTTGCATTTCTCTAATATATAGAAATGATGAACATTTTTTCATGTGTTTGTTAACCATTCGTCTGTCGTCTTTAGAGAAAGTTCTATTCATGTCTCTTGCCCATTGATATAAGGGATTGTTGGCTTTTTTCATGTGGATTAATTTGAGTTCTCTATAGATCCTGGTTATCAAGCTTTTGTCTGATTGAAAATATGCAAATATCCTTTCCCATTGTGTGGGTTGTCTCTTTGCTTTGGTTATTGTCTCCTTAGCTGTACAGAAGCTTTTCAGTTTAATGAAATCCCATTTGTTTATTTTTGTTGTTGTTGCAATTGCCATGGCAGTCTTCTTCATGAAGTCTTCCCCCAGGCCAATATCTTCCAGTGTTTTTCCTATGCTTTCTTTGAGGATTTTTATTGTTTCATGCCTTAAATTTAAGTCCTTTATCCATCTTGAATCAATTTTTGTGAGTGGGGAAAGGTGTGGGTCCAGTTTCAGTCTTTTACATGTAGACATCCAATTCTCCCAACACCATTTATAGAATAGGGGGTCTTTCCCCCAAGGTAAGTTCTTGTTTGGTTTATCGAAGATTAGGTGGTTGTAAGATGTTAGTTTCATTTCTTGGTTTTCAATTCGATTCCAAGTGTCTATGTCTCTGTTTTTGTGCCAGTACCATGCTGTCTTGACCACTATGGCTTTGTAGTAGAGACTAAAATCTGGTATGCTGATGCCCCCAGCTTTATTTTTGTTACTAAGAACTGCCTTAGCTATACGGGGTTTTTTCCGGTTCCATACAAAACGCAGAATCATTTTTTCCAAATCTTGAAAGTACGATGTAGGTACTTTGATAGGAATGGCATTGAATAGGTAGATTGCTTTGGGAAGTATAGACATTTTAACAATGTTGATTCTTCCCATCCATGAGCATGGTATGTTCTTCCATTTGTTAATATCCTCTGCTATTTCCTTTCTGAGGAGTTCATAGTTTTCTTTATAGAGGTCCTTCACCTCCTTCGTTAGGTATATTCCTAGGTATTTCATTTTCTTTGAAACTATGGTGAAGGGAGTTGTGTCCTTAATTAGCTTCTCATCTTGACTGTTATTGGTGTATACAAAGGCTACTGACTTGTGGACATTGATTTTATATCCTGAAACATTACTGTATTTTTTGATGACTTCTAGGAGTCTTGTGGTTGAGTCTTTGGGGTTCTCTAAGTATAAGAACATGTCGTCAGCAAAGAGGGAGAGTTTGACCTCCTCTGCTCCCATTTGGATTCCCTTTATTTCCTTGTCTTGCCTAATTGTATTGGCTAGAACTTCCAGCACTATGTTGAATAGTAAAGGTGACAGAGGACAACCTTGTCTGGTTCCAGTTCTAAGAGGAAAAGCTTTCAGTTTTACTCCATTCAGTAAAATATTGGCTGTGGGTTTGTCATAGATAGCTTCAATCAGTTTTAGAAATGTGCCACCTATGCCTATACTCTTCAGTGTTCTAATTAGAAAAGGATGCTGAATTTTATCAAATGCTTTTTTTGCATCTATTGAGAGGATCATGTGATCTTTATTTTTGCCTCTGTTAATATGGTGGATAACGTTTATGGACTTGCGTATGTTAAACCAGCCTTGCATCCCTGGGATGAAGCCTACTTGATCATGATGAATGACTTTTTTGATGATAAGCTGTAATCTATTGGCTAGGATTTTGTTGAGAATTTTTCCATCTATATTCATGAGTGAGATTGGTCTGAAATTCTCCTTTTTGCTTGGGTCTTTTCCTGGTTTTGGTATCAGGGTGATGTTTGCTTCATAGAATGTGTTGGGGAAGATTCCTTCTTCCTCAGTTTTTTGGAATAATTTCTGCAGTACAGGAATAAGCTCTTCCTTGAAGGTTTGATAGAATTCTGGAGTGAAGCCATCTGGACCAGGGCATTTTTTAGTTGGAAGCTTTTTTATTGTTTCTTTGATCTCAGTGTTTGAAATTAGTCTGTTCAGGAGGTCCATTTCTTCGTGGCTAAGTCTAGGGAGAGGGTGTGATTCCAAATATTGATCCATTTCCTTCACATTGTCAAATTTCTGGGCATAGAGTTTCTGGTAGTATTCAGAGATGATCTCTTGTATCTCTGTGGGATCAGTTGTTATTTCCCCTTTATCCTTTCTGATTGATGTTACTAGAGATTTTACTTTTCTATTTCTAGTTAGTCTGGCCAATGGTTTATCTATTTTATTTATTTTTTCAAAAAACTAACTCCTTGTTTCATTAATTTTCTGAATGATTCTTTTGTTTTCAATTTCATTTATCTCTGATTTGATTTTGGAGATTTCTTTTCTTCTACTGAGTTTAGGCTTAGATTGTTCTTCTTTTTCCAATTCCATAAGATCTCTTGTGAGATTGTTGATGTGCTCTCTTTCTGTTTTTCGAATGTAGGCATCTAAAGCGATGAATTTTCCTCTCAAAACTGCTTTTGCAGTATCCCCTTCTGCTTTTGCAGAAGACACAAGCTACAGGTTTTGGTAGCTTGTGTCTTCATTGTTGTTATGCTCAAGGAAGTTAATGATTTCCTGTTTTATTTCTTCCTGCACCCATCTGTTATTCAACAGAAGATTGTTTAATTTCCATGCCTTTGGGTGGGGTCGAGCATTTTTGTTAGAGTTGAGTTCCACCTTTAGTGCCTTATGGTCTGAAAAGATACAAGGTAAAATTTCAATTCTTTTGATTCTGTTGATCTTTGTTTTGTGTCCCAGGATATGATCAATTTTGGAGAATGTTCCATGGGGTGATGAGAAGAATGTATATTCTTTATCTTTGGGGTGGAGTGTTGTATATGCGTCTATCAAGCATAGTTGTTCTAGGGTCTCATTTAAATCTCTTATATCTTTGTTTAATTTCTGTTTAGAGGATCTGTCCAACTCTGTAAGAGGTGTGTTAAAGTCCCCTGTTATGATGGTATTATCAGATATCATATTGCTCAGACTGAGTAAGGTCTGCTTCAAGAATCTGGGAGCATTTAAATTGGGTGCATAAATATTTAGAATTGAAATGTCTTCTTGTTGTATTTTTCTCTTGACCAATATAAAGTGACCATCTTTGTCTTTTTTGACTTTAGTTGCTTTAAATCCACATGTATCTGAAAATAAGATTGCAACTCCTCTTTTCTTCTGAATTTCATTTGCCTGAAAAATTGTCTTCCAACCCTTGACTCGGAGCTTTAATTTGTCTTTTGAAGCCAGGTGTGTTTCTTGCAGACAGCAAATGGATGGCTTGTGTTTTTTAATCCAGTCAGCCAATCTATGTCTCTTCAGTGGGGAATTCAAGCCATTAACATTTATGGAGATAATTGATAAGTGTGGTCGTATTCTATTCGTCTTATTTGGTGAGAGTCCATTGCTTAGTTTTATCTTTTGCATCAGTGTGGAGGTTAGGTTCTGTCCTTTGATTTCTGAGTTCTTACTTTGCTGCTGATCCATTGTGGTGGTCAGTGTGCAGAACAGGTTGAAGTATTTCCTGTAGAGCTGGTCTTGTTGTGGCGAATTTCCTCAATGTTTGTATATCCGTAAATGATTTGATTTCTCCGTCAATTTTGAAGCTTAGCTTAGCAGGGTACAGAATTCTGGGCTGAAAATTGTTCTGTTTAAGTAGATTAAAGGTAGATGACCATTGTCTTCTTGCTTGGAAAGTTTCATTAGAGAAGTCTGCCGTCACTCTGATGGATTTGCCCCTGTAGGTCAACTGGCGCTTACTCCTGGCAGCTTGCAGAATCTTTTCTTTCGTCTTGACTTTGGACAGGTTCATCACAATGTGTCTTGGAGAAGCTCGGTTAGAGTTGAGGCGACCTGGGGTCCGATAGCCCTCTGAAAGCAGTGTGTCAGACTCTTTGGTGATGTTTGGGAAATTTTCTTTTATAATATTCTCTAGTATGGCTTCCATTCCTCTGGGGCATTCTTCTTCCCCTTCTGGAATTCCTATAACTCGTATGTTGGAACGCTTCATAAAGTCCCATAATTCTGACAGTGAACGTTCTGCTTTCTCTCTCTTCTTTTCTACCTCTTTTACTATCTGAGTTATCTCAAAAACTTTGTCTTCTACCTCTGAAATTCTTTCTTCTGCATGGTCTAACCTGTTGCTGATACTTTCCATTGCATCTTTAAGTTCCCTGATTGACTGTTTCATTTCCTTCAGCTCTGCTATATCCTTTTTATATTCTTCATATCGTTCATCTCTGATTTGATTCTGTTTTTGGATTTCCTTTTGGTTATTTTCCACTTTATTAGCAGTTTCCTTCATTGTTTCCATCATTTCTTTCATTGTTTTCAACATGTGTATTCTAAATTCCCTTTCTGTCATTCCTAACATTTCTTCATAGGTGGAATCCTCTGCAGTAGCTACCTCATGGTCCCTTGGCAGGGTTGTTCTGGACTGGTTCTTCATGTTGCCTGGAGTTTTCTGCTGATTCTTCTTCATGAGTGATTTCTTTTATCTGTTTCCTTGCTCTAATTTTCCTTTCACTTCCTCTTGCTCTTTAAGTTCTTGTGCCTGTGGAAGTTGTGGGCGGGTTTAGACGGATTGAACACACGCGACCACTTGCCGGTTTTCCACTGTTTTAGTCCTCCTCTTGGGGTCCAGAAGTCTCTCGCTGACTCCCTGTATCCTCATAGGAGTGATGATAGGCAGTTCCAACCAGCCAGAGATGCCTGGAGTCCTATCTCCCCAGACTCACGGTGCCCAGATGCAAGGAAGCTGTTACTCGGCTGCCATCTTGCTCCGCCTCCTCTAGCCCAATGTCTTATGGTTAAAAACCTCTTCCAAGTAATCTTTAACCTTATTTTTTTTTCTAAACCCATAATCAACCCAATAACAAATTATAGCTTCTAAATATATCCAATATCTGAAAAAAAATCTCACCATTTCCACTGCCATCACCTTTCTCTAAGCCACTGTCTTCTCTCTCTGCTTCCATCCTTATTAAGGCATATAAGACCCTTTATGAACTGGCTCCTAGTGCTTTTCTGAGATCATCTTATCAATTTTATACTTATTCCCACTATGTGCTACCCCCCACTCCTTGCTCAAGGCTCCTCTTTGCTGTTCCTCTAACACCTCAAACATATTACCACCTCAAGATCTGCCCTTGCCCCTGCCCACAGAGCCCTTGTCTCAGACTTCTGCAGAATAACTTTACTCAGCTCTTCCTCAAATATCCCTTATCAGAAAGAAATATGTAGAATTAATTATATGTCTGCTCATTATCTGTCCATAATAAAATTATGTATTATTTGGAATAATCTTTTTGTGAGAGTAATTGGCAAAATTCTACCCATATGGAGATGGAAATAGGCCACCTGAGAAAAACCAAAATGCCAAAGTAACACCTTAGTGTGAGGTCTGAATTCATACTACTCACGCAAAGATAAAGCTTAATTTAAAAACTGGTCCAAAAGCACTAAAATTACTTCAGTTCTGAAAGGGAAAATTTGGAATACCCTATAGAGATACTTTGAAATTAGAAGAAATCTTTACCAAAACTACTCCTACTGAAGATGAACTCACAGTCTGTATTTCCAAAGAACTCAAGGAAGGAAGAAATCCTGAAGGACAGTGAGCCAAAACAACAAACAGAAGGATGTACATCCGAGAACCAATGATGACAGAACAATGTGTAAGGGACTTTGAAAGGTTTGATTCCATTCTGAAATATGGGCAACAATAGTAGTTACCAGTAATGGGGTAGCTACTGAAGAAAGAAAATCAACCCTGCAAAAGGGTGAGGCAAGGCTGGAGATGAAAACAGGCTTCTGAGAGAAGGTAGATTTGAGGGCTAGAAATATGGGCAGAAATTATTCAGGCTGAAATGAATGAGAAAAGAATATAGAGAAAGAGAAAAATAACATATATACCGGATAACAAGGGTATCCCACTGTATTTGAGTAGGGTAGGAGGTAATTTATTTACTTATTTAAAAGCTCTGAGAATTCTTTTGATTTAAATTAGGCTCCTTAAAGAGCCCTGTATTGGTCAACATTCTCTGGAGAAACGGGAACAATAGAATGTATGTATATATACATACAAATATGTGTATGTACATATATAAAGATATATAAAAAGATACGTATGTAGAGAGAAGATACATATATACATATATGTAGAGAGAGAGAGACTGCAATTTGAATCTAAAAGTAGTTTGAAGTTAGAATTCCTTCTTCCTCTGGTGACTTAGTATTTTTCTCTTAAGTCCTTCAACAGATTGGATGAGACTCACCCACACTATGGAGGGTAATCAGCTTTACTTAAAGTTTACTGATTTAAATGTCAGTTTCACATAAAAAGTAATACTGGCTCAGGGATGTCTAGACTAGTGTTTAACCAACTATCTGGGTAACAGAGACTAGCCAAGTTGACTCATCACAAACTCACGAAGTAACCATCACAGGCTCCAATATGGAGGCCTATTTGTGAGATATATTACTAATTGCAAGGCAGCAATCCAGGTTGCAATATCCTGTGAATACAGCAAGTACGTGGCCTTATGAATATGATATTTTAATATATTTCTCTTGAGATTTCCATTGCATAGCTAGAGGAAAAAACAAGACATCTCAATGTGGACATATTGTTATGAACGTGGGTACTTTTTTAGCCGGCAGTGATTGTTTCTTTTTGAAAAGTTGTATCATCTGTCTCCTAATTTGTTTGCATGACCTAATATCATTCTCTAATTAAGACATAAATCAGAATGACATTTGAAAAGAGATTGAAATAAATGATATTTGTAAATATGACTATAATGTTTGTATGAGTTGCTCTCCTGGCTTCCTCTTTTCCCTATAAGAAAATAAATCACATGAAAGGAATATTCCCCACCATGTCTCACATCCTCCTCCTCCTTTTTCTAACTTGATTCTTTCATTACCAAAACAATCTACAAATACAATAAATAAAATGTTTCTCAAGAAAAGTGGAGTAGAAATCCTTAAGATTTATTTGGAAGTTTCCATTTTATGGTTCTTATCCTCTTTTGTGTGAACTTTTGAGCATCTAGCTCTTCCTGTGCATCAGAGTGCCCTACGTTCAGTTTCCACATGTCAAAAAACAAAAGCACCTATACTACCCAAATAATAAAGACGAATGCAGAGGATCAGTATTTTATAATAGCCTAAACACATCCAAATAAGCTATTTTGAATTTCTCCAAGACAACCTAAGACTTTATTCAGATGCAGAAAACACAAAATATGAGAGTTTTCCTGCCAAAACTATTATTTTTAATAATAATATTTTGAGCAATGACTACAGTAGGCATCATCTCACAAAGTGCTCATAATAAAAAGTGAAAGTGGAAAGCTCTAGTCTATGCCATCAGGGAGGTTTTAGTCTAGGAAACCACTTTTTTGTTCTTCTGGGTGGGTTCCTATATGTATGTATGTATATACACACACCGACAAAGCAAATATGGAAATAATTTAATAATTCCTTAAGCTAAGTTAGTGGGTATATGGGATTTTATTCTTTTACCCTCCAGAAATTCAAACATTTCTCTAGGTTTAATTTTTTCATAATAAACAAGGGCAGGAAAATTACATAAAGATGCCATGGAAAAAAATTTGAGAGTATGAACAAGGGCTCTTAGAATTTGTCAAATTCTTTCAAGCAGTAATTCCTCTCCTTGAAATGTAACCCAAGAAAACAATCAGAGATGTGAAAATTTATTTCATGCTATTATTCAAAATTTAGAAATGATATAAATTCACAAGGTAGACAATGAATAAATAAATCACAATATAGTCACGTGAGGGTATATTTTGCTATGATTAAAAATAATGTTTTACATATTTAATAAGATAAGTAATTGGTCACTTTAATGTTAACAGAAAAATGCTAGACATAAAATATGCAAGATTTTCAAATTATATAAGTGACGTATTTATATTTACTTTTTACTTATTTCTGAAAGAAAACACATAATTGAACTGCTATAAACATTCAAGTGAAAATGTCCTTACGGTAAAATGATTTTTGTTCTTCTGGGTAGGTTCCTAATAATGGGATTTCAGTATCAAACGGAAGCTCTATTTTTAGCTCTCTGATCATTCTCCATTATTCTTTCCAAAGAGGCTATATTAGTTTGCAATACCACCATTCTGCATCTTTGGGACTTTGCGATATGGCCTGTTCTTGCTGGGGTTAGGTGATATCTCAAGGTGCTTTATTTTTTTTAAGATAGTTTTTATTTGCATATCTCTGATAAATGGGGACAAATGAGCATTTTTTTCATGTGTTTCTTAGCTATTCATCTTTTTTCTTCAGAGAAGGTTCTATTCATTTCTGTTACCCAGTGATAAATGGGGTTAGCAGCTCAATTCATAATTGCAAAGATGCGGATTAACCTAAGTGCCCATCAACCTATGAATAGATAAATACTGTGATATATGTCTATCATGGAATACTATTCAGCTATAAAAAAGATGAAGACTTCACATTTTTTTGTATTTACCTGGAAGGATTTAGAGACCATCCTCCTAAGTAAAGTATCACAAGAATGGAAAAGCAAGCTTCCAATGTGCTCTATATTAATATGGAACTAGTAGATTAACAACTACCTGCACAGACAGAGCAAAACATATTACAATTCAAGAAGGGGGGAGAGGGTGTGGTAAGCTCTCGCCTATCGGGTACAGTGTAGGGGTATATGGCACACTTCCTGGGTGAAAGGCTCAATTGCAACTTGTACTTTACCTAACAAATGCAGATGGGATCTCTCCTAATGTGTACAATGCAAGGGTACGCAAAACAACTAAGAGTAAATTATAAATGTCTTACCACAAAAAATAAGTGAGGTAATGGTTATGCTAATCATCTAAGCTAATGATTTTTTTTGTTTGTTTGAAGCATTTTTTTTTTTTTTATTGTTGGGGATTCATTGAGGGTACAATAAGCCAGGTTACACTGATTGCAGTTGTTAGGTAAAGTCCCTCTTGCAATCATGTCTTGCCCCCATAAAGTGTGACACTAAGCTAATGATTTAAACATCCCACATTGTATATCAAATCATCACATCATTCCCCATAAATGTATACAGTTATGATTTAATAAAAATTAAATTTAAAAAAGTTCGTATGTGTTATAAAGTCTTTAAGTTTTTATAATGAAAACACTTTGGGGAAGACTTATGGTAGAGCAACCAGGTACACTATGAACATCTAAAATATAAATCAGTCCTGTTACTTTTTTCCTTTTTTTGCATAGCACTTAACACATTACAATTCAGTATTTATTGGCATTTGACAATTCAATTTAATTTTCATGATACTTTGTATTTTGTATCAGTGGAGTGACTTTTTCTTGCATTGCCATAATAGATCTAAATTTATTGGTAATACCCTTGTCCTTGTAACTGTCTTCAGCTCTTTCTTAATTCAAAAGGAATTTGCTGTCTTTGCATGATTCATTAGTCTGAGACACTGCAGCTCAAATACCCTGAATGCTTCAGTCTGCTACTTATTATCTAAACTGGGATTTTGATCATTTTTTAGGTAAAAAATTTTGTTTTATTATTTCTTTCTTTTATAACCTAGCTATAATGGACCAATCTTATATAACATGAACTTTGAGTGATCTTTTTATAGAGCTTTTTAAACTCAATCTTTTATCAGTTTTCTGTGCTTAAACAAAATGCCTTTGAATGATGGAGGCAGATTAAGTTATTATTATAAATCACCAAAATCACTGTTTTAGTTCATGGACACCTTGTTTAATGACAGATTTTCTCCAGGAAAGAAAATACGTATAAGCTTTAAGTGAATTGGTACAAAGGTTGGATCCAGGTAAATTGAAGCCATCTCCTACTTGCAAATTCTGTTATTCAGAATATATTTGGGGAAATTCATTTGAAGTGTTGAACAAATACAGGTTAAAGTTTCAGCAGCAACAGGTTGCTAATCTGTTTCTATTCCAAAGTTCAGGCAGTATTTCCCACTTTCCTTTGCATGTATCTCTGTGTTGTATGTTGCAGAAACAAAGATGACTAACACACAGTTCTGACCTTCAAGGAGTCGTATACTAATGGAGAACGTGGGCACATAAAGCTATATTGCCAATTTTGTAAGAATTATGAAAAGAAATGTATGCACCGGATAAATGAGAAAAGAGAGGAACAAATCAAACTTAAACCCAGAAGTTCAAGTATATTTCAGAACTATAAAAATATCCTTCCTAAGATTCTATTGCATACTCATCTTCATTGATAATAAGACCAGATTTGTTCTTCATTAATAATAAGACCAGATTATTCACTGAATTTCATTTCTTTGATAAAATACCATTATTTTAATCACCATCACCACTAATGAAGTAGGTTCAAGAATGTGGAAAGTGAAATCTACCTTAGTAAAAGACTGGAAAAGTTTTATTTTACTTAACCTAATTATAATTAAACTCCTCTTCCTCTTGCTGTTTGAAATGCCCTTCCAGGAGCGGTTATGTATATGCAAACAAATTTCTTTTTTGGCTTTTGATTCTTTTATCACTTCAGTCTGAAACTGGAAGATACTTTATCTTTTATTTAGGTTCATAAAGATTTTGGACCATGGCATGGGTAACATTCCACCAGACTTGGTAACACATCATATACTAATTTTTTCTCATGGAAACGAAGTTATTTGGTTTTGATAATTATTTTGCATTTGAAAACCTAAGAACAATTTTTTATATATTGTAAAATCACTTTGAATTTTTATATTGTTCTGATTTGTAGAATATCAGCCAGTGTGTCATAGGCTGACATCTGTATGAACCTGCTGTTGAATTTTGTTTTAGAAGCACATGCACTTCTATGTACAGAGATGACGGTAAGTAATCCTTTGAAGATGATAGTGATATTTTTATATCATTATTTTATTTCTCATTAAATTATTAATCCAACGAACATAGGATTGGAAGGTTTTGCCACATTTTGTACAGATGTTTCTTTTTTTGTAAGCCAGATTTAGATGCTCCATTTGCTATTTCAAGCTGTTCCATTTTCGTGATTCCTTTGTAGGAATACATAGCTCCTATACATTTTAAGTGTCTTAACCTTGTTACTTTGTTTCTTTCTATAGTGATCCAATCTCTAGAATTTTCATGCTAATTAATGTATTTTTGCAACTTCAACTATAATGTCTTTATTCAGTTTGGAAAATAATCAGCACCTCTAACCCACTACCTATGATAACCTAGAATATTCAACACAATAGCAAGGTACTTAGAAAAATTTTCTTCAATCGTGACTCTATTCGACAATAAATTTATTGCATTTTTACATGATAAAATATATGAATCTACTTGCACATAATGGTTACTAAGAAATATTAGTTTCTCCTATCCTTAATTATAAAAGTGGTAAGAGTTAGTGCTCTTCAAAGTGAAGTATAGGTACATGGGGGATGCAGTGAAAAGAGGTTCCACTGGTTTAGAAATTTCACAATTTTCAGATGCTATTTATTATTATTACACTCTCTTAAGGTGGAAATTTATATATAGCTCATATTATACACAAAGTATTTGTATACATTTATGATAGTTTAATTTTCTTGATGGCATACATTCAGAAAACTTTGGAATCTACTATATTGATGGACTTTTTTCAAATTTCAGTCTCTCATATACTGTCTCATGAATTTTGTGGTATTTGACTATTGCTAAAGGATATTTTAATGCCCTGCTAAAACGAACACAGTGAAGGGCTTGGAAATTCAGAAAGTGAAATCCTATCGTAGAGTGATGACAGACATGTGATAGACACATGGACAGATGGTCAGATCAATGAATAGAGCTAAATCATTCTCAGAAGACTTTCAGCTTAACATTCAATTAACAAAAGCATGAAACATTTATGGTTTTCTTCAGTCGTACCCCGTTTTCCCTAAAATAAGACATCCTCCGAAAATAAGACCTACTTGCAGGAAAGATAAGACATCCCCTGAAAATAAGACCTAGCGCATCTTTGGGAGCACACCTTAAAATAAGACACTGTCTTATTTTCGGGGAAGCAGGGTACATCAGCAATTTGTGCATTCTATGTAAGCCTGATTATAATGTCCCTACCTTTTACTTCATCCTAAAAAGTAATATCGCTGGATATAACTTGATTGTAGTATGCTAACAATGTTATTACACATGAAGAAAAATACATCATTATTAAAAATAAAATAATTTGCAGCCAATACTACCTAAAATATTCTCACTCACACCAATCCAGATATTCATTCTAGTCTGAGTAATTAACACTAAATGTGTGTTAATTAGGTGTTAATTAGCAGGTGTGTTCAGTGAACATGTGGTGTCTCAGATATTTTGCTTACTCATGTTACATAGTAGCTCTAAGTCCCTGAGCAAATACCATTCTCTGAGTCTTAGATTTTGCTGCAAACTGGAGAGTCATGAGGATTTGATACTTTGTTGGGGACCCGCTCCATGTTAAGCCCATAGTAAGCACTCAATAAATCAGAGCTACTAGCTGCTATAACTGTTTCTGTTTGCATTTCTACTTAGTCAGACAAACTTTCAGCTAATACTGCTGCCATGAGTCCAGTCTTCATAAGGCTTCATATGCTGTCCTATCTCTGTTCTGCATTGAAAGCTTGGATTTATGACTGTGGCAAAGCAGGAAATTAATTTCAGATCCAATTTTGCAATCTCCAGTATTCCTTTCTTCAGGTATCTAAATGTTGATTTTCTACACTGATGTTCATACACCACATATGAGGAAATGATCTGGTATCTCTCTCCAAAATTGTTGCTAGATCTCAGGGCTCACAGCTAATATTAAGAGTCCTCACAACTCATTTCTCCAACTTTCTGAATTCTTTGAACTTCATCTAAGGTGGATACACGTATCAACCTTTCTCATTCTCCTTTCAAAATGAAATTTCCTTTCAGCCTTCTTCTATGCCCAAAGCAGGAAATAACTCTCCTGTTCCCTAGCAGTCCTCACTATGTTTTCAAAATATTAGGAAGCAGTGTCTGCTATTTGGAATCATTTTGGCTTATTATAAGGGCTCACACTGTACTTCATTAGCAGGGCTGCTGTGAAATCATGAAACATTTTGGTGAAAATTACAAGAGATTTAGACTTGTTTCTTGCTGAAAATATGCAAAGCCCTTCAGGGAAGATACAAGCAGATGGTGTTTGCGACATTTATTGTTTTTCCTATGTATCTGTAAACAAACACTATAAATTAAGAGCTTCAGAATGATCTTTAGGAAATTTAAAAGCAAATTAATATGTAAACTGATATCAAATTAAAGTTGAAAACAGTGATATCTATTTCCATCTTACCAGTGAATGTCTTTCCTATATGTACTCTGTTTTCAAAAGGTTTCAGAAATTATCCAAAAATTGTTGAAAAGCTCCAGAAAAATCAAAAGCAGCAAGCTCTGAGTTTTTCCCTCAGGTACAATTTTAGTAACTCATGTAAAGTCAGTCATTAACACTACCAAAAATATTATTATTCCTCCTTTTATATGTATATAACATTGTTTGTATCTACCCTGAAAACCTTAGGCACACATCCATAGACATCTAAAAATGCATCTAATAATTTGAAATGCATTATTCAATTCTTAACATTCAAAAATGTAAAAATATAATTTACCTTGTTAGTGGGTTATCTCGAGGGCAGGGCTGTGATTTTTTTTCGGAAGCTTATCTGTAACCTGAAAATTTTACTGGAGCAAGTGATAGCCCATGAGTAACTTGAGCGTGAGGGAAAGCATCCTACTTTTTAGCTGCTTTGGCAATAAGGGAAAAAATTATTTACTAGTTGTAATAGTGAGAGTTCAAAACTGATTCTCATCCAACTGAAGGAGGTATTTTTGAAAGTATAAATCATCTATATCCCTACACTAATTGTTTAAACTTTTCCCTTCTACTTTGCCCATTGTTCTTTCCCCATTCCCGTAACAATTTCCCTTCCCCTTCAACTTTTCATTTTCCAATTTTGCTTACAGAAAAACAGGCAAAAGGTCCAAATGGGGTATTTGATCACCAGAAAAATGTTTCTAAGAAGGATGTAGTGGAAATAAAACACCTTTTAGAGCACACTTTTGCAGATATGTTATTGATAAGCAATGCTATTTTTGTGTAAGATATTTATTGCATTTTGACATTCAGATTAATTTTTGCTAGTTGAAGAAGTACACAGTTACAAAGAGAAACATTCTACTTTATTGACAAAGATTAAGCTAGTGAATCACATTGTTTTTCTGACTTTTACAAATAGACATAGTCATATCCCCCAATATTCTCATAAGAATTGGAATTAGAAATTCCCTGTGCTTTTCTTTTCTATCTCGTTTGCTTGTATTTCCCTAGTTGTCTCGTTGTTACACGTGGATGAATCAACAGGAACATTTTAGAAATTTCTGGGGATCTGGAAACGGGCATGCTGAAGAAGATATGCCTGATGTTATGGAGAATAGCGAGGTGCCCCTCTTAAAATGGTTTGCACATGAAGAGCGAGCTTAGGAGGATCCCGGCTGCCTATTCTTTCTGTGTTGTACATATGGATTGTCTACTGAAAATCAGTCATACCAGGTACCAGGCATTTAAACACAAAAAAGAAACAGTCTCTTCTATTGAAGGACTCTCTGACTAATGGGGAAATAATTGTAACATAGTCTTCTAGGTCTTTATTTATGGTTTGATTTATAAATATAAAGTTACATAAAACCAGTTTAAGAGACATAATACGGGGGAGGGGGCGACACATCCAGATGACATTAATCCTTTCATTTGTTTTGTTATACCCTGATTTTGAAATTGAATGATTTGATTTATTCAAAAGTATTATTTAAATGAGCATCTCTTAACTTGCTACAGAGCCTTCTAACTGCCTTAATCCTCAATCCATGCTTTCCTATTTCATTTGCATGTAACTATTACTAATGTTTTTAAAACACCCTGCAGAAACCATAATACAACATGCCACTGGATTGAGGAAGACGTATAATCTTTTTCTAAACCTCGAAGACCTAGACTGTAACACATTTTCCTCTTTCACAATGAACATAAAATCGCCTCATCATCACAGTCATTGTCCTTCTTTGCCTCTCATATACAGAAAATAATTATAGGTGTACTGCATATTCTTTGTAGAAAAGCATTCCCCCATTGCTTCTCTCTTTTTGCTCCTTTCCTGAAGCAAACCCAGCTCTTTAAAATTCCAACCCCTTGGGTGGTGCCTGTGGCTCAGTGAGTAGCGCACTGGCCCCATATGCCGAGGGTGGTGGGTTCAAACCCAGACCCGGCCAAACTGCAACAACAAAAAAATAGCCGGGCGTTGTGGTGGGCGCCTGTAGTCCCAGCTGCTCGGGAGGCTGAGGCAAGAGAACCATATAAGCCCAAGAGCTGGAGGTTGCTGTGAGCTGTGTGATGCCAGGGCACCCTACCAAGGGCAGTAAAGTGAGACTCTGTCTCTACAAAAAAAAAAAATTCCAACCCCTTAAGTAGAGTGAGAAAAAGAATTTCGCGAAAGGATCCAAAAAGAGCTAGAAATTAAAACTTGGTTTCTTCACAGAATACATGTTAGGAAAGCCTAGAAGCCATGCATGATATAATTACCTATAATACCTGAAGACTAAAAAGTGGCTTCTTCTCACCCGATAGACACGTCCCTAAACACATGTCCATTGGGTGAGAAGATGACGAGGCATCCTAGTTTTGCATACTTAATGGGGTATACCTCAGACTGTGGGAATAAAAACTTAGAAACACCCAGGTACCTTCAGTTGGTAGATATGACACCTGACAATGAAAATTCTGCTTTAAAAATAAAACTAGACCATAAAAAATGTGATTGTGAACAAATGATGAATAATCTCTGGAGAGGAATCACATCTCCAATTTTAAAGAACTGGGCTGGACTAAACTGTGCTGGAAGAAAATGAATCGAGCAACTGAGGCAGAAGGCAGCTCTTCCTGCTGTGTGGAATGATTCACAGTGGACTCGGGGCCAACGAGGGGTACATAGGAGCACATTTAGGCATCTTGACGTCTTGAGCAGATCCAAATTTAGCCTTCAGATTCTTGGTTTTACTAAACTAGGATACAACTTCTCATTCCCAAAATATAATGAGGGGGAGATGGAGTGGAAAATTTTAGAGTCCTGAATATATTGAGTAGAGAAGCTTAAAAACAATCTTGAATATCTTCCTTATCTTATAGAGAGTAAAAAATAGATCCCAAATCAGTAACTGCTGTGAGCTGAGCCACATCACTTAATCAGGGATTAATCAGAATCTGGTTCATGCCTTTGAACTTTTGTTTTTCTAAATGGATTTTACATGTTCATTCACTCATTTTTCATACATTTTTATGCTTGCTCATTCAACAAATTTGGGTTCTATGAATAGATTTGAAACCCTGACTCTGGCACTTTGTAGCTAAGTGATTTTATAGAATTTACTTAAACTTTTTTTCTTCTCTTCTTTCATCTGTAAAATAGGCACAGCCAAACACCTACCTTCTAGGGGTATTGTGTGGATCAAATAAGTCATCTCATGCCAAGAGTTTAGGACAAACCCTCGCATACGAAACATGTTCAGTGTGTGCTGGTTACTGCTGTTAACCCTTAAATGTCACCCATTGCAGATTAAAGAGTTTTAAATTAATAATTCAAGTTTTCAGTTCTCTTCTGTGGTTTATCTTCAAATTTTCTAATTTATGTTGAGAAGGTCCTCCTACATACAAATCTAGTATCTCAAATTACCAAGACCCAAATTTCACTATTTATCCTCCTCTAGTTCTAACCCCTTTTGTCTGCTGTCCCATCTTCTCGTGTGTTTTTTGTTACACTATTTCCTAGATGTAAGAAAAATGTCTACATCAGTACATGCTTCAAATAAAAACTTTCCCAAATGGGACTTATTTTTCTTCAGAACTGCCTCAATTTCTCTCTCTCTCTCTCTTTTTTTTTTTTTTTTTGCAGTTTTTGGCCAGGGCTGAGTTTGAAACCACGACCTCTGGCATATGGGACAGGCGCCCTACTCCTTTGAGCCACAGGCACTGCCCCACTCGATTTCTCTTTTTATAAAGAAAGTTAAAAACCTTAAACAAAAATAATTATTAGTGTTTTTACATTAAAATAATACTTTAAAACTCAATCTACAAGCAAGATATGACACTTGAAGTGTTGAGTCAGAGGACAAGGAAGAAAAGGCAATACATTACTTTCATTTGTATTTCATTTTCCCTTGTCCTTTGCTCTATACTCCTGTTTTACTTCACTTAGTTATGGTTACTAAACATCTTTGTTTCTGTAAATAACATATATACATTGTATATGATGTATATATGTATGTATGTGCATACACCTATATGAGAATTTTTTTTTTTTTCCTGCAGTTTTTGTCCAGGGCCAGGTTTGAACCCGCCACCTCCGGTATATGGGGCTGGTGCCCTACTCCTTTGAGCCACAGGTGCCACCCAGAGAAATAAATTTTATTTACCAGAAAAATATTCTCAAGTATTTCTAAAAATAATAACACTCAGAATGAAAAACTTGGCACTTCCCAGTAGAGGAGCTATGAAATTGAAGGACCCTCAGCCATTGTCTGCATGACTTGCATGTTGACTTCCAGATTTCTTGGAAGCCACGTCCAGCTAACATATAAGAGATTAAGAGAAGGAAAAAGAAGTGAGGAAAAGAGGGATGGATATTTTAATGGTTTCTCTGTCATCCCTTTCAAAGTACTACCCTTGGGAAGCCATGCACCCATGCCAGTGTCTAATCCACCCTTCAAAGCACTTTTCCTAGGATGAGTTCATGACTTACTTGTCAGACCTCCTACGACATTTTGGTCATTCCAAAAAAAAAATGTTCCAAAATTGCTTTGAAGGGTGGACTAGGTGCTGGCAGTGGTGCACAGCTTCCGAAGGGGAGTATTTTGAAGGTGACTGTAGTGATATTCAGCAATGAAGTAAGTACATAGCACTTTTTCTAGGATGAGTTTATAAACTGAGTTGTCCCACCTTGTAAGCACCTATAATAGGCACCCTTGAAGAATGCTGTGTTTGCTCTGTGAGATTCCTGAGCTGAGCTCTTTAACAGTACCTATAATAATATTAATATTCTCTAGGGTTTTACATGGGATTTCTGATTTCTTTAAGAGAAACTCCATTAAAAATTGAACCATATGTATCATACATATAGACAACGTGTAAGAACATAACCTCTTGTAGACATTGTGTTGTCTACTCTCATGGCTTAAAAGGAAACTATCTTAACTAATGACACAGAGGTAGCTGTAAATACTGTTTACTAAAACCATAATCCAGAAATAAGTATACAAGCACATGTATGTAAATATAAACTATATGACCTTCTGAAGATCTATTATAGTTCTGATCTAATGTGCTCTAACCACATCTAACCTTCAAAATCAGTGCCAGTGACTACAGGGAGCTGTATGTTTACAGTAAATTTGAATATTATACTGCTACTGAATAACAAGTGAGTGATCCGGGGGAAGGGTACAGGGTGAGCAAAATGACTAACATTAACTTGATTCCCATTTTCTTTCTTCTTTCTAACTTTTGCTATCTCAGAGAATTTGCTAATGTGTCAGCTCTCTATTCTGCCAAGACGTTCCGTTAGAAATAATACTTCTACACTCATTATTAATAATGCGACTGCCACGGAGAAAATTCAGGCCAGTTACAATGCATGGTACAAAGCTATCTAAGATATAAGTGTAGGCGTTTCAGCTTGGGTCTTATCTCATTTGAAATTGAAATATGTTTGCAGTGCTTGAATGTGGGAAGATTAATTATCACCTCTGTTTCAAAATAAGCAGCAGTAGAAACCCATCACATGAAAATGTGGAAGTGACATTGTCGACAGCTAACAAGAGAGGTTTTCAGCTGGAAAAGGGTGCAAACAGAAACAAATGCATTCATATTTCTAATCTGCAGCCAAGCAAAAACAGTATTTGATACTGGCTGAGTTTGCCTAGAAAATCAGGGACCCATTTTGATTAGGATGCTAAATGCAGCAAGATGAACCGTAGAATTCTGCCTCCCAGTTATACCAATGACTTTACATTCCCAAGGTCAAGCTAGCTCTGGCTTTTTTTCACAGCAAGAGAAAAGAAAACATGACCAGCCCCACCACTGACTAGCAGTGTGGCCCTGGGCAAAGAAATTAATCTATCTAAGCTTCAGTTTCCCCATCTACAAAACGGACACAGTAAGGACATGCTTAACTTACGGAGTAAATGCAAGTCTATTATGTATTAGGATAAACAATTAACACAGCATCTGGCACGCAGTGAGAGCTCAATAATGATTAGCAATTGCTATTGCAAAGCCATCTTGCTCTGCTCTGAGACCACAAAAACAAAAATTCTTTCTTCCCATAGGAATGCAGCTCTATCTCAAGAAGTGAGGAAAATAAAAGGTTCAGTTGATCCCTCCTTTTTAAACTGCAGTGATTATAAGACATCATTTTGATGCTTGATCCCTGAAAGATACCTCTTTTTTACTGTTGTTTTAAATGTCATGCCAGGACTTCATAGTTAATATCAGGTCTTTAAGAAACGTCTCTGGGCCATTTGAACACTGGCATTGTGCATCCCAGGTCTCATTATGGAACCCTTTTGTTATGGGAAGGTTTGAAGTTAGTAAGTCTGCCGCCTGTACCATATATTAAGATAATGAGATGAAAATGGTATAAATTCAAATCATTTGCCCCCTCCCCATCTCTATTTCTCTCTCAATTTATGTTACATGGTGACATAAAGTACCACCTTGAGAGGTAAGCCTGCCCCATGGTTAATGATTCAGACACATGCTAAAATACCTCACACTATAATTTAACATGAAGAACAGCTAGGGGTTGTGTTGAAACTGTCACGACTCACAGGAATCTACTAATTTTGTCCTGTTCACGTTCATTCTATAACTTTGCAAGAATTTCTGCCAACATTGGTGGGGGTGGCAACCATGGGAATAAAAAAAAAGAGAGAGAGAGAGAGAGAGAGAGAAGCTCTTTGTGAAATGGCATCCCGAGTCTATGCCATTGATAGCATCTTTCTGGTTCCCCAGGCAAGCTCTTTCTGAGCCACTCTAAGCCCTCCAGAGACAATTTCTATTATGAAAGTTGAGCTTTCTTCTATTAGGCTCTCACATCTTTGGCAAAAGTAATCATTCTTAAAGCTGCAAGTGTTGACTGCTATCTTGATGTTGCTGGTGCCGAAAGAGGCAAAGTCAGCCTGATTGTTTTAGATTTGGATTAGTATGGAGTGCATAGAGAAACATTTTAAAATACTTATTTTGACTACCAAAGTGAGTCGATATGACAGCAGTCGTCAAGGGAAAAATGTGCACCAGGCAAGTACACAAACATCCCACAGCAACCAGCTACTTTGCAATAACACATTAGAGGGAAAACCACTTTCATGTACATCAGTGAAAAAGAGGGCAGTTCTCAAAGTTATTGTGGAAAAGGTACAACCACAATATGACAATCAGTAGGGCACAGAGGTCAAAGGACTTTGGAAGTAAACTCTTACAGCACATAATTTCTTTGCATTGTATCTGTGGTTTGATTCACATGTGTTTCCATGCAACATGTAGCTATTTATAAATCAAACACAAATTGGTGGATTCTGATCCATTATGTCCAAACACAATGGTAATTTACAGAAAGGAGAGTAATTTGGTAAGTAAACTGAGAAAAAATAAATCCACAATAAAATAAAAGCGAAAACAAAATGAACTAGTTATGATAAAATGTGTCTGCTATTTCCATATCTTGGCGATTTTAAATTGAGCTGCAATAAACAATCTAGTGCATATGCTCTTACGATATAATGATTTTTTTTTCTTCTGGGTAGATGCCTAGTAGTGGGATTGTGGGGTCAAATGGGAAGTTTAATTTCAGTTTTTTTAGGATTCTCTATACTTCTTTCCAAAGAGGCTGTAATACTTTGCAATCCCACGAACAGTGTAAAAGTGTTCCCCTCTCTCTACACCTGTGCCAGCATGTACAAATTTGGAACTTTGTGATGTGGGCTATTCTCACTAGGGTTACATGATATCTCAGGGTGGTTTTGATTTGCATTTCTTTGATGATTAGGGACAATGAGTATTTTTCATATGTTTGTTAGCCATTTGTCTGTCTTGCTCAGAGAACATTCTGTTCACGTCTCTTGCCCACTGATAGATGGGATTATTAGCTTTGTTTTTGATTAATCCAGTTCTCTATAGATCCTTGCGATCACACCTTTGTCAGAGTCATAATATGCAAATATCTTTTTCCCTTCTGAAGGCTGCCTATTTGCTTTAATTGTTGTGTCCCATTTGTTACTTTTTATGGTTATTGGAATTGACACAGAAATCTTCCTAAAATCTTTTCCCAGGCCAACATCTTCAAGAGTTTTTCCCACACTTTCTTCTAGGATTTTTATTATTTTGTGCCTTAGATTTAAATCTTTTATCCATTTTGAATCAATTTTTGTAAGTGGTGAAAGGCAAAATAAAAAAAATGTATCTACTGAAAGAAGTTTTAGAATTTAGTTCAAACATTTAAAAATCTGAATTTGTGAACAGAAAGCTACTCAGACCATTCTGATCATATTATATGGTACCTTTTTAGATTTGTTACTCAAATGAGAAAATTCCCATTTATCTGAAAGGGAACTAAGTGACTTTTCAAAAAATACATATAAAATTAGCAATAGATTTTTGCTATAACTTCCTCACAATAGTCGTTTATTTTATATTTAATCAGTTTAAAATGTCATATGATTTCCAATTTCCAACAGAAATTAAATCATCTAGTGTCTATCCCATTAAAATGTTGATATCTATTATGAATCTGTCACAATCTATAGTTAGCATCTCTATTTTTAAGTAAAAATAAATAACAAAAATAAAGAACCAACCAACAACAACAAACCCTACTTACTTTGGCACAGGCAAGTATTTGGAAATGATCATCCTCAATGTTCCCCAAAGGTAGAAACACACCGTTACACACTGCCGTGTGATGTGTTCCACATCCACAGACATGTAGGCAAAGTGGGGTACTCTCATCATATTAATTAGAAAAGAAAGTTGTATAAAATACTCTTTCAGATCACTTGGAAAAATATATAAAATCATAGTTTAAATACTTTTTAAAGCTAATATTCAGCATTCTTTCTTCTATGTAATTTTGTCTTTCAAATTCCTTACCACTTTATAGTTAGATGTCTATACTAAGCATTAAACAAATTCCATTTTTCCTACAGAGATAGATATTAAAAAGAGATTAGAAAAGTAAGATAAGCATTAATCTAATTTGAGAAGCAGTCATATGCTTTTTTGGCATGTGCTAAGCTTCTGCTAAGGGTGCAGACTTCTCATAGGAAAGCCTGGACCTCACCCCAACCTCAAAATAAGAGCTCATCTGGGACTAGCCTCCTTCTGACCCTCTCCTCAACACCAGGACTAGTTCAGGCCTACCTTGTAATTCCTGACCTAGTCTTCCAAATAGAAGGAAATGTGTCCTGCTACATTTTAGAGTTGGCCCACTCTCTGTGCTTCTAGATTTTTCTCTATTCTCTCTATCTCAAATCAGTTCTAGCCTTCTATTTGTAAAAGAAGCATTATTATTCCTTTTTCATTATCATGTAAGATTTGACTTCAGATGAAAATTTATTCTCCAAAGAACCTTTCTTATCACCTCACTGAGACAGTCTGAACCCCATGTTTCATTTTCTTCTCCTTCCATAACAAAGACCTTTAGTTATAACAGTACGTTGAAAGAGTTAAAGACACTCTGATTTCTAATAGAAGAAATCCAATTGAATTAGTCCATCAAAAAAGGCTCACAAATATACATAGGAAGGAGAAGGCAGAGCAGAGCCAGGAATGATATGATATTTTTTTGCTCCTGTTTTCCTCTACAGGTGTCTTTGTTCTCCCCTATATGTAAAAGCAGCTTCTAAGCTTATTTCCTTCCATTTCCCCTCTAGAGGGGAAATGGCTCTTCCTAACTCACTCCATTTCAAAATAATTGTGGGGGAGAGAAATTGATTCTGAGTGGCTTAGTTTGAATATAAGATCAACTTTATGCCAGGAACATGATGTATTAAAATTATCAAAACCTCCCAGAAGCTGGACAAGATGGGGAGAAAGAGTTTCTAGAAAGAACCTGGTTAGGAAAAAAGAATAATTGAAGGTGTGTGCCCATCAGAAGAAAGCCAGTGGAGGCGATATGGCAAAACATCTGATACCTGCTAAAACTATGGACAGATAGTGGCTATGAGGGATAAAATTTATCAGATTAAACACATTAATATGTGTTTGTCTTTCTCTGCCACTTATGAAATATACCCATTGTGTGAAGAAATAGAGCTGCCTGTGATGGTTAGTTTTCTGTGTCAACTTGACCAGGCCACGTGGCACTCAAATATTGAATCAAATATTTTACTGGGTGATGCTGTGAAATGCTTTTAGATGAGATTAACATTTATGTCTGTGCCCTGAGAAGAGCAAATTGCCCTTCCCAAAATGAGTGGCCCTCATCCAATCAGTTGAACAAAATGTTTGACCTGCTCCTAAGAGAAAATTCCTCCTGCCTGACTGCCTTCAAACTGGGACAGGGGGATTTTTATTGCCTTCAGAATTAAACTCAAAACATCAGCTTCTCCTGAGTCTTCAGCCTCTGGCCTTGGGATCTGAACTACACCATCAGCTCTCCTAGGTCCCTAGTTTGCCGTCTAACCCTGCAGATCTTGGAACTTGTTGGCCTCCATAATCATGTGAACCAATTGTGCATGTAGACAGTTTGTGTGTGTACAGACCTAAATGCATGCTGTGATTCTGTTTCCCTAATGAGCCTTGCTTAATTTGCTACCCTCTTTGTATGTTTGCATTTTCTGTGCAAAGTCCTATTGAAAGAAGGAACACAGAAAGTTCTGAAACTCTATCTGGAGTGTGAGAGCTCTCTTTACTGGATAGAGACAGTAAAAAGCCAACTTTTATTTCCCAAGGAGACATTCACATGCTCCAAGGCAGTTCACAGAAAGAAACGAATCCCTAGGTCTCCAGAGTCCTATAGTCCACTGGGTAGGAATGAGGGATAATCCAACTTTTTGTCATTGCCATTGCATATAAAATTGAGCCTTAAGACAGTCTTAAGGCTCAAGGGCTGGAACAATAGCTTATTATTACATTTCCTCACCCCTCAGTTCCAGCTCTTCTGCTATGGTTACTCATAGAGATTTTATGGAGCTTACATGGCCTACTGTATATGAAAACATTTAATAAAAATTATAACGGGTGGTGCCTGTGGCTCAGTCCGTAGGGCGCCGGCCCCATACACTGAGGGTGGCCGGTTCAAACCCAGCCCCGGCTGAACTGCAACCAAAAAAATAGCCGGGCGTTGTGGCGGGCGCCTGTAGTCCCAGCTGCTCGGGAGGCTGAGGCAAGAGAATCGCTTAAGCCCAGGAGTTGGAGGTTGCTGTGAGCTGTGTGATGCCACGGCACTCTACCGAGGGCCATAAAGTGAGATTCTGTCTCTATTAAAAAAAAAAAAAAATTATAACACAGGAGGATGCTTCTATTGGATGTATCCAATAAAATTTGTTTCCGTATTTTGTTTCTGTGCATAAAGGAATTGAAAAGCAGACCTGAGATTGCTATCTTCAGAAAGCCCTGCCTGCAAGGTTGGTCCTTGGCTGGCATCTGGGTACTTGGATTTCAGAATCATTCTCAACCATTCCCTAGTTGATTAGATGGACTTACTGTAACTAAATGTGCAAATAATAAGGTTTATACTTAAATCATTTGCTTTCCTTCTGGGAACCTCCAACTTTTGTTACTAGGGTATGCCTACATGACCATCACCCAATAAAATCCTTGGGTGCTGAATCTCTAATGAGCTTCCCTGATAGCTAGCATTTTCACATTTCTTATCACAGTTCAGTGCTGGAAGATTTACCCACATCCAGTGTGACGCCACAAGGAAAGCATTTTTAGAAACTTATACCTAGTTTCCTCTAGAATTGTCCCTACTTGCCTTTCCTTTTGATAATTTTGCTTTCATATAATAAATCTTATCCATGAATACAACTACATGGTGAATGCTGTGAGTCCTGGTGAATCACCAAGGTGGTGTTGGAAAATCCCTAAACAGTCCTTTAACTTCCTAACCACTTGCCTAACATTGAAATCAATTTTCTTATATACCAGCCTTTTTCTTATTTTTATATATTCTACACAGATCCTGCTTGCCTAGGGATTATAAACCTGAATATATACCCCAAGTAATTTTGGGTTTAGAAGAGCAATCTTTCTTTTTATGAAAATTGGCTAGTGGGGCTAGTTACCTAGATAAAGAAAATATAACCGTATATTATATATATCAAATTTTAAGTCTGTATTCACAGTTAAGACAACATATTTGGTTATTTTACATATGTAATTGAGGCCCAAGGGCTTATGTCATAAGCATAATTATAACATTTTTAGTCTTCAGAAATTTTAAAGCAGATAAAACCAAGATGCCTGTCTGAACCAAGCAAAAACAAAAAAACAAATCAATAAAAACTAATAGAATACTGATCTTGGAGCAATTCTTATTTATGATGAAATCACCAAGGTGAATTAATTATAAAATCCACATGACAGTAACTGGATGAAGTAACTTGGCAAATAGGATTATAATTTTTGCTTTAGACCCTTTCTAATGACAGCTAATTATTTACCCTCACTAATAATATTAATCCTTTATTTTCAAGGTTTTTATTTAAAAGTAGAATTAATTAATTTATTGCTGAAATATTTTCTTCTTTCCTTAATCTGTTAGTTAAAAAACTGTTTTGAACACCATAGTTTACCATGAGCAGATACTATTCATAGAGAGTAACGCTCTTGAGACGGTATAAATGCAGGTCTTTTCTCTTTCCAAAATGCACAGGTTTTATCAGCACAGAAAGTAAAAGTCCCACTAAACTCAAAGATAGGGGTTAATATAGGTGATTGATTTAGGTTGCTCACTAGAGTCTTGAAAAGTATAGGGGACTGTAAAGTTATAACACCTGCACCCCCATATACAACCCGTTTTCTCTGCCAAAGATATAACAAAATATATACATTTCCCAATTTCTCTAAGAAACCTTTCATACTCTAAAATTTGTGAAATTTATTTGCTAAAAAGTAAAGCATGAGCAACCAGCCACAATAGAAGGCAGGGATGCAGAATTAGTGAAATACTACCTACTTACTAATGAAATCTACCTTTGCCACCCCACCTCTTTAGCCCTACATCCCTTAGCTCCTATGGGAAGACTCTCCTCTCAGGAAGACAGGAAAGTGAAAATTTTCCTCTCACATGCATTAAGAGAAATGACACAGTCATTTGTGGATGGCCTAACTATGAAGAGCCATGTCCCTGCATGGGTGTCCAGCAACAGATCCTATCATTCACCCTGTGCCACCCATATGCTCAGAGCTGACAATCTATGTCTTTTTCTTTATTGATAAATACTGTTTTGTTATGTTTTATTAATAAATGACATTTTATTTATTCTTTATTGATAAGACATTTTCAAAATTACTGATAGTTGAATATCATTAGACATTTGAAAAGTCTCAAAAAATTAAAGTTAAAGGCCAAATAACTTCTCAAAAGGAATTCAGAGTGGCTGGGCACTGTGGCTGATGCCTGTAATCCTAGAAGTCTGTGAGGCCAAGATGGGTGGATTTCCTGAGCTCAGGAGCAACAGAAAGCCTGAGCAACAGTGAGACCCTATCTCTAAAAACAGCCAGACGCTGTGGCAGTGGCTGTTATCCCAGCAACTGGGGAGGCTGAGAAGAGGATCGCCTAAGTCTAAGAGTTTGAGGTTGCTGTGAGCTATGACACCAGGGCACAATACCAAGGGCAAGAGAGTAAAACTCTGTCTTAAAGATTGTGGAGAGTGGGCTATGAGATCGCAGGGCCCTCACAGCCTGGGGAACATTCAGAGAATGAACTCCCAATTACTTTTCCTCCGTTCTTCTCGTCATATGTTAATGAAGTTGAATAGAAACCATTAACATGATGATTTATCTTTATTAAAGTCATTTATATTTTCCAATTGTACTGTAAGACCAAAATTACGTCCTTTGTTTATGCTATTATTTCCCCATTATTATCTACGCTACTTCCCCCTACAACCCTGCACAGATACTATAAAATAAAGCTGATTTTGTGCTTTGGTGCTGGCTGTGGCCATCAGTTCAGTCAGTCTTCCCAATCCCATCCTTTCTTTCTGTCTCTTCTCTTGTGCTGTATTTGTCTCAATCCCCACCAATTCCACTCTGATTCACTCCCCTTCCCCAAGCTGGTTTGCCACAAAAAAACAAAAAAGGGAACTCAGAGAAAATAAAGACAAAAAAAGTCTAAAAATCTTTAATACAGTCAAAAATAGGGGGAAAGAGCATTATTATATATAAAAAAAGAAGCCCTAAGAGAATAAAACTAAATAAATGTCAGAAATACAACAGTAACAAAGTATTATTTAAGAACTATTCAAAGATGGAGCTGAAGAAATCTCACAGAATATGAACCCCAAATTTAGAGAGAAAAAGCATACAAAAAATATTTAAATTAAAGGAATAACTGTACATGTTGGAGAAAGTAGCAGATAAGTTGGATAAACAAGTCTAGAGATTTATGAGTGCTATCATGTACATGGGATTCATCCTAAGTAAGTGTATTTTGGCTGCTCTAGTCAAAAACAAACCAAAAAGAAAAGGTGGGTAATTACATGATATGATGGATATATTAACTTGTGATAACATGATGTATATCTTAGATGTACATATAAACTTATTTTTTAAAAGAGATAAAGCAGAAAAAAGTCTCTCATAACTGAAAGACTTATATTTGCAGATTTAAAGAGCCTGCTAAGCATCGCATGATGAACCAAGAAAGACCCACAACAGGACACATCAATGTAAATTCTCAAAACAGCATGGATAAAGTAGAAATCCTAACATATCTAGGTTGGCAGAAATGACAAATGAAACATAAAGATTAGGAAACCCCCACTTCTTGAAAGCAGCACTAGAAGCCAGGCGTTTAAGACCCCCAAATCATTTAGGAAAAATATTTTTATCATAGAATTCTGTATATACCAAAATCTAATCAAGGGTTGAATAAAGATATTATTAATAATACAGTGCAAAGGATGAAAAATTAATCTGCATTTATCCCTTCACTACTGGATGATAGGTTCAATACAGGGGAAGAGTCAATATAGAAAAAGAAATGGCATCTCTAAACACAGGCAATCAACAGGAAAAAGGAAAAGAAAATTCCTAAATTATGATGAAGAGAAGTCAACGGACGAATGCACATGGCCCACTAAACCACCTGTCAAGTCTGGAGCAGACATATGGACAATCTGAAGGGATATCTTGAAGAAGAATATGGACCCTGTAGTTTACTGATATGTTTGACCTCGAGGAGAAAAATTTATGGGCCCTATCAGAAAGCTTGATGAATATTTTATAATATGAAAAACTTCACAGGAAAAAAAGTAAGACCATTTTTAATATTTAGAAGAAAAATTTTACAGTAAAGAAATGTATAGGGTGGCGCCTATGGCTCAGTGGGTAGGGTGCTGGCCCCATATACCAAGAGTGGCCAGTTCAAGCCTGGTCCCAGCCAAACTGCAACAACAACAACAAAAAAAATAGTTGGGCGTTGTGGTGGGCACCTGTAGTCCCAGCTACTTGGGAGGCTGAGGCAAGAGAATTGCCTAAGCCCAGGAAGTTGGAGGTTGCTGTGAGCTGTGTGATGCCACGGCACTCTACTGAAGGTGATAAAGTGAGACTCTGTCTCTACAAAAAAAAAAAAAAAAAGGAAATGTATGGATAGTTGGTGTATGGCTTAGGATTCAATTATATTTATATGGCAATAATAATGACTGCAATAAATATTGATTTAACCAAAATGTTACATATTATTCTGAGACATTTGAAGGAAGGAGTATATATGTGTATTTGTGTGAGAGAGAATGGGGCTGTGGTGTGTATGTAGTGGATGGTATCACAGTGAGTCAATTCTAATTTTCTCAAATATGGTATCAATAAATTATATTATTTCTAAGATTGGAAAATCAAAATATGGCAATTTAATCAGATTATTTAGAATTGCTCAAGTAATTATATAAATATTGTACATATATTACATATGTTTTGAAGAAATATTTTATTTAAAAAGGGACAAAATATTAAACTAGTGTAAAAAGTTAAATTTAGAAAAAACTAAGAAAACTCTAAAAGAAATAAAATTTAATAAAAGATTAAGCTAAAAGTAAAAACTGTATATGATTTTTATTAATAATATAGTATTTTTTCTAAACTTCTACTATAATTGTAGAATAATACAATTCATAGTAAGTTTGAATGCTTGAAACAATAGGACATTCAAAAAGAATCTCATTTTTTCACGTCTCTTAAAGCAAATAAAGAGAAACAGGTGCACAATCTTTTGCAACACTTATTAAAACCCCTTCCTGCCATGCGTGTAGACTCTGAAATGCTAGAATACTCGATGTACACCGCTACTACACAAACCTGGTATCCATGATAATTCATTGTCTTTGCCTTAGTATAACTGACAAGGATGTCTCAAAATTAACCTAGAAGTGGAATGTTTAATTTACAGGTTTTATACATGTTTCATTAAAAGTTTTAAATCAAATAATAACAAACAAAAGAAGAAGCAAGCCTCCTCCCTTGAGTACCTCTAAGCATGATTGTGGACATCCAATAGACCACAATAGACAGCTGCCACCTGCCTGCACAATTAGTAAACAAAAGAGGTGATTATGATGAAGCTGAAGTATGTGTATAAAAACAGAGCATATGGCTGGGCACCTGTAGCTAAAGCTGTTAAGGCGCCAGCCACATTCACCAGAGCTGGCGGGTTCGAATCCAGTCGGGGCCTGCCAAACAACAATGACAACTACAACCAAAAAATAGCCGGTCATTGTGGTGGGCACCTGTATTCCAGCTACTTGGGAGGCTGAGGCAAGAGAATTGCTTAATCCCAGGAGTTGGAGGTTGCAGTGAGCTGTGGTGCCAGGCACTCTACCCAGAGTGATAGCTTGAGGCTCTGTCTCAAAAGAAAAAAAAAAAAGCATATGACTTAGAATTAAATTGAGAGGAGATAATTTAGATTACATGATTATTATACATACTGCACTCCAGGGTATAAGGAAAAGTCAAGAAGCCGTACCTCCTATTAATTGGAATGGACAATAGATAGAAATAAAAAAATGCATGTGACCAGCCAGAGATCAGAGTTAATATGCAGGACCTAATTTCTAGGTACCTGCATTGAACCATGATACCCAAGCCACTACATCATTATAGAGTCTGTTACTCACATTCAAGTTTCAGAGAATGGTATCCTCTAAAGCAGTGGTTTTCAACCTTCTTAATGCCGCGGCCCTTTAATACAGTTCCTGTGGGTTGCAACCCACAGGTTGAGAACCACTGCTCTAAAGGGATGGAGAGTATAGTCATTAAATATGAAATTTCCATTACCAAATCAAAAGTCTGGTTGATTAATTATCAAACAAGAACTAGTACATTTGATCAAAGTATGCACCTAATCAATGGTTTTCCCATCTAAACAGTAGCTTGTTTATGATAGCAATAAATAAGCCTGGAGAGTGATTGGCAATGAATGGCAAAAGGCATTTTCCATAGCTTGTTGAGAATTGAATATTTTTCCTTGCAAGAAGTAGTCCAAAGCCTGGGAAAAGTAGTCAGTTGCTGCAACATCAGGTCTGGTGAATATGATGGAAGACAAAAAGTTTCCAAGTACAGCTTCTGTATTTTAAGCAATACTGTTTGTGTGACATATGATCAAGCATTATTTTGCAAGAGGACTGTCCTGTCTCCCTTGACCAGTCTTGGCTGCTTAATCACAAGCATCTGCATCATTTCATCCAATTGGTTGCAGCAGAAATCCGATGTAATCAGTTGACCAGGTTTCCTGAAGCTGTAGTGGATGACACCAGCTCTGGATCACCCAACGGACATCATTAGCTACTTTTTTTTTTTTTTATCATTAGCTATTTTTTATGAATATTCAGTTTTGGACTGAATGAAAGAGACATTTTATGTTTATCCAACCATCGTGCCAAGCACTTGCAAATTGTCAGAAAGAATCCATTTTTCATCACATGAAAACTTTTTCATCAACCACACAAACTTTTTACTTATCCATGGTTGTACAATAATTGCTCTACAAAAAATTTGAAAGCTAATTGCAAGCCAAAATATGTTTTATAAAGAATGAGGATGAACTTTCACAACAGAAATAAAACAAGAAGTGTCAAAGTGAAATGTCAGATACAGCAACTGTCAAGCTTAGTATAGAAGGAAATCGGACATTTCATACTTAATTCCTTAAATACATGTGGCATTGTTTACAAAATGTTCACATTTCTCTAGCAAAGGCCTAGATTTATTTCTTCTTTCAAAAAAGAGGACGTCCCCCTGCAAACATGGCGCTGCAAGTGGCGCGGACCCTGCGGGCTATGGCAGCAGCCTGCGCTTTGCCTCCTCGCCCGCCTGGCCCTGCCGGCTGTGGTCCTGGCGGCTGGGAGCTGGCGCGGTCCGGACACTGCGCACAGGACCTGTTCTGCTCGCAGTGTGTAAATTCACGGAGAAACATGAGTGGGTGACAGCACAGAATGGTGTTGGAACAGTGGGAATCAGCAATTTTGCACAGGAAGCTTTGGGAGATGTTGTTTACTGTAGTCTATCTGAAGTTGGGACAAAATTAAACAAACAAGATGAGTTTGGTGCTTTGGAAAGTGTGAAAGCTGCTAGTGAACTCTATTCTCCTTTATCAGGAGAAACTGAAATGAATGAAGCTCTGGCAGAAAATCCAGGACTTGTCAACAAATCTTGTTATGAAGATGGTTGGCTGATCAAGATGACGCTGAGTAACCCTTCAGAACTAGATGAACTGATGAGTGAAGAAGCTCATGAGAGATACGTAAAATCTATTGAGGAGTGAAAATGGAACTCCTAAATAAACCAGTGTGAAATAACTTAATCCAGCATAGTTGTCTTTAATTAGTGGTGGATAGGTGTCTGAAAATACCAACTACTCTCAACACTGCTAATGAAAGAAAATAGTACTTAACTTTCTAATGGTTGTAGATAAACAAAATATGTATCTCTTTCAAAATACCCTATGATTTTTAGACTAGCCTGTAGTATTCATATTTCATGAAATTATCCATGGTAAAAACTAGTTATAAAAAACATGTTATGAAAGGATAGCTGTCGCGGACCGCCAGTCGATGGGCCTCAGTTTGAGGGTGCTCAGGGCGAACGGCACAGGTTGATTGAAAGGTCGACGCAGGATGGAATGACAAACTGTCACACACCACGAGTGATGAAGAAAGCAGCTGTACTTTACTGAATTTTAAGATTGGTTTTTATACATTTTTGACAAAGCATTACAAATTACAAAAGGTATTTTTACAACTTGCTGAGCTTTACAAGTTAATATCTAACTTTGTAGATGTGAGTATTTGACCATCTTACTTAAACAATATTTTGTCCGCAAGGGGTTCTGCCCGCGAGGGGGAACAAAGGTTGCTGGTTATCAGTTGTGTCTTTCACTTCCCCTTATCTAAGTAAATGCTTTAAAGGTTAGAGTTTAAAACGTGAAAATTCTTTCTTTATAACTACTAGTATTAGTAATAATTCACAAATTATTTACTTCTAATGTGATTAAAAGATTTCATATATGTGTAAATTATGTAAGTGATTATAGTACTAGGAAATATATGAAATGTAAAGGTATGTGGAAAGTTTTAAGTCGTGGGTGGCTGTGGGTGGTGTAAGTACATATCTAGATGGAGCATCTTGTTTGCCGTTCCTGCATTGTCTCAATGCATTGTCTCAATTCACTGACATTTATGGTGGGAGCGTGCTCCTGCATCGTTCCCCTGGAGACATTGAGTCTCCATCGGCTATGTGTGATTATGGATCAGTAAGTCATTATGTTTATTCTTGGTTTCTTAAAACAATCAGGTAACAATCAGGCATACAACTCAACAAACAGGTTTCAGGGTAAAGGTTTCTTAGGCTTCTATGCCGCACCTCGTGAGTCATTACGTTCATCAAAAAGTATGCTAGGCAACTTCTGCGCTGCTGTCGCATACCAGGGGGGCTGTCCGCGTTGTAAAACACGTGGTTAGGTGGTCTGTGCTCCCCGGAGCGATACCCCCAGCCCCCCTGGTATGCGACAGCAGCGCAGAAGTTGCCTAGCATACTTTTTGATGAACGTAATGACTCACGAGGTGCGGCATAGAAGCCTAAGAAACCTTTACCCTGAAACCTGTTTGTTGAGTTGTATGCCTGATTGTTACCTGATTGTTTTAAGAAACCAAGAATAAACATAATGACTTACTGATCCATAATCACACATAGCCGATGGAGACTCAATGTCTCCAGGGGAACGATGCAGGAGCACGCTCCCACCATAAATGTCAGTGAATTGAGACAATGCATTGAGACAATGCAGGAACGGCAAACAAGATGCTCCATCTAGATATGTACTTACACCACCCACAGCCACCCACGACTTAAAACTTTCCACATACCTTTACATTTCATATATTTCCTAGTACTATAATCACTTACATAATTTACACATATATGAAATCTTTTAATCACATTAGAAGTAAATAATTTGTGAATTATTACTAATACTAGTAGTTATAAAGAAAGAATTTTCACGTTTTAAACTCTAACCTTTAAAGCATTTACTTAGATAAGGGGAAGTGAAAGACACAACTGATAACCAGCAACCTTTGTTCCCCCTCGCGGGCAGAACCCCTTGCGGACAAAATATTGTTTAAGTAAGATGGTCAAATACTCACATCTACAAAGTTAGATATTAACTTGTAAAGCTCAGCAAGTTGTAAAAATACCTTTTGTAATTTGTAATGCTTTGTCAAAAATGTATAAAAACCAATCTTAAAATTCAGTAAAGTACAGCTGCTTTCTTCATCACTCGTGGTGTGTGACAGTTTGTCATTCCATCCTGCGTCGACCTTTCAATCAACCTGTGCCGTTCGCCCTGAGCACCCTCAAACTGAGGCCCATCGACTGGCGGTCCGCGACAGATAACACTGTTATATTAAGTCTTATATAATATTGTAACTTGCTTACATCCATACCAGGATTTGAGTTGGAATACTTAATGATCTTTCCATTGGAATTAACTGGGAGTGGAAAAGTTTTTCTTGGTTGTACAGTGATACTATCTTAATTTGGTAATACGTTGCAGTTGCTGGTGCTATTTTTATACAGTGAGCAACAGCTTTGCAGCAAAATAATAAAATATTAAACTTCTTCGTTAAAAAAAAAAAGAGGAGGTTTTTTGGTCTCACTTTATTGCCCTTGGTAGAGTGCTGTGCCGTCACAGCTCACAGCAACCTCCAGCTCCTGGGCTTATACAATTCTCTTGCCTCAGCCTCCCCAGTAGCTGGGACCACAGATGCCCACCACAACGCCCGGCTATTTTTTGTTGCAGTTTGGCCGGAGGAGGTTTTATAAACCTGGGAGAACTTCGTTTTTGCAGTAGTGTGTTCTAATCCACCGAGTGAGTTTGAAGTCCAGCACGTCCTAATTTGGAGTTGCTTACTCCTGTCACTCTGACTGACACTTCTGTGATCTTCCCAGGTCTTGGGAGTCTTTCTTTGTGGGACTTAAAATTATAGCTCCAGCCTGAGAAAATTTGTCTGTTGTCCAATTCAGAGCATTCGAATTCAGAGAAAATTCATTTCTGCAGTCTCAAGACTTTGCCTTATTTCTCATCATTTAAAACTTTATGCACAATAGTTTCAGAACTATTTTTATAGCTCTTCCCGTACAAATAGCTTTGTGAAATTCGTATGTTACATTGCAAATATTTAAAATTTTCATATATTGTAAGAATGTTTTGTCATTCATAGATAATAGCTCACACAAAACATCTCCTACCTCTGACTTGTAAGCCACAGGATTAAGTTATCCCCATGATGAAACACAAGGAAGAAATAACTGTGTATGGTTATATAATCTGTCACTGTGAAGACTTAGAGTAAGTCATCCCAAGAAGGATTAACTAATAAGTGAACCATTTATTGCCTAGTGGAATGTAAAGTGAAGCTGTTTTGTCTTACCCAGGGGATGTGATGACTGCCCATCAAGCAGGGTAGTCCTTTGTGAGAATCCCTTCCCTGTATACTTGGACAACAGATGTGACTGCCTCAACGGTGGGTTAGAAGAAGCAGTGTACAGCACACCAACATCTGCAGTTTCCCTAAGTTGGTTCTCAATCACTGGAGCCTCCAAAATCCCTATAACTGGGTTCCATCCAATATTCCAATTGTGATATACCTTTTTTTAGTAGATGACCAAGGAAATCTGGGTATGGTTGCTTCAAGCTCTTAAAGCAACACATTTATTTATTCACCAAATATTTATGAAGCACATTCTATGCTCCAATTACTAAACTATCATCTTGGGATATATTTGTGAACAAACAGACATCCCTGCCAATATAGAGCTTGCATTCTAGTTCAAGTGTTATAGGCGTCAATGAGATGATGCCAAACAAACAAAAACAATAGATACTATAAATTAGTAAAATATAGAGTGAATTAGAATGTAACAAGTGTTACAGGAAAAAATGGACCTAAGCAAAAGAGGTCAGGAGTGCTTGGGATTATAGTTTACAATATTAAATAGGGTGAATAGCGTAAGCACCTCATTAAAAAGATAATTTTTGAGTGAAGATTAGAAAGAAATTAGATAAATTCCCAGGTAAATATCTGTAGAAGGAGCATTGGTGGCAGAGGGTACACAAAGTTGAAAGAATCCACCATGGGAGCATTCCTAGCTTGTTGAATACAATGTAAGAGAGACACTTTGTTTCAAGGGTCTGGTTTCCCAGCCAGAGTGTCTTCTCCTAAATTTCTTTTTCTAGTTCACTCTTGATCTCTAGGGACTACTTTTTCTCTCTGATTTTCTCTAAAAATAGCCAGCATTGTAATGATCTGCTGTTTCACTTATGTTATCTTCTTTTATTTTCTACCCTCTGAAGAAAGGTGGACATAAATGCTTTCATTTCAAAAAGGAAGAAAGCTTATTTCTTATTCAGAGAGCTTAATTCAGATGGCCAAGTCAAACCCCAAAGCTTTCACTCCAGGCTCCACAGTTTCTCTGCATATGATGTCACAGACACAACCTGTCTGGGTTTTCTATTACTGAAGAACATTTAGTCAATTCTCCACTGTGGGAGTGTGAAGAAAAAAATAAATGAATAAAACGCAAGGAATGATAGAAATCCAGGAAAGAAAGCAGGGAAGTCAACACATACACACATGTATTAGTGTGAAAAATAGCATCTATTGTGCCAATCCTGGTATGAAGGATAGACTATGTACACTTACAATAAATCTAATTGCAGCTTTTTCCTATACACGGACATACATTTATGAAACACCTATAATTTCTCCACCTTCTGTCAGAAAGTGGCAAACAGAATTAATCTAGTTAACGTCCAATACATAAATGTGCAACACCGTCTTGGCTAAAAGTCCCAAGTGTTTTGTGGAATTAACATTGTATATTCACAAATGAGTGTTTCAATAATTTGTGTGTATGTTAAAGAAGAGGAAAGGAAGTTGGACTTTTTTTTTTTTTTTTGTCCATACAAAGGGCAATCTTGTCCTCTCTCCTCCTCCTTCCATTAATGGATCCCTCTCTTTGTATCTTCAGGTCCTACTCTTAACTAGCTGTACAATATGACAGCATCAATTTTGATTTCCTAAATCCTGACAACATCATTTTCAGTGGTCCCTTTTTTAAACCTGCCTTGAATTATTCTAATTTGAGTGTGCCATCTGTTTCCTGCTGGAACCGTGACTGATAGAAGTAGCATCTTCCCTTCTTCCAAGAACACAGAAATGATAAAATATAAAATGATGAATGTAAAATAAACAATTGATGTTCATGTGATAAGACAAGCACTTCTATGCCCCGGAATACAAGTGGACACCAAGAGTAATCTATCCTGAAAAGCATAGCCATAGAATCTCAAGTTTGAAGTAGGGAGTTCTCGTTATATACAATAAGAAGTTTAAAAAGTGCCTCTTTAAAAGATATTCACCAAGACCCAATACCTCTAGGCAGTTTTCCTTCACTTGCCTGTCTCTTCATTTTAAGATTACATATTAGATTACTTTATCCCCCCTACAATTTTCTTTTTTTTCTTTCTTTCTTTCTTTCTTTCTTTCTTTCTTTCTTTCTTTCTTTCTTTCTTTCTTTCTTTCTTTCTTTCTTTCTTTATTTATTTTTTGTAATAATCACCTACACTCTAATACTATACAGACATGCGACTTTAGCCTTATATCTCTTCTGAACTCAAGGAGGCAAAGAGAGATAGACCTAGGCTCATTCTATGAATTTCATGGCTGAGGTCTCCCTTCTCTTTCTACTTGAGGAGACAGACACAAACTTCTCAACCTTTCTTTGAATTATGGTGGCCTATGAAAAGCTGAGTAATAAGGGGAGAGCAAAGGGGAAATATCCAGCAGAAAATGATTTGAGGCAACCTAGTAATCCTCAGGGATGGCAACTTCCTAAATCATTACTTCATAAAGTTTCTGAATAACCAACAAGTGACCTAGATCTGGATTGCGACCTATAGGGACACAGGCAGCCACATGTACAGAACTGTTCGACTTGCCAAAGGTTCAACAAAGAAAGGGGAAGAATAAGAGGAAGGTAATGAGTTTTCCTTTTTGTGAACAACTGAAGATGCACTAGAGACACGAATAACAACATTAACTGAGCCGCTGGATAAAATCAATGGGAAGAGAAGTTTTTCACAGGAAAAAAGCGAAAATAAATTAAATATGCCTTTTTAAGTGGAATATATTATACAGTGTTATATTAACTGGCATTACATTAAAAATTGGAAAACCTTACTAGGAGACAGGCAGAACAAATTCATCCATAGACTCTCTGCCCTGAGAGAATATTTTTGCTTTCAGTAAAGCTTTCACATACTTGCCTGATGTGGGATGTCCTGCAATTCTTTTCCTAGCAAACATCAAGAACTTGGAAAAAACCTCCACTCAGGGCCAGTAACAGGTATCCAAAAATGGTGAGACATTTCAGGATGTCTAGATATTCACCAAGACCCAATACCTCTAGGCAGTTTTCCTTCGCTTGCCTGTCTCTTCATTTTAAGATTACATATTAGATTACTTTATCCCCCCTACAATTTTCTTTTTTTTCTTTTTTTTTTATTTATTTATTTATTTTTTTTTTGTAATAATCACCTACACTTTAATACTATACAGACATGCGACTTTAGCCTTATATCTCTTCTGAACTCAAGGTCACAACAGGTCACTTATATAATACCAAGGGCAATTCAAATTCAGCATACCAAACACTGAACTCAATCTCTTCCTGCCATTCTCCACAACTAGCCCTTCTCATACATTCCCCTGTTGTGCAAAATCCACCCAATTACTCAAAAATGTTGGAGAAACAGAAAATTACTCTTCTGTTTTTTACTTTTCCTACACAACTTAGTTACCACATCCTATTGATTTTATTTCTTAAAGACAAGAGTATTTAAAAATATTTCACAATCTGGGTAAATGGCACAAACACATCAAAGGGAAAGTCAGCCATAGTTTTAGGGCAGGATTGAGAATCTCAGGATTGGCCCTTCAGCTTTTGGGTCATAGGTGATCTGGAGCTTTCAGGAAATGGGCTAAGCGTAAGAGTGAAGATTATAGGACAGCAATTCACCATGGGGCATGGGAAGATTTCATTACTTTCACCATATGAGTCTATTGGTATATGGCAATATCATCTCCTGCCTAAACTATTTGTACTAAGGTTCTTTTTTCTCTGTTCATGATACAATTGCTGTTTCTCTGTTCCTTACCTTACCCTGCCTGCACTATTGCAATATTCTACTAATTGTCATCCAGATTCTGATCCCTTTCTTTATAGATCTCCTCCAGAGCTGATTCAAATCCTGCCAGTTAGTGTTTTCACTTGCTGTGCTTTTGATAATACCATCACAGATAAGGCATTATAAAAATAGTCAATACCTGATTTATTTGTATTTATTTCCCCTTTGACACTTTGTCTCTTTTATGTATTACAAGGTGTAAGCCTTTGTAGTTTGGGGAAACTTTTAAAAACTAAGTGACGTTTTTACGTACTTTCTCTTTAATATAGTGAAGGTGTACTTTTTCTCGGAGGAGAGTAGGAAATAGCATTAAAAGCAACACTAAAAACAGCAAAATCCCTGAGCCAGCTGCACAGAATTAAGGAAACACCTTTAAAAACATGGTTTTCTTTAGCTTGAAGATTTGGTTAAGACAGCATCACTTATGTTTTACAATAAATAATGGATTTGGGCAATCTCATAAGACTAGATCTTAATTGATGACTGTACAGAAGTACTAAAATTCAATAATTAACATAATCCCATTCTGCCATTTTAATTTATAGAATTGTATATTTTTATATGACAATAAGTCTTATTTACTGTTTTCCGTCACTTCTAGTAGGATGTGAAAATGCTTTTGGCTCAGGCATAAATTCAATGTGCACATTATTAAATCAAGTACTAAAATCAAAGAAATGATCTGCTAGTACCTAAATGCTGGTGATTATTTTATATGACTTCAATATGCACCTAACTTCTATCATACCAAGATATCCGATTTCTGCTAATTTATGCAGTGTAACACTTATTTGAAAGTGAAAATGACCCTTTTACACACATCTCAGTGCAATACACGCTGGTCAGCTGGTGGCAGTGAGGAGAGGGGATGACTAAATAATCGTTTGCAAAACTTTTTAGCATTCTCCTTTCCAGTTCAGGGTTCTCTACAACAATTATATGCTTTTCTTTACTTTTTTTTTTTTTAAGTCTTTACTATTCATTCATTACTGAAGTATATTTAGCTACTTAGAAATCTTTTCTTAAATAATAATCTAAACTATGATAACGACTGCATAATTTTATTACAGCTCTTTACTTGTCCAATGTCCTAAGGCTTAATTTTTTAAGAAAAGAATCTATTTTCATAAAAACATTCATGATTTTTGAAGCAGTCAATTGTTTCTCAATACAAATAATAATAATGTTTTATGACTAAAGTCAGACAAAATTCTGACTATAATTTTGAAACAACATAATATTAAAAATCATCACTATCCAAGAAGATCCAAGATGCATGCCTGCTAATTTTGGTTTCTTAAATGTTTAGGCTAGGTAAGTAAAGCTTTTTTAAAATAAATGTTTCTTCATTATACACTGTCGTTCTTCCACTGTAAACTAATATAATAGTTTGAATCACATTCATAATATATTAAATGTTATTTACAAAATGAAATAATGTATGTGTTTATGGCAATGCATTGTAATATTCACTATGATCATTATGTCAGCATAATAATTATGTAATAATAGCTATAATCCATATGATGTATATTTTCCAAACAGGACATAATATTTCACTCGAAAAAAATTCTAATACTTGAATTTCAGAGACTAGTTGGAAGCCCTTAAAAAACATTATGCATCTCAAATCACATCATTTCGTGAATTAGGTATAAGCTAAAGATTCAAACAGTAGTACGACAAACATTAACCTAAGTGAAATATTTTTTCTCATTTATTTTCAAAATTACATCTAATAAAGCCTTCTTATACAAGTAGTTTTTTTAAGAAAACAAAAGTTTTAATATTTCCAACAAAATTGTATCCTAGTGAGTACAGACCTTATTTACCTCTGTATTATGAGCATCCTGGAGACACTCAATATTTGTTTCATGTCACAGAATAAGTATTCAATAAATGTTTGTTTATAAACAACAGGAATATGAATTTTAGAAAGAGTGCTGATATAACATCAAACTTTACAAACACTTATGAGTTGCAAGGGATGTTTGTTATTTTTGGTACATGAAGAAAGAACATAGGAAACAAACTAAAAGAAATAAGCAATTGATAAACCTTAACAAAAAACTTTATTCCTGTTAACAAAGAAATGATGATAAAAACAATGCAAACTCTTTAATTTTTCCCTATAAAATTAGGGATTTAAAAAAAAATGACAGTAACTAGTTTGGATATGAACAAGCAAGACCAAATTAGTACCAAGTTTTTGTATTTAATTAATTTTATTTATTTATTTTTGAGATAGAATCTCACTTTGTGAGCTCCGCTCCATAGAGTGTGGTGGTGTCATAGCTCACAGCAACCTCAAATTCTCAAATTCTAGGGCTTGAGCAATCTTTCCTCAGCCTCCCAAGTAGCTGAGACTATAGGCATCTGTCACAATGCCTGGCTAGTTTTTCTATTTTGGGTAGAGAAAGGGTCTTGCCCAAGTAGCTGACACTACAGGCATCTGTCTATTTTTAGTAGAGATAGTCTAGCCCTTGCTCAGGTTAGTCTCAAAAAACCAACTCCTTGTTTCATTAATTTTCTGACAGATTCTTTTGTTTCCAATTTCATTAAACTCTGATTTAATTTTGGATATTTCTTTTCTTCTGCTGGGTTTAGGCTTAGCTTGTTCTTTTTCAAATTCCATAAGGTAGCTTGTGAGTTTGTTGATGTACTCTCTGTTTTTTGAATGTAGGCAAGCAATAAATTTTCCTCTCAGGACTGCTTTTGCTGTATCCCATAGGTTTTAGAAGCTTGTGTCTTCATTGTTGTTATGCTCAAGGAAGTTAAGAATAACTACAATATTTTAAGATTATGTCCCAAAGAAAAATCTAATCTTTCAAAGCAACTGTAATGTAAACACAGTCACTATTTCAGATTTATTAGCAGTCAAATATAAAGTCAAATTTATGAAAAATGGAAAAACTTTAGTGTATGAATGTTTATTTAACTTTTAAATTTGAACTCCACAACCATAGTATTTTATTATAAATGAATTAATTATATTTATTACTTTAAAGTATATCAAATGCTTGTGGAATGTAAAGGTCTTAGCAAAATAACTAAGAAAATGCTACAAAAGCTATGTTAACTAATGTGATGAAAATGTGTCAAACGATCTATGAACCAAGTGTATGGTGCCCCACGATCATACTAATGTACACAGCTATGGTTTAATAAAAATAAAAAAATAAATAAAAAAAATAAAGTATATCAAATGCTAAACATTCGTATCTCCAAAATTATTTATTTTGGCTACACTTCCTTTTTAAAATAAATGATTCTTATATAATTTTATTCCAACTTAGATCATCAGAAGAAGAAATTTTGAAACTCCTGCTTTTAGAGGACAAAACTCTTGTTTTGTCTGTTAATATATAAAAATCTTTCTATCTCTTTTGGTGTTGTAAACTGAGACACCACATTAGCCCTCAGTGGAATATTTTTCTAACAAAGCAACTAGCAGTGTCCTCCAGGGTAAGATCAGCATCCACAGAAGCCTCAGGACAATGACCTTCTGTCCTTTTATACATCCTTTTACCACAGACTGTCAGAAATGTTGCAGATAAGTAAAGAGGACATCGTATTGTTAACATCTAAAATGTATAAAAAACTCATACAACTCAAAAGCAAAAATTCCCAAATAACTTAATTTAAACATTGGCAAAGGATTTGAAAAGATATTTTTCTAAGGAAGACATACAATCAGCCAACAGGTACATGAAAAGATACTCAACATCACTAATCATCAGAGAAATGCAAATAAGAACCACAGTGAGATATTTCCTCCCACCTGTTCAGTTGCTTACTGCAATGTGTAATGTTGAATTTGATGGAAAATTTTATTTTATTTTTTTTGGTTGCAGTTTTTGTCTGGAGCTGGGTTTGAACCCACCACCTCTGGCATATGGAGCCAACGCCCCACTCCTTTGAGCCACAGGTGCCACCCCAAAATTTTATTTCCAGTTAATAATTTACTCAATCTTAGATTTCTGCTGAAATCTATCTTCTTTGAAATATTTTTTCACCTTTATTAAGACATAATTGACAAAAGCTGTACGTTGCCACCAGGGACTCTAGGCCTCCCAGTTTTGCTAGGCCTCCCAGTGCTGCCCAAAAGAACCAGTGCTAGCTTGCAAGAGGTGTGCTAACCAGAGGTGCAGGAGAGCACTGAGCCCCCACCGCAAGAGTTATTTATTAAGGTGATACACAACAGGTGTGGAGAGTTAAAGTAATAACATACGAGGGCTGCATGCGTAAGAATTGCCATGTGCTATTTCCTCAAGTGTTCTTTCCCCACAACACCCATGAAGAAGCAGGAAGCATCAGTGTTTAATACCTGCTTACTAATGAGTGATCTTACCTCATTCTGGAACACTGAGTTACTTGGGGGTTTGCCCCTAAGTCACAAAACATCTCTAGGCTTGCCAGGAGACTGTCCTATTCTCAGCGTTTCCTTCTAATGTGATAAGAATCAGTAACTTTCCTTACAAGCATGGTGTACATTCCTCTACTACTGTATATATTCAACATGTACATGATGTTCTGATATATGTACATATGTAAAATGATTTACACAGTTAAGCTAATGAACACATGTACATATTTAAGATTTACCCTCTTAGAGAATTTCAAGTATTTATGTGTATTATTAACTACAGTCACTATGCTGTACATCAGGTCTCCAGAACTTATTCATCTTATAACTACAATTTTGTATCCTTTGGCCAATATCTCTATATTTTTCCTACCCCTCCACCCCTGCTAACGACCCTTCTATTCTTTGTTTCTATGAGTTCAACATTTTTAGATTCCACATGTACATAAGATCATGCAACATTTGTGTTTCTATATCTGTCTTGTGTTATTTACCACAATGTCCTCCAGGTTCATCCCTGCTCTTGAAAATGACAGGATTTCCTTCTTTTTTTTAAGGCTGAATCATATGCCTGTGTGTGTGTGTGCGTGTGTTTGCATGTATCATAGTTTCTCTATCCTTTCATCTGTCCATGAACCCTTAAGCTATTCCCATATCTTGACTTTGTAAATAATGCAGCAATGAATATTGAAATGTAGATATCTCTTTGATATAGTGATTTTATTTCCTTTGGATATGCACCCAGAAGTGAGATTTCTAAATCATATGGTAGTTCTATTTTTAATTTTTTGAGAAACCACCATATCATTTTTCACAACAGTTGTGCCAGTTTCTAGTCTCACCAAAAATACTTAAGGGTTCCTTTTCCCCATCCTCCCCAACACTGTTATTTCTTTTGACTATAGCCATTCTAACAGGTGGGAGGTAATATCTCATTATGGTTTTAATTTGCATTTCTCTGATGATTACTGATGTTGAATATCCTTTCACATACCCATTGACCAATGCTATGTCTTCCTTGGAAAAAATCTGTTCAAATCCTTTGCCAACATTTAAATTGAGTTATTTGGGGGTTTTGCTATGGAATTGTAGGAGTTCTTTATACATGTTAAATATTAACCCTGATATTATTTACATATTATTAGATACATGATTTGCAACTATTTTCTCCAATTCCATGAGGTAACTTTTCATTTTATTATTTCCTTTTTTTACAGAAACTTTTTTATTATTTATTTAGTTTTTTCTTTTTTGAGACAAAGTCTCACTTGGTCACCCTTGGTAGAGTACTGTGCTGTCTTAGCTCACAGCAACCTCAAACTCTTGGGTTCAAGTGATCCTCTTGCCTTAGCCTCCCAAGTAACTAGACCTATAGGAGCCTGCCACAACGCCTGGCTATTTTTTAGACACGAGCTCTCACTCTGCCTCAGGCTGGTCTTGAACTCGTGAGTTCAGGCAACCCACCCACCTTGGCCTCCCAAGTACTTATATTTGTTTATTTTTAATTTTGTTGCCTTTGCTTTTTGGTTCATACTTTAAAAAAATCATTGCTAGAACCAATATTATGAAACCTTTTCCTGTATTTTCTTTTAGGAGTTTTGCAGTTTCATATCTTACGTTTAAATTCTTAATGTATTTGGGTTGATTTTTTTTTTTATGTGAACAAATCACACCCAAAGCAAGTACTAAAAGGAGATGCTTAGGTTAATCAAGAAGATTAAACTGCAAGTTCTGCGAATTTATTTACTTTTTTTTATTTACTTATTTTATTTTATTTATTTTTCTTTAGAAAAATAAATTTTCCTTTCTTTTTTTTTTTTTTTTCTTTCTTTTCCCACCACTTTATTGCCCTCGGTAGAGTGTTGTAGTGTCACAGCTCACAGTAACCTCCCACTCCTAGGCTTAGGTGATTCTCTGACCTCAGCCTCCCAAGAGAAGCTGGGACTACAGGCACTGCCACAATGCCCGGCTACTTTTTTGTTGCAGTTTGGCTGGGGCCGGGTTCAAACCCACCACCCTCAGTATATGGGGCTGGCACCCTACCCACTGAGCTACAGGTGCCACCTATTTACTTATTTTTGAGATAGGATCTTGCTCTGTTGCCAACAGAGTGCAGTGGTGCCTCAGACTCCAGAAGTCAAATGATCCTTCCTCTACCTCCCAAGAAGATGGGATTACAAGAAAACCCCATCATGCCTGACTACTTCCTTTGTTTTTGTAGAGTCAGGGTCTTACTCTTGCTTAGGCTAGTCTTAAACTTCTGACATCAAGCAATTCTCCTGCCTGGGCCTGCCAAAGTGCTAAGACTTGACAGTCACAAGCTACCACTCAAGGCCTGGCCATTTTAAAATAAAATAAAACAAATGTTAAATTAATTTTTCTCTCTTTCTCTCTTGGATTCTTTATTTAAAAAGTTATTTTGCAGTGTGGACAACTCAGAAATGCATACTTTTTAATGCTTCTTGAACTTGAGCTCCTATGTAACAATCACCTAGCAAGCATGTTAAAATACAGATTTCTGGGTCCAACCTATAGAGATTCTAAGTATGTCTAAATATACATCAAGGGTAGGGATCTGTAATTTGCAAGTCTAACAAGGTCACAGCCACTTGGCACAGCTAGAAACCTGCATTCTAAGTTTAATTTGTCTTGGTCATTGGATAATTTGGCAACAATCTTTACCTAATCAGTTTTTCCTCTTTCCACAAGTCTGCTTTAAACACCTTCTTTTACTTCAGTTTTTATTTTAAAATGTCCTTTGAGCTACTGTTCAGATACCCTAACTTCACCCAAGAGAAGCCCTTAAATATTTTTGCTTATCATTTCATTACAGAAAATACTCTAAAGGCAATTTAAAGGATCTATAAGTCTTAGTCACTGGCCAATATTGCTGGAGTAATAAACAATTTTATTTCAGCACCACAAGAAAAACTTGCTGATTTAGGTATTAATGGTTTTGTGCCACAGTCCAATAGAAATTATTTTTTTCTGATACTGACTTTGAAGTTGAAAAGCCTTACTCCTTTCATAAACTTTGTAGAAAGAATAAACTGTCTTTTCATCATCAAGTCCTATAGGATTATGTTTCATAAACTAAAAATATTCTAGCACTTAGTTTAGCTTATCTGTAAGTATCAACTCCTTGTTCATTGCAGTACTTCAGCACTTGATAGCAGAAAATAATAGCAGATATCAATATTTAACAAATGATTTCTGGGATAGAAACATTTTTTATAATATGAAACCAGTATTCCATGAACATCTGGTACCAAAATTTGTCTTAGGAAGAAAAAGGTGTTTTGTTGGAAACTATCTTAATAAGTCACTGGAGATTGGATGAGGTGCGGGGGGAGTTTAAGAAACAACAATAAGATATCAATTTCTAGTTGCTTACCCAATGCCAAGCACTATACATTTTAATGGATTTCATCATCCTAACTATTTTATGACACGTGAATTATTTTCTTCTTCACTTTACAGATGCTAACATTGAGTTAGAGGCAGGTTAAGTGACTTATTCATCATGAAGCTATAAGTGGCAAAGCCGTTATTTGAACCCACCCACATTCCAAGTTTCAACTGGCATATGGTGCTACTTTATTGAATAAAATAAGCACCATTTTACAGGTGTTTTTTATTGGTTTATTGGTTGTTCCAGAAAAAAGAAAGAAAAAATGAGGGAGAGAAGAATGAAGTGGGCAGAGAAAATAATCAGAGAAATAACAAAAAGTGGAAGGATAATGAGATCAGAGCTCTGCTTTATAACGGCAGAAAGGATTTGTTATTTTTATTTTATTATTTATTTTTTATTATTTTTGTGAGATAGCATCTCACTTGGTTGCCCAGGCTACTGTACAGTGGCATCATCATAGCTCGCATCGCAGCAACTCCCAACTCCTGGACTTTAAGAGACCCTCTTGCCCAAGCTCCCCAAGTAGCTATGACTATAGGTATGTGCCATTATGCCCAGGTAATTTTTCTATTTTGTCTAGAGTTAGGGTTCAGCTCTTCCTCAGGCCTCTCTTGCTCCTCTCTACTCCTGTCCTCCAAAAGTCCTCCCACATCAGCCTCCCAAAATTCTAGAGAACCACCACATCCACCCTGAGAGGATTTTCTCAAAGAGTATTCTACCTTATAGCACTATTTCACTGAGCAGTGCATATTGTGGTCCCTCCTCATGACCTTCCAAATCAACAGTCTCATAGAAATCAGAGACAGAGTTTCACATCTGGGTTAATGTTGCACAGCACAAAGAATTCACTGGGGTTGGGAGGAGAGGAGCAGAGCCCAGGAATAGAGGTAATCAGCAAATAATGAACCCAGGTGTCTCCGAAATCTTAGGTCAGGTTTTGGGAGTTTGGATTATGGAATTGTTGTTCAAATCATGTTTTCTAAAGCTTAAGAGGAATGGAGTTCCTGGATAATATTTGCATTTCATTTTATAGTAAGAAAATTATTTTTAAGTTTTCTCTACTATAAATTGAAAGGGAAACCTCTCTCTGTTATCTAATTTTAGAAATCAAGAACCATGTCCAACTCAAAAAATACTGTGGGTACTTATTTTTGTTATAATAATAAATCATAAGTATATTTTTAGAATTAAGATAAGAATAATTAATCAAGAATATTTTCCCGGGCGGCACCTGTGGCTCAGTCGGTAAGGCGCCGGCCCCATATGCCGAGGGTGGCGGGTTCAAACCCGGCCCCGGCCAAACTGCAACAAAAAATAAAAATAGCCGGGCGTTGTGGCGGGCGCCTGTAGTCCCAGCTACTCGGGAGGCTGAGGCAAGAGAATCGCTTAAGCCCAGGAGTTGGAGGTTGCTGTGAGCTGTGTGAGGCCACGGCACTCTACCGAGGGCCATAAAGTGAGACTCTGTCTCTACAAAAAAAAAAAAAAAAAAAAAAAAAAAAAAAGAATATTTTCCCAAAATTTTCCTTTTCCTGTGAGCAAGTCATTTTACTTGGGTAAACCATTCCTGTTTTATAGGGTGAACCAAAGACTGCCATACAAAGGGAAATTAAAAAATTTTCTATATTTTTATGTTTACATGTCAACACATAGAGAAATATTTTGTAAAATTTTGTTATGAATGTTTTGAAAATAGAAGTATATTTAACTACAACTTCCCATTTCCCCTACGTATGTATGTATGGCAACCTTTGGGACACTCTGTAGTTCCCTTTCGACCTTTAGGGTATTCTTGAATTATTGTAAAGATCTATTTCATGACATGGAATATATATAAATACTTTACTTTCATATGTAAAGCCAAGATTCCCCTTTCTTTCTCATACATACAGCATCGCCACCCAGACCAGGACAGGAAGGCTGAAGGAGGGACATGCCAGCCTGATGACCTGGTTTACTCCTATACTGGCTGTTACTGTGCATCTGAGGCCATATGGCCCCTGAGGGCTCCAGGGCAGAGCTTTAGCAGGTGGGCCTCCTGGTAGAGTGAATGAGAGCACTAATAAACTTGTCTCAGCTGGATGATACTCTGCATATCTTTGCAGTTCCTTGCTTTTCCAAGGAACTGCCTTCAGGAGAAAACTCACCCAGGTCACCAATTACACTGCTCCCCGGTGGGTTTGGAGATGCTTCAGCAGTCTTGTCTTTTGCACGCAGAACTAACTTTTTTGCCTACATCCTCTTCGTTTTCACAAATTAAAAAAAAAAAAATAGAGTAAGAAACTTAAAATTACTTTTTAAAAGAGGACATTTTTATTCATTCAATCATTTGTTCATTCAATAATCAGTAAGTTTTATCAAGGATTCAATATGAACATATCCCTATGCTGCGCATTTTGGGGTGAAATATGTAATAAAATTTTATTTAAATGTTTTCTACATACCAGCCACTGTGCTAAGTACTTTATGCTAAGTACCATCATGTTTAATATTTATCACAACCATAGCAGATACACAATGTTGGACAATTAAGTTTGAGAATTCATCCTAGAAAAAGTGCTACATACTGCATTGCTGAATATCACTCCAGTTACTTTTGAAGTACTCCCTATGGGAAGCTATGCACTGATGCCAACACATACATAATCTACTCTTCAGAGAAATTTTGGAAGTCTTATTCTAGAAGGACCATCAGAGTGGTTGCCTTACAAAGTCTGGCAATTAAGTTCATAAACTCATCCTAGAAGAAGTGTTCCATACCTCATTGCTGAGTATCACTACGGTCACTAGCGGACCAAGGAGAGTACTTTGAAGGTGACCATGGTGATATTCAGCAATGATGTATGCAGCACTTTTTCTAGGATGAGTTTACAAACTTAATCGATCTTGTATATTTAGGTAAAAATTAGAAAACTGAGGCTCAGAGAAGTTAAGGATTTTGCTCAAGTCCATACAGTATCTTAAGTTGCAAAGACTAGGTATTATTTCTGGTTCATGTGACTCCAGAGTCTATTCTTTTAACACTTCTACCAATAATAAATGATTCTGGCACCCAAAAAGTTAGTAATTGAGTAAGACCTGGACTCTATAGAAGAAAAAAATCAGTGTACATTGTGGTCTATAATAATGGCCTTAGCAAGGTCCAAAAACAAGAACAAGACAGATAATAATAATTTCCATTTTTCACTTTTCACTAGGAAGACTAGAAATTGGTCCAGGTCATTCAGACAGTGGTAAAACTACCATTCCAGACAGTATGAACTCTGAACTAACATGTAAAATTTGAGGAATAACAAGTGCAAGGATAGATTGGGGGGAGCCTCTAATTCTCTATTGCAAAAGCATAAAAAGTTGATGCTTGGAAATATGGGTGGAGGTTACATCACCAAGTGTCTCGGACAACAGAAATATCAAAAAATGCTCAACATCATTAGTCAACAGAGAAATGCAAATTCAAATTATGAGATATCATCTCACTGCTATTAAAATAGTATTTACCAAAAAACACAGGCAATAATAAATGATGCTGACAAAGATGTGGTGAACGGGGAACCCTTGGACAATGCTAATGGAAATGTAAATTAATGCACTTGCTATGGAAAACAGTAGGTTCTTCCAAAAAGTAAAGCTCTAACTATCATATGACTCAGCAATCTCATGCTTTGTAGATATCCCCAAAGAAGGAAATTTAATTTATTGTAGTACTATTATCAATAGCCAAGATTCAGAATCAACCTAAATGTTCATCAATAGATGAATGGATAAAGAAATTGTTGCCTACATACACAATGGAATATTATATAGCTTTAAAAAAGAATGAAATCCTGCCAATTGTAATAACATATATGAAACTGAGGAACATTAATTTAAATGAAATAAACCAAGCAGAGAAAGACAAATCTTGCATCTAAATATTGAAAATAATTGATCTCATGGAGACAAAAAGTAAAGTGATGGTTACTGGAGACTAGGAATTATAATGTGTTGGGAAGAGTGGAATAAAGTAGAGATGGTTAATGGGTGTAAAAATATAATTACATAGAATTAACAATATTTGATAACAGAAAAAATAAATTATAATCATCAATACATCAGGGTATACTTTTAAATAACTAAAATAGTGGAATTGAAATGTTCCTAACACAAATAAATGATAAATGTCTGAGGTAAGGGATACGCCATTTGCCCTGATTTAATCCACACTGTATGCTTACATCAAAACATCACATGACCCTATAAACATAAACAATTACCACGTACCCAAAATAATTAGAATATTTTTTAAAAGAAGTGACTTAGATTTTACAGTCATGACCAAGAAATACCAATGTGTAGCAGTTATTAGACATTAACCGAACTGTTAATGAAGTTTCTCACATCGGCGCATTAATATTGTCTATTCACAAAGATTACCCAGGTCTTAAGATTTTCTTCTACTTTGTGTAACTTTTCTCCAGTTAACATAGAATGGATATCACTAAACCACATGAACTATCCTACGTAGTTCTCGGTCATGAGTTATATAACAATCTGCAATTGCACTGTGTTCTCCCTTCAGGTTCAAAGTTTAGGTTATCTTATTGGTGCCTGAGTTAATATTCAATTTCCTTTAAAGATTATGTAGAAAAGAAACTGCTCAATCCCAAGCTTTTTCATCTGACTCTGTTCTTATACATTAAAGGATAAAGAGGAAAGAAAAGTAAGGATGACGGGGCTCTCCAGAGCACATGAATATTCAGGGGTGTGTGATACAGAGAGAGTGTGCTTGTGGGTGTGCTTTCCCTTAACCCTATGTTACGTAAGTATGTTAAGTATGTCTACTACAGAATATATTGACACTATGGGATATATTTTACTCTTTTAGTGGAGCCTTTGTTAATACTTTTGTCCAAACAAACAACTACATGGTGAGGGAAAAAGGAACAGAAATTAGAATTTTAAAAAGAAACACTTTTTAATAAGGGACTTGCAATCACTCAGTAAAATTTCTGATTGTACTTTCTTCAAATACATTTCATGTCCTCGGCTGTTTTGGACTGCTATGACTTTGCTAGGCCTTCATAATGTGAATCTGTCTTGGACCCTGTTGATAGAATTTAATACATTAAATATTTCTAAAGGGTTGTAGATAAGAAAATGGTTTTTACATATGACATCTCTTTAAGTTTTAAGAGTTCGCTTTCCAAAATCAATGTCTTTCTGCCTTGTTGAGCACTACCAGTTAGCATAGACGGAGTAATCTTTTTTCTTCAGGAATAGGGACAGGGTAGGGTATGGGAAATTTAAGTTTCCAGTTTTTTCTTGTGTGTGAAGTTTACATACACATAACCTGTCCTTAGTCCTTCCTTAAGGAATGGCAGTTCCAAAGACAGCCATCTAGGGGACTGTGAATTACATTTTATCCCATGAAGGAAAAGTTAAGCATTGTAAATGTAACGTTCCCTTTCGAAGCACCATGTGGACCATACTCTGATAGATATGTGGCTGTTTCTTGCCATGGCCTTAGCGATGTAATATCATAAACCCCTGTGCATGGATATATCAGGCTTGATGCCAATAAGACAAACCAAATCAGAGTGAGGAGTTAAGTTCATGTTAGTTTCCTCATTTTGTTTTAATGTCCTGCTGAAATGTCTCTGTAGTTTTACAAGAGATGCTGCTTTGATCAACATTCCTCAATCTTCAAAGTCATCCTGCAAGTATTTGTGAGACAGCTGTCTGCTTAAATAACCTTGATTGCTTGTTCTAAGAGGAAACACTGCATGCCTCATAGATCTGTGGGGAGCCCTTCCAACAGTTGCTGATGCTGGTACCCAAGTTCATCAATATTCAGTCTTCTATGCTCACCTACATTATTTTCAATGAGCAGTACCTTACCTTGTTGTGTGCACATATGTGCCTACATAGAAATTACCCAAAAATACTACCCATTTTCTTATTTAAGACATTCATACAATTTTTCTAGTATAAAAGTAATATATGCTCACTTGCAGAAAACTGAAAATTCAAAAATATGAGAGCAGGAAAAATATCCTACCTGAAACCACCAGTGAAAGAGAATAAAGTCTGTCTTTCTAGTAATCTAATATGAAGAGGTTTTTGTTATTTGTATTGTTAAATATAAGTTATAATAAAAAATATATGTAGAATAGTGTGTCCTGGTTTAAAGTAATCACATAATGCATGCCTTTTAATAGAAAAGAAAAAAATTATCATGGTGTTACATTGACTTTCTGACTAAAGCTCTCCTTATTTCACCAGCAGACTTATATTTTGCTGTTCAGTTCCCCAAGCATTACTGATACTCCCTATAAAGGAAAAGGAAAAAAAGCAAGTTAAACGGTTGGACACTTGAGGAATTGTTGGTTTGGAACACATAAAAATAAACTTCTAAATGGTAATTTAGATGAATTACAAAAATTATTTAACAAAAGAACTCCATTATTATGGAGAAAGTGAGTTTCACAGTCACCTCTGGACTTCTCATAGAGAAGAGATTTTTAAGGTTCTTGGAGGGGAAACAATTAGCACCCTCCAGGGATGGACTGTGGGATAGTCACAAGCAAATTAAAAGCCATATGAAGGAATTTGAAGATATAAAGTCACCAAGGTTTAAAAATTTTATGAACATAATAGTAAAAGAAGGAGACAGTAACAGGAGGAAGATAAGAAACTAATATCTTGATTTGTTTGCTATTTGGGTCAGACATTGTGCTAGGCGCTTTCCAAATATTACCTCATTTAATTTTGACAGCCATGCTGTGAAGCAGAGCCATCCATCAAAGCACAACCATTTTCTCATAGTTAGTAATGACAGAAAGATATCTGAAACATTTTCAAAACAAACCAAGTCAGAAAATCATTTTTGGATATTGTACACAGACAATGGATTGCTAATGGTCAAGAGTTTGTAATATTTGCTTTACATTTTTTTGTCTTAAATATTTAAAGTACAATATTACCATTAAGAGTTGACCTAACCCTCAGCCACTTTCTCATTTTCCTGCCCACAGGAAATGTTTCATCTCTTTTCATGTCATTTTTTAAGTCCATTACATCATTTTGAGATGGTTTAGTCATATGTTTTTGTACCAAAAATAGGCAGTTGTTTTAAAGAAGGTAGCAAGAGAGCTCTGACTTTGAGATATAATCAGTTACTGAAAAAATATAGAAGAGATATCCTACTGGAAATTCATGATAAGATGATCTGGCATAAGTCGAATTTATCTTAGAAAATTCATATATGGCATATCAAAATAACTTTAGTGTTCAAAAAAAGCTATGGCAATATTTCCATTCTTTTGGAGTTTTATAAGAAATACATATATTAGAAATTAGGTTAGAAATCAGAATTCAAAATTATTCACATTGTCAATAAGAATTAGAGAAGAAGTGTTTGCAAATATAGCCTGACATGTTTTCTATTATTTCATAATCTAAAATAACACATGCAAGTTATATTTTCAAAAAGCATTGATTTATGGTACAATATAAAATATTCTAAACATGAGGCTATGAAAGTACTTTTTATCTCTTTGTTAAAACACATTTACTTATACACAAAAAATTTATAAAATACATGCTTTTCAATCTCTTTGCCACCAAAAATACTTTTTCAAGGCCAGGCCCAGTGGCTCATCCTGTAATTCCAGCACTGGAGGCTGAGACAAGTGAATTGCCTGAGCTCACGAGTTCAAGACCAGCCTGAGCAAGAGTGAGACCCCACCTCTTAAAAAATAGCCAGGCACCTGTAGTCCCAGCTACTTGGGAGGCAGAGGCAAGAAGATCACTTGAGCCCAAGAGTTTGAGATTGCTGTGAGCTATGGTAACATGACACTCTACAGGGGGCAAGAAAGTGAGATTCATTCTCAAGAAAAAGAAAAAAATACTTTTTATGGGGTGGTGCCTGTGGCTCAAAGGAGTAGGGCGCTGGCCCAATATGCCAGAGGTGGTGGGTTCAAGCCCAGCCCTGGTCAAAAACTGCAAAAAAAAAAAAAAAAACTTTTTATGTTCCAAAACACAGTAGAGAAAAAAAGAATGCTTTTTTTTTTTTTTTTAGTATTTATTTAATATAAATTAATAAATAAAAAAGACAACATAATCTCTTTATATTGTATGATTGGATATTATGTTTCATTAATTGCATAGTATTAAATACTATACTAATATGAAATAAAATCTTTTGCTTACAATTTCCTTATATAAGCCACAGCAAAAACTATTCATTAATGAGAAATCTATACCGCTGTTCACTCGATTTCCTGTTATTATGGAAGAATTTAACAAATTTACATAAAACACAAAACAAAAACAACAAAACCCCAGGGTGAGAAATGCTGGCTTGGGGCTCTCCACGGCCTTCCCATTCTGAAATGCCATGACTTAAAGAATCTCATCTTTCTTCCACCCACTAGCTGAAGGTCTTGACAAAAAGAAATGAAAAAGAGAAGGTACATAATAGCTCTGGTGGATCAATTTACTCATAAGTTATAAATCAAAAGGAAATGTCTGGATTATTTTTAAGAAAATCTATGGACCTTCTAGCCCCAGATGAACCTTCCTGGACAAAACAATATACCACAACACAATGGGAATAGTAGTTATACATAATAACTGTTCTCAAAACTCTTTTAATTATTATAACTTTTAATTTCCCAGAGCTTAACATTTTCTAAAATCACAAATTATTTTTATTTTCTGTCAATATTGGCTAGTCAATAAAGTTAAAATTTTTACCATTTAATAAACCTGAAAGGGCATAAAATGACTGCTGAATGAATTGAGTATGACCTATGACTTTTCTCTGGATTGAACTTCCTATTGCATTTTGGGGAAATGAGTGAAGTGTATAGATAAGTAATTAGTGCACTCTGGTGTGAGAATTATGAGAATTATGGCAAAATATATTAAAGTGTTGAATTCAGCATTATTGCAAATTAACTAATCTACTCTTTTGGCACAAAATAAGCAACCTGCTTTGTACACATTTGGAAGGTTTTAAAAACAAATCAATATAGCCATACACTCAGGACTATGCTAAACAGAGCTGCTGATACACACACCGCTTTTCCACAGTGGGACCATCGTGGAGAGCTGCCACATTCGAAACACCTTCCAGCTGTTGGAGGAAACCACAAGAGGGGTGAGGACAGACGCAGACACCCTCCGTCAGATAATTACCTTGATTAAGATTCTCAGAATTAAACGAAGTTTAATCAAGGACCCTGTGAAATTGTGAAAGCGCCAGTTTTCTGGGCTTGCCCTCCTTTTCTGCAGATGGTGAGTTGCCAAACAGAATCAAAGGAGTTTTAATTACAAGGATGAGAGGCAAAGTCAAAAGGGAATGAGAGGATCTGTGCTTTGTCCTGGAGATGGACCAGCACCAACTAGCAGCCAACTTAGCTCCCCTCTGCATGGAGTGGACTGTGAATCAAAGCTGAGCGCACTATTCACATTCTTGACAATTCAAAGGGCTGGATTAGTGGCTACGCCAAGATATCTGAGATAGTGACTAATATTGAATTCTCTTATGATATAATGATATATGTGAACTTTTAAGGCAATATCTGGACTGGTATTAGGAAAAAATGCCCATGCCACTTCCATAATTACTAACAAAGCATGGTCCAGCATGAATCTAAACTAAACTAAACTATTATTATAAATAAATTACCAGATAAATGAATAGGTTAAAAGAGCAATAATATAGAGGGGTCAATATATTCTTTTCAATTTTCCTGCTTCCTCTTATTTTCAATTTGGAGTACAAATAGAAGTGACTATAAAAATGATCCATTCTATGACATTAGTCAATATTGCCTGAAGTCTGCTCACTGTAACACAAATGTCCTCTTCATGCATATTGCTATTAAAACTTTCTCCATCGTCTCATATTTCTGATCTTTTTGACATATAGGGACTTACATTTTTATTGATTAGTTTTTTTTTGTTTTCACTTTGGTCCATTATTATAAATAACACCACTCACTTATCATTTAGTCATGGTAATTAATTTGGTGAAACCACTTTGAGGAGTGTGGAATAATGTAAAAATCATTTATTCCTCTCTCCAAATAATACTTTGGTTACATATCTCCTAATATAAATTTTGCATATTTTATAATATTTCTAAATTAAGCCTAAATCCAACCCCTTCCCATTTTCACAAACCACTAGTGTGAATGGATCATAGATAAAACTCACTTCACTACAGATTTTCCTCTTTTCAAAGCTTGACAATTTCTATTTCTGGGAGCTTATGTATTTTATCACTTTGTTTAGTCATCCAAAGGTTTCCTTTGAACCATCCTGCATACGCTTCCTGATCTTTGATACCTAAAGTTTTACATTTTCTTTTTCTCAAGTTATAGAAAAACTGACCCTCCTGTACTCTGATGAATAGTAAGTGATAGATTCTTCTATTTCGGGCTTTTGTTCCATTCCTGCATTTAAAATTATTTTTGTGGCTCCCATTACTGTACCTCTGCAGACTTAATGCTAACACTTTTGACCATAACTTAGTAAAACAGCAATTCTGTTATTAAATGCTTTATCCCCTACAAGACTCATCTCTACACAGCATATTTGCAACCCTTGCTCATTCTTTGTGTTTATTTTTTTCTTCCTAGACACTTTGCACAATCTTATTTTCTACAGTCTACTTGGAACGCCCTCTTGAAACCTTTTCTTTATATTAGTGATAAGGAGACTTTAGTCATACAAACATCTTATAAGCTCAACTGGGTCTTTTCCACACTTGGAACATACCAAGGTAAGTGATTTGTTTCCTCATCTATTTGTCATATAGCATAAACCCTTTTTATCAATCTTTAGGCAAGCAATACACATTCTTTTATTACACATCCAAAATTTCCCAACTACATATTAAATTCAAAATAATGCATACCTCAATATAGGAAAAGTTGTGTGACCCTAGTTTAGAAGTTGAGAAAGTCACATTTGAGTACTAATTCAGTCATTATTTTCTGCAAGATTTTGGACCACAGTTTTTATTTTCGTTTAGTTTGGCAATCATTAGCGAACAAGGCTGCTATAGTTTGGATGTGGTTTATCTGTCTGCTCCAAACCTCATATTGCAATTTGATCCCCAAGGTCAGATTGAAGGTGGAAAGGGGGTTGAGTAAGTTCTCATACTATTAGTTCCCAAGAGCTAGTTAAAAGTGCCTGGTACTTCTCTCTTTCTCTCTCTCTCTCTCTCCCCCCCCCCACCATGTGATGCCCACACAAATCAAATTTCCTTCACCTTCTACGAAGTATCCTGAGGCCTTCACAGATGCAGATGTTGGAACCATCTTTGTTATACAGTCTGCAGAACCATGAGTCAAAGAATTTTTTTTCTTTGCAATTTACTTAGCCTCAGATATTTCTTTATGATAACATAAAATGAACTAAGACAACAGCATGAGAAATGATGAGTTTATTATAACACTGGAATTCTGTGTGTTCATCTAATGTAACCTTTAAAAGTTGCTTTCAAATTTGAGCATTACAACTTCCTCCTTATATTAGAACTAATTAAAAATAAAACATTTTTAAACTGTATAGATATTCTGAAGGTATCTTTTTTAGTATTTTTATGCCCTGAATTCTATAAAAACCTATTTATTAGTCAGGAATAAAGCTCTCTTTTCTTTATTTTTAAATTGGATATGAAATGATCAGAGGTACCACTATACATTTATTAGGAGGCCAAGACTGACCATATCAAGGGTGGTGAGTATGTGAAGGAACTTGAATTCTCATTTGCTGCTAATTGGAATGTAAAATGGTGCAATCACTTTAAAAACTAGTTTGACTATTTCTTTAAAAATTGCACATGTGCCTGCCATAAGATCCAGCGATTCACTCCTACATATTAACTCAAGACAAATAAAATATATGATCATTGAAAGACTTGTCACTCATATTTGTTGCAGTTTTATTTGCAATAGCCCAAAAATGAAAAAAAAAAACCAAATTCTCATCAAGCAGATAATCAATAAAAGACAAATGGTTAAACACTGTGGTATATCCAAACAATGTAACGCAACTCAGCAAGACAAAGGAATACATCATTGATATATACACAGAAATATTCAATTATTCTTGAATCTCAGAATAATTATATCAAGTAAAGAAACACAGACACAACAATCCATATGATTCCATTTAAATTAGGTTATAGAAAATGTAAACTCTTCTAAAATAATAGCTAATCAGTGGTTGCTTGGGGAAGACAACAAGGAGATACAAAGGAACTTTATGGGTAGTAAGATAGGTTCATTATCGTGATGTGGTCATGGTAAACATATGTTAAAACATAAATGTGTGCAGGTTATTGTATGTCAATTATACAACAAAGCTGTTTTTAAGATTTAAAAAAATCGTAAGCATAAAAATATCATTCCCCAGGGTATCACAGGGAGAGGAGACAAGATGGCAGACTGAAGCCAGCTTTCCACAGAGGCTCCCGTCTTGAAGGAGAGTTAAGAGATGAAAATTTAGCAAATAACCTGATGGATTTGAGCAGCACCAAGAGAGAAAGTTGAAGAACGCACATCAACCCCACTGAGGAGAGCTGCGACCACAAGGACGCAAACAAAAGGTACAAAATCCATCACCAAGCAGACGAATGGGAGTCCCCCCCCCTCATCCGATAGGCTTAAGAGCCCCACAAACAAACGGGCAGAAATCAAAGGCCCTCCCACTACACTCCATGGGAGAGACCTACTGAAATCTGGACCTATCTCCCCTACCAGGGTGCCAAGGCATTCTCCTGCCAGGCATAAAACTGTATAAACCTGTAAATAGCCTTTGCCCACAACTCTGAGCTCCCAGCCCTCCTGGGGCAGCAATATAACCAGGCATAAAACTGAGTGGAATGATGTGAGCACGCTGCCAGTGGCTCTGGGCTCCCAGCGATCCTCCCCCCGACCCCCCCCGCCCTCACTCTGAGATCTGGAGGCCTGTCCCCTGGGAGTCCAGATTCTTGGGGGACTTATCAGAGTGTGGACAGTGCCCGATCTGCAGCTGGTCAGTGCTGACTCTGGGGCGCAGGAGTGAGGCTGGGAGAGACCCACACCAGAGCAGCAGTTCCCTGAGGCGGCTGAAGCCACACCCACTGTCTCCCTGGGCAACCAGAGGAGGCCACCGATGAGTAAAGGATTTGCCTGAAGCATCTCACAGACCCAGGAAGCTTCCAGGGTTGGCCGACTCAGAGAGCTGAGACTTCGACCAAGAGTAAGTGCTTCACTGGAGTCAAACATAAACCAGCTGAAAATAAGACAGAACCACTTAGCCCCACCACACCAGACAGGGCCCCAGTCTCTCAGGCCACAACACTACACAGGCCTTCAACAAAGCCCCAGGGGAAAAATCAAAGGGAGTAAAACAATCATGGGGCAGAATCAGTGGAAAAACTCTGGTAACATGAATAACAAGAATGGATCAACCCCCCCCCCAAGGAAAGATATGGCAGATGTAATTGAAGATCCCATTCATAAACAACTGGCTGACATGTCAGAAATCGAATTCAGAATTTGGATTGCAGACAAGATTAATAAAATGGAATTAGAAATCTGAGGAGAAATTCAAAAGTTGTCTCAAGAATTTAACGAATTTAAAGACAAAACCACCAAAGACTTAGAAACACTGAAGCAAGAATTTGCAGCCCTCAAAGATATGAAAAATACAGTAGAATCCCTCAGCAACAGAATGGACCAAGCAGAAGAAAGGATTTCTGACATCGAAGATAAAGCCTTTGAACGCTCCCAAACTCTCAAAGAGGAAGAGAAATGGAGAGCAAAAATGAATCATTCTCTCAGAGAGCTCTCGGATAACTCGAAGAAGGCAAATATCTGACTCATAGAAATTCCTGAAACCGATGAAATGGCCTCAATGGGCACAGAGGCCCTTCTGCATGAAATTATGAAAGAGAATTTTCCAGACATGCCTAGAGATTCTGAAATTCAGATAGCAGACAGCTTCAGAACCCCAGCATGACTCAATCCCAATAAGACATCCCCCAGGCATATCATAATTAACTTCACTAAAGTTAATATGAAGGAGAAAATTCTCAAAGCGGCAAGGTGAAAGAAAACTATTACCTTCAAAGGCAAGAACATTAGAATGACTGCAGATCTCTCTGCTGAAACTTTTCAAGCCAGAAGAGGGTGGTCATCGACTTTTAATCTCCTAAAGCAAAATAACTTTCAACCCCGGATCTTGTATCCAGCTAAACTGAGTTTCATTTATGATGGAGAAATTAAATACTTTAATAACATTCATATGTTGAAGAAATTTGCCATAACCAAACCAGTTCTTCAGGATATTCTCAGACCTATCCTCCATAATGACCAACCCAATCCTCTAGTACAAATGTAAACTCACTCAGAAACTTCGGATCAAACTCCAACTTCCACAATGGCAAAAGGATTAAAAATGTCCACTAGACTTTTGAAAAACTTGATACCCAAAATTTCACCAAACTTATAAATACTCTCCATTAATGTGAATGGCTTAAACTGTCCTCTAAAGAGACATAGGTTAGCTGACTGGATACAAAAACTCAGGCCAGATATCTGTTGATACAAGAGTCACATCTTAACTTAAAAGACAAATACAGACTCAGGGTGAAAGGATGGTCATCCATGTTCCAGGCAAATGGTAACCAGAAAAAAAGCAGGTGTTGCAATTTTATTTGCAGATACAATAGGCTTTAAACCAACAAAAGGAAGGAAGGACAAGAATGGTCACTTCATATTTGTTAAGGGTGATACTCAATATGATGAGATTTCAATTATTAACATCTATGCACCCAACCAGAATGCACCTCAATTTATAAGAGAAACTCTAACAGACATGAGCAACTTGATTTCTTCCAGCTCTATCATAGTCAGAGATTTTAACACTCCTTTGGCAGTGATGGATCGATCCTCCAAAAAAAGTTGAGTAAAGAAATTCTAGATTTAAATCTAACCATCCAGCATTTAGATTTAGCAGACATCTACAGAACATTTCATCCCAATAAAACCGAATACACATACTTCTCATCAGCCCACGGAACTTATTCCAAAATCGATCACATCTTAGGTCACAAGTCTAACCTCAGTAATTTTAAAGGAATAGAAATTATTCCATGCATCTTCTCAGACCACCATGGAATAAAACTTGAGCTGAGTAACAACAGGAATCTGCATACTCATACAACAACATGGAAGTTAAATAACCTTATGCTGAATGATAGCTGGGTCAGAGATGAGATCAAGAAGGAAATTGCCAAATTTTTGGAACAAAACGACAATGAAAACATGAACTATCAGAACCTCTGGGACACTGCAAAGGCAGTTCTAAGAGGGAAATTTATAGCACTGCAAGCCTTCCTCAGGAGAACGGAAAGAGAGAAAGTTAACAATTTAATGGGACATCTCAAGCAACTGGAAATGGAAGAACACTCCAACCCCAAACCCAGTAGAAGAAAAGAAATAAACAAAATCAGAGCAGAACTAAATGAAATTGAAAACAAAAAAATAATACAACAGTCAATAAATCAAAAAGCTGGTTTCTTTAAAAGGTCAACAAAATACATAAACCTCTGGCCAACCTAATCAAGAAAAAAAGAGTAAAATCTCTAATCTCATCAATCAGAAATGACAAAGACAAAATAACAACAGACTCCTCAGAAATCCAAAAAATCCTTAAAGAATATTACAAGAAACTTTACTCTCAGAAATATGAAAATCTGAAGGAAATTGACCGATACTTGGAAGCACGTCACCTTCCAAAACTTAACCAGAATCAAATGGAAATGTTGAACAGGCCCATATCAAGTTCATAAATAACATCAACCATACAAAACCTCCCCAAAAAGAAAAGCCCGGGACCAGATGGTTTCACGTCAGAATTCTACCAAACCTTTAAAGAGGAATTAGAACCTATATTACTCAACCTGTTTCAAAAGGTAGAAAAAGAAGGAAAACTACCCAACATGTTCTATGAAGCAAACATCACCCTGATCCCCAAACCAGGAAAAGACCCAACAAGAAAAGAAAATTATAGACCAATATCACTAATGAATATAGATGCAAAAATATTCAACAAGATCCTAACAAACAGAATCCAGCAACACATCAAACAAATTATACATCATGACCAAGTCGGTTTTATCCCAGGGTCTCAAGGCTGGTTCAATATACGTAAATCTATAAATGTAATTCAGCACATAAACAAATTAAAAAACAAAGACCGTATGATTCTCTCAATCGATGCAGAAAAAGCTTTTGATAACATCCAACATCTCTTCATGATCAGAACACTTAAGAAAATTGGTATAGAAGGGACATTTCTTAAACTGATAGAGGCCATCTACAGCAAACCGACAGCCAATATCATATTGAATGGAGTTAAATTGGAATAATTTCCACTCCGATCAGGAACCAGACAAGGCTGCCCATTGTCTCCATTGCATTTTAACATTGTAATGGAAGTTTTAGCCACCGCAATTAGGGAAGAAAAGGCGATCAAGGGCATCCACATAGGGTCAGAAGAGATTAAACTTTCGCTCTTCGCAGATGATATGATTGTATATCTGGAAAACACTAGGGACTCTACTATAAAACTCTCAGAAGTGATCAAGGAATACAGCAGTCTCAGGTTACAAAATCAACATCCATAAATCGGTAGCCTGTATATACACCATCAATAATCAAGTTGAAAAAACAATTAAGGACTCTATGCCATTCACAGTAGTGCCAAAGAAGATGAAATATTTGGGAGTTTTCTAACAAAGGATGAAAGATCTATATAAAGAGAACTATGAAACTCTAAGAAAAGAGATAGCTGAGAATGTTAACAAATGGAAAAACATACCATGCTCATGGCTGGGAAGAATCAACATTGTTAAAATGTCCATACTACCCAAAGCAATATATAATTGCAACGCAATCCCCATTAAAGCTCCACTGTCATACTTTAAAGAGCTTGAAAAAATAATACTTCGTTTTATATGGAATCAGAAAAAACCTCGAATAGCCAAGGCATTACTCAAAAATAAAAACAAAGTAGAAGGAATCACACTACCAGACCTCAGACTGTACTCCAAATCAATAGTGATCAAAACAGCATGGTACTGGCATAAAAACAGAGAAGTAGATGTCTGGAACAGAATAGAGAACCAAGAGATGAATCCAGCTACTTATTGTTATTTAATCTTTGACAAGCCAATTAAAAACATTCAGTGGGGAAAAGATTCCCTATTTAACAAATGGTGCTGGGTGAACTGGCTGGCAACCTGTAGAAGACTGAAACTGGACCCACACCTTTCACCATTAACCAAGATAGACTCTCACTGGATTAAAGATTTAAACTTAAGACATGAAACAATAAAAATACTAGAAAAGAGTGCAGGGAAAACCCTTGAAGAAATTGGGTTGGGCAAGTTTTTTATGAGGAAGACCCCCCGGGCAATTGAAGCAGCTTCAAAAATACACTATTGGGACTTGATCAAACTAAAAAGCTTCTGTACAGCCAAAAACACAGTAAGTAAAGCAAGCAAACAGCCCTCAGTATGGGAGAAGATATTTGCAGATTATGTCTCCTACAAAGGTTTAATAACAAGAATCCACAGAGAACTCAAATGTATTAGCAAGAAAAAAAACAAGAGATCCCATCACAGGCTGGGCAAGGGACTTGAAGAGAAATTTCTCTGAAGAAGACAGGCTCGCGGCCTTCAGACACATGAAAATATGCTCATCATCTTTAATCATCAGAGAAATGCAGATCAAAACTACTTTGAGATATCATCTAACTCCAGTGAGACTAGCCTATACCACAAAATCCCAATACCAGAGATGTGGCATTGATGTGGAGAAAAGGGAAATCTTTTGCACTGCTGGTGGGAGTGCAAATTAATACATTCCTTTTGGAAAGATATATGGAGAACACTTGGAGATCTAAAAATAGACCTGCCATTCAATCCTGTAATTCCTGTACTGGGCATATACCCAGAAGACCAAAAATCAAATCATAACAAAGGTATTTGTACCAGAATGTTTATTGCAGCCCTATTCATAATTGCTAAGTCATGGAAAAAGCCAAAATGCCCATCGATCCACGAATGGATTAATAAATTGTGGTATATGTACACCATGGAATACTATGCAGACTTAAAGGAAGATGGAGACTTTACCTCTTTCATGTTTACATGGATGGAGCTGGAACATATTCTTCTTAGTGAAGTGTCTCAAGAATGGAAGAAAAAGTACCCCATGTACTCAGCCCTACTATGAAACTAATTTAGGACCTTCACATGAATGCTATAACCCAGCTACAACCTAAGAATAGGGGGAAGGAGGAAAGGGTGGGGAGGGAGGGAGGAGGTGGGTAGAGGGAGGGGGATTGATAGGATTACACCTGCGGTGCATCTTATAAGGGTATATGTGAAACTTAGTAAATGTGGAATGTAAATGTCTTAGCAAAATAACTAAGAAAATGCCAGGAAGGCTGTGTTAACTAGTGTGATGAAAATGTGTCAAACGGTCTATGAACCAAGTATATGGTGCCCCATGATCATATTAATGTACACAACTATGATTTAATAAAAATAAATAAATAATAAAATTTAGTTTTTAAAAAATATATATATCATTCCCCCTTAAGAGCAGGAAAATGAAATATAACTTATGTATAAACTTACACAGAGATAAACAAGGGAAATTTTTTGGCTTGCTGACTTTTGTTGGATTTCATTAAATTAACTTGTACAAACTTTTAACATATTTGTTTTAGAGGACAAAAAAAAAAAAAAAACAGATGAACCATACCTTTCTATTTTAGCTAAGGTCAATAAAATTAGAACCGTGACATTTGCTTAAATAACAACATTTTCTTAGATGCAAACACTCCTTTCAGATCAAAGTGCTGATAGGCACACCAGAAGCTTGGAAACACTGTGATCAATCGGTACAGGACAGACCCCAAAAGAGAGGTCAGGAAACAAGAAGGAAGCAAGAGCCAGCAGAGCAAAGTGGCTGACAGTATGATGTGTCTAGCAGCCTGTTGTATTCAGCTAGATATCCTGGATCTCAATTTTTACTCTCCCTTATAACTTGGCAGGTTATGAAAATTCCTCAGTCTTCACTTAGCTTATCTATGAAGTGGAGATGATCACAGTGCTTACCATGTAGTGCTATAAAGAGAATTTAATGAATTAACATGTGCAAAACATTTAGAAATACACTTAGCACTTTAAAATGCTAACCAATATTGGTTGTTCACTAAACCTCTTTAGCAGGTTGTAAAATTACCAATTAATCATAGATCTGAAATTAAAAATTTTAGGAATTGATAAATGTAAATATTGATCCACTATTCTCCCTGTGATTTGTATTCCCCTTACTCATTTATTAAGCTTTTTTCATCTAAAAAATATGACTGTTTTAAATGATGTCAGAAATTCCCAGTAATTTCCTCATTCATACTTCTATATCATAACTGTATTATAACCATTTCCTCTGCTGCCATCTCCTCCATACCTTTGAAGGTTAGAGTTTTGGGGGCCAAGTTTATATTACTGAGTCTTTGTGGAGTTTTTCTTTGTATCCCAAAGGCAAGATTTTTCAAATAGCATATAAATTTATGAACAATGTAATAAAACAGTCAGAATTCCACTGATTGTTTGGACAAAAAAATAAACATAACTTGAGTTTAGATTATAAAAATAATTATTAAAATAGACAACATTTAGCTGATATAAGTATGTGATGAATCAGACTTCTTCAGTTATTTCTCTACTCCTTGATTTTTAGTTAACTACTTTTACAAGCTTTGTTTCATAATTATATATCCTCATGGAACCATTACATACTGTGATTAAACAGATATTCATGTATGAACTGAGTTTAAATAATTTAGCATACAAAACGGTTCACAAAATCAACAGCTATATAAAATAAAGTGTGTATTTTTCCCCAGATCTCTTAAATATGCTCAGATGATACCTGGTGATAAATTTACTTATAAATATATTATGTTGAAAAGTTACTATAAGTTAACATTAACATTCCCCTGGTATATTTGTTAGGGTTGTTTGATATTTAGTGAAAAAAAAAAAAGTGGAACCTCAACAACATAAAAATTGGTATATGTGTGGAAGAGGAAAGTAATCATTTTATCACCAGGTTCCCTAAAACAGTCCCTGGAACATAATAGAGTCCCTGAATATATTAATATAATGAATTAATATTTTTCATTTATTATTGATAAATTATTGATAATTAACAATAAATTATCAAATTTCAATAAATTTATTATTATTAATACTATTTTTTTTTTTTTTTTTGTAGAGACAGAGTCTCACTGTACCGCCCTTGGTAGAGTGCCGTGGCGTCACCCGGCTCACAGCAACCTCCAACTCCTGGGCTTACGCGATTCTCTTGCCTCAGCCTCCCGAGTAGCTGGGACTACAGGCGCCTGCCACAACGCCCGGCTATTTTTTTGTTGCAGTTTGGCTGGGGCTGGGCTTGAACCCGCCACCCTCGGCATATGGGGCCGGCGCCCTACCCGCTGAGCCACAGGTGCCGCCCTATTAATACTATTTTTATTTATTATTATTTATGAATTTATTATTCATTTGGTTCTTGATTTAAATGATCAAGAACCAAAGAAATTCTAGGAACAAGAAATTCCTATTTTTTCTCTCATGATTTTTATACTCTCTATCTCTCTCTAGATTGTTTTATGACCCCTACATTTTCTAATTCACAATCCCAGAAAGTATGCATACGGCTTCTTTAGCATCACTCTTTATCACTACTAAACTCCATAGGTACTAGTTGATGTAATAAAGTAGACTACTCTTAAATGTCCACTCTTATTTCAAATTATGACCAATCCTAATGAAAGAACAACATAGTGGCACTTTCTGGAGTTTAGCATTATAGGCAGAGCAATCCATTCTTAGAATTAATAACCACAATTCTAGCTTACTACACAAATATTTGAAAAGAGAACACAGACCTATCTGACAAGTTACATGGAAAAAGTTTACGATCTGCACCCCTGATATATTCAACGTACCTTGGAACACCAACGGAAAACATGATATAATGCTTACTGAAGAAAGTTGCAAGAATAACAGTGGGAAAGAACCGTATAGCTGTAAATAATTAAATGACACCAAACAAAAAGAAACAAAACCCCAACTGAGATTGTCAAATGATTTTAGCCACTCAGTTTCATGTTGTCAAATTTTGGCTACTGACAAGTAGATAATGTTTTTATTATAACTATTTGACGTTTTCATGTAAGTTCTTTGAATAAATGATCTAGTCTTTAAAACATTTTTTTAACATAGAATTGCTCAGAGTATCCAAGATTACATTACTGTATTTAAAAATGTGATATTTATTTTATTCTCGGTCACATATCATTTCTAACATATGTAGAATTATAAGAATTGTACACTCAGTTTACAAAGATTTTTGCATTTGCCTGGGGAAAATGATACCAAGCAAAAGTAAGTAATTTTCTAAAAATGCTTAACACGCTAGGAAGAACATAAAATCAGATAGGAAAAATGACCCTTAAACATATGCATACTAAAGGCATATATTCCTAAAATTTTCAGCTCAAAAAGATGATTAGTATTCTTATGTGTCCTTCTCAAACCTTTATTAACACGCTAGGAAGAACATAAAATCAGAGAGGAAAAATGACCCTTAAACATATGCATACTAAAGGCATATATTCCTAAAATTTTCAGCTCAAAAAGATGATTAGTATTCTTATGTGTCCTTCTCAAACCTTTAATACCACTAAAAGAAATAGAATTTCAAAAATATTAATGATCCCCCTTTCAGCAATTGACAGAGCACACAGAGATAAATTTAGATAACAGCATCAACAATCTTGATCTAGTTTATATCTATAGAATACTACATCCAACATTTACAGAATATGTCATACTTTCAAATAACTGTGGTATATTCACCATGATAAACAATGTACTAACCATTATAAATAATTACATATGCATTCGAAAAGACAATATAATACAGAGTTTGTTATCTGATCATAATGAAATGAAATTAGAACCCCCCAATAATAATATATCTAAGAAAACAGACAACCGTCAGAATGGGAGAAGATATTCACATGTTAGAAATCTGAAAAAGGCTAATAACCAGAATGTATAAAGACTCAAACAAATCAAGAAGAAAAGAACAAACAACCCCACTTACCACTGGGCAAGATACATGACCAGAACCTTCTCCTCAGAAGACAAATGAATGGCCAATGAATACATGAAAAAATTCTCTTCATCCCTAATCATCAGAGAAATGCAAATCAAAACCGGCTTGAGATATCACCTAACCCCCATGAGAATGGCCCACATCACAGAGTCTCAAAGCTGCAGATGTTGGAGTGGCTGTGGAGAGAAGGGAACATATACACTGCTGGTGGGATTGCAAACTAACACAGCCTTTTTGGAAATAGGTATGGAGAATCTTTCTTTTTTTTTTTTTTTATTGTTGGGGATTCATTGAGGGTACAATAAGCCAGGTTACACTGATTGCAATTGTTAGGTAAAGTCCTTCTTGCAATCATGTCTTGCCCCCATAAAGTGTGACACACACCAAGGCCCCACCCACCTCCCTCCTTCCCACTTTCTGTTTCCCCCCCCATAACCATAATTGTCATTAATTGTCCTCATATCAAAATTGAGTACATAGGATTCATGCTTCTCCATTCTTGTGATGCTTTACTAAGAATAATGTCTTCCACGTCCATCCAGTTTAATACGAAGGATGTAAAGTCTCCATTTTTTTTAATGGCTGAATAGTATTCCATGGTATACATATACCACAGCTTGTTAATCCATTCCTGGGTTGGTGGGCATTTAGGCTGTTTCCACATTTTGGTGATTGTAAATTGAGCTGCAATAAACAGTCTAGTACAAGTGTCCTATGATAAAAGGATTTTTTTCCTTCTGGGTAGATGCCCAGTAATGGGATTGCAGGATCAAATGGGAGGTCTAGCTTGAGTGCTTTGAGGTTTCTCCATACTTCCTTCCAGAAAGGTTGTACTAGTTTGCAGTCCCACCAGCAGTGTAAAAGTGTTCCCTTCTCTCCACATCCACGTCAGCATCTGCAGTTTTGAGATTTTGTGATGTGGGCCATTCTCACTGGGGTTAGATGATATCTCAGGGTTGTTTTGATTTGCATTTCTCTAATATATAGAGATGATGAACATTTTTTCATGTGTTTGTTAGCCATTCGTCTGTCGTCTTTAGAGAAAGTTCTATTCATGTCTCTTGCCCATTGATATAAGGGATTGTTGGCTTTTTTCATGTGGATTAATTTGAGTTCTCTATAGATCCTAGTTATCAAGCTTTTGTCTGATTGAAAATATGCAAATATCCTTTCCCATTGTGTAGGTTGTCTCTTTGCTTTGGTTATTGTCTCCTTAGCTGTACAGAAGCTTTTCAGTTTAATGAAGTCCCATTTGTTTATTTTTGTTGTTGTTGCAATTGCCATGGCAGTCTTCTTTATGAAGTCTTTCCCCAGGCCAATATCTTCCAGTGTTTTTCCTATGCTTTCTTGGAGGATTTTTATTGTTTCATGCCTTAAGTTTAAGTCCTTTATCCATCTTGAATCAATTTTTGTGAGTGGGGGAAGGTGTGGGTCCAGTTTCAGTCTTTTACATGTAGACATCCAGTTCTCCCAACACCATTTATTGAATAGGGAGTCTTTCCCCCAAGGTATGTTCTTGTTTGGTTTATCAAAGATTAGGTTGATAATGTTTGTAAAATTACAAACATTTGTAATGTTTGTAATGGTTGTAAAATGTTAGTTTCATTTCTTGGTTTTCAATTCGATTCCAAGTGTCTATGTCTCTGTTTTTGTGCCAGTACCATGCTGTCTTGAGCACTATGGCTTTGTAGTACAGACTAAAATCTGGTATGCTGATGCCCCCAGCTTTATTTTTGTTACAGAGAACTGCCTTAGCTATACGGGGTTTTTTCCGGTTCCATACAAAACGCAGAATCATTTTTTCCAAATCTTGAAAGTACGATGTTGGTATTTTGATAGGAATGGCATTGAATAGGTAGATTGCTTTGGGAAGTATAGACATTTTAACAATGTTGATTCTTCCCATCCATGAGCATGGTATGTTCTTCCATTTGTTAATATCCTCTGCTATTTCCTTTCTGAGGATTTCATAGTTTTCTTTATAGAGGTCCTTCACCTCCTTCGTTAGGTATACTCCTAGGTATTTCATTTTCTTTGAGACGATGGTAAAGGGAGTTGTGTCCTTAATTAGCTTCTCATCTTGACTGTTATTGGTGTACACAAAGGCTACTGACTTGTGGACATTGATTTTATTAACAGAGGCAAAAATAAAGATCACATGATCCTCTCAATAGATGCAGGAAAAGCATTTGATAAAATCCAGCATCCTTTTCTAATTAGAACACTGAAGAGTATAGGCATAGGTGGCACATTTCTAAAACTGATTGAAGCTATCTATGACAAACCCACAGCCAATATTTTACTGAATGGAGTAAAACTGAAAGCTTTTCCTCTTAGAACTGGAACCAGACAAGGTTGTCCTCTGTCACCTTTACTATTCAACGTAGTGCTGGAAGTTCCAGCCAATACAATTAGGCAAGACAAGGAAATAAAGGGAATCCAAATGGGAGCAGAGGAGGTCAAACTCTCCCTCTTTGCTGACGACATGATCTTATACTTAGAGAACCCCAAAGACTCAACCACAAGACTCCTAGAAGTCATCAAAAAATACAGTAATGTTTCAGGTATGGAGAATCTTTAGAGTTAAAAGTAGACCTTCCACTTCATACTGCACTACCTTTGCTAGATATCTACTCAGAAGAAAGAATTGTTTTACCATATGGACGTTTTCTCATGAATATTTATTGAAGCTCAATTCATAATTGCCAAGATGTAGAAACAACCCAAGAGCCCATCAACCTATGAATGGACTAATAAACTGTCTAATAAATTACATACAATACTATTCAGCCATAAAGAAAGATGGAGGCTTTACATCTTTTGTATTTACCTGAAAGGAGTTGAAGAAAACTCTCCTAAGTATCACAAGAATGGAAAAAGTAAGCAATATACATGTATACTCAATACTAACACAAAACTGGTAAATGAACGACTATGGGCCCACATGAGAGAAAAACACAAAGTTGAGAAAAGTAGAGGGAAATGGAGGAGAGGCTTGGTAAGCTGTCATCTAACAATATAATACATGGCACACCTCCTGGGTGAAGAGCTCAACTACAACTTGGACTTTACCTAACAAACGCAAACAATGTAAATGAATCATATATTAATTAACTTATGATTATAAGTTAACCCTTATATTAATCTGAAAAAAAAGAAAACTCAAAATATTTAAAAAATATATTTCTAAATAATTCACAAGGTCAAAGGAAAAAAGACAAATTGGATAATATTTCCAAATATAAAGATTACATATTTTGGTGGATGCAGCTAAAGCTACTTTTAGGAAAATTTGAAAGCTTTACAATCAAAATAAAAATGGTCTAAAACTAAGTGCCTATGGCTTTATCTAAGGAACATAGAAAAATATTAGAAAAACTAAATCCTAAGAAAGCAGAAGAACTTAAATTTTTAAAAGACAGATAATAGGGAAAAGATTAATAAATTAGAAATTTCATTATTTGAAAAATCAACAAACTTCAAACCTTCCTTCCAAAATTGATAAATAAGAGGATCAACTCTCCTCCCAACTACCATGCCTTCCACAGGCACTCAAGTACATTATCCAGGAACCTGAGGATTGATCCACCCTCCCTACCACAGTGGCTGTCCACATGCCCTGTTGTACCATCTGGGACCCTGGGGATTGACCTGTCACAGCGTCCAACATGGCACTCATACACATCATCCAGGGATCTGAGAACACACACATGTGGACCACTGCTTCCACTACCAGTGCCACTATGCATCATTTAATGGCTTAGAGACCAGCCTTACCCACCCACTACTAGTTTAGAGCCAGCAATTGCCTTCTGGGGGCCTGAAGATGGGCCCTCCACTCATTGCCACTATCTTCATGGGCTCTTTAAAGATGGAGGATAAGCCTTTCCTGCCCATCAGCAGCACCAGAATGTTTACTGGGGCCCTAGAGACTAGCCTACCAATTTGCCATCATTGCCATTATTGGCACCTGAGGGCAAGGACATTGGTCCTCCTAGTCTACTACTGCCACCAGTGGCACCTGAGCATGCAGGCCTACTGCTACTACTGTCACTGCAGTATCACACATGGTATCAAGAGACCCTAGGAACCACCTACCTGCCTGGCCCACTGCTGCCACCACCAAGTTCCCAAATAAGCCATTTGGCAGCACAAGAAACAGTTCACCAGGACCCACCACTACCAAGTGTTTCATACACCACTATCACTAAGGAGCCTGAGGACCAGCACATGTGATCTATGCTGCCATCACTGGTACCCAAGGACTGGCACACCTAGAATGCTCATTCCCAGAAAAGTGTTGCCACAGTCTTCATTAACAACTGCAGCCTAAGCTACTAAAGAACTCACAAGAAGCAATGATTTAAATTTCAGCCAAAATTAAATGAAGACTACATTACCCAGGATCAAAGCCACAGTATCCTATCCAACAAACACTTTAGATATACCTACAGGAAAAAGTATTCCCCTATAAAAGTCACTCTATCAAATTGGCTTTTTTATCAAAATGTAAAGATACAAACATTAAAAGTAATTAAACATGACACTGCCAAAGGAACAAAATATTTCTTTAATAACAGATCCCATCAAAAAGTTAAGTCTATAAAATGCATGAGAAAGAATTAAACATTAAAGAAACTTGGTAAGATATAAGAGAACAAAAATAAAACTACAAGGAAATCAGGAAAACAATTCATGATCTCAGTGACAAATTCAACAAAGAAAGCATAAAAGAACCAAATCCTGGAACTCAAGAAGTCAATGAATGAAATAAAAACTACAATTGAGAGCTTCAACAATAGAATAGATTAAGCAGAAAAAAGAATTTCTATACTTGAAGAGAGGTCTTTTGAAATAACCCTGTTAAACCAAAAGAAGGAAAAAAAAAAAAGAGGGAAAAGAATAAAAAGAATGAAGAAATTCTATGTGACATCCGTGACACCATACAGTGACCCAATACAATACAACCTTTGTATTCCAGGGAGGTAATCAACTATGGAGGTTCTACTGTATTTCAAGTCTGTGAGTTCCAGAATAAGAAGAGATGGGAAAACCTATTTAACAAAATAATAGCTGAAAATTTTCCAAGTCTATCAAGTATCCCAAAATAGATTCAACTCATAAGACCTTTTCCAAGGTAAATTATAATCAAAGTGTCAAAAGTCAAAGACAAAAAGAGAATTCTAAAAACAGCAAGAGGAAAGTGTTGGATAACATATAAAATAACTCCCATCAGACTAACAGAGTATTTTTCAGCAGAAATGTTAAGAAACCAAAAGAGAATGGGATGATATATTCAAAGTGTTTAAAGAGAAATACCATCTGAGAATAGGAAATTGAACAAAGCTATGCTTCAAAAATACAGGAGAAATAAAATCTTTCCCAGATAAGCAAACCTGAGGGAATTCATCACCACTAGACTGGCTCTATGAGAAATTCTAAAAGAAATCCTACATCTGGAAGCAATCAGGTGATATCCACCATGATGAAAACACACAAAGGTATAAAAATCCTTGGTAGAGCAGAAACACAAATAAGAAAGAGAAAGGACTCGTGCTACCACTACAGAAAATCACAAAACTGTAATGATAGACAATGAGAGGAAAAAAGGAACAAAAGATATACAAATCAAAAAGACAATTAACAAAATGAAGGAATAAGTTCTCACCCATCAATAATAAACTTGAATGTAAATAAATTAAATTCTCCACTTAAAAGGTACAGATAAGTCTAATGGACTTAAAAAAAAAAATAAAGAAAACCCAACAATATGTGACCTACAAGAAAATCACTTCACCTGTAAGTCACATACAGACTAAAAGTGAAGGATGGAAGACAGTACACACAAACGGAAACCCAAAGCGAGCAGAAGGGGCTATATCTGTATCAGGAAAAAGAAATACAAAGGATCAACGAAAAAAAAACATTTTTTTTAAAGGTAAACTATCGATAAACTGCTAGCTAAACTTACAAAGAAAAAAAGAGAAGATCCAAATTAATAAATTCACACACAAAAAGGAGGCATTACAACCGATATCACAGATATATGAAGGATTATTAGAGACTATTATTAAGAACTACATACTAATAAATTGGAAAACTAAAGGAAACATAAATTTCAGGACACATACACCTTACTAAGGTTGATCCAGGAATACATAGAGAACATGAACACATTAATAAGAACCAAGATTGAATCTTCTTTCCTTACAAAGAAAAGCCCAGGACCAAATGCATTTACAAACAAATTCTATCAAACTCACAAAAAAGAATCAATATCAATCTTTCTGAAATTATTGCCCAAAAAAGTGAAGTGGAAAGAATCTTTCTTAATTCATTTCACAAGGCCAGAATTATCCTGATACCCAAACCAGACAAGGATACAACAAAACAAAATCAGAAACAAATATCCCTGCTGGAAACAAATGTAAAAATGCTCAACAAAACACTAGCAAACTTGATTCAACAACACATCAGAAAATTATACACCAGGATCAAGTGAAATTTATCTCAAGATAAATTGTAAGGTTGATTCAACAGATGCAAATCAAGAAATGTGATATACTGTATCAACTGAATTAAAGATAAATCCACCTAATCATATCAATAGAAGAAGTGGAAGAATTTGATAAAATTCAACAATCTTTCATGATAAAAACTCTCAAAAATTTAGGCATAGAAGGCATATACTTCAATATTAAAAAATTCATGTATGACAACCAACAGCTAAAACATCATGCTAAATGGGAGAAAGCTGAAAGCCTTTCCATTAAGAAATGGAGTAGACAAAGATGCCCACCTTCACCACATTTATTCAACATAGCACTGGAAGTCCTAGCCAGAGAAGTCAGGCAAGAGGAAGAAAGAAAAGACACACAAATTGAAAAGGAGAAAGTGAAATTGTCCTTCTTTGCGATGACACAATATAGACATATTATCTATAGAAAAACATTATGGCTCCATCAAGAAACTCTTAGAACTGATAAACAAATTCAGTAAATAGCCGAATATAAAATCAGGATACAAAAATCAGTATGTAGTTTCTCTACACCAGTAACAAACCAGCTAAAAGAAAAAGCAAGAAGACAATTACATTTATAAGTGCAAAAAATTAATATGCCTAGGAATAATCTTAACCAAGGACATAAAAGACCTCTACAGGGAAAAATCACAAAACATGGATGGAAGAAATTGAAGGGAACAAAAACAAATGGAAAGACAGTCCATGCTTATCCCATGGATCACAAGAATATTATTTAAATGACCTGCTACCTACAGTAATTTACAAATTTAATGCAATTCATATCAAAATGTCAATGATATTCTTCACATAGACAAAACAAGTTTTAAATTTGTATTGAACCACTAAGAGCCAATATAGCCAAAGCAATACTAAGGGGGCAAAAAGCTGGTGGCATTACCTAACTAACTTCAAAATATACCACAAAGCTACAACAAACCAAACCAAAGTAGCATCATATTTGCATAAAAAAGAAACATAGGTCAATCAAACAGAGAACCCCCAAACAAATCTTTATATTTAGAGCCAACTGATTTTCAACAAAGGCACCAAGAGCATACATTGGGGAAACATTGCTCTCTTCAATAAATAATGTTGGGGAAACTGGATATGCAGTAGAATGAAACTAGACTTTTCACCATATACAAAAATCAACTCAAAATTCACTAGAAAAAAAAAAACATAGCAGAAATACTTCATGACATTGGCGTAGGTAAATATTTTATGACTATGACTTTAAATAAATAAACAACCAAAATAACAAGAGTAGAATGTGATGATAGTAAACTAAAAAGCTTTCACACAACACAGGACACAATCAGCAGAGTGAAGAGATGACCTGTAGAACAGAAGGAAATACTCATGCAGTATTTATCCAACAAGGAAATAATATTCAGAATTTAAAACTCAAACAACAGCAATAATAATAATAATAATTTCATTAAAATGTGAGCAAATGATCTGAATCTCCATTTCTTAATAAAAGAATACATACAAATGAGCAACGAGTATATGAAAAATGCTCAGTATCACTAATGATCAGAGAAAGGAAAATGAAACCTATGGGAGATATCATCTCATTCCAGTTAGAATGGCAACTACATAAGAGACAAAAAATAACCAATACTGGTGGAGGGTATGGGAAAATCACTCTAAGTGGGAAGGTAAATTAGTCATTATGGACAGTTAGATGAAGTTTTCTCAAATAACTACCATACAATCCATAAAATTCCTACTATTTATTCAAAAGAGAAGAAATCAATATATCTACAACTCTGTGTTTATTATAACACTATTCACAAAAACCAAGAAATATGGAATAAAACCAACTGTCCATCAACAGATGAATGAATAAATACAATGTGATATATATGCACAATAGAATACTATTTAGCCACTGAAAATGAACAATATTAATAATACAAAGATATTATCACTATAGAAATTACAGATATTAAAAGGGTGCCAACAGAATATTGTTAACAAATCTTCTGGCAAAAATTTAACAACTTAGGGGAATTAAACAAATTTATTGAAAAATACAACATACCAGAAATGACATGAGACACAAAATCTGAACACAAGTATCAATGAAAGAAATTGAATCCATGATTTAAAAACCTTTCTATAAAGAAAACTCCAGACACAGATGGTTTCTCTAAATAACACCAATCCTACATAAATTCCTTTAGAAAAGAGAGATTTTTTTTTTCTTTCTCAGCTAAAGTGAATTGCTTAGTGATGGGGTAAGCATATGTTTAGTTTCATAAGAAAATGCCAGAACATTTCCCAGAGTGGTTGTACTATTTTACAGTATGTATGGATGAGAATGCTGATTTTTCCTAATTCTGACTCGAAGCATGAAAAACTGTGAGAAAGCACTGGGATGCACCGAGTGAGTGTCCAAGAGCTCGGGCTTCATTTGAATAATATCATTCATTCATCTGCTTGCCCATCAACCCATTCATTCACTCCACAAACAGTACAAATTTCTCTGTGTGACAATTATACACAGTTCTGGCCTTCAGAAGCTTACAGTCTAGAAAAAGAAGTACACATCTATAAGACAAACCTCTTTGAACAGCACCTGGAATCCTACATTGCATTTATTTATTTATAGATGTGTACTATTGGGGATTCAGAACTCATTGACAAGTATTCAAATAACAATAGTCAAATAACACTTAAAAGTCAACAGTAATCATAACACAATATCACAATATTTTAAAGAGACTCTAAAAGCACTTGCATTTGCCGTACCATTCATTCAGCAATCCCACCACCCAATAAAACAATTTGGTGTCCTGACCACGTTCTCTTCTTCTCACAGGGATTGTCTAGCTTTGAAAATCAACTAGGCATTATGGACAAATGGAATTTGCTATTAGAACAATTAGGAATCATTGGAAATTAGTAATAAAGAGAAATATGAAAATATTTACATTTTAGAAAGATTTCCATTTGCTTTGCAGAAAATAGTTTGGATGGGTATAAAGCTAGCAATAAAAGAATATGAATATTATAAGAATAGAGAGAGAAGTGACACAGGCATGAGGTAAGGCCTTGGCCACATAAGGATACAGGGGACAGATATGACAAATTCAAGATGTAGAATGGAAAAGATAAGCCATAAAATCTTTTTATAATAGTAATATTATCATTCAAAAGGCTTAGGTAATGCTGTCATATGCTATATGGTTATATTATAATAATACTATAAAATAAAGTTATCAAATTATAATTAAAAATTATTTATCAATAATAAAATACTTTAAAGTATTAAGTTAATAAACTATAAATAATGAATATTATATTAAGTCATGTGATTTTATGATGTTACACGCTTATCAGGTATATAATATATAATTTTATGTGTCAGGTCATTTAAATTGTTTCTAGATATGATGACTGGTATAGAATTGTACAATTAATGTGTTTGAGAAACAGTAATAACTACCCAATTTCTTTTTTGTTAGAACTCTTACTATGTGCTCAGTTGTGTGTTCTAAGCAGTTCACAAACATTATTATTTATATTTTCATACCAACTCTTGGATATGAGAGAAGCAAGACTGAAACACAGTAGATAACTACTTATTTTTTTGTAGTTTTTGTCCGGAGCTGGGTTTGAACCCGCTACCTCCAGCATGTGGGGCCGGTGCCCTACCCCTTTGAGCCACAGGCGCCATCCCTAGATAACTACTTTCACTGGGTTATGCGGCTAGTGAGTGAAAAAGCTGGAATTCAACCCTGTATCACCAATATCTTATGTTTTTTAACTACTACATTAAAGAAAGATAGTGACTTTGAGTTAAAATACATGAGATGGCTGCATGTTATCCAGATTCATGGTCTTCTGTTTTAGACCTCAGAAAATAGTTAACAACATTTGGGAATATTAGCATCTGGGTAGTCACTGAAGCCATATTAATTGGTGACATGCTAGATCCTGTTTGTATAGACAGAATAGATACCATTCTATTTTTAGAAAAGTACAATAACTCATGAAAGCATATTAAAGCTCACAGCAGGTCTCCAGAGCTGGCATGCCAGCAAATCAAGTTCACCTCTAACCTCCCCAGTAGTAGAATATTCAGCTGACAGTGAAGAGCTTCATGGTACCCAAGTTTAGTTTGTATGGCAAGGGAAGAAAAAAAGGAATGATGTCAAAAGAAAAAGTGGTGTCATCTGAATTATTTTGTGAACTCTGGTCTAGATCTAATAGCAAAACTCAAAATAAATCAGAAAACAGAATTCCCACCTATTTCAAAGGCGGCACTGAGAAATACTGCCACTAAGTCCCTAGTACAGGTGCTGGTAAGAGGTGACAGTCAGTGCATCAACCCTGGCCAGGAGAAGGGCCCTCAGTGCAGTGACAATGGATTTGTGTATTCATTCAGAGAGCACAGGGGCATCAAAAGAGGGAGAATGGACACCACCCTGGGACCAAAGGACCATTGATTGTTATGCCTGGGAATGAATTTTTGGGATTTCCCAAGAGGCCCAGAGGAGAACGAGGCTTGGTTTCTATGTAAGTGACAGCAGGAAGAACACGAGATCATTGCCTCTTTCCATTATCCCATGTATCTGATTGAATTGCCCTGTCTGCTGCAGGCTGAGCAAACACACATTACTTACTAATTGTCCATTATTTCCCATCACCAAGGAATTTTTATGAGCTCTACATTTCCAGTTCCATTTAGTCATTCTAAAACTTGTTCCAGAGGCCTAATTTAAAATCAGGATTCCTTTTTATACAAGATATATGATAGGTTCTGGATTTATATTGCATTGTTTTCTTGAGTCAGCCACAAGTTAATATCTTCCAAATTACATTTATTGGGGTATTTTAATGCTCAAAATGGTTTATTATCTCAGTAGCCTCTTGATACTTAAAAAGTAATAAAGTTATACATACACGTGACTATATACCATACATACTCAGAGAAGTATATAATTAGAGGTGAAAGTCTCTGTAATCCCTATTTCTGAGTCCCTCTGCACAAAAGGAATTGCTGTTAATAGTTACTTGCCTGGAAGTCCAGAAACAGTTTCCATGTTGATAGCTGCATCCATATATCCATTTTAAAACATATGGATTGCCATACTGTAGTCAACCCTTATATTTTACATTTAATCATTAATTTCAAAGGTTTTATTCAAACCAACACATCTGTACAATTTTAGGAGTGTCCATATCATATAGATGTATTTGACAAGTACCTCAACTACTGTGACTTATTTCAATTATGCTTGCTCTTACAAAGGCAGCTAAAGTTATTTGTAGCTAAATGTATACTAAGTATACATTTCAAATATGGGAAATATTACAAAATTTCATTTGAGAATAAGTGTCCTCAATTTCCACTTTCACCAACAGTGTATGAGGGGCCTTTCTTCCTCCCAGAACAGATATTACCCTATAAACTTTCATTTAACCGATTAAAACATTTTTATGCTAGAAAAAATATTGATAGTAAGTGATAGAAATTTGAGGCTTTCAACATCATAAAAATAATACTAGCAGATGAGTACACCAGGTTTGTTTATTAATTTCAAATAAAGTTTTCAGTTTTTATGGATTGTGTTTGTCCCCAATCCTATATTGAGGTTTTCAAAAAACAAGAAAAAGAGAGAGAAAAAAAATCACATAGGATCCCTTTGAAATTAAATGAAAGAAGACCTCCTATTTATGAATGGTACGTTTTCTACAGCTCCTTTAACAAATCAGCATGGAATTAGCTAAGACTTTAAAATACAGTATTGAATTTTCTAGACCATCAAGTATTTGTCTTGGAAAAGAAAAGTGACATAGTCACTAAGGAAAGTAGAATGAATTTACAAATAAATAACACATTTTATCACACCATAGGATGTATTTCATTAACATGAAGCTCATATTATATTGATCTTCGGAAATAATTTTTATTGTGCCTTTGTAGTTTTTCTCCAGCTTATTCATTCACTAGAGAAAGAAGAGTGAAAGAGAGAGAAGGGTTCTGATAGTGGGAGGAAGAGAGAAAGATAAGAGTGAGGAAAAGGGAGAGAGAAAGAGAGAAATACCCTGTTTTCCCGAAAATAAGACAGTGTCTTATAAGGTGTGTTCCCAAAGATGCGCTAGGTCTTATTTTCAGGGGACGTCTTATCTTTCCTGTAATTAGGTCTTATTTTCGGAGGATATCTTATTTTCGGGGAAACAGGGTACACTGGTGTGACGTGGCCCACTTTCATTTCCTTATGGAATTCTCTTTACTTAAAGATGTTCCCTTCTTACATAGAAGATGCACACTAAATAATCCCAGTGTATAACACTGCTTCTGAATTTTGGTTTAATTTTAAGGAAGCTGGTCCCAGAGTAGCCTGGATTCATGTTTAGGGGATTGTCAGGTCTAAATCAGTAGAAAAGAAAATGTTAAGATGAGCATGGATAATAATGGAATATATCTTAAATAGCTCAGCTTCAAAGAATTCTCATCCAACATGATCACATATGAAATTAACAAAGATTTAATCACCACAAGCTTTGTTTTAAACTCTGCAGGATATTATAAAAGTGTGCGGAGGGAGCATAGACACACATGCCACATGTTGTAAATATTAAGTAATGTTTATTGGGGAAAAACTTCTAAGCAGAGAAATATCAGTGCACACTTGATCCCTTTAATTACTTAATCTACCATAGAGATATGTGCCAAGGAGAGCACAGGTAGGTTGGTAGCTTTCCCACAGAGGGAGCTCCTGCCTTCTGAAAACTTTACTTATTTACAAGACCAGGGGCTGTGGTGAACTTATACAACTAAAAACCAATGGACGATCTCTCATCAAGAACAGAAATGGTGAGGATTGGGGAAGCTCCCGGGAAGGGCCTTTGAAGCTAAACCTCTGGCATCAGCTCATTCCTCTACTAAACTAACCAAAACCAGCTGAACAAGTTCTTTCCTAAGCTCTGGTAACAGAACAGGCAATGAGTTTCTAGAGTCATTGAGACTTGTCTGTCCTCTGTTACTCTGCATATTCTTACCAAATGAAGACCGAAATGATACAGATTTTACCATCATTTTGCAATATAAAAGTGTGCCTTGGATTTCGATATAGTATGGGAAAAGGACAACCTACCTTTTGTGTTTATTCATTTCACCAAATATTTAATTAGTATTTTGGAATTCTAACACTGTTATTCACCATATTTATAAGCAAGCTTTAAACTTCACTAAACCTCAGCTTGCTTATTGGTAAACTAGAGATAACAATTCCTAATTCATGGTATTAAAAAAGAAATAAAAATGTCATGTATGCTCAGTACCCATAGCTCAAGCAGCTAGGGCGTCAGCCACATGCACCAAAGCTGGCATGTTCGAATCTAGCCTGGGCCTGCCAAACAACAATGACAACTATAACCAAAATATAGCCAGGTGTTGTGGCGAGTGCCTGTAGTCCCAGCTACTTGGCAGGCTGATGAAAGAGAATCATTTAAACCCAGGAGTTGGAAGTTGCTATGAGCCATGTGATGCCACAGCATTCTACCAATAAAGTAAGACTCTGTCTCTACAAAAACAAAAACAAAAACAAACAAACAAACAAAAAATGAGAATTGCCTAAGCCCAAGATCTGGAGGTTGCTGTGAGCTGTCACCCCATATCACTCTACTGGGGGCGACAGAGTGAGACTCTGCCTCTAAAAAAAAAAAATGAAAAAAGAAATACTAAGTGCCTTGCTTAATAAAATTCTTAGGTACATAGGATATCTTAAATAAACATCTCTTTAACTTATTACCTCCTAATTTTAATGTCTCTGTGCACAACATCTTTTTAAGAAAATAATGTAGAGTGTTTAAACTTCATAAAGTTTAGAGAAGGATGTTTTTTCTGGATGAGAACCCTGTTCAGACACAACATGTAATAAACGTTGTTAAGCACACTTCTAAAACCAACTCAAATATCTAGTGTAGCCAAATAACTACAAAGAAATAATTATTGTTGCATAAAATAAATGCAGGCTGTACATAGAAAGCTGCATTTGTTATGGATTTTTTAAGTACTAAGTGACAGAAGTGCATGACACTCATTTTCACAGCTGACCATTAATGTGGAAGACAGCGAGGATTTTAAAAATCCACAAATATCTCTTATTTTTACTTTCATAAAACTAAGCTAAGTTCAAGCCTTAATTTGAGAATTTTTAATTCATTTTCTTGGAGTTCTTGGTAATTTTTTAAATAATAAGGTTCAAGTTCAGATTTACTTCTGCCCATCTCAACCTATGAACAACATATTCTAAGGAGAATATAATGTGTTCTTGGTATAGGTTTTAGGGAAAAATGACATCAAATTCCTCGTTGGGCTACAAAAGGCTTTTATTTGAAAGATAGTGTTTCAAGAATGTGTTTGAGGCATATCTGAAATGGAATAATGGTAACGAGTGTTAAAATGTTCTATTCTGTTACCTAAAACATTTCCCCCAATCTCCCACTGGTAAAATAATGATATTTTGGTTCTGAAAGTAGGTTCACTCTGATGGGAAAAGGCAGAATCATAAGATCACTGCTTTTGTATTTTCTAAGATCTTAAAGTAACAGAAAAAAAAAATGCCATATTTTTCATTTGAGAACTCAAGTTAAAATATCTTAAAAATACAAAATAAGCGAAAACAATTTTTTTAGACTTGGGGTAGGAAAACACTGTAAAACTTTATTTTTTATAAACTCAGGTCAAGAACAACAGTCTAACTCTTTTACAATGTTTGTCTCTACAGGATAATATGGTTATACTTTGGCTCACCTTCTGCATCAATGGGCATCGTGGCAACGTTTGAATTTTAGAGCTGTTCTTAGACCAATTGTCACCTTTGGGAAAGCTGGGAAGCCTCAATTTCTCCAACTTTTTATCACCATTTTAAAATGTGATGTGATCATAAATAACAGGTCATTACATAGAAGATCCTCAACAAATGCCTTTAATTTGTAAAAAGCATTCCAAAGATGACATTGGCCATGAGCCATACAGAAGAGTGATAAAAAAGCAAACAACTGTGATTCTTTGCCCCGATTCAAATAGTAGGTTCCTGAAATATACTGTTCAGATAGTTGTTGCACTTATGTACTCAAATAGCTAGTAATTTTCCCCTTTACACACCAGGGAGCCTATTTGGGTTACATAATATTAAGAGAGAGACTTTTAAAGTCCAGCACTCATGAGTTCAAATTCTGACTCCTCCACTTACCTGTGACTCATTTATAAGTTACCTATACTCTCTAAGGCCTTGCTTTCTAGTTTTGCAAAATGAGTTACGTAAAGTCCCTAACACAAAGCCTTGTGTGTTGTAAGTAATAAATGTTATGTTTTCTTCTATATTGTTTTTCTTTTCCAACAAAAATCTCAGCTAACACATGGAGTTTGGAAATTCCTATTATATAGAAAAAGAGAAAACTGTTTATTAGGCAAAAATGAATTAACAAAGAACTCAAAATCATCTAGCTCAAAGGATTTGTGTTTCTCTCCTATCACTGAAGTAATAAGAAAATGCTGTGTCATCCTTATAAGACCTCAAAATATCATAGTAGGCTTTTTTATTTGTCACAGTGAGGATCTCAAGTTTGATGTCTAGCTGAAGGTCAAACACTACCTTTAATTTTATTAATTTCACCAAATTTTAAGGTGAACCCCATTAAATGTTATCAGTAACTATCCTTTATAGTGTAGTTGCCATCCAAAGCCAATACATAATGAAGCATATTTTTCATATGAATACACAAAATTCATAAATAAGGAATGTGATGAACTATGTTAAAGTATAATTGTTGTTTGGTTAAAAGATTTATAATTTAACCTGTATGATATTTATATCCTATGCCTTTTAGCTTATTCTCTAGGTACCTAGTTGTCTGCCACCAAAATAACATATGGTAGAATTAAACAGATGTCATAACTTAAAGAAGAGGCTTCAAATTTTGCAAAAGTGAAACAACTATCTAACTCACAGAAAGTCAAAAGAATTTTAAGTCTCCCTTCTCCAAAATAAGGCATGTGCCAAATGGAATTCAATTCTCTTAGAAAACAATCACCTTGAGGAAATCCCAAAGGGCTAAGTTGAATACATTATTCCATAGCCTTCAGCATAAGATACCAAGAAAATTAAAAGATTGGTTTTGTGTACAGAAGACACTACTTTTCTTTCAATACTTTTACATGAACTTGTCTCATTCTTATTCATAGAAGAAGAACACCCACATGCTTCTGTGAAACCAGAGTCAATAGAAATATCCACATATCCAAAAGAAGGATTTTTGTGAAAAAGAAAAAGAGACATGCCCAAAATATTACTAACATCAAATATCTATATATTTTTCTAATTTGACAATGTTTCTTTTGATAAAATAACAGAAATGCTTTCTTCAAATTCATAAGCTAAAAACACTTCTTTATTTTTTTCAGAACCTACTCAACTATCCAGAAAGTGGGGATTCTAGATGTCTTCAGATATCAAGTGAGAGACATTTATCCTTACTTATAATTAAATATATTAAAAGTAAAACAATATTAGAAAAACATGTCAATTATAAGATGGAAAAGGTTTTAGCACACAGAATTGGCAAGTGTGTAAAAAAACTTTTGTATATGTTTGGCCAGTGTGTAATTTGGTGCAACTTCTTTGGAGGACGTTTGTTTTGAGACAGGGTGTCTCTTTGTAGCTCCAATCTTGAATGCAATGGCCCAATCATAGATCTGCAACCTGACACTATTGAGTTTGAGTAGTCCTCCCACTCCAGCCTCCCAAGTAGCTGGGACTACAGAGACTCACCACCATGCATGGCTAATTTTTTAAATTGTGTTTTAAAGAAAAAGTTTCATTATGTTTCCCAGTCTAGTCTCAAACCAATTCTTGGCCTTAAGTTATCCTCCTGCCTCAGCTTCCTTGAGTAGCTGGAGATTACAGCTTCAGCATAGGACATCTTGATGGTCTCTAACAAGTTAATAAAAATTTATAAAACTTTCAAGTCATAATCTTTCCTGTAAGAATTTATTCTATGATCATATGTTTTCACCATATATAGAAGTGTCAGCTGCCATCATTTCTTGTGACACCAAAACTCGAATGGCTCTTGGACAGGCATAAATTTGGTGGCATTAAGCAGAGGTGTACATCTGGTAAAACACTCGGTCACTAAGAGAATCTCAGTAATAATCTTGCCTGAATTGGGTTAGAAGGCAGTGAACTACTTTCCTAGCATCTGATATAAGAGAAAATGAATATTCAAAATGCTAAAATGAAATAAAATGATTAATAAATTAGCATTTTTTAGTGATGAAATGATTACCTTAATGCTGTAAAATGTATACCACCTGGCTAATATAAAAGGATATTTCTCTGTCTACTCAAGCTTATAGTTTTACAAATTATGACTCTAGATACTGGGATACCTGTAGACATAAAGTTATTTCCCTCTCAGGACAAAGATCATGGAAATGATTTTTTCAACTAATTGCAATTACATTTAAGAACAACTTACCTAGTTCACCTTAGACTGATACTCGGATGAAAGTTCCAGGAAAGCTAGATTTGATGCTTTGTGTTGTATCCTCAGCCCCTAGAACCTTAAAGAAAGAACAAGTAACGCATATTAGTTGATCAGCAAGGTATGTCTAATGAAGGACTTCTATTGTAAATATTTCTGATGTGAACTCCATGCTCTTTGGAATAATTTTGTCTAGAATGCCTGCTGGCCTGTGTTTGCTTTCATGTATTTATTTTAAGAACTTTGGATAATTTGGATAGTTCCTTGATTTAAAGTAGTCCTAGAACTATTGAAAACTGAAAGAATATCCAAGAAAACTGGAAGTCAGTTTCCTATAAAAATTCTAGGATCCATAGACATACCAAGATGATAGTGTTGTGGACAAATCTCTGGAATGTTAATAAAAAGAAATTTGATATAGAAATTGCTCTACTGCTGAATAGCTTTTGTAAAATTAACCATACCCTTTAGTCCTGGGTTTGCAGAATTTTACTTATAAAGTTTTGGGATTTGAGTTGAGGAATCTCTAACTTTTTGTTTAGCTTAAAAATATTTAATTCCATGTCTTTCTACATGTCAACATTACAAATATTACTAACAATATTACAGTTACTCTACAGATGATATATGCTATATAGAAACTCGCCAAAGGAAAAAAATATCAATTCATTGTTTTTCTCACTCTTGTTCTCTTGTGTGAGTACTTCCAAAAATAACTGGAAAAAAATCTTATAGATGTTCTTCCAATACAGTCATCTCTTTCCCTTCCTTATTTCTCACTACTCACACTTTCACAGACTTCTGTTTCCAGTTCAAAATTTGTTGAAGTCAGAAAAGAGTCAATATCTCTTCTTTGTATGAATTATTCATAGATCATTTGTTAATTGAATAATGAAACAGATATTCACATAGTATTATTCCATTTGTTGATATAAGAAGACAATATCAAAAGAAGTTTTCAAAACACACATAACATTTGACCCAATAATTCAACCATGCAGATGTCCTTTTTAAAATCATTTTCAGATCATTTCAGCATTATAGAATTGCATAAATGTTTCATAGAATTCCTGTGTACACTTCACCTGTAATCCAAAAGTTAACAATTTATAACATTGCCATTCTCTTTGTCTCACTGTGTCAGTCTTCATACATATCAATGAAGAAAACTGGAAGAAACCTAAATGGCAAGAGTTGGGTACATGGCTCCTTTAAAAATATTATATTTGCTATATTGAATATTGAATATAAATTTAAAGATTTAATGTGACTGTTGTAAATGTTAGGGAAAGATGCTTTTTAAATAACACTGATCCAAAAGAAAGCTATTAAAATTTTAAAGTCATTATTATAAATATTATGGTACAATGCTTATTAAATACTGCAAAGTGAAACACAGAATACCATTGTTAACAACTATAAATAAATTCATATGAAAAAAGACAAGAAGAGAACATGCAAAATAAATGTAGTTTTATTGGGTTGATTGATATTATGGATAAACTTTGTTTTCTAGATAATGACTATTTATGATCTATGCTTTAAGATTTTATGGATGATTACTTGAAAGTAAGTACAAACAAAGATAAAATAATGAATTTGAGAAATTAAGCACAAGACTATAAAATAGAAGCCATTAATTAAAGCAAAATGCATAGGTGGAGCAGGATGGTGGCCAAGTAACAGCTTCCCTGCAACTGGGCACGGTGAGTCTGGGGAGATAAGACTCCAGACATCTCTGGCTGGTGGGATCTGCCTATAATCATCCCTTTGAGGATACAGGGAGTCAGCAAGGGACTTCTGGACCCCAAGAGGAGGACAAAAAAAGTGGAAAACTGGCAAGTGGTTGCATGTGTTCAATCAACCTAATCCTGCCAGCAACCATAAGTATAAGAAGCAGTGACACTGCAAACCAGAAAGGCCTTACCTGTGAACTGTTTCAGTGGTTTTTTGGACTTGGCACTCAGTTGAAATGCCTTGGGGAGAGCTTGAGCAGGAGTACAGAGAACTTTGGGCATTGTCTAGGGGCCCCGACCGAGCCGCTGAGCTGGGCTGCAGGGAGCCATCCTGAGAGAACTGCCCTGGCAAACTCTGCCCTCAGTGTCCCAGAGCAAGGATTGAGAGGGAGCTAGTAACCTAGTGACTGAGCAGCCTAAAGGTGGGGACTGAGCTGCCTTACAGACTTAACACTCAGGGGCAGAGTGAGACTGGTTTTGGTACACTGGAGCCTCAGGCTATTGCCCTGGGTAGAGTGCCGTGGCATCACAGCTCATAGCAACCTCAAACTCCTGGGCTTGGCACCACCCAGATCTCCATAAGAGCTACGCTGCAAGCCCCAACCTTGACCCGCACCCACCAGGCTTCCACGTGCCCTGACCAAAAACTGCAGGAGCCACACAACCCCGCGTCCTCCCTCCTGTATCCTCCCTACCTCCACACTGGCCCGCTCATCTGGCCAGAGATACTAGTAGCCGGGTGCCCTCTGGAGCCCTCCCTGCCTCTGCACAGAGTCCTTCTCCTGGCCAGAGACTGCTGGAGATTTGGGTGCTCTATGCCAAAGTCACTGAACTCCAGGCACCCCCAGAACCATGTGCACCACCTCCCACCCTGTTGCTGGATCTGGGTGTGTCACACTCCGGAGCTGCTTCCACAACCAGAACTCCCTAGATGGGTCAGCCCCAGGGGGACTACACAGGGTCACTTCCTACAAAGATCCAGCAACAATAGAGTGATCCCGCTGGGGTCCAATCTTGGAGAGATACCTCCCCAACTCTGAGGACGGCCAAAGGCAATGGTGAAAAACAATTATGAGGAGAAAGCAACAGAAAAACACTGGGAATATGAATAATCAGAGTAGATCAACTCCCCCAAGAATCAATGGGGCAGACACAGCACAAGATCCCATGTGCAAACAAATAGCTGAGATGTCAGAAATCGAATTCAGGATCTGGATAGCAAATAAGATCAAATTAGAATTCCAAACAGTAACCCAAAAGATATCTCAAGAATTCAACGAATTCAAAGACCAAATGACCAAAGATTTTGACACATTGAGACAACAAGTTGCATCCCTCAAAGATCTGAGAAACACAGTAGAATCCCTCAGTAACAGAATGGAGCAAGCAGAAGAAAGGATTTCTGACATTGAAGAAAAGCTTTCAAATGCTCCCAAACTCTCAAAGAGGAAGAGAAATGGAGGGCAAAAACAGATCACTCTCTCAGAGAGCTCTGGGATAATTCGAAGAAAACCAATATTCATCTTATAGGGATCCCCGAAAGCGACAAAGTGGCTTCACAAGGCAACAGAGTCTCTTCTCCATGAGATTATGAAGGAGAACTTTCCAGACATATCAAGAGATTCTGAAATTCAGATAGCAGACAGTTTCAGAACACCAGCACAACTCAATCCAAATAAGACATCCACCAGACACATCATAATCAATTTCGCTCAAGTTAATATGAAGGAGAAAATTCTGAAAGCTGCCAGAGAAAGAAATACAAGGGGAAGAATATCAGAATAACTGCAGATCTCTCTGCTGAAACCTTTCAAGCTAGAAGAGGATGGTCATTGACTTTTAATCTCCTAAAACAAAATAACTTTCAATCCAAGATCCTGTACCCAGCTAAACTGAGTTTCATTTATGATGGAGAAATTAAATACTTCAATGACATTCACATGTTGAATAAATTTGCCATAACTAAATCAGCTCTCCAGGATATTCTCAGACCTATCCTCCATAAAGACCAGCGCAATTCTCCACCACAAAAATAAACCCACCCAGAAAATTTTGAACAAATTCCAACTTCCACAGTCGCAAAAAGATTAAAAATGTCCACCGGACTCTCAAAAGGCTTATCAATATTCTCAATTAATGTGAATGGTTTAAACTGTCCTCTAGAGAGGCACAGGTTGGCTGACTGGATACAAAAACTCAAGCCAGATATCTGCTGCATACAAGAATCACATCTTACATTAAAAGACAAATATAGACTCAAGGTGAAGGGATGGTCATCTATATTCCAGGCAAATGGAAAGCAGAAAAAAGCAGGCATTGCAATCCTGTTTGAAGACACAATAGGCTTTAAACCAACCAAAACAATTAAGGATAAGGATGGACACTTCATATTTGATAAAGGTAATACTCAATATGATGAGATCTCAATTATTAATGTTTATGCACCCAACCAAAACACACCTCAATTTATAAGAGAAACTCTAACAGACCTGAGTAACTTGATTTCCTCCAGTTCCATTGTAGTTGGAGATTTTAACACCACTTTAGCAGTGCTGCATAGATCCTCCAAAAAGAAGCTAAGCAAAGAAATTTTGAATTTAAACTCACCCATTCAACATCTGGACTTAACAGACATCTACAGAACATTTCATCCCAACAAAACTGAATACACATTCTTCTCATCAGGCCATGGAACATACTCCAAAATCGACCACATCCTAGGCCACAAATCTAACCTCAGCAAATTTTTAAAAAATAGAAATTATTCCTTGCATCTTCTCTGACAATCATGGAATAAAAGTTGAACTCAATAATAACAGGAACCTGCACACCCATACAAAAACATGGAAGCTAAACAACCTTATGCTGAAGGATAGATGGGTTATAGATGAGATTAAAAAGGAAATCACCAAATTTTTGGAACAAAACAACAATCAAAACACGAATTACCAGAACTTCTAGGATACTGCAAAGGCAATCCTAGGAGGGAAATTTATAGCACTGCAAGCCTTCCTCAAGAAAACTGAAAGATAGGAAGTTAATAACTTAATGGGACATCTCAAGCAACTGGAGAAGGAAGAACACTCCAACCCCAAACCCAGCAGAAGAAAAGAAATAACCAAAATCAGAGCAGAAGTAAACTAAATTGTAAAGAAAAGAATTATACAACAGATCAATAAATCCAAAAGTTGGCATTTGAAAAGATCAATAACACAGATAAATCTTTGGCCAACCTAACCAGGAAAAAAAGAGTAAAATCTCTAATTTCATCAATCAGAAATGGTAACGATGAAATAACAACAGACCCCTCAGAAATTCAAAACATCCTTAACAAATAATACAAGAAACTCTACTCTCAGAAATATGAAAATCGGAAAGAAATCAACCAATACCCGGAAGTACGCCACCTACCAAGACTTAGCCAGAATGAAGTGAAAATGTTGAACAGGCCTATATCAAGTTGTGAAATAGCATCAACTATACAAAATCTCCCTAAAAAGAAAAGCCCAGGACCAGATGGCTTTATGTCAGAATTCTACCAAACCTTTGAAGAAGAATTAGTACCTACACTACTAAATCTCTTACAAAATATAGAAAAAGAAGGAATATTACCCAACACATTCTACGAAGCAATCATCACCTTGATCCCCAAACCAGGGAATGACCCAACAAGAAAAAAAACGTATAGACCAATATCACTAATGAATATTGACGCTAAAATACTCAATAAGATCCTAACAAACAGAATCCAACAACACATCAAAAAAATTATACATCACGACCAAGTGGGATTTATCTCAGGGTCTCAAGGCTGGTTCAATGTACGTAAATCCATAAATGTAATTCAGCACATAAACAAACTAAAAAATAAGGACCATATGATTCTTTCAATTGATGCAGAAAATGATTTTGATAATATCCAGCATCCCTTCATGATCAGAACACTTAAGAAAATTGGCATAGAAGGGACATTTCTTCAACTAATAGAAGCCATCTACAGCAAACCCACAGCCAATATCGTATTGAATGGAGTTAAATTGAAATCATTTCCACTTAGATCAGAAACCAGACAAGGTTGCCTATTGTCTCCATTGCTCTTTAACATCGTAATGGAAGTTTTAGCCATTGCAATTAGGGAAGAAAAGGTGATCAAGAGTATCCACATAGGGTCAGAAGAGATCAAACTTTCACTCTTCGCAGCTGACATGATCGTATACCTGGAAAACACTAGGGATTCTACTACTAAACTTTTAGAAGTGATTAAGGAATACAGCAATGTCTCAGGCTACAAAATCAACACCCATAAATCTGTAGCCTTTATATATACCAACAATAACCAAGCTGAAAAACAGTCAAGGACTCTATTCCTTTCACAGTAGTGCCAAAGAAGATGAAATATTTGGGAGTATACCTAACAAAGGACATGAAAAATCTGTACAAAGAGAACTATGAAACTTTAAGAAAAGAAATAGCTGAAGACGTTAACAAATGGAAAAACATACCATGCTCATGGCTGGGAAGAATCAACATTGTTAAAATGTCTATACTACCCAAAGCAATATATAATTTTAATGCAATTCCTATTAAAGCTCCATTGTCATATTTTAAAGATCTTGAAAAAATAATACTTCATTTTATATGGAATCAGAAAAAAACCTCGAATAGCCAAAACATTACTCAGCAATAAAAATAAAGCTGGAGGAATCATGCTACCAGACCTGAGACTGTACTATAATTCGATAGTGATCAAAACAGCATGGTATTGGCACAAAAACAGAGAAATAGATTCCTGGAACAGAATAGAGAACCAAGAGATGAATCCAGCTACTTACCGTTATTTGATCTTTGATAAGCCAATTAAAAACATTCAGTGGAGAAAATATTCCCTATTTAACAAATGGTGCTGGGTGAACTGGCTGGCGATCTGTAAAAGACTAAAACGGGACCCACTCCTTTCAACATTAAGTAAGATAGACTCTCACTGGATAAAAGATATAAACTTAAGACATGAAACTATAAAAATACTTGAAGAAAGTACAGGGAAAACTCTTGAAGGAATCAGCCTGGGTGAATATTTTATGAGGAATCCTCAGGCAATTGAAGCAGTATCAAAAATACACTACTGGGACCTAATCAAATTAAAAAGCTTCTGCACAGCCAAGAACATAATAAGTAAAGCAAGCAGACAGTCCTCAGAATGGGAGAAAATATTTGCAGGTTATACCTCCAATAAAGGTCTAATAACCAGAATCCACAGAGAGCTCAAACGTATTAGCAAGAAAAGAACAAGTGACCCCATCTCAGGGTGGGCAAGGGACTTGAAGAAGACAGATGCACAATCTACAAACACATGAAAAAAAGGTGATCATCCTTATTCATCAGAGAAATGCAAATCAAAACTACTTTGAAATATCACCTAACCCCAGTAAGAATAGCCCACATAACAAAATCCCAAAACTAGAGATGTTGGCATGGATGTGGAGGAAAGAGCACACTTCTACACTGCTGGTGGGAATGCGCACTAATATGTTCCTTCTGGAAGGATGTTTGGAGAATACTTACAGACCTAAAAATGGACCTGCCATTCAATCCTCCAATTCCTTTACTAGGTTTATACTGAGAAGACCAAAACTCACAATATAACAAAGACATCTGTACCAGAATGTTTATTGCAGCCCAATTCATAATCGCTAAGTCATGGAAGAAGCCCAAGTACCCATCGACCCATGAATGGACTAGTAAACTGTGGTACATGTATACCATGGAATACTATGCAGCCTTAAAGAAAGATGGAGACTTTACCTCTTTCATGTTTACACGGATGGAGCTGGAACATATTCTTCTTAGCAAAGTATCTCAGGAATGGAAGAAAAAGTATCCAATGTACTCAGCCCTACTATGAAGCTAAATTATAGCTTTCACATGAAGGCTATAACCCAACGATAGCACAAGACTATGGGGAAAGGGCCAAGGAAGGGGAAGGGAGGGGGGAGGTTATGATGAAGGGAGGGTAAAAAACAAAACAAAACAAAAAAATAATAATAAAGTACTTCGTAAATTAAAAAAAAAAAAGGATATAGAAACAACCTAAATACCTATCAACCCAGGAAGGGATGAACAAACTGTGGTATATGTATACCATGGAATATTATTGAGCCACAAGAAGATGGAGACTTCATATCTTTTGTATTAACCTGGATGGAATTGGAACACATTCTTCTTAATAAAGTATCGTAAGAATAAAAAAAAAAATTAAACCAAAATGCTGTAAACTCTCTTGGTTTGTGGAAGAAAGAAGAAAAATGATCATTTTTTCCAGGTACAGAATGAGTAGGATCCAAAACAGAGAACATAGTATTTGTACAGAGATTGCCAAAAGTATAAAGCTCACACGGGTTTATGGAAATATGTAACAAACAGAATGTTAAATTTTGCTGCTTTTCAGTTTAAATTTTACTGTGTTACCTGATACAAAAGGATTGCTTCTAACCTGAAATTTCACAGACACTTTATTACCTGATTATTAGTAATGGATATGTACAATCTCACTGACAGATATACTGAATACAGACCTGTAAACCAATAAAACAGGTATTTTTAAAACATTAGAATATCTGATAATGAAATCTAAAAGCAGAAGAAGATGAGAATCTCTTAGTAAAGGACAGTCCACATATTTGACTTCTAAAACTTGAATTACACATTCAACACAAAGGGACACATTTCTTGACTTTTTTTTTTTTTTGTGGTTTTTGGCCAGGGCCAGTTTTCAACCTGCCACCTCTGATATATGGGGAAGGTGCCCTACTCCTTGAGCCATAGGTGCCACCCACACATTTCTGTAAACAAAATGGAGACCCGCTGAATTCTGTTATAATGTGTTTTGGAATGTAAGGGGTCTGAATTTATCAAATAACTTCAGGTGGTATAAATCAGTGCTTTAGTTCAGCATCTTTTCTCTTTAATTCCTTTTTTTTTTCTTTCTTTTTTTCTTTTTTTTTTTTTTTGTAGAGACAGAGTCTCACTGTACCGCCCTCGGGTAGAGTGCGGTGGCCTCACACGGCTCACAGCAACCTCCAGCTCTTGGGCTTACGCGATTCTCTTGCCTCAGCCTCCTGAGCAGCTGGGACTACAGGCGCCCGCCACAACGCCCGGCTATTTTTTGGTTGCAGTGTGGCCGGGGCTGGGTTTGAACCCGCCACCCTTGGCATAGGGGGCCGGCGCCCTAATCACTGAGCCACAGGCGCCGCCCTTCTCTTTAATTCTTATCTGAATGTTTCACTATAAGGTTTACAAACCTGTGTATAGACAACTTTGTTAAACAAAATAAGGAAAGAAGTATTTTTATCTACATGCTGAAGATATAACTTTTGTTTTTTTTTTTTTTTTTTTGGAGAGACAGAGTCTCACTGTACCGCCCTCGGGTAGAGTGCCGTGGCGTCACACGGCTCACAGCAACCTCTAACTCCTGGGCTTACGCGATTCTCTTGCCTCAGCCTCCCGAGCAGCCGGGACTACAGGCGCCCGCCACAACGCCCGGCTATTTTTTTGTTAGTTTGGCCGGGGCTGGGTTTGAACCTGCCACCTTTGGCATATGGGGCCGGCGCCCCACTCACTGAGCCACAGGCGCCACCCTTGAAGATATAACTTTTTATGACAAAGCAGTGATAATTTGGGTTTGGAAAATACCTAGAAATGTAAAGAATACAATGTTAGTCATTATTTTTTTAAAGGATGTTATGATGATGGAATGTACTATCCAAAATTAAGTTCGTTAATATCAGATGTTTTATTCTTATTTTCCCATGAATGGGGGAAGAGAAGGGGAGGGGAGGGAAGGGAAACAGAGGGAAGGAGAGTGGAAGGTGCAGGAGGAGGCTTAAAGAAAAGGGAAAAAAGAAAAGGAAAACCTGTAATATTTCCCAGTGTCACCATCAGTCTGCCCTCCATTTAGATTAGGCTAGTTTATCTTGTGATTGTAAGATAAGAGGCAGAAAATAAAGGATTTACCTCATATTAAAATCAATCATATTTAAATGTTTTCATCTTTATTCTATCAGTAATTCACCAATGCTTATTACTTGCCATGGGCTCATGAATTTGGGGGTAGCAGCATGATTACAAAGTATAATGAATAAACAGATTTCTTATTTTGCTACTTTGTTACTTATTTCCTCTATGGCATTAAATGCAAGAAGGCTAAGATAGAATCAGATCTAAGAGACGGGGTGCACAGAGCTGTCCACTGATTTAAGAAAAGCAACTAACAGCAGTGTATATTTTTTAAATGGGTTGATACCAAAATCAGTGTATATAAACATTTTATTAGATCACAGGAACTTTGAGTTTAATAGCTACATGTGTTAAAATGTGTTACTATTCTTATGATTAACGAATGTGTCTCTGAAATGCCAATCTAGAGTACATAATTTTAAGAAGAAAGTTCCCCAGAAATCTTTCTGTTTTCACACAAAAGTAGTACTGGCCAATATTTTCAAACTCCACGGAAGGCAACTCATTCATCTGTTTTGGGTTCATTTTTCAGCTGAATCATGCAGTTGGGAACACTGGAAAAAAGTATTTCTATGAATCAAAAGGTAAAAAGTTTAGAAAAGAGAAGTTATACTAGGATAGATTGTTCAAAGAATATATTATCCATTTAATCCTAAAATGTCTATCATTGGATTAAGTTACACCACCAGAAATGTGCATATTACTACACAGGCACTTAGTCTTTCACAGAAAGAACTTTGGTTGGATATGTTTCAAGTATAATTTCTCAGCCTCAATCAGCAGTTATTAGGAGACAGGCTACATAATTCACTTCCATAAGTGGTACTATTACATTATCCAAATTCTATATAAAATCCCACATGAAAAACACACATTTTCTTTCATGAGAAGTGAATATGATTCCTTATTTCTGATAATAATAATATTACTAATATAACCAGTCATGTTTAACATTTACTCCTGAGATCCAGGAAGTTCAGAGTCAAGAATTAGGCTCAGGCTTAATTTATGTTAATGATTTGAGTTATGCTCCCCCTTTTCCTCTATTCTTCTATTGTTAATGTTTTTGTAGTAAATATCTTCATGTATGTTACTTTAATTGCTTATTGACAAAAAAAAGACTTTTAAGAAGGAATAATAGATAAATTTCTCTATGTAGGTATTTAAATTTTTATGGGGGAAGAAAATATTTGGGTGAAAACAAAAGATTGGTCTTGGAGATTTCTAGTATGAGATGTATATTGGTCCTCCAAGAGAAAATGGATCATTAACAAGTCGGTAGTATTAGCAATAAAACCTGGTAGATATTTGAATAAAAAATTCTTGCTCATAAAAAACTCACCCAACCTGATTTCTTCAAGGGTTTTCCCTGCACTCTCTTCTAGTATTTTTATAGTTTCATGTCTTAAGTTTAAAACTTTAATCCAGTAAGAGTCTATCTTGGTTAATGGTGAAAGGTGTGGGTACAGTTTGAGTCTTCTACAGGTTGCCAGCCAGTTCACCCAGCACCATTTGTTAAATAGGGAATCTTTTCCCCACTGAATGTTTTTAATTGGCTTGTCAAAGATTAAATAACGGTAAGTAGCTGGATTCATCTCTTGGTTCTCTATTCTGTTCCAGATATCTACTTCTCTGTTTTTGTGCCAATACCATGCTGTTTTGATCACTATCGATTTGAAGTATAGTCTGAGGTCTGGTAGTGTAATTCCTCCTGCTTTGTTTTTATTTTTTATTTTTTTATGAGAAAGACCCCCGGGGCAATTGAAGTAGCTTCAAAAATACACTATTGGGACTTGATCAAACTAAAAAGCTTCTGTATAGCCAAGAACACAGTAAGTAAAGCAAGCAAACAGCCCTCAGAATGGGAGAAGATATTTGCAGGTTATGTCTCCGACAAAGGTTTAATAGCCAGAATCCACAGAGAACTCAAACGCATTAGCAAGAAAAAAACAAGGGATACCATTGCAGGCTGGGCAAAGGATTTGAAGAAACTTCTCTGAAGAAGACAGGCACACGGCCTTCAGACATATGAAAAAATGCTTATCATCTTTAATCATCAGAGAAATGCAAATCAAAACTACTTTGAGATAACATCTAACTCCAGGGAGACTAGCCTATATCACAAAATCTCAAGACCAGAGATGTTGGCGTGGATGTGGAGAAAAGGGAACACTTTTGCACTGCTGGTGGGAATGCAAATTAATACATTCCTTTTGGAAAGATATATGGAGAACACTTAGAGATCTAAAAATAGATCTGCCATTCAATCCTGTAATTCCTCTGCTGGGCATATACCCAGAAGATCAAAAATCACATCATAACAAAGATATTTGTACCAGAATGTTTATTGCAGCCCTATTCATAATTGCTAAGTCATGGAAAAAACCCAAGTGCCCATCGATCCACGAATGGATTAATAAATTGTGGTATATGTACACCATGGAATACTATGCAGCCTTGAAGAAAGATGGAGACTTTACCTCTTTCATGTTTACATGGATGGAGCTGGAACATATTCGTCTCAGTAAAGTGTCTCAAGAATGGAAGAAAAAGTACCCAATGTACTCACCCCTACTATGAAACTAATTTAGGGCCTTCACGTGAAAGCTATAACCCAGTTACAACCTAAGAATAGGGGGAAGGAGGAAAGGGTGGGGAGGGAGGGGGGAGGAGGGTAGAGGGAGGGGCATTAAAAGGATCAGACCTGTGGTGCATCTTACAAGGGTATATGTGAGGCTTGGTAAGTGTGGAATGTAAATGTCTTAGCAAAGTAACTAAGAAAATGCCAGGAGGGCTATGTCAACTAATGTGATGAAAATGTGTCAAATGGTCTATGAACCAAGTGTATGGTGCCCCATGATCATATTGATGTACACAGCTATTATTTAATAATAAAAAAAAATTCTTGCTCAGAAAATCTGGTCTACACATGGCAGAGGTAATCAATCTCTTAGTAAAATATATAGGTATATATGAACAGAATTCCTTCCCAATGTAAAACCACCCAAGTAGATTCAAAATGTGATAAACTGGTATTTGAACCCCAGAGTCTATTAAAGGAAATATCTTTCTTATATCCTTTACATTTATAAAAACTTTTCAAAAGGCAATATTCTTATTGTAAGATACTTCATGGTGTATTAAAATTTGCAAAAAGAACATTGAAAATCTAAACCTGATTACAACTCTAGAGGGAAACTGGCTTTATTCTTTTTTGGTAAGAAAAATATGTCTTTATTCTGTTCATAGCTTAGTTTGTCATCTATAGTTACTTTGCCAAGGACATAATTCACAAGTTATTAAAGGTTTCACTGCAGTCTGAACTTTACAGTCTGAACATTTTAAATCTAAACCTGATTACAACTCTAGAGGGAAACTGGCTTTATTCTTTTTTGGTAAGAAAAATATATCTTTATTCTGTTCATAGCTGAGTTTGCCATCTATAGTTACTTTGCCAATGACATAATTCACAAGGTATTAAAGGTTTCACTGCAGTCTGAACTTTATAGTCCTACACATTTCAACAAGAGATGTCCTACACATCTCTTTCCAACAAGTGGGTGTGCACTCCAGGCTTAGATCTCCACAGAGAGTAGGACCCATGCCCCATCCCTTAAGGACCTGTAGTAGATGTGCAGTCCCAAACTTGGAGCTCCCTCTCCACCAGCATTTCGTAGTGATACAGGTCATCAGCTCAGACACACAAGCTGGGGAGAAGTTTCATACTAGTTTTGGGTGACAAGGGTGCCCATGTGGACAGAGCTAATGGGAGAATATTGTGAGGATCTGAGAGGCAGTGATCTAGGGTCTTCCTATTCAGGTAGGAAAGATTCCAACTTGGCATCATAGCAAACAAGCATTTAAGCCCTTCCCCCACTTGGTAGCCTAAGTTTGGTAGGAGTCTGAACAGTCTGTTCTGACTTTCCTCTTAGAAGCTCCCGCTCTGAGCCCTGCCAAGACATTGTAAAACCTTCCAGTATTGTTCAACTTAACCACACTTGACCTCAGTCCTCCATCCACCTCTGCCATGGTGGAGCTAAAACAATCCCATGGGAGCTAAGGGCCCCTTCCAAAACCGGAGAGCTCAAATACTACACCTGAGGGACAAGAACTTACCGTGAACACAAAAAAACATCTTGGAAGTTGTCTCTTTCATGTAAGCAGTAACTATTGACAAGGTCAAAAATTCTATAGCTCATATCAAAATCTACCAAATCAATCAAATGGGGTGTAACTGATTCAAGTACAATCCACCATCTCAGACATTAGTCTAGGGGACCCAATACAATTCACATGGCTGGGAAGAGGTAAAGACAACAAGATAGAAGCAAACCAAAGGGGCAATGTTTACTAGGAAAGAAAAAAGTTATGGGCTCAATCTTTGAGGGGTCCTCTTCTTCCTCTGCAGACCTCTGAGTTCACTAGGGAGCTGCTTTAAGTCTGTGCAGAGGCATTCCACCTAAGATGAAATGCAGCAGAGATCTGGTGCCTGCTAGTACCAGGTTTCTGCAACTAAGAACATCTTTATTGCTCTGGTGAACAGATCAGGTCCACTCAATTGCCAGTCATTCAGCAGAAACCAGGGAAAAAGTATGCACAACTCCTAATCACGGGGCTCAACAAGGGAAAGCATTTGTTCTTTCCTCAACCCCATGTGGGTAATGCTAAAGTTATTGCTGAAGGACTAGGTTTTGCATCAACGTGGATCTGTTCACTAGGATGATCAAGATGTCGTCAGGTATCCCTGAGAGTGAAGAAGAAATAGCTAAAAGCATGAAAAACCTATTTGAGAAAATTATTGAGGAAAATTTTCCAGACATCACCAGATATTCAGACCTACAGATAAAGTCAGATAGATACAAGATAGACATTGAACACTGGGAAGATTCCTGGCAAATAAGTCTCCTCCAAGTTATATAGTAATCAACCTGACAAAAGTCAAACTTAAGGAGAAAATTCTGCAAGCAGCAAGAAAAAAAATTAACATAACCTATAAAAGGCAACTCAACAATGTAATTGCAGACTTCTCAGAAGAAACCTTGCAATCCAGAAGAGATTAGGGCCCCATCTTCAATAAACTTAAACTGTTAATCTTAAACTCTTAATCTTAAACTTAAACTGCCAGCCTAGAATTTTGTATCCTGCAAAACTAATTTCACAATAGATAAAGAAATTAAGTTCTTTCCAGACAAGCAAAGAATGAGGGAAGTTGTCATGACCAGACCTCATCTACATGAAAATTTAGAATAGGACTATAATAAGCACAACAGAAACCCACCAGGGTAAATCTTCCTATAAACAATAGAACTCCTATGAAACAATAGAACAAAAGGTAAAACAAAGCAATAAAGGACTATCCAATAGGATGAACAGACCAACAGCCACATATCAATGCTATCAAGCAGTGTGAATGCTCTGAATGCTCCTCTTAAAAGACACAGGCTGGCTGAATGGATTAGAAAAACACAAATCAAATATCTACTGTCTCCAAGAAACACATCTCAATCCCAGAGTTGTACACAGATGCATCATGAAATGATGGAAAAAAGTTTTCATGAAAATAGAGATCAAATGAGAACAGGTGTAGCCATTCTCATATCAGATAAAATGACTTTAAGCTAACAAAAATAAATAAAGAGAGAGGGTCATTATATAATGAAAAAGGGAGCTATTCAACAAGAAGAGACCTAACAGTCCTAAACACATATGCACCCAATACAGCAGCTCCCAGATACATAAAGCAAACCTTATTATACCTCACCTATGAAATAAATAGTGTCATTGAAATTGATGGGGATCTCAAAACCCCACTGTCAGAGCTTGTTAAATCATTTTTGCCAAAAACAAGTAAAGAAATAAGAGACTTAAACCAAACTCAAAACCAAATGGACTTAACAGACATTTACAATTACAGAATACACATTTTCAGCAACATCTGAGGCCACAAAAGAGCACTAAACAAATTAAAAAAAAAAATTGAAATCATACCAAGTACCTACTCAGACCACAGAAGAACAAAACTAGAAATAAGTCACAAGACAAAAACTTAATCCTATACAATGTCATGGAAATTAAGCCACCTGTTGCTGAATGATTATTGCATAAAAAATGAAATTAAAATAGAAATCAAAAAATTATTTGAGGTGGATGCTGAAGAGACACAGCTATCAAATTATTTGACACAAACAGCTGAGAAACATGAAAAATGCTCAATGTCACTTATCATCAGGAAAATGGAAATTAAAACTACAATGAGATATAATCTTACCCCCGTAAGAATGGCTTTTATTAATAAGCCTACAAAAAATAGATGCTGGTAAGCATGCAGAGAGAAAGGAACGCTTGTACACTGCTAATGGGACTGTAAATTAATACAATTTCTGTAGAAATCTGTATAGAGATTCATCAAAGAACTAACAGTGGACGTACTATTCAATCCAGCAACTCCACTACCAGCTATTTACCCAAAGGAAAATAAGTCATTTTATCCAAAAGACACCCGGGCTCAAATGTGGAAGTTGAAACGTGAGATAGGAGGTAATTGCAAGAATCCAGTGAGATGATAGTAGCTTTGAAAGCCATGTTGGCATCAGAAGATACAGCAGGTAACACCAGTTACCTGTCCATAGTCCCTGGATCTTTCATTTCAGTACAGGCCATTTAACTTTTACCTTCCAGCATTGACATCTCTTTGCTTGAGGGTTGATGCTGGAGCTCAACTTTTCCCAGGATTGAAAAAGCCCAGAAATAGTCAGTTTGTCCCCTTGGACAAACCTACTACCAACAAGAGACAGGAGTTGGTATGTAAATACCACTGATTTATAAGATTTATCAATTATGTAGTGGTATGAATTTGAGGCATGTGTTTTATGAGAGTTCCCAGTTCCCCAGGCAAATTTAGTTATCAGTTGCCTACAGGGGAAACCTGTTTGATGACACACCTCATTTTAGCTGTTTGCCTTTTTCTGTCTCATTTCCCTAGTCCCTACTGAAGTTTCCTAGAATCGTATCCAAAAAAGCTGTTGGCAATCAAATCATTGCCTCAGGATCTAAGTCTGAGAGAAATACAACCTAAAATAGAAGTGATCCTAGGAAGTAGAACTTCAGGTTGGGATCCTGGAATTTGATCACTCTTCACTTGGTAACAAGGCCTCAGATTTTGAAGGAAAGTAGAATGGGAATAAACCCTGTAGTGTTATAACAATTAGTGAAACTCTCATCTGTCTAACTGGGATGGGAAATGGCAAGTGGATGCACTTGCTTATGCAGTATTGTCAACATTAGGTCAATGATAATCATAAGGTACAAGGAGTTGATTGATCATTAAATGAATCAAAGTGCTGGGAAAAAAAACAAAACAAAACAACAGTGGACTCATGACACCAACTATTAATTCAGGCAGAGTACAAAACCAGAAGACCTCTATAGAAGGAGTTATGTGATTTTTATCTTCCACATCCAGTGGTATACTGTGCTGAAAATCAGAAGCGACCTGGATTATAAGAGCAGTATAATTACAAAGAAGGCTGGAAATACAACATCAGCAAATCTGTGTACCAGATGCAAAATCCTGATAGGGAAGAAGTTGTTCTCTGAGGCTAAAGACTATCTGAGAGGATGTACTAAAGAACATAGAAATATGAATCCCTGGGATCAATGGAGATAGTCTAGAAGCTGTTTCTCCTTTTTTGAAGATAACAAACTTCAGTTATCTGAGGACCACATAATGTCTTCACCTGATGACAAATGAGAAGATGCTTACTCTTCCAGATCTTTACCCACCTCCTTTTATCTCTTTTGATCCAGATAAATAGTAGTATTAATAGTTAAGTTGCATCATGACCTAGTTGTAGAAGTGCTGTCTCCACAATAGGAGGAAAAAAAGATTACTATCAAAGGAGCTGCAAGAACTGCACGGTATATTTGGCTGGAACTTGAGGAATGTGCTCAGGAATGGATCTTAGACACATGAAGATAGACTATCAGACTCGATACCAAAAGTGTATTGATATGAAAGCACTTTCCATTCTCAGAGACTCAGAAATTCGTAACATGGCAAGAACACTTTGGAGCCAGTCCTAATACACAAGTGGGTTAGTTCATTGAAGCTTCAGAAAAAAAAAATGGCCCATTATAATGTGGAGTATTCTGCCTTGATAGAATATACTTATGATAAAATACTATAGAAAACATCAACAGACTGTATTACCTGGAAAGGGCCAGAAGATATTTATAAAATAGTGTGCATACAACAGTGAGCTTAACTACAACAGTGAGCATAAGAGGTTGGACAATTAAGTTCATGAACGCATCCTAGAAAAAGTGTTACATACCTCATTGCTGAATCACAATGGTCACCTCTGAAGTACTTCCCTGGCCATCTGGTAACCATCGTGATAATCAGCATTGAGGTATGTAGCACCTTTTCTAGGATGAGCTCACGAACTTAATTTTCTGACCTCTTAAGCTAGAGAAGTGGCCACCAGCATCACTGAGAAGCTAAATGTTGGCTCTTCTCTGTGGATTAGATTTGAAAACAGGGGATGCATTTATGAAAGTCGACTTTTCAGAATTAGTGGATATGACAGGATTACAAAATAACAGAAGTCAGGAGATAGTGCTTAACTGACAGAGGCCAAGTGGATATTATTACTGTAGTGAGCCCCTAAAAAGTCCAGAATGGCCACTAGAAAGTCCTGACCCACAGGATTCTGTATCAATGGCTGAGACCATGGTGTTCCTAGGGATGAGATAGCTGGGCAGAGAATGAGGGTATTATCAAAAGTGAGGGAGTACAAAGTGGATCAGAAATCAGTAGAAAATGTGACAAGAAATAATCACTATTCATTGCTCTATTTTTAATCTTGAGCCTATTTTCAAATCTAAGCCCATCAATTAAAAGGAAAGGTAGGAGAACTCAAGAAAGATTTTGCAGTGTCACCACAAGTAGAGATATTAATGATTTATCCAATATTTTCCCAAAGAACTGTGGCCATTTATCAGAGTAATTTATCAGAGATCATCTAGGGCATGTGGGATATGTTGTGTGAACTGACACTGACAGCAACAAATTCAAATCACCCATCCTTGTTAGAATGGGGCATTCAAAGGCCAGATGGAAAATAAAATCCTGGTACAGAGTTATCTCACCACTGGACCATTGGTTCTTTGGATTCCCTTGTGATTTCCCCAGTCTGTAAGCATGCAGCCAAGACAGACACACTTAAAAACTAGCAGAAGACTCATATTTTATGGTAGATTATATTATTTCTCAAAATTAGTCATCAATTCACCTCTCACTTCCACAGCTAGGTGGACTTAACTTTGTCATGTGACTCGTCTTGGCCAATGAGATATTAGCCAACATAATGGAAGAGACTTGAAAGATGATTGTGCAGTTAGGCTGCTCTTTAATATTCTGTCCATCTTGCTGACCAAAAGTTCTCTACATAGGCCGTTACTACCCTGGGCTGAGAACAAGAATGAACACGTGTTGGACTCAAGCCCAAACAGTACTGTGAAATCAAGTCCAGCCAATCAATCAGACTCACAACTTGAAACAAAGATTCACAGTTCAATCCTGCTTAAATCAGCTGACTCCTGTCAACTCATGAACAAATTAGTAAGAATGAATAATTACTTTATGCCACTGAGCTTTGTGACAGCATGTTTGATAGTAAGAGATAACAAATACCTAAAACATGTAATACTAGTTTTGTAATTAGACATTGGATAGTGAATAAACTGTTAAAAGAGGCTGAAAAATGGTAAGAAATTGTCATATGAGACTAGAAAAACGGTGACCCCTATTATGTAGCAACAACATTTGGCAAAACTGTAGCAGGCAGAATAAGTGCATAAGAAACTGGTATAATTAGAAGATGAAATCCATGGCAATTTTTTAAAAAATGAGGTGTTTTCTACTGACACATTTAATAAGGTACCATAAGAAATAAATATATTTATTTATATATTATATATAAATATAATACTATTATATATAATATATATAATAAATTCATAAATCATGGTACTTAAAAATACAACTATTTTTTACCAAAAAAAGATATAGATTTTATAAATCAACCTCACCAAATCCAGAGGTTTCCAGATAAAAAGACCAAAGTAAGGTATGGTTAGAGAACCCTTAGATTGGAGCCTTGTTGATTCTCTCAGCTACATAAAAGTACTCCTAGAAGGATTTAGGGGATAGTCCCACAAAATTCTGATGTGTTTAATATATACATAACTGAGTCTAGAAAGATATTCATGTCCCAAAACAGAATTGTGCAAGTCAATGTAACTCAAGTACATTTAAAAAACTACACAATTCTTGAGAATTGTATTTATAAAAGCACTGCCAACATGGACTAAATATGACTGAGACTGTTTGCAATGTAAAAATACTTCTTAATCTACAACTTTCTATGAGAAAAAAAGTGGGCTAAGAAAGCTTCCTAGCACCAAAAGGGTAAATTCTATAATTCTGTCTTTAGTAATGATCAAGGAAGACAATAGAAAAGGAAATGGCTTCAGAAGTCTGAGCTCAGACCCTTAGAAAATAATAGGCCTGGCAGCCACTGCCAGGTAACAGAAAGAGAAGCCTAAAAGGCAACACTCCCTATATCCTGGGGAAAGAGTTCTGACCAGTTTCACTCAGAGGGTTATAAGACATGCTATGATGCAGTTACTTCTTCCTATTTTTTCCTTTTTAAATGGAGGTATTTCTTTTTTCTCTTCTGCCTCTACGTCACCACTCTGGGCTGAATATGTGTGGGGCAGGTCATTTGTTCTTTATTGCTGTTGTTTAGTTCATGTTTCTCCATGTGAAAAAGATTCACATCTGGACCATGAGTTCCTGGTAAACTGATGCCAAGATTCACCAAGAGATTGGGGAATTGTGAATGGTAGTGACTGTATTGGAGAGGAGTATCAAAATTTGTGAACCAAGGAAAAGACTGGAGAAGATTCAATTATTCAAAAATGTTCACTTGCTACCTCAGTCCAAACTTTGTGGGAAGAGAATATGTCCTTACCTCTTGACTTTTGGTTCAACTGTGTGACTAGATTGGCCAATGGGATGTTATTGAACATAATACTTAACAGAGGCTGAAAATGTGCTTGTGCAGTTGATATTGTTCTCTTGTACATCTGCAATCAGCATCCCTGAAAGGATGCTTCTGCAGGAAAACTGCTGCCCCTAGAGTATGAGCTCCAAGGTGAAAAGGACACAGAATAGGCCTCAGGTCAACCAGCAGTCAGCAGCTTTCCATGAAATCCCTCATAATACTGCTTCAAATGAGCCACTTGCTTTATTGGTGAGGTACAACAATGAAGAGATGACTACAAAATCCACCAGGTCTTCCATACACTGTGACATTTAAAAATTGACACCTGGTAGAAATTTGAATTGTCCCTTACAGACATGGTTAGAGATTAGTTTGGGCATAATACCTTGTAAAGTTCAGGCACTATTCTTCAAGAAGAGTTACATATTTTGAACTTAACATTAATCATACATAAATTGTGCTGTATCTCTAAACATTAAGAACAAGGGGGTGTGAATAGGAATGTGCCTCTTATCATAAATCTCAGAGACCCACTGAGGGGAAGAGGCTTCTCATGGTCACAACTTTTAGAATCTCTTCTAAATTAGAGGCTCTTATTGCCGGAAGATGTCAAGGAAGTTCTAACAGAGAACGGAAAAAGCATTCCACTAATCCTAAAGTTGTAACTACCACCTGGTCATTTGTACTGCTCCATGCCAGCAGAGCAACAGCTAAGAAAAAAATTGTTACAGTGGATAAGTAAATTAATTACTATTAGCATGAGGAGATACGGGTACTGCCAAATAGTAGGGTAAGAAAAACATGTCTCAAACCCAGGAAATTTACTATGATGGTTCTATGTGATTTCATGTCTGGTGTAACCATTAATGGACATTTTTAAAAATGGCCCGCCAATAACAATAACAATCCTTATATATATAAGGATAATATATAAGCCTTTCAGAGGAAGAACTGCGATATTACGCCAAGCAAACAACTATGCCTGCTAAGAGTGAAAGGGATGTAGAAAGATTTAAAAAGGAGGGAGACAATGGACATTAATTATTTTAAATTTTTCTTTAGAAATTATGGCCAGCCAACCTTTTTAAATAATCAGTAACAGCATGAAGTGGACTTAGTAAGGAGTACAAGGTGAACTGAACAGTACTAGCGATGTTCTATTACAGACTATTTATCACATGGTACCTCAATTTCCCCCTTATGGCATCTCCTTCTTTTTGTTGAAGACTATCTACTCTCCCCATACATACACACAAGAGGACAGAAGCACCCAAGAAATTAATATACCTTAGGAATAGCCCTTAACCAATCATGGACAAATAACACTTCTTTCATCACTGAGTAGAATAATAGCAACTCTAAAGTATGTTTTCTCCTGGCTTCTGGAGTTTCTAGTGAGATTAAGCCCCAGATGCTCAAGGTAAGTAATTTACTTGATGATGCCCCATTTACTAGTAGCCTTTCATTCCCTGCCTCATGTCCCCATTTCTCTAGTTGGAGCTCCTGAAATCATCTCCCAAATAAACTATTTGCACTAAAATTATTGTTTCAATGTCTGTATTTACAGGAAATCCTTCCTAAGGGAGATCATATATTTATTCTAAAGGAGAACAGAGTTTGATTTGGTGATTAACCCAAATTTTTGACATAAAACCCTAGAAAAATGAAGCTGGTGTCGACTGATATGGTAGAGATTAAAATAAAAGGATTTGGGAAACCAGAGATGTTAGTGTGGATGTGGAGAGAAGGGAACACTTCTGCATTGCTGGTGGGAATACAAACTAATATGTTACTTTTGGAAAGATGTTTGGAGATCACTTAAGGAATCTAAAAATAGACATGCCATTCAATCCTTCAATTCCTCTACTAGGTATATATTCAGAAAACCAAAAATCACTTTATAACAAATATATTTGCACCAGAATGTTTATTGTAGCCCAATTCATAATTGCTAAGTCATGGAAGAAGCCCAAGTGCCCATCAACCCATGAATGAATTAATAAATTGTGGTATATGCACACCATGGAATATTATGCAGCCTTAAAAAAGGATGGAGACTTTACCTCCATGGATGGAGCTGGAACATATTCTTCTTAGCAAAGTATTTCAAGAATGGAATAAAAAGTATCCAATGCACTCAGGCCTACTATGAAACCAATTTATAGCTTTCATATGAAGCCCAAGAAGAAGGGTAAAGAAGAGAGGGAGAGGAAGGGAGGGGAGGGAGGAGGATGGGTGGAGGGAAGGTAATTGGTGGGACCACACCTATGGTGCATCTTACAAGGGTACATGTTAAATTTACTAAGTGTAGAATATAAATGTCTTAACACAATAACCAGGAAAATGCAGTGAAGGCTATGTTAACCAGTTTGATGAAAATATTTCAAAAGGTATATAAAACCAGCACATTGTACCCCCCCCCCAAAAAAAAGCCAAGATTAGGAAAATAAAATAAAATAATAAAAGGATTTGGGAAGCCATGAAGATATTAAGGTTAATTCTAAACATGTAAAGTTACAGATGCCTAGTAGACACACAAGTGGAGATATTCATTAAGCAATTAGATAAGTGATCTGTACTTCAGGGAGAAGTCTTAACTTCAGATACAAATTCGGGTGTCAATGGCATATAGATATAATTTAAAACTGTGACACTAGATGAGGTTTCCAACATACTATTTGTAAATATAAAAAGGGGGAAAGAGTTTAAGAACTGTGCCTTGGGCACTCCAATATTAAAAATCTAGCACCAGAGTCAGCAAACTATAGAATGAGGGCCAAATTCAATCCATGGTATGTTTCCGTATGATCTTTAAATTTTTATTTTCTACACTTCAATGTGTTTTATAAACAAAACAAAAAGAATAATAAGAAGAGAGTTAGCAGTGGTGGCAGATGCAGCAAAGTAGGAAGAAGTAGGCGCAAAACATATATGTAAACCACAAAGCACAAAATACTTGTAATTATTGACTCTTGGTGTAGAGGAAGAGTAGAAATCAGCAAAAGGAAGTAAGAAATGAAAGAATGGTAGTATAAAAAAAAAAGAAAGAGAATGTAAACCTTTAGAAACCAAGTAAAGAAAGATGATAAAGGAGAAATACCGACAGTGTTAAAATATGTAGATAGATAGTAAGTATCTAGGTGATACTAGATAGGTGAATTAGCCATGTGGAAGTCATGGAAAGCCTTAACAGGTCAGGCATGGTGACTCATGTCTATAATTTTAGCACCCTGGAATGCTGAGGTGGGTGGATGGCTTGAGCTCAGAAGTTTGAGACCAGCCTGAGCACGAGCACGACCCCATCTCAACTAAAAATAGAAAAATTAACTGGGCCTTGTGGCTGTCACCTGTATTCCCATCTATTTGGGAGTCTGAGGCAAGAAGATCACTTGAGCCCAAGAGTTTGAGTTTGCACATCACTCTACCAAGGGCAATAAAGTGAAATTTTGTCTCAAAAAAAAAAGGCTTGACAAATGATATTTTATTAGTTAGAAAGACAAAAGTAAGAGTGGCATACTCTTAATTGAGAAACTGGATTTTTCCAATTCCAGACATGATGGAATAGCTTTTTCCAGAGCAGGTCTCCCACTGGAAATGTCTTTAAAAATTAAATATTAGGGGCAACGCCTGTGGCTCAAAGGAGTAAGGTGCCAGCCCCATATGCCAGAGGTGCAGGTTCAAACCCAGCCCCGGCCATAAACTGCAAAAATAAAATAAAATACAAATTAAAATAAAAAAATTAAAAATTATTTTAAAAACCTTTGATTTAAGGGCACTGCACTGGTGATGTATTAAAGCTGTAGACTAGAATATATAAGATCTTGGAAAGAAAGAAGGAAAAAAATTATTATCCAGATATTTGGTGTCTAATTTCTCTCAAAATATTTGCTAATTTGAATTTAAGTAGCTGGAAAACTGAAAAGCCAAGAACTAAGAAAGTAGCCACTGAGAGGCTGAAAAGTTCAGCAGAATTTTAGTACAAAAATAATGAATTCTGAGCTCATCAAGAAGAAAGGGTCCTCAATAATACCCAAAGTTTCAGTCAGAAGCTTTAAAGGTCTATTGATCAGGATATGGGTAATCATAAAATTAAGCCAGTTCTTATAAATATTTCAGACAACATCTTAATCAGACTTATCACTGATTGAACTAGAGTGATTTGGCTTTAATCTAAACGATTTCCAGAGCAATTAAATTTTCTCTGAAAGGACAAAAACCAAAAACTTAGAATTCTATACCCTGTAAAAATATCCTTCAAAAAATAAAGGTGAAATAAGGGCATTACTAGACAAACACACTGAAAGAATACAAATACAAGAGATCTGCTCTTAAGAAAATACAAAGAGAGTTCTACAGACTAAAAAAAAATCCTGCTTGGATGCTCAGAAATGCATAAAGAAAATAATTAAATTGGAACATTGTGAGTAAATATAACAGAATATGATTATAAAACATTAATACTTTATTAAGGCATTTATAGATATAAATATATCTAACTTACATATATTTAAATATAAAAATTATGTGTTGGTGTTTGTAAGTACATGCAACTATAACATGTACAAAAGATGGAAGGTAAAAACAGTTAAGGTATTCTAAAGTGGTTGTATTTTGTAAGAAGTAGAATGAGTTTTAATTTTATTTTATTTATAACTAAAAGATGCATGCCATAACTTTCAAGGCAACCACTAAAATACTACTAAAGTTGCACACATCAAATGAGAAATGGAATTATAAAAACTCAGACTAGATGACACATAAGATATGAATAATAAGACGGTAGATTTAAACCCAAATTAAACAAATTACATTAAATATAAATGGAATAAATGCTAATTAAAATTCAAAGGCTGTGTACTATCCATCAAGATGGCCTCAAATGATCCACATTCCTCTCACTTGGAAAATGCACTTAATGCCTTCCAAGGCTGTCAAAGGCTTGTTTCATTACATCATCAGCCATGAAACCCAAAATCTTTTCACTTAAATTGGGTTCTGGTGCAAATGAGGTGGCCAAAGTACATTTCTCTTGATCTGTAGAGCTCTGAAAATAAAAGGACAAGTCACCTGCCCTTTCAGGCACGTGTAACATATAAAGGTAGGACAGGCACAATGGAAAGCTAACTTCTGTATTATTTTTCTATTTCTGTATAACAAATTACCACAACATGGCTACTTCAAATAATTCTCTTAGTCAGTCTGGACTGCCATAATAGAATAACATAAACTGAGCATCTTATAAACAACAGAATATTATTCCTCACAGTTCTGGGAGCCAGGAAGTACAATATCAAGGTTCTTGTAAATCGAACAGCTAGAGAGGACCTACTTCCTGACTTGCCCATGCTCATATTCCACAGGGTGGAAGGCAGAGGGCAAGCTCCCTCAGGTCTCCTTTTATAAAGCCACTAATCCTGTTAATGAGGGTTCTATTCTTATGACCTAATTATCTCCCAAAGACTTCACCTCTCAGTACAATCACATTGGGAGTTAGGATCAGACATGTGAAGAGGAGAGTGGAGGAGACACATATTCAACCTAAAACAATAATGCACAAGTTTATTATTTCAGTTTCTATAGGTTAGGAATCCAGGCATGGCAAATGGGGACCCTGTAACACTGCAATTCAGATGTTGACTAGGAATACAAAGGCTAACAATTGAGTTCATGAACTTGCCACTGTGCACTTACATTAGCAGCACTGTGCAAACCACTTGGTAAGGTTTCATAACTTGGATGTCAGTGTCTCACAGCTGTGTTTGTGTCAATGTGTAGTGATGTCTTGCTGAATGGTGTTCATTATTGCTATTGCATGTTTCTATGTGCCATCACAAGAATGTCAGAGCTTGAATTAGAATAACGAACAAACATTTGAAAATTTCTTGTTACACTTGGCAAGAGTGGAAGTGAAATCAGGGACATGTTCGTCTAAGTTTGTGGAGATAATACCATGAAGAAAATGACAAAGTGTCACTGATAAAGAGAAGTCAGGGCAGTCAATAAGGAGAACAAGAACTGAAGAAAACATTACAAAAATTGACTGAATTGTGCATTGAAATTGTCAGTTGACCGTGAGAAGTACAGCAGACCAAGTAAACATCAATAAACAGGAAAATCTTTTAAAAAAACAAACCTAATTTATTAAGTGCAAAATTCAAGAATTTCAAATGTTAGCTCACTGAGTCATGCAATCCTAATATACTTCTTATAACAAAGGACAAAAAAAAGTGCTCAGAGTAGTACTTCCTGAAAAATGTTCAACAAATCTTTTATTTACCTACTTGATACTTCTCAGGAAAAGGATTTGGCTCAAAGAAGTTTGGGGAACATATTATTTTATATACTTGGACATTCCCAGTTAGTATCAGCATTATAAAGACTCTGAAAAGTCCAGCACTAAAGAAATATGTTCAATTTTAAGTCAACTTTTATTAACCATGGTACACTGTTTTGGTATAATCCTTATTGACATACTTTAGAACACTCATTTCTGCCTTAAAAAATAATTTTAAAGTGTCCATGTTTAAATAAAATGAAGAAACTCAATTTTTACTCCCAAAATATAACTTATATAAATTATTTAGTGATTAGCATGTGAAACACAATTCAATATAAATCCATAAAGAGAAGAATAAAGACATCTACTGGTAACCTTGAGTAACATTAATATTGGGATGTCTCAGTCTGTTACTCCTGAATTCACATTTAATTAATTGCTATACTCCAGAATAGCATTTTATTTTTTCTAAATCTGAATTCATATAATAGCAAGTTGTATTGTAATGAGATTCTATTGTCTGTTTTAGGAATGAGATTGAGGGTCAAGATTTATAGAATATACATACAATTCAGTGATTAAGTATATTTCTCATATAAAATACTGTAAGATGCTCTAAAATCAATCTTAAAGTAAAATTAATTTCTTGGCAACTCTATATTAACCAAAAGAAAAAGAAATAAGATGCTAATGCATAATCAAATACTTGCCTATCATTTCATTTTGCTTTGGATAATATCAACTCTTACCTGGAAATATAAAGATATACTGATATTTTTCATATGTCAATCAAATACCTAGTTACACATGAGTATAACATCACATCCATTTGTAGTAAAAACTTACTTGTCAATCAAATGTCTTGTTATACACAGGTCTAACATCAGATTTAAGTATAATAAGATTTGAGATTGACAACTAATTAGTCAAATGTGAGAAAAATTAATTGCCCTTTGTTTTCCTTTTCTTTTTTAAATGAGACAGTTCTTTGTTTTTCATTTACTCATTTCTAGTCTAATTTGTAACATTTCACTCTTTTTAAAATGCCCTTGACATATTCCTTTTATATTTTTGTGCCATTTTTCTACTTCTATTGACATGTAGAGGAATGTTACATACTATCTATGTGTATGTATATGTGTGTGTGTATATATATATATGCATACATATATGTGTTTATATATGCATTTATACACACATATATAAATTAAATGTGTAATTTATAAATTATATGTAGGTACTAATTTAAAGGTCAAGTGTCAGTGACTATGCAGACATATTGAGAAAATTTTTTAAATTTGAAAGGAAGGTCAGGCATGATGGCTCACACCTGTAATTCTAACACAATGGGAGGCAGAGGTAGGTGGATTGCTTGAACTCAGTAGTTCAAGACCAGCCTGAGCAAAAGCAAGTCTCCGCTCTAAATATAGCGGGGCATTGTGGCAGGAACTTGTAGTCCCAGCTACTCAGGAGGATGAGGAAAAAGAATTGCTTGAGCCCAAGAGGTTGAGGTTGCTGTGAGCTATGACATCAGAGCACTTAACCAAGTGTGACAAAGTGAGAGTCTGTCTCAAAAAAAAAAAAAAGAAAAAAATAGAAATGTAATGCTTCATAGATTATCCTGATTAATAATGAAAACATAAGTTGAATCTTAGAGGAATACACTAATGTTTTATTTTTTTGACATTTACCACTAAAATCTATGGCAGTCAATACCAATGCCACAAAATTCTACTTACTCTCCTCCTTTTCCAGAATCTAAGACATTTCTGGTCCAGGCACGATGTATCCAATCTGCAGTGGAATTTAGTGTACTTCTGTGGCTTAAAGCTTCACCAACAATAAGACCTTGAAAAAGGATCACCTTAGTACTCATACAAGTTTAGCAATTACGTGTTTTTGAGCTACTAGTGATAAGTCTTTGGGACTATATAATTTTTGACAAAGTTCAGGAAACTGAGAAGAGACCGAAACAGTCCCATTATTTTTGTTTAAGAAAACCAAGTTTTGCAATATGTTTATGTACTTTTCTAGGGTTAGAAGGTAGCCACCAGAAGGTTTTCTGAAGCCAAAAACATTAAGGATCTGATCCCTAAATCATGGATATAGAACTGAATCAGGGTAGTTTAATATAAATAAAATTGATTGAGCTATCTTCTATTGCAAGGTACAATACTACATTAAAGAAAGTAAAAACAATGGTTGGAAATATACAATCTTTGACTTCAAAATGTTTATTCTAGTAGGTGGCATGAGCAAGCGATGAAGGAGTTCTAAATAAAGCAAGTCTTACAAATTTACATAAGTCTTAAGAGAGGCCCTACAATTATTACAAGGGCTGTCATAAAAGTGTATTATCGCTTGACTCAGAAAAAAAGGAAGATAAAAGATCATGGGATGGAAGTTCAAGTACCCTGAAATAAAGAGAAACAAAAAGAATGTCAATTTAATAAGAAAGATAAGAAGTTGAAAAACCAAAAATGTTATTTACCCCCTTGTAAAGAGGCTGAACAAAGGGTGAAGGTCACATACCCAGTTTACTAGGTATTCAGGAATAAAGTAAAGGGGTTTGGGTTTTGGTTTTTATTGGTCAGTTTTAGTTTATTTTGTCTGGGGAAAAAACAAGAACCAAAAGACAGCAGCCTGGGAAGCTACTACATTATTTATTTTAATGGTAATAAAAACATAAGGTAGAATAGCAAGAAAAAAGTAAAGGAAATAATAGAAGTGGGAGACATTAAAGAGATACATAGACTCAGCAAATACTTGGATATGGGCAATGGAAGAGTGAGAAACCAAAGATCATCTCAAGTTATTGCAGTGAAGAATATAAAATGAAGATGGAAGAGAGAGCTGGAGAAGGACTGTGGAAAGTTAAGACTAGAAGAACATGGAGTGTAGAAAAGTAACTTAGACAATATAAATCTGTGTAGGATCAAAGAGTTAGGACAGATTAGAGACAAAGAAAAGTAGGAAAAGAAAGCAAGCACAATACAATATATGATGGAAAAACAATACGTGATGGGAATAGTAATCAACAGAAAAAAAAAAAAAACTCTTCACAATTAACTACCATTTCTTTTTAACTGTTGTTAAGGAACCACAAACTATAAATAGAGTTAAGTGGTTGCCTACACATAAAGGTTCTTCCCAGTTGCATCCAAGGAACCCATACTCAACCATCCGCTTCCTTTTTATTTACTCTCTACATTCTGAATGCATACCCACAGTGCATGAATGGCAGAACCAATCCCTCAATTCAACCATAATCATTTTCCTCTGGCATGATTTTTAAACTGAAAATGAAAGTTTTAAATGGAAGCATGAAATAAAACTAATCTCTATGGCATCTCTTGATCATGACACTCAGACTGTATCATGGTCACAAAAAATCTTTTCACACCAAACAAAAAATGTGTTTTCTCAGCTTAACCACAGTTGTGACATCTTGAGACCACATGTCACAAGAATATTCCTTGATAAATTCTAATCGTTTTCTAACAGCTGAGTGCTCTAAATATTCTTTTCAAAGTTTTGTAACTTAAAAAGAAGTTTTCACTAATGTCTGGTAAACATTACATTTTATCTAAAACATCTTTAAATGACTATATCATTTATTGTGGCTCATTTTATATTAATCTTCTTCACACTAAATTATATTTAATTATATTTTAGGGAAATGCATGACATGGTCGTGTAGAATTATTTTAGGAATATGAATACTGAGAGAAAGAAAATGAGAGAGGAAATGAAAAAGAACAAAGTGAAAACTGGCAGAAAGCAACATTCTATTCTGACAGATGTGACCTTCTCAAGTTGATAAGTGTCATCACTGTCATTTATATGTTCTGAGGAAGAGATGGGCTGTTATTGTAGAAAACTGATTCGGTTTACTAATTGGAAAAGCTTTTGATGAAGTGCTATAAAAGAGAGTTTATAAAAATTGGAAGTGAACGCATATGCATGCAGATATATGCACATACATATGGGTATTTGAACAAAACTACAAGTTAAATCTTAAAATCCAAGTGCTTAATTGCCATATAGCCTACTTGAATACAAATTGAGGCCATGCAATTACCAGAATATAACCCTAGCTTCAAGAAACTGCCTACCTGAATGTTAAACATATTCTCTCACTTTATATTTTTTATGCTAGCCTTTTTGTTTGAATTAAATATTATGAGCAGAGAGATGGAAATAAATTAGCTTTTCTTTTTAATTGAAAGTAGTAATCTTGCTTTTTTTTTTTTTTTTTTAGAGACAGAGTCTCACTTTATGGCCCTCGGTAGAGTGCCATGGCATCACACAGCTCACAGCAACCTCCAACTCCTGGGCTTAAGCAATTCTCTTGCTTCAGCCTCCGGAGTAGCTGGGACTACAGGCGCCCACCACAACCCCCGGCTATGTTTTGGTTGCAGTTCAGCCGGGGCCGGGTTTGAACCAGCCACCCTCGGTATATGGGGCCGGCGCCCCACCGACTGAGCCACAGGCGCCGCCTGTAATCTTGCTTTTTAAAAATTATTTACCTGAAGAAATATTGCATACAGATTCATGAAAACTATTTGTCCAATGCTTTACAAAATATATCTTGTATATGTAAAGATAAAGTTAGTTCAATATATGGATTTTCTAAAAAATATGATTATTACATGGAATTTTGTAAATTTAAGAAGTACCCCAAATCCTACCCACTATGTGTTAGCATTTGGACCTGAAAGACCTTTCAATGTTATGTATCAATCCTGGTCAGATAAATACTTTGCTTTGCTGGGAAGCAGAATTTTTGATGAAGCCCACGACAACAGTACATCTCTTTTGATTGCACAAAATAAAAAAGTCTTTATTATGTACCTATCTAGCAAAGATACTTTGGGATATTATGGGATACGCATGAAGTAGTCTGGTCCCACATTCATACAAATATTCACTGAACGCTTACTATCTATCACTCTTCTAGGCAAAAGAAATACCTTTATGAGCAAAATAATAAAAACTCTGTCCACATTTGGAGCTGATAAAGTGCCAAGGGAGAGGTGGGAACAAAAAGGAGCTAGGGATTGAACATGATTGGGGAGCAGCTTAGGTGGTTCCATTTTAAGGAGAGGGGTCAGATCTGTTTCCTGAGAAAGTTATTAATTAAGGACTTGAAAGCAATGAAGTGTATAGAGGAAAAAGCCAGTGCAAACTTCCTGTGATAGGAATAGGCCTGGAATATTGAAGGTGCAGTAAAGGGTCATTAAAGGAGAATGGGAAGTGAGGTTTCAAAGAGTGGAGAGGTGGATGGAGAGGGAATGGGGTACCAGATTCTATATCTGTAGTATCTTATAGGGAATTGTCTTCTAAATAAAATGCAGAGCATTGCAGATATTTGGAATAGGAGTGAAAGGATTTGACTTACATTTTAAAAGGGTTACTCTGGATGCTGTTGCAGAATTGTGTGGTAGCAAGAGGTTTATTAAAAGCCAACAATTTTAATCTGAAAAAAAATATGATAGGAGCTTGAAAGAGGATAGAATCAGAGAAAGAGTGATAAGGGTGTGTTAGTGGATATATTTTGATAAAACTTGCTGAAGAATCAAACAATTGGGAGGTATTCAAAAGGATGTTTTAAGGATGATATCGAAGATTTTGTTCTTGTAACTTGGAAAGAGGGGGTTGCCATTTACTCTCCTTAGGAAGATTTCCTTTCAGTTACTACATGGCATAAGCTAATTTAATGCTTAGGGAAAAGATTCTATTTGGGGGGCTAGTCATTAAAAATCTTTTGATTCAGTTTCAACTAATCCAAAATTTTTGATGATCTATCAGAGTTAGACTGGCTTGCTTTGTCTCATCTATAATCTACAAGTTTTTAGGAAAGGAAGAAGGAAACATTAAGTAGAAATCTGTGCAGAAAGGCTCTGTGAAACCTCAGCTTGCAACACATATTTTTGTGTAACCACGAGCAGCTGTTTTGCCTGAGTCAGCCTTGAAGCTAATCTACCTCTCATAAAGTCTCATATATCCAGAAGCAGACTAAATTATTTAAAAAAAATGATTAGGCTTCCTAGTAATCAAAGTCATATAAATTTAATCATAGTGAGATTCCATATGACATGTATCAAGTTAGTAAGTGTTTGAATGGTTTAAAAGAACCATTTTCAGATTTAAGATTTTCGGATTTAAGATGAATGGAGTCCATATTTAACAAAAAGTCCATACATTAGCCAGAGTTCCACTGAAAGAGAGTCAAGATATACATACAGGAATATATAACAGTAATAATAACAGATATGAATATCATAAACCAGTAAGAGATGTTATAAAGGATGGATTGCAGATTGGGTTATGTTTAAAAATATATCCAAAAAGAGGAAGTAAAATCTCAGAATTTGCACATGAGAAGGCTTCATCAAAGGTGAAAGCGACCATTTCCATTAGTGCCCTGGAGAGAAGCCAACCACAGAGTCAGCAGATCTGTAGAGCAATCATGAGCTGTGGAGCTGAAATCAGCATAATTAGTAAAGAGGCTGTCTACAGAACAGCTGGAAGATCCCTGCCCACACCATCACCCTGCACACAGACAGAGTGCTGGACTGACGGCGTGTGACTTCTCACAGAAACCAGTGAACTCTTGTCCAGAGAAATAGGACAACACTTGGGAGGCAGTGTGGGTGGGGGGGTGGGGGGAGGAAAAGTGAATAAATTATTTATTGAGAGATAGTATCCACTTAAGGTCGTAAGTTAAACTAATGGTTACCAAACTTTTTTTTATAGTTGGCATCAAAAGTTCTCCAACTTTTTAAAAGTTGTTCCAAACTTCAGAAAATCTGATTTGGAAGGTTTGCATTTCAACCTAGGAATACTCATTTGGAACAAGTACCACCTAAATGGTGAGTAAAGGAGAAAAAAAGTGGGGGAAAGGATTAGGCACATTGTGTGTGCTCGCTGGTATTAGTACTTTCATCATCATCATTCTCTTTTTATAGAAGGTCTTCCCTATTCCTTCATATTTATTCATATCCTACTCATCAAAACCCGACCAAAAGCCTTTACCTGCCTTTGTTGAAATCTCGCTCCTCTAAATGCCTGTATCATTTCCTTTTCTTTCCACTCATGGTACTTACACACTCTTTTAATATACTTGCATTGTATCATTAAAATGTTATTGATGTATCATTATTAATATATTCCACATGTTTCCTTTGCCTCACTAGACTGTAACTTAGCCAGGTTCTTGGGCTATATTAGCTGAAAAAATATTCATTCATAGATGATGAATCTATTATTTTTATTGTTTAAATTAAGTTGATACTTCACTCTTTCCAACCTTTCTATCAATCATATCATCCCACTGTGGGGTGGGGTGGGGAAGGGAAAAAGGAAAGAAAACATAAGAAGCAAATTCTAGAACCAAGTCAAAAATTTTAAATACATAATTTTTAACATGTCCATGTATGATCATTTTATGAATTTCAAGTAAACAAGTAGATATGTTAAAAGGTAAATTCTTGGAACTCAAGAGACTGTGTCAGTCCACATGTTTTTCCAAAGTTATCTATTACATACAGCCATGCAGGATATTATCTATACCAAAGGAATTTATAACCTGAGAAAGAAAATAAACATCAAAAGATAAATCCAGCATTAAGTTGACTGATCAGAGTTTAGAAACCTATTGAAAAAGCATTGGTGTCTTCTCAAATACAATCTTAAACATCCTGAGTTATTAGATTTTTCCATAATCATAATAATCTTAAATTTGAAAGTAATGTGTTGCTTTTATTTTTAAAATACACTTATTATTTAAATTGAAAAAGAAAACTCACTCATGTTAACAAAACTAATAAGTAAAAGTTTTCCTTAAATTCCTCATTTATTCATTACACTCCTCTTAGCAGGTTGAACTACCATTAATAGATTATGTGAGTTATCCCACAGTAGGTTTCTAAACAGTCTCAAAATAATAACAATAGTGATGTCACTTATGAAGTGCTTGCTCTGTACAGAATATTTGACCAAGTTTTTCACCTAGACTGTCTCAGTGATGGTCATAATGACACTATAAGATACAAGCCATTAATATTTCCACTTTGCCAGCAAAGAAAATGAGAACTAGAGCAGTTAAATAACTTGTTCAAGGGCATGAAGCTTATAACTAGTGAAACTGAGATTCAACCCTAGGTAGAATGGGTCCAATCTCTGACCTTTCCATGCCATTATATAACCACGAACATATCAAATCACACATAGAAAATATAGATACTTAAGATAGCTTTAAACATATATGACTTTTGTTACACGGGAAAGATGTTATATGTATTTTGTTATGACTTAAGGATTAAATGAGATGGGCTAAGAAAATGTCAATCATGGTGCAGAGCATATGGTCGCCATTAGTCTTTCTACTAAATGAATAATTTGATTTGAGTTATTTCCAGTCATCACAGCACCTGTCAGACACTCAATGCACTATGAGTGCATTTGCATAGCCAATGCACTATGCAAAAAATGATATGGTAAGAAAGTTAATAACATTAGTAAATGATAATAGATGGTACCATGGTAATTTTTTTGATACATACATTTTAGCAAAGAAAAATTAGAATGAAAGCAGGAAATTAAATGTCTATATGTTCTGTCAGGATTTATTCTTTAAAGAAGAAATAAAGAAAATTTGTAAAAATTAGAAATGAGTCAAATATTAAGGTAAAATGCAGAAATAGTTTCTAGATTTTAGAACACAAAAACTTTATAATTTTGAAAAAGATAAGTATTAGTTGGTGAGCATGTGATTTTATTGTATCTTTTTCTAAACAAATTTTAATTAAAACACTATTTTAACTAAGAGAGTTTATTTATAATAAATTAAGGGAAAACTGAACTCATCAAAGATACAGGAGATGGATGATGAGGAGATAGGTGAATGGAACTTACCTGCCCTTTTAATCCATTTCTATTGAGTCTCAAGAGGTTTCTGGAAGGCTCTATTTCTTATTTTCAGAACATCATTTTTCAGGGGTCCTCAAACTTTTAAACAGAGGGCCAGTTCACTGTCCCTCAGACTGTTGGAGGGCTGGACTATAGTTTAAAAAAAAAAAAAAACTATGAACAAATTACTACGCAGACTGCACATATCTTATTTTGAAGTAAAAAAACAAAACTCTTGAAGGAATCGGCCTGGGTGAATATTTTATGAAGAGGACTCCCCAGGCAATTGAAACAGTATCAAAAATACACTACTGGGACCTGATCAAACTAAAAAGCTTCTGCACAGCCAAGAACATAGAAAGTAAAGCAAGCAGACAGCCCTCAGAATGGGAGAAAATATTTGCAGGTTATATCTCCGATAAAGGTCTAATAACCAGAATCCACAGAGAATCCAAATGTATTAGCAAGAAAAGAACATGTGATCCCATCTCAGGGTGGGCAAGGGACTTGAAGAAACTTCTCTAAAGACAACAGATACACAATCTACAGACACATGAAAAAAAGCTCATCATCCTTAATCATCAGAGAAATGCAAATCAAAACTACTTTGAGATATCACCTAACCCCAGTAAGAGTAGCCCACATATTGCAAGAGGGACTTTACCTAACAATTGCAATCAGTGTAACTTGGCTTATTGTACCCTTAATGAATCCCCAACAATAAAAAAAAAAAGAGTAGCCCACATAACAAAATCCCAAAACCAGAGATGTTGACATGGATGTGGAGAAAAGAGTACACTTCTACACTGCTAGTGGGAATGCACACTAATACGTTCCTTCTGGAAGGATGTTTGGAGAATACTTACAGACCTAAAAATAGGCCTGCCATTTGATCCTATAATTCCTTTAGTAGGTTTATACCAAGAAGACCAAAAATCACAATAAACAAAGACATCTGTACCAGAATGTTTATTGCAGCCCAATTCATAATTGCTAAGTCATGGAAGAAGCCCAAGTGCCCATCGACCCAGGAATGGACTAGCGAAGTGTGGTACATGTATACCATGGAATATTAAGCAGCCTTAAAGAAAGATGGAGACTTTACCTCTTTCATGTTTACATGGATGGAGCCGGAACGTATTCTTCTTAGCAAAGCATCTCAGGAATGGAAGAAAAAGTATCCAATGTACTCAGCCCTACTATGAAGCTAATTTATAGCTTTCACATGAAGGCTATAACCCAACTATAGCACAAGACTATGAGGAAAGGGCCAAGGAAGGGGAAGGGAGTGGGGAGGCTAGGGTGGAGGGAGGGTAATTGGTGGGGCCACACCTATGGTGCATCTTAGAATGGGTACAGGCGAAACTTACTAAAGGCAGAATACAAATGTCTACATACAATAACTAAGAAAATGCCATGAAGGCTACGTTGAACAGTTTTATGAGAATATTTCAGATTGTATATGAAACCAGCACATTGTATCCCTTGATTGCACTAATGTACACAGCTATGATTTAACAATAAAAAAAAAAAAAAACGGGAACAAATACAATCACACCACCTCATGTGGCCCACAGGCCGTAGTTTGAGGCCCTGCGTAATAGCCACTACTGTAACTTGGGAGACATCAGATAGTCAACAAAGGATGATTTCCTCTCAATGCCTCTCAATGCCCAGTAATTTTAAATTTATTTGCATATATTATAGAAAATTCAGTCTGTGTCAAAGTGTGGTTCATGGATAAACTACAACAATCTATAGAAGAATCATCTTCAGTGGTTGTTTTAAAAAAAGTCATTTCCTGGGCAGATGCAGAGTATCTCAAGTTTGATATGGAAATTTACATTTTTAATAAGCATTCCACTTGTAACTTACATTCCTGAAATGTTTTAAAGCCATTGATTCATATTTTATAGTAGAATTATATTGCTAGAAGCATTAAAATGAATTAGAATAAAATGGTTAAAAATTAAGCCAAATTTTTCCTAACTTTTAATGCAAAAATATATAAATATGATTTTTGCCAGGAATCTTCTTTTGTGAATGAATGACTTCAGTACAAGCCTTTTGTTTGGATATAAAAGGGCGTTAATATACATTTTGATGGAACATGTCACAACTCCTCATGTCTGCATAACTTTGCCAGCAATAACAAGTATAGCCTTCCTTTAAGAAATTAAATGTTAGATGTTTCACACTTAGATTGGGTTTCCATAATAGGCATCTTCTTTGCACAGAGCAAATTATCAAGTATGCACTGGTTTGTGTTTTCCTCTACGATGAGAAATTTCAGTTTTGTTTCTCTTACTGTAGAATGTGTTAAATCAAGTCCAGTTTTTTTAAGAAACAGTATACAGAATGAATTTGAACTGAGTCTATAAGCAGAAAAAGAGCCCAAATTGAATCAGAAGTGAAATTATAGTTTGATTTAGATATATCGCTCTCTCCAGAAAATGTGTTCCATAAATGGTGGAAAACAATGCTTCCTGCTTAAACAGGAAATAACAAAGTTTTAGTATTTTGACATATGGGTCCAATGAAGGTTTGAAGGAGAGGCAGGTACACTACATGAAATTACAATAGTAACTGAGCACATAACAAATATTGTGCTAGATGATGTAGACCATCTCCAGTCAGTAGATAAAGCATGGTTGGTTCTCTAAACATCCACATTCTGCAAGTGGAAGAAAGGCATGACACAACTTAGAAAGTGAGAAATGCTATAAAGAAGGAAAGCACAAAATGTTGAGGATCGCAGAAAAAACAGGATTATTTTTGAACAAAAAAAGATCATGAAAATCTTCAAATGAAGCTGACATTTGACATTTTCCTTGAATAATTAGGAAAAAGAAAGAGAAGTCCAAGTGTAGGATTTTGACAACCCATTCTATCCTTCCTAATTTTTTGGTTATGCTATAACCTCTTTTGTGGAAGAAAATGGATAGCAAACAGAAAGTTGTTATATTTACACCTGAAGCCAATTATAAAAATCTTCATACCAAGGGAATAAGCTCTACTACTATATTGCCCAATCCTAGGGCCTCTACCCAGGTAACAATTGGCAATAAACAAACAAAGCAACAATGTGGATATATCAACAACTAGATTTTTATCCAGTGAAGCAACATGGATATATCAACAACTAGAATTTTACTATCAGTAGAAGAAAACATGAGGTCTAGAGAAAATCTACAAGATCACACACTTAGTAGAGTCAATATTACAGACACATATTATTCTCCTGTGTGTTATACAGAATCTTCTCTTGAAGACCTTCCAGACCTCACCTGAGGTGTGGCCAGGTGGCTAGTCAGATGTGTTCTTCTGCGTCCTGATTACTGTTGGTATACATATGGTTTCTCTCTCCCTCTCTCTATATACACATACATATTCATATATATACATGTATATATACACACACATATTCACACACAGAAAGAGAGGTAAACTATAAAGGTCCCTATAACCAGACGTTTGTACAATTCATTTATTTTAAATTATGTTATTTGATCAAATTCCATTCGTAATAAGAATGTAAACATTCTTCAATGTCCTCTCCTTGTCTTCCATTGATCAGTGTTTTTTTGACCTGTACATTATCTCAATTCAATGATTTTCTCAGTTACCTGTTGGTATAATAAAGCTAAGTAACAAGCAGCCATAAAATCTTGGTAGCATACAATAATATGCATTATTTTAGGCCATGTGTCTGGGTCAAATGGGTGTTAGCTGCTCTAGGTTGGGCTCAGCTAAGTAGTTCTGTTGACTTTAGTTAAAGTTGCTCATGCATTTCTTATCTCCTCCTGAGACCAGCGGGCTAACCATGGCATTTATTGTTTGTGGGATGGCAGAGGTACATGGACCAAGCAGAAAGATGCTAAACCTCTTTAGGCTAAGGCTTGAAACTAGCATACTAGTACTTCTAGCACATTCTATTACCAATAGCAAATCACAAGGCCAAATCTACATTCAAGAGGCAAGGCAGTATACACTGCCACTCTAGTAAGATGACCTAGAAAGTCAGTTTGAAAAATACACAGATATACCCCACACAGGAATTAGGCATTTCACCACTATACTTACTCCCTTAACACCTGGTGTTCATTGCTAATCTAACACTTATTTTAACACAGTATAATGATCTGATGACTTATTAATTCCAAAAGAGGATGACCTTCTCCAGGACAAGAACCCTGCCACTATCATAGTATCTCCAGAAACTCAAACAAAGTTCAAATGTGGAGACACTCACATTTTATAATAGACACATGGAAAAAAGGAGGCAAAATAGGAGACAGGAAGAAAGGAAGATAGACCATCTCAAATTCAAGATGTAACTGCTGTTAAGCTTCTACCCTAAAGATGTAACGTGATTCTATTTTTCAAGTTTTTTTAAGTCTGGTATCACTGTATGTCCCCACTCTCCAAAAATATATTAAAGCAAGTTCTTAATACTTGAACTGATCAGAGATAAACAAACATACACTTAAAAATTCCCCATAATTTTCTCCATGAAAACTTGAATTAAAATACACCCTCACTCTAAAAATTGTTTCCTCATAGTTGAAGGAATACCATAATCACTGTCAATGTTATTGGGCATGTGGTATGGCAAAGAGAATTAGTTTATCACTAGGCAGATAATAAGAAATTATATATTTTATGGGCCATTAATATAACTAGGTTTATTGTATTCAAAAGCAAGGATTTGTTGAAAGAGTGGGATATTTATGATTAAGAAATGCAGATTTCTTAACAGGTCAGGCTTAAAACTAAACCTCCTTAAGTTTCCTCCAAGCTTCAGTTGATTCTCTATGTACAGATTTTACTACTAATTATGGCCAGTTCTTTATATCTGTAGGATATATTTTAACCCAAAGAGTTCAAATTACATAATAGCAGTAGCAGTCACTAGATAATTAATATGTAAGTTTTGAATGCTTGGAGGGCCTGGAAAGTGCTGCTGGATTTACATACATTATTTTTAATACTTAAAAATCTATTGGAAAAAAAATTTTTTTTCCCTTCTCTACAAAAAAAGAAACAGAGGTTCAGAGAATTTGTGACATGCTTAAACCAAAAAAGAATGCCAGAACCAGAATTTAAACAGATCAATATGGTTCTAAAAGTTTGCGGTTCCATTTCTTAGCTAGTGAAAAAAATGCTACAATGAACAAAGGAACAGATATCTCTTTGAGATTATGACTTTAATTTTTTTGGATATATACCCAGAAGTGGGATTGCTGGATCTTATGATAGTTTTAATTTTTTGAGGAACCTCCATACTATTTTTCATACAGGCTGCACCAATTTACATTCCCATCAACAGTATGCAAAAACGCCTTTCTTCCCATATCCTTGCTAAAACTTGTCTTTTGCCTTTTGACAGTAGTTATCCTAATAGATGTAAGGCAATATCTCATTGTGGTTTTGACTTTCATTTCCATAATGGTTAGTGATGTTGGACACCTTTCCATACACTTGCCAGTTTTTGTGTTGTCTTTGTAGAAATGTCTATTCATGTCCTTTGTTCATTTTGTCCATTTTTTATTTGGCTTTTTTTTTTCTATTGAGTTGCAGGAATTCCTTATATATTGGAGATTAATGGTTTATTAAATATATAGCTTGCAAATATTTTCTCTCATTCTGTTGGTTGCTTTTGCATTTTGTTATTTCCTTGGCTGAGCCAGGCTTTCCAGTTTGATGTAATCCCACTTGTCTATTTTTCCTTTTGTTTCCTGTGCTTTGGGTGTCTTATCCAAGAAATCATTGAATTGTCGAAAAGGCAATTCTCTATGTTGTCTCCTAGAATTTTTATAATTTTAGGTCTTATGTTTAAATTTTTATTTATTCAATTCTCACTTTAGTGTATGGTGTAAGATAGGCTCCAATTTCATTATTTTGTGTATATTCACTTTTCCCAATACCACTTATTGATGAAACTTTCCTTTCTTCTCCATGTATTCTTGGTCCCCTGCTGAAGATCAGTTGACCATATTTGCATGAGTTTATTTTGGGGTTGCTTTTCTGTTTCATTGGTCTATGTTTCGTTTTTTATGCCAATACCATACTCTTTTAATACTTTTTAATATATTTTGAAATCAAGGAATGTAATGCCTTCAACTTTGTTCTTTTTGCTCAAAATTGTTCTGGCTATTTGGGGTCTTTTGCTGTTTGTAGGAATTTTACATTTGTTTTTCTATTTCCATAAAAGATTTCACTGGTGAAATGTCCATTGATGAATAATTAAAGAAAATATTATGTATTCTTACAATGGAATATTATTAAGACTTGGAAAAGAAGGAAATCCTTCCATTTGTGACAAAATGAATAAATCTGAGGATACTATGATATGTGAAATAAGCAGGACACGGAAGAGAAAATACTATATGATACCCCTTCATATAATCAATTTAAAATAGACTCAGAGGTAGAGTGCATGCTGGTTGCTAGGAGCTGGGGGATTTGGAAACACAGAGGTATGAGTAACAGGGCACAAAGTTTTGTTTACACAAGATGCCTAAGTGCTACAGAGCCTCTCTTTAGCACAGTGCCTATAGTTATTACAGTATAATAGAATTAAAACTGTGCTGAGAGGGTAGATCTTACGTTGTGTTCTTACAGAAAAAATATAACAAAGAGGGCATGAGGAATTTTTATAGGTGATAAATGTGCATATAGAATAGATTGTGGTGACAGTTTCAGGGCTGTGTACTTATCTCCAACCTCTTTAAGTTGTACACATGAGGTATGTACAGTTTTTGTATGCCAATCACCCCTGGAATTTGGACATGAATAAGAGCCATGAACCATTTGATTTCTTTATCTGTAACTTAAAATGAAATCATATGCTCTATATAGGCTTAATTCTATTATATTTCCTCTTATTTTCCTAGTAGACATAACTAGAATATTAAAAATAAATGCATAAAATGCATGTGAGTTCTGAGGTACCGTGCGAAATATATGTACTCTAATAAGTAGATTTCAGAGTAATTTTGTATTGTTAGCGTACTTGAATTTCTATTACATCTCATTTCAATTCTAGACACTGCAGAAATTTTTATTTTGTTTGAATATCAATAATTACACATGCACTTAACATCCGCAAGTTGTCAGGAAGCAAGTCGGAAACTTGGGCATTGCCTGAAATTTCAAGGATTTATTCAACAGGTTGAAAAAAGGCATATTATTTTTTAAATAAGTAATAATACTTTAAAATACAGAATTTAATTAGGTATTATAAAAAAATCTGGGAACACTATTTTTTTTAAAAGATGAGGTGAAAATAAGATAACACAGGTAGACTAAAATAAACCTCAATTATCTCTATAATGAATTTTTAAAGTGCACAGAAAGGACAATGCAAGTCAATGAATACATCAACACATTAAAAAGCGATTTAAAAGTGAACTGTTATCTGCAGCCAGTATTGCTTCAGAATTGTAAACGGTGAGATCAAAAACCTAGCACAGGGAATGCATTAAATTGGAATAAAGAGAAAGATTGGCACTAACTAAGCTTTTGTTTGTTTTTACTTGAATCAGAGCTGCCCTGGTAAGCATTTAATTTGTGTAAATATACAAACTGGATTCAAAATAGGATTAATTACCATGTAATCAATGGTATTACAAATGCCTTAGCCCAATATTCAGGAACTCAGACATAAAATTCAAGTTAAAAAGGAATCAAATTGGCAGTCTGAGCGGTGGAGTAGTCAGTGACTAGATCAAGGTCACTTTGTTACATAGTGACAGCTTCTCATGAGAAGCCATCAAGGCAAAGAAGAATTCTGAGAAGCATCAGATAAGCATAACTTCCTGATACATGTTACTTTAATCTTAAAAACAACTCTCAGTGACACATATTATTAAGGAAAAAAGAATTTATAATTCTCCCAAAAGACTAATTATACAGCAGAGATAGGATTCTGACCACATCTATCTAATTTCAGGCTGCCATACTTATTCAACATCATCACCCTTTTGAAATTTTATTCTCGTCTTCCATTGTATTAGCAAGCTCTCCTAAGTGGTCATCTTCCTCATATTTGATGACTGATGAATCTACTACTTTCCAAAGAAGTTGGATTATTTTGCAGTCCCACCAACTGTGTCCTCTAAGAACTAAAAGTAGACCTACTATTTCATCCTGCAATCCCTCCATTAGGTATTTACCCAAAGGGGGAAAAAATGACATTTTATAAAAACGACACTTGTACTCAAATGTTTACAGCAGCAAAATTCACAATTGCAAAGATGTGGAGGATCAATGAAAAGTGGCATATGTATACCATGGAATATTATTCAGCCATAAAAAAGATGTTGATCTAGTTTGTTGTAACAACCTCGATGGATTTGTCTCCCAAGTAAAGTATTGCAAGAATGGAAAAACGAACACCACAAGTACTAAATACTGAAATGCATTTACAAAAGATGCAAAGCTGGCCTTTTCTAACAGGGCAATGGTGCCGATGAAACAGTTGTCTCTCCACCAAGACAGTTTATCTATGTTTTCTAGATAGTAGCAATAATAATTTCTGGTGAATAATCATTTACAAACCCCTTACTGATTACCAAACAAGAACAGTAAAAAATATACTACTACAGGCTTGACTTACACGTGAAATTGATACCAAGGGGCAAGATTTGAAACAAAATGAAACTTAGGAGATGGTGCAGCAAAGCACCAACTTTCAGAATGGACCTGGAAGACTTATGGCTGAGGTTTGGGTTCTTGCCCAGAGTTGGCATTCCTGTGTTACTACTTGGAAATAAAGGAGCACTTCAAATTGTTTTTAAAAAATTGGATCCTATTGCAGATATTGCATACAATGAATTTCTCACCCAATCATGTAGTATCATTGCTCGCTATTCCATTGCTCTTGGTTCCCAATGTGTTTTCTATAATTGCTGCCCTTACGCTGACTATTAAAGAGAAGCATAGTCAGCATTATTCTTCTTGAATATGAGATCAGAAAATGGACAGAAAGCTGAAATACAGAAAAGGCTGGATACTGTAGGAGGTGCAAGGCTATGTAGGTATTCATGTACCTCATTCAAAGAATAACTTTTCCCTTCACAAGTAGAAAAGAATGCTATGGCAAGAATTTAGAAATTCCCCAAGGCATGATTAACATTATTTGGGGATATTTATTTATATCTCACAACTTTGTGTAGAAACCAGTATTATCCACAGTTAATAGAGGAGGAAAATAAGGGATCACAGAGGTTAGTTAAGTTGACCCATGCCACGAAACTAATAAGACAGAGTGAGGATTCCCAAAAGTAAAGCCTCTGCTCTCAACAGGACAAACTGCCTCTCAATGGACCACTTATGTTGCTCCATTACAGGTATCTTTTAAACACATGCTGAATGCTGTATTCAGATACAAAGCTTTAAATTCAATACAGCCACACCGGAATGGGAAAATTGATTCTTGTACTCAAATCAAAAATCACAGAAGCAAATGGAAGTCAATCTTACCAGATCCTCTGAGATGCCTTTCTTTGATTTCCAAATTGGATTAAGTGCCCCTTCTCCATTTATTCTCTCATCACAGAATTTACCCCTTTATACTAAGGATTATCTGGTATTTTGACTTTCTCATTTTACCACACTTTAAGAAGCTAAAGACCAATGAATTTAGAATATTATTCACCAAGGATATTTTCCAGTGTATGGGCATCATTCTATTAGTGCCTCTTGATTTAACTGGTTGAATTACCACCCCTAAGGTCTGCCATTTTGTCAGCATTTTAGGAATCTTCGATATTTTAATCCATGAGTAGCTAAAGAGGATGTGACATATCAGGCGTCTGGCAATGCAGTAGCCAAATATCCAGGGGCAGCAGTTGTAGCTGCAGTCATCTCTCCATGACACTTTCAAACAAAAAAAATCAGCTCCCAATTCCTCTTCCACGGTTCATCTCTTACCAAAAAGGAAAAAGAGGCAGGGGAAGTTAGGGACAGAAGTCGTCATGCATACTAAGGCCCCGTTCATCACACACCACAGGGTCTTTCTGCACTGCTTGAACAATAGAGAATGGGTACCCTGCACCTGTAGTCATCAGAATAGCTCACATAATCTCTGCACAGGCTCTTGGAAAACCAAGGAAGATACTGAGCCTTGAGGCTCACCATCACATCACAGACAGATGTGAAATATAACTACCAGCCTGCTGAAATAAGTTCATCAGCTCAGAAAAGAACAAACGAGACTTGACAACATTCTTGTCAAGAGAATTGATAGGAAAGGCCAGGGCTTTGCCACATGAGTACACACTGATTGTTGCTCAGGGCTGAGAGGATGATGGGCAAGTGGAGGCTCTTTGCTGGGACTGTTAGCCATGAACATTCAGACAAAGAAAAGGGTGATTAGAGAACAGTAGTGCCCTCTTGGAGGACATCGGACCTGAGAACAAACTCACTTTTTCTGATTTTTGAAGCTGATCTAAAAGGAAGAAGAAAAAGGAAAACCCTGTACATTTTTTTTCTTTCATTTGTGATGATGTTTCAATGCCAAAGATAAAATGTGATGAAAATGCCAAAGAAAAGAACTGTGGAATCTATAGCATTCATTGTGTTTATATAGAGATTATGCTTCTGGTTGTTAACAGCCTCCAGAAGGTAAGCAAGTGCTATATCTGTGCATGTAAAATAGAGGACAGCAGGCACGCTTCCCATTTTTTAGTACAGCAAAATGATTTGGGGGCCGAATATAACTTCCTTTTCCATGTAATAAAAACTTTACAAGAAGTTACTCTCCAAAACAGAGTTTCTTTATTTTTCTCCTTTACTTTCTAAAAAGTTTTCATAACAAAAAGCCACAGGCAAATAGTTGTCACTGCAATGTTTCAACCTAAACCTGTGATGCAATTAAAATCTTAGAAAGGATTAACAGAGATATATTCTTGCCCTTGTCTTTACTTGCTCTGATTATGGCCACAAGTTATCCACAACCTGTATGTACCCCTGCTGAACATACGTACAGGTATTGGAAAACATGTACACATGCACACACACATTATTTCAGGCTCCAAGCTTATTAGAGCTTAGAGCAAAGCATAATGTGTTCCATTTCTCAGGGCTGCAAATAAATCAAGTTGAGAAACAGAGGAAATACAGATATGACTAAATTATTCCAAATGACTCCATTTACAATATTTCCAATATTATTACATCAAGAATGCACCGACTGCATTGGTTAAATGAATTATGGCACAGTCATGCAACGGGCTACTATTAAGGCCATTAATAATGGTGTCTTGGAAGAATATATAATGATTTCCAAAGATGTTCATGACATATTGTTGGAAGAATAAAGAAAACTACAAAACATCTACCATTTATTATTCCCAAATTGAAATTATAAAATACGATTGTTTTACTACTAGTCTTATCTGTATCTAATAGCAACGAGAAAATAGTCTAAAGTCCTAGAAAGTATATATTTTGAAAAAAAGGAAGAATATCTACAAAAATGTTGAATGGTTTTTCTTTTGGTAGTAGAATTTTCTAGTAATAAATTTAGTTTATCTATAAACTGAGTAAGTTAGTAGATCTACAATTGACAAAACAATTAACTCTGAGGGGCTGTATTTTTCCAACGTCAGTGAGTTTGAAGGTTTTTGAAAAATATCCTTGCAACAAATAAGCTGTTATTGGACATTTTTCAAGTTCAGCTATGTTTTAATTAACAGAAATGTCTTACTAATCATATTTGCCTTCAATGGTAGAATGATAAAATATAACCTAGCCAAAGTCCTATTAATTGTTAGCAATACAATAGTTAAATTTGACAACTCAAAACACAGAACTTCTTAAAGTTTAGGGCAATGGGAAACAGAAAAGTATGAGGCAAATGAAAACCAGTAAAAAATTCATCCCCCTATGACCCATTTTTCATGTTTCTGCTTCTCTGTGAATATTTGTGAATTTTTTTAATGAAACTAATTTTATTTTTTTAGTTTTATTTTTTGAAACTAATTTTAAAATTACAAGAAATGCAATATGTAAAAGTAAATTATTTATGGTCTATAATATTTCTTTCATCTTCTTCCATAGGCAGGTTGATTTCTCATCTATTATGATTTTCCATAAACATCATCGTCCACTTGGGAAAACTAGAAATGATTAATACAACTTGAGGGGAACATTATATTCCACCAACTTTCTATTTTTTTTTTTTTCCTTCAATAAACTCAAGTCTGGATTTGAGTTACTGCTCATGCTTATTTGGCACTCAGTGGGCACTAAAAGCAAACTACTTAGTAATGATAAACCATCAAAAATTGCAGGAATGATCGAAGCTGCCGAATTCTGAGCCTTTACTCTGACCTCTTTACTAGTGTATATGTATACTTAAATACATATGTACACATGTGTGTATGCGCATGTATAATCCTCATAATTATGAGGTATTGTTATTCCACAGTAAGGATTTCAAGAAATAAAAAGATGAAGTTGAGACTTAGCCCAAAATGTACATCAACCAGTAACCCAGCAGAAATGCTGGGTTGAATCAACTGCAGGTTTGTCTAACAAAGTCTGTGTATTAATTGCTGATTTTATATTTTACTTCTAGCTAGCTCTTTGAAAACAGAGCCATTTTCAGTCACTATTTCTTCCTCTAAAGTGTCCTTTAAGTTTAATCAATGAGTCTCCCTTAATGTGAAGATTAATTTTCACAGAAGATATGATTGGATGTACACTTAAATTACAAATTGGCCTAAAACTACCAATAAGTTTAAGGATGACCCTAATAACTAATTTTGCTAGGGCTAATCCATCATAACTAGATTCAAAGTAAGTGGGAAAGTCCTGTCTTAGAAATACAATACGTGCCACAAAAGAATACTAGGTGAAGGCACTATAATTAGCTGTTTAATTTGTGTATTTTTATAAGTATTTGCATTTCAGATGCTTCAAATATGTTTGTACCTGTTTCTACTTTGAAGAGACAGGAAAAAAAAAAAAGAAGAAGGATGATACAGGAGGGAAAAAAGGACATAGGCAGACCCTTATATTATTGCTTCCTTTTGCTTACAGCATCCAATTCATTAATTTAAAGTTTCTGAGACGTGATCAGTCTTGATTTTTTTAAATTCAGGTTGTCAAAAGTGAAAAATAAATCAATGTTGATATAACAAAACAAGTCAGAAAATGAGAAAAAAAGTGACATCTTTCAAGATCGACTGTTCCACAGAGTACAGAACAAACTGGCATACTGCAGATCATACATTAACCAGCATATGCACCAAAAACAAAACAAAACAAAACAGGAAAAACAAACCTGACAGTCAATGCATATCAGAGTTAGGAGGCAAAAGAATCGTTTCTCCCTGAAGACTGATATATTGTGATATCTGTGTATGTGGGAATTTCTTACCCACATCCAAAGGTCTTATTTTATTATATGTGAGTTTCTACCATAGTACGTATTTTGTGTATCTCTCTTAGAACAAAAGCCATACCTATAACAGGTCTCATAGAAGCATCTGAATAAAAATTTAAGATACCCAGAAAAGCTGAAAGTACAATTCACTTTTGTCCATTTCTGGATACTTAGCAAAATAATTCAACAGTGGGCATCATGAAAGAGGGACGAGCTTAGAAATTAGATAACACTTCAAAAATGGTCACTTATAAGATGTTTGTTCCAAAGACCATTATTATTTCTTCCCTGTTGCACATACCTTCTTTGCATTCATTCTCTTTTTTGTTGTTTATTCAACAAATCTGTTTCAATCATTTACTATATATTAAACATTTTGATAAACACTAAAGATGCAATGATAAACTAAGATTTTACCTAAAGCACTAAGTAAAATTTTGATGCAAAATGTTGATCTTGTAAGACAATAAATTTGTATCTAAGAAATTTGGGGTCAATAGCTACTAAATTCAAGAAGTAGCAAAACATAAAATGGGAAGTAGCAAACTTAGGAGCAAGAGGAAAGGAGAGGAAAGAATAAGAAATGAGAAATGGAACTCTCTACAGGAAGACATAAGGAGTCTAGGACAGATGGAATTGATTAATAAAAGGATTGGGTATCAGAAACAAAAACAGGAACACAACAGTAGACATGCCTGGAAGATAAATAAAGAGAAAAAAGAATAAGACAAAAAGGAAGAAAAGAGGTATGGTAAATAAGGTAGAAGAAATAAGGGGGAAGGTTGCAAAATAAAGGAAAAGTTGAAGAAAAAGGGAATATGTTTGGGCCTGAAGCATTTTGAAACAAAAAACATCCTACCAAGGTGTTAAACTGGGAAGATTACTGGCCCCAATCCCTAAGGTAAACTACAGATAAATATAGAGGGAAACCCAATTTAAGAAGAAAACAATAAAAAGCTATGCTGGTGGGGAAGAGGTGAGTTAGGGGAATGGGCTCGTTGTTTTGATGGGTTTATCTGAAGTCATGACTTAGGGCTGGGGCAAAGGCGGTCCAATATGGCTATGGGAAGAGAAAAAAGAGGAGTTGTTGGCATTCTTTCTCATTTCTACTCTATCATTGCCTTGGGATGAATAGTACTTGTTTCTACAAGAGCTAATCAAACCTATAGTCCAGATGTCACTAGAAAAAACATCAGGGAGAATAGAAGCCCTATATTAGTAAGAAGTTGAGGGTGGAAAAATGACAGACTGGCTTAGGACAGTAGCTTCCTCAGACGTTTTTAGGGCTGACAGAGTACAAAACAAGATAGCATTCCCATTCCAAAATTATTTCCTTCAAATCCTGCTTCTACTTGTCGGGCTAGAGATAAAGCCTTTACCCAAGGAATAGTTCTTTAGGGTAAGGGGTGCTGAAGGTGGTTTTCCAAGCCAGGTCCCTTGAAGGGAGATTCTCTCCACCCACGTTCATCTGGCTGAAAACTAAGCTAAGCCCCTAGCTTTCTACACACACATTGTCTGACCCCGTGGACAATGATAAGCACAGGAGAAAATGAGCTTATAGACAAAATAAAAGCCATGAACTGTATTAGAGATTCCATCAAAGTCTAAAATTAGAATATGTCCACAAAAATGTAAAAGTCTTAATAAGCATACTAAAATAATTTAAGATGACATTAGAATTATGAAAAAGTAAAATATATTTTTAAAAGAAAAATGTAGAAGGATTTAATATTTAAAATCATTGAAACAGGCTCGGTGCCTGTGGCTCAAGTGGCTAAGGAGCTAGCCACATACACCTGAGCTGGCGGGTTCGAATGCAACCCGGCCTGCCAAACAACAATGATGGCTGCAACCAAGAAATAGCCGGGCATTGTGGCGGGCGCCTGAAGTCCCAGCTACTTGGGAGGTGGAGGCAGGAGACTTGCTTGAGCCCAGGAGTTGGAGGTTGCTGTGAGCCGTGATGCCATAGCACTCTACCTAGGGCGACAGCTTGAGGCTCTATCTCAAAAATAAATAAATAAATAATAAAATCATTGAAACAATAGATAGGATAAATAGTAAAATGTTACAAATAAAGGACAAATAGACAGTTTGAGATAAAAGTTATAGGACTCTACAAAAAAGAAAAAAGTGAAGGAAAAAGAAATAGATGAGATAAAAATGAAGTTAAAAGATGAGAAAAGGGGCAGCGCCTGTGGTTCAGTGAGCAGGGCGCCGGCCTCATATACCGAGGGTGGCGGGTTCAAACCCAGCCCTGGCCAAACTGCAACAAAAAAATAGCCGGGCGTTGTGGCGGGCGCCTGTAGTCCCAGCTACTGGGGAGGCTGAGGCAGGAGAATCGCCTAAGCCCAGGAGTTGGAGGTTGCTGTGAGCTGTGTGACGCCACGGCACTCTACTGAGGGCAATAAAGTGAGACTCTGTCTCTACAAAAAAAAAAAAAAAAAGATGAGAAAAATAGACTAACAGTGCAAGTATTTAGAAGACAGGAGTTTCAGAAAGAAAGAATATAAAAGTAGAGAGGAGACAATATTTGAAAAAATAATGTGTCTCCCATGATTAAAAAATATGAAAAATAGACTTAATGGGCATATATAGTATGAGAGAATTAAAATAATTCATAACTATAATAAAGAAAATTTAAGACCATTAATTACAAAATTTAGAATGATCCCAATGAGTTTATGAATGAAAGAGCAAAGCACATAGAAAGAAGTCAGAACCTCTGTATACAAAAAGAAAATGGGTAATATTTTCAGAATGTTGAAAATGAAGAACTTTGAACCAGTAATTTTATATTTTGTCAAACTATCATTCAAATAGGGGCACAGAAAAGTCCATTTGTAAGCCTTAGGTATTTATCAAGGAGAAAAAGTAAATGGAAATGCTTCAGGAAATATATATAAAGTAAAAGTGAATAAACACCTAGGTAATGTGTGTTGTGAAATTTTTTCAAATTAGCAAGAACAAAAGACAGAAAAACAAAAAAGATAATTATAAAAACTCCAAATTAAAAAACAAGTATCAGCACAATGGGATGGAAAAAAAGAAATGTGAGAGTAAAATTATGTCCCATTGCTTGGCAGTTATATATTTCAATATTTTTATAAATATGAAAATAATGTAAAAGAAATAAAGAGGGCTACTTTCTCTAAAGGTTGTCTAGGTAAGGTGAATAGATGTTCCCATGAGAACTACCAGAGAACTTGGGGAAAAAAAAAAAACAAAACATTAAATGATTTAAAAGATAAGGCTGTGGTCAAAAAGCAGTTAGCAAATAAAGACCAAGATCTGATCTGGGAGAAGGAAACTGGGCATTTGACACCATTTTTTAACCTGGCAGTGTCTGCCAACTTGAGAACATGGAAGTGGAAGGGTGAGACTCTCAGTAGAGTACTCAAAAAATCTTGGGGCTAGGAACCAAAGAGTAAAGAGTCCAGAGCCCACCAAGAAAAGTGAGATGGCTAGGAAAATCCTATGTTTTGATTGGTAACCAAGAAAACTTAACATTTTAAGAGAACAGAAGTCTAAGAGTGAGCTGAAACAGACTGGGCCAACGAAGAACCAAGCCTAAAAAATAATAATTTCAATTCTTACTTGAAATAAAGTAATACATACTTGAAATATGTCTAATTTTTAGTCTTCCTTACTTCTGGCCAAAACAAACTTAACATATATTGATGAAAGATAAAAATCAATCAAGATATTGAGTTTTCTTTACAATTTGTTTACATACAATATCCAGAAAACAATATTAAAAAATCAAGCATATATAGTTAGAGCTCAAAATGATCATAAACCAAGAGGAAAAACAGAAAATTTTTTAAAGTATCATTTAGGGGGGATCCTATAGTATTATTAGATGCAGGATTATTAAAAGAATAAATGTAAAAGAATATAGTGTATGTAAGGCAATAATAGTAATTTTGTGAGTAAAAAAATTAATTTTAAAAATTGACATTACCAGAAAAGAAACCTGCAATAGGACAAGTTATAACAATCTCACATCCTAGAATTTCCTGTGGAAGTGTAAAACTATAAATTTTTATTAAAATTTAATAAAGTAAGTATACAGGCTGTAAAGCAATTTCTGAAAAAATAGAGTACTAATTACAGAAACCATTAGGCAAAAGAAATCTAATATGGTTGCATATTTTATATATATAATTATATAAAATGTACATAATTATAAACTATATAATGCATAGTAGGGTATAATATATACACTATGAGTAAGAAGTAATCATTAAGGTAAAAATTACCACAGGAGATTAAGTCAAAAACTTCACAAGATATAAAAATCCAGAATATAGGAAAGAATCCTATATAGGTAAAGAATTATATTGAAAGAATGTAGTCTTTCAATATAATAGGCAAAATAAACATGCAATGTGTAAATACAAAATCTAATCCAGAGACACACAAAATGAAAAATATGGAACATGAATTGTGTAAATACACAATCACAATTGGTGATTTAAAATCACATGTGTCAATAATTGCTACTATAAGGAGATAAAAATTCAGGATGATAAAAAATTTAAATGATCTAATTAACAAAATTAATCTAATTGATAAAAGTAAAACACTGTACCTAACATCTACAGAATAAATATTCTTTTCCCAAAAGTACAATGATCATTTAAGAAAATTAACCATATTTCTGGCCCATAAAGCAAACCTCAATAATATTTAAAAAATGAAATAATTCAGATTTTATTCTTTCTACAGTAGAAACAAACCTAGAAATCAATGTCAGAAATTAACTCAAAAATTCCTATTTGCTTAAAAGTTAAAAATGTATTTTTAAATAACCAAAAGGTCAAAGAAGAAATCACAATGGAAATTAGAAAAAAAATTTAAGTGAACAAAAATAAAAATGTGACACGTGAAAATTTTTGAGATCAAATTATAGCCATGCTTAAACATTTAGAACTTTAGATATATATATGTATTAGTTTCTGAAAAACATCTGTACTGGACTTAAGAAAGTTTGCTTCTGTTAGTGTGCTAACAGTTTTTTGTAATTTATAATTAAAATGAGTACATATTAATTGTATTATCTTTATAGGGTAATGTGCTATTTTGATATATGCATATAATATATATTAATCAAAGCAGGGTAACCAGATTATCCTTCACCTCAACCATTTGTCGTCACCTTTGTGCAAGCAGATTTTTAAAGGAAGCATTGTCAAGTGTTAACATTTCCCAGCACCTATATACATACTTATATTTTTCACCATTGATATACTAACAGGTTGCTTGACGGGGGCCATCTTTTGTATTCCTGGGGTAAACACTAAATGGTCAAAATGTAATAATATTTGATGCATTGTTGTGTTTGTCATTGTTTATTTCAAATTTCCCATAAGTGAGACTGACCTACAATATTGTTTTTCCTATGTGTATTTTCTTTATTAATATTTTGCTAGTTTTTTATTACGATGATAATGTTTCTTAGAATAACTTAGGAGATTTCTTATCTTTTTCTATTCTCGGAAGTATTGCAGTCTCTTGTCTTAGGGCTTATTATGCTTTTCCGGCCAGCTGCCTTTGGGAATAGGGAAGGGTGACTCATGTCAAGCATCATTATATATCCAAACCTGTTTGTTAACACTGTTCTATTGGTCTATTTGTATATTCTTATGTAATTACATATATTGATGTAAGATATCCAACTAGTGTAGAGTCTTCTAATCCATGAACATGGTATAAAAACATAGTATCTTTCCAAATATTTGGAATTTTCCATTATCTTTTAGTCATTTCTATTTTAATTCTTCTGTGGCAAATTCTTCATATCCTATAAGTTCCAGTCCTTTGAAATTAGACTTGCTTTGTTGCTTCACATATGATCTAATTATAAAATGTTCCAATTATGCTATAAAGAGCATATGTTCTATACTATTTGACTAGTGCTTTATATATGATATATAATACAACTATATATATTTTGATATTCACAATTTTTAAAGTTTCTTTATATTTATATTTTTCCATGATTATTCTTTTAGTTATATCTACATACTACAATATGTTATAATACCATCAGCTTCATATGATTTTCAAATATTACTTATCCTTCCTAATTTTTATCTGTATATTATTAGTGTGTGCAAATAAAAATTACTGACTACTTTTTCCTTTATGCTCTACCAATATTTGTCCTATATATTTTGAGATTATTGATTGTTGAAGTAGAAAGAGCCAAAAGTCAGTGACACTTTTTTAAAATCTGGGCTGATAATTTTTAGTTTTAAATGAAACATTTTATTTTACATGTACTTATTAATATATTTTTGGTTAAATTTCCCATTTCACCATTTGTCCCATTAGTTTTCCTCATTTTATTTCTTTCCATCTTTGCTATTCTTTTAATTTTTACCTGCTACTAGTCTGTGTGTGTGAGAGTGGGGTGAGGACTGGATTTGTGTGTGTGCTAGGGTACCCTCAAGATTACAGCATGAATTCCTAACTTTATTGTGTTTAATATAAACAGCACAAAAATAACGATTTATTTTTATTTACCTGAGAGTGCTGAACTTTATCTATGGTATTTTTAGTGTGGGAAATCTTAGCATTGTTTTGCTTTTAGTTTGTCTTTTCCTTTATTCTTACTCAGTAAACATTAAATAATTAAAACCAAATATTTCTCGTTTATAAAACAACTAAATATTTACATTCAAATGTTTAAAAATATGTTTGGAAAATTATTAGAAATGTCAAAAATGTATAACTATAGAATGGAATGTTACATGGATGTTAATATTATGGGTTCTAATTAACATAAGAAACATTTTATAACAGGAAATAAACATAGAGAATACATATACATACACTACACTTATGTACATTTTTATAATAAATTGAGGATTAAAAATAAAAACAAAAAATGTCCACAATTATTATGTCTGCAAAATGTATACATTCTTTTTCAAACTTTTCTGTATTTTTCAATAGGGGAATATTAAACTAATATATTACATATATAATATAATTGTAAATTAATATATTATTAATAATATATTATATATTAATTGTATGTGAACATATTGCTAACTTTACATAATATGTAATTTATATATATTGTTACAATGTAATAGCGTATGTGTGTACACTATACACGCACACACACTCAGTATAGAGGCAGGATTTATTTCCAGGCAATAAATAGGGCTAAATTTACCAAATATTTCTAAATTAGCAATATTGTAGATTTTAAACTTTGCCCTTTTCACCCTCAAATTCATGAGGTTAAGAGTGTGGAGAATAGCCCCAATTCAATCTCACAGACAGTTAGAACTTCTGCAGAAACATCTTTGTATAGTCATTACAGCCCAGCCCAATTTCTTTTCAAAAGATCAAAAGCATTTCTTCTCCCTGAAAATCTTTCTAAAAGAAATTGGGCATTTGTTGCCAGGCCTTTTTCCTCAGTGGTACTAAGAATGATACCTTATGTAACAGAGTTCATTCAGCAGCCCCAGCAAGGGGAAGCAGCCCTGGAACTAGCAGGCAGATGTGAAATTTACACAAGAGATTTCATTGCCTTCTGAACCCATGAGAAAGCTTTAGGCACATATAAGATTATAAGAAAAAAACCCATACAAAATAAAGTATCTACCTTTATATTCTACAGAAGTATAAGAACATCAGTTAAGAAATAAATTGCTTTGGTTTATAATGCCTAAAATGTAAAATAACCAAACAATTATTCCTACACAATCATTAAAGCTATGTCCAGATACATATTCTTACTCTTGGAAATCTAAAGCTATATGCAAAGGGTTATACATTGTTACTTTTACACTTTTCTCTAAACAAATTTTAGAAATCTCTATATAATTCAAAACTGACAACACAAACTTTCTCTCACAGATTGTACAATAGCTTCACAGATCTTCAACTTCCAAATTCACAGAACCTGCACTAAGTTAGGTAGATACGACAGATACACCTGTGACCCTCCATAACAAGCCTCCCTCACCCAAAACAGAGCCAAGGAAAGTATCATTTTGACCCTATAATTGTGCATGCCAGTCTCTAGACAAATATATTTCTAACGTAACTAATTTTAAGACAAAAAAGCATCTGTTTAGAATCAAAGAAAAGCAAGACAAGAAGCAATAATCAAAATAAGCTCAGCAAAAAATCATTTGGAGATAATTTAGTCAATTTGAGCTTGTATTTTCTTTAACCTAGATTTTTTTTTTTTGTACAGACAGAGTTTCACTTTATTGCCCTTGGTAGAGTGCCGTGGCATCACACAGCTCACAGCAACCTCCAACTCCTGGGCTTAGGCGATTCTTCTGCCTCAGCCTCCCGAGTAGCTGGGACTACAGGCCCCCGCCACAACGCCCGGCTATTTTTTTGCTGCAGTTTGGCTGGGGCCGGGTTTGAACCCTCCACCCTCGGTATATGGGGCCGGCGCCCTACTCATTGAGCCACAGGCGCCGCCCTTTAACCTAGATTTTATAGCTGGACATTCCATTTACTCTCCTAGAGTAAGAACAGGGCTAGATTTAAAACCTAATTTGAAAATGATCCACTCTTCTGGAATAAATATATCATGTATTTCCATGAAAACATGGAAATATATAAAATTCAGGTGGGTATAAGTTTAGAAAGGGTATTACTAAACACTGAGAGCTAACAAATAACTATTTTAGAAGAATAAACTTGCACTCCTACAATGGATAAAAAAATCAAATTATAAAATACATAAAGCATTAAAGGAAGTATAGATCATTAGTTTTATAAATATGATGTAGAAAAGGCATATCTAAGCATCACATTAAATATTTAATGTAAAGAAAAAAACTGATGAGTTTGACTCATAAAAAATCATTCTCTTGGACAAAATCTCCATCCTAAATAAGTTTACTTAGTAAGTTACCTAATAAGGTATTTAGCTAGAAATGTCTTTGTATCAAATAATATTTGAGATTATTTAAAAAGGCATATATACCTATTTAACTATTTTTAAAAAAACATATACATAAGAAAATTATAGAAATAAAAAACAAGATTTGAATGTGTGGTGATTTAAGTAAAGTTATAAAACCACACCAAAAGGTGCTGATTCAATACGGATGAGGTGCCTTCTTCTGTCCTAAGCTCTCTTCCACCCGAAGGTTCACATCTATATTAGAGTTTATATTTTAAATGGTCCCAAATCTCTCCTGTGATTTAATAGAACTCCCACTAATAAAAGGTCCAAGATGACACATACCTAAAATACATGTCTACATCCTTATGATGAATTCAATTTTGGTTAATAAGGTAAGACTCTTTTAAAACATGTTTCATTGGGATTTAGAACTATATGGATTCTTTCTAAACTAATATCCATTGGAGGAAAGTGAAAAGTGCTTATAATATACTTAGAGAAAAATATATGAATATTTTCCACTGTGTAGAGTAAGAAAAGCTGATGTGATAGGCCAGAATAGTTTTCAGTGCATGCGTCAGTTGTTTTCAAATAACTGGACAGTTCTCAAATACTGCAAAGTTCCCCAAAAGTTCTGGATATTTTTTTCTAAGTATATATTTTCATTATAAAACAGCATAAATACCTTGTGTAAGAAGGGGAAAAATGAGGAGAAATTATATAGAAAATTCCACAACATGAACAAAGCAAGGTCAAACATTTCATTTATTTTCATGTAATATTTGTCTCCTTAGTATCTGCTTTAAGAATTTTAATATCCACTCTGCAATCTTGTTTATAGTCTCCTCCATGAGAAAAAGGATTTTCTAATCTAGCACTAGCTCTATCACAGTGATCATCAATTCTAAATCATAAAAAGTCCAAGGTAATAAGGTTTACCCTATCATAAAGAAAATCTCAGGTCCCCAAAGTATAATACTTTTGATAGGAAATGACTCTTAAAATATGCTTAACTCCTGATATAAGGATTCAAATAGTTAACAAAAATATAATTAAGGACTCTACTACATGGCTCTTTTCTTTTCTTTTTTTTTTTTTTTCTTGCCCTTGGTAGAGTCCTGCGGCAGCTCACAGCAACCTCCCACTCCTGGGCTTAGGTGATTCTCTTGCCTCAGCCACCTGAGTAGCTGGGACTACAGGTTCCCACCACAATGCCCAGCTATTTTCTTTTGCAGTTTGGTTTGGGTATACGGGGCTGGTGCCCTACCCACCTTGCCACAGGTGCCACCCAATGGCTCTTTTCTTTGCATCTTAGTGCTATCTGACTATTTTTTAAAAGAACTTAATTCTTATCAGGCAGCTTCATAGATAAGTAATTTGTCCAGGGCCAATCCAAAAAAGAATTGTTTTTTTTTTTTTTTTTTTTTTTACATTCAGTTTCTCTTTTTCCGTTTCACTAGTTTCTTTGGTGATGCAACATATGAAGAAAATAAACCTTCTGAAAATTTATATGGGCTGAAAAAGCAAAGGTACTTATTTACAAGTCTTCTGAAATGTTTGGGCACTTAAACAGATTTCAGTCATCTGCATGTGAGATCTGCACAGAACTAGTAGTGACATTTTACAAATGCAACATGGTCCAAATGTTATAAAAACTGATGGTAAGGATGTGTTAGTAAAAGATTCAACTGGGTGTGAGTGAAATAACGTGTTCTCTTCCCACATAAAAAATTAGTTCTATTCTCCAGTACATGAGGAACTATATGCAGTTTGATTTTGAGAAAATGCATATTTCTTATAAAATTGCTATTGTCTTCTACCTTTCCATCGCAATTTCACGTGAATACATATGGGAAGTGCATAAATTAATTTGAAGTTAGACTCCCTCAAATTTTACATAAGTAATTTCCTAGGGCTACCAAACAGCTTATTGTAAAATTTGATGTCATAACTTAGAAACATCAACCCTGATTGTAGTGAAGATTCGACCAACTGAACACCCAAAGACTAAACTAGAACGCAAAAACAGGTATAAATAGGCAAATCAGAGATGTCCTCACTGACACCTCCTCAAAATTCTTCATTCATAATCACTGGGAACCTGGAACCCAGGGTCCAGAGAAGTCCTGGTAAATGCTTTACCTACAGTTCACAAAGACTTGCTGGGAAAAACACAAGGTACAGTGTATCAGTGGCTTCACAGGAGTTAACAGTCCCAGTTCCATCTGATTATACAAATGATCTTGAATTAGTCCTTCTACTTGTGAGCTGCGGTTTTGCAAAAAAAATTACTAAAGCAAAAAGAAAAAAATTACTAAAGCAATATAGATTCGGGAACCATTCAAGTAAAATAAAAAAAAATCAACAACTATTAAGTGCATCAAGGCTCTGAAAAGTGAAAGATCTGTGACTTCAAATGCCTTTCTGGATGACCTTTCTCGAGTAGGAGATAGAGCTGCATATTCTGATTTATGAGGAGCACTTGAAGTGAAATTGCCAATATTTTCCGAGGGGTTGTGGCAGTTAACTGTCTATCAAATCCGAGTAGGTAAAAACCTTCCCAGAAATTCCTCTCACGGTACTTCTTATATTTACCCAGTTTCTGTTTTTCATTTTTCCTGTTTTTCTTTCTTCTTTAAAAACCATTTTTTTCTTCAACATTATCATGCTCTCCAACTCTTCCCATGAAGAAATAAAGGGTCTACCAAATTCCACCTCTGCTGTCCAGTCAGACTTTGCACCCCTCACCCTGATTTTCCCCATGTTCTGAGGGGTTGATTGTTCCATTCCTGGCCCCTGTGAGATGACAAGGAGAGTGGGAAACGAGTGCAGTGGAGGGAAGGAATCCTCCTGTGTTTGCCCCCACCTCAAGTAGTCTCAGTATTTTCCTGACATTTCACAGTGTAACTCTTCTTGACAAGCAACCCTCACCTCAAAACAAAAACAAAAACAAATCACAACAACTCCCCGTGTGAAGCAGTCACCTGCTCAGAGCTTGCAGAATTATTTGTGACAGAAATGAAAAAACCAACTATCCAATTTACTGTTTTTCATTCACAGAGACTCTGTGGGCAGCAGTGTGTCTCAGAATATGCTTCAGAAAATATGAAGATAATTTTCTCACATTTCAAACCATCAATTAGCTCCTCTTTCAAAATAGATTTTCATGCCCTCCAAAAAAAAGTCAATACCCATTTACTTTGATCTCTTTAAAACTGTCCTTCCTCTTTAGCTAGAAAGTCTTCCCTTGATGTTAAGTATCTGCCAACTTGGATAGCTAAAGACCCAAAGCTGGCAGAGACACATCATTGTCATCCCTACATTTCGCTTTCCCAGGACCCAGCATAGGAAAAAAATAAGGACTAAAAAACCTATTTTCACATGCAACTGACACTAGCTTGGTTGCTGAGATTAGCTCGTGAGGGTGGGGGAAACGTGTACCAGTTCCCTTTCATATATGTATCCTTTTTATCCTCTTCCATCTGCAACTGAATGGGTAGAAAATGTGATGGGTTGGAGAAATCTGTTCATTCTGGTAAAACTGTCTGGAGGTGTCAAGGCTAAGAATAGTCATAGGCTGACATTAAATAGTAGGGACACATGCTGAGCTGGCTCACCCAAAGCTGGTGTCTACAGCAGCACACTAAATTAGAACTTAGATGTGAGACCTTTTTTAGAATATTCTTCAGTCTGATTACTCAAGGACATTTCAGTTTAGAGACACAATGTGGCCCTTGGGGGCCCATGGTCCAGACTGATTCAAGTGCTCTTAAAAACAATCTTTAAACTAGAACATAGAGGAGGCAACTATCATAGTCTTCCCTGTATTATTCAGGAGGGGACTTTTACTGGAATGCAGAGATAAAATCCACATAGGGCAAGCAGGTTAAGCAGTAAAGCTAATCTAGAAGACAGCGTAATGCCTTCTGAGGTTATGAAGCAATTCTGTCCTTTGAAGCTTTCCAGCTTGCAAATTTGTCTCTCTAGGAGCTTAGCTGATTCAAATCTTGGCAACATCCATATTCAGCCTAGATTGAATGTATGTCTAAATCTGTGTCACCATAAATGTCACAATCATGGCAAAAATATCCATTTCCTTTGGAAGCCATATTTCACTTTCAGTCATTGCTCCTTTAAATGAATTGCACCTGTTTAGACTTAGATGCCCCAGTGGTTAAACCAGTAGACAGATAAACAATCATGTTACTCTTTACATTGTATTTGGGAAACAATTTTGTCTATGGATAGACCTGTTCTTCCACTCTGGAGATTTTTCTGAGTTCTCTATAAAAAAAAAAAAAAAGTTCTTTCCCATACCTTCACTTTTTACCAAACTGCTCTTTAAGACTGTTTTCTTTTACAAACTATCAAACAAGTCTGTTCAAAGAGATGTGTTAATTCACAGACTTATGGGGCAAGAAGCCTTAGGCTTGAGAGCTCACGTGGCACATTCAAGTACATAACCTTGCCTCCAGGCAGGGCCCTGCCAAAAACCTATCAAGAGAAGGGAAAGTGTAACTCGTCTTCTAGAGCTGGAGGAAAGACATTTTCAGCAATTCCAATGTTTAGACACCGCATGCTGCCTGTGTGTGTGCCTAAAAGGGATTCCTCCCATCTTGTTATTTAAAACCCTCTTTACATTTTGTTCACCATGAAGTTGGAACACATTTGCTAACAAATATCTGATAAACATGCTATTTCACAGACATTAGGTCAAACAACTCCCATTCCTTTTTAATTTTCCTCACAGCCATATGTATCGTCATTTCAATCAACTTTGCTGCTCCATGCCCTTTGATTTCTATGCCAAGAACTAGAGAAAATACATTCCTCTAAGCAAATATACTACATTCTCGGTTCATCTATTTGTTTAACAAATATTCACAGAAAGCTCCTGTGAATTGGACTAGTTCCAGGAACTGGTATTAAAACAGTAAATAAAACAGATTAAAAATCCCTGCCTTTTTGAAATGTATAGTCAATCTAGTGAGTGTTAATAGATAAGCCACAAAGTATGAAAAGAAAAGAAAAAATACATAGATTGTTTCTTTTAATTGAGAAGAGAAAGCCAATAAAACATACAAATTTAGGAGACAAAATGAGGAGTTTGGGTGTGGACATACTGTATAGTCTAAGAGATTTTTTATATTTCCATTACAAGTAGGCAGTTGGATATAGCTTTCAAGAGTTGAGAGGAGAAATATGAATTCTGGAGGCACCTGTTGACTCCAATTTCACTTTGGATTAACTTGCCTGTGTCATATATTTTGCAATGTGATAGCAGTCATTTCCATTTCAACCAATCTCCTTATCCCATACTTCTCAATCTTTTGATTGCAGCAATTGCTTTATCAATTTTTCTTCTAATTTTTTGAATACAATTTGAGAAGTATCTACCTCATTATATTTAATTTTAAACTTAATGGGAAATTTTACTTTCTTCTCTCAGTCCATGTTTTTACCAAAAGGTATTATGTGTCAACTTTGTGTCTTGCATTGTGTTAGGCATGTCCCACATATCAAGTCATTTAATTATCCAGAACCCTGACAAAAAGATATTACTATGATCTATGTTTGCTGCTGAAGGAACTGAAAAAGAGACAGCCAGCAAGTTGGCTCAAGTGAAACAGCCCATGTCTTAAACATAATCTTACATCCGACCTGCAACTCACTGATCTGTGAATATGTTACCTGACACCAGGTAATTTCAGTTCTTTGAAATATAATATTGCAAGTCTACAAATATCCATTTGGGATCCTTGAATGTGATTCAAGCAAGCATCTCTAAAACTATGCTCAAGACAAGCAGGCATCTAAGTATGGCTTTCATTGATGTTTCCTGAAATTAGGAGGGGTTAAAATAAGGCATTACTAAGTGTTTTTGCAGAATTATCTCATTTAGACAACACATCACATCTGAAACAGATTTTCTGAAGCTTCACATGAATAGAATGGCCAGCCCAATTCATTAGAAAATGTGAAATCTTAGATTTGACTTATGGAATGTCTGTGACCACGGTGTCATATTTTCTCCACCAAGATAAGCTGCTGCACCAGTGACATAACAGTGGGTCTTGTTATGCTTCCACTGGAAGAATCTAAAAATTATGGGCAGTTGACTACGAAAATTCAATGTTTTCCCCTGTTCCATCACAAATTTGTAAGTAGATAGCGCCATTTCTCTAGGAATGATAGAAAATAGCTATCACTTATTGAGAAGGTAAGGTATGTACTAAACTGAAAAGAAATCTACACTGAAGAGCAATTACACCCAAGGGTTGTACATAACATTAAAGGCTGGACTCAGAATAAACACAGGTGTTTTGCCTCAAATCCTGTTTTCTATGCTGCTATAGATATGTAAAAGCAACGTAACTCAGGTTATGCAATGAGACAGAACACTTTGGAAACTAAATTAACCTTATCTTCTCAAAGTCAGCATTAGACTTCCTGCTCCTTGCCTATTTCAGCCCTGTAAGAAACCTGGAAAACAGACTCTTTTCTAAAATAGATTAATTTGTAAAATTTATCCCATATAACCAATTTTTTTTGAGAATAAATAACTATTTCTTCTTCTCCTACCCCTTACATGTTTTTTTCTAAAATAAGTGCACTTATTATGCAATTCCCCTAAATTAATTATAATGTTTAGAATGAGTCTATCGCTTGGCTTCACACTGTGAGGACACCTTCCAGGTTTGTTTAGGAGGTCATTTTGAAATTTCAGTAGCTAATCCCCTCGGATGTTTTCTAAGGCATACCTGCCTTGTGATGAATTTTTCCCTGTCATGAATAGCATCTCAGAATATGGAAAGGTTGAGTCTAATATAGCCTCATTTCAAGATACAGAAACAGTTGCATTGAGACTGAACTTTCATATGATAACTAGGATCAAAATTTTTTTCCCCAAACTATCAGATAGCAAAAATGAAATTGTGGGAACAAAGTCTCTTCTAGAGAAAAGAAGTTATAAAAGTACCTTATAATAATTTACAGTGATTTATAGTTTTAAGTATTTTTGTTAAACATTCAAATATTTGGTCCTGAAAATAATATAATGGGGTAGGCAAGTGAGATACTATTAGGTGAGAAACTATAGATGAGGAAACTGAAGCTAGAAGAGATCAAGTCCTCCATCAAGAAGCAGACTGAAAGATGGGATTAGAACTTCATGGGATTTACTGGCAGAAGACAGCAAGAGATGGGAGAAAAGCCTTGGGACTACAATGCAAGTGTGACACTTATGGAAAGAGAGAATGAAGGAAAGAGGATAGAGTGGAAAGACGCTTGGGCTACAGCACAATTGGAAGAAAGTTTCTGCCAGATTAGAGGCATCTTCAATTTAAAGATCTTCATCAAATGACCAAGTCCATTGTCCTTCCTGAAATGGTCTTGCCTTATCACCCTCCATGCTTCATCATGGGCTGAGCTAAACCCACTTTGAAGCACGGCCCCCAAGTGAACATAGTGGTGTTTTCAGAGGGGTAGCAGCTGGGAATGTCAGTCAGTCATCCCCCTTAAAACAGGAGACCTGAGCAGCATGTTTTCAACTGCCACAAGTCTCTTATGATCATCCACACGACAACTAAAAATGGTGAGTCCTGAAGTCTACTGATGTTGAATAGGAGATTGTATCCAGTCTTTCATGGGAATGATATAAGAGACATACAAGTATTTTGCAAGTAGGATCATGATCATTGAATAAAGTTGTATAGAATAAATTGTCAGATGTTATTCTTTTATATAAAAGCCAAATTTATAAGGATTATACACAGAAACACTAAGTTGTACAGCACATCTGCTCAAATGTTACATATTCAACTATCCTGAATAAAGTGGGGGAGAAAAAAATCAACTCCCGAAATTTTTGCAAGAAGACTCCCCATAAATTGGTTTTTCCACTAATTGCCTCTCGGTATATATTGTGATAAAAATATTTTTAAACCTCTCTAGGTGAAATTTTGATAGGTGCAAACAGCACAGAGAAATTAACAATAGATCTTGAGACTCCTAATAGGATGATGCCCAATTATACCAAACCTTCAAATTTTCCATCTCCAAATGTAATCATATGATTTTGTGAGGAAAAACTAAGGTTAACCTTTTATTCACTTTTATGTTATCATTACTATCAAAACCACCCCATAGTAGAGAATGGTATCACAATTATATTCTTAGGATAACATTCAAAATAATATGCACAGATAGAATGACAGCTGGATGGACAGAGTATGCAAGACGGTATATTAGTATATTTCTAACACCCTAATTAATTACCAAGCTTTTGAAAATGTTGACTCATATTACATGTGACTAAAAGATAAACATGAATGATGTACTAAATGTACCTTCCGTGTTACATAAACTTTATTCTTTGCACTAACCTTGAAATTGTGTTGTCTCAACATGTCCAAACATAGTACACTATTAAAATTTCATCTACTACACAAAATGGACCAACTATATCATAACTCTTGTATAAACTGTAATACAGTAGTTTTAATTTTTTAGAGTTGGAATAGCACAATGTAAATAATCTTGTTTTATATGCTATAGTATTTTATAGTTTATGCATCAGTATCTTTATTAAAAGACTATAAACCGCTAGATCTTAGTCCTTCCTATAAAGTCCCCAAAGGGGAGACCCATATCTTGTACATAAAAGACATAAATATATATTCATCATTTCAATTATAACATAACATAACATAAAAAATTGAAAGAGAAAGCTAATATACTGAAGAAAATGAAAAAAAAAAATGTGGGTTCCTTGGTTCCTTTTTGACAAATATAAAGCCACTGTTATGTCTTAATATAGCCATACAAAGGTTTCATTATTTCTGTCTGTCACCAAAAAGCATTCATTTATAGAGCATTAAGCTTGTCTGAGTATTATGTTATAAAACTAGAGACATAGTATAGGAAATTGCTGTGGCCTGCATTCCAGTAATATTTTTATAGAAGAACAAAGCAACCTTGTCATCAGGGAAAAATCAAATCACAAACCTTTCTGGAAATAAAAAGGATGAAAATACTTTATTTTAATACTTGAAGCAACATGAGTCGGTGCAGTTATAAGTTTACATATGCCAAACCTGTTTGTATGGAGAACAGATTGTTATATGGTGAAAACATCTTGTTACACAGTATAGAAGAAGCAGAGATGAGTAAGGCAGATCTACCGATCATTATTCACCGACATGATCTCCCACAGGTCTTTTGATCTCTCAGGTCCAATCTCCTTTCCACAGATGCCTAGATCATAGAGTTTTGATATGGAATAAACAGGATGTTACATATTAAACTCATGTAAGCTCTATACTAGAATATTCATAAACTATTATTATACCATGTTTATAAATCACAAATAAATCCATAGATGTATAGTACTCATGGAAAATTAAAACATAGCCATCGCAGGAGTATATGTGCATTCCACAAGTAGCACCACGTACTAACAGATTGCTGTCACATTGAGTTTGTATCTGTAAGCATTAGTGCCATTTCCCCATACCTGGTAAGCAATCTTCTGTTATTACTTTGCAACATATCATTTATGTCTCTCTCTTTACGGACATAAGACCATTATCTTGCCATTCAGCAATGACAGATGATTCATCCAAGATTCCAAATGACACCTTCTTACAATAAGAGGCGAAAAACAACAAAAAAATTTTACAGGATATATTTTACATGTGCCTTAGATTCGGTTCTAGAGAAAAAGTCACAAAATATATTTGGTAGCACAGAACATCAGAAATTCATTAAATCCTTTCAAAGGGTAGAGGACATGAGACATTTCATCATCAAATCCTTGTAAATTTTAACACTAGACACTGTTCTATGTGGAGAATAGAAAATGGTGTCAGCTTGGCATTGGAGATGGGAGCGAGGCAGGGAGTTGAGAATCTTCATAAATTTACTCACATACAAAATACACTCATGTTTTTCCAGTTGTCATGTAGGCAGGATTTGAATGACAAAGATGCAAAAAGAGTTTTTCTGTAACATCTGATATTGATGGTCTTGCTTTCTGTTTCAAGTCAGGAAGTTTTTGATTTCTAAATTTATATATGACTATTTTATTATCAATTATATTTAACTGGTATTGAAACTTACTATCTACTAACTATTGATATAATCTCACTTAATCATTAAAGCAATCCTATATAGCAAGTAGATGTGGGCAATTCATGTTCGGTCATGTAGAGAATAACAGAAGACCGTGGATTTGAATCTGAGAGTATTTAAATCCAAAGCCTCTGATCTTTAATTGCCACTTCATTTGTTCTGTCAAGTCAAAATGAAAAGATTAAGTCATACAAAGTCAGGAAATTAATCAACATAGAAGGGTACAACTATCAAATCCCCTTTATTTTGAAGAGTTTCTTGGTGCCTATTATAAATATTATAATTGCCATTGTAATTGCCATTGTAAATATTGACCTAATACATATTCTTAAAATCTGTGAATACCAAGGCACTGTCCATAAGGACATTTAATGTATGCAGAAAGACACACATGTGAAAAAAATACAATACAATGACACTTACAATGAAGGAAGCATACTCCAGTTACTATTAGTGCACAGAGATGGCCTGACTGCCTGATGGGGTGCAGAAAGACTTCCTTGGGAAAATCAACACAGGAAACAATTTTGAAGGAAAGTTTTCCAGAAATGTAGAATGGGAAGGGGAGATTTGAGAGAAGGGAGGGCATTTAAGGCAAAAAGAACCGCATGTTAAAAAATACACAAGTGTGAAAAATTAGGGGGCTTTTAAAAAACAGAACTTAAAATTCCTTAAAAGGGAATAATTGGCCATGAGATTTAAAAGTTAGATAGAACCAAATGATGGCCTTGTGTGTCTTGCAAAGAATTTGAATTTTAGGTTGTAGTCAAGATGCAGCTAATAAAGGATTTTCAGAGGGGAATAAATTGAACAGACTTACATTTGAGATAGGTTATTTAGGTCTTTGTCTAAAAGTAGATTTGGTGGGATTAAAGCTGCAGATAGGAGGACAAGGTGACCACGGTTCCCCAAACCAAACTAGATTATAAAAATGGATAAATAGACACTTGCAAGATCTTTTCTAAAAAAGCCTTTTATTTAACTTCCTGTTAGTTTTTGAGGATATAAAGGACAATTTTCTAACCAATTTTTGCCTTGGCACCCTGTTGTTGAGCTTATATTTTTAATGTCAACATGACAACGGTGGTTCCAGGTACAAACTCATATTCATGTTGTTCTTTTACCAATTAAGAAGATCTCTTTGCTATTATACTTTGCAATTACAAAACATTTTTCATAAAATAATTCTTCAGTTTCTTAAGTTATTTAATAAATTAAGACAGATTTGCTATCATGAGGATGTTGTAATAGAGATCAAGTATGTACTATCTTAATTATTGAGAGCAGATAAAAAAACAATAGATTAATAAATGATGAATTTGTCCCAAATAAAAACCAATTCAGAAATAGTGTGAATACAAAAAATATTTTATAGGTTTTTAATGAGAAAAGTGCTAAAAAAATTTGATTATCATGTACTATAGAGAGGGTTAAATATAAAAACCCAAAAGAGGTAAAACTATAGCACCAAATGTACAATTCTTCTTATCATTTATATCAATTAGAATGCTATCAGTAAATAAACAATAAGAGAACTATTCATTATATCTTTATAGTAATGAATTGTGTAAAACACACAAATTGATAGATCAATCAAAATAATGGTGTAATGGCTAACATAACATTGTTATTTGAAGTACCTAAATTGATAATGATCGCTGTGTTAATAAACACTGTAATGGAGATAATGCTGTATTACATTTAGAGTCAAAAGAAGTAAGTGAACATTTTTAATAGTAAGTCTGACTTGGTACCTTAGGTTCAGTAGAAAAAAAATCTGTAAAACTAAATAACAGTTTGTGATATTGAACACTATCATTTTGCTATTTTGTTTGTGTTTAATTCCTAAATATGTTTTGACTTGAGATTTAGTGAGAAAATATAAGCACAAAAATTTATGGCAAGTATTATATGATTATAAAATATTTTTAAATAAGTAAAAATGAAATTTAGATTTTTTTTTCTAAAATATAAGATATAAGAAGACATCTGTATTAGTGATGTTTAAGACACTGTGGCCTGCATCAGGAATGCTGAGGATTTAAATTAAGACATTTAGAGAAGAATTCGGAGTGCTCTTATTTTATTGTTTGGGAAATTAGGTGGGTAAATTTATTCATTTATTTCAGCAAATACATCTCTCATTGGCCACCCATAGTAGATCAACCATTATTTCCAATAAGGAGGATATGAAGATAAAAGTTAGAGTCCTATCCTGGAGGAACAAGAAAGTTCCACACTGGGAGTAACTGAAATGTGAAGTTCATCCAATATTTCTCCAGTTTTGTATTCCTAGGTTGCTCTAAACATCTCAAATTATTTAAAGCTCAAGAGAATATTTTCATCATTTTCCTCTAAATCAGTGAATCAATTTACCAGTCAGTCACTATTGCCGTCAGGCAAGTCCTAAAACTTTCTCCAATCCCCATCACCTATATAGCCAAGTACAGAAAATCACAGTTCTTTTTTATTCACCATGAAAAATCAGAATTCTACTCAGATAAATAGACACTTGGTCTAAAAAATTGATTTAGCAGTATATGAGGGGACTTCAAAAACTGTGGAAAATAGAATTAAAATATAAAAATAAAAATATAGACTTTATTTCTCAACATAATTGCCATGAAAGTCAAGAAAATTTAGTAAGCAAGGAAACCAGCCATTTACTCTATCCTTAAAGAACAGAGGGTCCTCAGAATGCAACAGCATAAATGCAGTCTTTCTTATATTATTAACTGAAGAAAAATGGGTGCTTGTTAAAGATTCCTAAGATTAGGAACCGAAAAGAAGTAATAAAGAATCAAATCAGGACTGAGGAATGAATGCCCCCAAATTTCCTATTCAAATTTCATAAAATTGCCTTGTTTGATGAGAGGAACCAGCAGCAGCACTGCTGTAGGAAAGGTCTCGCTGTTGAAGCTTTCCAGGTGTTTTTCTGCAAAAGCTTTGGCTTAACTTTCTCAAAACACTCTCATAATAAGATGTTATTGGTTACAGAAAGACAGAAAGCAAAATGCCTTCAGCATCTCCAAAACTACTGTTGCCATGTCTTTTATTCTTGGCTGGTCAGTTATTTTTTGCCTTCACTAGATCACTTCTACCTTTGGGTAGCCATTTCTTTGATTATGCTTTGTCTTCAGAGTTGTACTGGTAGAGCCACATTACTCCTGCTATAACAATTCTTCAAAGAAACACTTTAGGATTTTGATCCCACTTGTTTTTTTTTGTTGTTGTTTATGTGTTTTGTTTTGTCTTTTTTTAGCTCTCAATACAATTTTTATTTGAGGAATTTTTTTTCAGACTAAAAATTTGTCATCGGTGAAATACACAAATTTTAACCGTAAAATTAAAAACCTGTGAGAAATGCTTACAACCAGTAACTCAAACCACTCTCCATTGCCCCAGCAAGTTTCCTCTGCTCCTCAATTTCTACTCTGTATATACAAAGGCAACCACTGTTCTGACTCTTAGCACAGATTTGCTTTGCCTAACATAGAACTTCATACAAACAGAACTTCATATAAATGGAATCATACAGTACTCATTCTTATGTAAGGCTTCTTTTACTCAATAAAATGTTGCTTTATGCATCAGAAGTCCATTCTTTTACATTGCTGAGTAGTGTTCCATTGTATCGTCCCATCTGTATAATACAGTTTAGCTAGTCTCCCCCTGATGGCTAGCTTAGGGCTATTTGGGATATCCTGAAAGTGTTCTTTTCATGTTCTTATACAAGTATTTTTGGTGAGTATATGCTTTAATTTCTTCTAGTGAAATTGCTGGGTCATAAGTAAATTCCTGTTTGATTTTATTTTTAAAAAACAGCAATCAGAAATTTTTCCAAAGTGACAGTAACATTTTAAACTGGCACCAACAATGTATGAGCCTTCACGTTGATCCACATCCTTACCAACATGGTGTCACACAGTTTAAATTTTACTAAATAGAATATGGCTTAGCAGTTCCTGCTTACATGAACCAGTAACAGTCATTCTGATCTGTAATAAAATTACTGCATGTACTTAACCACAGTTTTATCTTAATACCTAACTACTTCAAATTATTTATCTCATTAAGCTAATGTAGGAAAGTATGTTATGATCCCACTTGTTGAAAATATCTATTGAAATCTGCTGATCTGAGTGTAATGGCATGGGGACGTGCTGAGTGAAAACTTGGTCCACTTTAACTTTAGGGATAGAATGGTTTAAACTGAACCAGTTGAACTATTTATGGTGTTTGGCTACTGTTTGTGCCTAAGCTGCTACCCTCTTCTTCAATATCCTCGTGTCCCTTTGTAAATCAAGTTATCCATCTGTAAACTGCTGCTCTGGGGAAGGGGATATTGTCCCTATAAATGATTTCTAAAACATCAGTGGCTTTACCTTTTTCATCATAAGCTTCATGATAAATTTTGTATTTGTTCTTGCTTCAACTTTAGCAGAATTCATGTTACTCTGATAGGGGCTTTTTTCTTTTTTTTTTTTTTTTTTTGTAGAGACAGAGTCTCACTTTATGGCCCTCGGTAGAGTGCCGTGGCCTCACACAGCTCACAGCAACCTCCAGCTCTTGGGCTTATGTGATTCTCTTGCCTCAGCCTCCCGAGCAGCTGGGACTACAGGCGCCCGCCACAAAGCCCGGCTATTTTTTGGTTGCAGTTTGGCCGGGGCTGGGTTTGAACCCGCCACCCTCGGTATATGGGGCCGGCGCCTTACCAACTGAGCCACAGGCGCCGCCCGATAGGGGCTTTTTTCAAACTTATGTCTTATCCTTCTTAGTACCTCACAGTAGATCCTGTAGATACATGTTATAACAAGTTAGTCCAAGTATATTTTGCACAGAAAATTTGAAATCCATGCATAGATTTTATACTGGTATTATATTTTCCATGAATTTTTTGAAGACCACTTGTATGCTAACATTTAATTTATATCAGGATTATATTAAATACTATTCCCAAATATATTTATCAAAAATCCTTTGCCTTTTCATTTCCCTAAATAATGTGTGCCTTGATAAGTATTTTTAATTATAAGAAAGGAAGAAAGAAAAGAAAGGAAAGAAAGAAAAGGAAAAGAGAAATGGAGAAAAGGAAAAAAAGAGGGAGAAGAAAGAGATAGACAGAGGCATAATGCAATATCAGGAAGGGAAAGTTTTTAAATCCAGATAAGCACATTATAAAACTGCAAAAATAGGGCAGCGCCTGTGGCTCAGTCGGTAAGGCGCCGGTCCCATATACCGAGGGTGGCGGGTTCAAGCCCAGCCCCGGCCAAACTGCAACCAAAAAATAGCCGGGCGTTGTGGCGGGCGCCTGTAGTCCCAGCTGCTCGGGAGGCTGAGGCAAGAGAATCGCTTAAGCCCAGGAGTTGGAGATTGCTGTGAGCTGTGTGAGGCCACGGCACTCTACCGAGGGCCATAAAGTGAGACTCTGTCTCTACAAAAAAAAATAAATAAATAAATAAAAAAAAACTGCAAAAATATAAGATTCCCCTCTTCATCTTTGGAGTGGCAGAAGAAAGATCAGCACAACCATTGTTCATCAAGTTATCACTTGAGACATTTTTTTTTTGAGCTCATACTTAGTCAAACTTATTCCAATTCTTTCATTTATTATTTGCTCTTGACATTTCTGTTTTCATTTTTTAATCAAAAAAATGGACATGAAAAGGAATTTAACTCACAGGAAGGATGAGATGATTGAGAGAGTTAAAATAACTGACACATTTAGAACACCACCTGGCATGCATGTGATGCGTGCTAAATTTATGTTTATTATTACCGTTATATTATTTATTGAGTGCCCATTGTGAACAAAACACCATCCTGGTGACTGAGCTCAGCTAGGAAATTGGCAGCCAGGCTGCTACCCTCTGGGGACAAGACACACTGCTTTGGAACCAACAGTGTGATGAAATGTTTTAAAGGGTAGCTCCAGTTGAACTAATTACCACCCACACCCATCTGTGCCATTTGGTTCCTTGCCAAAATCTTACGTGTTATTGTGTATATATGGGCATGTTTGTTCATAGACTTGCTCTAAAGTTCCTAGGAGCTTATTTGAAGAGTAACTGTACCAGAATCTCCAGGGGAACTTCTGAAAAATATGAATTCCCAGGTCCCATCCCCACTGAATATAGATCTTGACATTAGATCTTTGGAGACTGCATAAAAATGCCATTCATGTGCATATTACTCATCCTCAGACCCAGAGAATGCAGCATAACAGAAATCATTCCAATTTCCTTGCGAAAGAATACCCAAAACAGACATTAACAGTATTTAAAAGAAGGGAAATGATTTTGTATCATTCTATGATTCACAGAGCACTGCCTGGCCCAAGCATCAGGAGGCAAAAAAAAAAGCCTTCAGTAAAAGTTGCACAGCCAGACATACTGGGTAGAAATCTGGCAGCTCCATTCAGCAGCTGCAGAACATTGGGCAAGTTACTTAACCTCTCTGTGCCTCTGACTCCATATAATGCAAGAGAGTTTTATACTCACAGATGTTAGCTCACTGGTTGTTATGAAAATTAAGTGTAATAGATGTAAAATAATTGAAACACTACCTAGCACATAGCATAATACACAATAAAAGCTTATGGTTAATATCAGATGTTGTTCATTTAACCTAAGCCCACAATGTAATTCAGAGAGTGCTTGAGTAGTAAAGTATCTCCCCCTATTCTACTTACATTTTCTGTAATTTGTTAAATTAGTAGTCTTTCTTTTGCAGCTGCCCCTGAAAGTAAGCTTTCAAATAAAAAAAGTTAAGGAAAATAATATTTCAGTAGCTCAGGAATAAATCTTTTAGAGGTCATGATTTTTTTTTTTAATTTGGCATGTTTTAGTGCAACATGAAGAGAGAGAGATGCTCAGAAAATACTAAGCATTTATTACAGTCTATTTCAAACAAATCCAATGAAGAAAACAAGAGAAATGAATTCATGGGGTGAATGCAGATATAAAATTTAAAGAAAATGAAAAAAAGTTCATCAATAAATGACCCTTTTGAGTTATTTCCATTTTTTCCATGTAGATTTATGTTAAAAAAACAGAAAAGTAAATAAATACGTATTTTCTAAATATATATGTGCATGAAGTCTTACTCATCCATTCCTAGTATATTTCAAAGAATTCACAGATATTCTTTGTACATTCAGAAAATTCATAAGTTAGTCTCTAAGTTAACTAAACTATCTCAGAAATCTGAGGTTACTTTCATAAGATTATACTCTGTATGAAATGCTCCTTCACAAATGCCCTGTATACTTCAGGCCTATAAATTATTAATGTGTATTATGGTTGTTATGTCAATATATGGAAATGTACCCAGATTCCAAAATCCCAAATAAAAGTAAATGGTTAAAAATGAAAGAGAAAAAAGGAAGGAGACAATATATTAGTTTAGTGAGATTTGAAGCATTTCTACTACTCCATCAGCATTGATTTTAAAGGTCTGAATGACATACAGACTATTGAATAATTCAGATTTCATTTATTAGTCCACTGACCCTACACGTGGCTTGATAAAAATGAAAATAATGCTATTCTCCTGCTTCATCCTTCATAGAATGAAATATGTGTATGTAGCTGGGTAGAATTTTCCTGATGTAGTTTCTCCAGTACAGGGTATACAAATATATTTGCATGTCATACATTTGAAAGAAATGTTGAGATTAAAATTTTTTCAAAACCTGTATAAAGGAGATGATTTTGCCCCCTACTGGCCAATGACTTCAGTCTGTAGAAAAACAATGCTGATGATCAGGTAATTTGTTACCTGGCAACCAAAAACTATAATCAATGTAACAATCAATTGTACGTCCTCAGTCTAGGATTAACACAGGCGAATTGTCACCAATATATCTGTAGGGCTACAACCTAGAAGATTATGAGTTTTTTTTCCCCCTGGACCTCCATCTCTAAGAATTTAAGCCCATCACACTCAATATTCTACCTTAGGACTCAGAGGATTTGATGATGCTAATAATTACAACAAAGAAAGCAGGAAAAAGAACATATTTTTTGAGGATCAGATTGATTAAATAAGATCATTCTTTGAACAAGTTGAGATTGAGACATCTTTGGGCTACCAATGAGGAGTCTATTGGGGACTTAAAGTTTTTTCTATTATCAGGAATGGAAATTATTAAGTGTTTATGTTGCTCTCACCATTCATTTGAAAGTTATTATCTCCAGTAATATTAGGTAATCTTTTATTTCCTTTATTGGTAGAGACTACCTTACCATCTTATTTAGGTTAACTCCATTAGCCAATGCTCAATAAATGTTTTCCAACCAATTATGCATCAGAATATTAAAGTTTAATTTTTTGTTGTGACCCTGTGACAATTGATGCGAGATACCAGAGGCATTTGTAATATCATCTTACTTTGTAGACTGTATTACTCTGTAAGACTTTCAGAAATAAGTGTATGAAGAAACACATATGAGACTTGTTATAATAGACTTCTCTCCTCCATTATAGGTATAAAAGGGGCAGGAGAAGATATTATAAAAGAATTATGCATGGTGCCATTTATGGAAAGGGTGGAACTCTGGTCTCCATGGATCCCTGCTGGATGAAGTGAGCGGGGAGTTGCCTTACATATTAAGTAGAAAGTTTAATATATGTCTTCTACAGTTTTTGGAAACCAGTTAACTGTTAATTAGGAAGTTGGCCTAATGATCCTATGACAGATTACTGAACCTGTGGATCAAGCATAGTCTACCTACAAAGAAGAGAGAAAGCTTGTAATAGGCTTGTCATATCCTCTACACAGGGCACTTACAGGGTGAAAACAGATATCATAAGAGGATATCTTCAGATTCCCAGGGGCTGAGGAAGGAGTAAGCATGAAGCTAAAGATGATATTGGCATCGACAAAAGAGCACTACAAGTGGAAATTCTCAGAAGGTGAAGAGTATGCCTGTGGGAGATACCCAGTCCAAAAGCTACCCAAACTAGATGGTCACAACTCTACTAGCCAAATAACAAAGTTCTACCTTTCTTTAGCTCATCATTTTCTCAGCTTTCACCTTAAAGAAGTCATAAACCTTAATTCATAAGATGGGGAAGGAGCTATAAAATGGCAAACTCAAGGAAACATATCTGGCATTTTTCACCAATGGCAGGCTTTTTATTTATAACATGCCCAAGTTAGTGATAAAAAGAGAAGGCCTTGATCTTATATTACATTTGGAGTTTACATTTTAAAATGGTAGAGAATACTATAATTAAGGAATTCAGATTTTGTTCTGCAACTTGAAGTTACTGTGCACCTTTAAAGCCCTAAAAGTGAAAAAGTCTTGCTACATTCATAAATTTTCAGTCAGGGTCAGGGGAAAATCTACCTACAATGAGCAGATATAAAGGAACTATGGTAGACCAAATAATTGCTTTAGAATCATATCCCATGAACAGTGCTTGTGTGTGCCCCAGTTACTATTACAGACCCCTAACATGGTCAGAAATTGAAGGGCTCTCAAGTGATCCAACCATTCTATATGCCTTGTCTTCTGTGCCAGCTTTCCTTATTTACCTCACCTTTGTCCCTATACATCAAACGATGCAAGATGAACATGTTGTAAGTATCCTGTCCATTTTTATCAGTTGTAATTAAAAAAAAAAATCCTGTAATGAATTTGAATATATTTCCCTGAACCTTCCATCATGTTGCCCTATTTCTGCTTTTTCTAGTTACAGAGAGTAAATTAAATGGCTCTTTCCTGTGATAGCTCCTGGGGTTCTTGAAAAGAGCCATAGACTGTTTTCCCAGCTTACTATTCTCCACACCAAACAACTCCAGTTTCTCTTGCTCCTGCTCAGTTCTTTACTCCATTTCCTCCGACAAAGTGCACATTAGCATGCGTTCCACTTTCCCCTAAGAAGTGTAAGTAATACTTACTCTGCAACTATGAACTATAATCAAACTTTTCAGAACAAGATATTGATGTCCTTTCCAAATATAAACTTTTTGATAAAGTGGTAGAGTTTTACGTTTGATAATCAGATATTTGACTTACTTTTGAACGTTCACTGGTATTTTCTGTTTTCTCATGGGTCTGTGTGGCGGGGTTTTCTAGAGTAATGAATGCTCCTGGCCTTTTGTCCATCCCTTGGTTACACATCCCCAGAAGATGTGATTACCAAGGCCACAAATGACAGCCATTGCTCCAATTTGTATAACAATAATCTATTAACAGATCATAAGAAATTAGAGAGTAACTCTCTCCCCTCCCTGTGCAAGACAAGAAGAGACAATGACTGAACAGACCAACATTTTCTCTGGGGTAACCTCTCCCTAGAGATGACCAGCAATGGGGCAGAGGGTGGTATAGGATGGGGAAGAAGAAGTTGGAGCCTAGGAATGATAGCTTCAGAGCCATTTCTAAGACATATTCTCTAAATAGTTTTAACTTCAGTAGCAATGATACATTTACTTACTGTCTCAATTGGTGATGAAGAAATAATGGACATAATGTATGCCATCAAATCTCAATATTTGGTCCTCAGATTTGATATGATGTGGAGAAAAAAGCCAATGCATTTATTTGGAGAGTGCTTAAGGACTTAGTCTTCAGTGAATTTGGCTACTTGGGACTTTGACATTGAATGTCCATAGCAGTTAATCATGGCTAGAATGTGTAAACTGAATTTATTTTTAACGAGATGGGGTGGTTGGAAAATTCAAGTTACTAAGGTATTAGTGTGTGTTCTTCAGGAACTGACCTTGAAATTTACCAGTGCAGATTTCATCTAAACAGGCACAGCTAAGGCAAAGATTTAATTATAGAGAAAGGAAAGTTTTTGTGTAGATAGGCTTTTTAAGCTTTGGAGAAGAACATTTTTTTATTCTTTTTTAGTCTCTTCATGTGATTTGCAAAGTAGACCAAGATTGCAAAGGCAGTTAAGATTTACATGTACCATAGAGCACTGGTAAGACTCTAGCTTCAAACTTTTTTTTTCAGACCTAGATACAGAACACTATATCCACTGTCCTGATGTCCTTCCTGACAAGACAAAGGAGAATAAGAAATTGTCAAGAGTGAGTTTAATTTATTTGTCATTTAATACAAAATTTCAAAAAAAATTGATCTGGGACTTTAAAGACTTAGCCTACAATTTCTAAGGACTTAAACTTGCAACTTACTGAGTAAACTTTAATTTCTCTCTGGAAAATTTATAGTGAAAATGAATTTATATGAAAATTTTGAGTACCTCTAAATTGTGACCTTTAAATCATTGAAGTAACTGAATAGTGTCATAAACTCCTTATAAAAACTATGTTGAGCTTTACTAGACTACTTGTCTGGGAATTTTGCCCTGATAGCTGAAGAGGGAGTGAGACCCCTCACTCCCTACTACTACTGCTAAATGTAGTGAGACCTTGATAGGATTTAATCAATATGCTGTTCTAACCTATTTCTGTGATTTTTGTAGGCAAAATTTGTACCAATGACCAGCATTCCAAGGAGGATTCACAGGGGAATAATTATTAGTATTAGAGGATACACCTTGTGCAAATGGAGCAGGACTTAGATGGGATTAATATTTCAGACTCATTAATTAAGACAACAAAAAGCTAAAAAATATGGTAACAGCTCAGGAGAAAACTATTTAGTCTCCATTCCTTAAGTCTCCATATTGAATTACACTGCAGAAACAGTACTCCTGACCACTTTTTAACTTCTTTCTTGTGATAATGTACCTGGTTGGTGAAAGACAGACATTTTCCACCCTTCTCAGTTCATAGGATCAAATCTAATAAGAGTCAAATGTCAATAATTTGTCTCTTTTCTTTCCTTTCTGCTTGTAGCCAACAAGAAAGTGATACTGGGTAAATGTATTTGCTCTGCTGAATCCAATCCTACTTTAGATGGGCTGTTTCTAAGCTAAGGAAGAGAAAGGAAGAGATAATTATTAATATCATTTGATCCTAACACCAGAGCCACATTCTCCAAAATGGAACAATATGAACGTGCCCTCGAAAACAGGGCAAAATAAATAAAAATTAAGAAAACATGTCCTCAGCAGATATATAGTAAAAGAAATTATAGAAGATGACTTCAGCCAGTAAAAAAATGACCTCCAGAGTGAAACAAAGAAATTCAGAAATTAATAATAAGAAAACAACAGAAATGTCAACAACATGGAATAAATCAAAATAAATTGACTCAAAAAAAGTCTACAATATCTTTAATATGTTAAAATACACAAGAATATGAATGGTGGGCAACATGTGGTAAATGAAGTTAAAATATGTTGTCAAAGGAAGTGGTCAAAATAATTATTTTCTTTACAGTACACTAAGCCAATATACATTTTTACTTGTCATATTAACCAATAATAAAATGGAATAAAAAACAAAAGCAAAGAATTTCTAATAAGTTAGTCAGGTAGATTGACAAAATATTTAAATGCCAAATAAAGAAGGCAAGAAAGAACAAAAAAGGGAGGGAGGACATAAAACAAGTATACTAAATAGAGACAAATAGTAAGATGGTAGGAACAATAATCACAAATTGGAAGACAAAATACTCAAGCAAAATTCTTATTGTGACATTGGATAGAAGAGCAAAACCTTATTATATTGCTGCTTATAAGAAAACTACCTTGAGGGTGGCGCCTGTGGTTCCGTGAGTAGGGCACCAGCCCCATATACCGAGGGTGGTGGATTCAAACGTGGCCCCAGCCAAACTGCAACAAAAAATCGCCAGGCACTGTAGCGGGTGCCTGTAGTCCCAACTATTTGGGAGGCTGAGGCAAAAGAATCACATAAGCCCAAGAGCTGGAAGTTGCTGTGAGCTGTGATACCACAACACTCTACCAAGGGTGACAAAGTGAGACTCTTGTCTCAAAAAAAAAAAAAGAAAGAAAGAAAAGAAAAGAAAAAAGAAAGAAAGAAAAGAAAAGAAAACTACTTCGAATATAGAGATGAATAAAATTTGACAATAAGAATATGGAAAAAATGTGCCATATAATATTTAATGAAAAATAAGCTTCTAAAGCTATACCAGTATCAAAAATATATGTATTTGAGGCAATAAATGCAGTAAAAGAAGACATTTCTCAATGACAAAGAAGTATGGTAGACCAGTAAGATATAAAAATTCTAACTATATGTGTAACAAACAATATAGCTTTAAATTATATATGCAGGTAAATTTAACAGAACTAAAAAGAAAAAATACACAAATTCACAACCACAGGAGATTTTAGCAAACTTCTCTCAATCACTGTTGAGTCATCGGTAAGATATAGAAAATTGAACATCGTAATTAACAATAAACAAAACCTATAGAACTTGCACCCAATGATAATAAAAACATATTCTTTATCAGGGCCTATCAAATATTTGCTAAAATTGACCCTATTAAGTGGAATGAAGTAATTGTCTACATATTTCAAAGGACTTAATTCATGCAAGATTGTTTTCTAATGATGGTTGAAGAATGCTAAAAAAATGGTAACTAGAAGGTAACTAGAAATTCCCAAAAGCAATTAACTGACTTCTAGGCAAAAGAATGGGACAATGAAAATTAAAATATTTTTAAGTGAGTGATGACGAAAATATGAACATATCAAAGCTGTGGAATGTATCTAAAGAATGCCTGGATGGCACAACTACAGCAGAGACCTTACCTAGGAAACATAAACATTGTGACCTAGTGTTTTTTACCCTCATATTAATCTTAAATACATAAAAAAATAAAATTTAAGAAAAAAATGCTCAGATAGCTTTCTTTGAAGGCATACATTGGAAAAAAAGAACTAAAAATAAACGATCTAAGTTTCCATATCAAGAAGCTAGAAAAATAACATGTAAATAAACTCAAATAAAATAGAACCAATAAAGTAAGAAAGAATATGAAATCAATAAAATTGAAAAGAACGTAAAGAAAAATAAACATAGACCCAAAAAGTGTTTTTGAAAAGATTGATAAAGTTAACAAACAATCTAGCTAAAATGATCAAAAGAGAGAAAACATGGATGTTTAATATCAAGAATGAAATAGTTGACCTCACTGTAGAAGCTAGAGCAACTAAAAAGATGATAACAGATATTATAAAAATCATCTATTCCAATAAATTTGACAATAAAGATGCAGTAAATTTATTGGTAAACTGAGAATAGAGAAAATAGAAAATCTGAATAACCCTAGCTGTCACAAGAAGCTAAATCTGTTAATAAACATATTTCCTTAAAGAAAAAAAAAATCAATCCAGATTGCTTTGATGTTGAACATATATCATATATATTATATATTTGTATGTGTATATGTTCCATTATAGACAAAGTCTCTAAGACAAAAAAATGCTTTGGGAAGCTGGGAAAATGTTAACAAAATAATCTGCTGAAGGCACTAAAAAAAGGCAAAATAACAACTATTCTCTTACATAAACATAGAGACAAAAATAAAGTATTATTATTTGAGATTTAAAGACACAGTAAAAGGTAATACATTATTGCCAAGTGTGGTTTATTCCAGTAATGAAAAAAAAAATCAAAAAAAATCAATATAATTCAATACTTTAAAAAAAAAAGAAGAAAAAGGTAATTGTCCCAGAAGAAGTAGAAAAGTACTTGATAAAATTCAACACTTCTTTGTGATAACAACAACAAAAAAACCCTCTTATCAAATTAAGAACAGAAGAAAACTGAGATGGAGAAAGATGATGTCTTAGAAGCAGGCCTCACATGCCATTCTCTAAGGAGAGGATTAAAAGTTGCAGGTGGATGTTCACTTATGGATTGTCCTTCTTGGAAAAAAGCATTGCGAATCATCAGAGAAGCCACAGGGAACAATCAGAGTGAAAGAAAAGGTGATGAGGTGATCCACTTGGCAAGATTAAAAGGTACATAGAGGAAGCATCTACATATGGGAAAGAACATGAGAGGAAGACTCCGGAGCTTCACATATACTCACTCCCCTTCCACCATAGATACTGCAGCTTGAGCTTTGAGGGGGCCCTCAGTGAGTGCCAGTGCAGGCCTCTGGACTGTCAGGGAGTTGCTTAGAGTCTGTGTAGTGACAGTGCACCAGCGAGTAAGCACAGCAAGGATCCAATGACTGCTATTTCAAGGTTGCTACAATTTATGCCCTTCTGAACTCTCTTGTCCACATAGAGCTTGGCTTTGCTGCAGCCACCACCTCATCTCTGCTACCAGACCATGAAGGGAGCAGGGAGAGCACATGCTTTCATATGCCCCATGTCTAGGAGCCAGCACTGTCCCTGCTCTCCTGCATAGTAGATTCAAGCAGAATGGATGTCACAGATGCCACCTGAGAAGCCCTGCAGCAACTGTCTACATGGGTTGCAGAGAGCCTGGTCACCCAGCAACCCAGCACTATGGCCGCCCCTGCAACAGACAAGCTGCAATCCAGCCCCACAGTCCTGCCCCTGAATCTCCTGCACTGCTGCAGGGGCCCATAGCTCCAACACTGAGGCTCTTTTGCTGCTTCTGGTCCCTATAACCCTTCCCTTGAAGCTCCTACAGTGTCACCATACCCTGCAGGCACTGACATGCAGCTCTCACCCACTGTCCAGTGGGAAGCACCTGCATGGTCCAATGCTGTGCTGGGGACCTCTAGCCTCCACCGGATAGAGCAAACATTACAGCCCTGACACCCACAATTATAGCCTAGATTATGCCTCCCAGCTGCCACTGGAGAAGACAATCAGAGCAGCTGCATATCGAGTTCCTAGTGTATTTTTTACTCCCCATTCCTGCTGGGCCAGTCTTCCAGAGTGGGTCACAAAAAGCACCATCTGAGGATCTTCGTCTCACTAAACAGGAGAGTTCTCTGCAAAGGAAAATAGGTATGTTGCAAACACATCTTTCTTGAGCTCAGAGAAAGTTTCAGATGAGAAGAAATGAGCAAGAGAACTCTGGTAATATGGAAAATCAAAACAGGTCTATTTCTCCAAGGAATCACAACAGTGACCCCATCTACAGCAATGGACCCCAAACAAAAGAAATTCAAAATATGAAATTCAAAAATAAAATTCAAAATATGAAAGGCAAATATGATGAATAGGCTTGAATAGAAAGTTTAAAAATTAACATAAGCCAAAATAATTTCAGGATATCCAGGAAAAACATTTTAGATCTCTAAAGATCTAGATAAACAGAAGATAAAATTTCATAACATAGCAGAAGGCTTCAATAGGCTAGACCAAACAGAAGAAATAATCTCAGAGCTTGAAGGCAAGGCTCTTGAACTAAACCAGTGAAAGATGCAGGGAAAAAAACAGTAAAGAAGAATGAACAATCAAATATGGAACCATGTGAAGTGAACTCATATACACATGATAGGTATCCCTGAGGGAGAAAAAGAAAAACCAATTAAGTATGAAAAACAAATTTGAAAAATTATTGAGGAAAATTTCCCTGTTATCATTAGAGATGCAGACATCTGGATACAAGATGGTCATCAAACACTGGGAAGATTCATAGCAAATAGGACATCTCCAAGACACATAATCATCAACTGAACCAAAGACAAAATGAAGGAGAAAATTCTGCAAGCTGAATGATGAAAGCAACAACTAGCTTACTAGGAAAATCTTGCTTACAGCAGACTTCTCAGAGGAGATCATTTGAGCCACAAGGGATTGAGAATCCTGTTTTTAGTCTTCTTAAACAAAACTGCCACACAAGAATTTTATATCCTGCAAAGCTAAGTATCATAGATGATGTATAAATAAAGACTTTTCCAAACAAGGCAATACTTCAAATTATACTACAAGGCTATGATAATCAAAACAGCATGGTACTGGTATTAAAGTACAGACATAGACCAGTGGAATAAAATAGAGAACCCAGAATTAAAACCACGCACCTACAAACAACTCATCTTTGACAAAGAAGACAGCAACATACACTAAAAAAAGGAAGCCCTAGTCAATAAATGTTGGGAAACCTAGGCAGACTTATGTGGAATAATGAAACAGGATCCCTATCTCTTGGCATATATAAAAATGAAGTCAAGATACATTTAAAAACCTAAATGTAAGACATTAAACCATAAAAATTCTAACAGAAAGTATAGGAAAAATTCTTTTAGACATGGCCTAGGCAAAGAATTTATGACTAAGACCTCAAAGGCATATAGCAACAACAGAAATAAATAAATGGGATTTATTTACATTAAAAACATTCTGCACAACAAAGGAAATCAACAGAATAAATGGGCATCCTACAGAATTAAAGAAATTATTTGCAAACTACAGATCTGACAAAGGGCTAATATTCAAAATCTACAAAGAATTCAAACAAATCTTCAAGAAAAAAAATCTCATCAAAAAGTGGGTAAAAGACATGAACAGAAGTTTTTCAAAAAAAGGGAGATAAAAGTCCAACAGACAAATGGGAAAAATCCATAATCATCAAAGAAATTCAAATTAAAACCACAGGGAAATATTACCTTACTCCTGTCAGAATGCTCATTATTAAAAAGTCAAAAACAATAGATGCTGATGTGGAAGCAGAGAGAAAGGAATGCTTATACTGTTGGTGGGACTACAAATAATTATGAAATCTATGAAAAACAGTATAGAGATTCTTCAAATAAATGTAGACTTACCATTTGATCTAGGAATCCCACTACTATATATCTACCCAAAAGAAAAGGTACTTTATCCAGAAGACACCTGCACTTGAATGTTTATCACAGCACAATTCACAAGTGCAAAAATGTGAAATCAACTAAAGTGCCCATCAATTCATGAGTGGATAAATAAAATGTGATTCTGTGTATATACATGCTAGCCTACTCAGCCATGAAAATGAATTAAATATTATCTTTCACAGCTATTTGGATGAAACTGTAGACAATTATCCTAAGTGAATTATCTCAGGAGTGGAAAAACAAATACCACATGTATACTCTAATAATTGAAAGTTAACCAATTGGCACACATGAGAATAAAGAAATGTAAAGCACATTAGAAACCAAGGAGAGGGAAGGGTTGGACAAGGTGAAGGGTAAAAACTTACCTATCAGATACAATGAACACTATTCTGTTGTTAGGCTCACCAAAAGCCCCAACTTAAGTGTTTCACAAGGTATTCACATGACAAAGCATTTGTACCCCCTTAATAAGGGGAAATTTTAAAAAGAAGAAGAAAACTTCCTAGGTCTGATAAAGAGAATTTAAAAAACCTACAGCAATATCATATTTAATGATAAATTGTTGAATGCTTTGCAGAAGCAAAGAAAAAAAAATACCAAGAATGTCTCTAACATACTTTCTAGATATTATTAAATTTGAAGTTCTAACCAGGGAATTAAAATTAGAAAAGAAAATGAGGATTAGAAAGAAAGAAGTAAATCTGTCACTTTCCAAAAATTACAAGTTCATTAAAAAAATCCAAAGGGATCCTCAAACCATTAGAATTAATTATTAAGTTAGCAAGATTGCTGGATACTGATCTTGTGATTAGTACACAAAATTAACAATAATATCTATATTCAAGCAATAATAAAAATCTGACATTTTAAAGATATAATTTTAATAGCATGAAATAAATCAAGTACAAAGAAGCAGACAAAATCCTACAGTGCATCTTAGAATGGGTACAGGCAAAACTTGCTAAAGGCAGAATACAAATGTCTACATATAATAACTAAGAAAATGCCATGAAGGCTACGTTGAACAGTTTGATGAGACTATTTCAGATTGTATATAAAACCAGCACATTGTACCCCTTGATTGCACTAATATACACAGCTATGGTTTAACAATAAAAAAAGAAAAAAAAATAGAGATTTCACCAGTAGAAAATTTAATATATTGTTAAGAAAAAAAGGACTAACAAATGCAAACAATGTAACCTAATCATCTGTAACCTCACATTAATCTGAAATTTTAAAAAAATTAAAGAAAACTTAAAATGGAGAAAATATATTTCCCATAAATTAGAAGCTTCAATATTAAAAATATATCAGTTTCAAGTTGATTTATAGAGTCAATGTAATCCAGTCAAAATCTCTGAAAGTTTTTTGGGTATATATTATCAAGTTGATTGAAAAACATATGTGAGAAATAAAGAACCCAGAATAGCTAAGGTGATATTGAAAAAGAATAAAGCTAAAAAATTCAAAATATTGAGGCTTATTATAAAATGAGTACAATGCAGACAGCATTCTCTTGCTGAGAGAAAAATAGATCAATGGCATAGAATATGACTTTGGGAATCAGACTCATACCGGACAGAGAAAAGGCAATATAATAACAGAGCCACACATATTTTTATTCTTATTTATAACAAAGGTCTTGTTACAAGGCAATAAAAATGGTTTCATTAAATAGTTTTGGGTCAGTTGGCCATCTATATCCTAATTATTAAATTTATATACACCATACCCAAATATCAATTCCAGATGGTTTGTAGATTGACCTGTGAAAGGTAAAACTATAAAGATTTTAGAAAAAAATTCACAAACTTGCATAAGTTTTCTTAATCAAGACATATAAAGCTAATTATAAAAGAATAATGATGCATTGGACTACATTAAAATTTTGAAGTTTTATTTCTTGGCACCATTAAGAGAGGCAAAATCATGCCACGAAGTAGGAGAGAGTATTTGTAAGACATATACTGATAAAGGACTAATAATACAAAAATTTATAGGGTTATTATAAATCAGTTAAGAAAAAGGAAGAAATGTGCAAAAGACTTCACATGAGACTGTAACCTAAATTTCAAAATAAGCATATGGAACAGTGCTGAAGGTCATTTCTCTGAAGATAAAATGAAAATTAAACCACAATAAAAATCTATACATTTATGGCTAAAACCATTTGGAGGTAATTTCATATAGAATAGAATCTGATAAGGTTCCAACTTTATTATCTCACATACGAATATCCAGTTGTTTCTGTTCCATTTATTAAAAACACTATTATCTTCTTACTGAATTTTCTTGGCACCCTTGTTGAAAATCAAAGACCAAAATATACTATGAAACTCTTGACGAAACATAGATGCAGATCATCATAACCTTGGATTAGACATAGTTTCTTAGATATGATGCTAACAACCCAAGCAACCATACTAAAGTTTGATGAATTAAAGCAAGTCCATTAAATTAAAAACACTTCATAGCAAAGGACACTATCAAAATTGTTAAATTTAATATCAGAGAATAGGGCAAAATATCTCAAATCAAGTATCTGATAATAGTCTAACATTCAGAAGACATTAAAAACTTACAACTCAACAATAAAAAGACAAATAACCCAATAAACAAATGGGAAAAGGATTTGAATAGATATTTCTCCAAAGCATATATACAAATGGTAAATAAGTACGTGAGAAAAAAATAGAACACCATAAACCATTAGGAAAAGGAAAATCAAAATCACCATGAGGTATCATTTCATACTACTAAGATGACCATAACAAATAAAACGGATTTGAGGATTTGAGAGATTGGAACCCTCGTATGTTGATGGGGGAAAATGTAAAATACTGTAGCCACTTTGGAAAACAATTTGGCAGTTCCTCAAAAAATTAAACAGAACATTATCATATGATCTGGCAATTCCTTTCCCTACTATACACCTAAAATATTTGAAAACATACATCTACACAAAAACTTGTATACAAATGTTCACAGAAGCACTATTCATAATAACCAAAAGTGGAAACAAATCAAATGTTTATCAACAACGTGGTATAACCATAGAATAAGATATATTCATTTCTAAAAAGAAGTATTGATTCACATCATAACGTGGAAGAAGCTTGGAAACATTATGCTAAGTTCAAGAAGCCAGATGCTATAGGTCCCAAATTGTATAATTCCATTTATACAAAACATCTAGCACAGCAAGTCATTGAGGACAGAAAGTGCATTATTACTTTTTAAATTCTCAAGACACTTAGAACTATGGGGAGGAACCGCTGATGGGTACAGGTTTCTTTTTGGATTGATGAAAATGTTCTAGAATTAATCCTGATAATGACTGTACTTGTAAATATCCCAAAAACACTGAATTACACATTTTAAAGCGTAAATTTTATAGTATTTGAATTAGATCTCAACTTAAAAGTATGAAATATGCCATGACATACAATGAATAAAATTAAAAAGACTAACAACCAACTGTTGCTCAAAATATAAATCAACTGGACCTCTCAGGCACTTTTAGTGGGAGTAAATTGTAACAATCAATCACATTGAAAACTCTTTAGCTATTTCTACTAAAGCTGAAAATATGCAAAAACTATGATCCTGCAATTCACATTTTGATGTATACTCTACAGAAATATGTATATATGTTCACATAATTCACATAACATTCGTTACAAGAATTTTCAAATTAGTGATATTCATAAAATCCCCAAACTAGAAACAACCCAAATGTCAACAATGGGAGAATAGATTAAAAATATTGAAGTAATGTTCAGACAAGGAAGCACTCTACAATAGTAAGGATGAACAAAATATTGCTACACCCAACAACACAGATGCATCTCACAAACATAAAGCTTAGCTAAATAACTCATGCACAAAAAAAAATAAACTGCACACTCTGGGAGGCCAAGGCCAGTGGATTGCTAGAGCTCAGGAGTTGGAGACCAGCCTGAGCAAGAGCAAGAACCTGTCTCTAAAAAAAAAAAAAAAAAATAGCTGAGCATTGTGGCAGGCATCTGTAGTCCCAGCTACTTGGGAAGCTGAGGAAAGAAGATCGCTTGAGTCCAAGAGTATGAGGTTGCTGTGAGTTGTGACACTATAGCACTCTACTGATGGTGACAAAGTGAGACCCTGTCTCAAAAAAAAAAACGGGTGGCACCTGTGGCTCAAAGAAGTAAGGTGCTGGCCCCATATACTGGAGTGGCAGGTTCAAACCCAGCCCTGACCAAAAACTGCAAAAAAAAAAAAAAAAAGAAAGAAAGAAAGAAAGAAAGAAAGAGACAAAACAAAACAAAACAAAATGAAAAGAATACAAACTATGATTCCACTAACAAAACTTACTATCTCAAGTATTAGAAGCCAGCATGCTTCTTAGGGGCATGTGGTAATAGAAAAATACATCACAAAAGACCCTCCCAGGCTTTGGAAATATACTTTTTTTTTTTAACCAGGGTGTTGGTTATAAAGGTGGGTTTGCTTTATGAAAATCATTGAGTTATTTAGTTATGATTTGAGTACTTATCTGAATGTATAATATACTTCAATTTACAAAGTTAATGTTAAAAATTAAAAGTAGAGGGCAGTGCCTGTGGCTCAAAGGAATAGAGCACCGGTGCCATATGCCGGAGGTGGCAGGTTCAAACCCAGTCCTGGTCAAAAACTGCAAAAAAAAAAAACAAACAAAAAATAAAAGTAGAGAAAATTATGATATGTAAATATTTATAATTTTTTTTACTGTTTGGGATTCACTGTGGGCACAAAGACTTAGGTTACACTGATTGCATTTGTTAGGTAAAGTCCCTCTTATAGTTGTGTCCCACCCCCAAGAGATGTGCCATCCACCATGGACCCCCATTCCTCCCCCTCCTCCCCTTGTATTAGCTCATTTACTGCCTTCATATTAGAATTGAGTACATGGGAGTCTTATTTCTCCGCTCTTGTGTTCCAATTCAATCCAGATTAATACAAAAAATGTAAACTGTCTGTCTCTTTAATGGCTTATTAGTATTCCATGGTATACATATACCACAGCTTGTTAATCCATTCCTGGGTTGCTGGGCCTTTAGGCTGATTTCATGTTTTGGCGATTGTAAATTGAGCTGCAATAAACAGTCTAGTGCAAATGTCCTTATGAAAAAATGATTTTTTTCTTCTGGGTAGATAACCTAGTAATGGGATTGCAGGATCAAATGGGAGGACTAATTTGAATTCTTTCAGACTTCTCCCTACTTCCTTTCAAAAGGTTGTACTAGTTTGCAGTCCCATCAGCAGTGTAAAAGTGTTCCCTTCTCTCCACATCCACGCCAGCATCTGCAGATTTCAGACTTGGTGATGTGAGCTATTCTCACAGGGGTTATCTCAAGGGTGGTTTGATTTTCATTTCTTTTATGATCAGCATCAATGACTGTTTATTCTCTCATTTGTTAGCCATTTGTCTGTCTTTGTCAGAGAAGGTTATTTCTGTTCATATCTCTTGCCCAGAGGTACATGGGATTGTTTATTCTTTTTCTGTTGTTTAATTTGAATTCTCTGTAGATTCTAATTATTAATGCTTTATCAGATTGATACCCAGCAAATATCTTTTCCCATTCTAAATTTCATCTTTTTGCTTTACTTGTTATGTCCTTAGCTGTGCAGAGAATATTTATAATATGTTAAAAACTAGCATTTCAAGTCCCTTTATAGCATTTGAGGACATTTTTGGACTAGAGGTGTCAACAATTCAACTGTATGTGAATAGTCATTAAAAACTTTTCTTCAAATTAAAGAGAAATTGATAATTAGTTTCAATAGTCACAAGAATATTAGCCATGTTTTTCTCATTTCCCGGTTGACTCTTTTATCACCATGATCAGTATATTCAATATCACTGGCCAAGTTTTTATCACGGAATAGTCCAGCTATAAATTTAGCAAGTCTCCAAATAGAAAATGGGAGGAAAAGATTCATTTTTCTTAGTGAATCTATGCTGGTTTGGGGGATTACCATATAATTTTTTAGGTTTTCTCAAGACAATTTAGAATAGTGAGAAGAAATGATATCAAGGTTCACTTGCCTATAGTTTTAAGAACTAAAACTATGTCACCCTGTTTAAAAAACTAGAAAACTTATTCATCTCCAATTTCAGGCAGTGTGTTAATCCATTTTCTTTTGCTTATAAAAGAATACCTGAAACTGGGTCATTTATAAAGAAAATAAAGTCATCTTTACAGTTGTAGAGGCTTAGAAGTGAGAAGTTGATAGGCTATACTTGGTGCAGATTCTGTGCCGATTCCCAAGGTAACACAGGGCATCACATGAAAAAGCTTTGAGTGTGCTACATCCAGTCCTTCTTCCTCTTCATATAAAGTCACCAGTCCCATTCCCATGAGAATCATTAATCCAGTTACCCATTAATCAATTAATTCCTAAGGAAGTCCACAGGGTGAGTACATTTCAACACGTGTTTGCCGGGGGGCGGGGGGCAAACATTCAAACCAGAGCAGGGAATACCTTCATGTTTTCTCAAATAATAACAACCAGCACAATTCTATCAATTTATATATTTATAAAGGAATTTAGAATTTTATTTTATTCTAGCCTTTATAATCAGCTACTATGTCTGATCATTGATGCTTACAGTAAAATAAATAATTTTGATATTTATATTACAAGCTGTGCATCTCCTTATGAAAAGAAAAAAACATCTTTTTATTAGCTACTAAATTTTTTACGCTTGTACAAGTCCACAATATTTTTCAAAGCTGAATTCAATTCCAATTCCCTGCCTTCACATTAAAGTCTACATAAACTGTTCCATATGAATAGTTATTTAATATTTTATTACAGCTTTTAATTTTACTATCCCCTCAGTAACTTATTCCCCTGCTTACAAACCTTATGGTCAAGAAATTCCTCCCAACAGCAAATATAAATTTTCTGTTCTGTGTTGCTTAGTATTCTAAAAGACTTGCTAAATCCACCCCACCCACTCTACTCTAACAAACCACAGTTTCTTTACATTCTCCTTTTTATTTCTAATTCTAACTTTTATCATATATTAGCTAGTAAGGTGTAAACTGCTCTATGGGAACATAGCATAATTGCTAAGATAATCACAGTATCAGAAAGCTAGATTCAGACTGGCCTTTATTGTAAGCAAACCTTAATTAAATTACTTAACTTCTGTAGCCTCAGTATCCTAATCTGATAAATAGGAATAACAATTAGTGTCCACCCCTTAAGATTTTGTGAAAATTAAATGATGCAAAATATGAGATAAACCAATACTTGCTTATACTAAGCTCAATAGTGCTATAATTATCATCATCATGATTAAGATATTCTTGCTTGCAAACAAATGAACTGAGTAGGTTAATTAAAAAAAAAGAGAGAGGACAGAGCAGTGGTTTGAACAATATGGTAGAAAAATGAGAAAATCAATTTGGACACAGCAATGAAGGCCACTTGCAGGCCACGAGTGCAGGGCTCTGCATCATCGGTGTTAATGCCACGTAACCTCAAACGTGCTCTCCATTCCAGATCTCAGATTTCTAGCAGTGAACACTTAATTGTTCCAACTTGACTCTGGATATTTATTACTTCTGGATCAATGTACCAAGAACAGAAGCCCATGGCTATCACCAATAGAGATCCACCCTGCTGTATAATACCTCCTATAAATGAGATTGTGCAATATTTGTCCTTCTGTGCCTGGAGTAGACGTTAAGTGTTCTCACCAGCAAAATGATAATTATCTGAAGTAATTCTTATATTAATTAGCTAAATTAATTCTGCATTAATTCTGCATATATACACACATATATACACAGATGTACACACCATACATGACAAATACATAGAAGTTTATTTTTCAATTAAAAATAATAATTTTTAAGAAAAAGAAGAAAGGCAGGATTAGGCAGCCATCCCTCCTAGTGTTGTCTTCCATCACTGGTAGCCCTACCATCATTGCAGCAGCTACTCCTACTCTTTGACTTCTACTATCGCTGCTTGTACCACTGCAGCTCCTTTTACCATTGGTAGCAAGCTACATTATTCCTTCATCTAAAATCAGTGACAAAGCAGATGGTAAACACAACAAACATCCTTGCCCCATAAATCAGTCTTCCACGGTCTTAATAATTATCACTACTGCCCCACAGGAGATCACAAGGAAGGAAAAAAAGCAATTACATTAAAAGATGTATATTTAGAGTAATTTAACTTCACTAATTCAAAGAAGATATAATATACACACAGAGCAAGGATAACGTTGAGGAATCCTTCCCCCAAGCCTGCAAGAAAGATGCGTAACAGTAACAAGCAGCTTTTCAGAGCATTGTTCTACCCTCTAATTTTGGCATTGTTTTTGACTTACCTAGCATGAGCTAAGCAACAAAATCATTTCTGCCTCTACTTGGCATAGTATTGTAAGTACGTGTTTATGAAGTGAGTCAATTAAAAATGATTTAAATTATCTAATTTTGATTAAATTCTTTATTTAAATCATTATTCATTTAAACAAATAAATTGCCACAGCTGTTGTACTTTGTAAGGTAAACATTGCCAAACATATTCAGACTTTCAAATTAAACAGCATACCTTATAATTAGGCAATATGAAATTAACACACACAATCTAGTATTATCTTTACTATTTCCCTTAATTGAAAGGCAGCTTGCTGGTGCACTACGGAAAAGAAATCAAGTTTCAAAGGGTATCAGAAAAACAAAGAGAGGCCTTAAGTGGTAAAAACTTATTTTGATGGATTAATCTAATTTATTAAGCACAGTAGCAAGATAGTAGAAATAAGAAATGTACCACTGATGCTACTGCTGATGGAAAACCCAAGCTCCATGAAATGTTTTAAAGAGATTTATTCTGATCCAGTATGACTAGTCATGGCACAGTAAAATCACAAACCCAACAAACCTATGGCTCAAGTAAGTGTCCCAATAAGGTCTGTTTTATACATTTTGGGAAAGTAGGATTTACAGACAAAGTGGTAAATCAATACATGGAGGTTATATATTCATTTGGCCCCAAAAGGCAGAATCTCTTGAAGTAGGGGTTTATAGGTCACAGGCGAATTCAGGGACAATTTAATTTGTAATTGGTTAAAGGAGTAAGCCTTTGTCTAACAGCTTCCAGCAGGAAGAAATGTTTAACACACCTTAGTTAAAAAAGATATGCCATGATACTATGCTAGAGTGAGGTTGAGAGAGCAAATGGGGTCAGAGGAACCTGTTAAGTATCATAGCCTGGCATGTCCTTAGGTCTTATTTATAATTTGGTGTCTTATTGACACAAAAAGTCTTTTCTGTCAGTTTTATGATCTCCATTTTAACATAATACTGATCAGTTTATCTAAAATGTAAAAGGGGTGGGATGTATATTAAGGTATGTCTGACCTCTCATCCTGCAATGGCTGAAAATTTACATTTTAAGGTTTCTCTTGGGTCCTTTTGGCCAAGAGAGAGGTATGTTCAGTCAGTTAGGGGGATTAGAAATTTATTTTTTTTGGTTTATACCATTGTTTGAATGTTGTTTTTCCCTCTGAAATGCATGTGTTGGAAACTTTATCCCCAGTGTAACAGTGTTGGGGTGAGGCATCTGATGAAAGGTGTTTAGTCATGAGGGTGTGCCATCATGAATGAATCAATACCACTATAAAAAGGGCTTGCAGGAATGGGTTTTCTCTCTTCCACTTTTCTGCCACATGAAGATCTAATGTTTCTCTCCCCTCCCCCAACCCCCCTGGAGAGTGCAGTGTTCAAAGCACCAGCTTAGAAGCAAAGAACAAGCCCTCACAAGATATTAAATCTGATGCTGTCTTGATCTTGGACTTCCGAGCTTCCAAACTATGAGAAATAAACTTCTATTCTTTATAAATTAGCCACACTACAGTACTTTGTCATAGCAGCACAAAATGGTTAAGACATTTAAGTATATAAATGTTTGTGTATTAAAAAAAAAAGAAAGAAAGAGGAAAGAAAGAAAGAGGAAGGAAAGAAAGAGGAAAGAAAGAAAGAAAGAAAAAAAGAAAGAAAGAAAGAAAGAAAGAAAGAAAGAAAGAAAGAAAGAAAGAAAGAAAGAAAGAAAGAAAGAAAGAAAGAAAAGAAAAGAAAAGAAAAGAAAAGAAAAGAAAAGAAAAGAAAAGAAAGAAAGAAAGAATCAGTATTGGAGCCAAACAACCCTAGAGTGCAATCCTAGTTACTTGTTATAAATTCATAAACCAATTCAAAAATTTATTTGACTTTCAGTTTCCTTATCTGGAGAATAGGCACAATAGAACCTACTTTAATTATTACTCTGAGGAAACAATAAAGAAACATCAATGATAGGGGTTTGGAGTGGAGAAGTCACACTGCATTCTTAGGACATTTCTTTCTTAAAAAGAGGATGGATGCTCACTCTGGTGGAAACCTATGTATTCTGAAATTGACAGAGCATCAAATAATACATACAATTTTATCCTCACAGCAGCATAAAACTTATGTTCAAATAGTACTTAAATTTTTCCTTCAAATATTTCAAGAAGACCACCATATTTGAATCCATATTAAGAAAGCCAGTAATTTAAGGCAAACAAACAAAAAAAAGACACAGAATAGTCAAAGAACTTGCTCAAGGCCAAATGGAAGTGTGTGGTCAAGTCAGAACAAGATCCCAGGCCTCCTGACTTAGCTATATGCCGCCTTACCTCCAGCTGGTATGTGTTCCAGGGCTCTAGGTGTTTGCCAGACATCAGCCATCCTATCCATCTTGGATATCAGTACCAAAAACAAGTAGGGTGAAAAACAGAGATAATCACTATCTTCAGAGCAAACAGAATGTTTTGCCTATATCAAAAAATAAATTAGGGGAGAAGGCAAGATGGCCAGCTGGAGCCAGCTTTCCATAGAGGCTCCCGTCCAGAAGGAATGTTAAAGGACAGAAGTTTATCAAGTAAGCTGATGGTTTAGAGCTGAGCCAAGAGAGAAGATTAAAGAGCACAAATCACCCCTGCTGAGGCAAGCTGCTACCCTAAAGAAACAAACAATAGGTATAAAACCCATAGTCAAATGGATGGAAGTCCTCTCCCCCAGGAGAATGGTTTGGGTCACAGTGTACTTTCTACAAACAAGCGAGCAGAGTTCAAATCACTTCTTATTTTATCCCGTGGGACAGAGTTGCTAAAAACTGGATCTCCTTCCCCACAGAGGACCCACTTGAGTGCCTCAGCGTTCTCCCACCAGGCATAAAGCTTAACATATACTCTACCCACAATTCTGAACTCCCCCTCCACTCCCACCCCAAGGTCTGGAAGCCTGCCCCCACAGAGTCCAGATTCTTGGGCAATTTCTCAAGAGGTACGGGCAAGGTGTGGGCTGCTACAAGTCTGTGCTAAATCAGTGGCACAGGTGTAAAGCAGAGACTGTGGAGCAGGGGAGCCAAATGGCAGAGCGCAGTGGAGGTGGTAGGAATAAAAGGGCTCACACCCTCATGACATTTTGGAAAAACATTTCCATCTCTCTTAGCAACCAGAGGGAGCTGGGCCTGTACTCCAGGGGCAGCCACCAGTGAAGAAGATCTGGAATGGAAACTCAGGCCCCATGAACAAAGAGTATGCCTGAGGTGGTACTTGCCCAGGCAGGGTGCAGCCAGGACTGAGACTAGAATATGAACGTGTAAAGAGGCAGCATAATCCCAGGGCAGGGCTGAGTCCAAATTGCTGCTTTTGTGAGCCCAAGAGGTACCCAGCACCTAGTGGAGAATAGCAGGGACAAGAAGGGCAGTGGCATCAGCCCAGAGAGGGGCAGGAACTAAACATCAGATTAGCACTTTGTGAGCACTAATCACACTCACCCCAACATAAAGTGCAGCTGAGACAGAGATGTCAGCTCCGTGAAAATTGGCACAGTGATGGTGGCACAGGGCAAGGCTGAGTTGCAGGTTCTGTGAACTCAAAATGTGCCTGGCCTGCAGTGGAACACAGCCAGGACAGAAATGCAAATTCCACAAGAATATAAATGGCAGCAGCATCAGTCTGGGGTGGGGCTGGAACTGAGTGACACTCCTCAGCTTCCATTGAGCACCTGAGGTAGTCAGGCTTCAGCTCCCCCTGTCGGCTGGTGGCAGAGTATGGTAGCATCACCAAGGAGAAATTGATCTCCCTGTGTCTCTGGCAGACACACTCCCCTGGCACATTTGCTCATTGGAGGGAACTGGGCCACAGCCCTGCAGGTTTACTAGTGACTGGGTGTGACAGAGGTGCAAGGAGGGGAAGGAGGCATCAACCTCCCTGGACTAACTCATTTGCTGGGCCTTTCTGACTCCATGGAGCACTGGAGCAAGCCATACTTGAGCTGCCAGCAGACTCCTGCTATTGAGTTGCTGGAGACCTTTTGAACTCTCCTACTTGAGAGTTGGTGCTGACTGGGACAATTGGTTTAGAACTCCTGACCTAAGTCAATCACCTGAGGACCCTTCAAGGTGGTACTCTGGTTGTGTTGTAGTGTGAAGGTTTGATTTTCCTCTTCCAGTTATTGCCTGTGGGGTCTTAGTTGCTTGTATTTCCCCACAGCTGAGACTTCAACCCAGAGTCACTTATCCACTAGGATTGGACAGAGACCAGCAGAATACAAGACAGAGCCAACTACCCCCACCACACCAAGCAGGTCCCCAGAGTCTCAGGCTGTACAGGTCCTTTGCAAAGCTCTAGTCACTAGTCCCAGCTCTGTGGCAAAAGACTGGTTAATCACAACTCCAGGAGCCCCCAGTCCAATTTCACCTTACCTGCTCATCTAGCCAAACAGTGAGAAATAATCATGGGGCAGAATCAGTGGAAAACTCTGGCAACATAATCAGAGTAGATCAATTCCCCCAAGGAATGACAAAGCAGACACACCAGAATCCCATTCATAAACAAATGACTGAGATGTCAGAAATCAAGTTTAGAATTTGGATGGCAAATAAGATTAACAGAATGGAAGAAAAGATGGAATTAGAAATTCTAGGAATAATTCAAAAGTTGTCTCAAGAATGCAATGAATTTGAGGACAAAACCACCAAAGATTTTGACACATTGAGAAAAGTTGCAACCTTCCATGATATGAGAAATACAGTAGAATACAGGTTTTGAAGACAAAACCACCAAAGATTTTGACACATTGAGAAAAGTTGCAACCTTCCATGATATGAGAAATACAGTACATTAGAATTCCTCAGTAAAAGAATGGAACAGACAGAAGAAAAGATTTCTGACATTGAGGACAAAGCTTTTGAACATTCCCGAACGCTCAAAGAGGAAGAGAAAACAAATCATTCTTTCAGAGAGCTGTAGGACAATGCCAAAAAAGCAAACATCAGCCTTATAGGATTCCTGAAGGTGACAAGCTTGTTCTGAAAGGCTCAGATGCTCTATTCCAAGAGATAATTGAGGAAAACTTCCCAAACATGGCAAGAGGTACTGAAATTCAGGTAGCAGTTTCACAACCCCAGCGTAACTCAATCCAAATAAAGCAGCTCCCAGAAACATTATAATTAACTTCACCAAAGTTAACATGAAGGAGAAAATTCTGCAAGCAGCCAGATTTAAGAAAACCATAACCTACAAGGGGAAGAATATTAGAATGACTGCAGATCTCTCTACTGAAGCTTTCCAAGCCAGAAGAGGGTGGTCATCGACCTTCAACCTCCTAAAACAAAACAACTTTCAACCCAGGATCCTGTATCCAGCTAAACTGAGTTTCATTTATGAGGGAGAAATTAAATACTTTAATGACATTCACATGTTGAAGAAATTTGCCATAACGGAACTAGCTCTCCAGGATATTCTCAGACCCATCCTCCACAATGACCAGCACAATGCTCTACCACCAAAGTAAATTCACTTAGAAACTTTTGATCAAATCCCAACTTCCAGAGTGGGTGCATGGTTTGTTCAGCGGCGAATTCTTGCCTGCCAACTTCCAGAGTGGCAAAAGGATTAAAAATGTTCCCTGAAATTTCAAAAAACTCAACACCCCAAAACTACCAGACTTATAAATACTCTCAATTAATGTGAATGGCTTAAATTGTCCTCTAAAGACACACAGGTTGGCTGACTGGATACAAAAACTCAGGCCAGGTATCTTCTGCATACAAGAATCTCATATTACCTTAAAAGATAAATATAGACTGAGGGTGAAGGGATGAAAATCTTTAATTCAGGCAAATGGAAATAAGAAAAAAGCAAGTGTTGCAATTTTATTTGCAGATACAACAGGCTTTAAACCAAAAAAAAAAAAATAAGGAAACATAAGGATGGTCATTTCATATTTCTTAAGGGAAACACTCAACATGATAAGATTTCAATTATTAACATTTATGTGCCCAACCAGAATGCTCCACAATTTATAGGAGAGATCCTAACAGACATGAACAACTTAATATCCTCCTGCACCATAATAGTCAAAGATTTTTAACACCCCTTTGGCAGTGTTGGATATATCCTCCAATAAGTAATTAAGCAAAGAAATTTTAGAATTAAACTTAACCATTCAACATTTGGATTTAATAGACATCTATAGAACATTCCATCCTAACAAAACTGAATACACGTTCTTCTCATCAGCCCATGGAACATCCTCCAAAATTGATCAAATCTTAGGTCACAAGTCTAACCTCAGCAAACTTAAAAGAATAAAAATTATTCCTTGTATCTTCTTGGACCATCATGGAATAAAATTGAACTCAGTAACAACAAGAAGCTTCATACTCATACAAAAACATGGAAACTAAATAACCTTATGCTGAATGATAGCTGGGTCATAGATGAGATTAAGAAGGAAATTACCAATTTTTTTGAACAAAACAATAATGAAGACACGAACTATCAGAACCTCTGTGATACCACAAGGCAGTCCTAAGAGGAAAATTTATAGCACTGCAAGACTTCCTCAAGAGAATGGAAAGAGAGGAAGTCAACAACTTAATGGAACATCTCAAGCAACTGGAAAAAGAAGAACATTCTAACCCTAAACCCAGCAGAAGGAAAGAAATAACAAATACAAGAGCAGAATTAAATGAAATTGGAAACAAAATTATACAACAGATAAATGAATCAAAAAGTTTTTTTTAAAAAAGGTCAATAAAATATATAAACCTTTGGTTAACCTAATCAGAAATAAAAGAGAAAATCCCTAATTTCATTAATCAGAAATGACAGAGCAAGATAACAGACTCCTGAGAAATTCAAAAAATCTTTAATGAATATTACAAAAAAACTCTATTCTCAGAAATATGAAAATCTGAAGGAAATAGACCAATACTTGGAAGCATGCCACCTTCCTAGACTTAGCCAACAAGAAGTGGAAATTTTGAACAGGTCTATATCAAGTTCTGAAGTAGCATCAACTATACGAAAACTCCCCCAAAAGAAAAGTCCTGGACCAGATGGCTTCACATCAGAATTCTACCAAAACTTTCAAAAGAAACTAGTACCTATGTTACTTAACCTTTTCCAAAACATCAAAAAAGAAGGAATACTTTCCAACACATTCTATGAAGCAAACATCACCCTGATTCCAGGAAAAGATCCAACAAGAAAAGAAAATTATAGACCAATATCTCTAATGAATCTTGATGCAAAAATATTCAATAAGATCCTAGCAAACATAATCCAGCAACACATCAAACAAATTATACACCATGACCAAGTGGGTTTTATCTGAGGCTCTCAAGCCTGGTTCAATATATGTAAATCTGTTAATATAATACATCACATATATAAAAGAAAGACCATATAATTCTCTCAATTGATGCAGAAAAGGCTTTTGATAAAGTCTAGCATCCTGTTTTGGTCAAAACACTTAAGACAATAGGTATAGGAAGGACGTTTCTTAAACTGATAGAGGCCATCAGCTGTAGCAAACCCACAGCCAATACTCAATTGAATGCAGTAAAATTGAAAACATTTCCACTCAGACTAGGAACCAGACAAGGTTGCCCAATGTCTCCACTGCTATTTAACATTGTAATGGAAGCCTTAGTCATTGCAATCACGCAAGAGAAAGTGACAAGGGTATACAAATAGGGTCAGAGGAGATCAAACTTTCACTCTTCACAGACAATATGGTTACATACCTGGAAAACACCAGGGACTTAACTACAAAACTCTTAGAAGTGATCAAGGAATACAGCAGTGTCTTAGGGTACAAAATCAATACTTACAAATCAGTAGCATTTATATATGCCAACAATAGTCAAGCTGAAAAAAGTCAAGACTCTATTCCTTTTACAGTAGTGCCAAAGAAGATGAAATATCTGTGAGTGTACCTAACAAAGTATGTGAAAGATCTCTCTATAAAGAGAACTATGAAACTCTGAAAAAAGAAATAGCTGAAGATGTTAACAAATGGAAAAACATACCACACTCAAGGCTGGGAAGAATCAACATTGGTAAAATGCCCATACTACCCAAAGCAATCTACAGATTTAATGCAATCCCTATTAAAGCACCTCTGTCATACTTTAAAGATCTGGAAAATTAGTACTTCATTTTTATGGAACCAGAAAAAACCTCAAATAGCCAAGACATTAGTCAGAAATAAAAACAAATCAGGAGGAATCATGCTACCACACTTCAGACTATACTGTAAATCTATAGTGATCAAAACAGCATGGTACTGGCACAAAAATAGAGAGGTAGATGTATGGAACAGAATTGAGAACCAAGAGATGAACCCAGACACTTATCATCATTTGATCTTTGATAAACCTATCAAAAAATATAAATTGGAGGAAAGATTCCCTATTTAACAAATGGTAGTGGGTGAATGGGCTGGAGACTTGTAGAAGACTGAAACTGGACCCTCACCTTTCTCCTCTAACAAAAATTGACTCTCAATGGATAAAAGACTGAAACTTAAGACATGAAACTATAAAGATTCTTGGAGAGAGTGCAGGAGAAACACTTGAAGAAATTGTTGGACAGCGCCTGTGGCTCAAAGGAGTAGGGCACCGGCCCCATATGCCGGAGGTGGTGGGTTCAAACCCAGCCCCGGCCAAAAAAAAAAAAAACTGCAAAAAAAAAAAGAAAGATAGAAATTGTCCTGGGAGAATACTTTATGAGGAGGATTCCCTGGGCAATTGAAACAATACCAAAAATACATTACTGGGATCTGATTAAACTAAAAAGCTTCTGCACTGCCAAGAACACAGTAAGTAAAGCAAGTAGACAGCCCTCTTCAGAATGGGAGAGGATATTTGCAGGTTATGTTTCTGACAAAGGTCTGATAACCAGAATCCACAGAGAACTCAAACACATTAATAAGAAAAGAACAAGTGATCCCATTTCATTGTGGGCAAGAGACTTGAACAGAAGCCTCTCTGAAGAAGACAGGCACATGCTCTATAGACACATGAAAAAAATGCTCATCATCTTTAATCATCAGAGAAATGCAAATCAAAACCACTTTGAGATATCATCTAATTCCAGTAAGAGTAGCCCAACATAACAAAATCTCAAAACTAAAAATGTTGGCATGGATGTGGAAAAAAGGAAACACTTCTGCACTGCTGGTGGGAATGCAAGCTAAAGTGTTCCTTTTGGAAAGATTAGAGAGTACTCAGGAATCTAAAAGTAGACCTGATGTTTGATCCTGTAATTCCTCTACTAGGTGTATATCCAAAAGACCAAAAATCACTTTGCAACAAAGATATTTGCACCAGATTGTTCTTTGCAGCTCAATTCATAATTGCCAATTCATGAAAGAAGTCTAAGTGCCCATTGACCCATGAATGGATTAACAGATTGTGGTATATGTATACCATGGAATATTATGCAGCCTTAAAAAAAGATAGAGACTTTACCTCTTTTATGTTTACATGGATGAAGCTGGAACATATTCTTCCTAGTAAAGTATCTCAAGAATGGAAGAAAAAGTAACCAATCTACTCAGTAGTTTTATGACACCAATTTATAATTACTCACACTTTCTTATGAAAGATAGATTACAACTATAGCCCAGGATGAAGGAGAGAAGTGGAGAGGGATGGGAGGGGAGGATAGAGTTTTGATAAAGGGAGAGTAAATGGGGGGACCACACCTATGGAGCATATTGCAAGGTTACAAGTCAAATCTATCAAGTGTAGAACATAAATGTCTTAACACAATAGTTCAGTAAATGAGATGAAAGCTATGTTGATTAGTTTGCTGTAAGCACTCCAAATTGTATTAAAAATCAATGCATTGTACCCCACAAATGCATAAATATATTCATGATCTATGTGTATATGACTTAATAAAAGGAAAAAACAAATAAAATAAATCAATTAAAACTGTAAGTAAATAGAACAAACAGCACCCTAGAGGCAGGAGTGGAGATTGTACAAGTATATACCATAAAAAAATAAAATAAAATAAAACCTCACTTGTATAACGTCCTTTGCCAATACAGTATAAGCCAGTCATCTTCCTACCTTGATACTTTTACTATCTACCTTATCTCATCTGATCTCAACATAATAGTGAAGTTACAACTAAAGAAGCTATCGACTGGAGGCATGCTCCAGTTGAAAATATATGCGGAATGGGGTGGCACCTGTGGCTCATATATGAAGATAAATGCAGAAGGGTTCCTGCCCCATATACCAAGGGTGGCAGGTTCAAACCCAGTCCTGGCCAAACTGCAACAAAAATAGCCAGGCCTTGTGGCAGGCGCCTGTAGTTCCAGGTATTTAGGAGGCTGAGGCAAGAGAATCGCCTAAGCCCAAGAGCTGAAGGTTGCTGTGAGCTGTGACAACAGAGCACTCCACCAAGTGTGACAAAGTCAGACTCTGTCTCTAAAAGAAAGAAAGAAAGCAAATATATGCAGAATGGAGGAAAAAAAACTAAGCTGTTCTCCCACAAATATTTATGAAAACTATACTACCAAGTTCCTGAAGTGGAAAAAAAAAAAAAAGGAATGGAAAATTACTGTGAAGGGAAAGAAATCAGGACTAGAATGAAAGAGAAATAAGCACAGAAAAAAGAGGCCTTTCCCAGGATTTGCAGTGCACACGTGCACTTATTTTATTCAGAAGAGTGTTGCTACAGAACCCAGCAGGGGTAAACTATTATTTATCTCTGGTTATTAGCCAAACCTAAATTGTGTAGCAAAAATAACAAAAGATTTTCTTTACATCTAATTAGACATAAAGGCTAGAACAATGTTCTCGTGAAAGGATGCTTTTAAGATGCTTTTTTGGAATTGAAATAGTAACAACATTTGTTTTGTGTGGTAAACAGAAGCCTTTTGGCAGTGCAGTTGCTTTCATTTTGAAACTGCCAAGAATTATTTGCTTATCTGTGGAATTTCAAATGCTTTCCCTGCCTGTGAGTCATATAGATGCTGATCTAGAATAAACAGGCTGCACAGAACACTGGCTCTTCCTGCAGCCATGGGACACCTTCCCTCCACACACACACACACACACACACACACACACACATACACACACACACACATATGTAGGCAAGTGTTCACAGCACTACACTAGGAGCAGAGGTTGGAAGACGACAATGCAAAGAGACAGAAGGAAGGAAGCGTCCCCCCAAAAGGAAATGCAGTGAAGGAGGGAAGGACATGAGAGAAGAGAGAGGAAGAAAGAGCATGTCAGACAGAATGACAGAGGCAAAACTGAAGGGAAGTGTCAAAAAACAAATTAATCAAAAGGAAAAAAGAGGAAAAGGGAGAAATGGGAGAGAGCTCGGAAGGCAGAACAAGAACATAGAAAATAAAGGGAATAACAAGGAAAGTGGGAAAAGGCTTGGCAAGAGTTTGTGAGCCCGGGATAGCCTGATATAATTTGTAAGAAGAGTTGTCTAAATGTTAATGGTATTTGACAGTTTGATGTGTATTTAAAGCTGTTTCCAGCTCATTCTGCATACTATATAGGATTATCTGGATTTTCTGAGGTTTATCACCACAGGCCTGTAGGATTAACAGACTGATGAAGTAAAGAATTATTCACCAATCCAATCCTTAGGCTCAGATGCACTCTCCCCAAGCTCCCTAAACATATGGAACATATAAAATGCAAAAATCAAGGGAAAATTGTATGTGTGAATGTGAGATGCATCTGTACATTTATCAAATCTATTAATTTTGTAGGCTTAAAATCTGCACAAATACTAGGTTCATAAAGATGTTTTAAATTAGAAAATATTCTTGAGTATCTACTAGGTGGCAGACATTGGGAATTCAGGGGAGAAAAGAAAGACAGACCCCCACCCAGGAGCTCTGAGTCCAGAGTGGAAGGCACATGGTATGTCAGAGGAAGCCCAGAACATGAGCCAAAGACCCGACTCATGCCAAGAGGGAAGTAACATCTGCTTGAAAACTTAAAAGGCGATAGAAAACTAACCAGGACTGAAAGGGAGAGAAGAGTGTTGCAAGGAAACAGAAGGGGGATGTTCAAGGTAGAAGGAATAATAGAGCAAAAGAACAGTCTTGTGCATTCCGCTGAGACATTTTCCATGCCTGTGTGCACAAGTTATGGTGAGAGTGTAGACAGGATGTTGCATTGGAAGCAGAGTTACTTCATGCAGGGACGTACACATCTGGTTTGGATTTAGGGTTTTATAATTGGGCCAATAAATACCTATTGAAAAGTTACTCAGTGAGGAATTAACAATACAAGATTTTTATTTTCTGAATAAGACTCTTTGAAAGGTGAATGAGACTTCAGATAGACTGGTGCCAAGAAGTCCAGTTAGAAAGCTTTTATAATAAACAATACAATAGAAGATCAGAGCCAAGGCAGTGTCAGTGAGGAGACAGAAAAGAATCTGAATTCTCCAGATAGGAACTTGAAGATGCCATGGAATTAGCTGATTGACTGGATTTGGAGAAATGAAAGAGACACAATCGATTTGTGTGGTTGGGTCGATGATGCTGCTTTTCACTAATCTATAAGGAAGGCATCGAAAAGGGAATTGCAAGTCAAGAAGTTATAGAGATATAAAATTCCTTGATATCAAGAGCCATGAATTCTTAGTAACAGCGTTGGTTAACTTAACTGTATACAATCTTGTTTCTTTTTACATACACTCTTTAAACAAATTCAACACAGGTTTATTGAGTGAATGATTAAAATCAGGAATGAGTGTGAGGGAATGTATAACTGAATAAATTACATTAGCTAATGAAGGAAAAAATGAATGAGAGAAAAAAAAATCAAGGGAAGAGAGATACAATGAACATATGGAAGATTTCCTCATTGGCAAGGGTGGTAAATCTTACACTTAAAATAGAGCTTCCTGGACTAGGGGTATCTAGTATTTAAGGTGCTAAATGTGGCCTGAAAATAAAAATGCAGAAAAAAGTAACACGGGGGCCTGAGAAAGCTTCATTTAAGAATGTACAGGCTTCTTGAAACTTTAAAACTATTAGAAGAAAAATATGGGGAAAAGCTCCATGATGTTGATCTGGGCAGTAACTTTTTGGATATGACCTCAAAAGTATAGGTAACAACAGCAATAATAGACAAATGGCATTGCATAATACTGGAAAGGTTTGCAGGAAGAAAACAATCAACAGAGTGATGAGATAGCCTATGGTATGGAAGAATACATTTGCAAACTATACATCAAATAAAGGTTAATATCTAAAATGCATGAGGAATTCAAACAACTCAATAGTTAACAAATAAGCTGACTAAAAAATGGATAAGACCTGAATAGGCAATTCTCAAAAAACATACAAATGGCTAAAAGGTCACAAGGAGCTATCACCTTACACATGTTAGAATGGCTATTATCGAAAAGGCAAAAGGTAAGTGTTGGTGAGATTGTGAAGAAAAGGGAACCGGTATACTGTTGGTGTGAGTATAAATTAACAAGGCCATTATGGAAGACAGTATAGATGTTCCTCCAACAACTAAAAAGAGAAATACCAAAAGACCTAGCAATCCTACTAGTGGATATACATCCGAAGGAATTTAAATCAATATATGGAAGACTCATATGTTCATTGTAGTTTATTCACAATAGCCAAGATATGGAGATACGGAATCAACCTAAATTTCATCAACAGATGAGTGGATTAAAAATGTGGTATATATACACAATGGAATAAATTTCAGCCTTAAAAAGAAGGAAATTCTGCAGCAGCTTAGATGAACCTCATGACACTAAGGAAAATAAGCCAGGCACAAGAAAATACCATGTGATCTCACATCTGCATAAAAATGTTGAACTTACAGAAATAGAGAGCAAAATAGTGGTTACCAGAGGCTGAAGGTAGAGAGATTGGGAGATGTTGGTCAAAACCACACAAAATTCCAGTTTAACAGGAAGAATAGGATCAAGAGAGCTATTATACACAATGGTAACTACAGTTAACAAAAATATATTGTGCATTTGAAAATCACTGAGAGTAGATTTTAAGCGTCATTGCCACCAAAGAATGATATGTGAAGTGATGTAGGTATTAAATAGTTATATTTAGCCATTCCTCAATGCGTATATGTATCAAAACATATTACACAACGTAAATATATATGATGTTGCTTGTCAATTAAAATAAACAGAAAAAATAAGAGGCAAAATAAAAAAAAGAAGAAGCTTGCATACTCTACAGGTATTGCTTTTTTCAGATATAAATAATGATATCCTCATTAATTCTTTAAAAAAACACAGTTAGGAATTGAGATTCTGGTGTACTGAGTGCTGACTTCTTTCTTACTACATCCTTGAATGCACATATGCTTATTCAATGATCATTTTAGCATCGTTTGTAAAAGATAAAGAAGGGAGCAAAACGGTTTCATTTCATACCTGGAATCTAACCTCCAGGCAAGTTTTAAGATAAAATCTATAAAACAAACATCAGGGTCTAATAGAAAATAATTCTTAGCTTGCTGCACTTCAGCATCTCTCTGACCATACATACATCACACATGCTCATACATGCAACTAGAGGTAGAAAAAAGTGGATACCAAAATAAAAGAAAAATGGGCATCAACCCAGGTGCGCTAAATTGTCAGATTATCACGCAAATAAGCTTTTCCACCCTTACCAAAAAGTATGCTTCTTTCAATTGCCAGCATACTTTACAATTCAGAATGGAGAGCCCCGGTATTGAAAGATAGGATGCTTTGGCTGATAGAAGTATTAAGATGTAAACTAAGAACACAAACCTGCTAGAAAAAGGGAAAATCTTAGGAGCTTACTGTGGGACATGTAGCTATCAGACAAAAGCTGAACAAACATGATTTCTCTTACACTTGAACTACTGTGTTAGTTTCTACATAAGTATTAAATTTTTTTTTTTTTTGTAGAGACAGGGTCTCACTTTATGGCCCTCGGTAGAGTGCCGTGGCCTCACACAGCTCACAGCAACCTCCAACTCCTGGGCTTAAGCGATTCTCTTGCCTCAGCCTCCCGAGTAGCTGGGACTACAGGCGCCCGCCATAACGCCCGGCTATGTTTGGGTTGCAGTTTGGCCGGGGCCGGGTTTGAACCCGCCACCCTCGGTATATGGGGCCGGTGCCTTACCAACTGAGCCACAGGCGCCGCCCAAGTATTAAATTTTTAAATATTCATATTTCTAGGTTTCTAGCCTGTTGTTCAGAACTCCCAGAATTTAATAGGATTTTTAGCTCCTGCATAATTATGGGCTATTTAAGAAAAGGTTCATCACACAAGAATGCAGAAAGTATTTACTACTTATTTCATCATAATTATTTAACATTAAGTATTTTTCTCATCATCTTTAAATGGAAATAATCATCAACTTTGGGACCACTGAAAATATTAAATGATGTCATGTATGCCAACAATTAAACATATATAATACTAATCCATGTTAGGTACGTAACAGAAGCTAAAGTAATTGATTTTTAACAGTCTGGATTCCATGAAACAAAACAGACACTTTCCCCAGCCAGTTCCTTTAGTCAAACACACCCTGTGGATACTCTTTCTGATTCTTGACAACACCTTTTTTTATTAATTATTTTTTATTAAATCATAACTTTGTACATTGATGCATTTATGGGGTTCAGGGTACTGCTTCGAGATACAATGTGAAATGCTTACATTGAACTTAGTAACACATCCATCCCAATTATACCTTGAGTGATTCCTTCAGATTTCTGGTTATTTTCATAGCATAACATTGTTATGAAAAAATATTTTGATTACAAAATTACATTTTGTAACAAAGAATTGTTTGGATATTAGACAGTCTTTCTAGACCAAAATGGCAATTTCCTACATGAGCCAGGCTTAGAAACCTACATGGGGGAAGAAGGGCTTTTATCCTTCCTTTGCTTTCATTTTTTCTTCTCACATTCCTTATTTGCTCCCTCATTTCCTTTTTTTTATTTTAGAGACAAAGTCTCACTTTGTCACCCTCAGTAGAGTGCTGTGCCGTCACAACTCACAGCAACCTCCAGCTCTTGGGCTTAGGTGATTCTCTTGCCTCAGCCTCCCAAGAAGCTGGGACTACAGGCGCCTGCCACAACGCCCGGCTATTTCCTCTTTGTTGCTTCCTGGTCCTCTTCACCCTCCACCGTGTTGGTACCCAGTGGGAGGCATGGACAAAGATGTTGTTACAATGTGGCCGCCTGTTCCCTCAGTGTGGAGGATGGAGCTAGTTCTCCAGGAAGCACATTTGCCACTCTCTCATGGTTCTACAGAAACTTCCCTGCTGCATCATTTTCTCAGGTCAGCAACACAGCACCCAGTTGCTCTTTTACAACACCTTTCTGTTCATCTCCTTCTACCAGAAGACACTCCTATAACTTCCCACTTCTGGGGACACTTCGTCTAGGCAAGCTATCCTCCTTGGTATGGCTCCATCGAAATATCTTAAACCTAGTTACCTTTCAAAGTATTCAGTTAGCCCACAGAAAATTCATGCATTCTTGTCAAATCAGAAGTGGAAGGTCTCATTTTCCTAGTGCCTTCCTCTCGTGTCCTGCTGTCACAGACCACTCCACTGAGATTCCCAACTTTAGAATGTTCCATGTAGGACCCAAAGACCAGTCTTCATTCATCAATACTCCAAAACCCTCAGAACACACATCAAACATTTCCAAGAGTTTCCAAGAGTCGCTCCTGCTGCAGAATAAAATAAGTGAACAAGTTTCTGCAGCTGAGCAGACAACCAGAAGGTGTAAAGTGTCATTTACGTCTCACAACCACTTTAGATCTCTGAGGGATCCTCCTGGAGCCTCCCTCATTGGGCTTGAAGATAAAAGGGAGGAGAAAAAAAAATACTTTACCCTTAACTCATGGATTTTTTTCTTGATTTTCTGTCTTCTGACTACATGGGTGTAATAGTAGTAGGTAAAAGAAAACTTTAAATCACCCTTTGGATAAGATTTTGTCTGTCTGTTTGTCTGGGGAGGCGGACCTGTACGTTGTAGGATGTTTACCTGTATCCCTGTTTTAGATGACAGTAGCATCTTCTCATTCTGAGGCTTGACAATTCTAAATGTCTCCCAACATTGCCAGATATTCTATGTGGGCCAAAATTACCCCATCAGAGAATCCCTGTCCTTGAAGGGTAGTAAAATGGCCACAGCTGAGTGCTCTCTTTAGCTATGAAGGTATTCTTTGTAGTCCTTTACTTTAGGGGTTTAAATGAAATTTTAAGATAACAGAAAAAGTTCATATCTGTTCCCCACCTCTTATCTCCATTGATTTAGTGACATTCACTCTTTATTTACTAAATAGTCACTTTCTGCTATGTAACACTGTCCCCAACAGTGACCATGACTATACAGACCCTCCCTTGGGGAACTCACAGGCTTATGATACTTGAGTCATAATACAGACTTCAGCAGATAACCAATAGGATAAAAGTGGTGACTGAATTCTACCTGGACATAATTTTGTGTGATGAAAAGAAAGGGGATTTGGGGAGCCACAGAGACAAATTAAGAAACAGTTACAATTATTTTTAAAGGAACAATGATCTGAATATAACCCCTGAAGATAAAAAGAAAGGAATAAAACTGAAAAAAAATTGAAGAAAACTGATGGAATGTTAAGTGGCTGATAGATGGAAATAAGAGAGAAAAAAAAAAAAAAAGAATTATTCAGCTTCAGTTTCCCTAAGAGGAGATGTATCACAATAGACCTGTCACTAGCAAATAGAGAATTATTGAGATTAAAAGAAAACTGATAGGCAGATGATTATAGTAAAAGCAACCACGTGTTCAGTTTGGGGTATTTATATTTGGTGAATTTAACTTGAGGATAGTCATTTCCAGGCTATTCTATATACAGCAATCCAAGATAAGGACTTCTCCTAAAAAGACGTTTTGTTCTTCACCTCATTTCCTTTTAAAACTCTTAAGATACATACAAGTGGATTAGTTGATCCCTCTATTATGTTTTCAGAAAAATACCATATAACTAAATCATATTCTTGAACTAGCATCTATACTATACAACAATAAAACACAAAATTTAAACTGCTTTCCTGATGATTTTATATAATCAGAATCATCCTGAAGACAAAAAGAAAATCTGTTATTGTTACAGGTAGGAGACATAAATCTTCACAGGCCCTTAAGATGACAGTTATTTTAAAAATAAAGACTAATCAAAAATATAAGAAGAATTTATTTAAAATAATAGGGCAATTGGACAGCACTTGTTAAAATAATCAGATTCCAAAGATAGTGTGAAAATATAATTCATATGGCCATAGTATTAGCTAAAAAAAAGCTTTAAGAGTGATGAAAATTGGAATTATTTCTCATTCCTTCTATTTTCCCCTTGTTCAATTACATTTTCTCCAATTTTAAATCAAGGAGGTTAAATTTGTTTTATGGGCATGAATCCATTACCTCATGACACCCTCACCCCTCCATCAACTACTCCACAGTTCCCGCACTGAATTCTTCGTTATCTCCTTTGCCTCTGTTGAGACCTATAAAAATAGAGTTGTTTTTTCTTTTTAAAGTTCTAGAGTCCTGGATTCAGATCTCAGAAACACCCCTGTAAGGTTAGTGCATAAACTTAGGAAAGTACTTCTCTAAGACTTCATTTCTTTATTTTAAAAGTAAAGATCATATTTCCCATACATGGTTGTAAGAATAATTAAATGAGTTCAATAAGGACGCACACAACAAGTACAGAGTCTGTTTTAGTTGTTTTCCCCCTTCCCTTTGCTTCCTGATACATTATTTAGTAATAGGAGCTATGGAAAACACCCTATACCTACTGTGTATTTTCCCTTATATATGTTAAAACCCGGATGTAATTTTCTGTGATTAAAAAAATAAGAAAGGGACTCTGGGGACCCACAGAGAAAAAGTAGGAAGCAATTCCAAAAAAAATCATAACATAACAAGTTCAGAGTTCATTTCAGTTGGTCTTCTCCTTCCCTTTTCTTCCTGCTAATTGACTTAGTAGTAGGAGTTATGAAAGACACACACAACTGCTGTGTATTTGCCACTAGATATATATTAAAACAATAAGGGTAAAATAAGGTACAGGATAATTTATGTACTATAATCTGAATAGTGTCAAACAAATAAAAAATATGAATAGAAAAAATGTAAGAACACATATATTTAGTAACAACGATCATTTTGAATGGTAGAAAATATGTATTTACCCTTTTCACTGTTTTTCTTGTGTTTCCCAATTTTTATATAATTAATATTTAATTTCCTAATGAAACAAATTTCACAGAAAATAAACAAAGGAAACTGCAATGTTCTCATTAATGAATACGACAGTTATTATAATTAACTAATGGCTCAGAAAAATAATCCTCACACAAAATATTATTCTTTCATGAACTGTTATTCTGACTATATTATGAATGGACCAAACCTCAATGGTGCCCATGTACCATAGACTTCAAACTCTATTAACAGCTGTAACTTTGAGTTTTAAAAAATAAGTAAATAAGGTATCTTGAAAATGTCTGTAGCTATTATCATAATAGCATTAATCTAATCAGCTTTTAAACGAGTCAATCATCTGTAAGATCAATACTAAATGATAATTAATATGGCTTAGACATTTTTTCCTGGCAAAGTACAGTGCAAATCTCAATAATTAGGAATACATATTCTCCACTCTCCAGCTTAATTTTGCCCTTTTTCTCACTACTTAAAGATACTTAAAATGTTTCTTAAGTAGTGTAACAATGAAAGTCTAATTCACATACTACAAATCAGTATCAATTCAGAATACACAGAACCTATTTATTGATTCTTCCTCCACCTCCCCCAGCAGTGACCTTCAAAGGGAAAACAGAAGTCTTTGGTCAAGAACTTTCCCACCACATTGCAGTTAGTTATTTACACATCTATTTTCCTCTAATAATATGTTCTCTTTTAAGAAAAGGGAGCAGTTTCAATATTTTTAGTTTCCCTAAATCAGTTACTGGAATATAGGATATGTTCAATCATGAATTTTGGAGATCTAGTAATCATATAGCCCCAGTTTTCACTGACTTCTAAACACTTCACATAGTATTACCAACAAATGGTCAGCCAGACCCTTTTTTGGCTCTCATTATTCTATGACAGGACACTTGAAGACAATTTGTAATCCTCTTCAACAGGTTTCAGAAACAAGGTCCATCTAAACCTGGTTTTGACTGAAATGTGTAATCATTGATTATTTTTCACTGGAACCTCTTACTTGCCTGCATTCTGTTTTTGCTAAATTTAACACACCACACTACCAAAGCTCTTTTTACAGCCACTGCCAGATCATAATTCTCTGTACAGCACTTAGAACACGTTTCATCCCCATTGGCACTTGTCACCACTGAACACCAAGCAAGTGTCCAAACTACTCAGTCCACAAATCGGGAACCAACTCCAGTTCTCATTCCCATGCGTTGCCATTTATTAATGTCTTCTTACAGCCATTAAACATTCATTGTACATCTACTCTGTTCCTGGCACTATGCTGGATCTTGGGGAGCAGTGATTTTGACTTGCCTATAGCATAGAGCCCAGAGGACAGTAAGTGAAAGTATTTTAGAATGAAGATTTCCTGACTACTTTCAGCTGAGAAACCAAGTGGGTATGAGGTTACCAACATAAGTATGAGGCAGATACCTCCCCCCATGGAGCATTTATAGAAAGGCTGAAAAATAAACTTAAGTATCTCCCCTGTCAAGCACATGAGAAAGTTACATTTCTACTTCTTGCCATGATACAGTCAGTGGTACTAGACATGCTGTCCCACGATAAACAACCAGAATACTGGAAAAAACATTTGAAACTGTTTGCAAACCTTGAACAATAGAGAGTTCAGGACTGTGATGACTGAGAGAAAAGAAACAAAGTGAGTCCTAGAGTCATACCAGCTTCATGCCTAGAGGCTCCTTCCAAACTACAGTCCAGAAACGGGGATCCCAAAGACAATATTTTGGCCTTCCTGAGTTAACGAGACAAACTGGAGTTTGGGGAAGCTCAGTTGGCTAAGATTTTCAGGGCAAAGAACTCAAGAGCAGGGAGCTATACAGAAAAAGAGCTCTAGACATCTGCAGAAGGGTCTTAAGTCCCTGGTTAAACACTATTCTGTGCTTTAATAAAGTTCAATGAGGCAAGAAATGAACAAATACCAGAGAGATCTGAACTGACAATTTCTAGAACTCAATTCCCATGGCTCGGACAACAGTTTGCAGGGCTGGGAGATATTCCTGCTCCGATTTGTCAAAGTAAAGAGAATTTGTTGAAAACTAAGACATTCAGTAGAAGGCCCAGATAGGTCACATCTTAAAACTGAATGAAACTCTTGCTAGAATTCAGGCTATTCTAAAGCATCTAAAGAAAGATTTAAAAACAAGCTTCAAAATGATCAAGCTGTGACCTAAGTTACTTAGATGTCAGAGAAATAGATTTCAACATTTTTTAAAAGATGACAACAAATTTGGTAAAGTAAACAAGGTGAGAACCATAATGCACAACATTTGTAAAACGAACTGCACCCAGACTTCTGCAGCCACCCATGAAGAAATAACCACATAGGAATTTCCTCCCACTAGACACTATTTTTAAAAAGTTTGAAATAACTGTTGTTGACACAAATAGGGTTGCCAAACAAAATAAAAGATGATTAATTGTTAATTTCAGACAATTTTAGTTTGTCTCCTGAACTATTTTAAACGTATTTGTTATCTATCTAAAATTCAAATATACTAAGTGTCTTGTATTTATTTTTTTTTTTCCTTTTTTTGCAGTTTTTGGCCGGGGCTGGGTTTGAACCTACCACCTCCAGTGTATGGGGCCGGCGCTCTACTCCTTTGAGCCACAGGCACTGCCTTGGTGTCTTGTATTTCTTTTTTTTCTTTTTTTTTTTTTTAAACATTGATAATCTATTTTCTTTAATCTAATATACCCAAATATTATCAATTTAACACATAATCAATATAAAATTATTCATGAGATGGTTTACATTCTTCTGTGAAGACTGGTGCTTCACCATTGGGTATGTTTTGTGTGCCTTTAGTACATGTCAGGCTAACCACATGCCAAGTGCTCAGTGGCTACCTGTGCCTACCACACTGGACCGTGTGGCTCTAGAGCAGTGGATGGGTCTTCTGCTCTGGGGATGTTCTTTACCTAAAACAGGACCCACAGCCAGAGCTTCCCCCAAGGCAAAGAGGTAGGACAAGATAGAGCCTACAGAGCAAGTTGTAAAAGGTGGCATCTCAGAGGATTTGGGAGGCATTTTGGGAAACGTCACAACCTTTAACCTATAGAAGAATGTTCACATGGGATTCTTAGTCCCACATATAGGATAGGACCTGGGGTCAAATATTTCTTTTTGTACAGAAATATTTCGTACAAATATTTCTTTTAGATAGCCAATCATCCTAAAACTTGTTGGCTTAAAACAACAATTGTTACTTCTTTGTTCACCATTTTGCAATTTGGGCAGAGCTTGATGGAGATAGTTCACCTCTGCTCAGTGGCATCAGCTGGGGAAGTTTGGCCCTGAGCTGGAAGGTTCATTTCCAAGATGATTCACTCATGTGGCTGGCAAGAGGTGCTGGCAGGGGGGCTGGGAGTTTAACATGGCTATTAACATAAGGAGAAGAATCCTGGGCTTCCACACATGGCTGTTTGAGCTGCCTCCCAAGTTGGCTGCTCGGCTCCAGAAGGGACAAAGCAGAAGCAGCCAGGCTTGTTAAAGTTAAGCCTTGTCCTTGCACAGTGTCAAAGGGGTTGGAGATATAGGGCCCGCCCCTCGGTGTAAAAGGAGACAAAGAATTTCCCACCAACTTTAATCCACCACAGATGTTGTAATAATTTCATGTCCGTATTTTTAGTTGATCCATCCCAGCAACACTTTTTCTGCTTTTTTAAGTTATGCATTGAATAAGCTTGGAGTAAATGTGACATCTGAACAATTATCTAAGTATGTGTAGAACATAGATGTTTGCTATAATCATGTGTGTGAACTTTTTTCTATTTTACTTAATTTTTTTTCCTTTTTTTTTTTTTGTTTTTTTATGGTTGGGGATTCATTGAGGGTACAATAAGCCAGGTTACATTGATTGCAACTGTTAGGCAATGTCCCTCTTGCAATCATGTCTTGCCCCCATAAAGTGTGACACACACCAAAGCCCCACCCACCTCCCTCCATCCCTCTTTCTGCTTTTCCTACCCCCATAACCTTAATTGTCATTAATTGTCCTCATATCAAAATTGAGTACATAGGATTCATGCTTCTCCATTCTTGTGATGCTTTACTAAGAATAATGTCTTCCACTTCCATCCAGGTTAATACGAAGGATGTAAAGTCTCCATTTTTTTTAATGGCTGAATAGTATTCCATGGTATACATGTACCACAGCTTGTTAATCCATTCCTGGGTTGGTGGGCATTTAGGCTGTTTCCACATTTTGGTGATTGTAAATTGAGCTGCAATAAACAGTCTAGTACAAGTGTCCTTATGATAAAAGGATTTTTTTCCTTCTGGGTAGATGCCCAGTAATGGGATTGCAGGATCAAATGGGAGGTCTAGCTTGAGTGCTTTGAGGTTTCTCCATACTTCCTTCCAGAAAGGTTGTACTAGTTTGCAGTCCCACGAGCAGTGTAAAAGTGTTCCCTTCTCTCCACATCGATGCCAGCATCTGCAGTTTTGAGATTTTGTGATGTGGGCAATTCTCACTGGGGTTAGATGATATCTCAGGATTGTTTTGATTTGCATTTCTCTAATATGTAGAGATGATGAACATTTTTTCATGTGTTTGTTAGCCATTCGTCTGTCATCTTTAGAGAAGGTTCTATTCATGTCTCTTGCCCATTGATACATCGGATTGTTGGCTTTTTTAATGTGGATTAATTTGAGTTCTCTATAGATCCTAGTTATCAAGCTTTTGTCTGATTGAAAATATGCAAATATCCTTTCCCATTGTGTAGGTTGTCTCTTTGCTTTGGTTATTGTCTCCTTAGCTGTACAGAAGCTTTTCAGTTTAATGAAGTCCCATTTGTTTATTTTTGTTGTTGTTGCAATTGCCATGGCAGTCTTCTTCATGAAGTCTTCCCCCAGGCCAATATCTTCCAGTGTTTTTCCTATGCTTTCTTGGAGGATTTTTATTGTTTCATGCCTTAAGTTTAAGTCCTTTATCCATCTTGAATCAATTTTTGTGAGTGGGGGAAGGTGTGGGTCCAGTTTCAGTCTTTTACATGTAGACATCCAGTTCTCCCAACACCATTTATTGAATAGGGAGTCTTTCCCCCAAGGTATGTTCTTGTTTGGTTTATCAAAGATTAGGTGGTTGTAAAATGTTAGTTTCATTTCTTGGTTTTCAATTCGATTCCAAGTGTCTATGTCTCTGTTTTTGTGCCAGTACCATGCTGTCTTGACCACTATGGCTTTGTAGTACAGACTAAAATCTGGTATGCTGATGCCCCCAGCTTTATTTTTGTTACAGAGAACTGCCTTAGCTATACAGGGTTTTTTCCGGTTCCATACAAAACGCAGAATCATTTTTCCCAAATCTTGAAAGTACGATGTTGGTATTTTGATAGGAATGTCATTGAATAGGTAGATTGCTTTGGAAAGTATAGACATTTTAACAATGTTGATTCTTCCCATCCATGAGCATGGTATGTTCTTCCATTTGTTAATATCCTTTGCTATTTCCTTTCTGAGGAGTTCATAGTTTTCTTTATAGAGGTCCTTCACCTCCTTCGTTAGGTATATTCCTAGGTATTTCATTTTCTTTGAAACTATGGTGAAGGGAGTTGTGTCCTTAATTAGCTTCTCATCTTGACTGTTATTGGTGTACACAAAGGCTACTGACTTGTGGACATTGATTTTATATCCTGAAACATTACTGTATTTTTTGATGACTTCTAGGAGTCTTGTGGTTGAGTCTTTGGGGTTCTCTAAGTATAAGATCATGTCGTCAGCTAAGAGGGAGAGTTTGACCTCCTCTGCTCCCATTTGGATTCCCTTTATTTCCTTGTCTTGCCTAATTGTATTGGCTAGAACTTCCAGCACCATGTTGAATAGTAAAGGTGACAGAGGACAACCTTGTCTGGTTCTAGTTTTAAGAGGAAAAGCTTTCAGTTTTACTCCATTCAGTAAAATACTAGCTGTGGGTTTGTCATAGATAGCTTCAATCAGTTTTAGAAATGTGCCACCTATGCCTACACTCTTCAGTATTTTAATTAGAAAAGGATGCTGGATTTTATCAAATGCTTTTTCTGCATCTATTGAGAGGATCATGTGATCTTTATTTTTGCCTCTGTTAATATGGTGGATAACGTTTATGGACTTGCGTATGTTAAACCAGCCTTGCATCCCTGGGATGAAGCCTACTTGATCATGATGAATGACTTTTTCGATGATAAGCTGTAATCTATTGGCTAGGATTTTGTTGGAATTTTTGCATCTATATTCATGAGTGAGATTGGTCTGAAATTCTCCTTTTTGTTTGGGTCTTTTCCTGGTTTTGGTATCAGGGTGATGTTTGCTTCATAGAATGTGTTGGGGAAGATTCCTTCTTCCTTAATTTTTTGGAATAATTTCTGAAGTAAGGAATAAGCTCTTCCTTGAAGGTTTGATAGAATTCTGGTGTGAAGCCATCTGGACCAGGACATTTTTTGGTTGGAAGATTTTTTGTTGTGTCTTTGATCTCAGTGCTTGAAATTGGTCTGTTCAGGAGCTCTATTTCTTCCCGGTTGAGTCTAGGGAGAGGGTGTGATTCCAAATATTGATCCATTTCCTTCACGTTGTCAAATTTCTGGGCATAGAGTTTCTGGTAGTATTCAGAGATGATCTCTTGTATCTCTGTGGGATCAGTTGTTATTTCTCCTTTATCATTTCTGATTGATGTTACTAGAGATTTTACTTTTCTATTTCTCATTAGTCTGGCCAATGGTTTATCTATTTTATTTATTTTTCAAAAAACCAACTCCTTGTTTCATTAATTTTCTGAATGATTCTTTTGTTTTCAATTTCATTGATCTCTGATTTGGTTTTGGATATTTCTTTTCTTCTACTGAGTTTAGGCTTAGATTGTTCTTCTTTTTCCAATTCCATAAGATGGCTTGTGAGATTGTTGATGCACTCTCTTTCTGTTTTTCGAATGTAGGCATCTAAAGCGATGAATTTTCCTCTCAAAACTGCTTTTGCAGTATCCAACAGGTTTTAGTAGCTTCTGTCTTCCTTGTTGTTATGCTCAAGGAAGTTAATGATTTCCTGTTTTATTTCTTCCTGCATCCATCTGTTATTCAACAGAAGATTGTTTAATTTCCAAGCCTTTGTGTGGGGTCGAGCGTTTTTGTTAGAGTTCCACCTTTAGTGCCTTATGGTCTGAGAAGATACAAGGTAAAATTTCAATTCTTTTGATTCTGTTGATATTTGTTTTGTGTCCCAGGATATGATCAATTTTGGAGAATGTTCTATGGGGTGATGAGAAGAATGTATATTCTTTATCTTTGGGATGGAATGTTCTATATGCGTCTATCAAGCACAGTTGTTCTAGGGTCTCATTTAAATCTCTTATATCTTTGTTTAATTTCTGTTTAGAGCATCTGTCCAGCTCTGTAAGAGGAGTGTTAAAGTCCCCTGTTATGATGGTATTATCAGATATCATATTGCTCAGACTGAGTAAGGTCTGTTTCAAGAATCTGGGAGCATTTAAATTGGGTGCATAAATATTTAGAATTGAAACATCTTCTTGTTGTATTTTTCCCTTGACCAATATAAAGTGACCATCTTTGTCTTTTTTGACGTTAGTTGCTTTAAATCCACGTGAATCTGAAAATAAGATTGCAACTCCTCTTTTCTTCTGGATGCCATTTGCCTGAAAAATTGTCTTCCAACCCTTGACTCAGAGCTTTAATTTGTCTTTTGAAGCCAGGTGTGTTTCTTGCAGACAGCAAATGGATGGCTTGTGTTTTTTAATCCAGTCAGCCAATCTATGTCTCTTCAGTGGGGAATTCAAGCCATTAACATTTATTGAGATAATTGATAAGTGTGGTAGTGTTCTATTCATCTTATTTTGTGAGAGTCCATTGCTTAGTTTTATCTTTTGCATCAGTGTGGAGGTTAGGTTCTGTCCTTTAATTTCTGAGTTCTTACTTTGCTGCTGATCCATTGGGGTGGTCAGTGTGCAGAACAGGTTGAAGTATTTCCTGTAGAGCTGGTCTTGTTGTGGCGAATTTCCTCAATGTTTGTATATCCGTAAATGATTTGATTTCTCCATCAATTTTTAAGCTTAGCTTAGCAGGGTACAGAATTCTGGGCTGGAAATTGTTCTGTTTAAGCAGATTAAAGGTAGATGACCATTGTCTTCTTGCTTGGAAAGTTTCATTAGAGAAGTCTGCGGTCACTGTGATGGATTTGCCCCTGTAGGTCAACTGGCACTTACTCCTGGCAGCTTGCAGAATTTTTTCTTTTGTCTTGACTTTGGACAGGTTCATCACAATGTGTCTTGGAGAAGCTCAGTTAGAGTTGAGGCGACCTGGGGTCCGATAGCCCTCTGAAAGCAGTGTGTGAGAATCTTTGGTGATATTTGGGAAATTTTCTAATATTCTCTAGTATGGCTTCCATTCCTCTGGGGCATTCTTCTTCCCCTTCTGGGATTCCTATAACTCGTATGCTGGAACGCTTCATAAAGTCCCATAATTCTGACAGTGAACGTTCTGCTTTCTCTCTCTTCTTTTCTGCCTGTTTTACTATCTGTGTTATCTCAAGAACTTTGTCTTCTACCTCTGAAATTTTTTCTTCTGCATGGTCTAACCTGTTGCTGATACTTTCCATTGCATCTTTAAGTTCCCTAATTGACTGTTTCAGTTCCTTCAGCTCTGCTATATCCTTTTTATATTCTTTATATCGTTCATCTCTTATTTAATTCTGTTTTTGGATTTTCTTTTGGTTATTTTCCACTTTATTAGCCGTTTCCATCATTTCTTTCATTTTTTTCATCATGTGTATTCTAAATTCCCTTTCTGTCATTCCTAACATTTCTTTATAGGTGGAATCCTCTGCAGTAGCTACCTCATGGTCCCTTGGCAGGGTTGTTCTGGACTGGTTCTTCATGTTGCCTGGAGTTTTCTGCTGATTCTTCCTCATGAGTGATTTCTTTTATCTGTTTCCTTGCCCTAATTTTCCTTTCACTTCCTCTTGCTCTTGCTCTTTAAGTTCTTGTGCCTGTGGACTAAGGATTAGATGAGTCCTCTTGGTACAGGACCACAAGGGTGAGAAGGTTGAAGAGCAAGAAAGGGATGAAAGAATGGAGGACCCAGTGAAAAGAAAAAAAAAATAGAGAAAGGAGAGGGGATGGGTAAAAGGAATATTGACAAAAAGAAGAAAGGCACAGAAATAGGGAGACAGAGCAATATAGGTGTATAGTGGGGTACTTTGATACAACCTTAAAAAAAAAAACAAAACACCTTCTGGGGGTGCCCAGTTGGGTGGTTCCCTTGAGGTCAGCAGCTCTTTGCTAACCTGATCAGACACAGTACCCCACCTCCACCAAGAAGATGGGAAAGACAAAAATGCTATAAATCGAACAAAATCAAGCACACAGAAAACTTTACGGGATAAAATTGGGTGAAAAACCAAATAATAGTGGTGGAAACAGTAGCAAAAATGAAGTTCTAGTTATTGAAAAAGGCAGCAATGGGAAATTATAATTAAACTAGAAAAATTGAGAAAGAAAAAAAGATCTGTATGGAAAAGGTTGAAATTAAAAAACAAAACAACATCAACATCAAAATAAACAAACAACCAAAACAAACAAACAAACAAAAACACAACCAAAAACAAAGCAGTATGCATATGTTGTTGAATATTGTCTGGGGAACACGTGGTCTTCTGGGGTATGAGATGTTAATCACAGTTCTGATACGACTGGAGGCTGCTGATTTCTCAAACCCCAGCAGGTAGACACCCTAAATCTCTCTTCAGTCCACTTAAAAGGCACTTTGAACTTGTAAACTTGCTGAGCAGAAGCCTTCCCAGGAAAGTGCTTGTTGCTGGAATCACTGCTGAAGTGACTATCCACTTACCCAGTGTGCCAAAACCAGTCTCACTCTGCCCCTGAGGGTTAGGGCTACAAGGAGGCTCAGACCCCACCCTTAGGCTACTTGGTCACTGGGTTACCAGCTCCCCCGCCCCCCGATTCTAGTTCTGTGACCCTGAGGGCGGAGCTTGCCGGGGCAGCTCCCTGGCAATGGCTCCCTGTGACCCACAGCCAAACACTATTAGCTCCGTCTGGTTCAGTGGCTCAGACTGGGGCCCTAGACAATGGCCAAAGTTCTCCGCACTCCGGCTCAGGCTCTCCCCAAGGCAGTTCAACTCAGTGCCAAGTCCAAAGACACCAAAACAGTTCACAGGTAAGGCCTTTCCGGTTTGCAGTCTCGCTGCTACTGAACTTACAGTTGCGGGCGGGTTTAGACCTATTGAACACATGCGACCACTTGCTGGTTTTCCACTGTTTTAGTCCTCCTCTTGGGGTCCAGAAGTCTCTCACTGACTCTCTGTATCCTCACAAGGGTGATGATAGGCAGATCCCACCAGCCAGAGATGCCTGGAATCTTATCTCCCTGGACTCACAGTGCCCAGATGCAAGGAAGCTGTTACTCGGCTGCCATCTTGCTCTCCTCCCTGGGTCTTCAGATCCTAATGTTCACCTTGGCTTTAGGAACCTCCCAGGAAAAAAACAGGACAGAACACCATGGAAAGTCAGCAGGCCTTTTGTCACAGGTGTCTTTGATTTCTCCTCTTCTCTGACAGGTTGCTGAACTCCAACTCCCTGAGTAAGTTCCCTAGATACAGGAGCATCAGCACGCCACCAGTGTCTTGTATTTCTATTTGCTAAATATTTCAACCTGACAAACACTGGAGAATAGTCATAGAAGTGTGAACAATGAAAGGAGAGAAAACAGTGAGGTCAGGCAATGATAATCCCAGCTTTCAGGATAGAGGCAATTCTGGACTATGGTTAAAAGTCAGGGAACCTAAACAGAGTCCAGAAGTCTGAAACCAAAGAAAGCCCATAGACAAATATTAGCGTTCAGGAAGGCCAATGTGGCTAAACTTTACAGTTCTGGGTACCACCAAAGCAAAAGGTATGTGGAAACAGGGTTCTGTAGATTTGTATGGAGATTGCCTTGAGTCCTCAGTCGCAATTGCTTAGGATAAAATTTCATGAGACAGAAAGAACAACAACTGGTACAAAAAGAACAATAATCAAGAATCTAGAAGTCAAATAATTCTAGGAAATTCACACATGAACAGAGCTTCCATCAGCCAGCATGAAAGGATCCCAGTCAGTCCATGAAACTTACAGTAAAGACCTCAGAAGGATGAAGACTTAATACTAGGGGTAAACCAACACTGAACCAAATTCCACTGTGCATGTACCTTTAGAGGATAAACAGCAAGCCTCAAAAAAATCACATTTAAATGACGTCATATAACTGCTGGCCATAATAAAAGACTAACATTGAATATCATAAAATTTACTACTGGAATTTTTTTTAATTTCAGAATATTACAGGTGTGCACACATTTTGGTTACATAATTTGCTTTTGTACATTATAGTCAACATTATAAGTGTGCCTTTAACCCAGAATGTGTACCAGTTAGGTGGGAAATAACCCAACCCTTCCAATATCCCAGCTTTGGCTCTGGTTCTGTGAGGAAAAGAAAAGTAAGGTGTTGGGAGTTAGTTTAAAACACCTACCTGAGCTCCCTTGATATCACTAACTCCATGGGATATTTTACACCATGTCACGAGACTGTGGGCCTTTTCAGATGGATGTTAACATGTTTTCTATCAATTATTTTCTAGAGAAGCAAATATATTTTCTGTGTTATCTACAGTTGTGCTTCATATAATTAAGATGTGTGACAACTGTCTATATTTATGTGTTCCAAGAAGACAGCCTGCCAGGCAATGCAAGAAAGAAAATGTCATTTGTTCTACATTCTGCCCACCCATCCCCTAAATCATCTGTTTCTGGCCCTGCTCAAAAGAAGGTCATTTAGTTCAGAGGAGAACCTGAGATCCAGGAGAAGGGATATGTGGTGCTTTTGTAGTCTGCACTTTCTGCATTAGCTGGACAATTTTGCAAAACTTTTCCAATGAATACCAGGCACAGGCATGTTTTATAGGGACCTCAAGTAATACAAGTGTTCCTCTTGCAGGAAAAAGGTAGACTTCTAGGAACCATCCATACCATAGCAGAGTGCAGAGCTATTTGGGGAGGCCTATTAAGGCTACTACTTGAAAGCAGCAGGGGTTTGAAGTCAAATTTTGCGCCATTTAAAATTATTCCCCTCATTTTCTCTGTAAGACAATTATAGACTTCTCTGCCACCTAGCCTAAGTTTCAGGTCTTTAATTTTCATCATCTATTAAACAGAAGTGACAAGTAATAACTGTACATCCTTATTACCTCAAACAATTTCTACCTTCCTAGAGTAAATAACTAGGTTAAAGCAATTTTAGTGTTCATCTGATCTATTGTTGTTATCTGTAAAGTGGAATACAAATTATACAACTGCTGATAAGCTCTTCATAAAAATCTATTCTCTGTGGGCAAGAATTGAAGATGCCAAGAGTTCATGAGGAGAACCCGATGGGACTGGCTAAGATGAACATGTTCCAAATGAAGATCAAAGTCACTAACTTCTTTTATAGCTCTTGCAAATATTTCCTCCCTCCACACACCCACTCAAGTGACAATGTTGGCCGGAAGCCGAATTATTTAAGTTAGGCTAATTTTGAGTGAGAAATATGATTTCTGTAACCTATATATGTCTTAGATCCAATATATGTAAATTGGAAACAATGTGAAGTTTTCCAGTTGCCTATCTCCCGTGAGGTTTGTTGGCTTTACAAACATAATTTCCTTTCAATTTCCTGAAAACCAATTTGTCTTGTTCTTTAAGCTACTCTAGTAACCAAAAAAAAAAAAAAAATGTAAGCAATTAACTGAAATCCTAATGCTAGAGTCACTTTCATTTTACCTGAGCAAACCTGCATGTCTTTGGGTGTGTTGGGGTTCCATGAAGGGAGTGAAGTTTATTGTTACAAGACTTCTCTTTTTTTCATCTCCCCGTACTTGACAGTTCCCAGCCAGTTCCTTGAAAATATGCTATTATTCTATCCCAATTATGAAAAAATAGGCTAGAATCATATCTCATCCCTATAAAATCTAAATCACCAAGTAGCAAATGTCACCAGTCAATCACATACCAACAGAAAAAGGAGACTGCCTTTGGCCTCCCAAAATACCCCAAAGCAGTCATTTGACTGCTTAGCAACAAGTATTATTTCTAGTTTGCTTTCTAACCCACTAGTGACCTACAGTGTGAAATTCAAGCAAGGTAAAAGGAGTAGCCTATCAAGCAAGACAGAATACTTAAGAGTCCAAGTCATCTACCTTGTGAGATGCTCATATGACCATCTCTATGTTGGAAACAAATTCAAGCAGCCATATGTCTCTTATTAGCTACCACATGAGCTCTATTTAACTCACACTAGTCTTGTGCCCAGGGACCTCATGAAGCATATCTAACTCACATGTCTTGACTTATCTTGACCTCATAAAATACTGTGGCTCCAAGGAAAAAAAATATTTTTTCTAGTGTGGCAGTCAACGTGTTAAATTTTCATCTATGTCATCTGAGAGTTACCTATTTGAATTGACCAATGTTCTACAGAGAAGTATTGCCAAAACTGGAAACAATTTGATCACTATTTGCTGCTTTCTAGCCTCATGTATAACTCCACATGACAAGCTGCAAGGCTAAAGGCTGGAGACGAGGAATCCCCTAGCCCTAAAACCTCTTCTCCACATTGTCTAAATGTATCACTTTCTCTCTTTTCAGGTGTGAAATTCCACCAAATAAAGATACATTTGGGTTAACAAGCCCATTTCTAAAGGTAAATAACTCTAAAAGAATTAGTTTAACAATTAAGTCCTTTATGGAGAGTGCACCGGCTGCCTTAGATTACTTCTCTCCTAAACTGTAGTAGAGATAGCCCCAGAGGGATGAGTACTTTAATAGCAGAGACTTAGAGAAGAGCAATTCTGGAATATGCAGAGAGAGGCTTTAGGTAAATATATGCTTGTGTGGGATGTTAAAAAGGGGGAAGAGTGGTTAGAACAGCTAGTAGGGATGAAGAAAGTAAAAAGGGAAGAGAAGTAAAGAAAGGATTATGACTGCCCTAAAAACAAAAGAGACTTCAAAAATTGGTCCTGGACTAGCCCTACTCCCAATATTCAGTTTAGTATTGCCTCTTGACTATTCAGACATGCATAGTATCTTACTTTGGGACAATTATAAAAATACCATAAACTGGGAGGCTTATAAACAACAGAAATTTATTTCTTGCAGTTCAGGAGGCTGGAAGTCTGCGATCATCCTGCTGGCATGGTCAGTGAGGGTCCTTGTCCAGATTGTAGATAAGCAACTTCTCACCCACTGTGCCCTCTCATGGAATAAAGAGCAAAGGATCTCTGGGTTCCCTTTAATAAAGGCGCCAGTTGGATTCATGAGAGCGCTACTCCAATGACCTAATTACCTCCCAAATGCCCACCACCTAAACCATCACATTGAGGATTATAATTTCAACATGTGAATGTGGCAAAGGACAGAATAAAAATCTATACCAAAAGATACAAGTCAAAAGCAGCCTTACTCTCTTCATATACCATAGAACACATCATCTCAAAACCAATCAATTACATAATTTAAAAAAAAACCTTTATATTTTTATTCCATTTTTTGATAACAACCCAAAGGGAATAGAAAGTTTTTCTGATGTTTTTCAATAGCTTCACGGATAAAAATGGGAAAAAGTAAATAGACAGGTATAGGTTTATGAAGGTCTGTTGTTAGTGCAGGAGTCAAATGTGGGGCATTACCTTAAGTCACCGTCTCATGCAACCATCTTTCCTTGACTATTCTAGGTGTCTGACAGGCATCCAAAGCAGGAGTACGCTGAATATATAGGAGGCTTAAGAACATCAATTTTTATCAGACTCAAGAGTCCAAAGAAGGTATTTCAATTCTATTACTTACTCTGCAGCCCAAATATATTTTGCCAAGAGATTATTTATTTGTAGGCTCCATCTTCTTTTTTTTTTTTTTTTTTTGTGATTTTTTTTTTTTTGGCCGGGGCTGGGTCTGAACCCGCCACCTCAGGCATATGGGACCGGCGCCCTACTCCTTGAGCCACAGGCGCCGCCCTATTTGTAGACTCCAAATACATGACCTGTAAACTGCCTGTGGTGAGAGCTGCTTTAAGAATTGCAAACCGAGCTGGAGGGAGCAGCGTGGTGACTCTCAACAGCACAGTGACTCCGGAGGCTGAGACAGGACTCCAGAGATTTCTGTTTTCATATCAGCTCTGCCCCTGCTGCCTTGCCACATAACCCTGGGCAGTCTTTTAACCTGTTTCAGTTGTTCTTTCCTCCCTAGTTTGTTAGTTAATCAGCAGCTGTTGGAAGGAAAACCCAGTGTAAATAATTTATAAACAAAAAGTTTTTATAGAGTACAGTGAATAATAAATAGCAAAGCTTTAAACCCTTGATAGCATGAGTAAATCAGCTCCCAAGCACTCACACTACTCCATCAGAGGCAATCGTTTTGCAGTTTTTAACGGAATGCTCACATCTGCTATCAAGGCAAGACTTCCTAGCCCTGCTCAGTCATAAAATCTGAAGATTTTAAAATTGGCACCTGAGTCCACACCCCAAACCTACCAAACAGGTAAGGTGTGCAATTTATCAACCTTAAGACTTGATTCACCATTCTTGCCTCAGATCACAACTGCTAAATTTGAAACTTCTTTACAATCCCTAACCTTAATTTAACTCTAGCGCTAAGTAACTCTCACCTCTTCTCATTCTAATTTGTACTAAACTCCTTCAAAATACCTTGGATCTTGTATCCTTCCTTTTAACAGTTGCCTGAACTAGAAAAAGAAGGGGTTTACACAGTTCTCAGGAAGAGAACACAAAAGGGAAATATAAATATGAACATATCCTAAGCCTTATCCAGGGAAGAGCATGTCCTGGAGAGCCAGCAAGTCTTATTTGGTGTTTGTAGTTTGTTTAAATTGCTTGAGAACCACAAGCTAGAGTGTCTTTCAGATGCCAGCCATTTAGATCATACCACTTACTCTACTTGGAGAACATAATTTTTCCTATGTTGAGCAGATCAGCTGACACAAATATATCAATTTGCTTGGATACTAAATATCTCGTTATAAATGTATGCACTGTTCTAGTTTGTCACTGAGTTCAGTTAGTTTAGCTCATCTTCTAGAAGAGAGCATGTCTGAAAAACACAAATTCTTAAATTTCTAGACATGAAATTTTTTTGGCCCCTACCTCAGGCTTTTAAAGAGTCATCAAGGTATAAAATGATAAGGTTAAATGCTCTCTTCAACTGTCTTTCTGGGAGTTCCTTAACTCGCAGCTGGGCACCCAAGTTCATTATGTCTTATTTTCAACTTCAATTTCCGGGTAATTATATACTCACACACTTGCATATATACACACAAATCAATAATTTTTCTATTAATTTCATTGGAATGTACCAATTACACTTGTCTTTCAGTTCATCCCTTTTGAACTCTTTTTTATGACTAGTATTACAATCTTTAAAGCTAAGTCCCAAGTCATTTGAATTTTCAGTGGTTTGGCAAATTTGTGAAGGTCTTGGTTTCTTCACCAGGTCTAATGTACCCCAAATTTTAAGCCAAGAATTCCTTGAGGAGCTCATTAACATTTTGTTAAGGAGAAATGAGTATGATGTTTCCTGCTAACAAGCATAATATACTTCTAATTACTCTTCTTTTTTTCTTAAATCGCTTGTCTTCCAGATTATTGCTTTTGAAACTATCTTTCTTCAAGGCATCATCAGTTAAGTTAGATTACTCTACCTCAGCAGGCATCCTCTTCCTGGGCTTTACTTTCTGAGCTGTGGATTTTTCTCTGAACCTGCTGCATTTATTGAATTCTTGCCACATACGGTCTCTTGCTAACCCTTTCTCCATAAACATTTTAGTCTTTTATTATCATTTAGGAATTATCTAAATTAAAGATTTTTGTCCTGGTATCATTCATCTTTGACTATCTCAGATTTTGATTTGTTTTTAAATACTTCCTTTTCTCCCTCTTCCCTGTTACCTTACTGATCTACTGTCTGTAGTAAGAGGCAGGCATAAAAGTCTGAATTATAAATTAGGTATAGATAGAAATAGCTACTGGTATCACATCATGCCTGATTAAGTTTCTTTGGGAACACACATACAACAGAGAAAAATACTAAAGAAGTTCCTGAGGGTACCCTCATCCATATAAAGCTTTTAAGGTGAATTGTTTTTACTACATTTGGGTAAATGAAGTTCAAGTTCTCTCCAGTTATTTCTTAGTAGATTTCTAATGCAATCTCCATAATGCAAAGCTCCAGCATGAACTTTTCTAGAATAAATCTTTGATCTTGTGATACAATGGCAATTCAGGCCCTTCCTAGTTTCCCTTTACACACAAAGTGAAACTCTGGGACAGGCACACAGCTCTTTTCCATCCAGTGTTTTCCTTTCTCTGGGCCCCTTTCCTTTATCTGGAGCTTCATCTCCCAGAGGCTACTTACTCCAAAAAGCTACTGGTGCCTGGTTTTCCCAAATGGCCTTATACCCATGCACTTGTTGTTCTTTCCACCTATAATTCCCTTTCCTCCTTCTTCATTCTAAAATTCATTTTTCAAAGCATATTTTGTGTCAGTTCCTCTGCTTAAGACTTTCTAGAATTTACAATGACTCTAGTCCTTATTCTGTGTTCCACTCTTTATTTTATTCATTTGCTTACATTATGTCTCTCCTTGCAAGTCTCTAAGCTCCTCGGAGGTTCCACACGTGCATGCAAATTATATTTCACTGAAAATGCATAAGAGTATCTTTAGATATAGACATACCCTGCTCCAAGAAATTATATTTATTACTATTGTACCAAAAGGCAAGTATCATTCCACCAACCCACAAGGATGAAATTGGAATGTGTTCTGAACAATGTAGAATTTTTCTATCTTTTAACAATCTTCATTCAATCCCTTCAGTGATTCATTAGTATTCATTAGTAAGGATATCAGCAAGGATTATGAATACAGTCACGCAACAATGTCTGTCCAGCTGGTTTTGGTGACTCAGGATCCATTAATAACCCTAAGTTCTCACCAATAAGAAGGGCAACACAAGGCAGTCAGTGTACCAGCAGATAGCACTCAAGCACACCTGGGTGTGTGCACACACCCACACGCATGTGTGTCTCTAGTCTTCCCATTCAGATTGGCTCATGAGCTGATATCAAAGTGCAAAACGTTAAGGACACCATATTTATCAATTAAATTATATAATGTTTAAATTTAGCTAAAACTATCTTCACTAGCAAAGAGTTACTTGCCTGGAAAACTCTAAGTGAAACATTTTCAAGTCTCACTCTCTGGAGATCTGGATAGAAAGAGGATTAAAAATAACATGTTATTTTTATGCAACTTCCTCAAAATGGTCAGAAGTCATGAAAGTTTTGCCCCAAATTATATTTTACATGATCCCACTATCAGTTTGACTATAATCTTTTTAAAACCTTTTCTTATAAGTCCCTTGAAATTACTGCAATAATATTGTCATCTTTAGGAGCAAAGGCAGTGTTGCTTCTATCTTTACTGCCTCAGGGTGAAACATGTATATTACATTCAATATATATTTACTGATTAAATATATAAAATACGTTATTATCAGTTAATATTCCATAAATACAAATGAGTAGTTTTATAGATATTCATACCCCTAAGTGTAATACAGATAGATTCTCCATTAAAAAGATTCAACTGAAAAAGAACCCTCAAAAGGGACAAAGTAAGATAAATAAGAATACACTTTTTCTTTTCTATTTTAAATGTCTTTTTAAATATCAGAAGTCCATGAGCATTTAGTATGGTTTATTCAGCTTATATCAGATCATATCCCTCCCCTTTTGGAATTTTTTTACATTATTTAGGTTCCCTTGAATTCATTGCCTTTTCCTCTACACAGGTGATTGTCAGAACACTCTTTCTCTCTCTTTCCTTTCTTCCTCATCAAAATTATCACAGATGCCAATTGATAACTTAATTTCCAAAAGTATATTTCTAACAATTTTAAATTAATTATTTTGATAACCCTCAATATAAATAAATTATAGTAAATAAAATTACCATATATTAAGGAAATTTTTACCAGTTCCCAAATAGACTATGTCTGACCATTAGGAACTGATACTTGACAAAGAATTTCCTGATCCTATGTAAATATAAATATGTAAATGAAATACATGTTTTAAAGGGTCAGTTATAAAAACAGAGGAATTTAAATTTCAAAGAAGAAGGAATTTAATACCAGGAATTGGTGGTATTAAATTGCAGAACAAACGTTAGGGGGAAAGACTGCTAGTTTTTAGAAGATTAAATAAATAACTTGGGAAATTGTGACTAATGAACTGACATTAGTCCTTAACTATAGCACTAAAGCAGAGATTTGCTGTCTGCCCACCACTACCTGCTAATAAAATGTCATCTTTTCCAAATTTCAAACATCATGCGAGTGCTTTTAATTGGCAGAATCAAACCTAGAGAACCCTATTAGCCAAGGATTATTACCATTAATAGTCAAAGGATCAGAAACAAACATATGACCTTTCCTCTGACCACATCTGGGAGAGCATTGCCTAATAAAATATCTTTGATTTTTAATATAGGGATGTGGTAGTTTTTTTTGTTTTGTTTTGTTTTTTTGTTGTTGGGGATTCATTGAGGGTACAATAAGCCAGGTTACACTGATTGCAATTGTTTTTTTTTTAAAATGATTGCAAATTCTGTGACACCTCTCCCATTGAGGGGTAGAGGTCTATGTATTCTGTGACACCTCTCCCATTGAGAGGTAGAGGTCTATGTTTTCCCCTAGAATCTGAGAGTTCTCATGGGTGCTCTGAAAATAGACTGTGGCAAAAGTGAAGACACATAACTTGTGTAGTTGGGTCACGAAGCCCGTGGAGCTTCCGCTTGACTTTCTTGGATCACTTGGTCTCCAGACTCTTCCTCTCAGAACCTAGCCACATCATGGAAAGAAGCTCTCTGTGACAGTCTCAGTTGAGCCCAGCTTTGATTCATCCCAGCCCAAGCATCAGACATGTGAGTAATGAAGCCTCCGGAAGACGTTTGTCCCCACTGTTCCACTCACCCCAACCATATGTAGCTGGAGACCTCATGGTGCAGAATCAAGCCATCCCTGCAGTATCTTGACTGAATTCCAGATCCACAGAATTGGCAAGCAGTATAAAATGATTGTTTTCTACTACTAAGTTTGGGGGTGGCTTATAATTCAACAATAGTTAGTGGAAAGAAATGAGGAAAACAATTGAAGTGGATAGAGACTTAGGAGCTGTAGAATTCATCTTGAGTACGCAAATTTGAAAGCTGTCCCAGTGATGTGACGGGTGGGGCTTATGAATAAAGCTATACAATTAAGCTTACAATCATCAGCTGTAAACCTGCAGTTATTTGTCTTCCTCCATTTTATTCCTTCTCCAGTTATTTCACCTTAACTCTGGAGCCTGAAACTTCAAAAGGAATAGATTTGGGTCTTCTTCACTTACACCCATATCACCACCCAAATTACTACTACTTAGAGGTAGTGCAATCTGGGTCTTTAACAAGATACAATATTCGCAGATCCTGCACAACTTTACCACATTAATTAACTCTCATCTACAAACTCCTAAAGGAAAAGAAGGCAAAAATTTCAATTACAGAATTCATTTGCTTAGGAAACTCAGTTCCTTGTAAGTGAAGCCTATTTTATTTTTCTGAACTTTTCCCTTGCGTTTGGCAATTCATAGTTGTAGCACATTCTTATGACTACATTTCTCTATTAGGGTCTCATTTTATAAACAGATGTTCTCTTTGATTTTTGTCTCTTTGTTCCTTTTGCTCTGCTATCAAGAATGACAGTTATAACAAGCTTTTATGTGACATTGTATGTTGTCAAGCACTTCCAGGATTATATTCACTCATTATTCTGTTCTGTACTCATTACCACCTCTACCCTTTTCTCTACATGTTTGAGTGTCCAGTGTATTTAAATTGTAGTTTTGTCCTATAGCAAATGATAGAAGTGCTGGAAGACATAGGCCCTTAGTGCAAGGCACTTACTATCTGATGAAGACAGGAATATCATGAATAAAATACTATATAGCATAATTTTTTAAAGTAGAAAAATAAAAGCAAAGGAAAACAAATATTATACAATTTTGAAACAATAAAAATAGTTTTATAACTTAACTAGGCTCAGCAACAGGACATAGTAGGACCTTTGGCTTTATAAATATCACAAGAAGGACTGGGCTTGAGTTCCCCTTTCTTACACACATTTCATTGAGCAACTAACTTGTGCCAATTTGTATGCTATGCTATGCAGTTTATACTTTTATTTAACTAATTCAGTGCTTCAGTTGCTATTTACAGTATTGGGAACTGATCCAGCTGATCAAATCAAAACAAAAAATTCAAAATTTTTTGCAAGGTAAAGGAAGAGGTTTTGTCTAAAGAAAACAATGACAGAATGGCAGTGCTATAGATATAGATGATAAATCCATTAAAAGCAGAATCTTAATAAAGTCCTTGACACATTTACCACCTACTGTGTAATAGAAACTATATTAAACCTGGAGATGAAAGATGATTAACCCTTAGACTCTGCCTGAAAAGAGTATAGATACCATAAGAGAAGTATACACAAGGTCGAGTTTAGGCAAAAAAAAAACAGAAAAGTCTAGCCCCAGCAGGCAGGTAAATAAGTAAGATAGATACACAATGTATTCAATGACCTGAACAACAGGTGATGGTTTAGCAAAGAGCCTCATTCTCCATATATACACTGGCCAATCTGAAACCAAAACTGATACTGATGCAAACATGGGTAAGTATAGAAAACATTATTTTTAACAAAATAAGAAAGATATAAATGAATACATATTACATGACTCCATTATAAGACATTAAAGAACAGGCAAAACTAATCCATGGTGAAAGAAATCATAACAGTGATCACTACTGCAGAGTATTGACTGGAAAAAAGTGCTAAGGAATTTTCTTGGGTAATGAAATATACTATATCTTTTTTGAGTGTTGGTTACAAAAGAGCATACATTTCTCAAAACGTATTAAACTGTACTCCCAAGACATTCTCAATCTCTTCATCTCTGCTATGCTTGGCTTCTCAGCCACTCAGTCCTGGGCTCATTACATCAGCAAATTCCTTGAGGGTAAGGACAGCATAGGCTATTTGATTTATCACACTGCATTTCCCTTTCATTCAATGTATGAGCCCCTCAAGTCCTAGAGCACACAATAGCTCAGCAATACCTTCAAACAAATTGTTTTCTATTACAATTATTTTATTTTACTGTTTCTATTATGTCTTATCAAGATACAAGCTAGTCCATCCCATCCAAAAGTAGAGATCTAAAATAGATTTTTAAAAGTGTTTTGCCAACTGAGAAGCCATATGGAAAAAGTTAAAATTGAATCTGTTCTTCACACTATACACCTATGTGAATATCAAGTGGATCAAAATAAGAAACCAGTTAAGTAGTAGGAAAACACATGGATGAATTCCTTTATAAACACCGGGTAGAAAAATTCTTCCTCTGGCTCAAAAGTTAGAAGTCACAAAACAACTTGATAAATCTGACTATGTAAAAATGTTTTTAAATACATTTACATTATAAAATATTATCAAAAGTAAGAAAAAAGATAAACTTAGAAAAATGTTAGCAATCTACATCGCAGAATTTTGATATTCCTAATATTTAAAGCACTCCTAGTAATTGAACAGAAAATTATCAAGTATGCAACACAAAAATTGGCAAGAGGTATGAAGGGAAAGCATAGAAAAAGAAACTTAGATATTTCACACACCAAAAAACCTGTTAGAACTAATAAATAAATTCATTAAAGGGTACAAAATCAGCAAACAAAAATCACTATACACCAAGACATTAAGAAAGTAATTCCATTAGATGAATGAAATACTTAGAAATAAATTTATCCTAAGAGGTAAAACATTTGTACACTGAACATGATAAAACATTGATGAAAGAAATTGAAGACCAAGAAATGAAAGATATCTCATGTTCATGGATCCGAAAACTAAATATTATTGATATGCCCATACTACCCAAGTGATCTACAGATTCAATGTCAGTGGCATACTTTACAAAAACAGGAAAAGCAATCCTAAAATTCATATTGAACCACAAAAGACCCTGAGTACCTGAAGCAATCTTGACTAAGAAGCAGAAAGCTGGAGGCGTCACACTTGCTGATTTTAAATTATATTTTAAATCTATAATAATCAAAATCCAAAAAGTATGATAGTAACATAAAAATAGAAACATAGATAAGATGCAGAAATAAACCCATGCATAGTCAAAGTCACGAAGAATACACAATGGGGAAAGGATAGTCTCTTCAACAGATAACATGAGTTAAACTGGATCCACGTGTTAAAAAAAAAAAAGAAAAAATGGATCCTTAAATTACATCATGCACAAAAATCAATGCAAAATTAATTAAAGATTTAAACATAAGACCTAAAACCATAAATCTCCTAGAAAAACACATGAAGGAAAGCTCTATGACATTGCATTTGGGGGATGTTACACCAAAAGCACAGGCAAAAAGAGCAAAAATAAACAAGCAGAACTACATCAAACTGAGAAGTCTCTGCATCAATATGGAAATAATCCACAAATGGGAGCAAATGTTTGCAAACCATGTACCTGGTAAAGAGTTAATGTTTATGTCTAAAATACATAAAGAACCCATATAATTTAATGGTTAAAAAAGTAAACCACCTGATTGAAAAATGAGTAAAGTATCTGAATAGACATTTTTCTAAGAAAGACATACAAATGGTCAATTGGTAATATGAAAAGGTGTTCAACATCACTAATCATCAGAGAATACAAATTGAAATCACAAGCCATCACACCTGCTAGGACAATGATCCTCAAAATGTCAAAAGAAAAGCGTTGGGGAAGATGTGGAGAAAAGGGAAACCCTGTATGCTATTGTTAGGAACGTAAATTGGTATAGCCACTTTAGGCTATGAAAAACGGAATAAAGATTCCTCAAAACATTAAAAATAGAATTACCATAAGATCCAGCAATCCCACAACTGGGTTTATATTTAAAGAAATAACAGAATTATCTCAAAGAGAAATCTGTACTTTCATGCTCAGTGCAGCATTATCCATAAAATCCAAGGTATGGAAATAACCTAAGTCCATTGGCAGATGAATGAGTAAAGAAAATACACACACACACACAAACAAAACCATTATTCAGATTTTCAAAAGGAAATCTTTCCATTTGCAAAAGCATGGATGAAAAGGAGCACACTGTGTTAAACAAGCTGTACACAAAAAGTCAAATACTACATGATCTCACATAAGTGGAATCTAAAAAAGTCAAACTCATAGAAACAGAGTAGAAGGGTGGCTGGCGCAATGGGGGAAAGGAGAAGATGACAGATGGTGTTCAAAGGGTACAAACTTGCCATTGTAAGATTAGTAAGTTACGGAAGCCTAAGTTTAGCACAGTGACTATAGTTAATAATGATAATAAATACTTCAACTTTGTTAAGAGAGTAGATCTTAAGTATTCTTGCCATAAAAGTTGAGATGATGGCTATGTTAATTACTTTGATTGTGGTAATCATTTCACAATGTATATATACGTCAAAACAGCACCTTGAATATATAGCATTTTGTTAATTATACCTCAGTCAAGCTGATAAAAAAGAAACATAATGATGGCATATAAGAGTAGACCATATTAGAGAAACTCTGAAAAGATATTATTGATATAAATGGAGGTATTTTAACATGCACTGGGTATTCTAAATTGCTAAGAAATTATTGTTCACTTCATTAGGTATAATGATGACTCTATGGTTATGTGAGAATAGATGTTTTAAAAATGCATACATACAGAAGTGGATATAAATGGCAGAGTATATTCATTGTCAGTGTTAAATAATGCCTTTGCCTCACTACCTCATTTTGAATAAATGAAAATTTTAAAAGTGTTAGTGATTAACATATAATTTAAAATATGATGAGTCATAATTTATGACTTATTTATTTGTACTGACTCAATTGCTAGCCAGCCTTGAGAGTTCATCATTCTGAGAAATTAGTTTACAGGAGACAGGAAATAGGTTTACAACTGACACTTGTTAGGATATGGGGCCTTATTATTTTGTATAATTGTACAAATATACAATATAATGTATCGTATATGTATATATGTACAATATAATATATTGTATGCCCATTAAATAACACACCTTCAATAACCGTGACATTTACCCATGATCTTTCATGATAGAAAACCCTTTCTCCATCTAAGAAAAGGGGCAGTGCAGCATGGTCTCTTTAAACCAAGAAGAAATTAACTGATTTCAATAGATGGAATCAGAACTCCTGGGATAAATAGATTAGTCCCCAAAGATGGTCTAGTATGCTTCTCTGCAGATGGTTGCACAGGATGACACTTTATAAAATATCATTTCTCTGCTAAGCTGCACAGCATCTCTGATGCTTCAAACATATCATTTATTTCATTTAGATGAGCAGGTTCTAAAGGTAAGAACTGAACAAGTGCCACTGCTGAGGAAACAGAACAGATGGTCCATCATCTAAGATGGTCTACCTTCACTTAATGAGAGGCTGCTCCAATCCTAAGCAGACCCACTGCCAATTAAAAGAAGTCTTGGCTACACGATCTCAACTTTTCTATGACACAGAATTAGCTTATCCATTTTCTCAGACTTTTGCTCACTACCCAGTTTCATCATTACACCGTCCAGAAATGAAGAGGCTTCCTAATGCCCAGTTCTGTGATATATTTTCCCATTGATACTTGCTGGTGAATATCTGGATTTCACCCAAAGATCTCACTTCAGTTTCAGGCTGCATTTTATTTTTAGACTCTCTATAGTTTAATTGCTAACAAAGAAACGTGCCCCATGCTTTGTAAGAGAACTTCAAGGCCATAGATTAAACATAAGAGTACTGTTTGCACTTCCTTCTACCACAAATAGGCCCTCATTAACCACTCTTTTCAAACAACTTTAGGATGGGCAACATTTTAGATGAATTGAAATCATTTACCTTTTTACAAAATAGGTAGAAGATATTATGAATAGGAAGCATATTTAAACTTTCAAAGCTTAACATTATGATCTCCAATATTGTTTAAGAAAAACAACCATATGAATCTGAAGACAACCATCATGATAAAATGTCCAGTATCAAGAAAGAAGCAATAATCCACCCTTGGGGTGGGGGGCAGTATTTCCTAGTAGAAGAGGATCTTGGAAACAGGTCATTAGATGAGGATAGTTAATAGACAACGTGAGTTGTTTAGAGCAAATTTTGAGCTCTGTGACAAAGAAATGATGCTCAAACTTGCCACATCAGGAGGTAAACTTCAAGGAAATAGTAAACCAGGACAAGAAAACAGTGGCTTGAACACAGTGGCGAAGAAGTAAGGTGTGCATGCAGAATTACATCAGCTCTGGAAAGAATCTCAGCAAAAGAAGATTCTACCCATGTATAGCTTTGAAACTTTGGTATCTTTTTTTCAAAGTTGGGGTGCTTTCCTACCACATTCCAAATTTGTTAGGTTATAAACTCTCTGGAGGCAGAGTCCATGTGCGTATTGTTCACCATTCTATTTCTAGAGCCCAGCAGAGCGCTTTCTGTCTAGTATGTGAATAAATTTTCTTACATAAGCATGTCTATGACATCGTAGAAATGGAATAAATACATGTTGATTAATCTTCTCGACATGATAAAGTTGGATCATTGTTATGTTTTTCTTTCTTTTTACAGAAGAAACAGGAGGACTTCTCTCTAGAATTGAGAGTATTGAGACTGGAATTAACTCATAGGGTAACTGAGGCATTGAAACCATTTCAATTTATTAGTGAATATAAATCTCAAGGGAATCAAGAGGGTTATTTTTATTCTTATAAAGGAATTTAAAATACTCTGATCCTATATGTTAAAGTATTTGGAACTTAGTATAAAGAATTAGATATTTAAACTCCTTTTCCTGTATTTCATAGCAGTTTTCAAAATGATCCCCCTGCCTCCAGATTTGCTGCACTGCATCTCATCTTCCGCTGGTCTCCAGTGTAACCTTGCTAAAACTCAGATCTGATCAGGTCACTAACTCTTCCATCCCAGAATCCCTTTGTGGTTTATAATTAATGTCTTAGCATGGCAGTAAACATCCTTCACTCTTTATATTCAGCCAAATCCAAACCAGGCATCATTCCTCACAGATGCCATCCACATATTTACCAATTCTGAACAATTGAACACCTTCTTTCCTTGCTTTTTCTTCTGTTTTATACATTCCCTTTTTTTTTTTTTTTAATTTTCAGCCTGGAAGGATCTAACTCCTCAAAAAATCTAGTTTAAATGCTACCTTCCCTGGGAAGCTTTTCTTGACTCATCCAAATAGAATTAATTACACCTTCTGTGTTCCTATACCTTTAATATAGAGTGTTAACAGATGGGAGTGAAAGCTTTGGAGTCATAAAGATTTCTTTTCCAATCCTGGTTCTTCTGCTTGCCATGACCTTGGGCAAAACACTTAAGGTCCCTAAGCCATGTATTTCTCATCTATAAAATGGGTATAATGATATCAACATAATATGGCTGCCATAAAGAATAACTGTGATCATGTATGCTAAATGTTTAGCATAGGGCTTGAATTGTAGAAACTCAAAGAAAGATACTGACATTACTTTTATCCTCTTATTATTTCACTATTTATCACAATCTAATTGATATCACACATAATGGCATACTTGAGTAATCCACTAGAGTGTCAGTCATTAAAGGCAGTTCTCTCATACTCATATTTTTATTTATAGTTCCTAACACTCATCAGTGGTGCCAAAAAAGTGCTTGTTAAATCCACTAGCATTTGAGACAATTATTTCCTGGACTTTTCTGAGGAAATGTACCAATATGTCATATCTGTTGAGTTATGTGTATGAAATCATGTATGATTTATATTACGTTTAACATAAATACATGGGTAATATAAATCGCTTTCTTTGTAGCTTTGCACACAGTAATCCCTAGAAAGCAACAGGAAAGAGATGATCTCTTTTTGTCTACTCTCCGCCCAAAAGTATAAAACTAACTTGACTTCATAAACCTTATAGAAAGTAAAATTAACTTGACTTTATAAACCTTGTAGAAAATACTGTATCATCATGTCTAACCTATATTTCCAACAACATAGAATTAGAGATAGCTTGGGCTGAACTTGCATTGAAACTCCTGAACAATTCAGTTCACTCAATTCAATTGCTATTTAAGTATCTACTATGTCTGGTTCTCTGGGAAAGCAGTATGGAACAAGACAACACAGAAAGCTTTCTTTCTAGTCCAATTAAAATAGTGACATATGCCCTGCTGAAACAACAACTAAACAATGGCATTAAAGCACCTAAGATAGCTAAATGGGACAAATACGTGTGATGCCTCTGCATAAGTCTGTCTAGACTAGACCATGGCTGTGCCTCCAGTCCCCAGGGAACAAGCCGCTGCTTTGGCACCAATATAATTCTCTGGCAGTGTCACTAAATGGGCTGTAATTCTTCCATGGTTGCACATTTCTATAGTATACAGCATGGCAAAAAAGCACTTAAAGAAAGGCAACCTTGCTTATTTTTTCAACCTTGCTTCTCACACCTTATTCACACCTTTTATATTCCAGCCACATGAAAATTGTCTCCATGAATTTCCAGTTTCAATTCCAACATGCACAATTCTTTGAAATCATCACTCTTATTCTTACAAGAAAAATCTTGGACAAACTGAAAATCAATTACTTTTTTGGAGGCATCAGACAACCAAGATTGGAAGACAAACTGCCGCTGTGAAATCTACAGAAATAGGCTCATCCAGAGAAACACAGCCGAGATCCTCTTATCTGCAGCAGACATCTACTGGAGCAACAACCTGCTAGGAACATTTAAATAGCAATTTTGATGAATTGCTAGAAGCTGAGGATAGACTTCAGCATGAGAAACTCCTGGAGGCTGGAGGCTTAGTGTGTGTGGGTGGGGGGAATAGATTAGGGGACATATTTTCACAGGTTTTACCATCAAGAAACCCTCAGGCTCTCATAGTAAAGATCTGAAAAAAGCCCCTGTTATCTCTGGCAGGGGGAGAGAATGCATAACTATTATGAAATGCAGCCAGCAATTTCTCCTAAAGGCCTTTTTCAGGGAAAAAGAATATTCTAGAATTTTATTCCTACTGCGGAAGGGCATTCCTCCCACTAGCTTCCTCTAGCCCTCCTATTTCATACAGAACAGTGGTTCTCAACCTTCCTAATGCCTCCTAATGCTAAAACCCTTTAATACAGTTCCTCATTTTGTGGTGACCCCCAACCATACAATTATTTTCATTGCTACTTCATAACTATAATTTTGCTACTACTGTTATGAATCGTAATGTAAATATCTGATATGCAAGATGTATTTCTCAACCCACAGGTTGAGAACCACTGATACAGAAGGTAGAAACACAGACAAGCAGATGAGTAAGGGGGAGGGAAATTATACCAATGGAAAAACACTTGTGAAAGTCACAGCCCCAAGACACAGGCTGTGCACAACAGAGATTTAGTTCGAAGATTATAGAACAATTTAGGGCTCCAGTATTACAATGCACTGTACCTAAAACAGCAGCAAGACAGACTCCCTGAGGAGTAGTCAAGTGGGAAGACAAAAACATGGACACTAGAGGAACTTGCAGCTTCTACTACCAAAAGGTACAGCAAGCATTAAAAACAGCCCAACCTCCCAGCCAGAGCACCATAAATCCTCACACTATATGCCTATTTACCTAAGTTCCTATTACCTAATAAAACATGCTTGGGTTTCAACAAAAATACATATTAAAACATGCAAGAGAAAACATGGTCTGAAGAGATAAAGCAATCTGAGAACTAGATATAGATACGGTACAGATTTATAAAATATCAGAGAATATAAAATAACCATGATTGGTATAATAAAGGCTTTAATAGAAAAAGTAGAGAATGTATAAGAAATATGGATAATATAAGCAGAAAGATAGAAACTCCAAGAAAAAAATGGAAAGAAAATTTGACAAGTAAAAAAAATGGATAGAAACAAAGGATGTATTTTATAAAATTATCAATAAACCAGATATAGCTGAGGAAAGATAATTTGTGATTTCATAGAATGGTAAACGGAAATTCGAAAATGGAAATGCAAAAAGAACAATGAATTTAAAAACAGAATAGAATATCCAAGAACTGTGCGCCATTTTAAAACAGGTAATATACATGCAACTGGAAGACTAGGAGAAGAAAAAGAGAATGGAGACCTTTCCAAAAACTTTCCAAAACTGACGACAGACACCAAACTGCAAGTCTAGGAAGCCCAGAGAACACAAAGCAAAATAATTGCCATAAAAAAGTCACCTAGGCACATCGCATTAAAACTGCACAAAACCAAAGACAAGGAGAAAATCTTGAAAGATGCCAGAGGCATCTGGCAGGTGAAAGGGGAAAATAACTTACAAAGGAACAAGAATGACCATAGATTTCTAATCAGAAACCATACAATCAAGAAGAGAGTAGACTGAAATATTTAAAGTATTTGAAATGCTGACAGAAAAAAAAAACAACATTAACTTAGAATCCTACATCCAGTAAAATTAGTCACTTTAAGTGAAGGGAAAATACTTTCTCAGATAAATAAAAGTTGAGGAAATTCAACAGACCTTCCCTGATATCATAAATGAAGCGGTTTTTTAAATATATATATAGAACAATTTAGGGTTCCAGTCTAACAATGCAGAAAGTGATTTATCCAAGTTAGAAACACAGATCTACCTAAAGAAAAGAGGAGTATCAGAGAAGGAATATATCCATAAATAATGTTTTTTTCTTATTCTTAATCTGAACAACTTTAAAGTCATAATAGTAACAATGTATTACAAGACTGTAACATGTGAATAAGTGGAATGAATGACAACAATATTACAAGAGACATAGGGAGGAATTGGAAGTATTCTCTTTTCAGGTACCTATACTGCATGTGAAGCCAGAGGGTATTATTTAAAGGTGAAATTAGATTGTTAAAGAAATTGTATAGTGTAAACTCTAGGCAGGGGTATCTAACATTTTTTTCTTTTCTGCTGCACATTGGAAGAATGAGAGTTGTCTTGGACTACATATTAAATACCCAAACACTAACAAAAGCTGATGAGCAAAAGAAACAGTCTATGCATACTTTTCATGATATCCAACACCACAGATAAAGAAAATAATCCTCAAATAATCTGAATGCTGCCCACAGGCTGCAGATTGGACATCACTGCTCTCGAGCAATAACAACAACAAAAATTAAACAGAAGTATAATGGATATACTGAGCAAGAAAAAATGGAAATATAAAATACTCAATTAAAAAACAGGAAAATGGCAGGAAAAGACCTAACAGAGGTAATGAATAGAACATAGATATAAACAGTACATATTAACTCAACTATATCAATTATTACTTTAAGTGTGAATGGTCTAAATATACCAATTAAAAATGGAGATTATCAGAGTGGAAAAATAAAACAAGAGCAAACTTCATATTGTTTACAACTAACCCAAATGAACTACAAAGACAGACAAAAATTAATAATAATGAGATGAAGAAGTATATACCATGCTAACACTAATCAAAAACCTGGAGTAGGTATATGAATGTCTGTCAAAGTTATACCTTTAGAAAAGGAGAGTACTATGGACAAAGAGAAGTATGATATAAATATAAAGTGCTCAATTCTTCAAGATGGCATAATGATCTTAGATCAAGACAGCATCAAAATGCATAAGGCAAAATTGATAGAACTGCAAAGAAAATAGGGAAATTTACTATGATAGTCAGAAACTTCAACACACCTCAGCCAATTATAGATAACTGTAACAGACAAAATATATCAGTAAGAATATAGTTGACCTGAATAATATACATAGGTCATTACAAAAGTTTTGAGATACTTGGCTCAGCGCCCGTAGCACAGTGGTTACGGCGCACAGCCACATACACCAAAGGTGGCGGTTTAGAACCTGGCCCAGGCCAGCTAACCAACAATGACAACTGCATCAAAAAATAGCCGGGTGTTGTGGTGGGCGCCTGTAGTCCAAGCTACTTGGGAGGCTGAGGCAAGAGAATCGCATTGCTGTGAGCTGTGACATCACAGAACTCTAGTGACATGACAGCACTCTAACAAGGGCAACATAGTGAGACTCTATCTAAAAAGAAAAAAAAGTTTTAAGATACACAAAAATCAAGAAATGTAAAATCTGTGCAGACAGAAACAAAGCCAGCAACACAATAAGCCAAGCAAGTTGAAACTGCCTGGACGAATCAGAAAGCATGCTATAGAGTGTGTTTTTTGGAAGTGAAATAATGGACCATAACACAGTCTGTATCAAACATTCATAGTGACCCACATACTGTTAATAACTTAATATTTATCAATTTGCTCTATTGACATTAATAGAATACTTTATTCAATAATAGCAGAGGATAATTTTTTCTCCTGCCAATGTTCACCAATATTTTCTAGGCCATAAAACACATTTTAATGAATATGGAAACCATATGAAGTTTGTTTTCAGACCAATCTGGAATTGAACTAAAAGTCAATAGTAAAAAGATATCTGGAAAAGCCCTACAAATTAAAAAATTTAACAATAGACCTCTAAATAACACAAGATCAAAGAATGAGTCTCAAGAGAAAAGTTTAAAAGATTTTGAACTAGGTGAAAATAAAAATACACCTTATCAAAATTTGTTGATTTAACAAAAGCATTGCTTAGAGAGAAAATAATAGTATTAATACATTTATTAGAAGAGAAGAAAGGTAATCTAATCTTCCTTAGGAAACTAGAGAAATTAGTAATTTAAGTATAAAGCAAGCAGAAGAAAAGAAATGTAATTTTTAAACCAAGAGAAAAGGGAAAAGAAATAAATTGACAATATCAGAAAGAAAAGAAGATTCATCATTATTGATCCTAACGTATCAAAAGAATAGTAATAGTAATAGTAAAGGAATACAACTCTATGCCTACAAATTTGATAACTTAGATGAAATGGACCATTCCTTGAAAGACAAAAACTATAAAACTTATACAAAGAGAAATAGATAATTGAAAAACCCAATATCTATTAGAGAAATTGAATCAATAATTAATAAACTTTAGGAAAGCACCAAGCCCAATTGGTGAATTCTGCCAAACTTTTAAGGAAGAAATGATGTCAATTCTCCATAATCCTTTCCAGCAAGGGAAGGCTTTCTTTCTTATTCTGTATGGCTGGCATTGCTTCAAAACAAAAACAAGATAAAAACATTACAAAACAGAAATGTATATACCAATATTTCATATGAACTAGACATAAAATCCTATATAAAATATCGGTAAATTTGTCAGGCACAGTGGCTCATGACTATAATCCTTGCACCCCAGGAGACTGAAGTGGGAGAGTCCCTTGAGCTCAGGAATTCAAAACCAGTCTGAGCAAGAGTAAGACCTCATCTCTAATAAACATAGAAAAATTAGCTGGGTGTGTTGTAGCAGGAACCTACAGTTCCAGCTACTCAGGAGGATACCTTGAATCTAGGAGTTTGGGGTCACTATGAGCTAGGCTGATACCACGGCACTCAAGCCTGAATCAACAGAGTGAAACTCTGTCTCAAAAAAAAAAAAAAAATTAGCAAATTGAACCTAGTAATAGGTAAAATCCATGTAAAAATTAAAGACCATGACCAAGTAGACTTCATTCTAGTTATACAAAGATGATTCAACATGCAAAAATCAATATAGTCCTTTACATCAACAGAATAAAGAAAAATCATATGATCATATCAGCTGACATCAAAAAAAGCATTTCACAAAATCAAATATATATTCATGATTACAGAATGAAAACATACGCTTAGCAGGAACAGTCAAAGAGAACTTTCTCAACTTGATAAGAACACCTGCCTTCACACAACCTATAATCAATGTCATACTTAATGACAGCAAATGAAGTGTTACTCCCCAAGATCAGAAGCAAGTGTGGATATCCTGTTCCACCACTCCTATAAAATATTTTAATGGAAGTCCTAGCTAATGTAATATAACAAGAAAAATATATTAAAGGATTCATATTAGAAAGAAAGAAATAAAACTGTTATCTGACATGGATTATCTATGTAGAAGATCCAATAAAAATAAATCTGCAAGGAGAAAGGCTAAAATGACCCATGTTGTAATGAATTAGGGTAGCAGACAGGAGCATGAATTCGATACTGACACAGATGGTTACCCATAGAAGCGTTTATAAATGTGCATATTTACATTGGTTAATGGTTACACACATTTCTCATCTCTGTAAGCTGACAAGACTTAGAGGCAATAACATTCCAGTAACAACAAGCACACCTATACCCACATCTTGATTTCAAATATCATTCTTTGATAACAGGAGCCAGAAATTCTTGAGAAATGGCTGACTCTAGAACTCAGGCAGAAAATGCACAAAATGAGCTTAGAACATTCAGTAAGACCAATAAGTAAGTAAGTATGCAAACAAACACAAGGAGGGATAAGTCAAAGGGACACAGGAGTTCACTGAAGAGCTCCTACTGGCCAAAGGTGGAATAACAAGCAACAAAATAAAGTAGTATTGTATCATAAGCCAAACAATAAAATAAGTTTATCTATGGGTCCATACTGGTACATAGAAATGATTAGAAAAATAAATAAATGAGAGAAACAGACAAATCTCTCATGCAGAAGAATTCCAGATTATGTAGCTATTTGCCTCTCAAAGAGGTTGAACATAATTCCCCATTCCTTAAACAGGGCTGTGCATATTGACTTTCTTAAAAAAAGAACAATATGAAAATGGGAAGAGGAATGTATCAGTAAATTTACAGTTAAAAAATACTAACAAACACTGCCTCAGGCAGATAATTGAGGTTAATATGGGGAATCGTGTCCTATTGACAATCTATACCCTTAATATGAAGTTACTAGAAAATCACCTCTGTGATCTTCCTGTCAAAAAGCCATAACTCCAGTCAGAGAAGAACACGAGGCAAACCCAACTGAGAGACATTACACAAAAATACAGGAGGACCTCTATGAGCTGACCACCCAAGGACTGTAGCAAATTAGTCAACATACAGATGTAGTTGACAAAAAAGGAACTAGGCCTACTGTACCAATACATAAATGTGGAGCTAGTCTGATCTATGAAAATTAGGCCAACTTAAAGAGGTGGGCAGTGTAGGGAGGTGATCAACTATAGTGGTTCTACTATACACAACTAGTATTCCTCAAAAATGTTAAGGTACAAAACAAGGAACTCTTAGATACTTTCATAGCCAAAAGGAACCTAAAGAAACATTATGACTATATACAATATATTAGAATGGTTCCTGAATCAGAGAAGAAGATATTAGGAAAAAATCGTGAATAAATACTGACTTTAATAACAATGTGTCAACATTGTTTCATTAATTGTAATATTTTATCATACTAATATGTAACTGCGCTATCTTCACAATTTTTCTGTAAATCTAAAACTATTCTAAAATAAACCTTATTTTAAAAACATTTTTAAATTGTCATCATTTTCCTAACATACGATGTTCTTCTCATCTCTCTTTATGATATTTTCTTAGCTAGACACAAGAACGTTCTCTATTTGACAAAATCTGAGATGTAACTTCTTCTATAAAGTCATCTTCAACATCTCCAGTGTTCTTGTGTCTCTTTCTCTTGATGCCATGGCAATTATCTCATAACTATGTAATCATGTCCTTCTTTCTTCCCTCAGTAGGCTGAGTTCACTGTAACCTCCACCACATCTTACATTATTCTCTCTAACACTGCTCCAGCAAAGAGCTGAACATGATGGAAACACTCAACTGATTGTATGTTTGTTTTGGTTTGTTTTGTTTTGAGACAGCATCTCACTATGTCACCCTCAGTAGAGTACCATGGAGTCACAGCTCACAGCAACCTCAAACTCTTGGGCTTAAGCAATTCTCTTGCCTAGGCCTCCCAGATAGCTGGGACTGCAGGTGCCCACCACAATGTCCAGCTATTTTGTTGTTGTCATTGCTGTTTGGCAGGCCTGGGCCGGGTTTAAACCTGCCAGCCCTGGTGTATGTGGCCGGCACCCTAACCGCTGAGCTACACGCACTGAGCCTTCATTAATGTTTGTTGCTTAAACAAAAGATCGTTTTAGTAATGCTTTGGAATTTTCAGACTAAGTACATTATTTCATCCTAGCCAACTTCGTGTTGACTGGCAACTATTTTTGCCATTTAAAGTTGAGACTCAGAGAGGAGAAAAGTTTTTCCTTTTTACATAACTTGCAAGTACTTATAAGAACTTACTTCAGTTGTATGACTATTCTACTTATCTACTTTCCTTCCCCAAATATGTATACAATGCTGAAGTTCTTCACATAGGGAAAAAAGCCTGGCTCTATCCAGTGCTTTCTCTCTGATCTTGGGCAAGTCACTGAAGCCATTTGACACATAAAACCTCCATATATTTTATTTTTTTCTTTATTTTTCTTTTATTTCAGATTAATATGAGGATACAAATGTTTAGGTTACATTGTATTCAGTTCTAAGGTAAAGTTCAAGTTGTAGTTAAGCCTTTCACCCAAGGGACACACTGAACACCCTCCCATTGTGCACATTAGGTGAGATTCCTCCAATCGCTCTCTCTCTTTCCCCTCCCCCTCACTAGACTATACTTGTATTTTCTTTCTTGTACATATGCAGTTCTTTGTATATTGGTTTCATATTAGTATTGAGTACATTGGATACTTTTTTTTTCCCATTCATGAGGTACTTTACTAAGAAGAATGTGTTTCAACTCCATCTAGGGAAATACAAAAAATATAAAGTTCCCATCTTTTCTTATGCTGAATAGTATTCCATGGTAAACATACACGACAGTTTGTTAATCCATTCATGGGTTGATTGGCACTTGGGGTACTTCCCTATCTTGGCAATTGTGAACTGAACTGCAATAAACATTCTGGTGCAAATATCCTTGTGGTAAAATTATTTTTGTTCTTCTGGATAGATACTTAGTAATGAGATTGTGGGAATCAAATGGAAGGTTGACTTTTAGTTCTTTGAGAATTACCCTCACATATTTTAATTGGAACTGATGATAATATTTCATAGAGTTTGTGAGGATTAATGATGTAAATCAATCAATAATTGGTAAGAGTTCTTAAACCACTTTTATTATTTTTCATTCATATTAGTAATACCTCAACTATTTCAGAGTCAACCAATCAGCTACGCCAAAGGTAAAAGTAAATAAATAAGGGCCACAGTCAATTTAAGAAGGGCCACAGTCTATTTGGGCCAACACAGAGACTTTTTTTTTTTTTTTAGTTATCCTCCCCTTTCAAAGAGTCATCTGTCTGAGATTGTCATTTGGACTACATGAACTCTTAAGTTCCTTTGCATACATACCACTATATGGTTTTTATTTTCTTTGCAGTCCTCCAAGTAGTTCAGCATGCAACATCAAAGTTTCAATAAAGGTTGGCTGACTGAGGCTTTCAAACTCCCAACACAATCACTTTCATGTTGCCAATTTTTATTCAGTTTGTGATTTATGGGCATATGGAGTGTTTTGCATCCCAGAGTTTCCTCTTTTGGGTCATGATTTGCAAATGGATATAATAACCCATAAACTGATATCAGCATCAAAACAGAGCCATCCAACTCGAATAATAAATGGCCTTCAGAGGAAAAGACACTAGACCATTAGGAAGGGCACCGACAACAAGCAAGGGAGTGTGAACAACAGCCTTCACAAAGTCAAAGTTTCTCAGTTCTTTCCACGCATGCTGTCCATTCTGAGATAATGTGTGTGACGAGGGCACAATGCAATCAGGCTCCCAGGCTCTGCTGGCAATGCAGGCTTGCAACAATAGACTAAACCTCAGCCCTGCCAACCCCAAATAGGCATGCCAGTCTGCCTCATTCCAGATTTGTGGCTTGTCTCCACAAAGTAATAGTGATTCTCTTGTCTGTACCAATTGCGGGCTGCAGATGGGTAGCCTAATGCTGTAATTTCGGACTAAATTCTCCACAGATGAACTGGAAAATTTCCTCACTCATTCAGAAATATGCCTGCCAGCTGTCAGTTCTCCAGGACTCCCTCAATTGCCCAGATCACCAATGAACAGACGGCATTCACCACAATGATTGGGCTGCGTTTTCAGTTCAAACTCTTTTCTCCTACCTAATGATTTAATCTATTTTTCTTTCTTCAAAGACTCTGGAGATAGTCATTGAAAATTTCAGAACTAGGAGACTTCTTCAAGAAGACAACTGAGAAAACTGCTAAAACTACCTTGGGATTACAGATAAAAAAAAAAAAATCTATGTCCGTGAGATATTCACTGGCCTTGACCCCATTTCATGCCAATAAGTCTTCCAAGGTGCCCAGTAGAGGACATTCTTTTTCTGCCAAAAGAGATGGGGAACTGAGAAACAGATGCCTCCTCACTAGCTACTTGACTGTCACCACCAATAAAGGATATAACATAATTTTAAGGTACGCCAAAAGCCAAGACACAACATTTAAATGGAACAGGAAACAAGTGGTAATGTGCTACAACAGGAAGGAAAAAACGAATACCACATACTTAAATGAATAAAGAGAACTTAAAGAGATCACCTGTGGATGGGGTTTGTTGTTTTTGCTTTATGGAATTTGTTTTCTCTTTAGCATTTGATGTGAGTATAATTGTTTTGAAAAGATCAGAGAGTGTCCATTCTCAAGGTCATTCTCCATGAGTGGAGATTTTGAAAAATACAAAAGTTCTTTCTGAATGTTTTTGCCTCAGGGCTCTTCCTCAGCAATCATCCGTTTTAATGATTCACTAATAGATATTTTCCCAGTAAGCATGAGCTTTAGGGTTAAGTACACTGAGGTCCCAAAACTGGCTCTGTCATTTATAATGTGCAAGACATTTGAAAATGTATTTAACTTTTCATAGCCTCAGTTTCCTCATCTTTTAGAGTTATTGTGAAGACTGTGCACATGCTATTAAGTCTCTGCCAAAAAACTTCCCAAGGACTTCTCATAGCAACTATGTAGTCTATGAGGACTGCTGAGCCTGGTCTCTGCCCACCTCTTCATCTAGCTGATGCTAACACACCACGTTGGAGACTCCGGTTTATGTTCAGTTCCTCAAACATACTAAGGACTTTCCCCTCTCAAGGCCTTCTCATGCCTCTCTTTTCTACCTAAATTTCCTCGCTCCCTGTCCTTTTCATGGCTGGCTTCTTCTTATTCTTCTGTTTCATCTCAAGTATAGTCATGCACCACTCCCCCAAGGACAGACCACCCATACGACAGTGTACACAAGATTATAACAGAGCTGAAAATGTTCTGTCACCCAGCACACACTATACTTTCTATCATTTTTTTAAAGTAGGCCCTTTCTACTTATTTATTTTAAAAAGTTAACTGTAAAAAATTAAAGCTTTTAAAAATAGGAAAAAGTTTATAGAATAAGACCATTCAAAAAGAAAATAATTGTGTACAGCTGCACAATGTGTTCACGTTTTAAGCTAAGTGTTATCACAAAAGAGTCAAAAACTTACAGCCAGAGTAGCACTTTAGAAAGGGGGGGAATCAAAAGGTAATAAAAATTTTAACATTTACAAAGTAAAAATATTGCAGCAAGCTAAGGTTAATGTACTATTAAAGAAAAAAATGGTTTTTAAATGAGTTTATTGTCATCTAGTACAGTGTTTTTTAATTGAGTTCATTGTAGTCCAGTACAGCGTACAGTGTTTAGAAAGTACAGTAGTGTACGGTGACATCCTAGGCCTTCACGTTTACGCACCACTCACTCACTGATTCACCCAGAGCAACTTACAGTCCTGCAAGCTCCATTCATGGTAAGTGCCTTATACGGTATATCGTTTTTTTAAATCTTTTACACCATATTTTTCTGTATCTTTTCTATGTTTAGGTAAGTTTAAATATACAAATACCACTGTATTCCAATTGTCTACAGTATTTACTACAGTAACACGCTGTACAGGTTTGCAGCCTAAGAGCAATAGACTGGACCATCTACATGGGTAGTATAAGCTGGAGCATCTACCTGTGTAGTATAAGCCGGATCATCTAGATGCGTAGTATAGGCTGGACCATCTAGATGTGCAGTATAGGCTGGACCATCTACATGTGTAGTATAGGCTGGACCATCTACATGTGCAGTATAGGCTGGACCATCTACATGTGTAGTATAGGCTGGACCATCTAGATGTGCAGTATAGGCTGAACCATCTAGATGTGCAGTATAGGCTGGACCATCTACATGTGTAGTATAGGCTGGACCATCTACATGTGCAGTATAGGCTGGACCATCTAGATGTGTAGTATAGGCCGGACCATCAAGATGTGCAGTATAGGCTGGACCATCTAGATATGCAGTATAAGCTGAACCATCAAGATGTGCAGTATAGGCTGAACCATCAAGATGTGCAGTATAGGCTGGACCATCTACATGTGCAGTATAGGCTGGACCATCAAGATGTGCAGTATAGGCTGGACCATCTACATGTGCAGTATAGGCTGAACCATCAAGATGTGCAGTATAGGCTGGACCATCTACATGTGCAGTATAGGCTGGACCATCTAGATGTGTAGTATAGGCCGGACCATCAAGATGTGCAGTATAGGCTGGACCATCTAGATATGCAGTATAAGCTGAACCATCAAGATGTGCAGTATAGGCTGAACCATCAAGATGTGCAGTATAGGCTGGACCATCTAGATGTGCAGTATAGGCTGAACCATCAAGATGTGCAGTATAGGCTGGACCATCTAGATGTGTAGTATAGGCCGGACCATCAAGATGTGCAGTATAGGCCGGACCATCTAGATGTGCAGTATAGGCCAAACCATCTAGATGTGCAGTATAGGCTGAACCATCAAGATGTGCAGTATAGGCTGGACCATCTAGATGTGCAGTATAGGCTGAACCATCAAGATGTGCAGTATAGGCCGGACCATCTAGATGTGTAGTATAGGCTGGACCATCAAGATGTGCAGTATAGGCCGGACCATCAAGATGTGCAGTATAGGCCGGACCATCAAGATGTGCAGTATAGGCTGAACCATCTAGATGTGCAGTATAGGCTGAACCATCAAGATGTGCAGTATAGGCTGGACCATCTAGATGTGTAGTATAGGCCGGACCATCAAGATGTGCAGTATAGGCTGGACCATCAAGATGTGCAGTATAGGCTGGACCATCTAGATGTGCAGTATAGGCTGGACCATCTAGATGTGCAGTATAGGCCGAACCATCTAGATGTGCAGTATAGGCTGGACCATCTACATGTGTAGTATAGGCTGGACCATCTACATGTGTAGTATAGGCTGGACTATCCATGTTTGTGTAAGACACTCAGTGATGCTCACACAATAACAAAATTACCTAAGAACGAATTTTTTAGAATGTGTCACTGTTGCTAAGTGACATACGATTGATTATATTTCTTCCTCAGAGGGGTTTTCCCAGACCAGTTTATAAACATGCCTTCTCCTTTGTCTGGTCGTGGTACCTACTGGTTTTCTTTGTAAATCCTTTTACAATTTGTGTTTATGTGTTTGTTTACTATCACCTTTCTCCTTTGTGGAGGTAGATGCCTTGTCTACCTGGAACATCCCCTTTCTCATGACTCCATTGCTTGGACCAGGGCTAGGGAAACTCTCCATGTTGGAAGGCTGCATTAATTTAGCTATAATCAAATAAGGCCATATTCAAGAAACATTAATTAGATATACATACCATAAAATGTATTATTTTGTAAAAATATAACTAAGACGTACTTAATAATTTCAAAAAATAAAAATTATTTTTTAATTTTAAAGTTAACTAACCATTTAATGACTTGTTATGTCTGTCTTTTGTTGGAAAGCAATTGAATATTTGGTTGCAGCATGGAGGTCTACAGTTTCAGCTGTTCCTCTAGACAGGTATCAGTCCTGTGTGACCATAAGGCATCTTGGTTTGGGTTAGGTAGAAGAAGAAAGACTAATAGACTCTCAGCAACAAGTGACTGAAAAGCAAGTTAAGCATTTTTCGGGCATATTGCCGAAAGCATGGGTATTCTACTGCCTTTTTCCACATTTCAACTGGATCTTTCTTAGCATCAAACAATGACTTGTAAATATCATCTACTGAGAGCTCAATCAATTCCATCAGTAATTTTATAGGTGTTTTTGTAACATCAAGTAGATGAGGCTAAAATGCTAATTTGAGTGTGATGTCATGATTCTCAAAGTCAGTGAACCTTTCAATTAATATGTCTATAACAGCTATGTATTCTTCAAATAATTCACAGTTATCATCAGGCTCATCAATGACTTTTGCTACCTGGGGAAAATGTTCATCCAAAATTTCCTTTTGAAGAAGTTTTTTGAAAAGAGATAGCTTTTTCCACATATCATAGTGGAAAAAGTTTTACCCCACAAAGAAATATTCAATTCCTTTAGATTTGACATGACATAATGCAAAAATGCTGCATACTAGTAGAAATCTTTCAGTAATTCACATTGCTGATTCTGTTATTCGCAAAATTTAATTACTTGTCTTTGCAGAGATAAAATTTTGGCAATAGCCAATGAACTTTAGAATGATATGGCAGATCCACACTCAATACCTCATCACTCAACTTTAGCATGTTGCAAAACAAATATAGTCAACAATACTTATAACTTGATGCAAAAGTAGCTTTGACTTCAGCAGAGATTTTGCTGATGCAAGATACAATAAAAATAAATGAAAGCATCTGAACATGTTAATACCTTTTTCATTTGTGTAGTAAATCCTTCATGTTCTCCTGTATACCATATGCACATATTACTCAATTAACAAAGTTCAGTCCAACTTCACATGTTTATCTTGAAAGTTGTTGAAGCCATCTATTCCCTCTTCTCAAGGGTACCCAAAGTGAATAACTCTTTATAACAAAGAAGATCTTGTGTTATGACATGAATGAAGACTAAAACCTGTGCTGAGTTAATTGTATCAGTTCATTTATCCAATGCAATTGAATAATATATATTTTTCTTTTGATAAATTACATGAAGTTATTGCATTAAGTTGAAAGCTAATTCATGCTGCCAATCAGTTATGATTCTCCTTGAAAAAGGTAGTTGTTTGTACTTTGAAACATTATTGAGGTCTAATCATCCTACAACCCCAACAATGCATTCTTTCACAATTTCTACAACACTGAGTGGTTCCCTTTCCCCCCCAATATATAAACTACTTTGTAAGCTGCTTTAGTGGCATTATTTCTAGGCCTTATGCCTGCTTCAAAGAATTGTCTTTGCTTTCGCTTTTCATCTTTTAATTTCTGCAATACAGCTCTTTTGCACCTTTCCCTCTAACCTAAAATATTTATGGTCCTTTTGAGTATTATAATGTTGATGAGCACCGAATTTCTTTAATGTTGATATTGCAGTATCACAAAACAAGAAAATCATCATATCTTTAGCAGAAACAAAATAATACTGCAATTCCCAGTCCTCATTAAAAAAAAATGTTTTCTTCCTTCAGCATTCTCTTGGTCTCCTTTGACATGATGTCCTGTTAAGCAGAATTAAAACATACTGATGAACTGTGTGACTATTCACAAATTCCACTTCAAACAAAAACATAGTGCACCATTGTCAAAAGCTGATCACTGACTGGCATACTAGCACCCCATAAATGCTCACCAACCATGTTTGTGTGGTAGTGGTACCAGTCAGGGGCAGGAAGTTTGAACTAAACCATGAGTGCAGCAGCTGTCAATTTAGCCCTTGTGACTTACTAATGTTCTATCAGTGCTAGTCAATCTGGGAGGATTATTTTAATGAAACTTATTTTATTCTTTTCTCTTTTAAATACAATAATTTAAATAAAATAAAAATATGAAAGATGAGGTCTGGCATGGTGGCTCACGCCTATAATCCTAGCACCCTGGGAGGCTGAGATGGGAGGATCCCTTGAGCTTAAGAGTTGGAGATCAGCCTGAGGAAGATCTCTACTAAAAATAGAAAAAATTAGCCAGGCATTGTGGCAGGTATGTGTGGTCCCAGCTACTCTTTAGGCTAAGGCAGGAGGATCACTAGAACCCAAGACTTTGAGGTTTCTGTAACCTAGGCTGACACCATAGCACTCAAGCCTGAGGAAGAGAGTGAAGTTCTGTTTCAAAAATAAATAAATAAATAAATATATATACATATACACACACACACATATATGTGTGTATGATGAAAAAAATTGTATTAATAAAAATAAAAGGATTTGTTCTATAAAGTTAGGATTTAATCAATAGGCTACACTTAAGGACCTAGGAGAACACATACGGCCTTAAAGCTATAGGTTCCCTATCCCTGGCTTTTGACTAATTAGTACTCATTTTTCCTTAGTGATATGACCTAAACTTCCTAGACTAGACTAAATTCCCTTAATATATATTTCTTTCTAGAATCCTCAAAACACATCTATTTACTTAACTGTTGTTTCTCTTTCCTAAAATACTCACATAAAGACAAGTCTGTCTTGTACTGTGTTCACACTGCTCAATATAGTACCTGACACTTAAAAGATGCTTAAGAAGTACAGTTCCAGCTCAGCGCCTGTAGCTCAGAGGCTACGGCACCAGCCACATACACTGAAGCTGATGGTTTGAACCTAGCCGGGGCCTGCCGAACAACAATGACAACTACAAACAAAAAATAGCCGGGTGTGGTGGTGGGTGCCTGCCTGTAGTCCCAGCTACTTAGGAGGGTGAGGCAAGAGAATCACTTAAGCCCAAGTGTTTGAGGTTGCTGTGAGCTGTGATGCCAGGGCAATCTACTAAGGGTGACATAGTGAGACTGTCTCAAAAAAAAAAAAAGAAGTGCAGTTACTATTTGTCCCCATGCCACCATTAATTATAAATCCCATGACTACCTTAATTTTCCCTCTAGAGCAGTGGTTCTCAACCTTCCTATGCCGCAACATTAATATAGTTCCTCATGTTGTGGTGACCCCCAACTATAAAATTTTGCTACTATAATTTTGCTACTGTTACGAATCGTAATGTAAATATCTGATATGCAGGAGACTCCCAAAGGGGTCGCAACCCACAGGTTGAGAACCACTGCTCTCGAGACTCCATGTTGCTGCTTCTTAAATGGGGATTAAACACATGCACATTCTCTTCATTGTCTCTTTCTATACTCTTATTTCCATCTACTTCAAAACTATTGTGTAAAAATCTAGAATTACTTATTCAGACAAATTCCTGGGATATCTGATTCAAAGAAAGTATATAAAAAAAGCAAAGCCCAATCTCAAAAAGTCCTCCTGATTTGCTCGGCTGGTTTAGGGTAATTAGGTAATAACACCTGTAGAGAAGACCCAATTGGTATGTGAGCAGCTTCTGATCAACTACCTCTTCCCTGAAGTTACAGTGACATCCTAAATCTTATTTACTTTAGCATTTACATTTCCTCCTTTCCTCATCCCCTGCCTTTCCACAGCTGCCTAGTTTTCATCTTCTGTATCTTCTAGCAGTAAGTATTCTTCCCCAACACCAAACCCAACATGTCCTTTCCTATTGGAAAGCGTGTGCTCAAGATTATCCCTAATTGGTGAAACACATACCTAAAGAAATTGTTGTCATATGACCAAATCCAAAACCAGCTGCCAAATAAATAAGGCCACTAAGTGTTCTAGACATGCCACAAGTAAATAAAGGGATATGGACACCCACAGACTTCTGATAGCATTTTTTATTACTCTAGTGCAGGGTTTCCCACATTCAAAGTCACCCTAATCTTAGAACACTGAGCCTTGGCAATTAAACAATAAGCCTATATTCTTTATGATCATTTTATTATAATAATCAATAAGTACTGCCTTTCATATCCACAGTTAAAGTTTCTCCTCAATTAAATTATTCTTCTATTTAGTACCAAGCAAAATAAAATTAATGTAAACTTTGGGGAAACTGTATGACAACCAATCACAGAAATACTACCTAGAGAGCGATGGCAACCTTACAATTGCCAGAAGTTTATTATCTGAACACTTGTAGAATGTTTAAATTTCAGACTATTAGACCAAATTTATTGAAATGAAACTGAGCCTTGAAATTTCTCAGAAGCACAAAAAACATTTAAGCTTTAATGAGCTTTTAACGTAATACCTCTTTAAGAATTAACAGCATGTAAAATGGCCATGTAACATTTCAGCTAAAATAGAAAAGCATCTCTGAAAAGTTTGCCATAGGGAAAAACGCAGACCTTGCTGATATGGAAAGTGTGGGTATTCATCGCTAACTACAGCAAAGGGCAAATGTTGTTCTTTGAAACAGGGTTATTGTTCAAGTTACAAAGAATTAGACAATATTGCAATGCTAATTTGATGTTTTCTTGTGTAGAAGACTTACATTTTCCCTCCTTTCCTTCCCATCTTCTCTATCACTTCCACATTGCAAACAATCCTACCATTCCAGTAAAATAGGGTGGATTTTAATTCTGACAACATGATGCAAGGCACCAAATTTTCTGAACCTTGAGTCATCATCAAAATAGGGATTATAGTTGTCTCATAATGCCTGTGAGTTAAGCAAAATAAGGTTTGTAAAATTTTTAGCATAAAGCCTTGCATATATCAAGTGCCTAATAATTGATGGCTACTATGTTACCACTTCCATCCTTCATTTAGGAACATAGAGAAAAAAAAAATATATATATATATGTTCCTATATATTAGGAACATAGAGAAAAAATATATATATAAATGCACCCTCTTAATCAATCCTCATGGCACTCAGTTGTATAGCTCTCAAATTCCAATATACCAATTCCAAAATGTTTTGCAGCAATATTTGTCAAAACTGAGAAATATATAGTCAGCATTTAAAAAAGGAAAATAATGTATCATGAATGACCTAACATACAACTGTGGTCACCTGAGCAGTGAAGTTCAACAAATACAGTACTGAAAATGAAATGCCTCCTCTTTGATGATTGCAACTATGCAATCATAAAACAATTGCAAATTTGGTCTCAGATCAATCAAAAGTTTTAAAAACTATTCATCTAAATAGGCCAGGATATGTATATACTAATTTTTAAATTATTGTGAAAATTAAAGAAATTCTTTAGTCTTTAAAACTCATTGTGGATTCTCTGAAAAAAAGTGTCATCATTAGATGCCAGTTTGAAAAACAAAAGTTTCATAGAAACAGAATTTTGTGAATGTTTTTTCTGGAAAGCAGATGCATCTGCAGAAGCTAGAGGTGAAACTTTACCACGTCATATAGTAAGTGTCTTTATCTCTATATAAAATGTGTTTTAATCTGATAAAACTCAGTGCTCTGAAGAAATATTATGAAAACTAAAATCACTCATATTTTCTTCAATTTTGCACTGTTTTACATCTTTTTTAAATCATTCCTTGGGAAATTTGTTATAATCTATCCAGTGTCATAATGAAACCTGCAGAGTTAAGTCAGGTAATACTGAGAACTTTAGACATGCATGAATAAAGGCAGGTAGGGACTGTGCTAAACCAAAGAGCAAAAGCTCTGTACAGTAACAAGGGATGATCTCCATCCAGTTAGACATGCATAAATAAAGGCAGGTAGAGGCCGTGCTAAACCAAAGAGCAAAACTCTGTATAATAACAAGGGAGTGATCTCCATCCAGTTCCAAATGACCATAACCATAAAAATATATGAACCCAGTGTTCCAGATCTTCTAATTCTTCGACACACTAGAACTGGAATTTTATATAAAATCTGATCTTCCAATCATGTAACTGTCTCCATTTTAAAAAAATACTATGCAAGCTAAGTAAAACATATTTATGAATCAAATTCATCCCCATGTCCAAATTTGCAACCATCAATGTTAAGGGGCAATTTAGGAGTTTGGGTTGAAGAGATATAATAGAAGTTGAAATGGATTTATAGGCAGCTCAATGCAACTTTCTTTTTCCTGCACCCTATCACTACTGAAAATATTTAGCCAAGTTTTCTTTTTACAGGAACAGTTATATTTGCAAGCATTCAATTTATTATAATAATAACATGTAAAAGTCTATGAAGATTATTTTGTTTAATGGCCAGGTAGGTTGCTTACTAATTTCCCCTTTTGTGAGTTAAGAAAATAAAAATCTCAAAAAGCTATGTAGCCTTGGAGAAAAAAAAAATAATAATAGCTTTGTTAAGAATAAGTCCCTAAAGCTAGGTTTCAGCCAGAGGCTCTTTTGATGGCACCTGTGACATCTGATTTAACCTCACCACCAAAACACCCATGGGCACTCCACTATGGCATGGCAGTGACAATGTAGGGTGCCCAGTGCTTCACAAAACATCTTCTAACCACAGCACGTTGCCATCATTAACATTAGTATCATTGCTAATAACAACTTTGGAACTTAAACCGTCAGCTTATCCTAGGCTAGCATTTCTCTTAGCCTAACTCTACATATTTATATGCTATGGCTAACTAGATGTCCAATAAAATTTTCAGACTCTATACTCTAATACTGAGTTTTATGGTTTCTATCACCCTGGTATCTTCCAATCCCATGGTATTTTATTTTTTTTACCACTGTCACTGTTTTAGTTTAGGCTTTCATTTCCACCTGCCTCACATGAAAGACTGCCTACACTTAAATCAACTCTCCACCACCCCTAAAGATTTAGCTAAAAGGTCAGATGAAGTATGTCATTCCTTTATTCAAAATCCACTAACAGTTACCAGTTGACCTCAGGTTAAACTTGTGACCACAGTCTACAAGATCATTCATGGCCTGGTCTGTTTACTGCTCTAGCCTCATCTCACAAATTTACCCTTAGTCTTCTATTCCTTGATCATTATGAGCTGCCAGTATAGAAGGTCAGGGGATTCCAGGCTCCTTTGGCTCAGACCTGGAACTAGGAGTCAATGTCATCGTAACCACATGGATGAAAAGGGAGTAAGGATAATTATTCAAACAAAAAAGAATGTGTTATTAATGGAGGAAGATAATGATTACTCTCTTATACTTCAAATATATTTGGACACATAGACTCCATCATCTAACATTGTCCCAACAATGATGCTTATCTACTGAAATTATAGACCTGGGTATATATGCATACCTAGTGTAACATACTTACATTGATAACATCTGCTTTAGAATATTTGCTCTCCAAATGTATCATGTTTTCTCTTGTCTTTCTGACATTTGTAGTATTGCTTCCTCTTCCTAGTCCATACTTTGTTCTCTCTCTGTTTTTTCTTTTTTGAGACAGAGTCTTTTTATTTCTTTTTTATTTTTTTTAATTTATTTTTATTGTTAAGTCATAGCTGTGTACATTTAGTACAATCAAGGGGTACAATGTGCGGGTTTCATATACAATCTGAAATAGTATCAAACTGTTTAACGTAGCTATCATGGCATTTTCTTAGTTACTATATGTAGGCATTTATATTCTGCATTTAGTAAGTTTCGCCTGTACCCACTCTAAGATGCACCATAGATGTGGCTCCACCCATTACCCTCCCTCCACCAAAAACTCCCCCCTTCCTCCCCCTTCCTTGGCCCTTTCCCCATAGTCTTGTGCTATAGTTGGGTTATAGTCTTCATGTGAAAGCTATAATTTAGCTTCATAGTAGAGCTGAGTACATTGGATACTTTTTGTTCCACTCCTGAGATACTTTGCTAAGAAGAATATGTTCCAGCTCCATCCATGTAAACATGAAGTCGGTAAGGCGCCGGCCCCATATACCGAGGGTGACGGGTTCAAACACGGCCCCGGCCAAACTGCAACCAAAAAATAGCCGGGCATTGTGGCGGGCACCTGTAGTCCCAGCTACTCGGGAGGCTGAGGCAAGAGAATCACTTAAGCCCAGGAGTTGGAGGTTGCTGTGAGCTGTGTGAGGCCACGGCACTCTGCCAAGGGCCATAAAGTGAGACTCTGTCTCTACAAAAAAAAAAAAAAAAAGTCTTCATCTTTCTTATTTATTTATTTTTTTTGTAGAGACAGAGTCTCACTTCACTGCCCACAGTAGAGTGCTGTGGCGTCACACGGCTCACAGCAACCTCCAGCTCTTGGGCTTATGTGATTCTCTTGCCTCAGCCTCCCGAGCAGCTGGGACTACAGGCGCCCGCCACAATGCCCGGCTGTCTTCATCTTTCTTTAAGGCTGCATAATATTCCATGGTATACATGTACCACAATTTGCTAGTCCATTCGTGGGTCAATGGGCACCTGGGCTTCTTCCATGATTTAGCGAATATGAATTGGGCTGCAATAAACATTCTGGTAAAGATGTCTTTGTTATATTGTGAGTTTTGGTCTTCTGGGTATAAACTAGTAAGGGAATTATAGGATCGAATGGCAGGTCTATTTTTAGATCTCTAAGTATTCTCCAAATATCCTTCCAGAAGGAACGTATTAGTGTGTATTCCCACCAGGAGTATAGAAGTGTGCCCTTTTCTCTACATCCATGCCAACATCTCTGGTTTGGGGATTTTGTTATGTGGGCTACTCTTACTGGGGTTAGGTGATATCTCACAGTAGTTTTGATTTGCATTTCTCTGATGATTAAGGATGATGAGCTTTTTTTCATGTGTCTGTAGATTGTGCGTCTGTCTTCTTTAGAGAAGTTTCTCTTCAAGTCCCTTGCCCACCCTGAGATGGGATCACGTGTTCTCTTCTTGCTAATACGTTTGAGTTCTCTGTGGATTCTGGTTATTAGACCTTTATCCAAGGTATAACCTGCAAATGTTTTCTGAGGGCTGTCTTCTTGCTACACTTACTATGTTCTTGACTGTGCAGAAGCTTTTTAGTTTGATCAGGTCCCAGTAGTGTATTTTTGATACTGCTTCAATTGCCTGGGGAGTCCTCCTCATAAAATATTCGCCCAGGCCGATTCCTTCAGGAGTTTTCCCTGCACTTTCTTCAAGTATTTTTATAGTTTCATGTCTTAAGTTTAAACCTTTTATCCAGTAAGAGTCTATCTTAGTTAATGGTGAAAGGCGTGGGTCCAGTTTCAATCTTCTACAGGTTGCCAGCCAGTTTACCCAAAAACATTTGTTAAATAGGGAATCTTTTGCACACTGAATGTTTTTAATTGGCTTGTCAAAGATCAAATAACGGTAAGTAGCTGGATTCATCTCTTGGTTCACTATTCTGTTGAAGACATCTACTTCTCTACTTTTGTGCCAGTACCGTGCTGTTTTAATCACTACCAGTCTCAGGTCTGGTAGCATGATTCCTCCTGCTTTGTTTTTATTGTTGATTAATGTCTTGGCTATTCGAGGTTTTTTCTGATTCCATATAAAACGAAGTATTATTTTTTCAAAATAATACTTTGAAAAAATAATACTTTATTTTAAAGATATTTTGAAGAAAGTATTATTTTTTCAAAATATCTTTAAAATATGACAATGGAGCTTTAATAAGTATTGCATTAAAATTATATATTGCTTTGGGTAGTATGGACATTTTAACAATGTTGATTCTTCCCAGCCATGAGCATGGTATGTTTTTCCATTTGTTAACATCTTCAGCTATTTCTTTTCTTAAAGTTTCATAGTTCTCTTTGTAGAGATCTTTCACATCCTTTGTTAGGTATACTCCCAAATATTTCATCTTCTTTGGCACTACTGTGAAAGGAATAGAGTCCATGACTGTTTTTTCAGCTTGGTTATTGTTGGTATATATAAAGGCTACAGATTTATGGGTGTTGATTTTGTAGTCTGAGACATTGCTCTATTCCTTGATCACTTCTAAAAGTTTTGCAGTAGAATCCCTAGTGTTTTCCAGATATACGGTCATATCATCTGCGAAGAGTGAAAGTTTGATCTCTTCTGACCCTATGTGGATACTCTTGATTGCCTTTTCTTCCCTGATTGCAATGGTTAAAACTTCCATTACAATGTTAAAGAGCAATGGAGACAATGGGCAACCTTGCCTGGTTCCTGATCTAAGTGGAAATGATTTCAATTTAACTCCATTCAATACGATATTGGCTGTGGGTTTGCTGTAGATGGCCTCTATTAGTATAAGAAATGTCCCTTCTATACCAATTTTCTTAAGTGTTCTAATCATGAAGGGATGCTGGATATTATCAAAAGCTTTTTCTGCATCAATTGAAAGAATCATATGGTCCTTATTTTTTAGTTTGTTTATGTGTTGAATTACATTTATAGATTTACATATATTGAACCAGCCTTGAGACCATGGGATAAATCACACTTGGTCATGGTATATAATTTTTTTGATGTGTTGTTGGATTCTGTTTATTAGGATATTATTGAGTATTTTAGCATCAATATTCATTAGTGATATTGGTCTATAATTTTATTTTCTTGTTGGGCCTTTCCCTGCTTTGGGGATCAAAGTGATGATTGCTTCGTAGAATGTGTTGGGTAATATTCCTTCTTTTTCTATATTTTGGAAGAGGTTTAGTAGTATAGGTACTAGTTCTTCTTTAAAGGTTTGGTAGAATTCTGACGTAAAGCCATCTGGTCCTGGCTTTTTTTTAATGGAGATTTTGTATAGTTAATGCTATTTCAGAACTTGATATAGGCCTGTTCAACATTTCCACGTCGTTCTGGCTAAGTCTTGGTAGGTGGCATACTTCTAAGTATTGGTCAATTTCTTTCAGATTTTCATATTTCTGAGAGTAGAGTTTCTTGTAGTATTCATAAAGGATTTTTTGAATTTCTGAGGGTCTGTTGTTATTTCATCTTTACCATTTCTGATTGATGAAATTAGAGATTTTAATCTTTTTTTCCTGGTTAGGTTGGCCAAAGGTTTATCTATTTTATTGATCTTTTCAAAAAACCAACTTTTGGATTTATTGATCTGTTGTATAATTCTTTTGTTTTCAATTTCATTTAGTTCTGCTCTGATTTTGGTTATTTCTTTTCTTCTGCTGGGTGTGGGGTTGGAATGTTCTTCCTTCTCCAGTTGCTTGAGATGTCCCATTAAGTTGTTAACTTCCCCTCTTTCCGTTTTCTTGAGGAAGGCTTGCAGTGCTATAAATTTCCCTCTTAGGACTGCCTTTGCAGTATTCCAGAGGTTCTGGTAATTCATGTCTTGATTGTTGTTTAGTTCCAAAAGTTTGATGATTTCCTTCTTAATCTCATCTATAACCCATCTATCCTTCAGCATAAGGTTGTTTAGCTTCCATGTTTTTGTATGGGTATGCAGGTTCCTGTTATTTAGTTCAACTTTTATTCCATGATGCAAGGAATAATTTCTATTTTTTTATATTTTCTGAGGTTAAATTTGTGGTCTAGGATGTGGTCAATTTTGGAGTATGTTCCGTGGGCTGATGAGAAGAATGTGTATTCAGTTTTGTTGGGATGAAATGTTCTGTAGATGTCTGTTACGTCCAGATGTTGAATGGTTGAGTTTAAATCTAAAATTTCTTTCCTTAGCTTCTTTTTGGAGGATCTATGCAGCACTGCTAAAGGGGTGTTAAAATCTCCAACTACTATGGAAGTGGAGGAAATCGAGTTGCTCATGTCTGTTAGAGTTCCTCTTATAAATTGAGGCGCATTGTGGTTGGGTGCATAAATATTAATAATAGAGATCTCATCATATTGAGTATTACCTTTAACAAATATGAAGTGTCCATCCTTACCCTTAATTATTTTGATTGGTTTAAAGCCTATTGCATCTACGAACAGGATTGCAACACCTGCTTTTTTCTGCTTTCCATTTGCCTGGAATATAGATTACCATCCCTTCACCTTGAGTCTATGTTTGTCTTTTAATGTAAGATGTGATTCTTGTATGCAGCAGATATCTGGCTTGATTTTTTGTATCCAGTAAGCCAACCTGTGCCTCTTTAGAGGACAGTTTAAACCATTCACATTAATTGAGAATAGCCTTTTGAGGGTCCGGTGGACATTTTTAATCCTTTTGCGACTGTGGAAGTCGGAATTTTATCAAAATTTTCTGGGTGAGTTTACTTTTGTGGTGGAGGATTACGCTAGTCTTTATGGAGGATAGGTCTGAGAATATCCTGGAGAGCTGGTTTAGTTATGGCAAATTTCTTCAACATGTGAATGTCATTGAAGTATTTAATTTCTCTGTCATAAATGAAACTCAGTTTAGCTGGCTATAGGATCCTGGGTTGAAAGTTATTTTGTTTTAGGAGATTAAAAGTCGATAACCATCCTCTTCTAGCTTGAAAGGTTTCAGCAGAGATTTGCAATTATTGTAATATTCTTCCCCTTGTAGGTAATGGTTTTCTTTCATCTGGCAGCTTTCAGAATTTTCTCCTTCACTTTAACTTTAGTGAAATTGATTATGATGTGTCTGGGGGATGTCTTATTTGGGTTGAGTCGTGCTGGAGTTCTGAAACTGTCTGCTATCTGAATTTCAGAATCTCTTGGCATGTCTGGAAAGTTCTCCTTCATAATCTCATAGAGAAGAGACTCTGTGCCTTGTGAAGCCACTTTGTTGCTTTTGGGGATCCCTATAAGACGAATATTAGTTTTCTTCAAATTATCCCCAGAGCTCTCTGAGAGAGTGATCTGTTTTTGCCCTCCATTTCTCATCCTCTTTGAGAGTTTGGGAGCATTCAAAAGCTTTGTCTTCAATGTCAGAAATCCTTTCTTCTGCTTGCTCCATTCTGTTACTGAGGGATTCTACTGTGTTTCTCAGATCTTTGAGGGATGCAACTTCTTGTCTCAATGTGTCAAAATCTTTGGTCATTTGGTCTTTAAATTTGTTGAATTCCTGAGATATTTTTTGGGTTACTGCTTGGAGTTCTAATTCAATCTTATTTGCAATCTAGATTCTGAATTCGATTTCTGACATCTCAGCTATTTGTTTGTGCATGGGATCTTGTGCTGTGTCTGCCCCATTGATCCTTGGGGGAGTTAATCTACTCTGATTATTCATATTGCCAGAGTTTTTCTGTTGATTTTGCCTCATGATTGTTTTTTACCGTTGATTCTGGCCATCCTCAGAGTTGAGGAGGTGTCTCTCCAAGATTAGATCCCAGTGGGATCACTCTATTGTTGCTTGATCTTTGTAGCAAGTGATCCTGTGTAGTTCCTCTGGTGCTGCCCCAGCTTGGGAGTTCTGGTTGTGGAAGCGGCTCCAGCGTGTGACACACCTGGATCCAGCAAAAGGGCGGGAGGTGGTGCGCACAGTTCTTGGAATGCCTGGCACCCAGTGACTTTGACACAGAGAGCCCAAGGCTCCAGCAGTCTCCGGCCAGGAGAAGGGCTCTGCATAGCGGCAGGGAGGGCTCCAGAGGGCATGCAGCTACCAGTATTCCTGGCCAGATGAGTGGGCCAGTGTGGAGGCTGGGAGGATACAAAAGGGAGGATGCAGGGTTGCACGGCTCCCGCAGTTCCTGATCAGGGCATGCGGAGGCCTGGTTTGTGTGGGGTTGCAGCACAGATCTTATGGAAGTCTGGGCAGCACCGAGCCCAGGAATTTGAGGTTGCTATGTGCTGTGACACCGCGGCACTCTCCCCAGGGCAACAGCCCGAGCCTCCAGTGTGCCAAAACCGTCTCACTCTGCCCCTAAGTTTTAAGGCTGTAAGGTAGCTCAGTCCCCGCCTTTAGGCTGCTCAGTCACTAGGTTACTAGGTCCCACCTGATCCTTGCTTTGAGACCCTGAGGCGGAGCTTACTGGGGCAGTTCTCTCACACAATGGCTCCCGGCAGCCCAGCTCACTGGCTCTGTCTGGGGCCCCAGACAATGCCCAAAGTTCTCCGCACTCCTGCTCAAGCTCTCCCCAAGGCAGTTCAACTGAGTGCCAAGTCCAAAAACACCGAAACAGTTCACAGGTAGGCCTTTCCGGTTTGCAGTCTCACTGCTGCTTGTACTTACAGTTGCCGGCGTGATTAGGTCAATCAAACACACGCAACCACTTGCCAGTTTCCCACTGTTTTTGTCCTCCTCTTTGGGTCCAGAAGTCCCTTGCTGACTCCCTATATCCTCAAGGGGATAATTATATGCAGATCCCACCATCCAGAGATGTCTTGAGTCTTATCTCCCCAGACTCACCGTGCCCAGTTGCAGGGAAGCTGTTACTCGGCCGCCATCTTTAATCCAATCACGAGACAGAGTCTTTTTATGTTACTCTCAGTAGAGTGCCGTGGTGTCACAGCTCACAGCAAACTCAAACTCTTGAGCTTAAGCAATTCTCTTGCCTCAGCACTACAGGTGCCTGCCACAATGCCCAGCTAATTTTTTGTTGCTGTTGTTATTGTTTTTCAGTAGGCCTGGGCTGGGCTGGAACCCACCAGCCTTAGTGTATGTGGTCAGTGCCCTACTCACTGAGCTTCGGGTGCTGACCCTATTCTCTCTCTTTTCTTTTTTTGATGGTCTATTTGTCCTTCAAAATTTGACTCAAGTATTGTCTGATCAAGGAAAATGTCCCTACTTCCCTCTGGTCTTAGTTAGATGTTCCTTGTGTGAGGTGCCACAGAACTTTCTGTTTCTTTCTATCAGGGATTTTATATGAGGGCAAGAGCTTACCTTTTTATAAAGTCCTGATATTGGGATTAAAGGTTCAATGAACATTTAAAAGAATGAAGGAAAAAAATAGCCAATTTATATATAATAGAAATTATCTATCAATTCTGATATCTTATCAAATGTCATATTATTCATCTCTAATGAAAAGTATTTACACCTTCCTCCCCTACTTCTACTCATCTCCTAACCTTAGTAGAAACAAATAGAACCAACCTGGAGGGTGGCCCATAGAATCTTGGTCTCACCATGTAAGTTGGCAGATTGAAGAGCCTGAGACCTCAACATGGTAGCATGAACGACTTGTTCATTTTGATCAAGGATTATTTACTTTGGACTATTTTACTATTTACTTACTTAAAATTGGATAAGGGCTAAAAATAATTATCCCTTCTTGTAGCTGAGTAGCTCAGTGATCACTGCCTGGAATCATCCCAATGTCTTAATGTCTATCTACATATACAAACTACCCATCAACTCCTTAATGGTTATGTCTGCAGAAGTCTTAGGAGAGAAGCCAAGAATCTGAGCACTTGCTGACTTCTGTGTGCTCCTGAAGCAGGCTTAACACTGGAAAACAAAGCTTCTCCCTGCAGATCCACAGGACACTAGGATCATTGAAGGTCACTGGGGCTCCTCCTCACTTTTGCTATGTCAGGCCTTTAACAGAAACACAATATTGCACTAAATTCAATGTTATCTTTTTGATAGTTATGAGGAAGCAAAATAAAATGGGCAATTAAAAATCTATGAAGGTCAATTGATTTTCTCTACTGGCAATTATACCTTATAATTATTTTCTGAAAGAGAAATTGGCATTTTACAAAGCCAATGATTGGCTTGGATTTTTGTGCTTACTAAACCTCTGTGGATTCAGACTTTGGGTTTGGATAAAAACTAAGAGTTGAGCAACATTTGAGAAGCCTCTCCAAAGCCTTTCATCTAGAAGCTGGCTGGTCAGCTCACAAGTTTTCTGACATTTCTCCCATCTCAACCAGGCTGGAACCCCACTGTAATCAAAATTCACAATGTCCCAGAGCCTAGACTTTGGTGCTCATTAAAAACCCAACAGACAAAAAAGTCCAGGAGGCCAGCTAGCCAAACCTTTTCACACAGCAGGGAAGGTTTGCATTCAGTTTTATTTTTAAGTTAGCAGACTAGGTCGGGACTCATTTTGAAGGCTGATGAAAGACTGAGAGCCCATGTTTCATGTTCTGATTAATCCAAAATTAAACAATTCAGAGATTTTGATCACTTAGTCTTTTTTTTTAAACATATGCGACAGATAATAAATAGCCATCTCTAGCATACATAGCAGGATGCATTGTGTTTGCCTGCAGGTCCTTTGTGAGCCATTCTTAAGCTTATTCTAAGATCAGATAGTAAATCACAATTTCCTTTTAAAGGACTCTTAACAATTTTCATCCGGTGTGTATTTTTCACTACTTGGACATTACTTACCTGCTGCTCACATTCTCAGTTAAAAAAAAAAAAAAATCTTTCTTACTTTTGAAAAAGTTGTAATGAATAGATATGTGATTTATGTAAGCCTTGTAGTACATGAAAGGAGAAAGGAATTAGGCATATATTGCAAGGCTCATTAGTTGCATTTGAGTTAAACATAAATCTTTGGAGAATAACAAAGTATTTTGCATGTTCTAACGTACTTTTCCCCTTAATTCAAAACTTGAAAATTAAAGGATTTTATAAATAATAAATAATCAGCCCTTCAGAAAGTAAATGGGAACTTTATATATCAAGCAAGAGTGTGAATATTTCAGGGAGATAAACGGATCTCTAAACAAAGAGCTATGACCATCCTGCATGCCTGTGTTAAATAAAGTTAAATAACCCCCATCTTTGGTGATTGTCACAGTTCTCTCCCTCTCTGGTTCCTCACAGGTGTGGTGTGAGCAAGGGATGGAGAGACAGTCAGAGGAATTTCATTACTCAGGTCCTTGGAGAACTTTATCCTTTATTCTTCTTTATAATTTACCACAATGCATTGTGATTATTTACTTCTCAGAATGTCTTCCTTAAAGACTGATCTCCCTCAGGACTGAGACTTAATTGTCTTTTCGTCCCCATCTTACAGCAGAGCACCTGGCATATCTCTTTTGCATATGCATTTGCTTATTTACATCCTGGCTCTTTGTGAAAGTGTATTTTAAGGTGCTTTACAGAATAGAGGTATTTATAATTCGAAGGAATAAAAGATAAACTCATAAATAAAATAGGACAGAGGAAAATAAGAGGTAATTAGTCAGTGCCCAGTTGCTAGAGTGTTTCAGTCAGGGTGTCAAAAGGAATCTGATGACAAACTCAATGAATCCATTAAGGAAAGTTTAATAAAGGGACTATTTGAAAAAGTGTTGGAGGGGTTTAAGAAATGAGGGAAAAAGTGGGTGGTAGAGTCCCTCCAGGAAAATAACAGAAAAAACTCCTGGAGATTTTACTACTCTTGACGGCGTTGTTAGTGCTACCCAGAGAAAGAAAGAGCTCTATGGAGAGGGCCGGCTGATAGGAGCTATGGACTTACTAAGAGAAGCAACCAACCTTCAATGTCCTACCCTGAGACAGGGAGTAAGTCCTTAGTGTCACTCTCTTCTCTCCTTTCGATCTCATTCTGGTCCACCATGGACCAAATCTAACCAAAGCTCAAAGGCAGAGAAGCCCCTTGATACAGTCTGTATGGATCAAGCCCCAAAACACAGAGCAGGTGTAGAAAAGAAGGGTAAAGAGAAGACATCCAACAACACATGATATTGCAAATTCAGTTCCAGACATACTAGCAACTGGTCAGAACAAAATGAGAAGCATAATTAGTTCCAAATGCCAGTGCATTTATCATTAATTGCCTATCAATGGTTTGTAAAAAAGCGCAGAAGCTTGAGATAAAAATCTCCCGTGGGAACCACTGAAAGTGACTTTCAGAGATTCTTGTAGCATACACTAAGGCTCACTGAGGGCACAGTGTACAAACAAGTTGAGAAGTCATTCTACAAGGTCACTATCCTGAGTTATAAACCTACCAGCCTGATGACCTGATGACCGAAGGATAAATTTCAGGGAACTTTGAGGAACTGTTAAACTGGATATCTTCTATGTAATTCTCTATGAATATCTGTCACTCTATTTTTTAACAAAGACTTTCATAACACTTGAACAACAGACAATTAATATTCTTTGGCAAACATAGGGATTACATGTGAATGATAATAAATCTGTAGGCTTCATTTATCAAATTAATGAGGTGATGGCTATCCTAAATACCTGACTTGATCATTATACATTCTATGTGTGTAATAAAATTTCACATGTATTCCATGCGTATGTACAAATGTATGTATCAGTTTCAAAAATCAGAAATTGAAACACACAGACAATGGGGCATACTCCTGGGTTGTGCTTTGTCTTTGCTAACAAGCAAACCCCACAAGAAATCATTTTTAGTATATATCCTGAATGAAACTGGTTATTTGACTCCTTGTTACAATAAAAAGGGCAAAGATACACTCTGGTGGTCTAATGATCATCATCACTCACAGTTTTAAATTGCTCACTAAGTGTTCAACATCCTACTAAGTACTCCATATGCATTAACTCATTTAAATCTCATATAAATATCACCATCTACATTTACAGGTAAGGAAACTGAAGAGTAGAGAGCTTAAGTAACTTGTTCAAGGTCATTAAACATACAAGAAAATTTAAACCTTGGAAGTCTTGTTTCAGAAACCTGCCTCTAAACCACCACACGATTACAACACTCTAGTCTAACATTTGACAAGGAAATCAGATAGGAAAGCTTTCCTGGGAGAATAAGAAACTTGATGAAACAAGAATTGTTGTTCAAGTAATACTTTTAGCTCAACACTTACAAACTGGAATTCCATAAAACATTTTGTCCTATATGATGCACCAGGAAAAGAGTGATTCAAAGGATAGGAAAATTGAAAAATCTAACATTCATATGAAAGCTATAAATTAGTTTCATAGTAGGGCTGAGTACCACAATTTATTGATCCATTCATGGGTCAATGGGCACTTGGGCTTCTTCCATGACATAGTAATTATGAATTGTGCTCCAATAAAAATTCTGGTACAAATATCTTTGTTATAATGTGATTTTTGGTCTTCTGGATATATACCTAGGAATATATATTGGAATTGTAGGATCGAATGGCAGGTCTATTTTTAGATCGCTAAGTGTTCTCCAAACATCTTTCCAAAAGAAATGTTGGATAGAGGTATAGTTAGAATTAGGCATGTAGTTTTAAAAAGTTTAAAACAGGAGCATTTGGTTTCATCAGGGAGTTACAGTAGACATCTCTGAAGAGGTGATGCTTGGCTGAAGTCTTAAAAATGAGTGGTTACTAACTAGTAGAAAAAAAGAGAGAAATTCATTCTAGGGCCCAGCAAGTGTGATGAATTATACAAGGTCCAGGTCTTTCAAGTGGAAGCTTTGAGCAAAATAGAAATAGAAATGCTAATTGTAGTTGGATAGAGAGACAGAGGCCAAGCATGGAATATATGCATGGCCTTCCTAACAGTGTTTTATCTACCACAAAAATCAATGCAAAATAATTGATACATTTAAGTAGAAAAAGGACATGATTGAATTTGGCATTTAAAAAAATATCTCTCATTGTGGACATACTGGATTATGTCTGTAAGGTGGCAAATAGATTGGATGAGGGTGGCTGATAAAAGTAGACCTATACACTAGTCCTTCCTATCTGCAGACTCCACATTCATGGATTCAACCAATCAAGGATTGAAAATATGAAGAAAAATAAGAAAGGGAGGTTGCATCTGTAATGAACGTGTATTAACTTTTTTCTTGTCATTATCTCTAAGCAATTCAACATAAGAACTATTCATAGGATATTTGCATTGTATTAGGTATTGTAAATAACTGAGAGATGACAGAAAATATACAGGACCACCTGTGTAGTTATATGTCAATACTCTGCCATTTTCATATGGAATTTTGGCATCCTTGGGTTTCGGTTCCATATCCATGGTGGTCCTGGGACCTATCCCCCGTGGATACTAAGGGACAACTATATACAGCAGTATATATGTTACAAAAAAGTCCGAGAAAAATACCATGATAACATGACTATGCTTGTAATTTTCAAAATGGTAGAAAACAGATCTGAGAGACATTTAACTATAGAGTCAATAAGTTTTGATGATAACTGTACGTGGGTGGTAAGAAAGAGGCCGTCACAAGATGATGACCAGTTATTGGTAAGCAAGCTGATGGTTACCTCCATCACTTTCTGAGAGCACATTGCAGGAAAAGGACAAAAATTCAGAGGAAAATAACAAGCTTCCTTTTGGACATATTGCACTTGAGAGGACTTTAGAATATTGTAGATATGATTCAAATGGGAAAATGAGAAAATGGCTCTGGGGCTTAGAAATGCAGTCTGGATAGTGATATAAAGGTGGGTTTCATCTAAAAGTGGGTGGATTTTACAGCTATGTATGTAGAAGCAGTAACCTAAAGAGAGCCTCAAGTAAGAAGAAGAAAGGGCCTGGGGCTGAGTCCTGAGGTCTCCAAAAATTGTTGACTGGAAGATGGTCCATGAGCTAGTAAAAGAGTGACCAAAAGCATATGGAAAGAAAGAAACCAAGAGAATTATGTTGTAAAGCCTAAGGAAACAAAATTTTTCACCTCACATAGTAGACTCTAATATTTTGCCCAGTTTTGTATTGGGAAGAAGGATAAGTCTAGTACCAGTTATTAACACTTCTTCATGGTGAGAAGCACAAGTTTTAAGCCCAAGTGCCCATCAACCTATGAATGGATTAATAAATTGTGGTATTTGTACACCATGGAATATTATGCAGCCTTAAAGAAAGATGGAGACTTTACCTCTTTCATGTTTACGTGGATGGAGCTGGAACATATTCTTTTAGCAAAGTATCTCAAGAATGGAAGAAAAAGTATCCAATGTACTCAATCCTACTATGAAACTAATTTATAGCTTTCATATGAAAGCTATAACCCAATTATAACCTAAGACTATGGGGAAAGGGGAAAGGGTGGGGGGGAAGGATGGGTGGAGAGAGGGTAATTGGTGGGACCACACCTACAATGTAAGTGCATCTTACAAGGGTACATGTGAAACTTACTAAATGTAGAATATAAATGTCTTAACACAATAACTAAGAAAATGCCAGGAAGGCTATGTTAACCAGTTTGATGAAAATATTTCAAATTGTATATAAAACCAGCATGTTGTACCCCATGATTACATTAATGTAAACAGCTATGATTTAATAAAAAAAAAAAAATAAATTAGAGAAACCATAAAAAAAAAAAAAAAAAAACTACATGCCTATCCTTCACAGCACTTATGTTATTTGCAATTTTACATTTTCTGGATAGTTAATGTATCAAAATCTATCTTCCCTACTTGACTGTCAGTTACACAAGGTCAAGTGGTGTGAGTTTTGTTCACCAGCCTAGTAGCAGCGAACCAGCATGGTGCTCCTGTACTGTGCTAGGCGCTGTGACAGAACATTAAAGAGACAGACTCCATGTCATTGTTGAAGAAATTTTTAGGGAATCAATAATCAAATGCAACACAACCTGTGGTAGGGGTTAAAACAGAAGAGGTTCCAAAGAAAACCCAGATAGGGAGAGTTTAGAAAGCCTTCTCAGAAACAAAAGACGCAACTAAAAATGTCACTGTGTAAGCACTTAATGCACAGTAATTTACACTGATCTATGTCCATGAGGAGGTAAATAAGCTGAGGAGCAAGAAGGGCATGTGACTTTACCAAGTTCACTCAGTTAATCAGAAGGGCAGTTCAATTTGAATCCAATCTGACTCCTTCTGTGTGTTCCTAATTACACACTGCACTGAATCTTTTTGAGTTGCCTAAACAAGGCAGAGTCATGAGATAGGAAGGTTCCAAAGAAAGGGTGGAGGAAAGGCAAAGACCTGAGGCAATAAATGGCTCTAAGATTTTTAGAAACAAACTGATTACCTTTAAAAAAAAAAATACTACACCATTAACTATATTGAAGAGGTTGGATTGGAGCAAGGCAAAACAAAAACGGGTGACCTTTTTCACACACCAACTATTAAAATCCTTTGGGACATGTATATCTCAGAAAACTGCAAGTGAATATTGCTCTAAATAAACCAAAGACTATTATTACAATTAAATTCCTAATAGAGGTCATCATTCCTTTTCAGTACCACAAAGAAAGGACTACATCAAATTATTTTATGAGTATATGTGAGTATCTCTAGCCACCAAAAAAAAAAAAAAAAAAAGGCTCGAAGAGGGAATCAGGAATCCAGCTTCATTCAAAACAAATCTGTTTCCGGAAGGTTCATGTAACCTCAGAGTTTTAGAACTTGAAAGAATTTTTATCTTATTAAGTCCATGTATAATAATGAGAGAAAAATACAAGAACAATTCTAAAAATTACTCCCCCTAAAAAAATATTCAAAGGGGATATAGTTAAAAAATACTGAGCCATTTCTTTCATCTTCACATCTTTAAAAGACTGTTCAGAAAAAGAGGGTGGCAATAGTAGATGAGGCATTTTTGCGCATATTATCCACAGGGAAATCTAAATCTATAACCATCATCATAAAATGAAACAAGAAGAAAATCAGAAAGGAATGAATGAAGGGCAAGTGATAGCCAAGGGGCTCACAATAATCAATTATTAAAATGCCTTAAAAGAGCAAAGAAAACGCTTATCAGATCAGCAAAGCACCTTTTAATAAATAATATGATTTGGGTTTAATTAATGGCCTAATTACAGTTTTACCCAATAGGCTTAAATGCTCCAAAGGAACAGTTTGAGTCTCTTTGGTAGATAATCTGTGTTTTAAAAAATGTTCTAATTACATATTTGCTTGAGTAAATAATGTGCATTTTACAAAACTGCCTAATGATATGTTTATATGACTATATTTACCCAAATGGCCTCTCATTCTGTACTAATGGCGTTGGGATTACTGTTCCTGGGAGACACATGAAAATGGGAAGGCTTCTACTTTCACCCTAATACCCTTTCCATTCTCATATCATTGTTGCTCTCTCTCACCCCCAAACATACCAATGAAAACATGTGACATTCATCATTAATTTAAACAGGAAAAAAAATTCTTCCTCAGCCTTTTATGTAAAGGGTATAAAATTTTGCAGAAAGGGTATAAACTTGAAAAATGCATGTTAATACTCCATATATAATGTTCCATCAAAAGCAGACGAGAGACTGTAACCAAGGCAGGACATTTAAAGTTTAGATAGATACATAATTTATTCTGTCCTTCATATAGCATCATGCAATGCTTTGCAAAGACCCTGACTCTATTTATTAAAATCAGATTGCTATGACTTAAAGCCATCTAACTAATTAAAGCCATCTGTATTAATAAATAGAAAATTCATAGAAAAATTGAGTTAAATCTCATAGTTGCATGAGGCAAGTATTGATTCATGACTTTTAGGTAATTTTCTTGTGTTTTTAGAGACATAAATATGGAAAAAATTGAATACATGTCTATTCATAAAGTTGCGCGAAGGCACCAAAAGTTCCATTTTACAGTTTTCCCATAAAGTCTAACTCAGCAGACGTTTACTCTTTAAAATTAGGCGATGCTTCATTCACAAAAAATATCTAGAAGGTTTCTTATAAAATGCTTTGAGATATGGTGGTTCCTCAAAAAAATTAAAAATAGAATTACCATATGATCCAGCAATTCCACTTCTGGGTATCTATCCAAAAGAATTCAAAGCAAGATCTTAAAAAGATAACTGCACAACTCTGTTCATAGAAGCATTATTCACAATAGCCAAGAGGTGGAAGCTGCCCAAGCGTCCATTGACAGAGGAATGGGTAAACAAAATATGGTATATACATGCAATGTGGTGTCAGTCAGCCTTAGAAAGGAAGGAAATCCTGACACACGCTACCACAAGAATGATGCTGGAGAATATCTCACTTTGTGAAATAAACCAGTCACAAAAAAAAAAAAAAAAAAACAGGAAATGCTGGCCAGGTGCGGTGGCTCACACCTGTAATCCCAGCACCTGGGAGGCCAAGGCAGGTGGATTGCCTGAGCTCACAGATTCATGACCAGCCTGAGCCAGAGTGAGATCCCATCTCTAAAAATAGCCAGGCATTGTGGTGGGTTCCTGTAGTCCCAGCTACTCAGGAGGCTGAGGCAAGAGAATAGCTCAAGCCCAGTAGTTTTGAGGTTGCTGTGAGCTATGACACCACAGCCCTCTACCAAGGGTGACAAAATGAGACTCTGTCTCCAGAAAAGAAAAAAGAAAAGGGAAATGCTATATCTAAAGTAATCAGACTCAGAAAACAGAAAGCAGAGTAGAGTATTGTCAGGGGCTGGGGGGAGGGGCAGGGAAACAGGAATTGTGTTATAGAGTTTCAGTTGTACAAGATGAAAAGGTTCTGGAGTTTGGTTGCACAACTATGTGCAACTATGAATATAATTAACAATACTAAGGTGCATACTTAGAAATGGTTAAGACGGTACGTTTTATGTTATACAGTTTTTACAATAAATCTTTTTTTTTTAATGCATAAAATCCTTTAAGACACACTACGTATTTGGAAAGTTACATTATTTCCTTCATGTTTACTAAGTAATGACTAATAGTAGCTCTACAAGCAACATAGCAGTGGTTTTCTTTCAACACCTGCAGCTATATCAGTCATAACTACGTCTGTGTAGGTTACGTTTATTCATTCCGCGGTAATCCACTAATAAAGACTGGAAATAGAAGGACTAATCACTCAAGTGGCCCCAGATCATTTTTTAGGCACTTTTCTGGTGTCCCTATTCAAAAGAAAATAAAGGCAAGCCTGACTAGAACTCACTCTCATTCTTTCTTGCTAATAAAGCAATTTATCATCATGACAACAAACATTTACTTAGAATTTATTCTGTGGCAAATACTCTTATCTCCTCTGGGAGAATACTCCCAGAATACTGTGGCAAATACTCCTATCCCCTCCATTTTTACTGATGAAGAAACTGAAGCATAGAGAATCCAAGTAATGGGCTCACACTCACACATTTTATATCTAGAAGAGCTAGACTCAGGACACAATCCAGGCCACTCAGCACTTGAGCCACACTCAGTTGTTACTCAATATGACTTACCCCTTGGCAGAGGCAATGATGACAGCCAGCTGGTTAGAAAGGCCTATAGCCTATAGCGGAAAAGGGGGAAGAAAAAGGCCTGGCTCTGTAACTCCAATGCAGTGGACAGAGAATACCAAGATCCTCCAAGGGTAGCCAGCCCTGGGTAGGTAAGATTTGTTTTGATGTTGTAGCTTTCTTGTTCACAGTGCCCATACCTCCAACCAAATGTGGTAAGAGCCATACTCCAGACATACGTGGCACTATGGTCAAGGTAACAACAAAGAAATTTAGATTACAGTTACTAGTAACTAATAGTAAAGGCTAATACCTCCATACAGTTTTTTTGTGAACAAAACTAGTGGAAACTCTACAAAATGTGTGGCAAACACCAAGCATGAACTATCAGTTAAATTGATAGCAAGATCCCTACTATCTGGCATGGCCCAGGGAAGGAACACAGAATTTATATTTTTAGTCATTTCATGAACAAAGTAAGACAATTTACCTAAACGCTTTTTTCAAATGGATAAATCACTGAGAAAATAAAGAATAAGAAAAAATACAGGGAAAAGAATAAAATTGAGGAAGAAGCTTAGCAGCCCATCCTATGCATACAACAGTCTCCTGACACTAAGTTTCCTAAAGGCTGAAGCAAAGCAAAGGCTGATAGTTTACATGGGTCAGTTAAAATCATTAATCAGGAAAATAAATTTGCTGATTTTTATATTTCAAATAATTTCTCCATTGATCTTCATAAACATATTGCTTTATGCACCCAACATTTTCAACATCCCAGTAGAAAGTACAACAGTGAGTTTCATGACTGTGAGTTGCCATCTAAGTCCAGGACAGAGCCCCATACTTTAAGAAATGGAATACAGAACAAACATCATATTAACTGTGCTGAGCACAACGACATCCCTCTTGGATGTTTTGGAAGGTTGTTTCCAATAATTGCAGGGAATCAGGGCCCTTATTATGGGCACTAATTGTATTTTACTGTAATTGGGCAAAATTGCTACTCAAGAGTTCAAGCTGATAGAATGCCAGATTAACTAATTTTCACCTTAATAAATGTGTAATTACTTATAAAAATTTGGAATCCCACCACTGATACCCTCATGAATTATTTCTTACTCCAGGCATAGCCTCACAGTGCTCAGATGTTCCCATTGTGCAGACAGAAAGATTTGTGATTCTAAATTACGGAGCAAAGATACTTACAGCGTAGACCCCAAAGCACTAAAATCCATTCATTTCTTTCTTCGAATCTAACAGCATCTGAGGCAGCTTGCCTGCAGGAGTGTAGCAGCAGCAGCACCATCTGCTTACTCTGGCCTCATTTGCCTGGATCAAGCAGAAAATGGAAGGTACTAAGCTGAATTTTTCAGAAACTTTGCAGTAATTGAAAAAAAAGACAGTGATAAAGAAAGAGAGAGAAAAGCTGTTTGGCAACTTAATTATACTGGTCACTCCGTGGGCCGCATAATAAAGCTAACACGTATTTTTGAAATAGCACCAAGCTAAGAGCATACCATAACTCCCAGCACTTTGTAGAGAAGCCCATCTACTCAAGTAGTCACTTATAATTAGTATGTGAAACTCAGCCCCATGGCTATTTATTATTGAAATTGCCTTCAGGTGATTTACTTCCCTCTCCCCTTTCTAAAAGTAGCAAATGAAATTCATGAGATTCACCTCTTAGGAGCAAATAAGCAGAGACGAAATGCAGCCATATAAGCTAATGCCTGGCAGGGCCCAGGAGGGAGATGCCAAGAGGACATGGGTGGATCACGGGAGAACTGATCGGAAGGACTCTCTGTTCCCAGAAGAGCGCAGGCTTCAATGGTTTCTCTCAAGTTTTTTTGCACATTAGCAGAACCATATGCTCTGCTCATGTGGGCAGCACCTGGGAGGACTACAGCAGCCTTAGACTCAAATGGAGACTTGGGAAGTTTCTGTTTAGAAAATGAAACCTCGTTTTACTGCAGAAGGTGCCTCAGTCCTCAGCTTCCACACGATATATTTCTTCACACAGTCTATTCGAGGTGGGTTTTTTCCATTTCATGTCTACCCCGAAAAAGGAAAAAAAAAAAAAACTTTCTATTCCTCTGAAATACACATGGGGAAAGAGTTTATCTTTTGTGTATGAGGATGGCGAGTGGCTGGAGAAAGAAGAAGAAAGGATAGAATAGAATGTCCTTTTCCAGACTTGAAATCAATATGCCTTATCAAACCCAAATCAAATTATATGTGACAAAGTCATTAGACCCAGAGGCTACTTTTTAGGAATATTTTGCCCTAAGATTAAATCCCATTATGTTGCAAAATCTGAGTTTCTTTCAGCCAACCAGAAAAACCATAACGATCAAAACTTGATATAGCATCAATATAATGAAAGGCACAGGAGGCACAGATTCTGCAGGTTTAAATAGGAAATCCCGCAGTTTGCTGTGTCCCAGCTCAGGGTTGCAATAAGCCAAATTTGCCTGATTCCTGCCCTTTGCTCAGAGTCTCTCCACAGCTGCCACTGTACTGTCAGAAAGTTACTCACAGCCTGCCCATTTTGAAGCCCATCCTCTCAAACTGCTTTTCCTGGCATTACCCCCATACTCCAGTCTTTTCTGGCCTCTCTCTCATCATGGAAACTTGCTGTTTGGTTTGCTACTTTCTCGGGAACTCAGTGACAAATGAGAGAATTTGATTAAATATTGAGATAAAATGCAAATGTATTACGCCCTTTACCAAGCAGATTTTTAGTTAACAGAGGCCTCAATGCCTTAACTCGTGGAAGAGCCTACTGGTAGAATTTCAGCAAACATGGCAGTCAGCAAGGAAAACTCTCTATAAAGCAGTGTCTCTCAGCCTATTCCAGCAAATTACACTTTATCAGTTATGATTGTTTTGGCTGCAAGTAATGAAATCTCTAACTCAAATGGCCAAAGTAATAAGAATATTATTTCCCATGAGAAGGCCCAAACACTAACAAGGGTCCCACCTGTCTGCTCTGCCCACTTCAGCACATCCCCCAGCTTGTCCCCAGTGAACCCCATCATGTTGGCAGGATGCCCACTGAAGTTCTAGGCATCCTACATAAACACAACCAAGTCGAGAACAAAAGAAGATAGCTGGTCTTATAGATCCCTATTCATCTGAGACACAACATTTTTACATTGCCCCCCAGCAATCTTCTCACATCTCCGGCCAGGATAATTTCATCTACTTCCTGACTCAATCATAGCCAGGGGGTGATATGTTAATGCTGCCTAGGTTAGACTACTCAGAATTTATCTTATGGTCACTTAAGAGAGAGCAGAACTCCCAAAAAAACTGAGGTTCTTCTCATAGCCCAGTAAAATTATTAAAAAAAAAAAAATGCTTATCTGCTCTTGTATTCTTAGCATACTTTGATTTAAATTCAGTTATACCCTTCCTGCTGCCAAAGGCCTTGCCATTTTAAGCTTTATAGATTACAGTATAAGAAAAAGAAGCAAGAGAAAAGAGGAGCCAGAAGACAAGACAAACAGTCGGGTCTTCATTTTGTAGAGTCCAGAAGATTACACTACATGACTGCCAATTTCCCGTAACTCAAAACCCAGAAGTAAATGGTTGTTATCACCACAAAAATCAAACAAGGAGCAGGTGAGTACAAACTTAAGGTCTATTGTGTTATTGTGTTGGTGACGGGGGAATTGGAAATGATATTTTAGATAGTGCTGACCAGTCAAAAGCACCAATAATAAGCAATGAAGATGGTATTTTTCTGGAGGTTGAGAAATTCAGAAAAAAAGAAAATACCTTAAGGGATGGCACCTGTGGCTCAAAGGAGTGGGGCTCTGGCCCCATATACCGGAGGTGGTGGGTTCAAACCCAGCCCTGCCAAAAACTGCAAAAAAAAACAAAACAAAACAAAAAAAACCTTAAGCCTTCATTTCATTGATCTACAGTGAAGAAAATCGCTGCTCTAAATATCAGCTCCACCTTTAAATAGATTCAAATTATTAAAAAGTAGAGCAAAATCTGAAGCTTTTCCTGTAAGTTTCATGCACATGCCTGGAGTAGTTCAACAGGAAGCTCCTCAAGCTTCTAGAGGCATAATGGGATCCTGGGACAATGAGGTGGAGACCTCAAAATGAATTCTGCCTTCTTTACCAATGACGGCTTTGCACAGATTGGCTTATACTATGAAGCGCATCCCTTAAACTTATTTTAAATAAGGGCAAGGTCTTCTTCATCTTTGTTGTACTTCCTACTGCTTGAAAATGTGCTAATTAATAGTTGTTAACATAAATGTATTGAAAAACAATTCTTTGGTTTGAAAAACTGTAGAAAATAACTGAATTATTTACAATGTGCTCTGTTTAACAGCATAGGGAAGAGATGTGTCTAGAAAGTTTCTTTAAAATATGTTAAAACAGAAAGTTTAAGTCATTTAAGTTTAAGGATTAAACATTAAGCCTAGACTGATTAAAAAAAAAAAAAAAACTACTGTTGCCAGCATGAAAGCTGTAAAATAGTTATATTTACTACAGTGAAAAATTTAGACACATTAACATATCAGCAATTTTGGATGAAAAGTTCACTTCCTGAACGCAAGTTTCTTTCACTAATATATCTCAATACATTAGTATGAAACAAGTGAGAGCTTCCCCAGGAGCCAACACTGGAGCCCAGGTTTGACAACTCTTCACCACAGCCAGGAGCCAAAGGCCAAAACCAACACCCCTCTACTGTTCTCACAGCATCTCACTGCTTGTCCAGGTAAACAAGTGATATAAAGCAAAACTCATGGCCAGTAGAGTACGGTGTTTACTCAGTGGATTTCAAAACAATCACATACCACTTTTTTTACTGTAAGCTATTTTTTCTCTTACAAAATTCAAGTATAATATTGACTCTTAATGTTATTAGTACAAGTAAATATCACCAACTAGGTAATACTTAACTTTAGCTTTCCTGGAAGAACACCCTTAAACCCATGTTTGCCCTTCCTGTATGTACACCATGTTTGACAGCCACCTGCTCTGAACCATATGTAAGACATGAAAATATCTCTCAAATTCAATGATGCATTTTGCTCATAGTGCATGAAATTCTAACCATTAGTATCATTCAAATACTGAAGTTAAACAACTGCAGCACTCACTAGATGAGGAAAGAATATTGATTAATTTGGGGAAAATAAAAAAAAATCACTGGATGCAATCTCTCTTTTATAAAACATATAACCCATGGAGGAAAGGATGAACTTGCAAATAACTATACTATAATTCAGCATATGACAAAAGAGGAGAAAAAAACAGTATATAATAGAGGAGCAAACTAAACAAGATATAATCTAATCAAACCAATTGGGAAAATCTTTGTAGGCATGAAAACATGTGCAAAGCACCCTCAAATACTGAAGGTATTTGAAGAATATCTTTATAACTGAAGAAACAGTGATGGCATACAAGCAGAATAGACACCCAAGAAAAGACGTCTTTCTTTATACATTCATTTCAAAATGACTAATCCAAAATAGGTAAAACATAACAAAGACACAGCTATGAACAAGTAGCAGACAAGAAGATTCAGAGAACATAAGAAAATTGACAGGCAGGTTTTTATGGTCAAGAGAAGTTTTGAAAGGTCCAGAATGTGTATTTCAACAGGAAGCTCCTCAAGCTTCTGGGGCATAATGGGATCCTGGGACAATGAGGTGGAGACCTCAAAATGAATTCTGCCTTCTTTACCAATGTATTCCCAGGCAGCTTCTAACCTCAAGGTGTATTAATCAGCTTTGACAAAGCAAAAAAAAAATAATAATAATAAATTCAATGATGCATTTTGCTCAAGAACGGGGAAGCTATATTGAGGCCGACCTTAGGGAAAAGAGGGAATCAGAGTGAAGGTTCTGGCTCTGACAGGGACCTACGCTGACTGTGCTCTCAATCCTTTTTAGGTCACACTGACATGAAGCCCAGAGACAGCTTTGAAATCTGCTGAGGAGTCAGCACATGCCAGGACGGAATGGAATACCACATCCTTTGCTTTGAGCAGCAAAGAGCTCTCATCAGAAAAGTGCTTTAAACAAAACTCTACTTAGCTTAATAATTCGTAAAATTCTCTTAAAGCCTTTTGTTAGCCACAAATAGAGAAAAGAACAATGCAATGACAACAGATAAATATGCTACGGATATAAATACTAAATTTATATAAAAAATACAAGTAGACAAGAAATTCTACTAATAATAAACAACAGAGCAAACTAGAAAAACCAGCTATCATTTTTTACTTACTAAATTAGCAATTTAAAAATTATAACATTCAATTTGATAATGTATACTAACGCTCTTCCTTGTAGTTCTGGGGCATCAGATAACACTATGAAGTTTTGACTCAGAAATTCTATCTCTAGGAATTCTATTTCTAGGAATTTCTGTTTTAAGAAAATATATTTTATTTGACAGATCATGTTTATATTATATTGATTTCTAATAATAAAACATTATTAACATTTATATAAACAAAGGAAGATGATCAAACACTGTTTTATAACTAAAAGGATAACTTGAAAACTCTGTGAAGCAGAGAAAATGTTTATGTAATAAATCAGGATACAGAATTAGATGCACAGCATATTATAATTACAAAATGCATACTGATGGTGTCTAAAAGAAAATACAAAGTAAAAAGTCTTGTTTTATTTGGATATTGGAATTACAAATTACTTTTTCTTCTCTTTTTCCTACACTTTCTCTAGGATTGATATGTGGCTCTAATGATTTAGAAACATATTTTTAAAATTTCTCCTTATTCTTATATTTACCTGGGTGTATTTGGAGAATATTCTCCTAAATTAAGTATCTCAAGAATGGAAAAGCAAGCATCTCATGTATTTGGTACTAATCTGAAAATAGAAGACCAACAACTACAGGCCCACAAGAGAAAAAACACAATTGAATTTCAGGAGGGGTACTGAGGTGAGGGGCCAATTAGTTCCCACCTATTGGGTACAGTGCGGGGGAGTATATGGCACACTGCCTGCATGAAGGACTCAACTACAACCAGACTTTGGACTTTAGTTTACAAACACAAATAATGTAACCTAATCATAAGTACCCTCATATTAACACATAATAAAAAAATTCTACTCATTCATGAGTTTCTAAACACCATATGATTTCAGTAAAATGATTTTACCACAGTTTTTATCTCAAGTACCAGGACATTTTTAGTTGGTTGCATTCAGTTTTGCCAACAAGGAAGAAATGATTGTAAAAGAAATAGCAGTTAGGAATGAGTCCTAATTCTCACACTGGTGGGGAAGGGTTCAGTAGTTCCTCCCCATGCCAATTCCACTCTCAGCAATACATCTTTAAACACCAGGCACCTGGCATCACGTGCCTAAGTCACGTGCCACATAAAGACATTTTGGTCAACAAGGGACCACATGTAGTATTTGTTGGTGGTTCCATAAGATTATAATAGATCTGAAAGGTTCCTATCATCTAGTGATGTCTTGGTGATTCTGACCCTGTTTAAGCCTAGGCTAAGGTGTGTGCAGATGATTCAGTTTAAAAAAAAAAAAGTTCAAAAACTAAAACATTTTTAAATTTAAAAATAGAAAAGGCTCATAGAATAAGAATATAAAGAAAATACTTTTGTGTAGCTGTACAACAAATTTGTCTTTTAAGCTAAATGTTACAACAAAGGAGTCAAAAAACTAACGAAAGTTTTCAAGTGTATAAAGTTAAAATGTTAAAAAGAAGGTAAGGTATTGTTGAACAAAGGAAAAAACTCATAATTTAGTATGGTATAAGTGCACAGTGTTTATACAGTCTACAGTAGTGTACAGCAATGCCCTAGGCCTTCATGTTCACGCACCACTAACTCACTGACTCACCTATAGCAATACAGTCCTACAAGCTCTATTCATGATCAAGGCCCTGAACATATGCACCATTTTTTTAATCTTTTATACTGTATTTTTACTATACCTTTTCTATGTTTAGATATGTTTATACACACAAATACTTACCATTGTGTTACAATTGCCTACAATATTCAGTATAGTAACATACTGTACAGGTTTGCAGCGTAGGAGTCACAGGTTATATATCACCTTGGGAGGTTCACTCTGATGTTTATGTAAAGACGAAATTCACATTAACAATGTGTTTCTTAGAACATATTTCCGTCAATAAGTTACATATTACTGTGTATTAAAGCATGCTTCCCAAATAAGATTAGGCTTTGCAGAACACCTAGTCTTAACTAAAATAGGCACAGGTTCCATGTTCCTCTGTTGTCTCAACTTTGCAATTTGACAAACTTAGTTAAGTGCCCAATTTCTGGTCTATCACTTACAAAATATACAAAAGATTACCGTGCATTAAATGAAACATGTCATCAATTTTTTTCAAAAAAAAAAAAAAACCTGTAATATAGTAATCCTAGCATTAGAATCCGTCTTTGCTTTGCAAAAATACCTTATTGGGATGGAAAGTAAGACCTTGAAGATATTAGAGATAGTTAAAGAAATCTCTATAAGAAAAGTAGAGGCATTTTCGTTTTGATCTTGTGAGTTACAAGGAAAGATCAGAAGAGTGATAGAAAAGAGTGATAGAAGAGAGAAAGGGCAATGAACAAAGTGGTAAAAAGCTGAAATATTATTGGAAAGGAGTGGTTGGTTGTGCCCAGGGAGAAATCCCTGGTGATAATGTGCCAACGAGATGGTACAGACCATGCTGTGGTTAGTGGTGTGCTGTGTGACCACTCCCTGCTACAGACACATATTCAGAAAAAGTTCTTCTATCCGCACCAGCCTTGTGTATGTGACTGCCGTGAGTGGTTCTCATTGAATTGGACATACAGGATTAGCAAGAACACCCACCCAGCAGTGAAATAAAATGCAGACTAACATAACCAGCAAAGCATAAGCTCCCAGGGAATCTGGACACATCTTGGGAAGAGTTTCAGATCTCCAAATTCTTGAGATGAGCCTCCATTAATCATAAAAGTCCATGGACTCTCAGCTGACTTCTGTGGTAGACAAGTTGATGGCAGAGCAAAGCTTTTTAACCCTAGTTCAGATCTTGTGCCTCGATTATCACGCTGCCTTTCCATTCCAGTTCCTATTGGTATCCGTTCTAAGAAGTTGTGTAAAACATACAGTGATAGAACAAAAGAGATAGATAATATGGAGATACTAGAGAAATGCTCATTACATATTTAGGCTCTAAAGGAGCCCTTCCAACATCTACCAAAGAATGAACTATTAAATAGAAATTAAAACGGCAAGGATAAATTAGATACTAGCCTTTCTATTGCATTTGCTCTTCCTTCCTTCGTCTCTTTCTTTCTTTTTACTAATCATTTGCTGTTACGTGGGAAATGCCCAAATCCAGTGTCAGTGAGAAGAATACGGGAGTCTTAGCAATCCCACTATTTCTGGATCCATAAGCAAAGAACCAGAATAACAAGAAAGCATATGGGACACTGCGAAGCTGTTGCAGCTTTGGGTGCCATTTCTCGCATACATCTTCACAGGAGTACCACTGTCAGATTCCCCGGGCTCTGCAACATTCATAACTGGAGGAAGGAGGAAACAGTTGGGAGAAGAGAAGCCATCATCTTTCTCTAATTCATCAATCTTGTGTTGAGCACAAGCTGTGACAAAATACTAGATCTCAGGGAACAACCAAACGGAAAGGAGATTTTATTTATTTTATTTTATTTTATTTTATTTTTTTACCCACCTTTATTACCAAAATACAAAAAGAAAAAGCGGAAAGGAGATTTTATGTGAGGCCCGTCTTCTAAGGTAACAATCAGTGATATCAATGAACTTGCATTGAGACATGAACAGCAAGCCAAAGGCAGTTACTGCCGATGGGAAATATGGCAGACAAAGCTTCCCCTTATTTCTACCCTGTTCTTTTTCAACAGTTCCTCAATCTCTCCTTTGCCTATGAGGCAGCAAATGTCTCTAGAGCAGCCCCAAGCATGACAGGCCTCTGGGATCCACTCTCATGCTACTTTCTTTTCTTTTCTTTCTTTTCTTTTTTTTTTTTTTTTTTTTTTTTGCAGTTTTTGGCCGGGGCTGGGTTTGAACCTGCCACCTCCAGCATATGGGGCCAGTGCCCTACTCCTTTGGGCCAAAGTCGCTGCCCTCACGCTACTTTTTCTCCACCTATGATGGGCATGGGTTGCTGTTTGAGAACAGTTTGTACTTTATTCCACCTGTCATAGTGGAGAACTGTAACTTAGTGCAGTGGTTCTCAACCTGTGGGTCGTGACCCACAGGAACTGTATTAAAGGGCCGCGGCATTAGGAGGTTGAGAGCTACAGTGGTTTCTTATGTCTGAGTAAAGTGTGGTCCATGGAGCAGCAGCATTGGTTCACCTGGGAACTTTGAAGGAAAATGCAGGCCTCATGCTGAATCAGAATCTGCATTTTAAAAAGATACCGGGGTGACTGTTAAGCACATTAATATTTTAGAAGGGTTTTAAGAAAACATAGAGGGTGACACCACTTATCAACCTACACACGGCTGAGTGTGCCACCACTTTCTACGGTTTTCTGAAAAAAAGCAGGGGCTTTGCAGGTGCCGTTCCTAGGAGTGACATCTCTGCTCATCACTCGGCAGCTGCATGTCATTGTGCAAATTACCTAATATCTCTGGTTTTCAGTTTTGTTGCATGTTAAAACTTATATCTACAAAGTTGTAAGAATTAAATGAAACAATGTATCTAAAATATATAATTTAGTGACTGGGCCATACTAGATGTTTTCTAGTTTTCAATCCAAACTAGATTTGAAATCCTGAACTTAAATTAAGAGAAGAAACTTTGAAAGCTTATTGTTTGTCAAGTACCTACTTTGCCTCAGTGAGCTCAGCTTCAGCTCATACCTGAAGTTGATAAACGCAACCTTTCCACATTTGAATTCCTTTACTAAGGAACTCACCTTCCTTGTGTGAAGGATCAACTACCCAAAAACACTTCTCCTAGCACACTTCCATTGAACTTAAGATTAATTACTCTGGGTTTTACTGTTTTATAGTGTCTTGTTTTGCTCAGCTCTCTTTGCTTTTCTTTTAGTCAAGAATCTTCGAGAATAAAATTACAGTAGAGCTAGACCATGAATGATGCACACTAGGACACCATTTGATGGCAGCACAGCATGTTCTCAAGACTCTATAAGAAAGGTAAACTAGGATAGCCTTTAAGTAGAAGAGATTCATTCTAATTTAGCACTGATTGTGCTCAGAATTATCATAGGAATTGGAGATAATAGAAAAAATAAACTTACAATCTATAAAAAGATAATACATTAAGTGCTATGAAAAGTAAAACATGACATTTGGGGGAGCATGGGAGAGGCATCTAAACTATACTTCTACAAGATGGAGAGAGTGTTCTGGGAAGACCTCCTTCTGAACTGTCATTTCATATGAGAAAGTAGAAGCAAACCGTTCACAAGCCTATTGGCACAACTCAGGATTAAGGAAAAACTGTCTGGATTCAAATCCTAGCTCAGAGATTGAGCAAATTAAATAATCTTACTATATTTCCCTTTACACATACGCATCATAGAAGTAACATTAGTACCAACTTTATACACTAGTTGTAATAATGAAATTTTAATTATATATCTCAAGCTGGTGCACAGTACATGTTTGCTGGTTTGGTTCTTTCCTTTTCCACAAATTCATGTAAGAATAGTTATTGTATATCTTCCCAGAATTTCTATGTGAAGCAAGGCTTTGGGGATTGTAATAGATTCAGGCTATAGTCCTTGAAGAGGTAGCTCAATATATGTCTATGTCTCTGAAATTATATATATATATACACACACATATATGTATATATACACATACATGTATGTACTATATACATGTACCTATACACACATACATAAATGATGTGTATGTATATATATACACCTCAAATTATATATATGTATATGTGTAGATATATATATGTGTGTATACATATACACACTTTACAGAAAAACCCTAAATAAAATAAGAAGAGGAAAAAATGCTGACATGAGCAAGTAAGCAAAAGCTTCTGAGAACAGCTATCTCAAAGATATCTCAAAATGAAGCTAAGACCAAACTATAAGCACCACTAAACCTCATGCCAGCATTCTCCATCTAAAGATGAAGATACTCCAGCCATAGCCAAGTCAGAAACACTGCAGCCATCCCTGAGATCTTCTCCTGCCTCCGGCCCTCATCACACTCACTACTAGATAACTCTGTGTCAAAAACAACCATCTCAATTTAAACTTTTCTTCACAATGTACATCTGGTGACTTGAACCTCAGTTCTGGACACAATGTTTGGCATCTAGTACAATTACAATAAAAGCTTGCTAAATTAATGAATTCATAATTCAATGGAGATCAAGAAAGTATAAGAAAAGAAAGAAAGTTTTTGAATTGGGGGAGTTAGGAAGTACCAAACATCAATCCATTTGCTTTCTGTGTAAATTTTTTGGTTTGATAATAGAAAAAAAAAACTTACAAATAAAAAGATAGTGGTATCTCTAATAGCAAAGAGGACTGACTGATTCAACATAACATCAAAACCTCATATTCGGGGTAGAAAAAATAAATAAAACAAAGAGATATCTTTAGAACAAGGGTCAGCAAACTAAGGCCAACATGCCAAGTCTGGTTTTGACTCATTGGAATGCAGGCATGCCCATTCTTTTACTATCAGTAATAGCTGTTTTCACACTACAAAAATAGAACAGAACAATAAAAACTACAGGCACATAAGTCTCCCCAAAGTTGCCCCTAAAGTTGCCATAAATAAGGAAAATGGAAAATTATAACTAAATGTAGCTTAATTTATAAAATATTCATTATAAAATATTTACAAAATTTTATAAATTGGGGGACACCCTGTATTTATTGTCTGTCCCTTTGCAGAAAAAGCTCAGCAACCTCTGCTTTAGAACATCAGAGACAAACCTCTGTAATTTTATTAAAATATATGCATTTATATAAATAACACTAATTGTGACATGAAATAATGTACTGTAGGATTTCAGAAGTTTATGAAAGAGATTAGAAAAACAGGGAGACTAAAGGTAGTGTTTGAGTTAAGTCCTTGTAGTGGGCTGAATGATGGCCCCCAAGATAATCAGGTCCTGATTCCTAAGTTCATACTGACACATGTAAAATGACTCTTTGAAGATAGATGTGATTACATCAATAATCCTGAGATAGGGAAATTATCCTAGATTATCTGGGAGAGCCCTAAATACCATCATAAGTGTCCAGATAAGAGAAGAGAGGCTTTGACACACATAGAGGGAGAAGATAGCGAAGACAGAGCAGAGATTGGACAGTGATGTAAACATAAGTCAAAGGCACCACCAACTACCATCCAGACGCTGGAAGATAAAAGTGAAGGATTCTCTGCTAGAGCCTACAGCATGAGCTTGGCCCTGCTGACACCTGGATTTTGGAATTCTGACCTCCAGAATTTTCACAGAACACTTTTCTTTTGTTTTTATACCACAAAAATTGCACTCATTTTTTATAGCAGCCATAGGACACTGATATAGTCCAGGAGAGGAAAAACTGGGCCATCTTGTGCTCAAAGAAGTTAGATAATGAAATGTGATTTCAACACAGTAGTTTAAGTAGCTAAAAGTTTGTACTTGGTTCCATTAAGTTTTGCCAAAGAACGTATTGTGTTAGAAAAGAATAAGGAATGAGTCCCATTTCTCAATTCTACTCCAGCAGAGTCCAGGAGCAATGTACCATGCCTGCTCCACCCTGAGCAACACACCTTCAAATCTAAGGCACTTTCCTTGTTTTATGTTAACCTGACTATGCCTGATTTGCAAATCTCAAGCTTTGCAGAGTACCTATTATAAATTTTAAAATGCATGCAAACTTGAAAGGGGTTTGGTGTGAACTCTAGCACTAAAAAATTTTATGAACTTAGTTGAGGCCCTTAATTTCTGGTTCATCCCAATGAGTAAGGGAGGGAGGGAGGGAGGAAGGGATGAAGCGAGGGAGGACGGAGTGGGGAGAGAAGAAGAGAGGGAGGGAGGGAGGGAGGGCACAACAGAGGAAAAGAGGAAGGAAGGGAGGTAGGGGAAAGGAAGGAGAATGTGAGAGATTATTTCATGGTATATGGCATATATAATGAAATTAGAAAAAAATTATAGTAACACTTGGCATCAGAAGTCTTTGTGAGGAAAATACCTTTGACTAAGAAAAATACCTCACTGTGAAAGAGAGAGACTGTGAAGTTATCAGAGAAAAAGTGCTCTACCTAAGTAAATTTTAAGTTCCAGGTTTCATTTTTGCTCTAGTAAGTAAGAAAAAAGGAAAAGAAAGGGGAGAGAAAGAGAATGAAGAGTTGGGTTTGGCGCGCTGAGCAGGTTGAAGGGAAAGTATCTGCTGGCCAATGACATTGGTCCCATCTTCCCCAAGAGCAACAAACATCCATCCTCAAACCACTCTATCGTGGTCATCTGCCCACAATAACAGGCACCCTCAGGCTTATATTTTTGACCTTTCTCTCATCACACTAAAAAAGATGAAAATTCATGTTTTTTCATATCCACCTATGGAGCAGCTAATGTGATTTGAAGATCCAAAGGTAAAAGATAAAAAATATTCGTTGATAAAACCAGAACAGTTGGGCTCTCAGGCCCCACCTTGCCTAAGAGTGATGGCTGAAATTTCTTGAAAAGAGCACATATTTTGTAATATATTAAATAATTCAAGTAGAAAAGATGAAAAATGCAAATGAATTTCAAACCATAATCCTTTGATAAGTCATATTTTTCTATGTTTTAATTTTACTCCAAGCAAGTTATGGGAGATGTGTCATGCAGCTCTCACGAACTGGAACTGTCTAAGTGACTGTGGACTGGCTTCATGTTCACCAGACTTGCTTCAAACCCACGGACAGTACCATCCTTCCTACAGGCAGATGGTACACGATCACCAGACAGGTGCAGCTAGAAGGACCTCGTGCATTCAATGGGTCCCACTCCCTGGCAATCCTACGATGGCAGCAGACTGTGAGAGAGAGGCATGGCAGAGTGGTCCCATCACTTCAGTTCTACCATTCCAGCTACTGCTGTGGCATTTTATGCTCTTAGTGAGGAGTGAAACTCCCACTTTACTCACATAAGAGCATCATTTAGTTACAGAATTCATATCTATTAATCTGTTCCCTTGGGCTCCCTTGAAATAATAAATATATAAGCAAAAAGTGGGAATTCTGGGTTAATCATGTATACCTTCCAACCCACTTGAGCTTTTTTTTTTTTTGCAGTTTTTGGCCGGAGTTGGGTTTGAACCCACCACCTCCAGCATATGGGGCCAGCGCCCTACTCCTTTGAGCCATAGGCGCTGCTCCCCGCTCAAGTTTTTTTCCAACTTGCTTGCTAAACCACCAACCCCTTATTTCCAGTATTCACCAAGATTCCTGGCCCTCCTCCTTTTGAAATTACATGCAGCCACACATGACTGCCTTTGGATTATCAAAGTGAACAGAGTTAACCTGTATCACTTTCTGATGGAAGCATTTAAGAGTTGTGTTCACCTGTTCCCTTCCATTACTGCAGGAAACCCTCAACATCATGCTGAGATGGAGACATTATGAGATCACAAAGTCTCTGTCAGTCTGACTCACTAAATAAATACAAGGCAAATATCTTTGGGCATGTAGTATGAACAAGAGGTAAGCTTCCTCTGTGTTAACACATTAACTGCCATGTGAGCTGTATTTAACCCACAATAGCTTTGAGCCCATGGCCTCATGAAGCTGTGAAACCCCTGCTCCTTGTTTTTGTTGTCAATTAGCACATCTCCCCCACCTCATTTCACTATAGCTGGCCTGCCCAACTGTAGTAACACTGTACATGTTGGACTATTTTCTCCGATTACCAGAATTTCCAATTGGGCATTTTAGCTTGAATGTTTGCCTGGTGGCTCTTTGAACAAAATCGCTACAATAATACATGGCAAAGTGACATTGCCGCACATGGGAGTAGGATGCACAGTTGCATATAACTCACACACAGAAAACAAAACGAAACAAAAAAAACAAATTTGTCATTAAATTAGAAAGAATTTTTTCATTTTTGAAGTTTTTGTTCTATTTTCATAATAAAACACAAGGAAAAAATTGTGTTTTCTCTAGGGTGGCAGTCAATGTGCTAAGTCACCTAAAAGTTTTGGTTGGTTGTTACTATAACATAGCACAGTTTATCCCTACTAATGTCCCATGCAAAGCCACAACAATCCTGTTTGTGAGCGCCTGGCTGTCTTTTCTCCTCCATTTAGGAAAAATAGTAATAAAGAATGCAGCATGTCTGATGATGAGAGAGCAAGTTGTTTTAAAAAGATGTGGGACAGATGTCTTTGTTATATTGTGATTTTTGGTCTTCTGGGTATAAACCTAGTAAAGGAATTATAGGAACGAATGTCAGGTCTATTTTTAGATCTCTAAGTATTCTCCAAACATCCTTCCAAAAGGAACGTATTAGTGTGCATTCCCACTAGCAGTGTAGAAGTGTGCCCTTTTCTCCACATCCATGCCAACATCTCTGGTTTGGGGATTTTGTTATGTGGGCTACTCTTACTGAGGGTAGGTGATATCTCAAAGTAGTTTTGATTTGCATTTCTCTGATGATTAAGGATGATGAGCTTTTTTTCATGTGTCTATAGATTGTGCATCTGTCTTCTTTAGAGAAGTTTCTCTTCAAGTCCTTTGCCCACCCTGAGATGGGATCACTTGTTCTTTTCTTGCTAATACATTTGAGTTCCAGAATGTTTATTACAGCCCAATTCATAATTGCTAAGTCATGGAAGAAGCCCAAGTGCCCATCGACCCATGAATGGACTAGCAAATTGTGGTACATGTATATCATGGAATATTATGCTGCCTTAAAGAAAGATGGAGACTTTACCACTTTCATACTTACATGGATGGAGCTGGAACATATTCTTCTTAGCAAAGTATCTCAAGAATGGAAGAAAAAGTATCCAATATACTCAGCCCTACTATGAAGCTAATTTATCGCTTTCATATGAAGGCTATAACCCAACTATAGCACAAGAATATAGGGAAAGGGCCAAGGGAGGGAAAGGGAGGGAAAGGGAGGGGGGAAGTCAGGGTGGAGGGAGGGTAATGGGTGGGGCCACACCTATAGTGCATCTTAGAATGGGTACAGGTGAAACCTATTAAATGCAGAATACAAATGTCTACATATAATAACTAAGAAAATGCCATGAAGGCTACACTGATGGCATATATTTGATGAGAATATTTCAGATTGTATATGAAACCAGCACATTGTACCCCTTGATTGCACAAATGTACACAGCTATTATTTAACAATAAAAAAATAAATAAATAAAGTCAATACCAAAAAAAATTAATTAAAAAAATTAATTAAAAAAAATAAAAAGATGTGGGAATTTGTACTCACCTTTGAAAGAGTTGAAATGTCTGGGACCCTCACTTATAATAGAGAGGGTTACTTTGAGAAGCAATATAGAATGCCTCTGAAATATCTTTTGATACATCCCTGGAGAACATATTTCAAATTTCTCAGGAAAAGGGGAGCCTAACCTGAAAGTTTAATTAAAAAAAGAAAACTAACAATGGAAGCCCCTGAGTAACGGAGGACAAAATTAAACCAGACAAATTTTATTGGTGCACCATTTATTGCTTCAGCAGCTCTTAAAGTGACCATGAAGCAACAACAATTATGGGGAGAACACGAGGTCTATCACCCACAGCAAGAAGAAGAGTGGTGATGCTCATGCACAGCAGCGACACGCTTAGGGGACCAGCAGGCCAGGACGCCCACCATGAACACACTTTATGGCCGCATAGAGACTAACACTGGAGCATACGGTGGAATTTTATTTGTTCCAAGAAGGACTTATAAACTGCAGGATACTGCTGGGGGTGGGGCAGGAGAGGTACAGGGACCCTTAGGTCCCAGAATTTCCACCGTGGAGGCTCTGACGCATTTTATTTTAACTGTGATAACTACCTTGACTCTTGACATTCCCCCCTTAGACCAGACTCAGAAAACATATACTCAGATATAAAAAGATCCTTCCACATGTTTAACTACAATCAGTTAAACAATCAAGCACAAAAATTTAAATGAATCAGTGCATTCACTGGATCCTTAGATTAAAGCTTTTAATGACAACTACTTGGAAACTAAGCCCATAGCTCCCCAAATGGGAACTAAAATAGCAATATAATAGCATAAAAGTCAAAGTCATGGGATGCCACACCAAAAACACTTTATACCTTTAAGAATAACCTTACTTACATTTTCACAGTATTTTCTTTGAAGTTTATTGTCCAAATGCCATGTGTACACTACAAACAGCTCTAGACTTTTCAACCCCCTCAATCTGTATGGCGCTTCAGGGCTAGAAATGGGTGTAGAACGTCTAGAACAGTCATTCCAGGAATTATCTCTGGGCAATGGCTCCCACCACGGCTCGTAGGCAGCAGCCTGAATCTGCTTCACTTTAATCAGAAAAGATAGATGGAATGGAGCCCACTTAGTCAGTGGCTGCCAACCCTCCTCGTCTCCCTCCCACAGACACGCATTCAGGAAACCTGGCAGCTCCCTTCTCTCTTCCTGTCATTCTCACTAGACTGAGGAGTAGGCAGATGCGGGGGGGGTGGGGGAAGCAGAGCTGCCAGAGCCCTTGCCACCTTCAGAGACGCCACTACAGGACTCCACAGAGCCCAGCATTTCTCAGGTGCACCGGCTGAGTTCAGGACAGAGAGAGAGTTCTGAGGCACTGTGCAAGGTGTCCCACAGGAAAGGCAGACCCCCATGTCCAAGACTTTATTCAGAGCAACAAAAACTGGGTGACTTCACCCTGATAGAATCCTCTTATATTTTTACATGAGAGAATTGGAAGTTACACAGCTTTATGTGCTAAACTCAGAAAATTTCCCTGAATGAGTTCAGAGATTACTAAGGAAGAGTTAGACAAAGAAGGAATAAAAAAAGAAAAAGAAAAAATATTTTAACATTGATAGATCTTTCCAGTGTCCCCATTGGGGAGAATCCTATTGTGGGGTAGTGACACATGCCCAGGCAGACAAGTTTAATTGGAAAGACAACAGACAAACTTGGGATTATGGTCTACTTCCCTTACTAATAAATGTCCCAAATGCTTCCAGCATATGCTGTCAAAACAAATCTAGCTTTCCTCTGTCTTGATAGGTGATAACATTCGACTCAACCAAACAAATTGTGAGGCTGCTATATCAATGTAACCTCCACTTCTCTCAACAATCAAAAATGTCACGAAAAATCTAGAGCAGAATCTTCACCCTCAAACACATACTCTTAACAGTGAGGGATACAGCCCTCAGTTAAGTGGCACAGGGCAAACTAGATGAGCAGTTCAAAGTTCTCACCTAGAGCGACAGGACTGTCTCCTTTAATTTATTCATTCACACATCCCTCATACAGATAAACTGCACTTGATATAACGGCTAACAAGACAAATACGCTTCTTGCACTAATGGAGTTTACAAAATAGCAAGAGAAAAGGACAAAGCACCAGTTAATTACATTAAAATGTGATGTGTCCTGTGATACTAAGTTCCTACTGAAGCTAAAACAGCAAAGCCATAGCAGAATACTTCAAAATAGCCAAAAAAGTGGAAACAAACCAAACATCAGTCAACTGATGAATCAATAAACAAAAAGGTGGTTTACCCATGAAGTGGGATATTCAGCTATAGAAAAAAGTGAAGTATTGATATACTTGTAAAATGTATATGCTATAACGTGGATGAACCTTGAAAATACTATACTAAAGGAAGAAGTCAGACACAAAGTCCTCACATGATTCAATTCATTTGAAATTCCCAGAACAGGAAAATCTATAAAGGCAGAAAGCAAACTAGTGGCCGCCAGGAGCTGGGGGATGAGAGGAATAAAGAATGACTGCCAGAAAGTATGTGGCTTCTTTGGAGGTGACAACAATGTCCTCACACTGTGGTAATGGTTGCACAACCTTGTGAATATACTAAAAAACTATTGAATTACACAATTAAGGGTGAATGTTAAAGTTTGTGAATTATATCTAAAAAAGATGTACTGGAAGGAGAACAACTCACAAAGCCTCTGGTACAGGGAGGAAGGACCCACCTGCCCTTGTACAGAACAAGCGTTCCCTGTGAGAGTGCGTATGAGGGAGGAGGAGCGACAACTTCAAAGCAAGACGGGCTATTGCTTAGCTTCTTGTGGCTGCGGTTTCTTAAGCTATAAAGTAAGGTTTGTGCAATGTTCATAAAGCTTAAAATAATAGGTATAAATCATCTGTTATAAAGTAGATTCTCAATAAATAATTACCCAACAATATTATAGAATGTCTTAGATTGGGAGCTTCACAACTAAGATGGGACATTCTCGACCCTCTAGGCTAATAAAAGAGTCCCCGGCAGTATGGTATCCAGTGGCCCAGATTGTCCTGCCACCAAAATCAAACTAGAGCCGTGACGGCATGAGGACATGTAGTGGAACCCATCCAGCAAGCGGTAAAACGTTTCACCACCAAGTCAGCAGCAAAGGGTCATTTCTTCCTAATTTATGAGCAACTTAGTTTTAAATCTCCTGTCTACTTTGAAGATTCTATACTTTGACTAATTAACTGTAAAACAGAACTATAAGAACAAAACACTTCACTGCTGCTTCATATCGGAAAGACACTGATCAACTTCAGTAAAGATCCTGTATGTATTTTAGTGGATTAATGGATAAATAGATATTTCTTTAAAATACAGAACATGAAATAAGAGTAAGTACGTCTATACTTTAGTAGAGTTTCTTAAATTTTACATCATGCATCAAAAAGCCAACTTTGGATAATAAACTCATCTGAGGCCTCCTTACAGAAAATGTATTTATTACGGGACATGGCACAATGGTAGTCACACGGAAAAGATCAGTAAATACTAACTGCAATGAAAAAGCATTATGTAACAGACTAGCAGCTGCTGGTCAAGAAACAGAAATGTCTGTGATATAGATTGTATTTTCCTGCTAAGGAGGACATATCTGAAGCCCTCTCTGATCTGGCATCTCCTGTCCTTCCCACACCTCTTCCACTCTCCCTACCCCACACTAATCTGTTATTACACTAAATCTCATGCAGTTTTTAACAAAGCCACGTCCTTTCTTGTTTTATGCCCCTATCAATACCCTTCCCTTGCCTGGATCTCCCTTTCCCCAATTCTCCACCTGCTTGACTCTCACAAGTTTCCTACAATCCCGAGGCAGTGTAATCTGCTTCAGGAAGCCTCCCTGATCTTGCCCAGTCCCAGCCCACAGAGTGGATAAGGCTTCTCTCACACATGCTCATCCAGCAGTGGGTCACACTGCTATAATAATTACCACTTATTTATTTCACATCCTAGACTGTGAGTTTCTAGAAAGTTCATCCCTGACTTTCACCTCTGCCTTGCTATCTCCTAATGCAGTGCCAGGCATTAAGTAAATGTTATCTGAGTGAGTGAATGAATTTATTCATTCATTCAGTCATAATTGTATTCAGCAATTCATTGCAAGAACTTTAACTATTACCAACTTCTGAAATGTTTTCAACATTCAAAACCTAAAGTCAAATGATGATATTTGACAATAAACACCATTAACTTCATTTATATAAAGCTCAGCACTACTATCATATATAATTTATAACAAAGTTAATCCAACTCATAGTTAATGACATAGATAATTACTACAGTGTCAAGAGTTCATTGGGCATAAAAGTCAGACAGTCAACATCAACAAATATAAATAGCATTTCTTTCATTTAAACCAAGCTAATCATTCTGTGGATTCACTGAGGGAAGAGAGAAAAGGAACTGAACAAAGAAGGAAGCTACCCTGCCAGATTCCTTAATTAGAAACTGGAGTTGTGGCCAGCCATGGTGGCTCGTGCCTATAATCCTATAATCTGGGAGGATTGCTTGACCTCAGCAGTTAGAGACCATCCTGAGCAAGAGTGAAACCCAGTCTATACTAAAAAGGATAAAAACTATCCTGGTGTTGTGGCAGGCGCCTGTACTCCGACCTACTTGGGGAGCTGGAGGGAGGAGGAGTTTGGGGTTGCTGTGAACTACGACGCCAGAGAACTCAACCAAGGGCAATAGAGTGAGATTCTCTCTCAAAAAAATTGTTTTTAAAAAAGGAGTGTAGTGTTTTCTGAAGCAGGGGCATCCAGTCTCCTGCACTTTCAGGAGCTAAGGGCTATTAAATGTTCTTAGTCTTAATCCTTGGCTAGTTCACTCAGTAACACTACCACTTTTCCCAAAAAAGTAGGGAGAAGTTGGTCATCACTATAAATCTCTCTCCCCAATCTTTTCCCCACTCAATCTCTTCCATGGACTTTCTTGTTGAAGCTCAAAGCCAGTGAATTCCCAGGTAGCATTCATTTGTTGGAGAAGAGATAGGATAGTCCATTCCAGTATCAAGAGTGGGTTAGGGAGGTAGCCAGCTGCTTTGATCTACTAGAAATGGATTAACCTCACAACTGGAGAATCCTAGAGTGAGTTAAACTATGAAAATCCTGTATTGAAAGAAAACAACCACATCTGACCAACGGAACAAAACACCTAGGAATCATGAGAAAAATCAGTGTATCGTTTTGCTCTGTCCTATTTCTTCCTCTTTCCCTTCCAGATGAAGATCAAAATCATAACTTGCTTCATTTACTATAATCCCCAAAGTTAGTTATTGCTACAGAGGATCTATAGGTACATGGAAAAGTGCTCAAGATTATACTCCTAGTTATTAGCTGCCTCCCAAAGAAGGAGAAAAAATTATTATCGGATTACAGATACTTTAAAGAGAAGAGAGACCATGGCAGTTGGGGGCTTTGGATAATGACAGCACAAGAATTGCTTTCTGAACTTCAAGAGGGTGTGAGGGAACACCTTAAAATTTGGGAAAGAAGCACAGAAAGGGAGGGGGAAAGAAAAAAAACTGGGCCATCTCCGTCTGCATTGAAGTTTAACAAACAAAAGGTACCAACCTGTAATTTTATGTACTTTACCAGGGGCCACATTTTTTTTTTTTTTTATTGTTGGGGATTTGTTGCGGGTACAATAAGCCAGGTTACACTGATTGCATTTGTTACGTAAAGTCCCTCTTGCAATCATGTCTTGCCCCCAGAAGGTGTGGCACACACCAAGGCCCCACCCCCCTCCCTCCTTCCCTCTCTCTGTTTTTCCTTCCCCCTCATAACCTTAATTGTCATTAATTGTCCTCATATCAAAATTGAGTACATAGGATTCATGCTTCTCCATTCTTGTGATGCTTTACTAAGAATAATGTCTTCCACTTCCATCCAGGTTAATACGAAGGACGTAAAGTTTCCATTTTTTTTAACAGCTGAATAGTATTCCAGGGTATACATATACCACAGCTTGTTAATCCATTCCTGGGTTGGTGGGCATTTAGGCTGTTTCCACATTTTGGCGATTGTAAATTGAGCTGCAATAAACAGTCTAGTACAAGTGTCCTTATGATAAAAGGATTTCTTTCCTTCTGGGTAGATGCCCAGTAATGGGATTGCAGGATCAAATGGGACGTCTAGCTTGAGTGCTTTGAGGTTTCTCCATACTTCCTGCCAGAAAGGTTGTACTAGTTTGCAGTCCCACCAGCAGTGTAAAAGTGTCCCACCAGCACTGTCAAAGTTTTCCCTTCTCTCCACATCCATGCCAGCATCTGCAGTTTTGAGATTTTGTGATGTGGGCCATTCTCACTGGGGTTAGATGGTATCTCAGGGTGGTTTTGATTTGCATTTCTCTAATATATAGGGATGATGAACATTTTTTCATACGTTTGTTAGCCATTCATCTGTCTCTTTAGAGAAGGTTCTATTCATGTCTCTTGCCCATTGATATATGGGATTGTTGGCTTTTTTCATGTGGATTGATTTGAGTTCTCTATAGATCCTAGTTATCAAGCTTTTGTCTGATTCAAAATATGCAAATATCCTTTCCCATTGTATAGGTTGTCTCTTTGCTTTGGTTGTTGTCTCCTTAGCTGTACAGAAGCTTTTCAGTTTAATGAAGTCCCATTTGTTTATTTTTGTTGTTGCAATTGCCATGGCAGTCTTCTTCATGAAGTCTTTCCCCAGGCCAATATCGTCCAGTGTTTTTCCCATGCTTTCTTTGAGGATTTTTATTGTTTCATGCCTTAAATTTAAGTCCTTTATCCATCTTGAATCAATTTTTGTGAGTGGGGAAAGGTGTGGGTCCAGTTTCAGTCTTTTACATGTGGATATCCAGTTCTCCCAACACCATTTATTGAATAGGGATTCTTTCCCCCCCAAGGTATGTTCTTATTTGGTTTATCGAAGATTAGGTGGTTGTAAGATGTTAATTTCATTTCTTGGTTTTCTATTCAATTCCAAGTGTCTCTGTCTCTATTTTTGTGCTAGTACCATGCTGTCTTGACCACTATGGCTTTGTAGTACAGACTAAAATCTGGTATGCTGATGTCCCCAGCTTTATTTTTATTACTAAGACCTGCCTTAGCTGTACGGGGTTTTTTCTGGTTTGTGTACACACTTATTGGTTAACAGCAACTACTGTAATCTTCAGAAAATGTAGGTCCTTAAAATTATACCAACAGATGTACTCTCTGTTCAATAATACCTATAATGTATTTCAAATTAAGTATAGATACCTTTTTTCATGCTTCAAATAGATTCTAAATTTTCCTACCTTGTTGAAACATAAGTCTAATAATTCTAGTTTGATATGAATAAAATTATTTTTAGCATATTCATTGTGATTTTTTTGCATTCTTTCTATTAGCATGAGACAGTCATTCTATTTAGTTCATTTAAAGTATCTTAAAATTAGCTTTATGCAGGCTTGGTATTTGGGGTATAATTTGGACGCCCACACATCTTAATTCATTTGGGATCCAATTAAATTATTTTGATATTCCAAAATGCTTAGCTCCCACTCACTCACTTTTCCCTTTCCAACAGTTAATCTCTTATTTATATCTACTTTGTAAGGGAGGAAGTTAGGTCAATTAAATACAGTGCTGGAAGTGTAGTCAAATGAATCTGTTCTGTTCCCAACTGACATTCCAATTTGCATGAGCTTGGATTCATCACCAATCCATCTGTGTCTCTGTTTCCTTATTTGATAAAAAGAAACACTGCTCTTAGTGCTCTTATTACAACCTCAGATGAGAGGAAGACACTTGGTACAATTCTTATTAGCCAGAAGCTCCTTGTAAGCCACTCCATTTTTAACACTGCTAACACTAGACTTTTATCTTCTTCCCCTAATCCAGTGCTCCAGAGAATAGAACAGAATTAACTAATTTTTTGGCTTACTTGCTTTCTAAAACAAGTATAAAGCTTCCTACAGAGAGATATTGATGCTAGTCTTTATTAAGTTGTGTTTATGAAGTAAACTGTGTTCAAGTAGGCACACTGACTTTTCTTTTATTTTACAAACAGCAACAACATGAAAAGTCCATTGAACTATAATGACACACTGGTTAAAAGATGCCCGAGAAGAATACACCGCATTCTGTATTCTCCCGTTGTAGCTTTAATCTTCACATTGTTTTCTTTCACACAAGAACTTTTGCATGAAAGAAAATGTTTTACTTTACTCCCCATATTTACTGAACCACAAAAAATTTTTACACGGAATAAAAAAAATGATAGCTTGAGGAACAAGTTTCGGGAAACCTTAACATAAAACAAATATTTTAAAATGGACTATACCATTGAGAATTGGGCCTTTTCTGGTAGCTTGGAATAAGTAATGCATTTACATGCTTTTTGTTTTTTTCCTAACAAGCATTTTATTTTGCAAAAGTAATAAATATTCTTGGAAAACCTTTTAAAATTACAAATAAAATAAAAAACTAAATCACCATACTCCTGCCTCTTAAAATACAATTACACTTACCATATTGATCTACATCATGAATGCATCTGTACATGCATGTAAACTTTCTTAACCTGATAAAGGGTAGAGCATATTTATAAGAACTCTACACATAAGGATAAACCTTTGATGCAGACATTCTCTTTAACCTGATAAAGGATAGAGAATATCTATCAGAAATCACATATAAGAGTAAGCCTTTGATGCAGACTTTTTCTTTAAAATCAGACATAAAAAATGTTTCCTACTATTATAAACACTATTGAAAACTATGCTAAAGTTTCTAGCCAATTCAATTAAAAAATATGCATATAGGGCGGCTCCTGTGGTTCAGTGAGTAGAGCGCTGGCCCCATATATCAAAGTTGGTGGGTTCGAACCCATCCCCTGGCCAAACTGCAACAACAGCAAGAAAAAAAAAAAAGCATATAAAATAAAGTTTAGAGGATACAAAACTGTCATAGCTGATAGATAATATGATTATTCACTCACAAAAAACCATTAAAACCACCTATTAACTATTTTAAAATTAAAGAATTAAGCAAGAAGGGAAGATTAAGATCAACATACAAAAGTTAAAGACTTACATATTTGTCATAGGAGAAAAGGGAACACTTCTACACTGCTGGTGGGAATGCAAATTAATATATTCCTTTTGGAAAGATGTTTGGAGAACACTTAGAGATCTAAAAATAGACCTGCCATTCAATCCTATAATTCTTCTACTAGGTATATACCCAGAAGACCAAAAATCACATTATAACAAAGATATTTGTACCACAATGTTTATTGCAGCCCAATTCATAATTTCTAAGTCATGGAAAAAGCCCAAGTACCCATCGATCCACGAATGGATTAATAAATTATGATATATGTACACCATGGAATATTATGCAGCCTTAAAGAAAGATGGAGACTTTACCTCTTTCATGTTTACATGGATGGAGCTGGAACATATGCTTCTTAGTAAAGTATCTCAAGAATGGAAGAAAAAGTATCCAATGTACTCAGCCCTACTATGAAACTAATTTATGGCTTTCATATGAAAGCTATAACCCAGTTATAACCTAAGAATATGGGGAAGGGGAGGGGGGAGGGGAGGATGGGCAGAGGGAGGGTGATTGGTGGGATTACACCTGTGGTGAATCTTACAAGGGTACATGTGAAACTTAGTGAATGTAGAATATAAATGTCTTTTTTTTTTTTGTAGAGACATTGTGTCACTGTACCGCCTTCAGGTAGAGTGCCGTGGCGTCACACGGCTCACAGCAACCTCTAACTCTTGGGCTTACGCGATTCTCTTGCCTCAGCCTCCCAAGCAGCTGGGACTACAGGCGCCCGCCACAACGCCCAGCTATTTTTTTGTTGCAGTTTCGTCGGGGCTGGGTTTGAACCTGCCACCCTCGGCATATGGGGCCGGCGCCCTACTCGCTGAGCCACAGGCGCCGCCCAGAATATAAATGTCTTAATGCGATAACTAAGAAAATGCCAGGAAGGCTATGTTAACCAGTGTGATGAAAATGTGTCAAACTATTTATAAAACCAGTGTATGGTGCCCCATGATCGCATTAATGTACACAGCTATGATTTAATAATAATAAAAAAATAAAACCAGACAAATAAAAAAAAAGAAACAAGAAATTCACCATAGAAACAAACATTATAAAATATTTAGAAATTAAAAAACAAGTGTTTCAATCAGTTGTAGAGAAAATAATTAAACTTTACTGAATAATATAAAAGAAACTTGAATACTGGAATATTTCATATTCCTGTATAGGAAGAGTCAATACTGCAGAGTTGTCAATTTTCCCAGATTGATTTGTAAATTCATCTAAATTACAATCAATATCTCCACAGAATTTTTCAGGTAGATATGTGGTCTACTCTAAAATTCATATGAAGGGCTAAATTTGCAAGAATAGTCAAGAAATTGAAAAAAAAAAAAGGGGTACCCAAAGGATGGCAGATTTCTTGCCAAATACCAAGACATAATATATAATTAGTATACTGATATTTTGATTATAAATTATACTTTGAGTAATGAACCTAAAATCCAACCCTGAAGATATAAGAAAATACATTTAAAATACATCCAAAACATTTAATATAATAAATCCAGTAGTTCAAACCAGTGGAGAAAAGATATATTTAATATAATTATAGAAAATATTGGTTATCTGTGGGGGGTAGATTTCTTCTTTACAGTATTCACAAAAGCTAATTTCACATAAATTATAAGTGAAATTACTTATACTAAGTATTTAGTATATTTATACTTATTATGCTTAGTATACTAAATACTTATATCATTAAAAATATATGACACAACAAAAATACTTATAGTATTTAGTATACTAAACATAAGTAAGTATACTTATGTTTAGTATACTAAATACTTTACTAAGCCTAAATTCTTTTTATACTGGAAAACTATAAATATTTAAAGTAAATATAGCAGAATTTCCTAATCTCTTAGGATGTGATAGGCTTTAAATTCAGATGCAACCATGACAGAAAAAGCTAACAAATTTAGTGACATAAAAACTAAAATCTTCAAGTAACTGGCTACCACAAACAACTAAAAGCATGTAATTCATTAGAAGAAATATTTATAACTCTAACAGAAAAAGAACTATTAACTATAATATATAAATGAATTAATAAGAAAACACATATTAATAGATTTAAAGCACAAAGAAAAAAGAGAATAATTCACAAAAGATAATATACAAATAAGCAATACAATTATAAAAATATACGAAACATCACAAATAAATTTGTTCAATAAGATGAAATAATATGAATTCCAGTCATAATGTTGAGAGACAGAGCCCGCTTACAGAGAACATCCACAATATAATAATATTTATATTTATATGGACAAATACACAACCAAATATATAAAGATATAATACCATAAATATTACATGTATATGTATATAAACATTTTTATGAAACCCAGTTAGAAGAAGCTGGTGGACCTGCAGGATTGGGAGTAGGAGAGGAAGATGACTTGTCTACGATATTTTGTTTTCCCTCAAGGATAATGTTTTTATTATTTATATGATTCTAGAACAATGTCAAACATAAAAATATCTCAATAAAGGCACCACTTAGGGTAGAATATCAAAGATAAATAGAAGATCTTAACAGCCTTCTAGGAAATAAAAAGTTTCCACAAAGAAAAAAAAATAATTGGGCACATGTATTTTTTATAGAAACACCAATGGATGTTGCTAAAGACAGAATAGAAAATTCTTTTTTGAGAAAAGAAAGAGAATGAAAGAAAGAAAAAGAAAAAAGAGAAGGAAGGGAGGGAATAAAAAATAGAGAAAAGAGAAGAGAGAGAAAGAGGGAGGGAGGGAAAGAGGGAAGGAAGGAAGCAGACTGGAGAGAAGGGAAAAGTCATTTCAAACCTAAAATGCAGTATCAATATAAACATGCAATCAAGGTTGAGAGCAAAATAAAAGCTTTCTCAAGTGTGTAGGAACTGCCATGTAGCATTTCTTTGGAACTTACATAGAATGTACTTCAACCACATAAGAGAATAATCAAATGCAACAAATATGTGAAGACACGTCAATAGATATTCTTCCAAATGAAATGCAGAGAGGAAAAACAAAAAGATTAAAAAAGACGAAACAGGAACTCATTAGTGTCAGTGAAATTTCCAAAATTTCATATAAATTTTATACATACGAATCCAAATTTGATAGAAATTTTAAACTTAGAAGTCCACGAAGCTCTAGGTACCCAAAATGGGATAAATAGACAAAAATCGACACTTAGAACATAATAAACATATCACTTAGCCAGATGGTAGAAAAGATCAAATAGAAAGTAACGAACATATGAATGCTGACTTCTCACCAAAAACAGCACAAGACAAAAAATTATGCAACGACATCTCGAAACTGTCAACCTGTGATTCTTTATCCACTGAAAATGTTCTTCAAAAATCAAGATGAGATAAAGACTTTTTTAGTTAAACAAAAGGTGCTGATGTGTACCAGCACTAAAAGAAATGACAAGAGAAATTCTTCAGGCTGAATGAAACTGATATGTGATAATAATTAGGATTTAAAGAAAGCATTTAAGACTATCAGAAATGATTAGTACTTGTGTAAATATATAAGACCTTATTTATTACTTTTTAAATTTCTTTGCAAGACATTATATTTTTAAATCAAAACAACATTATTTATTGGGTGTTTTGTTTGTGTAATTAGAAAATATTTCATTGTAACATTGTAAAATATGGTAACACAAATAACAAGAAAAGGGTAAATGGATATATACCATTTTAAAGTATATTAAACATAAATATGACATAATTCATGGAAATCTTTGAGGACTTTAAGATTCATATTATAATCACAGGGCAACCACTCAAGGAAAATCATGAAAAAAATACAGATATAAAACCAATAGAAGGAGATAAAATTGAATATAAAACAATGTGTAAATAATTCTAAAGAAGATAAGAAAGGAGAATCAACAGAATGACAACCAGAGGAAACAGAAAACAAACAATAACATGACTTGGTTTTGAACTTAAGTATATCAATAATTACATTGAAAGAGTGATGTCAGTAACGTGGCAGAATAGGAAAACTCCTGACTCTGAAGCCCCCCATGAATGCATCAAATAAACTGTATTTGTGATTCAATTTTCTCTGAAAGAAAGTCAGACCTATTGAGAAATTATTACCCAGTGAGCAACTGAGAAAACATCTACAGTAAACAAGAAGAAATTGAGGCACACTTGGGCATAGCCCTTGCCCTAGGCATAGCACCATCCAATCAGGAAAGCAATCCCCAATACCCAATTACTCCCTATGGAAAGGAGAGTTTGGACCTCACATATACCACTCTAACTCTAAGATTCTCCATGGTTTCACTCTTTTCTTTTTGTTTGTTTGCAGTTTTTGGACGAGGCTGGGTTTGAACGCACCACCTCCAGCATATGGGGCCAGCGCCCTACTTCTTTGAGCCACAGTCACCACCCCATGGTTTCACTCTTAATTCACCAACTCTGGGAGCAGAAAAAATCAGACACAGCTGAGTCTCTTTGATCACAGCGGGGCACAGAAGCACTGTAAGGGCTTTTATTCCTGAGGATCCGCACAGAGAAGGGGGCTTTGAAAAGGCAGTTCCCCGTTTTCTCTCTAATGTGGTGGTTTATCACACACCCCTCCAGTGGCTACTGGTAGCCCGGCTTATAACTAACTTGCCTTCGAGGAATTAAATTAGCAAACAAGCATTAGCCTTACAGCAGCCTGAAAAGCAAAACTGTATTCTCAAGCCCCTTCTTTGGCTAACCAAAGTGATAACTCTAGGTCTATTTAACCATATTAGAAAGAGTTTGTCTACACATGAGTGCCTCAAGTTACACAGCCTCCATCCTAGGGCTTACATCCTACACCTTCTAATTCTGGGAGCAAAAGAAACCAAGTATATATGAGTCTACCTAGTTTATCTAGTGCTCAGGAAAATAATGGCAGTTTTATTTGGGTGTACTAGCACTTCCAGGAGCTTCATTCCCCAGAAGCAGTGCAAAGAAAGGTCTTTAGAAACAATTTTAGAGGAACCTTAAAAATATGGCCATATAAGTTGGTAAGATCCTTCTCCTACACAGGCCTGCCTGACAACACTGAAAGAGGCAGTTGCTGAATCTACTGCACAGAAACCAATATAGAAAGTAAAAGAAGGGTAGCTCCTGTGGCTCAAAGGGGTAGGGCGCTGACCCCATATGCCGGAGGTGGCGGGTTCAAACCCAGCCCTGGCCAAAAACCGCAAAAAAAAAAAAGAAAGTAAAAGAAAATGAAAAGAAAACAAAAATAGGAATATATACCAAATAAAAGAACAAGATAAATGCCCAGAAACTTACCCTAAAGAAGAAAACATATGTAATTTACCTCACAGAGAGAAAGATGCTTACCATGGTCAGGAGAGCAGCAAGAACAGATTAAGAATTTCAACAAAGAGATAGGAAGTATTAAAAAGTACCAAACAGAAATAATAAAACTAAAGAATAATATAACTGAACTAAAAAATTCAATAGGAGGAGTTCAACAGTAGACTAGTTCAAACAGAAGAAACGATCAGTGAACTCAAAGGTCAATAAAAGTCATATAACCTTAGAAGGAAAACAAACAAAAAAAAATTTTAAAAAGTGAGGATAGTTGAAGAGACTTATTGAAACATCATCAAATTCAACAAATTTGATATCATTGGTGAATCAGAAGAAATAAATGAGAAAAAGAACAGGAAACATATTCAAAGCACTGATGGCAGAAAACTTCCCAAGCCTAGGAAAGGAAAAAAATCCACAACCTGGAATCCCAAAACATTAAATAAGATAAATCCAAGACACCCACACTAAAACACATCATAATCAAATTGTGAAAAGTTAAAGACAAAATGGAAGTTTTAAATACATCAAGAAAAAGTGAATTTTTATATAAAATGGAAGCTCCATAAGATTTATCAACAGAGTTTTTAGCAGAAACTTGCAGCCTTGAGGGAGTGGAATAATATATTCAAAACTCCAAAAAAAAACTAATTGAGGACAATTAATGACACAGTAGGGCATGGGGGAAGGGGAGACCAGACAGAGAAGGAGGGAGTGGGTGAGGGAAAAGAAAAGAAGAAAAAAAAAAGATAAGAAAAGAAAATAGTGACTAATTCTCACATAAATTGGATTTAATTTTGACCAAAGTATATTACTTAAACATTAATTTTTAATTCAACTCGTTAATATGTTGTTTGGGATATTGCATCCTCATTTACAAGTAAAATATGTTTGTAATTTCCCCTTTATAATAATAGATTCTCTCCAATTATTCATATCAGGTGTACTCAGATCAAGTAGAATGATTTTGAAGTATTTCTTCTTTTTCTATTGTCTATAAGATTTGGCATGATCTATTTTTTGAAATTATCTTTTACTTTTATTTATAAATATTAGGTGTCTATTTTTTGAGACTTAAAAAAAAATAAGAAGAAGTTAACTGATGACGCCATACTGAATCTCAGAGTCAAAGCATTCTATAATGGACATACTCTTATTTGACAATGTGAATATTACTTTCTTTGCATTATTATTATTATTGCATAATATTTCGATGCAGAAATTCTCTGATTTCTTTTCTGAATGTATTTATGTTCGTTCATTCTTTACGAGGTTTTTGTTTCTAGTCCTTATCTTAAACATTATTATTGCTATTAAATTTCAAGTCTCTTTAATTTTGTGAAGGCAAAAAGTGGAGACCTAATAAACACATGCATATGTTAAGTTGAAAGAAAAAATAGCAACCAGAACAGCAAACCCAGCCCTCAATGTTCTGAGGTGTCAGACAAGTATGAAGGGAACAAGATGACTCACCAACATTGAGAAGAAAGAGGAAGGCTTAATAGACCCACATATGGTGAAGAAGTAACATCACCATTCTATAAATATACCAGCAAAGAAAGTGGTAGGAAAGACACAGAAAGATAAAAAGTGCACCATCATTGGTTATAGGAAACATAATCCAAGGACTAGAAAAGAATCCTGTATAAAGCAGAAGAACTGTGTGCTATAAAGAACACAAAAGGCCATAATCAGGTAGAAATCAAGATTTTAGACCCATGGAAATGGTGATTTCAAAACTGGCGCTATGTTAAAAATTTGTAATAACAGCAATAGAGACTCATGGAGTAGCACTAAATATAAAGATATGTAAATACATGTATTGTATGATTATGGAATATATATTGAATAAGATCATAGGAGAACTTCCAAAGCTGATAAAACAAATTATTTTGAGGTGATTGGGCAATAGATCTTTTCCCCTTCTTTTTATGTTGCTTCATTTTCTAAGTTTTCTATCACATGTATGTGTCACTTTTGGCATGAAAACCACAATAAAATGTGTATTTTTAAAAATTAAAAAATTAAAAAAATTTACCAAGCAAAAATACTAATCCAGCAACTGATTTCAAAATAAAGGAGTGAAAGAGGCTTTTTCAGACAAAAGCTAAGAAAACTAATCACCACTAACCTGCCTACAAAAAATATTACAGGGATTTTTTCAAGCTGAAGGAAGAGGACATTAATTAGTATCATGAAAAGATATGAAAGTATAAAACTCACTGGTAAAGTAAGTACATTGTCAAATCTGAAATATTTTATTACTGTAATGATAATGGGTAATATATATCTTTAGTTATAAGCATTAAAAAACAAACCTATTAAAACCAACTAAAGCTATAATAATTTGGATGTAAATTATGGTTTTAAATATAAATTGTGACATCAAAAGCACAAAATATGGTTGAGTGTTTAAAGCACAGAATTTGTGTATGCAATCGAATTTAAGTTGTTATTGGTTTAAAATAGCCAGTTATAAGGTGTTTTATGTAATCCCAGGATAACCAAAAATCAAAAGACTATAATAGATACAGAAAAGATACAAATTGTACTACAAATGGTCTATTAAAAAATAGAAAACAGGCGGTGCCTGTGGCTCAGTCGGTAAGGCACCGGCCCCATATACCGAGGGTGGCGGGTTCAAACCCGGCCCCGGCTGAACTGCAAAACCAAAAAATAGCTGGGCATTGTGGCGGGCGCCTGTAGTCCCAGCTACTCTGGAGGCTGAGGCAAGAGAATTGCTTCAGCCCAGGAGTTGGAGGTTGCTGTGAGCTGTGATGCCTCAGCACTCTACCGAGGGCGATAAAGTGAGACTCTGTCTCTACAAAAAAAAAAAAAATAGAAAACAGTTAACAAAATGGCAACGTTAAATGCTTACATATCAATAAACTTGATATGTAAATTGATTACACTTTCTCATAAAAAAAAGCAGTTAGTGGCTGGATAGGTAATTAAAAAACAAAAAAAAAGACCCAACTATATGCTGCCAATAAGAAACTCATTTCACCATAAAGTACTCATAGACTGAAAGTGAAAGGGTAGAAAAAGATATTCCATGCAAACAAAAACAAAACAGAGCAGAGGTAACTATACTTATTTCAGACAAAATATGTCAGGTTAAAAACTTTAAAAAGAGACAAAGAAGGTCATGTATAAAGAGGTAAATTCATCAAAGAGATATAACAACTGTAAATATATATGCATCCAACATCAGAGCACCTATATGTATAAAGCAAACATAAAGAGTGCTCGCTTCGGCAGCACATATACTAAAATTGGAACGATACAGAGAAGATTAGCATGGCCCCTGCGCAAGGATGACACGCAAATTCGTGAAGCGTTCCATATTTTTAAAAAAAAAAGAAATAAAAAAAAAAAAAAAAAAAGCAAACATAAAGAGATCAGAAAGGCTATGCAGACTGCAGTATAGTAATAGTAAAGGATTTTAATGCTCTACTTTCAACAATAGATAGGTCATCCAGATAGAAGATCCATAAAGAGATGCTGGACTTTAACTATACTTTACACGAAATAAACCTAAAAGGATATACAGAACATTTCACCCAATGCCAACAGAAACGTTCTTCTCAAATGCACACGTTTGAGAACATTCTTCAAGTTAGATTATATGCTAAACCACAAAACAAGTTGTGACAATTTAAGAAGATAAAGATTATATATGCATCTTTCCTTACCAACATGGTATGGTATGAACTAGAAATCAATAATAGGAGGTTTATTGGAAAATTCACAAATGTGGAAATTAAATAATATGGGTTAAAAACAAAGTCAAAAGTGAAATTTTAAAATAATATCTTGAGACAAGCACCAAAACTATGGAGACACAACATACCAACCTTATGGGATACAGTTCTAAAGGAAAAGGAAAGTTTATAGCAAGAAATGCTTTTTTTAATGGAGAAAAAAAAAAGATATCATATAAGCAACCTAACATGCCACCTCAAGAAACCAGAAGAGGAAGAACAAACTAAGCCCAAAGTTTGCAGAAGAGAAGAAATAACTAAGATAAAAGCATAAATAAATGAAATAAGAAATAGAAGAATAAAAGAGATTCATGAAACTAAGAGTTGGCTTTTTAAAACGCTAAACAAAATTGACAAACCCATAGCTAAACTAAATAAGAAAAAAAGAGAAAAGAATTACATAAATAAAATCAGAAAGAAAAAAGGAGACATTACCACTGATAACACATAAATACAAAGGATCATATGAAACTACCACAAACTATTATAGACTAACAAATTTGAGGACCTAGTAGAAAATGGATGAATTTCCAGAAACTCATGATCTACCAAGACTGAACCACAAAGAAATTAGAAATCTGTACAGACCAATAATAAGGAGATTGAATCAGTAATTGAAAGTCTTCTATCAAAAAAAAAAAAAAAGCTCAAGACCAGATGGCTTCACAGCTGAATTCTACCAAACATTTAAAGAAGAGAACCAATCCTTCTCAAACTCTTCCAAAACGTTAAGGAAACCCAAGGCAGATGTTGCACTGAATCCAAATACACATGAACAGAATTTAAAAGTTTATTTTAAGCTCTATCTCAGAAGAAATGGTTTTGCCCCTTATGTCAAATAGATTCCAAATACACAGCAGCAAAAAACACAACATCAAATAGTTTGCAAATTGAGCTTGCTTTATTAGCATAAAGAATGGCAACCAATAATTTAATCAATGATCATTGGACACATGACAGTGTGCCCAGTGCTATAGTAGATAGAAGATGTGTAAATATAAAGCAAGTTCCCATCCTCAAAAGTTGGCATAAAATATTCCCAGTCACTTTATTCACATTTTTTATTTCAGATAAATTTTCTTGCATCTACTAGATGTGCATAATAAAAATATAGAAAGTTGAAACACCTCTGACATCTCCAATTTGTGACTTTTTGTCACAAACTGCCAAGGAAAAGTATTTATGTGGGTATATAGAGAGTACCCTAAGAAGTAAACCCCATTAAATATCAACCTAGAACACAATAGAGATGATCTTGTCATTGTGTGACCTTCAGAGAGTCTATTTAAACAAACTTAGATGGTATAACCCACTACACACCTAGTGGATATGGCACAGCCTCCTGCTCCAAGGCTACAAACTTGTATAGCATGTTACTATAGTGCATACTGTAGGCAATTATAATGTAATCATAAGTATTTGTGTACCTAACTACATCCAAACATAGAAATATGACAATATAATCTTCTGGGAACATAAGAACACTGTATGCAATATATATTTATCCATTGTTGACCAAAATGTTATTATGTAGCACATGAGTATACAGCATGAAGGAGGAGGTTTTTTAATTGAATAGCACTGGACATGTGAGAGTTAAACAGAAGAACCCCTAAATTACTGCTTTTAGGAACATGACATTCAGGTTTTTGCCCAATGTGGGAGTAATTGAAACTTGGAACACAATTGAAATGTAATTTTTCTTGTCAAAATGTTTTTTAAATGGTCTTCCTATCAATACAGTCAGATGCTATTTACAGCAGAGGACACAGGTGACCAAGACTTAGGTTGGGGAAAGGGCTTCAAGGCCAAGCATAAGGAAAGAAAGATCCTGGAGGCTGTGAAAGAACAGCAAACCTATTGCTTGGCCTACTGATAGAATAACAACCAATTAATAGGGACTATATTTAACATAAACTTGAAGCATCCTAAGATAAAGTGCCTGAGGATCTTCCACAGAAGGTTTGAGAATCCTAATACAAAATGATGACCAATCCAAAAGTCAAAAGTAAAGAAGCAATCAAGAGAGAACGAGAGAGAGAAAAGGAATAAAATGGTGACGTGAGGGGCACCACCTATTTGCTTCCAGAGAAACACCAGTAACTTATAATATTTATTTTTATAAAAACAACAGCAAGCACTTAGAGTCTCTGGAAGTTGTCATAAGGACATATAGCAAATGAAAAAACATTGATACACTATGACCTACTAAACTTCCATAAGAACAGTAAGGGTCTGTGGCACTTGGGCCACAAAGTTTGAGCCACACCCACTTTCCTAACTAAACTCCAACATCCAAGTCAGCATGACAGAAGCTCCACTTTTGGTGAATGTGGCTAGGAAACAAGGATCTCTTCCCTCCCAGCAATCATTCAAGAGCTAAAATAGTGCCCCAAGAGAGGCAGGCGACAGTATTTCTCATATCCCCAGCTCTGTGTGGCAGAGACTAAACTCCAGTAGCATCCAGCTGAAAAGAGAAGAATTCTATTTTTCTCCCAGCCTCCTTTCATAGAGCAGAGACTCTACTTCTAATGTGGCAAGCTGAGAATACTGGAATCCTGATCATTGTCACCATATCTCACTAACAGGGCAGAGGATCCATGCAAAGAGAAACAAGACAAGAAGATCAGAGGCTATGACCCCATCCACTGCTATACATTGGGCAGCAGTGTTACTCTTAAAGAAATGGACCCCCTCTATTATTGGAACAGGAACTCAGAGATTTTGTCCGGGAGAGAGAGAGTTTACAAGAACATAGAGCTCTGATACACTTCTCAAAGGAATGGGCTTTATTTGGGGCAGAGAATGAGAAAGTTCAAGCTTAACACTGGGAAAAAAAAATAAATATTTTGGTGGGAAAAAATTAAGAAGAGGTTTGAACTTCTATAAGTGCAACAGGCTAAACTATGGACCAGCTTGTTGAGCAGACAGAACCAGGGAAGGAGATAGTTAAGTAGAGCCTTCCTGGAACAAGAACATACCTAAAAACTGACCTCAAAAACGACCCTCACAAGGAAGCTTGAATTTATTTGGATTAGACTATGGAGCAACATACACCCAAGAGCAATTAATGGAAACTATCGGTTCTGTGTGATACCATTAGAAACATATTAACGGAGATATTAGGGAAAGAGACAAAGAGAACTCTGCTCAAACCCCTGTCATCCCTGGGTGACTGTCCATACACATTGTAAGGCTCACCTCTCTGATGCATGATATCAGATGCTTTGATGGTAGAGGAAATAGAGTTTACTGAAATAGTCCAGCTAAGTGACAACATAAATAAATAAGAAAGCACAAATAATGACAAGGTCTATGAGCAGTAGAGGGATCAGTATGCAGATCAGGTCCAGAGTGGTTATGACATATTATCCAAAATGCTGAGTTTTCAACAGCAGCAAAAAAATTATGAGATATGAAGAAACAGAAAAGTGTGACCAATTACATGGGAGGCAAAAAGTAGGCAATAAAATACTGCCTAAGAGAGGGCTGAGACATCAAACTTAACAAAGACTTCAAGACAGTCGTTAGAGATATGATTGAAGAACTAAAGGAAGCATACTTTTGAAAGTTAAGGGAGGTATGAAAACAATGTCCATTCAAATAGAGTATCAATAGAGACTTAGCATATAAAAGAAAGAACCAAATGGAAATTCCAGGATTGAAAAGTAAAATAACTAAAGCAAAAAAATTAACAAGAGGTGCTCAACAAGAAATCTAAACTAGAAGAAGAATAAACAAACTTGAAAATAGGTTGACAGATACTATGCAAGCCAAAAAATGAAATTAAAAATAATTAAGAAAAATGAGCAGATCCTAAGAGAAATTTAGTACGTCACTAAGCACATCAATAAAGGCAAACCAGGAATACCAGAAGAACAGAGAGAGGAGCATTTAAAAAAATTAAATAAGTGGATGGTTAAAATTGTCTCATACTTGATGAAAAACACTAGTGTACAAATTCAAGAAGCTTGATGGATAAATATAAAGAGATTCACACCCAGGCACACCATAGTAAAAATGTCGAAGCCAAAGATGAAGCATAAATCATGAAAGCAGCAAGACAAAATCAATCCATCATGCTCAAGGAAACCCCAATATAATTAATAGCTGACTCCTCAACAATATCATGAAGGCAGAAGTAGTAGGGTGACAAAAACTATTACCACAAATCTTACATCCAGCAAAACTATCTTCCAAAAATTAAGGCAAAATAAAGCCATTCCAGATCCACAAAATAAATGAAAGAATGTGTTGCTAATAGACCCACTGAACAAGAAATGAAGGAATTCTTGTAGACTTGCAACAAGTGACCTCAGATAGTAACTTGAATCTATCTCACACACACACACACACAAACACACAAAGAGCATGGTAAAGGAATGTAATTCTAAAGGACAGTATACATGGATATTTCTCCTTTCTGCTTTGAAATGATTTAAAAGGTAACTGTATACAATAATATACATACATATATAATGTATTTATTGGGCCTATAACATATAGAAATATACTCTATTTTATAATAAAGGAGGTTGGTGGGACCAAAGTTGTATTGGAGAAAGGAAATAACACCATATACTAACACAAACCCACAGAAGTGAGAAACATGATAAATGGTAAATAAAATTAATATAACAAAATTTCTAAATATATACTTGCATTCCTGTCTTCTGATAACTTCTTTAAAGAACATAAAATTAAATAAAGTAATAAATATAATAAAATATTGTTGGATCTGAAACATACATGTATAGGTTAAATATATATATAATAATAATGGTACAAAAAGGAAAAATAAAGAATAGAGTTATTATAAAAATAATGTTTCCATAACTCACTGGAAGTAAGGGTAGTCTAAATATGAAATAGATTATGATAAATTAAGTTATATATGGTAAAGCACAATATTAACATGTTACACTAGAAAATATCCAGTTAATGTAAAAAAAGATGTAATAAAGAAGGAATAGGGGAACAAAAAAGACATGAAACATATAGAAAAGAAGGAAAACGTTTTTCTATATGAAAAGCTTTTCATATAGGAAAAAAAGACATCAGACATATAGAAACAAAGGACAAGGAAAGCTACAGTTGCAGTAAATCCAACTATATTAAAAATACCATTGGGAGCTAATCATAATCCTGACAATCCCAAACAGCATAATTCTGATACTGAAATCCTGAAAGACTGAAATCTCAAAAGTCTAAAATCCCAAAATCACAATCCTGAAAGATCAAAATCCCAAAAATATGATTGTTAGAAAAATAATTTTTGAAGTTCTATAAAAGATATTTATTTACATTTTTAAAAGGGAATTTAGTTAGAGACGTATAAAAACACAACAAAACACTTCATAGGCCACTTTACACAATAAAATAGGCAATAAAAATACATACATACTTTTGCAAACGTAAACACTCAGGTACGTCTATACTAACATCAGTCACGAGGTATAACAGGAGATGAACCATATTCATAAAGAAATAGATCAAAAAGAGAAATGTATTAATGCATATCACCATGGTTAGTATTCTGTGGACCAAGCTTCATAATTGCAGTCATCTGAAGTACCTTGATGAACAAGCTATGTCTTTTTATGCGATTGATCAGCAACTGCGATGGGTCACCACCACATACACAGTACCCCCAACTAGCAGAGATGTCAAAAAATTTTATCCTTCACAAATGCAGATGTACAAAAGGAACAATTTTCATTTATTGAGGAAGTTTCAACATTTTTATATATACATACAATACTTAGAAAGTCAATGTTGTGACAATGAACTTTTATGGCGTCAAACTTGCAAAAAACACAAACTAGAACTCTCTCAAAGTCTCTACACACTTTATATCTCTATATAGAAAATAATACAAAGATGAAATACACAACATGGGGAACTGCAAAAAAATGCTGACAATTTAAAATAGTACGAAAAAGAAAAACTAGTAAAGAAAAAACTAAAAAGAACATTCAACATATGGAAAATTTTATTACAGAGATAGATTATAGGCAATTGCACAATATAGATAAGAAAACTATAGACTTTATAAGGAAAATTAGAAAATACTTTGAGATGCATTAAAATGAAAGCACAATCATTTAAATACATATTAAAATTTATGGGAAGTTGTTAAAGCAGCACTTGCAGAAGGAAATTTATAGCTATAAATGCCTTTCTTAAAAAAGAAAGAGTCCATATTGATGTATTATGCTTCCAACTTAAGACATTAGAAAAAGAAGAGAAAGTATTTATAAAGCAAGCAGAAAGAAGGAAATAATAAAAATTAGAGCATAGATTAATGAAATAAATAATAGAAAAACTATTATAGAGAAGCCAACTAAACTAAAAAGTATACAGTTTGAAAAGATAAAAAAACAATAAAATTGATTTTTAAAAATGACAAATCTTTAGTTTGTCTAACCAAGAAAAAAAGAGAAGATGCAAATTACCAAAATTACTACTAACCTTATAGAAATATTTAATTAAAAGGTTTGTACATGAATACTACAAGTGACTATATACCAAAAAGTTTAGATTACTTAGATAAAATGCCAAGTGTACTGAGTCAGGAAGAAATGTAAAATCTGAATATACAAACCCAGGCCTAGATGGCTTCACTGGTGAATTCTATCAATCGTTCAAACAAGAAATAACTCTAATATTTCACAAATATTTTCAAAACACAAAAAATGAAAGAATACTTCCCAACTCATTCTATGAGGCCCATATTACCCTAATTCCAAAATCAGAAAATAAGAAAATTATAGACAAATCTTTCTTATGAATATAGATGAAAAAAGTCCACAACAAAATACTAGCAACTGAGTCCAGCAATATATAAAAAGGATTATAAATCATGACCAACTGGCATTTATCCCACTAATGTGAAGGTGCTTCAACATCCAAAATCAATCAATATAACATAGCATACCAATAGAACAAAGAACAAAAACCCAAGTCATTATCAAAATAGACACAGAGGTCTGGGCACCCATAGCTCAGTGGTTAGGGCTCTGGACTCTGGCCACATGCACCAGTGCTGATGGGTTTGAACCCAGCCCAGGGCCTACTAAACAACAACAACAACAAATAGCCAAGTGTTGTGGTGGATGCCTATAGTCCCAGCTATTAGGGAGGCAGAGGCAAGGGAATTGCTTAAGCCCAAGAGTTTTTGGTTGCTGTGAGCTGTGACACCACAGCACTCTATGCAGGGCAACAGCTTGAGACTCTGTCTCAAAAAAAAAAAAAAAAAAAAATAGACATAGAAAGGCAGTTGACAGTATCTGACTCCTTTTCATGTTTAAAAAATATACCCCCTTGAGGAAGTTGTCTTCTTCAACGAATAGAAGACAACTTCCTTAAAGGGCCTCAACATAATAAAAAGCATCTGTAAAAAACTTACAGAATGACCTCATATTTACAAATGACTGCATGCTTTCCTCCTAATACCAAAAAAAAGGCAAGAATGTCCATCCTCATCACTTGCAGTCAATATAGTACTGTACAGTTTTTACCTATGGAGATTAGGCAAATTGCCTAATTGATGGGGGTGAGAGGAAGCATCTAGATTGGAAAGAAAGTAGAAAAGCTATCACTAGTTGAAGATTACATGGTCTTATACATAGAAAATCCTAAAAAAGTATACTAAAAGTGCTTTAGAATAAATGAGTTTGTCAAATTTGTAAAATAGAAATCAGTTTACAAGAAATCAATTGTATTTCTATATAATAAAGAATCTGAAAATGAAAGTTAGAAAACAATTTAATTTACAATAGGATAAAAAAGAATAAAATACTTAGGAATGAACTTAACAAAACAAGTACAAAACTTTTATTCTGGAAACTAAAAACCATATTGAAATAAATTAAACATCTAAGTAAAGATTAAAGGCATCTTTGAATCATGAATCAGTAGACTTAATGTTAAGATAGCACACTCCCTAGGATCATTTATTTTTATTTATTTCAGAATATTACTGGAGTACACGTTTCAATTACATAATTTGCTTTTATACATTTTAAGTTGAAGTTACAAGTGTGCCCTTCACCCAGAATGTGTGCATTAAACCAGTTAGGTGTGAATAACCCAAACCCCTCTGTCCTCCCACCTACTTGATTCCCATTGAGTTTTACTTCCCTATATGAACATAAGTGTTGATTGACTAGTTTTGATTTAGTATTGAGTATTGGTGTTTGTTTTTCCATTCTTGTAATGCTTCACTTAGAAGACATGCCTCCAGTTCCAGCCAGGTTGTTATATAAGATACTAGATCAACAATTTTTCTGTGGCTGAGTTGTACTCCATAGTATACATAAACCACATTTTATTAATTCCCCCATGGGCACTTGGGTTGTCTCCACATCGTTGCAATTGTTTGTTTGTTTTGTTTGTTTTAATTTATTGGTTCAGGTTCATTGAGGGTACAACAAATTAGGTTACACTGTTTGCATTTGTTAGGTAAAGTCCCTCTTATAACTGTGTCCCACTCCCAAGAGGTGTGCCATATGTGTAACCCCCATGCCCCTTCCTCCTCCCCTCTCCCTCATTCCCCCAACCCTACCTTGAATCAATTTGAGTTTTTCTCTTACGTAGGTATGTATTAGATCATCACTGTCTTCATATTAGAATTGAGTACATTGGATTCTTGCTTTTCCATTCTTATGATACCTTACTAAGAAGAATGTGATCCATCTCCATCCAGGATAATACAAAAGATGTAAAGTCTCCATCTTTTTAATGGCTGAATAGTATTCCATGGTATACATATACCACAGCTTGTTAATCTATTCCTGGGTTGGTGGGCATTTAGGCTGTTTCCACATTTTGGTGACTGTAAATTGAGCTGCAATAAATAATCTACTACAAATGTCCTTATGATATTTTTTTCTTCTACATAGATGCCTAGTAATGGGATTGCAGGATCAAATGGGAGGTCTAGTTTGAGTTCTTGGAGGATTATCCATATTCCTTCCAATGAGATTGTATTAGTTTACAGTCCCACCAGCAGTGTTAAAGTGTTCCCTTCTTTCCATATCCATGCCAGCATCTGCAGCTTTGAAACTTTGGTGATGTGGGAGATTCTCACTGGGATTAGGTGATATCTCGGGGTGTGACTCTGAATCTGACAAAGGGTTGACAACTAGAATCTATAGAGAGCTCAAATTTATCAACAAAAAATGTCCAAACAATCCCATCTACCACTGGGCAAGAGATATGAACAGAGCCTTCTGTGATGAGGCAAATGAATGGCTAACAAATATTGGAAAAAATGCTCACCATCCCTGATCATCAGAGAAATGCACACTGTTGCAATTGTAAATTCTGCTGCTGTAAACATTTGAGTGCAAGTGCCTTTATTATAAAATGTTGTTTTTTTTCTTTGGGGTAAATACCTAGTAGAGGGATTGCAGGGTCAAATGGTAGGTACACTTTTAGTTCTTTGCAGTATCTCCACACTCCTTTCCTTAGAGGCTGTATTAGTTTGCAGTCCCACCAACAGTGTATAAGTGTTCCATTTTTTCCACATCCATGCTAGCATTTTTTGCTTCAGGACTTTTGGTAAGAGGCATTTTCATTGGTATTATGTGATATCTCATTGTGATTTCATTTTATTTTTCTGATATTATGAATGTTGAGTATTTTTTCATATGTTTCTGGGCCATCTTCCTTTGAAAAATATCTATTCCCAGGATCTTTTGATCTATAGAGTTAACACAATCCCTATAAAAATCCCAGCTGTCTTCATTGCAGAAATTGATAAACTAATCCTAAAATTCATATGGATGAATTACCCAAAATATTTTTTTAAAAAAGAATAAATTTGGAGAACTCACAATTCCTTATTTCAAATGTATTATAATGCAAAACTACAGCATTCAAAAGAGTGTGGTCCTGGCCTGCAGATAGATGCCTAGTTCAGTAAAATAGAATTGAGAGTCCATAAGCCATCCAGTGTATCTCTGGTCAATTGATTCTTTACAAGAATGCCAGGACCACTCAGTGAGGAAAGAAGAACCTTTTCAATAAGGCTGGGACAACTGGTTAACTACACATAAAGAGTGAAGTTAGACTCCTATGTCACACTGTATAAAAAAAATTAACTCAAAATGGATCAAAAACCTAACTGTAAAAGCTAAAATTACAAAACTTTTGGAAGGCAACATAGGTATAAATCTTCATGACCTTAGATTAGGCAGTGGGTTTTCATATTTGCAGCTAGAAACACTAACAACCAAACCACAAAGAGGTAAGTTTGACTTTATCAAAATTAAAAACCTTTAGTGGCCTGAAGGAAAGTAAGAGAAAGTGAAGGCATTATGGAGAAAGTGGGATAAAATATTCATAAATTACATATCAGATATGAGATTTATATTTAGAATATACAGAGAGTGCCAAAAAATGTATACACATTTAAGAAAGCAGAAAACTGTATTAAAATTGTAATAATACATACTGGTAACAAAAGGCAAAGACTTCTGCGATTATAAGAGGTACTCAGAGTGGTTACAATCACTGTCCACATACTTCTAATTATTGTGAACTACTGCTTGAGCACCACTGGCCTAAACGTCCACTTGTACAGCTGCACATGCTGCTTTAGCATTGTCCAGAAGTAACACCCGTGTAGCCAGTTTTCTACAGTGCACACTGCCTTTAAGATCGCTCATAAGTAAAAGCTGTTTGAGGCCTCCTGGATCTTTCCTTGTAAGCACATCACACACAGGACCACACATCTCAAACATCATGAACACATGCAGTTGTTAGGAGTGTTGGAGGTTCTGTCACATGCTCACACCTCAATGGTTGCTGGACTTCCATGACATGCTGGGAATTCAAATGCCACTTCAAAATGGTCTCAAGCTTCTCGAATGACCACTGTGCTTCCACCATTGTCTTTGTCCAGCCTGTGGCATGGTGACACTTGCATTCATTTGATTAAAGCCATCCTTTGAGCAAACGTCATACTACATAGTGCTACCGTAATTCAATTCAACTTCGAAAAGTAATACATAGATAACATTGCTTAAAATGTGTATACATTTTTTAGCTCCCCAGTGTGAAGAACCTTTAAAACTTAATAAGAACATAAATAATTAAATTTAAAAATGAGAAAAATTCTGAATAAATATTTCTCCAAACAGATATACAGATGGCCAATAAGCACATGAATAGATGATTAACATTATAACTTTGGTGTAAATTTCAGTCAAAACCATAAGATGCCACTTCACAGCCACTAAAATAAAAATGACAGATAATAACTAGTGTTGGAGAAATTGTAACCCTCATACATGGCTCATAAGAATGTGAAATGATACAGCCACAATGGAAAACAGTTTGGCAGTTCCTCAAGAGGTTAAATTTAGCATCACCATATGACCTAGGTCATAGACCTAACATTCCTAGGTCTATATCAGTAATTCTCAACCTGTGGGTCATGACCCCTTCATAACAATGAAATACATCCTGCATATCAGATATTTACATTACGATTCCTAACAGTAGCAAAATTACAGTTATGAAGTAGCAACGAAAATAATTTTATGGTTGGGGGTCACCACAACATGAGGAACTGTATTAAAGGGTCGCAGCATTAGAAGGTATTAGGAAGGTTGAGAACCACAGGTCTGTACCCAAGAGAAACACAAACACATAAAAATGTGCACATGAATGTCCATGGCAGCATTGTTCATAATGGCCAAAGATAAAAACAGGTCAAATGACCTTCAACTGATAAATGAATAAACCAAATGTGATATATACATACAATGAGATGTTATTCATATATAAAAAGCAAAGTTTTAACTTATGTTACAAAACTTAAGAATTTTGAAAACATCATGCTAAGTGAAAAATACCCACCACAAAAGGCCACATGTTGTTTGATTCCATTTATATACAATATCTAGAATAAGCAAATCTTTAGCAACAGAAAGTAGATGAGTGATTACCTAGGACTTGCAGAATTAGAGAGAAATAGGACTGGTTGCTAATGGGTATAGGATTTCTCTTTGGGGTGATGAAAAGATTCTAAAGTTGATGGTAGTGATATATATTCAAACTATGAATATATCAAAAACGTGTGGTCTTTAAATAGATAAATTGTATCATATGTGAATTATAGCTCAATGAAGCTGTTCAAAAAGAAAAAGAGAAGACAAAAATCATACCATGCCCCATACCTCTCATTATTTTCATTATTAGGTAAAGGTAGTTTTAAAACAATTCTCTCTCCCACTTCTTTATGATTCTTTGAAGTTATGTATTTATATATAAGAAGTTATGCTTTTATTTACCTATTGACATATCAAATAACCTAAGTTACCTATATATTTATTTAGGAAAGAAACAAAAAATGTTTCTAAACAAAATTTAAGACAGTAACAGTGCATGGAAATTACTGGAAGTTCTACTTTTCTCTTGCAGAGATTGCTCTGGAAAATAAACGGGCAAGAACAGAAGAAATAGGCTGCAATTGGAATATGATACTGTTTCTAAGGACAAAAAAAAGTGCCACCCGAGACACATTTTTATTTAGGAATAAAGAATTTGATCCTAAGAGGAAAATACCTCTTGAACTAAACCAAACAGCCCTTCCAGGAGAAGAGGAGATTCTCCTTCCACCTGAGTCTCCAAAAGTGGATTTCACAAGTTTACATGCAACCCAGGATTGGGCCACATTATCTACTCACAATAAAATCCTGGACCTTAAGTACCCCATTTTTATTCCTTCATCTTGCCTGCCAGAGATTCTATTGATGAACCAAATAGTAGCAAAAACCGTGAACAGCCTGTGGCTGCTTTCTTGTCAAAAAAAAAAGAAAGAAAGAAAGAAATGATCTCAAATTATACACATTAGCCTTAATTTTGGCCTTTGGATGATCAGATAATATTACTGCCCATGAAATGAATTCTTGTGGCAAGCCCAGGCTTTTCAATGTCAAAAGTAAAAGCTTCCAATTAATTGTCAAAAGCTTTTCCAGCATCTGGAGACAGGAGTAAATTGGGCCTTTTATATTGGTAGCTTTTGACATTATATTAAACAATTTTCTAGGGTTGTCATAGTCCATTTTCCTTTGTATATATCCCCATTGGTTTGTGTTTATCAATTGTTTTCTTAGGCCATCTAATCTTTTAGTTCAATTTTTTTATATTTCTTATATTTGAGTGAAATCAAGGGACACCTTTGCCACTATGAAATAATCTTTATGTCCTGTTTCAAGAGGACAAGACCAGGGATGTTTTTCAAAGCATAGGCAGCTTTCTGCCTTTTCTTTCTCCAAAAAGTCACTCCTGCATAGGAAGGTACATGCAGCTGCCTCAGCACTGACAGCCACAGAGAATAGTATCTTTACCACAAAGTAAATACCAAGTTGTTAATCCATGTTTAGACTTCAAGTCTAAGAGATTTTTTTCTTTTAAAATAGAAAATGCTGCATGAAAACACTTTCTATTTCCCGGTATCTTTTCTACTCTCAAGGATTTTCTTTGTTTTACATTTGAAAAGGTAATCAAGTCATATAAATGAGCTAAGAATTCTTTATTTGCTCTAAACTCCAAAACTTTTCAAGAAAATCTGGGCATAGTGAAGGCTTTTTTTAATTTCTTCATATGTTCATATCTGGGACTATTTTCTCATTTGATTTCGTTTTCTTTGTTCCTATTTCATGAGAATGTCTGCATTTACCAGATTTAACTTGTGTTCTTTTTGGATTCATAAAAGCATATACTTTTATTTAATCAAAATCTGTGTTCTTCAGGAAGCTAAAAATTATTCCAGGCTGAGTGTATTACGTATTAGCAAAAAAAAAAAAAAAATAGCAAAATCATTTGTATTCATTTTTTCAAAATACTTTTCAGCCCAGTTTAGAAAGTCATTTTTGGATTTGTTCATTTGAATTTTTTATCATTAATGCAATTCAAATATGCAAATGATCAACCATTTAAATGTAAAAAGAAATGGAGCAACTGTACCTGGGTGATAGGGGGGTGATTCATTTCGAGCAGATGACAAAGAAAGGGAGTATGATAGAAGCCTCTTGATGCCCTTCCTACCAGTCTCCAGGCACTTCCTGACCAAAACATATTAATAACTTTCCCTTGTCCTGGTCTTCTTATAGACCCCAAATAAACTAACTTTATGGGCATAGCACCTGGCCGAGTTTCAAGTCCCCTGTGCAACAGAGTGGACACAGGCACGTGTGGCCAGAGAAGGTACCAGACAGTAGCCAGAAGAAGTTATAGATCCAAGGGTAAGGAAAAATCATGACTATCTATTGGAATTATGTACCCAAACTTGAGAAGATTGGAAGGTATCCAGGAACTGATTGCAAAATGGGTGCAAATTGGCAGGTTAACGCAGAAACCATGAAGTTAAGATGACACCTGCGTTTTTGCTGGCTTCTGCCTGCATGGCCTTGGGGTAGATGTGAGGCTATAGAAAGACTAGACAGCATCTGCCTCCTCCTGTGCTGGATCCCATTAATCTTTATACTCCGAAAGCCCCTTCAGCAACCACTTGGCACCAAAGGGCAAAACAACCTCAGAGACTCAGGCTTCTTCTCACTGTCCTTGTGTCTTGTTCCATAGGAGAAGACCTTTCACACACTTCCAGAGCCAAGTTGAAAGATTCTAATCCCTACTACAACTTCCTGTCCTCATCAGTCACGTACATCATCTTGACAGCCCTGTAACACTGCTGTAAATTATACTTTTATCTTATGGTTTTGTTCCTTTGCCATAGAATGTTTCTTTATGATGCTATTCTTTTTTTAATAGAGTCTTACTTTGCTGCCCTTGTCATAGCTCACAGCAACCTCCGACTCTTGGGCTTAAGCAATCTTCTGGCCTTAGCCTCCCAAGAAGCTGGGACTACAGGCGCCCACCAAAACACCTGGCTATTTTTAGAGACAGGGTCTTGCTCTTGCTCAGGCTGGTCTTGAACTCCTAAGCTCAGGCAATCCACCCGCCTTGGCCTCCCAGAGTGCTAGGATTACAGGCCTATGCCTGGCCTTTACATTACTATTTTAATAGAAGCTGTTCGTTGAAGGTCCATTCAGTCTCCTGTAACCCTCTGTAATAACTATCCTTTCACCCTTTTCTAAGTTCCTAACCTCCCAAAAATGCCACTTAACTTTCAACCTCTTTTTTTTTTTTTCCTCAAAGTAAAACAAAAGTGTTAATGTTGAAGATGGGCAAAGTTGAAATGATTTAATATTTTAGAGATGGTAGTTTCCTCAAGCCTTTTAGATGGAAATATGTTGTCTTTCCCTAATAATTTAGGGAAATATGTAGTCTTTCCCTAATAATTTAGGGAAAAGGCTAGTTAATTTCCTACCAGCCTATGCTCCTAAATTATTCTTAAACCTAAAGTGCATGAAATCAGGTAGGAACACAATTATTTTCTTTATATTTTCTCTATATGAGACAGCTCTATGGGAAAATTTTTTTGTATTTCTCTTTTTTTACAGTTATACAAGAGTGCTATAAATTCCTTCTACATGAGGTGAAGTTGTTGAAAATGAAGATGATAGAACAGCTAATGTCTACTGAGTACTTACTATATGGGTCAAGCACTTTGGTAAGTGCTGTATTACATGAGCTGCCTCATTTATGTCCCACAACCACTATTATCCTCATATAACATGTGAGGAAACTAAGACTCACAGAAATTCACTTATTTGCCCAAGGGAGTAAGGTGGCCAAAATTCAACCACTGGACAAGAGACATGAATAGAATCTTCTCAGAGGAAGATGAATGAATGGCTAAAACACATTGAAAAAAATATTCATCGCCCCTAATCATCAGAGAAATGCAAATCAAAACTACCCTGAGATATCACCTAACCCCAGTGAGAATGGCCTACAACACAAAATCTCACAGCTACAGATGCTGGCATGGATGTGGAAAGAAGAGAACACTTTTACACTGCTGGTGCAACTGCAAACTAATACAACCTTTTTGGAAGGAAGTATGGAGAATCCTCAAAGAACTGAAATTAGACCTCCTGTTTGATCCTGCAATCCCACTACTAGGCATCTACCCAGAAGAAAAAAATCATTTTATCATAAAGACATTTGCACTAGACTGTCGATCACAGCTCAATTTACAATCACCAAAATGTGGAAACAACCTAAATACCCACCAACCCAGGAATGAATTAACAAGCTGTGGTATGTATATACCATGGAATACTATTCAGCCATTAAAAAAGATGAAAACTTTACATCTTTTGTATTATTCTGGATGGATTTGGATCACATTCTTCTTAGTAAAGTATCACAAGAATGGAAAGGCAAGAATCCAATGTACTCAATACTAACGTGAAGCCAGTAGATGATCTGATACATACCCACATAAGGGAAAAACTCAAATCAGAGGGAGGAGGAATGAGGGAGGAGGAGAGGGAAAAAGGGATGGGGTGGGTATGTGCCCACTTAGTGGGCACAGTGTTACAGTGTATGGCACACTTCTTGGGAGCAGGACACGATTATAAGAGGGATTCTATTAATAAATGCATACACTGTAACCTATTTCTTTGTACCCTCAAATTAACCTGTAACAAAAAATAAAATAAAATGCAAACATTTGTACTCCAAAATGAAAAAAAAATAAAGAAATATTTAAAGAAACAATACATACAAAAGGCTATGACTATTAATAACAATAATTTCTATATTGTGCTCAAGTGCTCCATGTTACTAACTGGTGGCCTGGAAGCCTCTCTGTGGAGTCATGAAGGTAAATTCTTTTTTTTTTTTTTTTATTGTTGGGGATTCATTGAGGGTACAATAAGCCAGTTACACTGATTGCAATTGTTAGGTAAAGTCCCTCTTGCAATCATGTCTTGCCCCCATAAAGTGTGACACACACCAAGGCCCCACTCCCCTCCCTCCGTCCCTCTTTCTGCTTCCTTAAGGATGTCCTAATACTGGGCCAGGGCACTAGTGGGTTTTCTTGAGGACAATAAATAAACGAGACATGAAGGAACTCCTGGCAGCAAGTAGAGCCTCAGAGAATAAGAATGTGCCTTTCTGCAAGACCCATTTCCACCCCTGAGTGCTCCATGCCCTGGATGTGGACCCTACACTCAGAGGAACTGTAGCTGTAGTTGGGAGCACTGGCCTGGTTTAAAGCCATAATGTAAGAGTGGAAGGCTTGCTGAAAGAGCTCATGTGATCAAACTGCCATCACTAGATCAATCAAGTGGAGCATTCACATATAGCCTTCAATACAGGGTATCACAAAGAAAGCCCACAATATCTGTTCTTAACACCATCATCATGACTATCACTATGGAACAGTGCTTAAGAGAATGGCTTCTGGAGCCAGCTTACCCAAATCACTTTACTAGCTTTACATTCTTAGATAAGTTATCAACATTTCATTCTGAGGAGATAAGATGGTTGACTGAAGCCAGCTTTCCACAGAGGCTCCCGTCCAGAAGGAGAGTTAAAGGACAAAAATTCAGCAAGTAACCTGGTGGATTTGAGCTGCACAAAGAGAAGGTTGTAGAACACACGTCAACCACACTGAGGCGAGCTGTGACCACAAGGATACAAACAAAAGGTACAAAATCCATCACCAAGTGGACAGGAGTCCCCTCCCCCATGAAAATGGCTCAGAGTGCCCCACAAACAACTGGGAAGGGTTCAAAGGTCCTCCCACTACACTCCACAGGAGAGACGCTCTAAAAACTGGACCTACCTCCCCTACTAGGGTGCCACGGCGTCCTCCTGCCAGGCATAAAACTATATAAACCGTATATAGTCTCTACCTGGAATTCTGAGCTCCCAGTGCTCCTCTTTGCTCACACTGGGGTCTAGAGGCCAGTCCCGGTCGGTCGGTCGGCAGAGAGGGGACTGCACTAGAGTGGCAGTTCCCTGAAGCACAGTGCAACAGCCGTCTTTTGGTGACAATACGGCCAGGCATAAAACTGTGTAAAGCTGTGTGTGTTAGGGCGGCGCCTGTGGCTCACTTGGTAAGGCGCCGGCCCCATGTACCAAGGGTGGCGGGTTCAAACCTGGCCCCGGCCAAACTGCAACCAAAAAATAGCTGGGCGTTGTGGCAGGCGCCTGTAGTCCTAGCTACTCGGGAGGCTGAGGCAAGAGAATCGCTTGGGCCCAGGAGTTGGAGGTTGCTGTGAGCTGTGTGAGGCCACGGCACTCTACCAAGGGCCATAAAGTGAGACTCTGTCTTTACAAAAAAAAAAAAAAAAAGCTGTGTGTGTTCTCTGCCCACAACCCCAGGCTTCCAGCGCTCCCCGTGCTCCCCTCTGCTCTCGCTCCAAGGTCTGGAGGCCTGTCCCCCAGGGGTCCAGACTATTGGGCAATTGCTCAAGGGGTGTAGACAGTGCTGGGCTGCAGCGGGTCGGTGCAGACTCTGGGGTATGGGAGCAGAGGGAGGACGGTTGGCCAGAGGGGAGCTACACTGGAGCAAAGGTTGCCTGAGCCATAAGGCAGCAGCCCTCTTTTGCTAGCAATATGGCTCACTACAGAATATTCTGAAGCCACACCCCCTGTCTCCCTGGGCAACCAGAGACTCTGACTTTGCCTGAGGCAACTCCAACTTGCAAACCAGGGAAACTCCCAGGGCGGGGCTGACCCAGAGGTCCGCTTTACTAAACCTAAGACGCACCTGGCCCTCAGAGGATCGTCAGCCTATAGACAATACAAGAGCAAAGACAAGCTGATTTGGAACTCAATTCAGCTTCTCTTCTGCAGGGGAAACGCAGAGTTGTTCTGTTCTGTTCTGTCAGTAACATTAATCAGGGGTGAGACTGGACCTGAGTGAAAACCCCTCAACCTTCATGAAGTGCCTGAGGTTGTCAGGCCTCACCTCCTCCTGCTGGAGAGAGGCAGAGCGCAGCGGCCTGGCAGACTTCCTTGTGATTCAGGTAGGTACAAACTCCTGGAGTACCGATTCACTACAGGCAACTGGGTCAACCAACTGCAGGGCTATCAATGACTGGGTGTGAAGTGATGCAAGGTGGGGAAGGAGGCAGCAACCTTCCCAGACTGATCTATTGGCTGGGTGGCTTTTCCTGACTCCACGCAGCACTGGAGCAAGCCACACCAGAGTAGTCACCAGACCCCTGTGATCCAGTTCCCAGAGACTTCTTAAAATCTCTCACCCGAGACAGATGCAGAATGAGACAATTGATCTGGACATTTTAGAACTGAACCAATGGCCTGAGGACAAATCAGGTGGTGCCCTGGGTGCATGGTGGTAGGAAGGTTTGATTTTTCTTTTCTAATTGTTTGCCGGTGGGGGGCGGGGTGACTTAATTGCTGATATTTCTCCACAGCTGAGACTTCAATCCAAAGTATCTGTTTCACTAGGGTGGAACAGAAACCAGCTGAAAAAAAGACAGAACAACTTAGCCCCACCACACCAGACAGGGCACCAGTTTCTCAGGTCACAACACTATACAGGCCCTCGACAAAGCCCCAGGGGAAAAAATCAGAGGGAGTAAAACAACCATGCGGTGGAATGAGCAGAAAAACTGGTAACATGAATAACCAGAATAGATCAACCCCCCCAAGGAAAGATATGGCAGATGCAATTAAAGATCCCATTCATAAACAACTGGCTGAGATGTCAGTAATCGAATTCAGAATTTGGATTGCAGACAAGATTAACAAAGTGGAATTAGGAATTCAAGAAGAAATTCAAAAGTTGTCTCAAGAATTTAACAAATTTAAAGACAAAACCACCAAAGACTTAGACACACTGAAGCAAGAATTTGCAGCCCTCAAAGATATGAAAAATATACTAGAATCCCTCAGTAACAGAATGGAGCAAGCAGAAGAAAGGATTTCTGACATCGAAGATAAAGCCTGTGAACACTCCCAAACTCTCAAAGAGGAAGAGAAATGGAGAGCAAAAACGGATCACTCTCTCCGAGAGCTCTGGGATAATTCAAAGAAGGTGAATATCGGAATCATAGGAGTTCCAGAAACAGATGAAGTGGCCTTGCTGGGCACAGAGACCCTTCTGCATGAAATTATGAAAGAGAATTTTCCAGACATGCCTAGAGATTCTGAAATTCAGATAACGGACAGCTTCAGAACCCCAGCACGACTCAACCCCAATAAGACATTCCCCAGGCATATCATAATTAACTTCACTAAAGTTAATATGAAGGACAAAATCCTCAAACCTGCCAGGAGAAAGAAAACCATTACCTTCAAAGGGAAGAATATTAGAATGACTGCAGATCTCTCTGCTGAAACTTTTCAAGCCAAAAGAGGGTGGTCACCGACTTTTAATCTCCTAAAGCAAAATAACTTTCAACCCCGGATCTTGTATCCAGCTAAACTGAGTTTCATTTATGATGGAGAAATTAAATACTGTAATGACATTCACATGTTGAAGAAATTTGCCATAACCAAACCAGCTCTTCAGGATATTCTCAGACCTATCCTCCATAATGACCAACCCAATCCTATACCACAAAAGTAAACTCACTCAGAAACTTCGGATCAAACTCCAATTTCCATACTGGCAGAAGGATTAAAAATGGCCACTGGACTTTTGAAAAACTCGATACCCAAAACTTCACCAGACTTATCAATATTCTCCATTAATGTGAACGGCTTAAACTGTCCTCTAAAGAGGAATAGGTTGGCTGACTGCATACAAAAACTCAGGCCAGATATCTGTTGCATACAAGAATCACATCTTAACCTAAAAGACAAATACAGACACAGGGTGAAAGGATAGTCGTCCATATTTCAGGCAATTGGTAATCGGAAAAAAGCAGGTGTTGCAATTTTATTTGCAGATACAATAGGCTTTAAACCAACAAAAGTAAGGAAGGACAAGAATGGTCACTTCATATTTGTTAAGGGTAATACTCAATATGATGTGATCTCAATTATTAATATCTATGCACCCAACCAGAATGCACCTCAATTTATAAGACAAACTCTAACAGACATGAGCAACTTGATTTCCTCCAGCTCCATAATAGTCGGAGATTTCAACACTCCTTTGGCAGTGTTGGATCGATCCTCCAACAAGAAGCTGAGCAAAGAAATCTTAGATTTAAACCTAACCATCCAACATTTGGATTTAGCAGACATCTACAGAACATTTCATCCCAACAAAACTGAATACACATACTTCTCATCAGCCCACAGAACTTACTCCAAAATCGATCACATCTTAGGTCACAAGTCTAACCTCAGTAAATTTAAAGGAATAGAAATTATTCCATGCATCTTCTCGGACCACCATGGAATAAAACTTGAGCTGAGTAACAACAGGAATCTGCATACTCATACAACAACATGGAAGTTAAATAACCTTATGCTGAATGATAGCTGGGTCAGAGATGAGATTAAGAAAGAAATTGCCAATATTTTGGAACAAAACAACAATGAAGACATGAACTATCAGAACCTCTGGGACACTGCAAAGGCAGTTCTAAGAGGGAAATTTATAGCACTGCAAGCCTTCTTCAAGAGAACCAAAAGAGAGGAAGTTAACAACTTAATGGGACATCTCAAGCAACTGGAAAAGGAAGAATATTCGAACCCCAAACCCAGTAGAAGAAAAAAAATAACCAAAATTAGAACAGAATTAAATGAAATTGAAAACAAAAGAATAATACAACAGAACAATAAATCAAAAAGCTGGTTTTTCGAAAAGGTCAATAAAATAGATAAACCTTTGGCCAACCTAATCAGGAAAAAAAGAGTAAAATCTCTAATCTCATCAATCATAAACAACAAAGACGAAATAACAACAGACTCCTCAGAAATCCAAAAAATCCTTAATAAATATTACAAGAAACTCAATTCTCAGAAATATGAAATTCTGAAGGAAATTGACCAATACTTGGAAGCACGTCACCTTCCAAGACTTAGCCAGAATCAAGTGGAAATGTTGAACAGGCCCATAACAAGTTCAGAAATAGCGTCAACCATACAAAACCTCCCTAAAAAGAAAAGCCCAGGACCAGATGGTTTCACGTCTGAATTCTACCAAACCTTTAAAGATGAATTAGTACCTATATTACTCAACCTGTTTGAAATGGTAGAAAAAGAAGGAAGACTACCCAACACGTTCTATGAAGCAAACATCACCCTGATCCCCAAACCAGAAAAAGACCCAACAAGAAAAGAAAATTATAGACCGATATCACTAATGAATATAGATGCAAAAATATTCAACAAGATCCTAACAAACGGAATCCAGCAACACATCAAACAAATTATACATGATGACCAAGTCGGTTTTATCCCAGGATCTCAAGGCTGGTTCAATATACGTAAACCTGTAAATGTAATCCAGCACATAAACAAATTAAAAAACAAAGACCATATGATTCTCTCAATCGATGCAGAAAAAGCTTTTGATAATATCCAGCATCCCTTCATGATCAGAACACTTAAGAAAATCGGTACAGAAGGGACATTTCTTAAACTGATAGAGACCATCTACAGCAAACCCACAGCCAATATCATATTGAGTGGAGTTAAATTGGAATCATTTCCACTCAGATCAGGAACCAGACAAGGCTGCCCGTTGTCTCCATTGCTTTTTAACATTGTAATGGAAGTTTTAGCCACTGCAATTAGGGAAGAGAAGGCGATCAAGGGTATCCATATAGGGTCAGAAGAGATCAAACTTTCACTCTTCGCGGATGATATGATAGTATATCTGGAAAACACTAGGGACTCTACTACAAAACTCTTAGAAGTGATCAAGGAATACAGCAGCGTCTCAGGGTACAAAATCAACATTCATAAATCAGTAGCCTTTATATATACCAACAATATTCAAGTTGAAAAAACAGTTAAGGACTCTATCCCATTCACTGTAGTGCCAAAGAAGATGAAATATTTGGGAATTTATCTAACAAAGGACGTGAAAGATCTCTATAAAGAGAACTATGAAACTCTAAGAAAAGAAATAGCTTAAAATATTAACAAATGGAAAAACTTACCATGCTCATGGCTGGGAAGAATCAACATAGTTAAAATGTCTATACTACCCAAAGCAATATATAATTTCAATGCAATCCCTATTAAAGTTCCACTGTCATACTTTAAAGATCTGGAAAAAACAGATCTGGAAAAAACAATACTTCGTTTTATATGGAATCAGAAAAAAACCCGAATAGCCAAGACATTACTCAGAAATAAAAACAAAGCAGGAGGAATTATGCTACCAGACCTCAGACTATACTACAAATCAATAGTGATCAAAACAGCATGGTATTGGCACAAAAACAGAGAAGTAGATGTCTGGAACAGAATAGAGAACCAAGAGATGAATCCAGCTACTTACCGTTATTTAATCTTTGACAAGCCAATTAAAAACATTCAGTGGGGAAAAGATTCCCTATTTAACAAATGGTGCTGGGTGAACTGGCTGGCAACCTGTAAAAGACTGAAAGTGGACCCACATCTTTCACCATTAACTAAGATAGACACTCACTGGATCAAAGATTTAAATTTAAGACATGAAACTATAAAAATACTAGAGGAGCATGCAGGGAAAACCCTTGAAGAAATCAGGCTGGGCGAGTATTTTATGAGGATGACCCCCCGGGCAATTGAAGCAGCTTCAAAAATACACTACTGGGACTTGATCAAACTAAAAAGCTTCTGCACAGCCAAGAACACAGTAAGTAAAGCAAGCAAACAGCCCTCAGTATGGGAGAAGATATTTGCAGATTATGTCTCCTACAAAGGTTTAATAACCAGAATCCACAGAGAACTCAAATGTATTAGCAAGAAAAAAACAAGGGATCCGATCACAGGCTGGGCAAGGGACTTGAAGAGAAACTTCTCTGAAGAAGACAGGCTCGCAGCCTTCAGACACATGAAAATATGCTCATCATCTTTAATCATCAGAGAAATGCAGATCAAAACTACTTTGAGATACCATCTAACTCCAGTGAGACTAGCCTATATCACAAAATCCCAAGACCAGAGATGTTGGTGTGGATGTGGAGAAAAGGGAACACTTTTGCACTGCTGGTGGGAATGCAAATTAATACATTCCTTTTGGAAAGAGATATGGAGAACACTTAGAGATCTAAAAATAGATCTGCCATTCAATCCTGTAATCGCTCTACTTGGCATATACCCAGAAGACAAAAAAGCACATCATAACAAAGATATTTGTACCAGAACGTTTATTGCAGCTCAACTCATAATTGCTAAGTCATGGAAGAAGCTCAAGTGCCCATCGATCCACGAATGGATTAATAAATTGTGGTTCATGTACACCATGGAATATTATGTAGCCTTAAAGAAAGATGGAGACTTTACCTCTTTCATGTTTACATGGATGGAGCTGGAACATATTCTTCTTAGTAAAGTATCTCAAGAATGGAAGAAAAAGTACCCAATGTACTCAGCCCTACTATGAAACTAATTTAGGGTTTTCACATGAAAGCTATAACCCAGTTACAACCTAAGAATAGGGGGAAGGGGGAAAGGGCAGGGAGGGAGGTGGGAGGTGGGTAGAGGGAAGGGGATTGGTGGGATTACACCAGCGGTGCATCTTACAAGGGTATATGTGAAACTTGGTAAACGGTCTGTGAAGCTAGTGAATGATGCCCCATGATCATATCAATGTACACAGCTATGATTTAATTAAAAAAAAAAAAAAGAGAGAAGGAAAAAAGTTATCAACATTTCTCTACCTTGATTTACTTGTAAAATAGAAATATCTTTCTCACTAAGCCTCAAGCCAGTTAACCCAGAGAATGACATGGGCTTTCCCAGATAAGGTATACCTGAGAGGCAAATTTTGCCATAATTTCAAAATTCATATACATTATGCTTTATAGTTTATTTTTTCTGTATAGTTGGAGATTCATTGAGGGTACAAAGAACCAGGTTACATTGATTACATTTGTTAGGTAAAGTCCTTATATATGTGATATGTGATATGTGTCCTACCCCCAAAAGGTGTGTCACACAATGTGATCCCCCCACTGCCCTCCCTCCTTCTCTCCCTCTGCTCTCCCCTTCCCCACCCCCTGCCATGTGCTAGGTCATTAATTGTCCTCATATCTGAATTGAGTACATAGGATTCTTGCTTTGTGGGATAAATTCCCACATGTGTGCCACTGAGGCAGGGAAAGATGAGTTGACATGATTTTTGCTAACACAGTAGCTGAAAGCTAGCTGCCTTGGTCAGCATGAATAGAGCCTGAGAAGCAGGAGGTAAAATTCCATTCGCAGTGACTTTATGATGCAGTTGTTAAGCCCAAGACAGGTCACAGGTTAAGAACCTGCCTACTCTTATACAGATACAACTCAGATGTTGACGATGTGAGAAAAACATTGTCTTAACAGCTGTATAGCTTCAAGCTCTGTGGATAAACAAAATCATAAAGCTTGTCTCTTAAATCTCAATGGGCACATGGAAATCCTGAGTATTATCCCCCCAAGTTTCTGATTTTTACAGATAGTTGAAGCATGTCTGTAAATAATGTAGGATGAAATGTTTTGAAAAGATATTGTTGATATTTAGAAGTGATGTCCTCAACCAAAGTTAAAAATAGCTAAGAATTGTTAAGAAGGAAAATTCTTTGATTATAGATTAATGGAGTGTATGTGACTGCTTGACTATATAAGGTGGTCCCAAATAAAGCTCATTTGCTACATGCCAATCAGAGATGTAGTCTGTTTCTTGTTTTCCAAAACATTGCAGGAGCAAGTTTGCATTCACGGCAAAGCTGCTGTTCCCTCGCATTGTCCATCACCGCAAACTGCTTCTACATTCTTGTAATGCTTTACTAAGAAGAATGTGTTCCACTTCCATCCAAGTTAATACAAAAGATGTAAAGTCTCCATTATTTTTAGTGACTGAATAGTATTCCATGGTGTACATATACAACAGCTTGTTAATTCATTTCTGGGTTGGTGGTGGACATTTAGGCTGTTTCCATATTTTTGGTGACTGTAAAATGAGCTGTGAAAAACAGTTGAGCTAAGTGTCGAGTGAAAAAAAAAAAAAAAAAAGAATGTTTTTTCTTCTGGGTAGATGCCAGGATTGCAGGATGAAATGGGAGGTCCAGTTTGAGTTCTTTGAGGGTTCTTCCTACTTCCTTTCAAAAAGGTTGTAATAGTTTTCAGTCCTACTAGCAATGTAAAAGTATTCCCTTCTCTCCACATGCATGCCAGCACCTGCAGTTTTGAGATTTTTCTGATGTGGGCCATGCTCACTGGAGTCAGATAATATCTCAGGGTGGTTTTGATTTGCCTTTCTATGATAATTAGGGATGATGAGTGTTTTTTCATAAGTTTGCTAGCCATTCATTTGTCTTCTTTAGTGAAGGTTCTATTCATTTCTCTTGCCCATTGATAAAAGGGATTATTGGCTTTTTTCATGTTGATTCATTTAGGTTAACTGTAGATCCTAGTTATCAAGCTTTTGTCCGGTTCAAAATATTAAAATATCCTTTCCCATAGTGTAGGTTGTCTATTTGCTTTGCTTCTTATCTCCTTAGCTGTACAGAAGCTTTTCAGTTTAATTAAGTCCCATTTGTTTATTTTTGTTGTTTTGCAATTTCCATGAAAGTCTTCATCATAAAGTCTTTCCCCAAGCCAATATCCTCAAGTGTTTTTCCCATGCTTTCTTTGAGGATTTTTATCATTTCCTGCCTTAAATTTAAGTCAAAGAAACAACAAAAAATCTCCCACCAAAAAAATGCCATGGTCTGGAGGGCTTCACACCAGAATTCTATCAAACACTTAAAGAAGAGTTTATTCCCATACTGCAGAAATAATTCCCATTATTCCAAAAAATTTGGAAGGAATTTTTCCTAACACAATCTATGAAGCAAACTTCACCCTGATACCAAAACCAGGAAAAGACTCAGCTAAAAAGGAGAACTTCAAACCAATTTTACTAATGAATATAGATGCAAAAATTCTCAACAAAATACTAGCCAATAGACTATGGCTTCTCATCAAAAAACTCATACATCATGACCAAGCAGGTCTCATTCCAGGGATGTAAGGCTGGTTTAACATATGCATGTCCTTAAACACAATTCACATGTCAACGGAAGCAAAAACAAAGATCATATGATCCTCTCAATAGGTCCAGAAAAAGCATTCAATAAAATCCAGCATCCTTTTCTAATTAGAACACTGAAGAGTATAGGCATAGGTGGCACATCTCTTAAACTAATCAAAGTCATCTATGACAAACCCACAGCTAATGTTTTACTGAATGGAGTAAAACTGAAAGCTTTTCCACTTACAACTGGAACCAGACAAGGTTGTTTTCTATCACCACTACTATTCAACACAGTACTGGACATTACAGCCAATATAATCAAGCAAGAGAAGGAAATAAAGGGCATCCAAATGGGAGAACAGGAGGTTAAACTCTCCCTCTTTGCTGATGATATGATCTTACACTTAGAAAACCCACACACTCAACCACAAGACTCCTGAAAGTCATCAAAAAATAAAGTAATGTCTCAGGATATAAAATAAATGTCCGCAAATCAGTAGCCTTTGTACATCCCAATGACAGCCACAATGAGAGGCTAATTAATTCCCTTCACAGTAGCTTCAAAAAAAGGAAATACCTAGGAATATACCTAACAAAAGAGGTGAAGGACCTCTATAAAGAAAATTATGGAACACTAAGAAAAGAAATAACAGGGTATCTGCCTATAATCATCCCTTTGAGGATACAGGGAGTCAGCAAGGGACTTCTGGACCCCAAGAGGAGGACAAAAACAGTGGAAAACTGACCAGTGGTTGTGTGTGTTCAATCGACCTAATCCCACTGGCAGCTGTAAGTACAAGTAACAGTGAGACTGCAAACTGGAAAGGCCTTACCTGTGAACTGTTTCCGTGTTTTTGGACTTGGCACTCAGTTGAACTGCCTTGGGGAGAGCTTGAGCAGGAGTACGGAGAACTTTGGGCATTGTATAGGGCCCCAGACTGAGCCGCTGAGCAGGATGGAGCTAATAGTGTTTGGCTGGGGGCCACAGGGAGCCATTGTGAGAGAACTGCCCCGGCAAGCTCCGCCCTCAGGGTCGCAGAGCAAGGATCCAGCGGGAGCTAGTAACCTAGTGACTGAGCAGCCTAAAGGCGAGGACTGAGCTGCCTTACAGCCTTAACCCTCAGGGGCAGAGTGAGACCGGTTTTGGCAAAATGGAGCCTCGGGCTGTTTTCCTGGGTAGAGTGCCATGGCATCACAGCTCACAGCAACCTCAAACTCCTGGGCTTGGAGCCGCCTAGACCTCCATAAGAGTTGCGCTGTGACCCCCGACCTGCAACCCGCAACCCACGCCGGCCAGGCCTCTGCATGCCCTGACTAGGAACTGCGGGAGCCACGCAACCCTGCATCCTCCCTCCTATACTGTCCCTGCCTCCACACCAGCCCGCTCATCTGGCCAGGGACTCTGGTAGCTGCGTGCCCTCCTGAGCCCTCCCTGCTTCTGCGCAGAGCCCTCCTCCTGGCCAGAGACTGCTGGAGCCTTGGGCCCTCTGTGCCAAAGTCACTGGGTGCCAGGCACTCCCAGAACTGTATGCACCACCTCACGCCTTGTTGCTGGATCCGGAGGTGTCACACTCCAGAGCTGCTTTCACAACCAGAACTCTCCGGCTGTGGTAACCCCAGAGGAACTACACAGGGTCACTCCCTACAAAGATCCAGCAACAATAGTGATCCTGCTGGGGTCTAATCTTGGAGAGACACCTCCCCAACTCTAAGGATGGCCAGAGGCAACAGTGAAAAACAATCATGAGGTGAAATCAACAGAAAAACTCTGGCAATATGAATAATCAGAGTAGATCAACTCCCCCAAGGATCAATGGGGCAGACACAGCACAAGATCCCATGCACAAACAAATAGCTGAGATGTCAGAAATCAAATTCAGAATCTGGATAGTAAATAAGATTGAATTAGAACTCCAAGCAGTAACCCAAAAGACATCTCAAGAAATCAATGAATTCAAAGACTAAATGACCAAAGATTTTGACACATTGAGACAAGAAGTTGCATCCCTCAAAGATCTGAGAAACACAGTAGAATCCCTCAGTAACAGAATGGAGCAAGCAGAAGAAAGGATTTCTGACATTGAAGACAATGCTTTTGAATGCTCCCAAACTCTCAAAGAGGAAGAGAAATGGAGGGCAAAAACAGATCACTCTCTCAGAGAGCTATGGGATAATTCGAAGAAAACCAATATTCATCTTATAGGGATCCCCAAAAGTGACACAGTGGCTTCACAAGGCACAGAGTCTCTTCTCCATGAAATTATGAAGAACTTTCCAGACATGCCAAGAGATTCTGAAATTCAGATAGAAGACAGTTTCAGAACTCCAGCATGACTCAACCCAAATAAGACATCCTCTAGACACATCATAATCAATTTCACTAAAGTTAATATGAAGGAGAAAATTCTGAAAGCAGCCAGATGAAAGAAAACCATCACCTACAAGGGCAAGAATATTAGAATAACTTCAGATCTAGAGAGATCTGAAAACTTTCAAGCTAGAATAGGATGGTCATCAACTTTTAATATCCTAAATCAAAATAACTTTCAACCCAGGATCCTGTACCCAGGTAAACTGAGTTTCATTTATGATGGAGAAATTAAATATTTCAATGACATTCACATGTTGAAGAAATTTGCCATAACTAAACCAGTTCTCCAGGTTATTATCAGACATATCCTCCATAAAGACCAGTGTAATCCTCCACCACAAAAGTTAACCCATCCAGACAATTTTGATCAAATTCCAACTTCCACAGTCGCAAAAAAATGTCCACCGGACTCTTGAAAGGCTTATCAATATTATCAATTCATGTGAATGGTTTAAATTGTCCTCTAAAGAGGCACAGGTTGGCTGACTGGATACAAAAACTCAAGCCAGATATCTGCTGCATACAAGAATCGCATCTTACATTAAAAGACAAATTTAGAATCAAGGTGAAGGGATGGACATCTATACTCCAGGCAAGTGGAAAGCAGAATAAAGCAGGTGTTGCAATCCTATTCATAGACGCAATAGGCTTTAAACCAACTGAAATAAGGAAGGATATGGATGGACACTTCATATTTGTTAAAGGTAAAACTCAATATGATGAGATTTCAATTATTAATATTTATGCACCCAACAAGAACGCACCTCAATTTATAAGAGAAACTCTAAAGACATGAACAACTTCATTTCCTCCAGTTCCATAGTAGTTGGAGATTTTAATACCCCTTTAGCAGTGCTTTTGGATCCTCCAAAAAGAAGCTAAGCAAAGAACTCAACCATTCAACATCTGGACTTAACAGTCATCTACAGAACATTTCATCCCAACAAAACTGAATACACATTCTTCTCATCAGCCCACGGAACATACTCCAAAATCAACCACATCCTAGGCCAACAATCTAACCTCAGCAAATTTAAAAAAATAGAAATTATTCCTTGCATCTTCTCTAGACCATCATGGAATAAATGTTGAAATCAATATCAACAGGAACCTGCATACCCATACAAAAACATGGAAACTAAACAACCTTATGCTGAAGGATAGATGGGTTGTAGATGAGATTAAGAAGGAAATCACCAAATTTTTGGAACAAAACAACAATCAAGACATGAATTACCGGAACCTCTGGATTCTGTAAAGGCAGTCCTAAGAGGGAAATTTATAGCACTGTAAGCCTTCCTCAAGAAAATGGAAAGAGAGGAAGTTAATAACTTAATGAGACATCTCAAGCAACTGCAGAAGAAAGAACATTCCAACTCCAAACCCAGCAGAAGAAAAGAAATAACCAAAATCAGAGCAGAATTAAATGGAATTGAAAACAAAAGAATTATACAACAGATCAATAAATCCAAAAGTTGGTTTTTGGAAAGATCAATAAAATAGATAAACCTTTGGCCAACCTAACCAGGAAAAAAAGAGTAAAATCTCTAATTTCATCAATCAGAAATGGTAATGATGAAATAACATCAGAAATTCAAAAAATCTTTAACAAATACTACAAGAAACTTTACTCTGAGAAATATGAAAATCTGAAAGAAATCGACCAATACCTGGAAGTATGCCACCTACCAAGACTTAATCCAGAATGAAGTGGAAATGTTGAAGAGGCCTATATCAAGTTCAGAAATAGCATCAACTATACAAAATCTCCCTAAAAAGAAAAGCCTAGGACCAGATGGGTTTACGTCAGAATTTTACCAAACCTTTAAAGAAGAACTAGTACCTATATTATTAACCCTCTTCCAAAATATAGAAAAAGAAGGAATATTACCCAACACATTCTATAAAGCAAACATCACCTTGATCCCCAAACCAGGGAAAGATCCAACAAGAAAAGAAAATTATAGACCAATATCACTAATGAATATTGATGCTAAAATACACAATAAGATCCTAACAAACAGAATCCAATAATACATCAAAAAAGTTATACACCACAACCAAGTGGGATTTATCCCAGGGTCTCAAGGCTGGTTCAATATACATAAATCTATAAATGTAATTCAGCACGTAAACAAACTAAAAAATAAGGACCATATGATTCTTTTAAATAATGCAGAAAAAGCTTTTTATAATATCCAGCATCCTTCATGATCAGAACACTTAAGAAAATTGGTATAGAAGGGACATTTCTTAAACTAATAGAAGCCATCTACAGCAAACCCACGGCCAATATCATATGGAATGGAGTTAAATTGAAATCATTTCCACTTAGATCAGGAACCAGGCAAGGTTGCCTATTGTCTCCATTGCTCTTTAATATTGTAATAGAAGTTTTAGCCGTTGCAATTAGCGAAGAAAAGGCGATCAAGGGTATACAAATAGGGTCAGAAGAGACCAAACTTTCACTCTTCACAGATGATATGATCGTATATCTGGAAAACACTAGGGATTCTACTACAAAACTTTTAGAAGTGATTAAGGAATACAGCAATGTCTCAGGCTACAAAATCAATACCCATAAATCTGTAGCCTTTATATATACCCTGTTTCCCCGAAAATAAGACATCCTCCAAAAATAAGACCTACTTGCAGGAACGATAAGATGTCCCCTGAAAATAAGACCTAGCGCATCTTTGGGAGCAAACCTTAATATAAGACACTGTCTTATTTTCGGAGAAACAGGGTACAAACAATAACCAAGCTGAAAAAACAGTCAAGGACTCTATTCCTTTCACAGTAGTGCCAAAGAAGATGAAATATTTGGGAGTGTACCTAACAAAGGACGTGAAAGATCTCTACAAAGAGAACTATGAAATTTTAAGAAAAGAAATAGCTGAAGATGTTAACAAATGGAAAAACATACCATGCTCATGGCTGGGAAGAATCAGCATTGTTAAAGTATCTATACTACCCAAAGCAATATATAATTTTAATGCAATCCCTATTAAAGTTCCATTGTCATATTTTAAAGATCTTGAAAAAATAATACTTTGCTTTATATGGAATCAGAAAAAACCTCAAATAGCCAAGACATTACTCAGAAGAAAAACAAAGTAGGAGGAATCACGCTACCAGACCTGAGACTATACTATAAATCGATAGTGATCAAAACAGCATGGTATTGCCACAAAAACAGAGAAGTAGATTTCTGGAACAGAATAGAGAACCAAGACATGAATCCAGCTACTTACTGTTATTTGATCTTTGACAAGCCAATTAAAAATATTCAGTGGGCAAAAGATTCCCTGTTTAACAAATGGTGCTGAGTGAACTGGCTGGCAACCTGTAGAAGATTGAAACCACACCTTTCACCATTAACTAAGGTAGACTCTCACTGGATAAAAGTTTTAAACTTAAGACATGAAACTATAAAAATACTTGAAGAAATTGCAGGGAAAACTCCTGAAGGAATCGGCCTGGGTGAATATTTTATGAGGAGGACTCCCCAGGCATTTGAAGCAGTATCAAAAATACATTACTGGGACCTGATCAAACTAAAAAGCTTCTGCACAGTCAAGAACAAGTAAGTAAAGCAGGCAGACAGCCCTCAGAAAATATTTGCATGTTATATCTCTGATAAAGTTCTAATAACCAGAATCCACAGAGAACTCAAAAGTATTAGCAAGAAAAGAATATGTGGTCCCATCTCAGGGGGGGCGAGGGACTTGAAGAGAAACTTGTCTAAAGAAGACAGATGCACAATCTACAAACACATGGAAAAAAAGCTCATCATCCTTAATCATCAGAGAAATGCAAATCAAAACTACTTTGAGATATCACCTAACCCCAGTAACAGTAGCCCACATAACAAAATCCCAAAACCAGAGATGTTGGCGTGGATGTGGAGAAAAGGGCACACTTCTACACTGCTAGTGGGAATGCACACTAATACGTTCCTTCTGGAAGGATGTTTGGAGAATACTTAGAGACCTAAAAATAGACCTGCCATTTGATCCTATAATTTCTTTACTAGGTTTATACCCAGAAGATCAAAAATCACAATATAACAAAGACATCTGTACCAGAATGTTTATTGCAGCCCAATTCATAATTGCTAAGTCATGGAAGAAGCCCAAGTGCTCATCGACCCATGAATGGACTACAAACTGTGGTACATGTATACCATGGAATATTAAGCAGCCTTAAAGAAAGATGGAGACTTTACCTCTTTCATGTTTACCTGGATGGAGCTGGAACATATTCTTCTTAGCAAAGTATCTCAGAAATGTAAGAAAAAGTATCCAATGTACTCAGCCCTTCTATAAAGCTGAATTATAGCTTTCACATGAAGACTATAACCCAACTATAGCACAAGACTATGAGAAAAGGGCCAAGGAAGGGGAAGGGAGGGAATAGGTTAGAGTGGAGGGAGGGTAATGGGTGGGGCCACACCTACAGTGCATCTTAGAATGGGTACAGGCGAAACTTACTAAAGGCAGAATACAAATGTCTATATACAATAACCAAGAAAAATGCCATGAAGGCTACATTGAACAGTTTGATGAGAATATTTCAGATTGTATATGAAACCAGCACATTGTACCCCTTGAATGCACTAATGTACACAGCTACGATTTAACAATAAAAAAAAATAAAAAAGAAAAGAAATAACAGAAGATATTAACAAATGGAAGAACATACCATGCTCATGGCTGGGAAGAATCAACATTGTTAAAATGTCTATACTTTCAGAAACAATCTACAGATTTAATACCATCCCTATTAAACTTTCAAGACTTATAAAAAATAATTCTTTTTTTTTTTTTAATGGAACCAGAAAAAAAACCATATAGCTAAGGCAATTCTTAGTAATAAAAACAAAGCTGGGCACATCAGCCTACCACACTTCAGGCTGTATACAAGGCCATGATGATCAAAACAGCATGGTTTGACACAAAAACAGAGACATAGACAACTGGATCTGAATAAAAAACCAGGAGATGATACTAACATCTTACAGCCACCTAATCTTCAATAAACCAAACAAAAACATACCCCGGGGGAAAGAATCTCTATTCAATAATGGTGCTGGCAGAACTGGATATCCACATGTAAAACACTGAAACTGGAACCTCGCCTTTGTCCACTCACAAAAATTGATTCAAGACAGACATGCTTATAGTTTAAAATTTATAAGCTTAACCAAATTTTTCTTTTTATCTCAGATTCTTACTTTTCAATTTTAGAATTCTTTAACTAAAAGTAAACTAAACTAAAAATAAACATTAAATATAATTTCACTCTAAAATTTGTGATGGGTCTTTTTATTTGCAAACATTTTATAAAACTTCTAATTTCTAATTACTTCTTATGTGGGGTTTGATATTAAAGTTCTAGGATCTTCTTGCATATTTTTTCAGCTTAATTCAAAAGCTGTTGAAGGAATATTCTTATGATAATTTTGTCAATTATATTTCTTCCTTGATTTGTCTAATTTTATATTTGAATATATTTTTGTACATCAAGTTTATTTGTGGCACATTTTTAAGAAAGAATTTATTGCTTGACACTGAATTTTATGACTGATAAATTTATATGTGCAAAATATTTAATATTTTTAGAATAAAATCAATTGATATTTTTAATTATGCTTTTCACCATTGTTTTCCTGCTTAGAAAGCCCTTCTTTTTTCCTTCAAGGAGATAATCACCCACACTATCTTTACTTATTTCTGTTTTCTGTATATCTTTCTTTCTCCTTACTCTGTCCATTTACTTTTTCTCCTCCCTCTTCTCTTAATCTATCCATCCATCCTCTATAATATCTTTCTTTCCTTCTACTTCTCCTTCTCTTACTTTCTTCCTATTTTGCTATTAAATTCTCTTATCTGCTCTTGACATAAATCATGAAATAAGGGGCGGCGCCTGTGGCTCAGTGAGCAGGGCACCGGCCCCATATGCTGAGGGTGGCGGGTTCAAACCCAGCCCCGGCCAAACTGCAACAAAAAATAGCCAGGCGTTGTGGCGGGCGCCTGTAGTCCCAGCTGCTCGGGAGGCTGAGGCAAGAGAATCGCGTAAGCCCAAGAGTTAGAGGTTGCTGTGAGCTGTGTGAGGCCACGGCACTCTACCGAGGGCGGTACAGTGAGACTCTGTCTCTACAAAAAAAAAAAAAAATCATGAAATAAGGATCAAAATTATACTTGCCAAATAGTTAACCAATACTATGCATTATTTTTCGAATAACTCTTATTCTTCCCCTCATTGATTTCCTGTCTTATCTTCATTGCATAGGAAAATCTTGCATATTTTTGGATTTGCTTCTAAGACATTATTTTAGATCAGTGTTCTTTTAAGTCTCCACTACTCAGGAAGCTGAGGTAGGAGAATCACTTGAGCCTAGGAGTATGCAGTTGCAGTGAGCAATGAGTTGACACTAAGTCTCCAAAAAAATAAAACCAACAACACTATTATTTACTATATTATATTCTTATAATAAACCAAGTTTGATCATAACTATTATTCTTTTTACATATCTGTTTATTATTTGCTAGTTTTTCAGTTATACATTTTGTATTTATTTATAAGAGAAATTATAGTTCAGCATGTTTGTGTGAAAAGGTCACTTTTATAAAGTAAATTGTTAATCATTAGAAGGAACCAAACATCAAAATTTTGCTATCTTTTAAAATAGTTCAAAGAACATGGAAATTATACATTATGGTCCTTAAAAGTTACAGTATTTATTCATGAAAATTTTTCTCCCACTTTCCTGTTTCTTCATGATTTTTACCAAATAAGATTGGCTATTCTTATCTCATAATTTTGATAACTCATACTGTCTCTCAAAAGGGTTGCTAAGAGCATTTTTATATATGCATCCTTAGTCCTAATTTTATGAGAAATATTTATGTATTGCCTCATTTGTTTTTACTGAAAACACTGCTTATCCATTGGGTTATTTAATACATGAATATTTTCTCAAAATGACCAGATTTTGAAATCATTGCTAAGTTATACAGCTTTGTGTTCCCTAATTTATTGAGTTTTGATTTTATTTTTATAATCATTTTGTGCAGGCTTATTTTTTATTTTTTCTAATTTCTTCAATTAACGTCTACATATTCATTTTCATTTTCTTGGTCATGATCTCATAAAGAATATATCTATAGGTATACATGTGGCTATAACCTCAAATTTTAATACATAATCATACAATCTTTTTCAATGGGGATACATTCTGAGAAATGTATAATTAGGTAATTTTGTCATTGTGTGAAGATCATAGAGCATATTTACACAAGACAGTGTAGCACCCTCCTATAAACCTAGGCTATCTGGTATAGCCTATGGCTCTTAGGCTATAAACCTGTACAGCATGTTACTATATTGAATACTACAGGTAATTACAACATCTCAAGTATTTGTATATTCAATCACATCTAAACATAGAAAAGGTACAATGAAAATACTACGTACAAGATAAAAATGGTATACATGTTTAGAGCACTTACCATGAATGCAACTTGCAGGGCTGGAAGCTGCTCTGGGTGAGTCAGTGGGTAAGTTAACATGACACTACTGTAGATTTTATAAACATTGCATGTTTAGGCTATGCAGTTTACAAATTTACAAAAAAAATTTTTCTGATGTTACAAGAGCTACAATGTCACTAATAATAGAAAATATTCAGCTCCATTATAATCTTGTGGGATTATCATACTATACACAGTTCATCATTGACCAAAACATTGTAATGCGGTATATGACTGTGTATTAATATTTAAATAATTTATAAGGATAATTTTATTCCCCAGTAGCTATATATAAAAGTTCTCCTTTTGTAATTTCTGAAGAAATTGTTTTCCTTCAACTGTTGTGGTCAGAGAAATTGACTAATGGATTTTTCACATTTGAAATTGATTTTTGTAAATTTCCCCTAGTACATGAATAAAGGTATATTGTCTGTAGGCTACTGAGTTTGATTGTAATACCAATCTTATTATAGTGATCAAATTTTCTATATTCACATTAATTCAATGCTTTTGCCTTCTTGTTATGTAAAAGGCCAAAGGTTATCTAATAGATTTAATAACATTCTGTAATTGTGGTATTGATGATTTCTTCTTGTGCTCTCAATACATTTTGATTTATACATTTCAACACTATCTGAGTATATCTTTTATCAATGTTAAATTACCTTTATCCTTTTAACTGCTTTGTTACCTGGTTTCTCCTGTGATTTATGTCAACTTTGCTATTCCTACCTACTTTCTTTTGGTTTCATTCAACAGGGTATGTCTTTGCTCAAACTGTTATTTTTTGCCTTCCCAAGTTCATTGACTTAGTGCTCAATTCTGAGGTCCAGATAGGAATATAACACATTATAGTAAATAGTTTTTAATGAGTTCATCATTTAGTGGGGGTGACTGGTACATGTGTCAGTGATTTTATTTTATTATAGTACCTAAGTGCTAAAACAGAGCAAGAAGCAGGACATCCTAGGAGGACAGAGGAAGGAGTGACTGGCTCTCTTTGTCACTTTTTGTGGAGTGGGTGGAGTAGAGAAGGGAGGGAAGACACTTGAGCCGAGTCCATGTGTATTAGCTACTTCCTCGGTGAAGAAGTACAAGAAGAAACGCCCATTCTAGAACAACAAAGAACGTCCGTACAGGCTAAGAATATAAAAAAGGGTATCAAAGTGAAACACCTGCAAGAATGTGCTCAGAGTATAGGTCCTGCTGCTGCTGAGGCAATGGCAGGAGGTGAGGCTGCAAGAAGAAACGGGGCAGATTTTGGAGAAATTTTTGTGCCATGTTGAGTTGGCTACAACAACCTGTAAGTGATGGGGAGCTACTGAAATATATTAAGCAGAAAAATGTCATAATTCCGTTTGATGATTGAAAGATTACGCTGTGTGATAAAGATTGGACCTGGAAGGTCTATAACTTAAGGCAAAGAGGTCCATGAGTAGGTTATTGTAGGTCTAAATCAGCATTCATAGGCAGGTCTTGGATTCTCATTTGATAAACAAAACTGTCTTGACCTGTTTCCCTTTCTGCCTTGACTGCCAAGAAGTTCAAAACAGTATTTACTCCTCAATAGCAGTAACTTTGTTACACCTTGGAATCAGTACAGTTTTCTTGACCTCCATTTCTCAGTGCATTAGTTTTCCACTGCAGCTATGAGAAGTTACCACCTATTTAGCAGCTAAAACAATATAAATGTATTCTTGCTAGTGTCCACATACCAGAAGTCCAACACAAGTCTCACCAAGCTAAAAATCAAGGTGTCTGTAGGGCTGTGTTTCTTACTAGAAGCTCTCGGGAATGATTTGGTTCCAAGTTCATTCAGTTTGTTGGCAGAATTCAGTTCCATGCTTTTATAGAACTGAGGTTCTGGTTTCCTTGCTAGTTGTCAGCCAGGAGTTGTTCTCAGCTTCCAGAAACTACCTGCATTCCTTAATTTGTGTTTTCCTTCCTCCATCTTCAACAAAGCCATCAACATGATTTGGGTCATTCATCCCGCTTTTACTATCCCTTACCTCCCTGCCTCTTCTCTCCTGCCACCTCTCCTAATTAACTCTTCTACCTTCCTCTTCTGTTTTTAAGGGCTTGTATCATTACATTGGGGCCACCCAGAAAATCCAGGCCATTCTCCCTATTAAAGACCAGCTAATTGGGAAGCTTAATTCCATCTTGAACATTTTCTCACAATACTTAGACTGGTGTTTAAATAGCCAGGGACTCTTGGATGGAAGCCATTAGAAACTTGCCTACCAAACATGGTTGTAATTTTCCATACCCATTTTAATAATTTTATTGCTAGGACTTTATATAAGGCACCATAAGTCCTTTTCAGAAAGAAGTATGTATTTTTTTTTCTTTATTATGTTTACTGTTTGAGACATAAAAATAAAATATTCTTACTATACAAAATCTGTAAAATAAAAAAGGTAAAAATTATTAGAACCAATCATAATTCTATCACTTATGTATAATCACCATTAGTACTGATATTTTTTGTTTCAGTTGTTCTTTTCTGCACATATTCATAAAAGCTGAAAATTAAAGTATATGCAGTATTCTAGCGCACTTTTTAAATCAATGTCAAGATGGCAACAATTTCTGGCATTTGATATTTATATAATTGCCACATAATGTAATGGTGAATTAATATATGAAAATTTGTCCTGTTTAGGAGTGTATGGGATGTTGCAAATTTTTCATTATAAACAACCCTAAGATACACATTTTTAAACATAAATCTTTGTTGGCACTTTAGATTTCCTTCTGGATATAAACATAAGTATTGAGTTGGATATCATGTTAGTCCTTTTTCACATATTCCTTATATCCTAAAAAATTCTTACAAACTAATAGGCTTTTAAAATATGAAGTCAGAGTAAGCAGCTGATTATGACAACACATGCCTGTCATTTACAACTTATTTAAAATCTGCAAAAACATTTATAAACTCATCTTTTTTCACATTACAGCATCCAATTCTGAATTCATTTGTGTTTTACTGTAATAAAACTCAATTTGTCAAAATTGTGCAACATATAGTACTAGTTATTGCTATACCCCAAGTATTTCTGCTCTCCTTATAGGCATATTGTAGGACCATACTTCTCTGCTCCCTTGAAGGTTGTGGGGAGTGATGTTCTTTGACTTGACCAAGAAAATGTAAGTGGGCTTCTCTGTGTGTCACCTATTGGTGAAAGCTTATGAAAAGTGTTTAACTATCCATATATCTCTCTCACAATGCCATACAAAATGGCAATAATCTAGATAGTACTTTTACAGTGTGAATGAGAAACAAACCTTTCTTCTTTAAGAAAACAAGAGTTTAGGATTATTTGTTACACAGCATAATTTATCTCACCTTAGATAGACTGAATAGAGATCCTACCCAATAGAAATTAGTACACACGAGTAGGCTCCTAATGTTAACAAATGTGCCATTGATTAAAAACTTTGATGAGACAACTGTCCTTGGTGCCAGAAGAATAGTGATGCATGTTGTTCCATAGCTGGCCATTTGGTAAGATTTTCATGTGCAGTAACTGGGAAGGAATACCATATACCTAATAAATTTGGAGAACTGGGGAAGTAAGTTGGAAAATAAAATGTTTTGAATGGATTTTGGCTGATATGGCTCTATTTGACAAGGTACTATAGTAGAGAAAAGCTAAAGGAAGGACTGGTTGGCTTGCAAACTGGATTTTTAAGAAACAAAAACTCCCAAAATCCAGGGGCTGGTAAGTTGTTAGAAGAAATGATCACTTCTCATGCTTAGACAATAAAATATACAATTGAGAAATATTTTCTGAGTAATGAAGGCTGATTAAAAGTCAGCCTGTGGCTAATACTAAATTAAGGACTTGGCAATCACACCTAATATTACAAGCTCTGAATAGATGTAAAATGTGTGTCATTTCCTATTGTTTCTGTAACAAATTACTAAAAACTTGGCTTAAAATAATGTAAATTGACTCTTAAAGTTTCGATGGTCATAAACCAGAAGTCAGTCTCACTAAGCTAAAATCAAGTTGTTGGAAAAGCCATGCTCCTTTCTGAAGGCTCTAGAGAAGAATCCATTTTCTTACCTTTTCAGGTTTCTAGAGGTTGGCCACATTCCTTGACTGACAGCCCCTTTCCATGTTCAAAGCCAGACAGCTAGTTGAATCATTTTCCTATTGTGTCCCTTTGACACTTATTTTCCTAGTCTCCCACTTCTGCTTTTAAGGACCCTGGTAATTGTATGGGGGCCCCCTGGATAATTAAGAATACTCTCCCTATCTTAAAGTCAGCTGGTTAGCAAACTTAATTCCATCTGTAATGTCAATTCTCTTTGACCATGTAATATAACACAGTCACAGCTCTGGGGATTAAGATGGGGACATTTTACAGGGACCATTAGTCTGCCTATCACATAGTGATATTGAGAAAATCATTTAGACTGGCCAAAAAATCTTTAGGGAAAAGACATGAAGAACGTTGTTCTGGACCCCTGATAGCCACAAGATACTCAAAATGTAATCAAGAGAGTGAGGAAGAGAGATTCCTGGGGGTGAGGAAAAAGACAGTTAGCAAACATAATTATTATACCAAAAAAGGAACTATCATGAGTTTGGGGCACATATAAGGCTGACAGAAATCAAATACAGAAATCTAGTGAGGGCTTGGAGAGAATTACATTGCCAAAAGAATCAGATTGAACTGAAAGAAAACATAACAGTTTAGGACTTAGCACTGGCACTTCAACTGTCATTGGATAGGATGAAGGCTAAAAAGTTTCTCTGACTCCCAAGAGAGGAATAATTCGCTGACATCCACTTCAAACATGGCCAAAGGAGATCACAGAAAGGAAGATTCTCCCAGCGGACAGCACCAATGACCCTGGATTCTATTAACCAAGGAGACCTTCCTACTCCAGGGCAGTCACAGGAGAGGAGCCCTTTTTAACATTTGCCCAGTAAAGACTTCAGAGTTGCAGTGACACAACCCAGTGATGGTAATATACTTCCAATTTGTATACGTTCTAAACAAGACTATTTATTGCAATTCTCCAGGCTTGATTTCACCACTACACATTGGGTGTGGGTAGATGGGCAAGTAAGGAGTGTGGTGACCTTTCAATTATATGTCCCTGATCATGAAATGATAGTTCTTTGAAGAGTCTCTATCCTGTTTTCTAAAGAGGTTGTACTAATTTACATTCCCACCAGCAGCATATTAGCTGTTACATTTCCTTTGTACTGCACCCATGCCAACTTAGACTTTTTAGTGATGGCCTTTCTGATGAGGGTAAGGTGATATGTCATTGAGGTTTTGATTTGGATTTCCCTGATGATTAGTAATGTTGAACATTTTTTGTTTCTTGGCCATTTTTATATCTTCTGTTGAAAAAAATCTCATTATGCCTTTGCCCTTATTTGTTTTGTCTTGCTAAATTTTTTCAGTTCCTTGCAAAATTTTTCAGACTATGGATATCAGTCCTTTGTCAAATATATAGTTTATGAATTGTCTCCCATTCTGTAGGTTGTCTGTTTACTCTGTTGATTATTTCTTTTGTGGTGCAGAAACTTTTTTGGTTTTTTGTTTTTGTTTTTGTTTTTTTTTGTAGAGACAGAGTCTCACCGCCCTCGGGTAGAGTGTCGTGGCGTCACACGGCTCACAGCAACCTCTAACTCTTGGGAGAAACTTTTTAGTTTAATTAAGTCCAACTTATTTATATTTGCAGTTGCTATATTTGCTTTGGGGGTCTTATTCATAAACCCTTGCTTAGGCTAAGGTCCAGAATAATTTTTTTTTGTTTTATTCTAGAATGTCTGTGGTTTAAGGTGTTACATTTACATCTTTAATCCATCTTCAGTGAATTTTTTTATGTGGTGAAAGGTAGGGATCTAGTTTCATTCTTCTTCATGTGGCTGTCCGGTTTTGCTAGCACCATTTTTTGGATAGGATATCCTTTCTCCGGTGTATGTTTTTGTCACATTTGTCAAAAATTGGTTGGTAGTAAATATAAGATTTTATTTCTTGGTTTTCTATTCCATTCCCTAGATTTGTGTGTCTACTTTTGTGCCAGTATGATTGTTTTAGGGTTACTATAGCCTCATAGTAGAATTTAAAGTTAGGTTAAATAATTCCTCCAGATTTATTATTTTTGCTTAGGATTGCTTTTGCTATTTGGTCCCACATGAAATTTAGGATTATTTTTTCTAATTGTCTGAAAAATAATATTGGTATGTTTGATGAGAATTGCATTAAATTTATAAATCACTTTTGGCAATATGGACATTTTAACCATGTTGATTCTTCCAATCTTTGAGTATGCAATGTTTTTTGCATTAGTTTCTATTATCTATGATTTCTTTTTCATCAGTGTTTTGTAGTTTTCCTTATAGAGATTTTTCACCTCCTTGGTAAAGTATATTCCTAGGTATTATATTTTATTTGCAGCTATTATAAATGGTATTGAGTCCTTGATTTGACTCTCAGTATATAGAAATGCTACTTATTTTTGTGCCTTGATTTTGTAACCTGAGACTTTACTGAATTTATTTATCAATTCTAGGAATCTTTTGGAGGAGATTTTTGTGTTTTATATGTAATATCATATCATTTGCAAACAGGGATAGTTTATTTCCTGTTTTCCAATTTGGGTACCCTTTCTTTCTTTCTGTGGCCTGATAGGTCTGGCTAGGACTTCTAGCACTGTGTTGAATAGCAGTAGTGATAGTGAGCATCCTATCTTATTCTATTTCTTAAAGAGAATGCTTTCAACTTTTCCCCTTTCAGTATGATGCTGGCTGTGGGTTTGTCATAAGTGGCATTTAGAATCTTGAGGTATATTCCTTCTATGCTTAGTTTGTTGAGAGCTTTTTATCATGAAGGAGTGCACGATTTTATGGAATGCTTTTTCTGCCTCTATTGATACTGATAATATGGTTTTTATTTTTAATTCCGTTGATGTAGTAAATCACATTTATTGATTTCTGTATATTGAACCATCTTTGCATCTCTGGGATGAAACCTTGATTGTGGTGAATCATATTTTTGATATGCTGTTGGATTTGGTTTGCTATTATTTTGTGAGAACTTGGGCATCTATGTTCATAATTCAAATTCTTTCTTTTTCATTATTGGAAATTCATTGAGGGTACAAAGAACCAGGTTACATTGATTGCAATTTTTAGGTAAAGTCCCTCTTATAATTGTGTCCTGCCTCTAAGAGGGTGTGTCACACATGATGACTCCCCACCCCCTTCCTCCTTCTCTCTCTCCACTCCTCCATTCCCCCACTCTCCACGATGTACTGGGTCATCAGTTGTCCTCATATCAGAAGTGAGTACATTGTGTTCTTGCTTCTCCATTCTTGTGATGCTTTACTAAGAAGAATGCATTCCAACTCCACCCACATTAATACAAAAGTATAAAGTCTCCATCATTTTTAGTGGCTGAATAGTATTCCATGGTACACATATACCACAGCTTGTTAATCCATTCCTGGGTTGGTGGGCATTTATACTGTTTCCCATTTTGTCGATTGTAAATTGAGCTGCAATATACAGTCTAATGCAAATGTTCTTATGACAAAATGATTTTTTTTCTTCTGGGTAGATGCATAGTAATGGGATTTCAGGATCAAATGGGAGGTTTAATTTAAGTTCTTGAGGATTCTCCATACTTCTTTGCAAAAAGGTTGTATTAGTTTGCAGTCCCTCCAGCAGTGTAAAAGTGTTCCCTTCTTTCCACATCCATGCTAGCATCTCTGCTATGAGACTTTGTGATATGAGCTATTCTTATTGGGTTTAGGTGATATTTCAGGGTGGTTTTGATTTGCATTTCTCTGATAATTAGGGACAATGAGCATTTTTTTCATGTTTATTAGCCATTCATCTGTCTTATTCAGAGAAAGCTCTATTTCTCTCATGTCCACTGATATAAGGAATTGTTGGCCCTTTTTATGTTGATTACTTTGAGTTATCTATAGATCCTAGTTATAAAGCTCTTCTCCTTTCTGAAATGATCCTAGAAGCATGTGTAAAGATGGGGCTTCCATAAACCTTCCAGAGTTTCCCTACAACCCACATTAGCAATATAGTATGAGGAATAAATACACTTTTGTTATGACTGGGGAGTTTTTCATTACTGTAGCATAAATCAACTTGTCCTAACTGATAAAGAACATAGGAATTTTCTTCAAATTGTAAAATTTTTATCTTGAGGTTTATTTAAATACAGGATCCCATAAGATATTTTAATAAGAATTCATGTGCATTCCCTCTTTTCATATAACACATTAAAGAATACACTTATTGCAGAAAGTAAGCTATATCTGTTTTTTTTTTACCTTCTTTGTGTTTATAAATTTCAATAATTTAAATAAATATTTAAAAATAAAAAGAGGTAGAAAATTTTTAGGAGAAAATTTTCAGGTTCATTTATTGGGAGCAACTCTACCTTTCATTGCATCAGTCAGTCAAGGATGTATCAAACACTGATTATTGGTTCTATTTAATTATGACACAGAAGTTTCAGCCTTGGATCTATAAATTAAGTATATCTTAGAGGCTAAGGTAGGAGAGATGTCTGAAACCCACCCTATTAAGAAGTCCCAGGATTGGGTCACAAGTGTCAAGAGTTAATTACATTGTGGACACAGAGGAACGGGGGAGTCTCAAATTAACAAAAGTCACAGAAATGAAATCTATTAACATACCCAACATGGTAAAAATAAAATCAATAGGAGAGGAGTCATAAAATTTAGGTAAATTAACAATCACAGCTTTAGAAAATGTTGAGCAAGTGTGGCAACAAGATGAGAAGGTTCAGGATTCTTGTTATAAACAGAGCAGAGACAACTGAACCTCTTTATTATTGGGTGAGAAGGTGACCCAGAGGTTAAGTGCACAGGCTAGTCCAGGCTCAATACACAAGTTTCTGTGGGACATAACCACAATCGGGACTCTACCTAAACAGAATCAAACATTTTGACCTGGTTGTTTGTACCCTTACATTAACTTGAAATAAATTTACTTTAAAAATAAATTAAAAAATACAGAAGTTCCAGAAAAACAGTGTCCAAGCTTGACTTGTCATCAAAATAACTATGCTGTTCTCTAGTATAACCAATACAATTCTACAGTGATTGTTTCAGATTTTTAACTAACATAATCAGAACTTCTAGATTTCACTGGAAAAAACTGGTCTTCATATAAATAGAAAAGTTGATTACAGAGAAATTGAAATAATTGTAGAATTATTATAAAGAAGAAATTTCTGCACTCAGGAGTTGGAGACCAGCCTGAGTAAGAGTGAGATCCTGTCTCTAAAAAACAAAACAAAGCAAAACAAAAGTACCAAAACATTTGCACTAGAATGTTTATCGCAGCGCATTTTACAATTGCCAAGATGTGGAAACAAACCAAGCACCCATCAATCAATGAATCAATTAACAAACTGTGGTATATGTATACCATGGAATACTATTCAGCCCCCAAAGATGAAGAGTTTGCATCTTTTGTGTTAACTTGGATATAGTTGTAGAACATTCACTTTAGTAAAATATCAGAAGAATGGAAAATCAGGCATCCAGTGTATTCAATTCTAACATGAAACCGGTAGAGGAATACACATATGAAAGAAAAACTAATACACATTCTCAGAGAGAATACACAGCCACAGAAGAGAAACACCCATACAAAAATCTCAGTTTAACTCAATTTGAGGAAGGAATAGGGGAAAGGGAGATTAGTGTGCTCTCACCTACTTCACACAAGGTAATGGTGTATGGCACACCTGGGTGAGGGGCACAACTACAATAGGGACCTTACCTAACAAATGCAAACATTACAACCTAATCATTTGTACCCTCATATTAATCTGAAATTTTAAAAATGTTGTCAGTGTGTAGAAATGTAAATGACTTTTCCATGTTGATGTCTTTGATCTATAACCTTTCCAGATGGGCTCATTGTAACCTTTTTTAATTGCTATAATCTTTGGGTATATACAAGAGTACTTCATGTGCAAACAGGGAATTTTACTTCTCTATTTCTGATTCAAATGCATTTTATTCTTACCTAATTGCTTGGGTTCAATCTTTCAGTATTATGTTGAATAAAGTAGTCAGATTAAGCTTCCTCATTTTGTTCCTAATAGGAAAGAAAACACTGTAATTGTTATTGAGTATAATGATATCTGAGGGCTTGTTTACATTACCTTATTATGTTGAGATCCATAATTTTGAATGTATAACATTTTGATTTTTAATCATGAAAATGTGTTTAATTTTGTCAAATGCTTTTAATAAAACTTTTGAGGTAAAAATAAATAAATAAATAATAAAATAAACTAGCCAGGCATTGTGGTAGACTCCTATAGGCCCAATTACTTGGGAGGCTGAGGCAAGAGGATTGCTTCAGTCCAAGAGTTTGAGGTTGGTGTAAGCTATTATGTTATGGCACTCTACTAAGGGTGACAAAGTGAGACAAGGAAGGAAGGAAGGAAGGAAGGAAGGAAGGAAGGAAGGAAGGAAGGAAGGAAGGAAGGAAGGAAGGAAGGAAGGAAGGAAGGAAGGAAGGAAGGAAGGAAGGAAGGAAGGAAGGAAGGAAGGAAGGAAGGAAGGAAGGAAGGAAGGAAGGAAGGAAGGAAGGAAGGAAGGAAGGAAGGAAGGAAGGAAGGAAGGAAGGAAGGAAGGAAGGAAGGAAGGAAGGAAGGAAGGAAGGAAGGAAGGAAGGAAGGAAGGAAGGAAGGAAGGAAGGAAGGAAGGAAGGAAGGAAGGAAGGAAGGAAGGAAGGAAGGAAGGAAGGAAGGAAGGAAGGAAGGAAGGAAGGAAGGAAGGAAGGAAGGAAGGAAGGAAGGAAGGAAGGAAGGAGAGAAAGAAAGAAAGAGAGAAACCATAAATGAAAAGATAAACTTCAATGGTTTTGAGAAGTCTGAGGACCAAAATAGGAAAGCTAGTGAAGGGGCCAGGGAAAAGATCCAAATAAAACCTGAAGCAACTGGAAACATAAAAGAGAGTGCAGATTTGTGGGGGAGGCAGGTGTAGACCTGGCTGGAGAATGTAACTCACATGGGAGTACGCAGAGCAGAGAAAGCTCAGTCAGAAACATTTCCCAGCTGTGCCAGGGCTCAACTTATCTTTTGGCTCCTAGTTTTCCACAGCCAATAGAATGTCTGGGTGCCCCTGAGCAGCCAAGCACCCTTTTCCTAAGCTGGGGAAAGGTTTATTACTTTTCACACAAAAAAGCAACAAAAGTGTTCTGAAGAAAACAGGAAAGAAAATGCTGAATCATTTCCAAAGGTGCCAAATCAATTTCTTTTTGAGAAAGTACAAAACAAGGTAAAACGTTAAGAATGAAAACAATTCATCTTACGTTTTATTCCAGTTTAAAAAAAAAATTTAAATACTGCTTTGCTTTCCAATCAACAGTTTGCCTCATCACTAAAGAGTACAGCAATCTTAGGAATTGAATATACCTGAGAATTTATTCCAAAGTTGGCATAAAAATTTCATTCCAAACAAATATTGTTTGAACTAAAATTCATTTGAGTTCATAAATTGAAGAGATGCAAACACAAAGTTGGCATTCCTTTAACATTTCCAAAGATAATAGAAGTATATAGTAACCCACTTTAACCCAGCTAAGCCCGTCAGAATGTTGGCAATAGTGCTTTCAGCTGTTGTCTAGCAACATACCTCATTCAAAATATTTTCCACAGTTAACTCTTTGCTGTTTAATATTAATAAAAGATTTTAGCATTAAAAGCCCTCAGGGCATGAAGACATGTTCTTGGGGCCATAAAGCATATATTAAACCTCGCTCCTGATGACTTCAAAGAGCTTCAAAACAGCAGCCATGTTTCTGTCATAAATGCATTCCCACTTGTCCATGTTCACTTTGTACTTGATTTGGTCTGTGTAGTAAAAGGTGAACCAAAGTCAAGATTTGTGCCAGGTGTACTAGGTGGAAACTAGATTCCTCTCTGTGAGCCTCAGTTCTTCATCTGCAAAAATGGCATAAAAATACCAGTTCTACGCCCTTCACTGTTTGAGGGACATAATGAATATAGTGAATAAAATTATTTGAACAGAGAAAAGCATAATAGAAATTTAAGGCATGTTTTATAGTTGGTATTACCATGATTTCTCTTTTCTAACATAGTTTATGTGACTGGGGATTCAATGCAGGGAAAGGACTCATGAAAGGTCTATTGCATATTCAAACAAAATTTGTATCTGGAAAGTCTATGAAGCAGGCATGACAGGGGGCTATGGCAGTCCAGAGAATTAAGACTTTTAAGACACTACGAAAATCAATCATAACCACTGAAGCAAGAGAGACAGGTGATGAGCAAGCATTTAGGTGGCAATCATCAGCATGAAAGCAGAGAGAGCTTAACTAGTCATCTCTCACTCAGCATTTCTCAGACTTCAGTACACTACACACAAGCTGGGAATGCATTAAAATATACATTCTGATTCAGTAGGGCTGGGGCAGAGCCTGAGAGTTTGCATTTCCAATAAGCAGCATAGAAATAGTATAGTATCATATCTAATCATCAGAAGACAATTATAATAATGGCCCATGAACCATATTTTGAGTGGCTAAGATCTATTCTAGACTAGCTCCAAAGGAAATTTGTGCTAGGTCCTAGGGATGAAAATTAGAGGAATCAAATAACTAGTCATTTTAAGAACTTGAGAGCACAATTCCCAGCTGCACTTTTGTACCACGTCAGAGTTGGTGGGCCCTTCCCCACAATAGCACAGGCATATGCACAGGCAATTCTGGAGGAGAAGAAAGGACTGACATTGCAAATTCTGGGGAGAGTAATGTCAACACAGATGATCACAAGTAGGAACAGAATCAACAGTGAAAAATATGGCCACCACTAGGAGGTTGAAGCAGGGGATTATCAAGGCCAATTAAAAGTAAATGAAACTTCCCAGTCATATGCTGAGGACCATCATGAAGAGAGTTAAGCTGAGGTTCCAACGATACTAGATGGCATTGAGTCAGAATGTTTGTTGCTGTTATCATGAGACTTGTGGGTTCCAGCAGACATCATTTGGAGAAATGTGGATTATGTAATCTCTGTACTTCATTGTTGTTACAATATTCATTATTATCAGCATCCTTATTATAACAGGATGATATTTCTGAGATAGTCATTGGAAATAATGCATTTTTCAAGCCATTTGACCATCTTGACATTCAGCTTTCCTGGGCAGAGTTGCTCGCTTGGTGTTTTCTTTGTATGGCTAAAGACAGAGAGCCCAGTGAAGCATAATTTTGGTGCAAGTAGGAAAAATAATGTCTGGCAAATGGAATTTTCAAGGGAATTGGTCTAATATAAGAGATTTCAGCATTCTCGTATCAAGAAACAATGAGAGAAAGAAAGAATTTGCAAATAATTCATTTGCAAATGAGAGAAAGAAAGAATTTGCAAATAATTTGCAAATAATAAAACTAGTAAGTTATTAAAAATTATCCACATGGGTGTTCCCCAGAGCTTCCCACATACTTCAAATGGGATCCTAAAGGATAGCACTCTCTCCTCTGTTCCCTCATAAACTGCATCCAAATGGTTCTCTATTATGGTGTCTCAATTTATTAGATTAGAGGGGGGATGTGATGTTACAGCCTGTACACAGAAAATAATGTATAAATTAAACTACCATATCTATACGTATATGCCAGTCTGAGAGTAAATATTACTAATGAATGTGGCCTACACATGAGCATTAGTTGTTCCTTTGCTATTGACTTCTATGCATCCATCTCTGCACTGGAGTTACAGTCATAGACAGTAAGACATATACCTGTCATCACAAGGATTATGATATAATGGAAGGGGTGAGGGAGGTAAATAATAGTAAGACATTACATGTAATGATTGGGAAAAAATCAAGAAGCTAAGGTAGTAGCAGAGGAAATCTACTTTAAACAGGGTGGTGATCAGAGACATCTTCTCTGAGGAGATTGTGGGGATATAGCTAACAAAGGAAAAAATGGAGAGTTTTTCCAGAAGATAGAAATTTGTAAAAGCCCGAGGTGGGAAAGAGATTGTTATGTTCAAAACACCAGTGAGAAGTCAACATGCTTAGAGTTCCTAAATAGTGTAAGCCAAATTTGTCATAGCTGAGGATGAAAGGATTTAGTTGTTTCATAATTCAATAAATGCTGACCTACCACCTACTCCATTAAATACTCCATTAGCACAAGATGAACAAGACATCATGAAATGAGGAAGATGCAAACTCCTGATGTATCATCATAGAAATCCCAGAAGCCATCAGAACACACAGGTCATTGGAGAAGAGATGCTTTCCAGAGTATTTCTTTTAATATTATTATCCTCATAATATACATACAATTTTCTTGTGTGGGAAAATATCAGTTATATTGGCAAAAACAATATCTACATTAAAATATTAGGTACTTCAACTTAATATTTCATCATTTGAATGATATTTCAAATCTCTCAAAAGGTTGAAATATATGTCCTTCACTTCCAATATTTGTACTGCAATTGTTAATATGTATCAACATTTTAAAGAATGGTAAGTTGTGATTTTTGAATTTTGCTCAACATGAGACCTAGAAATGTTAGCCACCCTCTCTGGATTCCTCTGTTATTTCATGATTGACCCATTCACTGAGCAGGTTATACATTTTATGTGCAAATAGTTTGTCTGCATGAACAGATTAATAACTTCTTGAGGGCAGGAATTCAGTATTCTTGCCTTCCAAATGATGCAAATAAATGTTCTAAATAAATTAGGGTCCAGATAATTTGGTTCATTCAGATTTATAAAATGATTTCAATATATCTCCAGGGTCCTCATAGATCAAATGAATGATTAACTTGGAAGAATTTTCACTACTTTCTTTTCAAGTGAGGGTTTCAGATCCAAGCTGTTTTTTAGAAAGAACATAAGCATCTACTTTCCCTTGGGCCTTTGTAGAAATGAAAGCTAAACAGTGAATATTCTTCTATCAGGAAATCTAATGCTAAATCATTCTTCCTTTCATCATCAATGAAGTCAGTCATTTCATGCCAATACAATTAAATTAAGAGTCTTCAACACCCTTGACACACAGATTCTGATTCCTTAAAATTCAAACCCATATACAGGATATCTTTAGGAGCAAATCTATTTTGAGAAGACATTTTTATCATTAATTATTTTGGCAAATAATTTTACCCTACTAGCTGAAGATTTTTTAAAGAATATGAGTCCAAGGATCATTTTTGTTTTCCTCTAAACTTTGGTCAAAATGATTCTTCCAACTTGAAGGTGGGAATCTTACCCTATCATTACTAAGCAGCATTAACACTCACTTTGGACACTGACTGGTTTGATTATAGTAAGCAATATCTTTCATCTTTCAAACTTCTATTTTCACTAAATATTACAACTTTTGCTCAAACAATTGCAGCTTAAAATGTCCATGTAGCCACAGGAAAACTCCTCAGCAAGTTTAAAATGTTTCACATCTAAGAGGAAATTTATTTTTTAATGAAGAAATATACATACAAATTGGGGATATTACATAATAGCTACTTGCCTTTTTAGGCCATCAAACTAAGTAAACAGCTTTTGGCAGGTATTTGGATATTTGCTATGATTGACAACAGTTCTATACTCCAAATCTGTGAATGGCACTTCTCAAGATAATAAAAGTAAAATCTTCAAAACTTCACGTTTAGAGACATCTACTGTTTTCTGTCAATAACATTATCATTGCAGCAACCATGAGTGTGGGAAATCAAAGGGGCATGTGGTGGCTGTCTTCTTTTCACCTGGCCATTTGAATCTGCAAAGCCAGTTTTTCTGCTCAAGGCTAGCAAACCTAATTTGTCAACTGAGGCAAGATGGCTGCAGTCTCGGGTCAGTGTTCATGTTTCAATTGGAGCCACAATCACTCTGAAACCATCTTAGGTCAGCAACTAGATCACATTCCAAAGAGAACTGCAGTATTAGCACTGCAAAAACTCTGTTAATCCCGAGTACTTCATTTAATATTTAATGAATATCTATTGTCATATATAAAAATTAGTGATTCCTTCTCCCAAGAGGCATGCACTCAAATGGGGAAAAAATAGGCCTAGTAATTAATTTCATCAATTCAACAAATATATATTAAGCATCTATTATTTGCCAGGCATGATTCTGCAAATATACCAGTGAATAAGACTGTGGAAGTCCATGTATCATGGAGTATACTTCTTAATTAAGAGATGGAGACAGAAACTAAAAAAATAAATGAACAAGACAGATTTAGATATAGTAAAGTACCATGAGGAATATAAGAAAGAGTGATGCGATGGCAAATGTGAATAGAGTTGTTTCCTTAGACTGGATGAGAAGAGAAGGCATCTCTAAACTGGTGAGAATTGGGCTGATACCCAGTGATGAATGAGGGAGACAAGCAACCTGAAATCCTTGGCAAGCATGTTCTAGACAGCAAAGAAATCCTGGTGTGTTTAAGGAACTTGGAAGGACAGTGTTGTTGGAGCATAAGAACTAACCAAGAAAGTACCGGGAGGTGATGAGATCAGCAGAGACTGTTCAGAGGCCAGACAGTACACTCCGTACAGATCAAGGGGAAAAGTTTGGGTTGTACACAAAGAGCAAGCCTCTGGAAAGCTGGAACTAGAGATGAGGTGGAGGGACATATCTTTTGGAGAAAGCTACTGAACGGCATAGTATAGGTACAATTTATTACTGAGGTGGGAAAATGGTGAGGGGAAAGGTAATGATTAAGGATAAAGGAAGGATAAGAGAGATAAAGTAAGCAGTATTTTCACAACGGAATTACTCACAAAGGAATTAACTCATACTTGAAGAAGTTAAAATTTCCCAGTTGGACAAAAGAGTACAGAATGAAAAAAAGAGAAAATATCAAGGGGAAAAACAGCATTTATGTACAATGAAATGAATATATGAAATAACAAGGCATGGTCTAGGAACCACCAGTGGGAGCTAAGAACCAGCAATGAACTTGTGAACCTTGCATACCAGGCAAAGATGTTAGATTATAGGTGATCTCGTTAGGAACTCCTGACTAATGGATTTTTATGATGAGCCTCTTTCTTGACTTATCAGCTTGTCCCCTATCTTCCCAAGAATGCCATAGATAATTTGACCATATACATATTTCAATCCCTATGCTAATCCTCTGTATACTTTCTTCTATGTTATCGTGTAGTATACTGTCTTCAGATTAGAGTTTTTGCATCAGATTATAACTAGCTGCTTCTGTGTTTTCACCATTAGATCACGAGTTCCCTCAAGTTAGGAACACATCCCCAATATCCGACATAGGACTAGGCACATAATATAAACTCAGAAAACATCTAATGGAAGGTAGATAAATGAATTAATGAATGGCTCAAATTTCATAAAATCTTTATCTTCAGGACTAAAATCAAGACATTAGCACTACAGCATTTTCTAGAAGCCTGGAGCAAATAGCATGGAGAGAAGGTGGATAGCAGTTGTTTCTCTGATTTTATATAATAGTTTTTGGTGTCTTTCAAATGCACAGGCTCAGGATTAATTACTCAGCCTCACCTAGTCTTGAGATAGGTACTACCTACATTTAAAGCTTTCTCACTAGATTTTGACCAATCTCACTGCTGGTTTCCTCTAGCCTGACCATCAGCTCCCTCTAGAGGAATGCCTGGAGTTAGTACCTAGCCCTACTCATCTTCATCAAGCCAGTTTCCATCTGTTTACAGAGGCTGATCAGAAACAGCTTCCATTTAGTGACTGATTTGATTCCATGCACATTCCTTCTGAAGTGCCAAATTCTCTATCTCTAACACATCAGCAGGTTATGCAAAGATTACTATCCATCTCCCAGGGTTCCTCTTCTAACTGATGCAGTTATAATTTAAAGGCTGCAGACTACAAAGATATGAGAAAGAGAAAGAGAGTGAGCACAGAGATAGACCAGGATGAGAGAAGAGAGGGAGGATAGATGAGTCAAAGGAAGAACAAAGGAAAAAAATAAAAACTGTCTCCTCACTCAGAAGACATAATTATGGTTCATATGTTCACATGAACATATTTAGAAAACATTGCATATGACACAGAGTTATATAATCTGTATGTGGCAAAGTTCCCAGATCAAGGACCTAAGGAACAAATCCACAACAAATGGGACTACACCATGTTGAACATGCCACGTAGACACAACAGCAGGGCAGAAAGACACAACGAACTTCAGAGAAGAGGCAATGTTTTAAGAGGTAGATAAATCTTAGTTCCTAAGATTCAGACTCCAAATTAATAATGACACATAGCTATCCTCTATCTCGGGGTAGATCTGGATGGAGGAGTTCTACATAGGAAAAGAAATACAAACTCAGGGGAAAGATAATTGGGTGCAACCTGTTTGTGGAACATTAGTTTGAGGGTGAACAGTAGGACAGATTTGGTGTGCAACCCTGACCAATACTTAACAATATTTCTGTTCAGCTCTTGGGGACCTTTGAAGGGTTCCCAAAGAAATAAAAGAGTAAATGAGATGGAGGGCGGCGCCTGTGGCTCAGTGAGTAGGGTGCCGGCCCCATATGCCGCGGGTGTCGGGTTCAAACCCAGCCCTGGCCAAACTGCAACAAAAAAATAGCCGGGCATTGTGGCAGGTGCCTGTAGTCCCAGCGGCTCGGGAGGCTGAGGCAAGAGAATCGCGTAAGGAAGCCCTAGAGTTAGAGGTTGCTGTGAGCCGTGTCACACCATGGCACTCTACCCGACGGCGGTACAGTGAGACTCTGTCTCTACAAAAAAAAAAAAAAAAAGAGTAAATGAGATGGAAAAAATGTACAAGATAACAATTTAGGAATATGGGAGGTCAAAGCCTTTCTGATTTTAGCTTAATAGCCTGGTTTAACATAGAGAAAAAGAAATGCCTCCTTCATGGGGTGAAATGATAAAAATGATACAAGGATAAGAGAGGTATTTGGGAAGTAGTCAACAAAAATTCCTTTCCTGCCCTCATTCCCTCCCTCATTACCACTAGAGGTTAGAGTAACTACACCTATCAGAGACAAGACCATGAGGTGAGCAAGGATCGTCTTTGACCTCCTGGATGCAAACTTCTTGAGTATTGACCTCGTCTCAATTATTCTCCTAAGTAAAGTTCATATCAATCAACCGAATGTAAGAAAGAACAAATAAATGAGCAAATAAATTAAGTAGTGAATTTCTATTAGTATGCAGCTTTACACTTGATACTCTTAGACACCTCATCTTATTTTAGCCTCATTACAACAATGTAAAAAGGAACTTTTTTCCATTTAGAAATGAGGAGACTAAAGCTTATGCAGGCAAGTGACTTGCTTAGGAACATAGGAATCACCGAGTTAAGATTGAAATCTAGATAATGTGATTTTAAATCTATTTCCTTCCTTCATAACAAAGCTTCAACCTATATTTTAAAATATAAATTTGGTTGTAGGAGATGTCAGGCCCTGCTAGATAGCTGGCCTAAGACTCATTCACAAACACCTATCTACTTGCTGTCTCAGATTCTCTTGTAACTAGGAAAGGCCAGATCTCTGAATTCTAGCCAATGATTTCTTAAGGGGAAGCTTATTGGAGGATCTGAAAAACCTCTGCTTTCTGATGAAAATGGGCATCCATATCTAAATTATACCTGCTCCTCAACATCTTACCAAAATACAAGCACAGTGCTTGGAGCAGCAGCAATCCTCTTACAACCATCAGGAAAAGGCAAAGGAAATTGCTTAGATGCTGCTCTGACATTAGTGAGCGGCTAAAACAAGAGTAGCCACCTACATCCAGAACCTTGCTATGTGAGAGAACAAACTCCTATCTATTCAAGGGCATTGTTAGGCAATTTGTTAATTACAGGTCAAATAGCAAAACTCATACAGAAGAATAGGTAACATGCTGTTTCTAAAGTATTCAGGTTAGTGACGTAACAAAGAAAAACAGTTTGAATTTTATTACAATGACTATATAGCCTTACTTTAAAAAGAATATTTCTAAAGTCCTGCTTTTGTGCCCTAAAAAAAAGATCAAATACCATCCATGTTCAGTTGATCCTAAACTCTGATTAATATGAAAAGAAAATTGTATAAAGTTTGAATTATTTAAATAAAGACAGTTACTCTAAATTTTCTAAACAGTGTCTAGCACGTGGTTAATGAGTGCTAAAAACTATGTATTTTATTAGTAATACATCTTGGTACTACTATTTGGAAAAAGCTCTTTCTCTCACAGATCAATATCGTGAAGAATGAGGCAGCAGGTGGAGGATGTAAAAATGAATCAGTTTTCGGGAAGTGGGGGAGGTTTTGGTGGAGGGAGGGTGATGGGTGGGGCCACACCTACGTGCATCTTAGAACGGGTACAGGTGAAACTTCCTAAATGCAGAATACAAATGCCTACATACAGTAACTAAGAAAATGCCATGAAGGCTACGTTGAACAGTTTGATGAGAATATTTCAGATCGTATATGAAACCAGCACATTTTGCACCCTTTGATTGCACTAATGTACACAGCTATGATTTAACAATAAAAAATAAATTAATAAAAAAAGAATCAGTTTTCAAAAACTTCTTTCAGCACGGAAGGTTTCACATGTCTAGACATTTTGCTGTTGAATCTCACACTGATATTTAAGGGGTGGTTTTTCCCCATTGCATATAAAATTACCCTAATTATAACAAAGCATTTTGCTCATATGCTGTCAGTCCTGGGTAAGTACAGCTCCAGCCATTACATCCAGCATCTCACCTCAGTCATCAGGTACAAATTAAGCAATAAAATAGTTCTTTCCAGTTTCATGATAAACAGAGTAAGTTCTTTTATTTTTAGAACTGAGTGGAAACATTACAATTTTTCCACATGGCATTCATTAGAAGTTGAAACTATCAGTAATAAAAATATGAAGAATAACAAGTAACAAAACTTTGACTTAAAACATATTTAGCAAGGAAAGATTTGAAGGGATATTGTGTTTTCATCATTCTCTATACCATTCTCCCCTAAGGAGGTGTCAGTGACTTGCAAACTTACATCCATGTCCATGTCTTGTCTGAGAAGTTTCCAGAAAGATAAACTCAGCAGGACAAGAAAGCTGGGATGCATAATCACATCATGGATGCACCTGCGTCTGCAAGGAGGCAGGGAACCAAAGGAGGAACAAAGAGGACCCGAAGACTGACTTGACCCAGTTGGCAAGCTTCACCTGGGTGGTCCAGTAGTGATCGCTCAGATCAAATGATTTCTGAAAATGATTTTAAGGACGTTCCATAAAGTTAATAAGATGTTCCCCAATATAAAAGCTCATCATTCTGATACATATAAAAAGATAATCTTCCTTAACAAAAAAAGGAATTAGATTTTAAAGCTTCTATTGAATACTCCCAGCAACACTGTGCTATTTTTCCATCATACTTCACTTACCCTTGTTCCATACTTTCAGTTACTTTAAGTAAAGATGGAACTCAATTCTAGGTTGTTTGTAGGTGAAGACACAGTCTTCATTTTTCCATGCAGCCTAGTGGGAGGAGGCAATTTGATACTTGGACTAGTCCAAGAAATATTTGATGATAGTCTCCACTCCCTCCCCAGCCAAATCATCGCTCACTTTCTTTTGAAACCATGTCTCTCCAATGACTTTGTTGGTTCACTAAGGTAACTCATCAGTGTAGCCCTTATTACCAGGCTAGTGCAGAGTGGCTTTTCTTGAGAAAAAAAAAAAAAAAGATTTTATGAAATAATGGAAAGGGTACTGGGACATGTCATATGCCATGGGTTTAAATCCTAGCTGTGCAGTTTACCAGGTATGTGAGTACAGGGAATGTGCTTAGCCTCCTTGAATCTCAGTCTCCCATTTAAAAAACGGAGCTCAGGATACCTGTTTGACAAAACTATTAAAGGTTGAATGAATTGGTTTGAAAGTGCCTGGCTCATAGTGGATCCAAAATAAACCTTCATTAAATCCAAACTGTTAAGGTTTTCAGTAACATAAAAATAAATGTCAGGAACCCAGTAACTTCCTAGCATCCAGAGACTTAAGTAGACCACACACGAGAATAGAGATTCTTTGTGTTTATATATGCATCATCAGAAGAAAACAAATGCCACATAGCCACCTAACAGGGTGAAATGATTGACAAATAGCACTGACCTTCTCCCAGGAAATCACAGATTTTCAAAACAGGCACTTTTAAAAAATAACATAAACATGTAGCATGAATTGGAAAAGCATAAAGCTGTGTTTGTTTGATCAACATTTCATTTTCCATCGCTTCCACCTTCATTTTCTGCATGGTGTGCTGTTTCCCTCAATAGACGAGTAAGGCTACTGGGATGTTTGTTACAATCGTCTGCTTAAGGTTCTTTGGCAGATCACATGTTTTACTTAATTAAATAATGTCCCAATTAATTGATTTGTTTGTAGACATTCTTAATTTAGTAAATGTCGAGCAGAATGCTAAAAATACCATTATATTTCTGACAGAGGCACCAGTAAAGTCTGATAATTGATAGCTTTGCTGTTTTCTCTGATGGCCTGAAAAGCTTTTAAAGCTAAATTCTGTAATCATGTTCATCTTTGGAAATTAGTTTTGTGAAACCACACATTTAGTTCTTGCTGAGAAATCTCATTTTAGTCATTTTAACATAATTTATAATGCATAAACTAAATTAGCTTTTGTAGCTAAGCCAGCACATTTTTCTTTAATTTTTATCTCATCCTAATATATTTTTGACCTTGAAAACCGTAATGTCTGTTGGATATTGAAGGCTCTGAACAAAGAAAATTATTTCCATTCCATCACTATGGTTACACTTTCTTCGCTCTCCAGCACTGAAACAGTGCTGAAAGTGTTGAATCTGGATTCCTCAGGAGGGCAAGGGGAACTTCATGTAATATCATTTAGTTCTGATTAAATAAACACATATACATAATGGAACCCAGGAAAGTAACAAATTACTTCACTCTGTTTACACTGCATGTGATATGACTGATGGTAAGGGGCAATATATCACCCAATGTTACCCGTTTCAGGTTCTGTTGTGTGTGATTTTTCCCTAGGCAGTAACACATACACACTTGACTCCAAAAACATAGTCAGAATGCCAGGCAACTCCTCACACCTCCGGTACTTCTGAAGTCAAAGCAGTTTTATCCCTTTCTAACAACAGAGAACTTTTACTGTGAATCATACAGTTCCCTGCCCACCAGAGATGTGTTTCAAATGAGCCTGTAACATGCCTCTCACCACCGTGAAGTGGGATTGGGCTACCCTACGAAAGCTAGAGAAGAATCTGGTAATTCAAACACGTGCTATACCTGCTGCCTGTGATAGAAAAATACTCTTTTACAGATGCCACCATGTGGTAAAACATTGCTTGAATTTCTTTTATTACACAGCTGGACTATGATGTTAACTACAATAGGTTTGCTATTTTTTCTTAGCCTGTGTGGTTCACATATCATAATCAGTATGGTGGCATATTAAATCTATAAAAATGCAATGTCCCACTCCTATAATCCATATTCAAACAGATTTCCAACTACCTTGGTTGGGTTGTGCAGAAGTAATGCAGAACTATTAATTTGACTTTTAAAAAGTGGGGCGAGAGAGGAAACAGAGTCCAGGTAGGAAAGAAATCTGTATCTTGAATAGCTTTCAGGAGGAGGGACCACAGTAATCGCTTTGATGGCCTGGCATAGTAAACATGTAATAAATGTTTGTGACATGGGAGAATAGGTGGATGGTTGAGGATTCACTGTTTTATAAGATTTAAAGATTTTTCATTGGTGACCGACACTCAGACAAATAAAAGGTGGAACTCCAGCTCCAAACGAGAAAAGGCTGCTGGGCAGGATCACATAGGGCAGTGGTCTAGGGATAGGGGCAGCAAACCAGGGTATGGGTTGAATCAGTTAAGTGTCCTGGACCCCTGAGGATTAGCAAATTTGAATAATTCTGAGGACTCCAGTCACATGGGCAAGTTGTCCAGTACCTGACTCTTGGGTAACAGTGGTCCCGAGTGTAAGAAACTAATAAAGGAAGAGACTGGAGTGTGGACTTATTCTAGCAAGAGCCTCAAAACTGGATCAAGGCAGCATTTCCTAAAAACTCTATTACACTCCTCCACCCAGTCAAAATGCAGAAAAGCATTCATTATTTGTCATTTAAAACCAACTAAAAAGTCAATGAAGAGTGATAGGGAGTGTTTTAAAAAAAAGCTAACCTGGCTGCTAAAGTTTGGATGTGGTTTATCTCCATCAAAACTCACGATGAAATTTGATCCCTGGTGGGGCAGTGGTAGGGAGTGGAGCTTAGTGGGATCTCTTTGCGTCATGGTGGTGATCTCTTGTGAATAGATTAAGACCTTCCTGCCGGGATGAGTGAATAAAGTAGTTCCGTAAGAGCTGGCTGTAGAAGGCGGCTGGTTTCTTGCCGTGTAGTCTCTGCACATGCCTGCTCTGCCAGGTATGGAAGCAGCATGAGGCCCTCACCAGAAGCTGAGCAGATGCTGGCAACATGCTTCTTGAACTTCCCAGGCTGCTGAATCATGAGTGAAACAAACTTTTCTTCATAAATTGCCCAGGTATTCTGTTATTGTAGTAGTAAACAGGTCTTCCATTATTGCCACACTGAAAGGACTAAGCTATTGGCCCTTACTTGTACTCACTATAAATATAATTACAAAATAATATATTAGAAGTCTTTTGGGGAGATAATCAAATTTTCATAACATAGTTTGGGTGGGTTAAAAAAAAAAAAGAAAAAGAAAGGACACATGCAAACACTTTCCTTATTTTTATTAGCCTCAAATGTTTCCCCCATTTTATGCCAGGTGCAATTCTGCACACAGGCCGTAATATCTATATTTTAAAAGCAAAAGTAGCTGGTGTTGCCCAATTTTTCAGTAGGAAACACCATCATATAGTAAGCTACATCCAAAACAGAAACTAAAAGCCAACTGTGGTTGGCAGAATAATGGTCCTCCAAAGAGTCCTCACCCTGCACTCCAGACCCTGTGAATATGTTATGTTATGTGGCAAAGGAGAATTAAGGTTGTGGATGTAATTAATGTTGCTACTCAGTTGATCCTAAAATAAGGTGATTATCTGGGTGGGCCTGGTTTAATCATAAGAGTCCTTAAAAATAAAAGAGAAAAATAGAGGAGGAAGCCAGAGTGATGAGATGTAAGAGAACGTAAGTGGCATCTTCAAAGCCACTACTGCTGGCTTTGAAAATGGAGAAAGGAGGCCATGAGCCAAGGGGTGTTTCTTGCCTTTGCTAAGAAAGGCAAAAGAAGTGGATCTTTCCTAGAGCCTGCAGAAAGGAACACAGCCCTGCTGATGCCTTGATTTTAGCCTTCAGACCATGTTGGACTTCTAACCTATAAAACTATAAGATGGTAAATTTAAGGTGTTCTCCCCTACTATATTGGCAGCAGTTTATTGCAGTAGCAAATAGGAAACTAATGACCACCTAAACTCCCAAAACATAAAACAACTGCTTCCTTTTTTCCATATTTCCTTCACACAAAATTTTGTTTAATAAGGATACAAATCTTCAAAGACTCGTCCAGAGACAGATGATTTTTGCTTTTGTTGAAGCATTTGCACATTTCATATATAATACATGACAACGTCATACTGAAAGCATTTCTACCAATGTGACAATGTACTTCAATCTCAAATATTAACTCTTTTTCTCAATACTTATATTTAAAAATAGAAACTAACCTACTTTGATTCTGTAAAAAGCAATTCTAGAATGTAAGAAACTTGCCTTTCAGACTACAGTATTGACTTTGAGGACTTCAACTCTAATGCTATTTAATATTTGAGAAAGATAGCCATATTCTCTGTCTCTCACAAACGCACCTACCACTTGCCAGTTTTCCACCACTTCTGTCCTCCTTGTGGGGTCTAGAAGTCTCTCACTGGCTTCCTTTGTCACCAAAGGGAAGCCTCTGCGCAAAACCCACTGGCCAGAGATACCTGGAGTCTTCTCCCTCCACTCTCACTGCGCCCAGCCACAGGACAGAAGCTGTTACTTGGCCGCCATCTTTGCAACCTCCTAATTATATTTCTTTCCTCATATTCATTCTTATACATGTAAAAGAAAATGCTCCCAAGTAACCCCCTTAGTTACATGTAGGAGTAGAGAATATCAGAATTGATACCATATTTTGAGTAAAACACATAGAACAGTGAAGCAGAAATGATTTCAAGGTCAGGGTTAAAGAATTTGAAGGGAAATGACAGTAACTAGAAAAATGCAAGGTGGCTGAGTTGTCACAGCATGAATCTTTCATTATTCTAAGCTGCTTATCAAGCTTATGAGTAAATATTAAGAGGTGAATAATCTAGAGAGCAGATCACTGAGTGGACAGTGAGAACAAACATAACATCAGCACTAGTTTCTCTCCTGAGTAACAGTGGATACTTTCCATGTACTCTCACAATGTTTTGGGTCACCTTCCTCTGTTACAACTAAATCAAAACGTGTCTGTATCTTGCAGGGATACCCTAGGCCCTTTATTTTCCATTTCATTCTCCCTTAATGAAGTTTTGATTCTGTGACATGTCGCTTCTAATTTTTTTCCTTTTTGAGTTCAGAAAACTGGAGTATCTGATTTCCCTCCTGTCGCCTTCAGTCTGGTCTTTAAGTGTCAGTTTTAGTCTAGGGTTTTTCCATTTCTATCCTGGGCCTGTCTGTTTTCCTCTTGTCTTGAGAGGAAATGTTCTTTTACAATCCACTTTGTTACTGTTGTTGATTTTTATTAACGTTCCTTTTAATAAGAAAACTTTATATCTCTGAGGAAGTAATGATAATATCTCTTAAGAGGCAAATTTACTCCTTCCTTCAGCATCTATTCATTCAACACCAACTCCACTTCATGACAAAAGGGAGAAAAGATGAGCAAGACAGTCTTTACCCTCAAAGCATTCACCAACTAGTAAATAAGAAAAATAACTACATTATAGAAAATAAATAAATGTAATGAAAGATTCCTAGAGTTCCTCGTATATAGCACTATAGTGATTCTTTTCAACTCCTTTCTAATTTTTTTTTTTTTTTTGGTTTTTGGCCGGGGCTAGGTTTGAACCTGCCACCTCCGGCACATGGGACTGGCGCTTTACTCCTTGAGCCACAGGCGCCGCCCTCAACTCCTTTCTTATCATCATCCTTGAGTTCTCAAAATAGTGGGCTTCAGTTCAAATTCCTTTAGCTGAAATATAACCCAAGAGCAGGGTAAACAGGCAGGCACCCAACCCAGGATTGGGCCACAAATTCGTGAACTGAAAATGTTTCATGAAAAACAAGAACAAAGAGGACTAAAGCTTGATAACAAATCTTCCTTTTAAGACTATTCTCAGTACTCATTCTCACAATACCAAAGCAAAAAAATAATTACAATGTTTATTGAGTGGATTTCAGGGAATCATCATCTATACATTAGTCCCATTCCTAAGCCTTTTTCTCCTATTTTTTTTTAAATCTTTCTCATAGACAAATTGGCTAATCATCTCAAAGAACATCTTCATTTCTTCTCTTTATCTCACACTCCTCTTTACATAAGTCACTGGCTAGCCCTCATCCCACCTAGGCAAAGTTCAAGTCTACCCCTTCCTTTTAATTTCTGAGAACAGTTTTATTACATGGACATAACACAATTTATCTACTCTCTTATTGATGCACTTGTACTATTTTGTATTTGTACCAGAAATGTATAAAAATTCTAGTTGCCTCACATGCTGGCCAACATTTATTGCTGTCAGGTTTTTAAAATTTATGCCATTTTAAAAAAAAAAAATTTATGCCATTTCAGAAGTGTAATATCTTATTTTCACATTAATTTGTATTTCCCTGATGAGCAATACTGTTATGCAATATTTCAAGTGCTTATTAGCCACTTATATGCCTCCCTTTGTGAAATGTCTCGTTTGCCTATTTGTTATTGAGATGTGCTATTATTGAACTAAAGGTGTTCCTCATGTACTTTGTAAACAAGTCCTTTGTTTATATATATAAATACATACACATATATATTATTGTGAATATTTGCTCCCATGCTTGCCTATCTTTTTACGTAATCTATACTTTCAGTGAGCTGAAGTTTTTCATTTTGAATAACAAGGTGCAAACAATCCCCAGGTTACAGACTACCCAACTTATGGTGCTCTATACTTACAACGGGGTAAGTATAGAAGTGAGTATAAAAACAATTTATACTCAAAGAATTAAAGTCATAGTTTGGGAACTCATGGCATAGCTGTTCAGTGGCTCAGCATCTTTGTGTTAGTGGCTAGTCTCATTGTTTAGGTGGTCATTTGTGCACAGCATCACTTTTAGCTTACCTTTTTATTCAATTTGGTGAGTGTGTGTTTACCCATCTGACCATGCCTCCAAAGCAAAAGTCTACTGCACTGCAAGTCCGGGTGACCCTGCAGAAAAAAGAAAGGTGATTATGGTGGAAATGAAAGTAGAAATAATTAAGAGTTCAGAGGAAGGCTGTGCCATCATTCATTGAGAAAGAAAGAATTAAGCTTCAGTCACTTGACTATCAGAACAATTATAAAGAATAAGGTGAGGATGATGGAACATGTGTGAAAGGCAGCAGGCCAACGAAAGCATCAATTATTGCTAAGAAGCATAGTGGCTTAATTACTGAAATGGAAAGGCTATTATTGAATTGGTTATAAGATCAAAATAAGTGTACCATTCCTATTAGCCTAGCATTGATGCAACGTTAGGTGTTATCCCTTAATTTTTTTTTAAATTTCTTCTAACTCCTCTCTAATCTTTTTATGTGAGTTCATTTTTATGTTTTGTTTGTTTGAATAGTTCCTACAACTTGTTATTGCAATACAGGGGTATTATTATTATTACTAATACAATTACATCTTTACACTGTATTATTATTACTACATACTATTAACCATTATGGTATTGTTATTATTATTTATTGTATGTAGTATATGCACTCTTCATCGGGGATCTGAGTTATTTATAAATCTGGTCTAAAGATATTCTCAAGAATGTATCTTATCTGTAAACCAGAGACCGCCTATATTGATTTTTCTTTTAAGATCAGTGTTTCCTAAAAACCCTTTGCCTATTTCTCAAGCCTATGAAGATAGTCTCTTATGATATTACTTCAGAAACTTTATACTTTTTATTTTTACATCAGGTCCATGGCCCATGTTGAAGTAACTTTTGAATGAGGTATAAAGTAAGGGCTGAGTTATTATTTTTTTCTTTTAGTTTTTTCTCATTGTAAATACTCAGTGATCCAGCATTATTTCTTGAGAAAAATTATTTTGGTCCTTTTGTCAAAATCACATTGGTTATACAAGTATTGTATTAAGGTGTTTTACTGACCTTAATAGATACACTGTTACCCTATTATCATGCTATCTTGATAACCATAACTTCACAGTATGTTTTAAAATCAGGTAGTTTATATCTTTTGAAGTGTTTTCTCTATTCAAGATTATTTAGATTATTATAGCTCCTTTACATAAAAAAATAATTTTAGAATCACTTTGTCAGTCTTTAGAAGGAAAAAAGACCTGGGGGTATTGAGATTGCGAGGAAAATATAGATATAAACTTGGAGAACATTGACATCTTAACATAATCCAAAATATGGTATATTTTTCACTTACGAAGTCAGCAATACCTTTTAATTTTCAGTAAAGAGCTCTTATACATCTTTAAGTAATTTATTTCTAATAAGTTAATGTTTTGATGTTACTGTAAACAGTGTTGTTTTTTCATTTGACTTTCAAATTATGTGCTGCTACCACATGGAAATATAATTGATATGTGCATACGGATGTTGTAAGGCCTTGCTAAATTCATGCATTAGTTCTAGGGTTGTTTTGGATAGCTCCCATAGAATTATGTAAACATTCACTTTGCCATTTTTATGTTTGGTCTGCTTGTCTTGCACTAGCCACAACCTCAGTACAATGTTATAATTGTTACATACTTTTTCACCCTATTAAATTTCACAGCCACCCTATGAAATAAGAAATAATGCCATTATCTATATGTGGACTTCGAGACTCAGAGAAGTACTTGTCCCAGATTCTATAGTTCATAAGTGGCAGAGGACAAATTTAAATTCTGATTACTCAGATTCTGATGCCTATGCTCTTTTTTATTTCTAAAGAAACAGAAGATGAAAAATGGAAGTGCCCATTGTAGTAATTTGCCCATCCTTACACCTGAGCAAATGGAACTACAGCTAAAGCAAGCTGAAGAGCTGGCTTCATGTTATGTAAGTATAGTTAGGCAGAGAGACAAGGTAGCCAAATAGAGACATCTCTACATCTCTTGCTGGACTATCCCCGAAGGAAGATAGGAATTCTGATGAAAGAGAAGAGAGGCAGAATAGGTATAGATCATAGAGAGAGGCTGCAAGGGTCCTCAAACTACGGCCTGCGGGCCACATGCGGTGGTGTGACTGTATTTGTTCCCGTTTTGTTTTTTTACTTCAAAATAAGATATGTGCAGTGTGCATAGGAATTTGTTCATAGTTTTTTGGTTTTTGTTTGTTTTTTTTTAAACTATAAGTCCGGCCCTCCAGTGGTCTGAGGGACAGTGAACTGGCCCCTGTTTAAAAAGTTGAGCCTGCCAGGGATCTCACTGAGAAAAACTGTGAAGCAGAGAAGGCAGCAGATAAAGGAAAAATGATATCAGTGATGATAAAAACCCAGAGAGGCTTGGAGCCCAGGGAAGGAATGAGGGGGATCCCTCTCTCTCTTGCACAAGCATTCAATGGTCAGTGGGCTACCAAGTTTCTTAGAGGCTTTTCTAACCCTGTGATTCCAGACACAGTACCAAACACAGTATACTGTGGAGAATTTGTATGATCCTGGAGCTTGAACACTCTCTGTTGGGCTCCCATCCAGAGATTGTATCACTAGAGGCTGGATAGCTGGCTTTCTTCTATACAGATACTTCCTTCCCCACCCCTTCCCTTGACTTAGGCTGAGAACTTGGCAAGTGGTTGCACCCTGAAATGAGTGCCTGCTATAGGATGAAATTGCTGGAGAAAGTAGAACCCATGCCTTTCCCTTTGGGAGCCTGCAGTGGATCTGAGGTGCCTGATCCAGGGACTACCTGTCTGATGGCATTTTACAGAGTCATGTTCCAGAGGGCTAGTCAAGCAGGCCAGGTCTCATGCCTCCTGGACTAAAGTAGGTTGCTGAGGACAAAGAGAGGAGGTCTGTGAGTTGGACTTAAGTGATAAGAAAGCCCATAGTGAACATATCTGATAGTGAAATATTGAGAGGTGTTGGAATGCAGCAAGGTGGGAACACATCCATCCTCCCTGCAGGAAAACTTCCATGTTTGATTCAGGAGAGTACTGTGGCCAGTACTGTGTGCCCTAGGTGCCATGGCAACCATACATTTAGGCATTTGGCTGACCAGGAGCAGCGATTCCTCCCTCATCCATTCCAACTGAGAGAACAGTTTGAGCTGAGAAGCAGGCAGTAGCTGCATCTCCTCAGCAGGTACATGCCTCAGGCTGAGGTTTCCATGGAAATTAGGAGGGAGGTCTGTAAGTTGGACTTGGGTGGTCCACATGAACAAATATGACAGTAAATACAGTGGGATTCTGAGACATAACAAGCTGGGAGAGAGCCTAATACCCCTCCCCTCACCTATAGGAAAACCACCACATTTGCTTAGGTTGTGGTTTGGGTGTCATAGAAACCAGGGATGGTACATTCAGGTATTCAGACTAATTGGAAGCTGTAGCTAGAACCATCTCAACAAAGAGAGCAGTTTTTGCCAAGAAGTTGGGGAGTGGCCACATCTCCCCAGTGGGCTCATGCCTCTGGCTGAGGCTTCCACAGAAAGTGTGACCCATTCTTTTCCCTTCTGGGGCCAGTAGTATATCTGGGCTTCCCAATTTGGAAACTCTCTGCCTGATGAAATTTCACTGAATTGCATGCCAACAAGACAGACAAGAAGGCTTGGGGGAGGTATGAGAGCTGGATATTTAGACTTTGAATATTAAATAGCCCTGTCTCCACAGGCAGACTTTCTGGTTGGGTGAAGCCACTCAAGCCCTTCTCTGGCAACTCCCTCCAGAAGCTGGGAAGAGGTCTTTGAAACCTAGTGATACAATTGCCTTGCCAGCTTTTGTGGAGTCTGGGAGAAAACTCTACTACCAAACCCTGTCCAGCCTCACTCCCTGGAAGCTCCACCCACAACCTGGGGCATTTGAGCAATCCCCCTGAGGGAATAGCACCAGTCACAAAAACAACATTGTAGCCTATTCCTTTCAGCAAACACCATCTACTGAAAGACAAGTCAATTTGCAGACCTTTACAACATTTTCTGACTCAGTCATATAGGGTGAGGTATTTTTTCACCCACAAGTGTCACCTACTGCATCAGAGATTAAACTGGGCATGTCATTATAATTCACACTGCTAAGAAGATCATAAGGATGGAGAAAGGGAAAAGATTCCAAAGCCCTCCATCCCCTATCATCAAAAAGAGACAAGGAATCTGTCCACACACATTGCTCACTACTGCTACCACCTGCAAACAACTATCAGCTGATAAAACCATCACACTAAAGACACCCAAAACCAAGGCATCTATCTGGAGTGTAGAACGTGATCAAAGCAGTCACAAACAAAGCCAACATATGCTACAAATGCACCCATATGAGTGAGGTAGGTAGGAAAAGTCCCACCTAAACAAAAAAAATCCAAAATTAAGAAGCAATAGTTGCTCCACATGAGAAGGAATCAGTGTAAGAATTCCAGAAATATGAAAAATCAGAGCAAAATATTAGCACACAAAGGGAACACCAACTCTAGCAATGGAAACTAAACAAAATAAAAATGCTTGAATGACTAAGTTAAAGAATTCCAAATATGGATTTTAAAGAAGCTCAGTGAAATCCAAGATAAAATGAAAACTCAACTCAAAGAAATCAGAAAAAAAAATTTTTTTCAGGAAGTAAATGGAAAAAATCACCAAAGAAATCAACATATTATAGAAAAACCCAACAAATTTTCTAGAAATGAAAAATTAACTTAAGAAAATATAAAACACAGTAAAAGATTCAAAGGAAAGACTGACCCAAAAAGAAGAAAGAATCTAAGAGCTTGAAGACAACTCTTTTGAATTCAATCAGTCAGTCAAAAATCATAAACAAAGAATTAACAGGAACAAATAAAGAATATAAGAAATATGGGATTATATAAAATGCCCAAATATAAGTATCATAGGCATCCCAGAGAGAGAAGAAGAAGAAACACAAGGGCTAGCAAATCTCTTTGAGGGAATAGTTGAGGAAAACTTCCCCTGGCACAGGGATTTATACATCCAGGTACAAGAAGCTCAATGAATACCTGGGAGATTCATTACAAAGAGGCAATCACCAAGACATATATAGTCATCAGACTGGCCAAAGTCAACACAAAGTATAAACTCCTGCAAGTAGTAAGGCAATAGCGACAAGTAGCTTAGTAAGGAAAACTCATTAGGCTGAGTGCAGAGTTCTGAACTGAGACTTTACAAGCCAGAAACGATTAGGGCCCCAATCTCGGTCTTCTTAAAGAGAACAAATGCCAGCCTAGAATTTTCTATCCTACAAAACTAAGTTTCATAAGTGAAGGAAAAATAGAGACTTTTTCAGACAAGCAAAGGGAATTTGTCATGATCAACCTGGTCCTGCCAAAAATACTCAGAACTGCATTATACATGGGACAGCACAATGGTCACCCTCCAGTGTAAAAACACCCAAAAGCCAAAGCTCAGAGATCAAATAAAGCAGTACAAGAGGTCAAACAAAGCAATAAAATACTATACAACAAGATGAACAATCAACATCCCACATATCAATTCTATCAATTAATGTAACTGGTTTGAATTCTCCCTTCCCCCAAGATACAGAGGCTGGCTGAATGATTAAAGAAAATACAAGCCAAGTATTTGCTGTCTCCAGGAAACACATATAACCCATAAGGACTCTTTCAGACTCAAGGTCAAGAGATGGAAAAAAATGTTCCATGCAAATGGAAACCAAAGGAAAATTGTATTCTCATATCAGATAAATTGACTTGAAATCAATAAAAGTAAAGACAAAGATAGTTGTTATAAAGGTGGACAAAAATTTTGTGAGCATTACTATGTTAACTATTTTAAATTGCACATGAACTTTATGTCCACCCTGAATAATGGTAAAGGAACCATTTCAACAAAAAGACGTAGCACACCTAAATATTTATGCAACAAATGCAGTTACACCCAAAGTCTTAAGGAAAGCTCTAGTAGATTTAAGTAGAGAGATAAACAGCAACATTGTAATTATTAGGAACTTGAATGTCCCACTGACATAACTGGACAGATTATCCCAGCAGAAAATAAATAAAGAAACAGTGGACTTAAATAGGACCATAGAACAACTAAGTATAACAGAAATTTTGTCCAAAACAAAACATTTTGTCAAAAAATTATTGAATATACATTCTTCTCATCGGCGCATAGACTATTCTCCAAAATTCATCATATTTATGCCACAAATCATGGCTCAACAAATTTTGAAAAATCGAAATCATAGTATCATCTCAGAACACTGGTATGATACTAGAAATGAACTCTAAAAGAAATATCCAATTCTATAAAAAGTAATGTACCTTAAACAACCTGCTACTGAATGATTATTAGATCGATGATAAAATTAATAAGTAAATCAATGGGGAAATTAAAAAATTCCTCAAGCTGAATGACAAAGAGGATACAAGCTATTAAAATCTATGGAATACAGCAAAAATAATTCTAAAGAGACAGACAGACAAAAGTTTACAAATTAGCAATATAATGTCACATCTCAAGGAATTAGAAAAGGAAGAGCAAACCAAGCCCAAAGCCAGTAGAAGAAAAGAAATAACTATAGTCATAGGAGAACTAAATGAAATCAAAAACAAGAAAACCATACAAAAGAAAAATCTGGTTCTTTAGAAAGATAACCAAAATTGATAGACCTCTTGCTGGATTAACCAGGAATAGACAAGAAAAGACTCAAATAAGCTCAATTAGAAATTAAAAAGGAGATATTAGAACTTATACCACAGAAATATAAAATATCATCTCTGAATACCATGAAGATCTATGTGTTCATAACCTTAAAAACATAGAGGAAATGGACTAATTACTGGAAATGCATACTCTCCCAAAACTCAATCAGGAAGAAACAGAACTCCTGAACAGACCAATAATTAGCAATGACATTGATACAGCTGTAAAAAATTTTCCAATAAACAAAAGCTATAGACCAGATAGATTCACAGCCCAATTTTATCAGACCTACAATTAAGAGTTGGTAACCATAATACCAACTCTTGGTATTATTATTCCATAATAGCAAGAAGGAGGGAATCCTCCCCAACTCATTTTATGAAGCCAGTATCACCTTGATACCAAAGCCAGGAAAGTACACAACAAAAAAAGAAAACTGCCCATATCTTTTATTAATATAGATGCAAAATCCTCAATGAAACACTAGCAAACTAAATACAACAGCATATCACTAAAAAGAAATTCCCCATGAACAAGTGGGTTCAATGTCCATAAATCAATAAATGTGATCCACCATATAAACAGAATCAAAAACAAAAATCATATGATCATCTTAATAGATGCAGAAAAAGCATTCAACAAAATTCAGCATTCTTTCATGATAAAAACTCTCAACATAGTAGGCATAGAAGGAACATACCTCAAAATTATAAAAGCCATATGCAACAAATTCACATCATAATAAAAGGTTGAAAGCACATCATAATAAAGTTGAAAGCATTCTCCCTAATAAATGGAACAAGACAAGGATCCCACTATTACCACTCCTATTCAACATAGTGCTAGAAGTGCTAGCCAGAACAATCAGGCAAGAGAAAGAAATCTATGGAATACAGCCATAGACATACCTTCTTTTCCATTTAAAGGTATCTAAATGGAAAAGAAGAGCTCAAACAATTACTTTTTGTGGACAATATGATTTTCTATATAGAAAACCCCTAAGATTCCACCAAGAGAACCCTGCAACTGATAAATAAATTCCGCTAAATCTCAGATTATAAAATCAATGTACATAAATCAGTGTTATTCCTATACACCAATAATAGTCAAGCTGAAAGTCAATTCAAAGACCCAATACCATTCACAATAGCTACAAAGAGAATAAAATACCTAGGAATATACTTAACCAAAGAGGTGAAAGATCTCTACAAAGAGAACTACAAAGCCAAGGAAAGAAATCATAGATGATACAAACAAGTACAAAAAACATATCTGGCTTATGGAGTGGTGGACTTAACATTGTTTTTTTGTTTTATTTTTTATTTCAGATTGTAAGAGGGTACAGATGATTAGTTTACAGTGTTTACATTTGTTAGAGAAGGTCCCTATTGAAAATCAACATTATTAAAATGTCTATACCACCAAAGTGATTTATAGATTCAATGAAATCCTCATCAAAATACTACCGTCATATTTCACAGATCTAGAAAAAATAATTCTATACTTCATGTGGAACCAGAAAAGAGCCTGAATAGACAAAGCAATCTTTAGCAAAAGGAACAAATCTGGAGGCATTACATTCCCAGACTTCAAACTCTACTACAAGGCTATTGTAACTAAATCAGCATGGTATTGGTAGAAAAATATAGACCTAGACAAATGGAAAAGAACAGAACCCCCAGATATAAAACTATCTACATACAGCTATCTGATCTTTGACAAAGTACACAAAAATATACACTGAGGAAAAGATCCCTACCCAAAAATGGTGCTAGGAAAATTGGCCACATGCAGAACAATGAAGCAAGATCCATATTTCCCACCACTTACAAAAGTTAACTCAAGATGGATTAAGGCTATAAATATAAGGCATGAAACCATAAAAATTATTGAAGAAAATGTTGAAAAACTCTTTTAGGCATTGGCCTACTTGAAGAATTTATGAAGAAGACTCCAAAGCTAATCACAGCACCAACAAAAATAAATAAATAAGAATTGACTAAATTAAAAAGCTCTGCACAGCCAAGAAAATAATTGATAGAGCAAATAGACAACCTACAGAATGGGGGGAAATATTCTCAAGCTGTTCATGCAATAAAGGACTAATAACCAGAATCTACAAAGAACTACAGCAAATCAGCTAGAAAAAAATGATCAAATAACCCCATTAAAAAGTGGGCAAAAAGCATGAACAATTTTTCAAAAGAATATAGAGAAATAGCCAATAAACATATGAAAAGTGCATAGAATCATTAATCATCTGAGAAATGCTAATCAAAACCACAGTGAAATATCACCTAACCCCATTGAGAATGGCTTTAATCAAAAATTCACCAAACAAAAGATGCTGGTATGGATGAGAGAGAAAGGAAAATTTACACACTCTTGGTAAGACTGTAAAGTAGTACAACTTCTGTGGAAGACAGTATGGAGATTCCTCCAAGAACTAAAAGTAGATGTACCATTTGATTCAGCAATGGGTATTTACCAAAGGAAAAGGAGTTAATTTATCAAAAAGACAACTGCTCTCAAATATTTATTACAGCACAATGTACAAATACAAAGATGTGGAATTAATCTATATGCCCATTAATTCATGAGTGGATTAACAAAATGTGGTATGTATATACCATGGAATACTATTCAGTGATTTTGTTGGAACCATTATCCTAAGTGAAGGATACTTAGGAATGGAACTACTACTTAGTAATCTGGTAAGACACCATTATCCTAAGTGAAGTATCTAAAGAATGAAAAATCAAACAACACATGCACTCACCATTAAATTGGAACTAACTGATGAGCACACACTGACATATACAGAGGGAAGTTTAATTTTAATGGAAGTGGATGAGGAGTAAGCAGGAAGGAGGAGATGGGCAAAAACCTACCTACTAGGTACAATGAACACCATCTGGGTTATGGGCACACTTAGAACCATGACTCAAGCATTATAAAAGCTATCTATGTGACCACAAATATTTGTGGCCCACAAAACTTTGAAATACAAAACTATATACCATTTTTGGAGAATGTAAAACATAAAAAAAGAATAGTTAATACTGTCAATATTTATAATAAACTTGAAAAAGTCAACATTTGAGCTAATTAAGAATTATTTGTATGAGTTATGTGTGTTTTATATACATGGGTATATGTATACATATGTTATTTATATTTATACACACATGTATATACGTGTATACATTTATGTGTGTTAAATGTGTGTATATATGATTTTATTTTTCACAGACATTCTGTGAAGACATTGTTACCAGTAGAGAAAGAAATGCATCAAGTATTATATTTCAGGATAGTAATTGGTAACCAAGGAGTCAGCCTGGTTTTCCTAACTCACTAACTCTGACCTTACTTTCATTCTTTTCCAACTCAATGACCTAGGTTCCCAAAAACATTATTCTATGGCATGAGAAAGGACAATATTTTGGGGTCCTCCTTTAAAGTATCAAAAATATCAAAATCTCAGTTAACAGTTCTTCTGGGCCTTCTTGTTAAGCTTCCAACCATCACTCACAGCATTAATACTTTTCTCTCTGTTTTAAGTGCTTTAAGCTCTGAACCATCATCATTTAATTTTAAATTATCTTCCAATTTTCTGCACAGTCCAAGAATGAGAGTAGTCAGGGGAAAAAATGGTAGCAACAACAAATGAAAAGGGAAGCATTTGTGAAAATCTTTTCCTTCTTTTAAAGAAGAGCTATAATAATGTTTTGTATCAACATGATTCCTTCCTTCAGATGTAACAACATTAGAGAAAGTGTTGGTACTGTAAATTGAGAGTTCAGGAGGTGATTCTATTGACCCAGTCTTTTCAACAGATTGACATTATAGGTTTCCCACATAGAAACCACTGCAGAAATATTTCTAAAGCAATTTCATCTGTGCTGGTGGCCCTTTCCTCACTCCTTATGCCTATTCTCTTTCCCAGAGTGTTCCAAAGTTCTTCTATCTCCTGGTGTCTTCTGTGCATGATCCCCTTACAAACCTCAGCAACTTCCTATGGTGTTCAAGATCAAATCACTCAGGGAGCAGAGTCCAGGATTTAACTCGCCATTTGCCCACTGGGTTTTCTAATAACTATTTCAAAAGAGAGCTCTTTGATAATAAACAGACCAATAGATATCATATAAACACAAAGAATATCAAATCTATAGGACAACTAAGAAATATAAGATGTCCTATCTATAGGGGGTTTTTGAGTGATTTCTGTTCATACAGAGATAAAGAGATACAGGTCACAGTTATCCCTCAGGGATGCTCAATAAGCAGGTTGACTTATTTTTAGAAATGTTCCAAAGGTGAGAAATGGCAGTGGAGTAAGTGTGTAAAACCTAAATGCAAATGTGACATCTATAGCCAGCCAGAAACCTCCCAGTGGTAAGGAGCTGTGCAATCATTTCTCCAATAATAGACACTGCAGTAATATTTCATCCCAAAAGGAGTAGGAATGGGCCTGACAGTCTAGGGGAGACCAAGGAGTCAAAACATCACAGCAAAAGAGGAGTGAACCACTAAGTGGGACAATAAATCCCACAGGGTCTACAGAGCTAGCCACCAGTTCAACTCCAGCACCACCAAAAGTTTTTAATTGAGTCTATGGAGGATTTTCTTTTTTCCTTGTGGGGACAGATCTTTGATTTAATAAAAGCAGTTAACAAGGAAAATTGGGTTCCTTTTAGAACCAACAGCTGGAGCATATCAATTCCATAAGCAAAAGCTAACTGTGTGTTTCCGTTCCCATGGAGAAGCTCCAATCGTGCCCATTGGATTATGCCTATTGTAAACCATCTCACCCATTTCATCTTTCCAGGCACCCAGACCTTAACTTTGTCTCCCTTTTCTCTTTCATTTCCCCAAATCTAGCCCAATAATGAATGCCAGACTTACAGATAACATCAGAAGCTGATTATTGAGAGAAGTATGTGGGTCACTATGAAAGTTTTTGTTTTTGTTTTTGTTTTGAGACAGAGTCTTACTTTGTCACCCTGGGTAGGGTAGAGTGCCACAGCATCACAGCTCACAACAACCTCAAACTCTTGGGCTTAAGCAATTCTCTTGCCTCAGCCTCCCAAGTAGTTGGGAGTACAGGCTTCTGCCACAATGCCCAGCATTTTTTTTAGAGATGAAGTCTTGCTCTGTCTCAGGCTGGTCTTAAACTCCTGAGCTCAGGAAAACCACCCACTTCGGCCTCCCAGAGTGCTAGGATCACAGGCGTGTGCCACCACGCCCGGACAGTATGAAAGTTTTGAGACAGACTATACTGTGGTCCATTATTTCACTTCCAAGAAACACAGTCAACAGCCTCCTTTATTATTCGCTTGTGCAAGTTTCAACTGGAAGGGCTTCACTTGTTCCTGTCTCAGTGTATTTTACGTTTCTTGATTTTTGTGTATCTCAAAACTTTTATAATGACCCACATAGCAAAACTCAAGAGAGGGATGATAACAGCCTGTTAAAAATTACCTATGGGGTACAATGTGCACTATGTGGGTGATGCATACACCAAAAGCCCAGAGTCCATCACTACACGATATATAAATGTAACAGAATTCAACTTGTAACTCCTAAAAGTATAAAATACATAAATAAAGGCATTTATGTTAAAAAAAAAAGTTACTTTACCTTCACCATTTTTTATTTCATGCCTGAAATAGCTATGAAAAACAGACAAGTAAATGATTAAATTAGAAGTCCATGCTTTCCAATTCAGCTCACCCTGGCTATGCCTGTTGGGTCTAAACTGGAGAGAGGGAAAGAAATTAGATTGCAATACATGGGCTGGGCTTTGTTATAACTAAAAAGGTCCAACACAGCAATGGGATCTTCTTAAAATATTAATAGAAAATTTGAAAAGGGGGCTCAATGCCTGTAGCTCAGCAGCTAGGGTGCCAGCCACATACACTGGAGCTGGTGGGTGGGAATCAAGCCCAAGCTTGCCAAACAATAGCAACAACTACAACAAAACAATAGCCAGGCTATTTTTTGTGGCTATTGTGGCGGGTGCCTGAGTCCCAGCTACTTGGGAGGCTGAGGCAAGAGTTGGAGGTTGCTGTGAGCTATGATGTCACAGCTTTCTACCCAGGGAGACATAGTGAGACTCTGTCTCAAAAAAGATGCCCAAGTGCCCATCCACTCATGAATTGATAAATAAATTGTGGTATATGTATACCATGCAGCCTTAAAAATACTACGCAGCCTTAAAAAAGATGGAGACTTTACTTCTTTTATGTTTACATGGATGGTGCTAGAACATATTCTTATTAGTAAAGTATCTCAAGAATGGAAGAAAAAGTATCCTGTGTACTCAGTACTTTTATGAAACCAATTTATATTTACTCACACTTTCTTATGAAAGATAGATCACAACTATAGCCGAGGATGAAGGAGAGAAATGGAGAGGGAATGGTGGGGAGGGGGAGGTTTCATAAAGGGAGTGTAAATGGTGGGACCTCACCTATGAAGCATATTGCAAGGGTACAAGTCAAATCTATCAAGTATTGAACATTAATACCTTAATATAATAATCAAGTAAATGGGGTGAAAGCTATATTAATTAGTTTGATGTAAGCACTCCAAATTGTCTAAAAAATCAACACATTGTACCCCACAAATGCATAATTGTATTCATAATCTATGTGTATATGAGTTTAAAAAATGAAAAAAACTCATAAGAAAAGGAAAATAAAAAAGGGATAATTCAGCAAAACATGTTTTAAAGCATAACTAAAAAATAAAAAGGCCCTTTCAGGCTTATACGCTACTAAATTCAAACTGGTAAACAGATTATACTGTTTTTTAACTTCATTTATGTAACCAATGCACAAGTCTAAACCAGTGCAGAAAACATATGCTTTAAAATCATATAAGTCTAGTTTCAAATCTCTGTCAATATCTGGCTGTACTGGATTACCTCACATCTCTTGAGTTTGTTTTTACATCTATAAAATGAGAGCATCATCCACCTATTGTACAATCATCATGAGAATTACTTGAGATAATGCACAGAGTGACTAGTTCAACACTGGACATGTAATAGGCATTCAACAAATCATACTATTATTATCACTTTTGATTGCCTATCATGTCTGTCTCATTTCAACCAATCTAAATGCTATGGCTCTTCTTCAGATTCCACCTTTTTATGAATCCATCCCTAACGATCATATTTGAGAGTTTTATTCAAGTATTTGCAAGTGATTGTCATGAAAAAGAGAAGATGGACATTCTGTACAATTCCCACAGGCAATTTTATATAGAAATACAGAGCAGATTTTGGTTCAGGATCTAAAATTGCTTTCCAAGAATTTAAGCTAATCAATAATAGATTAGGAACAGTGAACTCTTCATCTCCCCAAATAGGGATGCTGCTGAATGGTGTGACATACAACAAATAGAAGTTCGGTCTCTGATAGATTGTGGTTCAAATCTCAGTGCCGCTACTTACAGCAACAAGCCCTGGGCTACACTGTATAACTCCTGAGTCTGTTTTTTTAATATGAAATACCTGCCAGATCAGGGTTTTTCTGAATATTAAATGTTATAAGAGTCCCCCTTTCCCTCGCCTCAAAAACCTGCCTCCATCTCTCTAGGACCAGGGTAACAGAGAAAAAGACAGCCAGTGGTCACCTGTTGTCTCATAAAGCCTTAGGAAAATGTAAGTATAGAATAAGACCCGCCAATATCAAAGAAGCTAGAAGGACAATAGCCAGAGCCCAGCTCAAAGCTAGGGATTTTGACACATGCTTTGTAAGACAAAAGCCTCTTCTCACTCTTGTAATACTTTCATGATGTCCACTGAAGTCTTTGCTACTACAGTATGGACTGGAGAGCTGGGGCACTTGTCAGAAGGGATGAGAAGAGAGTATGCAAATACAACTTTGTTTCCTTTCCAGAAATGTTCATATTTTGTTTTTCTGGGCTTCAGGCCTATTTTTAAATAACATAATCCTTTAGCCTTTGAAAAAATATCCAGGTAGATGCAGATGCTGTGTACTAACTATTTGGAACAATAATGTTCTCCTGCAGTATCATTTCTGATATGTCAAAGTGATGACCAATGGTATTTAAATCCTACATATTAAGCAGAGAAAGAAAATGAACCCATATGATAGACTGAGTATACGTATTTACCTCCCAATACCTCAAAGCCCTTGAGATAATTTTTAAAAAGATTTTATGAATTCTTCATGTATCTGACAAATATCTAATGTCCTCTTACTATGCTGTAGGTTCTACTGTGGTCAACAGGATAAGCAAGGTCTCTGATCCCTTGAAGCATATACTCTAGTTGGGGATCGGAGGCAAGAGACAAAATACAATAAGCAAGAAATCAAGTAAATAGACAAGCCAATTGTCTTGTGATATACATAATAAAAATAATTGAACTGGATATTGTGTCTGAGAGTGACTGGTAGGAGGGGGTTAGAAGACTGGCTCACACACAGCAGTCAGGGAAATCCTTTTAAAGGAGGTAATATGTGAGCCTTGGATAAGCTAATGAGCCAGACCTGCAGAAGGCTTTAGGGTAGAATATTCCCAATAGAGGCCATAGCAAGTACAAAGGTCTAGAGTGGATATGAGGAACAGAGACCCCATCCATAAGAGCAAGGTGGCATCCATGGACTAGAAATTTTGAACAAGGTCTAGACTAGAAAAGGCAGAAGGAGTTGGATTGCCAGACACATAGACATTTTCCTAATACAAACATGAATTCAGGTTAATTCCCAGATGAGTAAATGTGGGATGCTAGACAAAGGTCACAGGTGAAACAAAGGGCAGGTGTGGAGAAAACACCAGCCAAGGAAGCGCAGAGTTTCCTAGTACAGGTCAACCCGTTGCATTCAAGTGCTTCACCTTTCATGGCCCCTAAAGAAATGGCAAACTTTATACACCATAGCCCTTTCAACACTCCCTCTTGGAGAAAGAGAGTCCGATAATGATAGACCATTCTCAACAACCTCTAACATTACCTTGCAGATCTACAATTTTCAAGTGTTGGGTAATATTATAAAATAACAACAACTAAAATTTCTAAATTTAGGCAAGTTATTTTCTTGTCATAAATAGAGGAACAATTTCATGTGGAAATAACTGACAGACTGGCTTTATGTTAAAACATATACAAAAAAGTGCGGCACCTGTGGCTCAGTGAGTAGGGTGCCGGCCCCATAAGCTGAGGGTGGCGGGTTCAAACCCAGCCCCGGCCAAACTGCAACAAAAAAATAGCCGGGCATTGTGGCGGGCACCTGTAGTCCCAGCTGCTCGGGAGGCTGAGGCAAGAGAATCGTGTAAGCCCGAGAGTTAGAGGTTGCTGTGAGCCGTGTGACGCCACAGCACTCTACCCGAGGGCGGTACAGTGAGACTCTGTCTCTACAAAAAAAAAAAAAAATATATATACAAAAAAATGTTTTGTGGATATTTGGAGAACCACTTAATAGTCTAAGAGAGAAAATTCACGTTTGGATATTTCTATGTTAATGTTACTTTTCTTTAAACCAGGTCCATTGACTTGCAAGAGAAAGCATGATTCAGTGTTCAGATACTGTGTTGCAAAAAATAGATCCAAGCAGAAAGAGGGAGGGAGGGAGGGAGGTGGGTGGGGCCTTGGTGTGTGTCACACTTTATGGGGGCAAGACCTGATTGCAAGAGGGACTTTGCCTAACAATTGCAATCAGTGTAACCTGGCTTATTGTACCCTCAATGAATCCCCAACAATAAAAAAAAAAAAAAATAGATCCGTTTCTAGGAGTAACCATGTTGCCAAATAGCTGTGTGACTTTGTGCAAACCACAACATCTCTTTACTTCAAATTCCTCAGCAGAAAGTAGTATAAATAATATGATCTACCTACCCCAAAGGTTGACTCTTAGGGTTCTATAAAGTTAAATGTTATGACGCTTTTACAAATAATATGTTACCAAATTGATTATGTAGCTCCCTCACCCAAACATTCATTAATTTTTTTTTAATTCTTTTACTATATGCAAAATTTTGAGTTAAACACTGCAGGGCTTAAAGGAAATGACAAACATAGTCCCTTAACTACTTACAGTATAGAGAAATAAATAGTCAACTTTTCTGAGTAACAAATTGAGGATGTATGTGGATCATCAATGATTTTCTAGCTATGAATGATGGCTGTTTTTCAATGTGTTTAAGGTATTTTGATTTTGTAAAATTCTGATTTTAGAGTATCTTGCCCCCTGAAGAGAACCTTTTAAGTGAGAAGTTATAAAGAGCCATGGGACATGAACATATCTAGCAGAGCGAACCACAGGAAAACTTGCTCATTCCTGGAATTCATGTTGATCAGTTATCTTGCTTCTGAAAATAGCACAGAGCTAGAAATAGCTTTCAGAGAGACAAGATACAGGTCCATTAAGGAGGGAAAACATGGCAAGAGGAAGATGCCACATTTTTCTATGAGCTTTGTAATGGCGACAGCTAACATAAATTGTGGATTATCGTGGAAGTAAGGAAAAGAAGAAGGTATGGATACTAGAGTCTTTTCAAAGAACAATCTCTGCAAGTCATAGTGACTGACGACTGTGTGTAATGACAGATAGGGAATGTCAATGCTGATGGAGATTTCAAGCTTGCCTAATTGGGGAAATGCTGGTGTTATTAATGAAGGAAAGGAACAGCATGCTGAGTAATGAAGATGGGAGGAAAAAGATGAGCTCAGTCTGGCAAGTGATCATCTGAGGGAAGAAAATAGAACAGCCAAGCGGGATCTTTAGCAGGAATTAAACATGACACAGTTGGAACCTGGGTGAGAGAACAAGGTTGAAGGTATAGATTTGGGCATTATTTTTACAGACCTTCCCCAGGAAGCAGACAGAACATTTGTAGCAAGAGAAAGAGGCCAGGACCTAGGATGAACTTTCAGAGATGCACAGAGTTCAGAATTACAGGATGGGAAGAAGCAGCAAAGGCAGGGTCTGAGACAGCAATCAAGCAAAGAGGTAGAATGACTTGCCCTGGAAATAAGTAGAGGGTGTTTCAAATTTCAAGACAGGTAATCAATATATTCTTGAGCTTCTTATTCAAGAATTGACTCAGTATAAGGGAAAAATAAGATAGTAGCAAGAGAGGGCTTGCTCTCTTAACAAGACCAAGATTTTCTTTTAAGATGAAGGAGACGCATACAGGTAGTCTACATGGAGGGAGAGTTTGAAGATAACAGAGAATAAATACAATAGTACTCTCAAGATCTAGCCTTAGAGACAAACAAGGACGCAGATTCCTTCAACCTGGGGGGGAGGACAAAAGGGGTAAACATGAAGGTTGAAATGTGTTAGAATAAAGTTGGGAATCTCGGAAACTGCTCATTAAAAACCGAGTGGGAAATCATTTATCACTGAGTTAAGAAGGTGGAGATAAGAAGAATTAAGAGACTGGAGGCTCTGTAGAGACATACGTGCTAAGTATTTATCCCTAAATGAGGAAAGAACTAAGTAGTAAGTGCCGAATTGGGTGGAAAAATAAATAATTGCTGAGTCCCTTCTATGTGTTGGGAACATCAGCCAAATACACAGGGTTTATGGCTTTCACTAGCAACACTCTGTGACCTAGGCTCCAGGCTTCAGAGAGTCAAGGAGAGGATGATTTAGAATGGAAGTGGGTTAGCACTGGGCAGAGTCCAGACTACTGTGCCACTTGTAAAGTTTTACTTCTGATCTTAATAATTTGTCTAGTCTTATACTGAGAAAACTGACCACCCTCAACATTCCTCCATTAAATATGGATTTTAGATGTCATTCAATGCAATGTTTTTTTGTTTGTTTGTTTGTTTTGTTTGGGGGGTTCATAATGAGGCCAAGCAGCTCCCAATTTATTGATTTTTATATATTTTAGTCTTTGTAACAAGTCTATCCTAGAAAAATTCTTTTTAGTTGTAACAAAACACCAACCTGAACTGACATAAGTCAAGGAGAAAGTAAATGGATCATATACTGATAACAGAAGAGAAAGGTGTGGCACAGCCCTAGGGATGAATGAAGCCAGGGATACCCCCCACACTCCCCATCTTTCTACGCTATTTCTGGACATAAGTCAGTTTTACCTTGTCCTATTTCAAAATGATTTCTTCCTCTTGGTGGAAAACATGGCCCCAGTTAAGTGTCCAAGTGTCTTATGATCTCTCTCCCTGATTCCAAGGTCAAAAATCTTAGAGAACTGCCCCAATTGTGATTCCAATTTAGGAATTATGGACATGAGCACTAGGTCTATGACTAACTTGGACTGTTCCCATGTCCAGCCCTGGCTAAGCAAGGATGATTGTGAGAAGTCTCAGAATACGTTAGGAGTTGTCCTCTAAAGTAACGATAAAGAAATAGTTCCTAGAAAGAAGGGAGGGAATGAATATTCTTAGGATAAATAAATAACTTTTAATAAGTAGGCCTTTGATCTTTTCAGCAGTTTTAGTATGGCTTTCATTTTATTTATCCAAAATAGACAAAAAGGATGAGTTCCCAGGAATAAGAGAAGAAATTACTGTTTTTTTGCTGGATAATGTGCTCCCATGTAGAATGTGAACCCACGGTTTTGGCCCAAACTTTCAGAAAAAATTGTTATTTTAATTTTTTAATTCCATTTTTTATTTGCTTATATTCAGATATTTGTACTTTGTAAAAGAATTTTAGTATTTATTTATTTTTTATTGTTGGGGATTCATTGGGTACAATAAGCCAGGTTACACTGATTGCAAATATTAGGCAAAGTCCCTCTTGCAATCATGTCTTGTCCCCATAAAGTGTGACACACACCAAGGCCCCACCCCCCTCCCTCCATCCCTCTTTCTGCTTTTCCTCCCCCCCCATAACCTTAATTGTCATTAATTGTCCTCATATCAAAATTGAGTACATAGGATTCATGCTTCTCCATTCTTGTGATGCTTTACTAAGTATAATGTCTTCCACTTCCATCCAGGTTAATACGAAGGATGTAAAGTCTCCATTTTTTTTAATAGCTGAATAGTATTCCATGGTATACATATACCACAGCTTGTTAATCCATTCCTGGGTTGGTGGGCATTTAGGCTGTTTCCACATTTGGGCGATTGTAAATTAAGCTGCAATAAACAGTCTAGTACAAGTGTCCTTATGATAAAAGGATTTTTTTTTCATCTGGGTAGATGCCCAGTAATGGGATTGCAGGATCAAATGGAGGTCTAGCTTGAGTGCTTTGAGGTTTCTCCATACTTCCTTCCAGAAAGGTTGTACTAGCTTGCAGTCCCACCAGCAGTGAAAAAGTGTTCCCTTCTCTCCACATCCATGCCAGCATCTGCAGTTTTGAGATTTTGTGATGTGGGCCATTCTCACTGGGGTTAGATGGTATCTCAGGGTGGTTTTGATTTGCATTTCTCTAATACATAGGGAAGATGAACATTTTTTCATATGTTTGTTAGCCATTCGTCTGTCTTCTTTAGAGAAGGTTCTATTCATGTCTCTTGCTCATTGATATATGGGATTGTTGGCTTTTTTCATGTGGATTAATTTGAGTTCTCTATAGATCCTAGCTATCAAGCTTTTGTCTGATTCAAAATATGCAAATATCCTTTCCCATTGTGTAGGTTGTCTCTTTGCTTTGGTTGTTGTCTCCTTGGCTGTACAGAAGCTTTTCAGTTTAATGAAGTCCCATTTGTTTCTTTTTGTTGTTGTTGCAATTGCCATGGCAGTCTTCTTCATGAAGTCTTCCCTCAGGCCAATAACTTCCAGTGTTTTTCCTATGCTTTCTTTGAGGATTTTTATTGTTTCATGCCTTAAATTTAAGTCCTTTATCCATCTTGAATCAATTTTTGTGAGTGGGGAAAGGTGTGGGTCCAGTTTCAGTGTTTTACATGTGGACATCCAGTTCTCCCAACACCATTTTTTGAATAGGAAGTCTTTCCCCCAAGGTATGTTCTTGTTTGGTTTGTCAAAGATTAGGTGGTTGTTATTTTTAACATATTATACCACAAGAAATTTTATGTAACAAATAATTATAAAACACAGGAACAGATACAAGGTATAAGAAATGTTATGTGCTGGTAAAAAGTTTATCTTTGCACATCGTAGAAGGCCAACAGCTCTTTGTCACTGTCAATACCAGAAGTATCTTCTTCAATTTCTACATTACTGGTGTCTTCTGAAGAGTCACTTTCCTCATCCCAGTACATTTTATCATCCTCAGTTTCATCCATAGCATTGCTAATTCCATATTTTTTTGATCAATTTCACAACCACTTCCTCCTTGACACTGTTCCACAATCTTAGGATCCAATCACAAAACTGAGTGATGGGTAGTTTCTTGATTCTGCCTGTAGATGTTAAATCATTACCAGGTGGCTGCATCCATGACGTCCACTCTTTCTTCATTAGGGACTTAAAGGGCTTGTTTACTGACACATCAAGAGGTTGCAATTGGCTGGTTAGCCCACCAGGTATTATGGCAAGTTGGGTTTTTAAGTCTACTGAGGTTGCCTTTGCACTTTGCGTAATATGGGCTTTCACTGAAAGTTCATTGTAAGTTCAACAAAACCAGTTACCATATTCCAGGGTATTATTTTGCAGAAAGATACCATTATTACTTTCTAGAGTTACATTTTAATGCATAAACATAAATAAAAGAATTTCAAACATTTATATAGATACAGAATTGGTATTACCCACATACAATGTGCACCCTTCTTTTTCCTTCAAAAATTTGGGTAAAAGGTGCATATTATACAAGGGAAAACGCAGTAGTATTATTAGTATAAATAAATTTTAGTAAGTAGATCTTTGATCTTGTTGGCAGTTTTATTATAATTCACTAGGTATAGCTTTGTTTGTATTTATCCAAAATAAGGAAAAAGAAATAGTTTCCAGAAATAGGTTCCTAAGAGTATTCTTTAGAAATAGGTTCCTAAGAGTATTCTTAAGATAAATAAATAAATTTTAGTAAGTAGGTCTTTGATCTTTTTGGCAGTTTTATTATGATTCACTAGGCATGGATTTCTTTCCATTTATCCAAAATATTCATAAGTCACTGAATGAATAAATAAATTGTAGTCTATGTATGAAGTGGAATCCTATTCAGCAATGAAAATGAATGAACTACAGGTACACAACAACATGGATAAATCTCATAAACATAGTACTGAGTAACAGAAGACTTATAAAAATAATGTAAACTGAATTTTTCCATTTATAAGTTATTCTTTGACATTAGAAGTCAGAAGAACTTCATATTAGGTTTGAAGGGAGGGCACCAGAAGGCTGTTACCGCCCTATTTCTTGATCTAGGTGCTGTCACATGGATGTGGTGGTAACAGTTTATTAAACCATATTATAAATTTATAATTGGTGTGACTTTATAGTGTGTTACTTTAAAAGTTTTCTTCTACAAAAATTCTTGCTAACAATAGAAGGGGGCAGAAAATAAATCTACTGAGTTTCAGTTTGACCCTGCAAGAGTAGTAAATCTGTGGCCATAAGGCTGCATGTGGTTTTCTAGGTCCTTTCAAAAGGCCATGTTTAATTAAAGACCTTTAAGGCCACATGTGGCCTTAAGCTACAGTTTCCCCATCCATGCCTTGCCACTATTAAAAATCACTGATGCAACTGTTTCCTATCATACAGACTAGGGGGAAAAAATCTAGACATATTAAATGCCTAATTCTAGGTCTTGGAGATAATTAGCAACAGATTCAGAAATGAAGGCTATCTTTGGCTTCCAAACCCAAACCCATAATCTGCTATAATATATATGATTATTCTAGTTCTAGTACCTAAGACTGCATTCATGCATTTCACATCTATCATGAGGCAGCCAGGGAGTTATTGTACCATCTTGCAGCCTAGTGAGTGTTGGAATAGAAATACAGACAGACTGCTGTGCAATGCACATGGGAAGCCATTTTATACTGAGTAGATAACAGAGGTCTTCAGGGAGGTATATATTTATTTATATTATAAGACACTCCTCGAGGCATATGCTCAGTGGTTAGCGAACTGGTGCAATACTACCCAAACTGAAATTTAGGACACATTGCTTACCTGCTTCAGCAGTATGATCAAGCTGCATGACCTTAGCACAACCTTCCTGCACTTTAGTCCCCTTAGCTATAAATTAGGGACAAATTATGAAAGGTAATATATGTAAATGCTTAGTAAGGTGCTGAGTGCATAGGATAAGGCTGCCCCAGCAGGGAGGAGTATTTCATCACTGACATTGTCTAGCATCACCAACATATGGTGATCAGAAAAAGCAGACTCTCTTTTTGTTTTATTGTTTTTTTCTAATTCTCCATAGACAATGTGACTCCTCTTGCCTGCATGTAAAGCAGATGCCTCCACTTCCCCACCCTTAATCCCTTCACTGCCAGGTGCATGGAATGTACCAAATAAAAAGTTCTAGTGTCATTGTTATGATCTAGCTATGGAAGGCCAGGTAGGAATTCTCCAGAAGGACTGGAGGCAGAGAGGTAGAAAGAACCTTCCCGACAGTGGAACCAGCACATGCAAAGACAAGTTGCTAAAAAGATTATGTTCATTCAAACTATCAGTTAAGGACTACTACAGGAAGAAAACTAGACTTTCCTAGGGATAGTAGTGCCGTTGTTAAGAAGAAAGGTGAATCACAGTGAGTTTTCCTTTGAAAGGCATCATTGAAACCACTTGCAATTTCACATGAGATTCTTCTGCCTGCAGTTCAACATTTTCCCCAGTACTCAGCATTGAACTCGGTTGCTTTTCTGCTCTGGAGCGCTAAGGATGGCTTGAAGATATTTGCCCTTGAGAGCACAATTCTGCCAATGAGCTATTTCTGTGCAGTGCTTCTTACTGCAGCAATATGAGCACCTACTTTAACGATAAGAATAATCAACTGCTTTGTCTTTTAAAGAGTTCTTAATGCCAACACTCTAGTTCTTCTCCATAAGTGCAGTTAAATAGGGAGAGGGACAAAGCCCAGTTAAATAATTCATAAAAGCACAACTGTAGGGGGGAAGAAACCTACCTTAGTTTTTCCATTAACCAGTGACTGAGCTGCCACCAAGGCAGAGGATTCCTTTTAATCAATAAACGTAACTTACTCTAGCAAGTAAATATCACCTGTAATTATAATCTCCACCTCCTCCTAAGGAGAGGCCCCACAGTAGAAAGCAAAAGAAAATAGACCAAACACAGTAAGATTATCTAGAACCAAAATCTGGAATCATTCCCATTTGAGAATATGAACTACATAAAAGAATTTTTAAGCTATGGATTGCTTTTATTAATCTACAAAGCTTGAGCACCATGTAAAACAACTTGTACCAAATAAGACTTATTTTTTTTTTGCCATCATTGACCTTTTATTTTAAATAGAAGTAATAAGTAAGTATGTTTAGAAAATTCAAAAGACCTCAGCCAGTAAGACTCTATTTCTATTAAAAATAGAAAAATTAATGGGGTTAATGGCTCACTCCTATGGTCTCAGCTACTCAGCAGGCTGAGGCAAGAGGATCTCTTGAGCCCAAGAGTTTGAGGTGACTGTGAGTTATGATATATTCAGGGCAACAGAGTAAGACTCTGCCTCAAAAAGAAAGAAAAGGAAGGAAGGAAGGAAAAGATAAAAGAAAAATCTCCTTCCTCCCCTCTCTCCACAGCCTTTTCTGATTTCTGATGCAGATATCCACACCACACACCACTCACTGCTGGGGGAGGGTAAGACGCAATCACACGCATGAGCTCCACTCTGAAAAGCGCCTTCTGTACACCCAACACCAACATTCTTAGCACACCTACAGTCAGGGAATAGCCAGAGGGGTGTCCAGGCAGCAGAGCCAGAGGAGAAGTCCCATCAGAATTGACTTGACTGACCAGTGGGGTTAGCAGCAGGCTGGAGGTGGGAGGCAAGCTGAGTATTCCCACCACTGTGTTGTTAAAGAACTCCCCAGAAGCACCTTGAAGTCTGACAACCTGGGATCTGTAATGCCCAAGGCATTTGCAGTGATTCTCATACCAATGATAAGAACAGACCTCTCTGGGTCCCCTTCTCCTCTTCAACCAAGTCCTCCTCTGCCATCCAGAGGAGACCCACAATGTCCTCTAAGCACAGAGACCCTTAACCATCTCAGAAGCAGTTCCTCTAATCAGCCAGCTAAGAATTATTTTTAGAACGGTAAAATCCCATTATACTGAACCTCCATAGACCATGTTCTCTAGCCTAAGCCAAATTATACATCCCAACATAATGCTCAGAAGCACATTCCCTAGAGCTTCCACCTCAGTTCAAATCCAGGATCCACCAGCCTCTAGTTATATGACCTTGAACATGTTTAATTAACCTCTATGAGCTTCAATTTCCTTGTTTATAAAATGGGGTTAATAGTACTACCCACCACATAGCACTGTTGCTAAAATTAAATGAAATTTTGACAGAAAAAATTTGGAACAGTGCCTAAAACATAGTAGAAATAGAAAACTTCTATTAATATTAGCTGCTTTTTTTGTTTGTTTGTTTGTTTACTCATTAACCATTACCTCTGCACAGGCACATGACCAGTGTGCTTGGGAGGTAAAACTCTAGTGAAATTAAAACACAAAATACAATTCATGCTTTCAGAATGCTTGGGCAAGGATCTCCTGAGTCCTGTGACGTTCGTGAGAACACAACACCTTATGCTTCAGTCAGAACAGAAATATCAGGCTCTAAGAAAGTCAGAGGAAATGGAAATCTCCCACGCACCTTGAACACAACACACCCCAAACTTAACCCATTATCTTTTCCTATCTGCTTTGCCTCATTCCCCATACTTCACCTCCTCCTCCTCCTCTTATCTTCTATATCTCAGGGAATAGCAGGTATCTACAAGTCCACTGATGTTTCACCTCCTGTCTTGACCCTTTATCATTAGGACCTTTAAAACAGACCTTGGACATAGGTATTTCCATCCACTCCTCTCCAAGCACACTGCTGCTGCCCTGGACTCTGCTTACACGACTTCTCTCTGGACTGTTGCAACTGACTCCCTTATGCATCTCTCTGCTGCTACACTTACTTAGGGCTGATCATTCTCTGCAAAACCTTTAAAGGAATCATTCAAACTTGCAAAGCCAACTGGGGGACCTTCCCAATAAAAATTGACTTTTCTTTCTAGTCACCTCCCTATTCCTCTCCTCACCCTTAATTCCTTCCTCTCCCACAATCTTATTTTACTCTCTATTCAAAAAGACTCACTGCAGGTTTCTAAATCTACCACTTTCCTTCCCACCTCTGCACTCTGGGATCCTGCCCTTTCCTCTGCTTGGGATTCCCCCACTGGGTTTGTCTACCCAGAAATCTCCAACTCACCCTTCAAGGCCTAGTTCAAATGCTGCCACCTCTTAACAGCCTACTTGCCTTCTGCAAGCTGAAGACACAGATGTTCTGCCTTCCATGCACCATACACAGAGCTCTGTAAGACAATATCTTGCCATTTTATTATGGCTAGTTTGCAGGAGGATCCTCTAGCACTGCATGTGGCTATTGTAAACCATGATAATGACACTGACAACAACATCATAATAATACATGTAATAGTTGCTTCTTTTCTTGACAACAGTGGTTATTAGTGTTGAATCTTTGATGGATTCATCCACTTTGCTATGCCATTTCTTAGCTTGATTGCCATAGAACTGCTGTTTTGATTGGTAAAAATAGTCATATAGTGATGATTTCACGTAGTTGCACCTAAAACATGCATTGTTTTTATCTTCACCACTATCCTAAGGGGTAAATGGTATTATCCCCATTCTATGAGTAAGAGTGAGATTCTGAGGTTCTAGGTAACTTTGCCCAAAGTGACAAATCAAGCAAATGAAGGAAGCAAGACTCTAACCCAGGACTGCATGAATCTCCAGGCTCTTAACCAGTACTAATATCATCCAACTTTCAGAACTCTTTAATTTGTTAATCAACGAATGAGGCAATAATACAGGGTACCTGAAGAAAGAATGACGATTGCCTAATACAAAAGGGCAAGCTGATATTCAGCAAGTCTAAAGAAGGACAAATTTTGATGTTTATGTGTGAGTTAAAAGAAAGCAGGCTTCTCAGATGCAAGGAAAAACTATTAAATATTGAAATGAGTTAATAAGGAAGGTTATAGATTCTCCTTCCAGGGAAGGATTTCTTCCCCCAATGGAGAATAGATTCTCATCTGTCTGAGATGGTTTAAATATAATCCTTTGTGAAGGTCAATAAATTGGCTTGCCAAGTCCTTCCCAGGTTCCTTATGATACTCGGATACACTGGCTTAATCTAGCTCTGAGCATGGCCTAAAAATGGAGGTTGCTGATCTCCCAGACGGAAATAATCTCTCCCTCCTGTAAACTCTTTCAGCCCGCTGACTTGACCTTCTCTGTGGCATGTGAAGTGATTTTTGTGTGTTGTTCTGACTTCTGCTATAGAAAAGCCCGTCTAAAGCACAACGCAAGTATGCTTCATTTGGACCTCTCCCACAGTGCCCAACACAGCATCAAATGCTATATTTTTTAAATTTGCCCAAATGACACTCCTTTTTCTCTTCTGAAAGAATCTTGAAGTGTCAACTAGAAATAAGGCCATGATTTTTGTCTAAACTTGTTGTCAAAATTAAACACACCCTAAGCACAAAGCTTTCTTGAGTGTGCTTTTGGTACAAAGATAAACCAGCATTTGAGTTAACATGAATAAGATCTCACTAGATACTGATAGATAATAGCACTTTCAAATATCTAAGCAAGTGTGCAACAATTCCAAATTAGAAACACTACCATCCCCAAATAATTCTAATGGGAAAGTTTATTCCATAATTGTCACTCCATGGAAACATAACTTTTATGAGTAAAATAAATAAGCACAATAAAAATTGCTCTAGACTTATTCTCAATAAAAATAACAATAAATACACTTGCACAGACATTAAACTTGAAGAGAAAAATCTTCCGAATTGTTTGGCTCATTTGATCCATATAACAGTTCTTACCATTTATATCACCAGTCTAGAGGATATTTACAGGAAACTTGGATCAGAGAGATGAAGAAAATTGCTATGAGTCACAAAGCTAGCAATAGCAGGATCTAGACGAGAACTTAAGCATTTTCCTGATTCCAAATTTCATAATTTTTCCACTGTGTCTATCTGTCCACATGGCCAATCTTAAAAAGAAGAAAAAAAAGCATTTTATCTCAACAGTAAAGAAAATCAAGTTCCAGAGAAAGTGACCAGTTTGCTGGAGGAGCACACTTTCTTAATTTTGGTAATTGAGCTTAAACATTAATTCCTCATGTCATATAAAAATACCCCAAATGCCAATAGTTAACATTATGGAGCATTTACATTTGCCACTGTGCTAAGTGCCTAACATGGAGCATCTCATTTAATCCTTGTAGGTCTGGAAGGTTGATTCTCTTCTCATTTTACAAAGGTGGAAACTGCAGATGACAGAGATGAAGTTAACTTTCCCAAAGGGACATAGTTGGGAGACATAAGTGGCAAAGCTATGCTCTGAACCCAGAATCTGAATTCTTAAACACTATGCTAATGTGCTATACTCCTGGTTCTCAAATCTTGGTCCTGGCCATTCAGCATCAACACTCCTGGGAACTTGTTAGAAACATAAATTTTTCTGGACACATGCCACAAAAGGTCTGGGGCCCAGAAACCTCTGTGTTACGGCCTCCAGGTACTTCTGAGGCACACTAAAATGTGAGAAACACCACACTAGACTGAAATAAGAGTAAATGGTAGCCGTTTACAAGGATTCTGTCCATACTCTGTGTTAGTGGGGAATCAAAAAAGAAGCAAGAAAAGTTGGGGAAAACTAAGAAAGTTATTGAAAATGAAAATCTTCAGGGGATATTAAAGCCAAAAAGGGAACATTAGTGCATGCAGAAGCTGAAAACAGCAATGATGAGCAATTTATCAGGCAATATGTTACACTGTAATCAAAGTTCAGAAAATTCCAGAAGGACTAAATGACACAGTTTATTACCGCATGGTAAATGATTATTAATAAAACGTGGCTGTGAAAGGAACTAAAGAGATGAATAATTGTAGAAGGAAATTTCAGCTGTGGAAGGAACAACTTGTGGTCTTAATCACTTGGAGAAATTATAGGTATGGACACAAAATCAAAAGAAAAAGAATGTAAATTAGCTGTGCTCTAAGAACAACATGGCACGAACTCTATAGTTCCTTTCATATAAAATCAAGGTAGTTGTAGAAATACTGTATACTAGTTAATGAAAGTTTGACCTGGTTAGCATTTCAGCTGCTAAAAGTAACGAATTTACATAATTTTAATAGCACATTGTTTGGCTTTGATCCCCATCTCTGGTGTAGAAATAAGAAATTCTCTTATAGAAGTTACTAAGAGGACTAACTCTGCACACAAATGCTTCTGAAGAAAGAACCAAGGGCACATTTCAAGGGCATATCATTCCAATATCATTCATTAGATCTATTTAAAAGATTGGTTTTTGAAAGTACAGTGTGTAGGGACTGAAAAATGACATCAAGAAGAAAAAACACTTAATAATACCTGAAGAGAGTATGAAAAGAAAAAGGGTTCCAACGGAGACATGAAAAGTCATTTTACAACAAAACTGTGGGTTCTTCCTTTCCTTTAATGGCTACTGTGTTGAGGTCCTTAAAAAAACAAAACAATAACAAACACTACATCAGTTGTTTAAGATGAAGCAGATCAAAGAGAATGCATTAACTGAAGTTGTCAAAGAAAATTCCCATATAGTAAAACTGTCTAAATACACTTTGCCAGAGAAAGGTATGCTCTAACTCAGTGCTTTGCAGTAACTCTCCATTCCCACATCAATGAAAATTAACTAAAATGTATTGACTGCTCAGTATATACCAGGAATCATTCTCAACTTGTTATATGCATAATATCTTATAATTTTCATAGCAACTCTATGATGTATGACTACTGTTCTTCTTCCATTTCATATTTTATAGGTAAAGAAATTAAAGGAAGAAAGTTAAACTTATTGTGGTATCTAGTCTTGAAAAATGGCCCCAAATAATTCTATACATATAAGCTGTTCTACCCATAAAGACACAGAACTTACATTCCCTCCCCTTTGAATCTGTGCTGAGTCTGAGACTTATTTCACCAATAGAACCCTGAGAAAGAAATAACATGAGTCTTATAAGCCAGGAATTAAGAAGGCCTGGAAGCTTCTAGAAATCCAACCACCATGTTGTAAGGAAGAAGCCATGTGGAAAGGTTCATGTGAAGAATAATCAAGACCCCTCTCTGATAGTTTCAGCTGAGCTCCCAGCCAACAGCTAGTGTAACATGCCAGTTATGTGAGTGAACCATCATGGATGTATTTCCCAGCCCCAGTCAAGATACTACAGCTGGGGTGGCGCCTGTGGCTCAAAGGAATAGGGCGCTGGCCCGATATACCAGAGGTGGCAGGTTCAAAACCCAGCCCTGGCCAAAACTAAAACTACAGCTGATGGTGCATGGAACAATAATAAGCTGCTTCCACCAAGCTCTACCTAAATTAAAAAAGTCATTATTGTTTTAAGCTACCTTGTTTTGAGATAGTTTATTACATGTCAATAGATAACTAGAACTATTAACTACCCAAAGTTATACAATAAGATGATCTAACATCAGAACTCGGGTAGGCCATAGCTTTCACTCTCAAATATTAACAAACTGTAAAGGAGGATGTGCAATGAAAGGATTACAATCAAAACCAGGAGTGATTAAACATGTGCTTATGTGGAAATTTTATTCAGTGAGTATTCATTCAGAACATTTGAGGTATCAGGGACTTAGCCCAACTGCTATAGATTTAAGGGTAAATAATCAGAATCCTGAGCCCAGTGAATCCTTCATGTGACATCAGTGAGACTAAGGTAAAATCAGAGGAAATGATCCAATTGTTGCAAAATAATGCGTAGATCACTTGGAGACTTGAGTAAATGTTACGGATATTTTATATCTACCCTAAGGCAAGGAATTATAAGGAAAAACTTGGCATGAGCAGACAGTAGGGGTAGGAAGAAAAGTTGCATTTAAAAGTACAAAATTAATTTGCATGGGAGAGCAATAACCACCACAAAAACACTATAAACACACACACACACACACACACACACACACACACACACATCTATGGCAAGGTCCATGGAAACAGTCTGGCCCAATTGAATGCCAAAAAGTTCTTTAAATCTGAACTCTCTTTTAAAGAATAGGAACCTCCAATTCCTGCCAAAAGTCACCCCAATTCTCTTACAGAGGCAAAGGCTCTTCATCTTACAACTAAATAATATGGATATAGCAGCACCAACAAGCTAAGATTCTAGAAGGTGAGAAAAAGACAGACTGGCTAGAAATCTTAGGACTTGAGGGAGGATATTTCAGAGTTCCTCCCTGACCTACACACCTGCCCCTCATATATCCCAGACATAGCACTGCAGATACCATCAATGCAAGACCACCAACACACACAGACAAAAAATACTATAGGAAAGGCTTATTCCCCCTACACAAAGGACTAGGAAGAAGTGTGCCTATCAACAGAAACTCTTACTCCAGCCAAATTCCAGAGGAAAAAATACATTCCTCTCGCCCGTGATTTTAGTGGAGCTAAGTAGAAAGTAGATCTTCTATTGGACCCCGCCATTCTCTCATCCCCACAGAAGCAATCAGTAAAGCTCAGATTCCACTGACAGGTAGTGTTAATGGGGTCTGGAAGTAAGCTGAGCCTCTTATCCTATCAGGTAGCAACAAAACTAGACAAACTCTGAGTCTCATCTGGTCAGCACTTCACTCTCACCTCACCTGTGTGTCAGTGGAACCGGGCAGATGCCAAACACCCACGCACACCCAGCAGTAAGTGCTGGCATGAGGCTGGGTTAGTTGAAACTCTTCATCTCCCTATCCCCTTCTTCGGTGTCAATGATACCCAGAAGGGAGCTGGGCTTCTGCCTCCCCTGCAATAACAAAGCAGTGTGAGTCAGTCCTCCGGTGTCCCACTCCCTGGTGTCAGCAGGGTACAGTCACACTCATAAGTTGACGTTACTCCCCCACTCAGAGGCAATGAAGTAGAAGGAGCTGATGCTCCACTTTCTCCGAGCAGGCAACAAACAGCAGGGCTAACAGGGGAGCTGCAATGAGGCATTGTGAGTCAGCTCTCCACTTATGGGTTAGCGGAGCCTGTTGACAACCTGGACATACACAGCCATCTAGTCCTCAAGCTACACCTCAACAAGGGGAATACCTATGGAAAAAAAAAAGATTAATTAGAATCCAGAATCTCACCGTATGCTATCCAAAATGTCCAGGATACAACAGAAAATCACTCAGTATATCAAGAACCAGGAAAACCACAACTTACATGGGGAAAGACAATCTATAGTCACCAACACTAAGATTAATCAGATATTGGAATTAATTGACAAGGATGTTGAAGCAACCATCATAAAAATACTTCCACCAGCAATCATAAATTTTCTTGAAACAAATGAAAAAAATAAAAATAATTATCAACATTATCTCATGTTAGTAAGTTTATATAACTGGCAGCTATAGCTAGGCCATCTTTTCTTTCTCAAGATGCAGAAGTTTCTTATTCCCCAACAAAAAGACTAATTTATTCACCTGAAAATATTACAGTGCTGGCTTTTATTTTCCAAAAATCCTAAGAAATTATTATGCATTCTAATTTTCTAAATAACCCACAGCTAACACAATGAACAACATATTGACCAGAAATGAAGTTAATTACTATGTCATGTTCCATTTTTCATAATTTTTATCCCTTGTATTCATTTGCTTAACATTTATGTCAAAACTTTAAAACTTCTAATAAAACCATTCTAGAAGATGGGAAATGGAAGAAATAGTGAGTGTTTTTAGCTTGACATGGACTTTTATTTATCCTTGACACTAACAAAAATGTACTTTATTTCTGAAGAAAAAAATAGTAGAATGTTTGCTGTAGAATAAGACTTTAGAGAGAGAAATGCTTCCAATGATCTCTCTTTCTTGAGTTTGAGGTTTGTATGGTGTGACTCAAGAGGTGCCCCAAAGTGTACTTTTCTCTAATCCCTGCCATAATGCCTGATATTACATAGTCTTTGTGCTTTGAACACTTATCAATCTTTAGGCATTTTCTCTTGAAGTGAAAACACTCTTTGAGAAGGTACATCCCAGCGATGAGTGCCCTGTTAGGACTCAGGACACCTGAGCTGTCTTTCTCAATTGCTCATTGCCCAGGTGACTTGGGGCAAGTCTTTCACCCTCTCTAACTCTGTTTTATCATTTGTAAAATGTAGGTAATCCACCCACCTGGTCCAATTGGCAGAAATAACAAGAAACATAAAAACAGTGCCTATGTGGATGTTGTATGCAGTGTAATGAGCTATAGAAATACAAGATAATTTTTTTGTAGAAATTAGAAGAATTTTGTGAAGGTTACTTCTTATGTCAAAAGAAACTAATCAATAATCAAGACAGGCAAGTGGGATTTTAAGAGCTCCCGGGAGTAGGCATATCAAAAACTGTGAGAGGGAAGGAGGAAGGTTGACATAGACAAATTCTGCTTGCACCTCATTTGTCCTGGAGAGATATTTAGTGGTCCCTGCAACAGGTCCAGTGGAGTGCATGCTCAGGACCAAGGTGAATCGAGAAGCTAAACGCACTGCTTCTGCACATCACACCTGGATCCAAGCATGTGGAAAGCCTCTAAATTTGCCATCAAGTATGTACACAGTATCTCCTTGCAAGGGAACACTAGAAATAATCTGGAGTTAGTATTCCTCTCTAAGATTAGGAGGCATTAGATAGCGAAGAAGGCAAAGCTAATAGATTAAAAAACACAGCCTTCAAATGTCTTCCATCATCAGTCCTGTTCCTTAAACAAAAGTTGTAAATGTTTTCCTGAAAAGGGTCTGAAAATAATGTATGATATTGAAGAGGAGTTCAAGGCAGACAAAGTCTTAACTCTTTATGTTCATTGTTGTTTCAACTCCAAGGAAGTGCCTATGTTAATATTGAACCTCAGTTAGGAAAGCCACGTGTCCAGCACTGTTTCTATCCAGTTGTCATCTTTCCAGTCAACTTCAAGTCTTTTATAGAGAATCATATTTTCTTTTGGAAGCTACTGCGGCTATAGCTACTCAACAACAACACATTTGTGTTGTTAGTCCTCCCAAAGATGCAAATTCAAAAATAGCATCCATCTCCTGATATCTGTATTGCTTTAAAGTTGCAAATTAAAGAATTTGTTGTCTCACTTTAAAAAATGGTGGGGAGGGAGATTTCAATTAGATACTCCTCCATTAACACCCATCCCCAGAATGTGTTAAATGCTTTCCCCCTCCACAATTCATTTGTATTAAAAAGTCCTTCTCTGGTCTACCACTGCAACTCCTAGAAGATGACAGAGATTATGGGGCAAAGTACCAAACAGGAAATCCAAAGGCTAGAGTCTATTTTGATTCCATTACTAACTTACTATGTGATGGACCTTGAGTATACCTCAATCTCTTTAGAATATTGAACTAAATATTATACATATTTACTATCTGTGGTTGGTAGACGTTTTTCTAATTTGCTTTACTCTTTTTTTGGCATCTACTTTTATACCAAAAAAAAAAAAAATTACTGGTCTTGGAAACCATTTCCTGAAATAGTTTAATTTTCTTACAGCCAAAGTATATGTAACATCAGAGTAGTGACTCGCACTACAGTTTCACAAGTGTATATATGTGTGGATTCTGATAATTTTGTACTCTGTAGGAGAGGAAAAGAAATACAAGTCAAGTCGAGAAGAAAAATTATCCTCAAAAATGTTTCTTTATAACTGTTTTTAGAGACTTTTGTTAAGGGCAGCGTTTGAGATAGCACTCAGGTGGTAAAATGTGCCAGTGTACAATGGTAAAAAACTCCCAGGCTTAGCAGTTGAAAAGACCTGGATTGAATCTTTGGCTCTGCTACTCATTAGCTATGTGACTTTCACACAATTGGTAAACTGGAATAATATCTAGCTTGCAGATCAGATTTTCTATGGCAATTAAATATAATGCCAACAAAATCTTTATACATATAAGGAAGTCAAAAAAATGGTGCTTTTATAATGATGATGGTCATGATTACTGGGGCAGAGAGAGAACACAGGAGGAGGAGAACAACCCTTTGCTCCTATAGCAAAACCATCCTTCATCAGAAAAGGGCTTTCATTCTGCTGTACAGAGGCTTCCAAGAGGATTGGGAGCTGCAATTCACTGCAAGAATTTCAATCCCTGTTTCCTGTCTTCTTTGCTAGAGACCACGCCCTCTAAGATGCCAAAATGTTCCCCATCAGCTTCTCCTGAGGATGCCATTTCCTCATGAGGAATAAGAAAAGGCCCATCTCCCAATTTCTGGGACCTAAAATGATGATCATCACAATAATAATATAATAATGCTTACCTCTCGCTGAGTCCTTTCTATATAGGCCAAGCACTATACTAAATCCTTTACATATATTATCTTATTTAATCTTCTCATCAATTTTGTGTGGTAAGTATTATTACCCCATTAAAAGATGAATAAGAATCTCAAGGCTCAAAGAGGTTAATAACTGAAAGTGCCAAGATTCAAACACCGTGTGCTTATTCACTACTTTATTCTGCTTTAAGTGCTGCACGAAAATACTTAGCCTTGTTAATACTTAACCCAGGCTCCCTGGCTGCTAGGAATTTATGCTAAATTGTGTAATTAGCATTTCAAATTTAGGGCAGTGACTGAGAATTATTATACTTCAATATGTGACCTTACAAAAGTATTTACTATAATAAATTTGTCTGTACTATCTTTTGGAGAAGTCTACAGAATTCTGAAGCAGAGTCACATATACAAAAAAGAAATAGAAATGAAACTGTATCCTCAAGACACAAGGTGTGCTCGAATTAAATAATAATTTCTTGTTCAAAATTTTAATTGATACATAATAATTGTACGTATTTATGGGGTACAGAGTGATCTTTGATGTATGTATGCTATGTATAATGATCAAATCAAGATAATTAGCATATCTTCCACCTCAAACATTTATCATTCCTTTATGTTGGGAACACTCAAAATCCTTTCTTCTAGCTATTTGGAAATATTTAATAAATTATTAACTACAGTCACCAGAACTTATTTCTATTCCAATCTAGCTGCAATATGAATAACAAATAGTTTAATTGCAAATATGCATGAAAATACTATGTGCCAGTCACAATTACAAGCATTTACATGTATGATCTAATTTAATCCTTACAACAATTCTGTGATGTGGATACTATTAGAATTCTCACCTCCAGATGAGGGAACAAAGGTTACAAAAAGGACAAACAAATATTTTTGAAAGAGTTGATTAAATTTCCAGGACAGGAAAACTTCTCTAACAAGAAAAGAACACAAAACAAATACAAACTCAAGAATCACTCTTCATTTATGAATCAAAACAACACGTAGGAGTTGTGCCTTGATTGAGGGACCTGATGATAGACTTTGTATCCCAGATATGTTGAATTTCACACTACTAAGCTAAAGTCAGAGAATACTTTTACTTTACTAAGACTTGGTCCTCAAAGATCTAAGACAATATACAAATGGCTACTGCATGCATATTATCAACATTTGGTCTTATATCTCTACTATATTTTTCTGAAATTGTTTTAGGGGACCCATCACCTAGGTTTCAACATATATTTAATTAGTTCTTGGTTTTTATTTTCCTACAAAACAAATGTGACAACTTCATTGATAAAATGGACATTTCCATTTATGAAATTAGTGCTACACATTGAGTTATCTGATTATTCCATGGTCAATCTTCCTCTTCTCTTTAAGTAAATCAGTACCAGGTTGTGTTGCTTTGAATGAGATTAAATGAGGAGAAACCTGGACTTCCTTTACTAGAAAGAGGGTATTTTCAAATATCTCCCAAATGATCTTGAATCTGTAAGATCCCCTGCCTGCCTTATGTAATGCTTAAGTGGAATGATTTATTCCAAGAATAAAGTGGTGTTCAAGGTCAGCCTATAAGAATGAAAATTAAACAGATTTTTTTTTAATTTTCTAATAGCCCTTTTTTTCCCTAGAAATTGAGCTAGCCTTAATATACACATGCCACACATACAAATACCAGGTGCTTACTAAAAGCCAGGCATTGTGCTAGGCACTGAGGGTACAAAGATGATTAAGATATACCCGTGAAGAGCTGAACAAGACAGGGCACCCAAGCCACTCAGCTGACTGTCACCTTGAAATTATAGCTTCTGTGTCATAATTTATCACCCACATTCTGCTCTAGCTCTTCTGATGCTCAGCATTAATTTTCCTCTTCTGAGAGCTGAACCCTCCTCTCCTATTCTATTCTTCCACTGGTGAACCAGAACAAAGGTCACTTGAAATGGAAGCAAAATTCAGCTGTTCCTAAAGGCGCAAAGACCAAAGCTGGCAGCCACGCTGAAGTTCAGGATTAAGACACTTCCTCTTTAAGATCAAAATTCCAGATGATCCAAATATAGGCAAATGAGCCCCAGTAGAACACTCAGCTTTCTGTGCTGAATCCAGGAAAGAAGCAGAAATCACCATAGAAGCAACTCAGTTTCACTCTTTCCAACCCCGTGGGCTCTATGCTAATTGCCTACCCCAACAGTGAGATCGCATTTCAAAATATGGTCAAACACAAAACAGCCAAGTCAATCAAGCATTAAGTATTCAAGCACAATTATCCCAACACATGCCCAAGGACCAGCAGTGAAGCAGCTTAATTTGGGAGCCGTGCAGTAATAATCTCTCCGGGCAGCTGAGATTTTAACCTCTCCCCTCAGGCCTCCTGTTCGGGGCACTAGGCTGGCTCTCTCCCTGTGAGAGATCACAACGGAGGCCACTGTCCCCCAGTTATGGGCCTCATTTAAATTCATGCTTAGGGTGGGGGAGGGGGGAGGGGGCAGAAGGTCTACAGAAGCCCCCATTGTTGGGGAGAGACGTGTGGGAGCAGATGGTCTGGCTGGTCACTCAGTCTGGCTGTCAGATGCTTTCTGTCAAGTTCCCCGGGGACGCAGGGGCTTTCTTTCCACTCTCCGCTCTGGTCATGTGTGTTTGCTCAGTGCTAGTAAGGGGTCTTTTTCTTTATCACCCCTCAGACTTACAGGGGGTTGAGTTGCCACCTCCTTCCCCCACAGCTTCCTTCTGCTTTCTCTGCTTTTTCTGGATCAGTTAGTGCTGAGCCTCCAAGGGCCCACTCGCTGCAGAGAAAAGCAAGCGATTTCCTTTGTCTCTAATTGATGCTGTGCTCTCATCCAGCAGCTTCGGACTGGCATGCTCACTCAGTTATTTAACAAATTACTGCACAGCCTCATTAGGACTATTGACATGTACAGCTAACCAGCCCCTACAGTTAGGGCTAATGTGTAACTGACTTCCATGGTCTCCCTTCCTCCTTTCAGCTCAGTCCTGCGTTAGGATGAGCAGATAGACAGACCTTTGGAGCTTGGGGGTGGCTTTGTATTCACCTTTCATATTATGGCAGGGTCTAAAATGATAAAGCATGGGTTATAGATGCCCCTCTTAATTTGCATCAGTAAAGGACAAACAGAGTCAGCTTTTCTACATGTAACTCTGTCTCTAAAGCATTAGCTATTGAACATAAATCTTGGCCTCAAAACTTGCTCCCTTTTAAGATTCCACACAGCTTGTGCCAAGGCAGCTATTCCTTGCAGTTCTCAGTTAAGATTTCCTCCAGCTCAGGATGCTGTTAAATGTGTTTTAGTTTTTAAACCATACTGGCAGCCCAGTGTTCTATAATGACGCCTCAGTCAGCTGGATAAAGTCAACATCAGCCCACAGAGACTGGGATCCCAGATTGGGGGGCAAAGATAAAATGAGAAATATCATTTGATCTTCCTCATCTGGCTGAGATTAATCTTTTCCTCTCATGGGCTATTTTCTGGACATAAGTGCTTGAATGTTTCATTTTTCACTCATCAATAGAATGTTGGCTTCATGTTTCTCTCCCTTTATCCCCCAAATTGTGGAAATATTAAAGACAGAGATTATAGTTGCCATATGTATTGATTCAGCATCTAACTGCATTTCCTAGTACATCAGAGCAGTTCAATTAATGTTGAATAAATGAATGAATAAAAGAAATCAGCAAATATCAGAAATTAACAGGAGAGAAAATAATAAAATTAGAAAGAAGAAAGACCATCTAAACTTACTGTCAAACATTTCCTCCATACCCCCACTATTCCAGATACTCCTGTGCGCCACAGTAACAAGGAATTATGAAGACAGCCTAAGTCACTAAATATTCAGGGCCTAAAAGAAGAAAAACTCTAACTGTTCAAGGGCTAACGTCCAGTGAAGATCAGCCTGCACGCCAGCAATCTGCACAAGCAGTTATGTCAGACATGCAGTTGGCATGCCTGCGGGGAATGGGACAGGAGCTTAGCATGCCCTCTGTACCCCACTCAGTCATCTGTATTAGTGCATGGCAGCCAAGGACTCCATGCAGAAGCAGACGGCATGGATTTATTAAATGTATTGCTGCTTGAGTGCCCAAGATACAAAGGATGACCAAACAGGGCTTGAAGGCCATCTTCTCCCTGAGTGACATGGCTGCAGGTGCTTAAGGATCTACAACTTCTGGAACATCAGGGGATGGCATCCTTGGCACAGACATCAAGATTCTTCCATGGGTACCTGTAGCAGCAAGATGCCATCAAATAGTTTCCCAGGATATCACGATAGGTAGTAGGATGGAGAAAATGGAAAAGTAAGAAATGGCACATCTCACTGTAGGAAAGAACACTGTGCAAATACCCCTATGGAAAGCCAAAAGTTGCATATCTGAAGAAACCTTCCAACAAATCCTACTTTAGAAGATGTAAAAGCCTAGACGTGTCAAGTACGTACACTGACACACGTATTTTTCTTTTCATTGCATGTAGACGTAAGTATTAGAAAACACATCTTGCACATACTTTATAACAACGCACCCTCCTACCTGAAACTATCCAACACTCTCTTCAGGAGTGGGTATCTCTATCTCTACTGTTTATGCTGTATCATTTTTCTAGTAAAGGTCCTTTAATCCATTCAATCTGCTGTTTCGTTCTTTAAAAAAAGTTATCATTAGGTCATGAATCAAAGAGACCACTTGAGAATAGGATGAGCAAATGCCATACAGGCACACGCCAGCATCCCTTCCTGTGCCCATTTTAGACATAGCTAATCACACAAGGCCTCAACTCAGCCTTCCAATCCTACTCAAGCACAGTACACCAGCAGCCTCTACCAATCTCTCTGTGCTGGTATTTGAGGTTTCTCCTATTTGTCACTTTGCCTTAAAAGATAATAATCATATATTATAAACATTAAAATGTAAGAAATGAGTTTCATTGCTCAAGAGGTGATGAGAAGACCCAGGGAGGCAACCTTTCTGCCCTTGTCAGGAAGTGTTCCTGGTTTCCACAAGAAGCCATCGAATACATCCGTGAAATGGGGGTAGGTGATCATGATCATGGAAGGGTAAGCAAAGGTGGAAGCTTTATAAACTTGCACTTGTTTTTGTGTGTGTTTCTGTGGAGATGGAGAGTATGCAGTTGCCTTGGGGAAACTGAGGAGGCTGCAGAAGATTTCCAGGGAGGTGGCTTCTCAGGATTGGGAAGACATGGCATAGGAATAGGAAGTCCTTTCTCATTAGCCACCTCTTCCTAGAAGTGGTAAGGAAAAGCACTGGGCCTCATTCCCTTTTCCTGGGACATGACCGTCATAACAGGTGAAGGCCCATCAGTCAGTAAGCTACTACATACAGAAGTCCATCACCAAACAACAGAAAAGTACAATACAGAGTGCCCCTGGCCAGGAGCATCTTCTCAGCCTTTTCTTCACATCACCAGAAATAAGACATTTGAAGAGCAAGGTGCCTGTTTTGTAGTTTGGGGTTTAGCTATCATTTCAGTACTAGGTGATTTGCATACATGGACTACTTCATTTGATCCCCCACAAACACCCTATGAATTACCCTTATTTTTAAGTAACTAAACTGAGACCCAGTTAGGTTAAGGTGCCCAGTTATAGAGCCCGATGTGGCCAAACCTGGATTCAGGCCCAATGAGGCCCAATAACACAATTAAATGTTTTAACTTGTCAAGAAGAACATGCCAGTCAGAAGCATGTTCTGCCCTTGGGGTTTGTTAGCCATGGAGCATAGAACATGGAAGCAAATGCTATCAGGACCACCCATCCTGATGCTAACCCAGGAGAGACTTCAGCCCACCCAGCAAGATGGATCGATAGAGGAGATGGGCCCAGCTGGCTTTCTGAGCCTACATCCATTAAACATTCAGGCTACCTAAATAAACCCCCTCACTCTGCTTCCATATCTATTTTAAAATTTATTTTGTTTGAACTTCTGTGCTGCTTTTTCTCTGTGAAACAGCTAAGATGAAAATATTTTTACACAATCATGTTGAGCATGTTGAGCAAACTTGGAGGAAGTAGTAGATGTCTATTACATCGCGGCTTTCAGCACCCTTCCCTGATCAGATTTAAGTATGATAATTAACACAGATATTGGGCAAGAGTCTATTCCTAAGAAAAAGTTTGATTTCACCATGCCTAGTATGTTTAACTTGGAGAGTCTTAAAAGAACTGTTTCAGTGATACCAGCCAGGTTTCACATTAAATATGATAGTTATAGTGAAAAATAAAAGAGGGAAAATGGAATGATTTCCCAAGTGCTGGTAACACTGAAAATGTAAACAGATGCAAGGAGGGTTTGGTAAGTCTAAGGATGTAAAATCTGAACAGATTAGTGTCCTCTCAAGTCCGTTGAGATTCATGTGATAGGGACTGTCTTCCCACAAAGATGGTGCTGTCAACAGAGATTATTAGGCAGTTGAAGGATGACTATGACCAATCTAGTAATATTCTAGCAGGTGTCCTCAAACTTTTAAAACAGGGGGCCAGTTCACTGTCTCTCAGACCGTTGGAGGGACGGACTATAGTTTAAAAAAAAAAAGAACTATAAAGAAAGTCCTATGCAGGCGGCACCTGTGGCTCAAGGAGTAGGGTGCCGGTCCCATATGCTGGAGGTGGCGGGTTCAAACCCAGCCCCGGCCAAAAAAAAAAAAAAAAAGAAAAGAAATTCCTATGCACACTGCACATATCTTATTTTGAAGTAAAAAAACAAAATGGGAACAAATATAATCACACCACCTCATGTGGCCTGTGGGCTGCAGTTTGAGGACCCCTGTATGGGATTATGAAGGTTGGTGACAGTCAAAATGGTTGATAGGACTAACCACACGCCTCAGTTCCTAAAACCTCCAACCTTTACATGTTCTAGCTTGAAGGGTTTGAACAAAGAGAACTGGAGGTTTGCAGAGTCATTGGAAGAACTATGGCAGCAAGGAATAGGCAAGCCATTGCTAAAGCCCTCTGCCTGCAGCAATGAAACACAGGGTTCCTGTGAAGCTGTTACCAATGTCAAGAACCTCCAGGAAGCTCCTCCACCTATCTTAGCCAGAGTATCCAGCCACAGGTTCAACAAAAAACCACCCTACTGTCTGTCTCCATTGCCTGGAGCACAAAGCAGGTAGTCAGCCCACAGGAGCTCCCTACAAGCTTCTGCAAGCCTCTCTGCCATCTGTCCACACATCTGCCTACACTGTTTCTGGAGTATGAAGACCCCTTTTTATCCACCTTCTAAATCTCATACGAGTAGCTCTTATTGGCAGACTCTACCTTGGAGCCACATGCGAAAGGGGATCCTGAGAAATATGCTCTCTTTTCCCTTCTCTGTGTCCGTAAATAAGGATGGAGGTGATTCAAGCTGACAACAGACAACCCAAACCAACATGGAGAAGCCATGCTAGCTGGAAGAATGAGTGAACATGAAGCCCTGAATACCTTAAAGTAGCTGCATCTTCACACTGCCCATTAGCAACTAGTCAGGAGCATTCTAAGGTTCTGGTGGGGAAGAGACAGAATCTTATTTGGCCACTTTCTAAGGGATGGACCTCAGCTGATCCCTAAAACTCAATGGTTCTCAAAATTATGAAAAACGAGAACATGGAAGTCATAATGCTCTTTGCAAACTGCTATGTTCTGTCAAACACCTCAAAACATTAATCTAGTGAGCTCCATCACATGGAACATGAGCAATTTTATAAGGAGAAAACTACTATATGTAGAATTGGAGCCCACATGTCCACAAAGAAACAAGCTGTCAAACCAAGCATGATCAACTGTTTCAGAATTTCCCCATTAATATTCATTTGCTGCTTGTTCATGTCTTTGGTTGTCTGTTAGTCCCTGCTACCAGACAAGTGGTAGCAGGCATCACAATTAAAGAATGAACTTTAGGAGAAAATATTGAGAAAATTATCTCCTAAAAATGACAAGTTTCTCCCATGCAAATTTTGAAAGAATTGCCACTACTCTGGACTAACACCAGGCTGCCTCAGCCCAGTATTCCACTGCACAGTTTGTTTTAATGCTGTGGGTTTGAAAGAGTATTTAAAGATACTCTTTCAAAATACTTGAAAGAGTATTTCAGTGTTGGCCTAGTGAAATTTTAAAAGGTAAAGAAAGAGGTTATAACTTCACAACCAATAACCTGCTCCTACTAGAAATAAGATTTAAAAATAGGAATCAAAATCATGCACAGTTTGCAGAACTTGTAGAAAAATGTAATCAACCCTATCCTGGAAATCTAATGCAAGAAGTAAAAAGGGTCTTCTATTAGAAAAATAAACAAAAAAAAAATTATTCACCTTTAGAGTTGAAAAAGAGTGTGTATATTTGTGTGTGTGAATGCACAGATGCATATACACATATATACAACATAAACATTTCCAGCAGTTCAAGAGCATGGCCTGGAGTTTTGACACTGAAGTATCATTTATTGGCATTAAGGGAGAAATGAAGTGACTCCTTCTCCTAAGCACCTGAGAACTTACCCAGTGGTAGAAATAAACCTTAGAAACATAGGACCTCGACTCTCCCCAGACAAAGGTCAAATGTATTTATTTGAACACTTGTGTGATGGACCATCCTGCTGTTACTAAAACTGGATAATGGAAAAGGACATCCTGCAGCCTCAGAAAAGAAACTCTCCAGAGGGCAGGAGTCTGGACTGTGTGATCCAGACCCAACAGCAGGGTCAACTTTAGTGGAACTGCAGGCACAGTGTCTACTGAAATTTGAATCCCCCTGACCCTACCAGCCTTGCCAGTCAGTGGATGACTTCCCATTAACCTTAGAATAAAATCTAAGGCCCTCACCATAGTTTGTACATCCCGAGTGACATGGCCTGTGCCCACCAGCCCAGGCTCCAGCCTTCTCCTTCCTGTTCACTATGCTCCAGCCACACTACTTTATTACAGTTGCTCGAATATTCTGAATTGATTCCAATTCCAGGGCCTCTCTCCCTGCTGTTTCCTCAATCCTTCACTTGCACAGCTGTTTTGAAACAGAAACCTTTCCTACCTTCTATCATCCCAACACAGCCACTGTCCTTCCCATCTCCCTCTGTGATGCCCTTTGTGGGACTTACCACCATCTAAAATTAAAGTATAGACGTATGTTTTTCCTCTGTCTCACCAACTAGAACATAAATTCCACGAAAATGAGAATCTTATCTTCCTCAGAAAGGACATTAGTGAGATGAAAGGGTTATACTACCCTGAGAGAGAACTCTTGAAGCACACCCTCTACTGTTTGTTCATTTATTCTTTCAGCCATTCAAAAAGCATTCATTAAGCATCTGCCCTTTGCCTGGCACCATTCTAGGTGCTGAGGATTGAACAATGGACAAAATCTTTATCTTCCTGGAGGTTACATTTTAGCATGCAGAGATAGCCAATAACAAATATAACATTGTCAAGCAAGCTATAAGAAAAATACACCATGTGTATTACAGGCAGTGTAATACAGTGGCTCCTGCCTGTAATCCTAGCAGTTTGGAAGGCAAAGCAGCAGGATTCCTTGAGGATGGTCAGGAGTCCCAGACTGCCTGAGCAAAATCAAGACCCCATCTCTACAAAAAAATAGAAAATTAGCCAGGCATGTTGGCACATACCTATAGTCACAGCTACTCAGGAATCTGAGGCAGGAGGATCACTTGAGCCCATGAGTTTGAGGTTATATTGAGCTAGGATGAGCCCACTGCACTCCAGCCTGGGTGACAAAGGGAGACTCTGTCTCAATAATTAATTAAGGAATTATGCTGGATACTAACCATAGATGCATAGGTTGATTTTTATATGGGGTGTTCTGCAAATTATTCACAGAGGAAGTGATATTTAGGCAAAGACCTAAAAGAAGTGATGAAGCTACCATGTGGTATCAGACAAGAGTACAGATTTCTCTGCGTAGAGTAAATAGGAAGTGCAATGGCCCGGGGGGCGGGATGTGTGTGTGTATGCTACATGGTCCAGGAACAGCAAGGAGGCCAAAGCAGAGAGCATGGAGGGACAGAGAGAAAAGGTGATGCTGGAGGGTCAGTGGAGCCAGATGCAGAAGGGAGCTACCAAGGCTTACAACGCGGTCTTAGAGGATCAAGCAAGGCACTGGGCAAGCAAGAGCCTAGCAGATGCCAGTGTCCTTCAGACTTCCAATGGTCTAGTGTGAATCTTACTGACAATCTTTTTTGACCAAATGCCCCTTTGTGGGTGACATTAGACTTTTAATTTTCCCGAGAAGAGATAATAAATAAAAAAGAAAGAGAACTTCTCTGTACAAGCATTGCAATTCTGGGGGACCACAGTGAAATTTGGAGAGGAAAACAGATGGAGGTAAGAACCCTTGTGATTCATCTATCACAGAAACCACAGGCTTATTTTGATTTTAAGTACTCTTGGATTGATGAGAACTGGTTATTTCTGAAATATATGTATGAAAGGGTTTGTATGTCATAGATATGTGCCTCATAGATATGTCTCAGTGGGAGTCCATACCAAGTCCTGCATTTGACAGTGAGGAAACTAAGGCCCAAAGAACTGAAGTGACTTCCTCAAGTGTGCACAGCTCCTTGGAAATTGTGGTTATACTCTGCCTTTCTCTTCCCATATCTAGTATCATCAGAGTTCAGAAAGATGCACTGAGAAAGATGTGCTACTCAAAGGTTTCTAACATCCCTCCCCTTCCTCACATACCCTTTATTAAGCTTCAGGGTTCTTTCCTCTTCATTTGTTCATTCTCCCATTAGATCTCCTCTGGGAGTTTCCCAGATTATTCATTCACTAACAGCTCCCAACTTTCTTTATTTCAAAATATTATGGGAGCACAAATTTTTTGGTTCAATGGATCACTTTTGTAAAGCCTGAGTCACAACTATAAGTGTGCCCATCACCTAAATAGTGTGCATTGTACCTGTACGTAGGTGTTCACCCATCCCCTGCTCCTCCCTCCTCTCTGCTTGATTTATACTTAATTTCACTTCCCTTGGTGCACATGTGTGCTCATCAATTAGTTTCAACTTAATAGCGGGTAATGTGGTGTTTGTTTTTCCATTCTTCAAGTACTTCACTTAGGATAATGGTCTCCAGCCCCACCTAAAGTTTTGTAAAAGGCATTGATTCATCCTTTTTATGCCTGAATCATACTCCATGATCTATATAACATATTTTTTAGTCCATTCATAAATTTATGGGCAAATGGATTACTCCAATTTGCAATTGTGAATTGTGCACAATTAAATATTTGTGTCTATTGAATAAAACAACTTCTTTTCCTTTGGTGATATACCCAATAGTGGGATTGCTGGATTGAATGGTAAGTTTACTCTCAGCTCTTGTGGAATCTCCATACTGTTTTCCGTAGAGGTTGTACTAATTTGCAGTATCAACAGTGTATAAGCACTTCCTTCCTCTCTGCATCCACATCAGCATCTACTGTTTTGTACTTTTTAATAAAAAAGATTCTTACAAGGTTAAGGTGATACCTCTTTGTGGTTTAAATTTGCATTTCTCTGATTAGTGATGTTAGACATTTTTTTGTACATTTGCTGATCCTTTATCTTCTCTTGAAAAGCTACTCTTCATGTCTTTTGCCCACTTTTTAATGGAGTTTTTGGATTTTTTTGTTTTGTCTTACCAATTTGGATTATTTGTAGAATCTGGATATAAGCCCTTTATCAGATATATATAATTCGTGAACATTTTCTCCCATTATGTAGGTTGTCTATTTGATTAGCTGTGCAGAAGCTTTTTAATTTAGTCAAGTCCATTCATTTTTGCTGTAATTGACATTAGGGTCTTAGTCATAAATTCTTTACCTATTCCAATGGTTAGAAGAGTTTTTCCTGCACTTTCCTCTAAAATTCTTAGGGTTTCATGTCTTACATTTAATTCTTTCATCCATCTTGAATTAATTTATGTGACTAGTGAGAGACATGGATCCTGCTTGGTTCTTCTCCATGTGGCTATCCAATTTTCCAGGCACCACTGATTAAGGCTTCTTTTCCCCAGTGTATATTGTTGTCTGCTTTGTCAAAGAACTTCCAACTCTTTCACAGCAGCTCTGAATTCCCTCTAAACTTGAGCAGCATTCCTTGAGTCAAAGGGGCCCATTTCCTTCCCAATCTGACCTCCCTGCTCCTTCAGGAAAATTGTTCTTCTTTCTGCTATATTTATTTATGTATTTAGAGACAGAGTATCAGTCTGTCCCAGGCTGGAGTGCAGTGGCCAGATCATGGTTCACTGTAACTCTCTGTAACTTCCACATCCAGGCTCACTGAGCCTCCTGAGTAGCTATGAACACAATGAATGAATGAATGGATTTATTCATTTATTTTCTGTAAAGGAAAGGTCTCACTATGTTGCTGAGACTGGCTTTGAGCTCTTTGGCCTTAAGCAATCCTCCCACTTCAGCCTATCAAAATGCTAAGGTTATAGGCATGAGCCACTGCATCTAGCCTCCCCCCATACTTATTTAGAAGACTGTACTACCACAGACACAATTTCCCAAGCAGCAATTGTTTCTCCTTCCCTCCTCCACTCCTTTCCCCAGTGACCAAATTGGTCACTGAATATTTTCAATTCTCTTTCACATCTGCCCTCATCTCCTGCCTAGACTTTAACAATAGAATCCTCATTGTTACCTACAAGAGGCAATACCGCATCATTATCGACTCTGTTCCAAAGAATGTGCTACCACCTCTGAAGGAAATTCCCAAACAAGAAGCCAAAAAATTTGAACAAGAACACTGGTCGTGGAATAGCACCTGCCAGGGTTTCCTCTTTAAAGAAGATGACAGTTGAATGTGCAAGTTCAAATATGCTTGCTCAGAAAGAAAATCAACCTAATTAGCTTCCAGGGACATGCTCAATGGAAGATAAGAAATGTTTGCATACTTCAGATCCAGAGGTCTTTTGAGGACTCCCTAGTTACATATAGATGGCTTTCAAGCAATATGACCTCTCCTAGCTCCATCCTGGCATCTGGAAATTCAGATAATTCATAGTGCCCACTTGGCACGGTGGTTACATTGTGTAGTAGTGTGTGTAACACAAAGCTCTCTGACTGACACAAAGTAAATAACATGAGATTCTATCTCCCCCCACGCCACCTTAGCTCTGCCTAGTTATTTCTTCCTTATCCAAGCTCTTGCTTTTCCACAGCAATTCGGTACCTAAGCACGAGATTCGGGACTATTTTGCCAGTGTGCTGACCATGAGGGGGCTTTAAGGAGAGCAGCTTTTTCTTCTGAGTCCCTAGCTTGGGTGTCACACAAATGCTTCCACCGGCTGGCTGACATATGTGGCCTGCTGTAGACTAATTTCTTCTGACATGTTGCCTTGAATGCACAGCCACAGAGCATGTGCTGAAGTGCTAAACAGCCCCAAACTGTGCACTTTCCAATCTGTGAAAGCTTTTTGGTGGGTCCGGGCTTTTTTTCTCAACCTGAGGCATTATAATGGAGAAGCACATGGACACTTCATTGAGGCAATCTGTCACCCTGCAAATGCTTAATAGCAGCAGCAGTACCTGCGTGTCCCTCTCAGTGAGCCAGACAGCTGCTCTTCTGTGGAAGTTGTTGCTGCATTAATGAGTTTGCAGACAAAGAAATGACTGTGCAGCATGAGGCTCTAGGTCTATGCACAGCTTGGGAGGAAAGCACAGAGGGAAACATACACTCAAAATGATTACTTTGTTTGCAAAAATAAAAAAAAATAAAAAATGGGTTTGGAGCCCAAAGGAACTAATATATTTCTTGAGACTTCACAATTTTTAAAGGCTGGATCATCCCTCTGCCATCTTCTACAGTGACAGTGGCATGCTAACAGCTGGCAGTTATAGTGTTTTCTGGAGTTATAGTGTTTTCTGGAGTTTATAGTGTTTTCACACTTTCAACCTCACCATATCAAAATGTATTGTTTTACAGATCAGGAAATTTGAATCCTTCGAAGGTTCAACAACATGCACAAGTTCACATGGGTAAGAAAAGGCAGGAACATCACTTGACTAGATGTCTAAGTGACTCCAAGTGCTTGACTTTCTTTTTTTTTTATTAAATCATAGCTGCATACATTAATGCAATTGTGGGGTACAATGTGCTGGTTTTATATACAATTTGAAATATTTTCATCAAACTGGTTAAAATAGCCTTCATGGCATTTTCTTAGTTTTGTATTAAGACATTTAGTAAGTTTCACATGTACCCTTGTAAGATGCACTGTAGGTGTAATCCCACCAATCGCCCTCCCTCCACCCATCCTCCCCCCTCCCTCTTCCCCTTCCCCATATTCTTAAGTTATAACTGGGTTATAACTTTCATGTGAAAGCCATAAATTAGTTTCATAGTAGGGCTGAGTACATTGGATACTTTTTCTTCCATTATTGAGGCACTTTACTAAGAAGAACATATTCCAGCTCCATCCATGTTTGACTTTCTGATGCATTATCACCAAACTGAATGTCAGTTCCTCCATGCACGCTGAGATGCCACTGCAACAGCTAAAAGGAAGCCTTTGATAGAAGGAGCTTTCAAGGGACAGAGCTTCTCCACTAAGATTTTAAACTCCTTATCTGACAGCATTTTGTTAAGGAGGAGGCAAGGGCATCTCAGACTTTTTCAAAAGCTGTAACACCCAATGGGGGTCATTCCTCTGCCCTGACTGTGATGATGGTATAGGAACCCCACACCACCAATACAGGACAGTACCCACTGAAAAACAACAAAGAATACAGGACAGGTATAGAAAAGTGCCTCTACTACTTTTTACTACTAGTACTAATATAATAATAATACAGATAAAACAGCAATAACAAAAGTACCATTAGTAAACATTTCCTTAGCCTCTACCATGTGATTAACACTAGTGTTTACATACATTATCTTGAAACTTTCTCAACAACCCACTGAATAGGGATTGTCTTCTTTCTACAAACGAGTATTCTGATGTCCAGAGAGGTCAAGGAACTTGCTGGAGGGGTCAGAGCTTGTACCTGGTGGAATGAGGCAAGATGCTCAGGCTCCTGACTCCAAGGCTGTGCTGTTTCTACTGGTCAGTACTTGCCTCCCTGAAGAAGACAGGCCATCACCAAATTAGTGAGTCACGTCCAGGAGATTAGGACATCTGCATAACCTAATCCAGACAGGGCTGAAAAACACGAACAGGTGCACTGCTATCATTCTGGCTATTATCCCTTGGCACCCAGAAAATGGGTTTTAATCACCTGCTTTTCATCTTCTATATATGGACAAGAGATAATGAACAGAACAGGTTCTAAAAAACATCTGGCTTCAGGTGCGAGTTCGATCGAACCCTCTGACAGAGTGTTAAACTCTCTGTGTGTGCGCACACACCCACATTCGTGTCTCCCGGGCGGAGGGCACGAGCAGAGAACGGTAGGCTGATTACATGTCCTTTGCTGCCTCCTGACAGCTATGAAACTACAAGTGGGTAGATTATAGTTGAAGATAAAAATAGACATTATACTGCCGCTTTCTCTTCCCAGCTTTTTAGTTGCTCCAGCTTGAAAGCATATTGTAGCATTTTATTGTAGTCTGGGCTCTTGTGGCTTCTCTTGTTTGCAATCCCTTTTTGGAAAACTAGAAACATTTCTTCTCCATGGAGAAATGAACTCGAATGAGTAAGAGAGAAGGGGCAGAGTGTGTGTGTGCACACCTCCACAGGCTCCCGGGACCAAGAGAAGAAAGGAGTTAGAGAGTGCCTGTGTGTGTCCGTGTACTCCGGGCCCCCAGGTCCCCTGTCCCGGTGCCTCTACAGCAGCAGACTGTGAATCTGAATAGAGCAGAAATTGGAAATTGACACAGCTGTTTTTGTTTCACTGTAACCATTTTTAGACCTCAGGATTCACTAAGCTTCCCAACTAAGCAGCCCACCAGCCCTGGCATTAAACATTAGCTGGGAGTGGATAGTGGTGGGCAGTGATTTGAATGCCTTGAACATATTAACCCAAGGTCTAGAACATATCCCTGCTCCCAGTAGCACAGGTCACTTGGTCTAACGTACGTCCAATGCCCTCTTTTGCAATTAAACTGAATTCTGCAAGTAGGTGCATGTACGGTCTTATCCCAAACCTCTCCTTTCCACCACCATCTCCATTCTTTTTCCTGATATTCTATTTCTGCATCACTTCACATACCTTAAAATTTAAAAACTAGGTATAGTGTTTCACAGCGTAGGTTCCTGGACCCTGCACCTCTACTCAGTGTAGCTGTGTTTTATAACACATATTCCTGAGCCCACCACGGATCTACTGAATTTGAAGCTATCAGGAATAATTTTAGCCGGCTGCCTCTGACTTACTCTCATAAAACTAAACTTTTTAAATGTCTGGTAAAGCCAGCAAAAAATAAATAAATAAATAAAGACTTTGGTGTTGCACTTGCCTGGCATCAGTCACTGAGTGACTCAGCCTCTAGTTACCTTCACTAGTTCCACCATTGTGTTTTTCCAACACTTTTTTTTTTCCAGGAAAAAGTGAGAGCTATTTACGGGCTGCATGACCTTGATCAACTCACAATGTCTCTAGGTTCCACTTTTTTTTCAATCTGCAAAACGGAGCAACCCAGTGTACAGGGTTCTTGCAAGATCTCAATGAGGAGACATGTATTAACACAGGGCAGAACTGACCCACTGGGAGTGGGATGGTTCTTCCCCTTGGAGAGCAACTGACAATGCCTAGAGACATTTTGGTTGTCACACTGGGAGGAAGCTGCTACTGTCAATTAGAATAAAGCCAGGGATACACTAAATCTCCTACCATGCACAAAGCAGCGCCCCCATAATGAAGAATGATCATCCCCAAATGTCAATGGCTGGCATTTTGAGAAATCTAAGTGTAAAACCCAGCACATCAGACCTGGGTTCAAATTCTGGGCACCACCAGTATAACTTTAGGTCAGTTAGGCATTTGGAGCTTCAATTTCTCCATCCGGACAATAGAAATAAAAATTCCTGCCTCATAAGATTAGTAAAGCTTCAAAGAAGTAATATATAAAATATGACTGCCACATTTTGAGTTGAGTCCTATCTGATACTTCTTCACCCTGTCCTGACCAAAAAGGGGCTGTTTTCCACATTCATAAGAAGCCTCAGGCTTCCTTACCTTTAATTTTTCAAGGGAGGTACTTTATGAATTGGCACAAGGCAGGGCACAGATGGCCCATCATCTGAGCATGCATGCATGGCCAGGCCCTGTTACTGAGGTTAGGAATCATCAGGCCCCCTGTTGGGCCGTGGCTCCAGGACAGCCCCATAGACAGCCACAGGCTGAAACACTTGCCCTGAATGCACTATTAACCCCATGATGCTATTTTAAAATAATGGAGAACCAGCTTACTGGAAGACGATAGTATAAAGCCTAAAAATAAATCCAGCTAACAAGGTGAGGCTTCTGATCTAGAGAGAAGAAAAACATTGTTCCCTTTAATATTTGGGCCATTGGATTTATGATTCTCCAAGTATTACCATCAGCTATATAATTATCCACATGAATGGAAGAAAGCAGAAGTGTAGATAAATCGACACAATTATTTAGATTTTATATGTGATTTCAGAGTGCAGAGAGCATCAAGAGTATGTAAGATCTTAGCGTATACTTCCAATTATGCTGGTGTTACTGGGTGTCCCATCTCAGGACACTCTCAGTCAAGGCTGGCCTTATTGTCAATGTAGTGGGAAAGGCTTGGAATTTCACTACTCTGAGAGCAACTCTAAGATACTACAATCACAGACATGGGACAGTTGCCAGACCTTTATTTTATTTTATTTTATTGTTTTATTTTTTGAGACAGAGTGTCACTTTGTCCCCCTCGGTAGAGTGCCGTGGCGTCACAACTCACAGCAACCTCAAACTCTTGGGCTTAAGCAATTCTCTTGCCTCAGCCTCCTAAGTAGCTGGGACTACAGATGCCCACCACAACATCCTGCTATTTTGTTGTTACTGTTGTTGTCATTTTTGTTTGGCAGGCCCAGGCTGGATTTGAACCCACCAGCTCCCATGTACGTGGCTGGAGCCCTAGACGCTGAGCTAAAGTCGCCAAACCCAGACCTTTAAATTAACTGGCATTTGGAGAGAGATGTAGAAACTTTCCCCAACCACATTTGTCTCTAAGTCCCAGGGCTACTCAAATCATCTTCATTTTCCCATTTCCCACCTCAATCAAATCCAACTGATCCTTCGTCAAACGCACAGTTTTTGGTTCCTAATATGCTCAAAGCACAAAGTGACCATGGGCACGACTCAGGGAGTGCTTAAAGTGGTGAAATGAAGACACACACCCCCAGGAAATGTAGGTCTGCTGTACCTGAAAAAAAGATGCAAATCAGAGTAAAGCTTCTTACTCTTTGTTGTCTGAAGCCAGGCTCACATCTCCCTTCTGGGAAGGGGTGGGAAGGGAGCAGGTGAATGGCTCTGCTATTGGATTTTTGCTCCAGATAGAGATGGAAACAAGCGAACACCACACAACTGCTGCCACAGCATGGAGCCTGAGATGAAGTCAGCAGGCAGGTGCTGCCTTGCTCCCCTCGGCCCCCTCAGCGTTATCACGCACAGCTGCATCAGCTTTATACTTTTCAATCTGGGCAAATACACCGTAAATTCATCCTGCTCATCACGAAGTCTCCCGTTAAGGAAATGAGACTGACAAGATCCCAGCAGAGTGCCTGGGCCTGAGAAGCTTGAACCCCGTCAGCTCTCTGCCCAGGGGGTACTCGGCCACACAAATGGAAAGCTTTTGTCTTTCTCAGGTGCAAGCAAGGCTGCCTTCCAGGGCCATTCCCCATGGAGCCTCAGAACCCTGTGAATAAAGGACCTGCCTAGGGTTCCTCTGTACTGTCAACATTGCCCAGAAAAAGTGTACTCACCACACAGACCGGGTAGGGACGGAATGCAATACTGTGCAGTCCTTCCGACAGCTCTTAAAGTATATAGCTAGTATCTTCATTTTACAGTGGAAAAAATGAGTCTCAGAGAATAGAGAAGGGCCTCTTTCCCCAAGGAGGCCTCCTCAGCCATAAAATTCACTTTACATTGAAATATGTGTAAGAAAGAATCTGATCTTATTACTTCCTTCCCTAAAATCCTCCAAAAGCATCCCCATTGCCAGAGGCGATACTTCTCAACCTGGCTATACATTGGACTTACCTGGGAAATTTCAAAAATGCCAGTGTCCTGGCCCCAACCCAGACCAATTAAATCAGAATCTATGGAGATGAAACTTAGCCTTGGCATTGGTGTTTTTTGAAAGCTGCTGAGCAATTCTCAAGTGCAGTCAAGATGAAGAGCCACTGCCCTAAGGGATTAGTGTCAGGTTCCTGAACATCTTTGCCAGATATTCTGCAGCCAGGCCCTTCTTATCTCTGCAGCCTCGTTACTTATCAGTTTCTCCCAGTTCTCTGGTGCTTCATCCACCCTGAGCCACTTTCAACTTGTCCAGCGGACTTACACACTCCTCTTGGCTTTGGTCTAGTGATCCCCCTGGGTGCTCTAGGTGAGTAGACCTCTACCACCCTAATACATTACAGCTGATTTTTACTTACCTCTTCCCTCACTGGAGTAGCACCTTAACCATTCTCCACACACAACACCAGAACACTCAAAAAGTGTATTGATCCAAAAGAACTGAAAGCAAGGTCTCACACATACACTAGTCTTTGTATACTCAGGCTCATTGTAGCACTATTCACAATAGCTGAAAGTGGAAAACAACCCAAGAGTCCATCAACAGATGAATGGATAAACTCAATGTGGCATATACATACAATGGAATATTATTCAGCCTTTAAAAAGAAGGAAATTCTGACACACACTACAACAGGGATGAACTTGAAACTGTAATACGAAACAGAATAAGCTTGACACTCAAGGATAAAAATTTATGATCTCATTTATATGAGGTACGTAGAATAGGCAAAGTTTTAGGGACAGAATGTAGAAAAGAGGCTAGTTACCAAGGGATAGGGGATGGCAGGAGAAGGGCAGTGAGAAGCTGCTTTGTAGATACAGAGTTTCTGTCCAGGGTAAGAAAAAAGTTCTAAAAGCGGGCTAGTGGTAAAGGTTGGACAACATTGTGAATGCACTTAATGCCACGAAATTATGCAGCTAAAATAGTAAACTTTATGTATATTTTTGCTAATAAATCAATCCCATTGCAGCTAGAAGAACATCTAAAGCCTTATCCGCATGATCTATTAGAACCTGTGCAATGCGGCTCCTGCTTTCCTCTCTAATCTCATCTCCTACCCTTTCCCCAGAAACATTCTACTCTGTCTATATTGACCTCCTGCTTCCTTCTGCAAAAGCATCAGACTTGCTCTTCCCTTAAGTTCTTCCATGTCTTCATATAGCTCCCTTCTCTCTTAATTAAAAGTCTTGGCTACGAAGGTTTCATGCCCACTCTATTTCAAATTGCTAACCCCAGCCCAACCGTTCAAATTATTTTGTATTGTTTAAGATGATGCTTGCTAATGTAATAAATAAAACCCAGAATCTTGGTTATTCAACATAGTCCTAAACTTCAGTACACATCAAAATCATCTGGGGGGCTTTTTGGTTTGTGGGGGGGTTGCTTTGTTTGTTCTTTTTTGTTGTTGTTATTGTGGTTTTTGAGACACAGTCTCACTCTATTGCCTGGGCTAGAGTGCTGTGGAGTCAACCAAGCTCACAGCACCTCATGGGTTCAAGTGATCCTCCTGCATCTGGCCCCAAGTTCATTCCCAGCCAGGCTGAAGACCCAAGAGCTGACCTAGCACACACCTAAACTAAAACAGACAGCTCGCCTGTGGAATTTAAACCAGAAGGTCATCAGCAAAATGTCAAAGAGTAAATACACAGAGAGAAGCCAGCATACCATGACAGTGAAGTGGTGGGAGTTGAGACGGAGAGAGTAACCATCTTGGGTCCTCTCAGCCTTCCTGTTTCAATTGTGGTGAATTGCAGGATATCCTTAAAATATATCCCTTTATGAGGGCATCTAAATGAATCACTTTTCCTCATTTGGTTAGAAGCCTGACTAATCTAAGATTGCACCCATTGGCACGATGGCCAACAGTTCAGTAAGAGGGCTCAGGAAGGGATTGTTACATTCATGTACCACTTAGCTCTATGAATGAACTGCCCCATCCAGAGATGGCAGCTGGGACTACATTGCCTAACCAAGAGGTCAGTTGCACCTTGCCCTCACCACCTCATACTAAGGATACCACAGCAATTTCTTCACTCCCTTTTCTACCTCTTCTGTACCTTGCCACCAGATTTATCTATCATGAAGCACAACTTTTACTCTGTCACTTCCCTGCTCCAAGTCCTCCAAAGTTCCCATAGACTACAGAGATAACATTTAATCTGCTTCTGTGTATTGCGAGATCTTTTAGTGTCTAGACAATGCTTCACTTTATCCTCAGGACTACCATGCAATTAGGACTACCATATTTATTTTGCAACTATAGTGATAGTTGCAAAATAAAGAAAAATGGATAAATCACCCACAAACATGGAGCTAGGAACCACCATAGCCAAAGAACAGAAACCCAAAGGTGCCTGTTCCTAAACCTTCTCTTGTTTACATTATGCAGTCTTTCATCTATTCAAATAGACAGATGCTAAGTGTCAACCATGTGCAGGATTGTGCTAGGTACCAGGATTATGATAGATAATTGCCAATAGATAAATGAAGCATGGTCAGCGTTAGATTGGGAACATGAATGCTAAGGAAACAGACTGCAGGATCTCTTGCAAGCCTCACATCCTTGGTCAGGGAAGCCCTTCTCAGGACAGTGTCATCTGAGTTAATCTGCAGGTTGAATAGGAGCAAATAACTTGCTTTTCCATTATCCTGGTTGCAAAGAGGCTGCACAATACCTGGTCTCTCTTAGACTGATGGGCCAGGGAGCAGGGGCTTGGGAGAAGAGGGGATGAAGGAAAAAAACAAAAAGACCAATTAATCATCAAATGACATTACCAAAACGTATTTTATATTTCAACAACTCCTATCCATTGTGTTTACACTAGTTCCTGTGTAATTTGAAACTAAAATCTGTTTCCTTCCACGGCAGCCTCTTTCTCCTTCCACACAGAAATGCAATTTCACTGCCGGTCTGTCGGCAGCACTGATTATGTTCTCCATAGCACATTCCTGATTGCATAGAATTAAATAAGGCAGGTGCAGAGGTGACAAAACAAAACCTAGTATATGATTTATATGATAGACTGATTGGTTTGGTGGGGACAGGGTAAAAACAGCAAATGATATACTCTATGAAGATTAGGCACAATAAAATCACACTTTTATACAGATAAATCAAACTAAAAGTAATTTTGAGCAGTTTTTTTATTATAAATGCAACTGAAAACACCGTCTTACTGTTTTCAGCCTTTCGTAGGCTTTGAATTTAACTTCTATTTAAGATGCCACTAAATTAATAGAGAAGACTATTTTGATACAATGTTCAATTTTGCATTTACGATCTGAAGATTGATTCACAATCGTCACTTCAATACCAGAGTAAAAGCAGAAGGTATAAACATCTTCCTTCTAAAATCGCTTTACTAAGAAGGACAAAGATGGAAAACAAATTCTGAAAATAAGGAACAAAATCTAGGCAAATGAGCCAGACTCTAAACCCAAAATGAACTAGATAAATTTCACAAATGATTAAATAGTTAAGGGCATAGGAAGGCACCAAATCAGAAGGCCTGACTTATGGCTTTGGGGATGCCTCCCTTAAAAGTGAAACTATAACTCCAGGCATATCCCTATACACTGTAGCTGTGTATTCACCAAGTCCCATCTTTTTCTTCCTGGGCCCACCTTCCCTATTCACATTCCCAGCCTCACCTGGCTGAGGCATGGCCTGGAGACTGAGCTCTGGCTGATAAAATGTGAATGGAAGACCTAAGGGAGACTGGAGCCATGAACGACCCCACAGAGCACAGCCATCCCACCCCTCCACACACATGGTCCTGATTCACACTAGACTATAGTGGAAGGGAGCAAACGCATTAAGAGTCTAAGCTCTGGGTGTTGCTTTTTACAGCAGTTGCCAGCCTTAAATGATACATACCAAAAGCGGAAGTAATGCAGGGCCCTCCAGAGTAGACTATAATGTTGTAGGCCATGAACAAGTTAACTACAAACGTCCTAAATTGTTCCACTAGACACTGATAGGTGAGAAACTTCACATTAAGATATTATAAGGTATTTGAATAAGTTTCCAGACTCCAAGGTATTTAAGAGGAACCCAAGTTATAACAAAGTGGGTGGAGGAAAGATGACTAAGGGGGTAGTACAACTGATATGTACCTAGGATGCCTATTCCAAGCTTGCCCACTCTTGAGAGATGTGATCAGGTCCCTCCTTTGCTTAAATGCTTCATGCCTGTACCAGCACCTACAAAATAACGTCCAGAACCTCTAAGGTCATCACCTAACACTTTCCATAACTTCATCTTCAACAGTCATCTATCCTCTGCTCAACCCACCCTGCATTACATGTATTTCCTGAATACCCTACCTCTATGCTTTTATGCATAATGTTTCCCTTATAAGACATGCCCTTTTCTCACCTCATCCACCTTTATAGTTCATAATCATCTTCTAGGCTAAGCTTAAACAAGATCTCATTTATCCACAGCTTTTGAGAATACCTGATTTTCCTAGGAAGCATGTTCCTTAAAGCTGTGTTCCTATAAGCCCTCATAACCACATGCATCACAGCATTCATCATGAAAGTCACAACTGCTGCTCTTCATTCTCATGCTTGGCTAAACTTGTAGGTCCTTGATGACAAGACCCATGTCTGACTCAGCTCTTTACTCCCCTTGGCCTGTTGAATAGCCAACATGCATACACACACACACACACACACACACTCTCTCTCTCTCTCTCTCTCTCTCTCTCTCTCTCTCGAAGGTATCAAACAATCCATGTTATGACTGACTTGAAGACCAGGCACTTCCTGGTGTATATAGTCCAGATGTAACTAGAGACAGTGGAACACACAATAAAGATTTTCCAGAAAACCTAGGAAATATGACATCAAAAGAAGTTTATTGCAGGTGGCGCTTGTGGCTCTGTGAGTAAGGTGCTGGCCCTATATACCAAGAGTGATGGGTTTGAACTTGGCCCGGGCAAAACTGCAACAAAAAATAGCTGGGGGTTGTGACAGGTGCCTGTAGTCCCAGCTACTCCAGAGGCTGAGGCAAGAGAATTGCCTAAGCCCAACAGCTGGAGGTTGCTGTGAGCTGTGACGCCATGGCACTCTACCAAGGGTGATAAAGTGAGACCATGTCTCTAAAAACAAACAAACAAAAAAAAGACAAGAAGTCTACTGCAAACCTTGCACAAGATTTTCTTTTCAGACAATCTGTCAGTCTTAAAGCTGAATTATACTTTTTGTAAGTACAGAAGTCAAAGGAAAGCAGGCTTGAAGAACAGCAGCCTTAAGGAATGTATACAAATAAAAGTGAACATGACAATCTGAAAAAGGAAAATAAATTGGGATCAAAGGACTTCTTGAAGCCAAAAATGCCACCTCTTCCTGACTTCACACAATAAAAACATTCATGTTTTCTCACAAAATGGCCTTTTAAAATGTAAATATCAGAAGCAACCAACATGTTCAACAATAGAGAAGTGGTTAAGTACATTATGGAATATCTAAAGAAAGAAAATATAATGGCATTGGAAAATGTTCACTGAAAACTTCAAGAGTTACTTATTCGCAAGGTACTCATTTTCAAGTATGGCAGCAATATACACATTTTAAAGTAAGTTTATATAAAACAATGAAGGGAAATGAAACAAAATGCTATACTTGTGGTCTTATCAGAGCAGTAGAGTGGACATTTTTATCTTCTTCTTTGTGCTTTTCTGCATGTTCCAGGTTTTCTACAATAAAGCAATAATATTTTTATAATTAGGAAATAATGAAGAATGCTCTCAAGTCAGACTGCCAGGGCCTCAACCATACCCCACTTACCTGTGACTATGACCTTCATACAGATATTATACACTTCTCCAGTGCTTTACTTTTCTCATCTGTAAATAGAGATGATAGTTTCTTTTAGGGTTTTCTTTTTAACAGGTGTTTAGAACAGTGGTCCACACAGAGCAAACCTTGATAACTGTTATCCAACGTTGTTGGGTGTGGAAGAGCTCAGGTGTGCTCAGGAACTTGAGCAGTGAGGTCAAGTAGAGAGAGGATAGGTTCAAATAACCAACTTTGTCCCCTACACAGTTTTACTCAATACTGCTCAGGGATTCAAACCTGGTGAGTTATTGATTCCTTGTCTTGAAAGGCTCAGAATCTCCTTTGCTCAACACAGCTTCCAAGAAAGGAAGGAAGAAAGGAGAAATTTTCAACTTAATTCTCCTTTGTCTTTCTACTTCCTTACTGCACCTTCTCTTCCATTTTTATGTTGTCATAACTGCCAAATTGGGGCTTCATTGGTAGAAGGCAAAGAAGTTCAAGTCAAAGAAAGCTCAGCAGAATATAAAGAGAACAAACAAACAAACAAAAAAATTAAGCCATGAATAGCTGCTTCAACTCTAACTATAATCAGAGAAGCAGGTTGGTGTGGCACATGACCCTGTAGTGAGGTGGACTGTTTCATTTACGGCTCCAGTTTTCTCATGACAGAGATAATTTACCCATGTGGTGATTCCGTTCTGCCTTCAAGATCTTAGGAACTCTTGTCTACCACTGTATCTTGACTTTGGGAAATCTGTCTGCATTCAGACAAACGTTCTGAAAAGAGCTTGGGAGGTAAGGCAATCTCATTTTCCCTCCAATACAATTGCAGACTTGGATTCAATACATTAAAGTCAATTGGTAGATTTGCACAAGTAGTCTAATTAGAGATATTCAGATAACAAGCACAGGTTCTGTTTGCATTGTAGGTTAAAAAAAAAAAAAATCAATGTCTACACACAGGAATAAAACTGAGCACTTATTTTGAAGCCTCAAATTACAGCGGTACCATGCACAGAAAACCAGTAGAGGGGCTATAGGTCAAGGCAAAAATGCCACCTCATGGAGCAGAATGAGTAGAAGGCACAAGTAGAACTTTCACCTCCAGGTCACAGGTTCAAAATGCAGCTCCCTGCCTGTATGATGTTTATAACCCACTGACAGTCCTTGTGAAAAGGTTGGCTCCAAGGCTACATTTTCACCAAAAATTGCCATCCTTTCAGCTGAGAGAATGAAAAACAGTAGAACCCCCCCACCCCCGCAATGGTCCAGCCTGCTCAGCTCCTAGAAGCATGTTGCAGACAGCACAGGCCAGTCAGATCGCACATTTCTTAAAGCTCATATCCTGCGTTCTTGACCCAGGTTCTGTGGCTGCAGAGGTAAGGCTTTCAGGAGGAAACTTGGTTGGTGTCACTTGGTTTATCTCCTGCCTTTCAGCCACATGCACAGTCAGAAAACACGTCCAAACAGTCCTAATGCCCCAATCTCCTGCCTCCAGGCTCCCAGGCATTTCTGAGATGCTAAATCAAACCAGTGGCTATAAACTAGATCTAAAGATGAAGGATTCTCTAATAATTTTTAGGCTTTGTTTAAGTAGAAAGCTAGTATTTAGTAAACCATAACCACATAGCACACATTCTACTACGTGCTTTTCTGGACTTCATTTCACAAACATTTAATGCAGAGCCACTAAGCCAAAAAGTAAAAATTTAAAGAAAATTAAAAATTGGGACACATGGATGAGGAAATGTATTTCCTGGTACAAGGGAGACTGCAGGGGTCTTTGATTCTTCAGCCTGTGAGGCAGTATTTTTACTTCTGTCTCACTCCCAAAAGTATTTTAGGCAATTAATATCATTGTCATTATCAGCATCATCACCCTTTTAAGGAGTTGAGAACTGAGGCTAAGAGAATTGAAGTAAGTTACCCAAGATCACGCACCTAGAAAATAGCAGAACCTATAAGGCAACAGTGACTACCAAGTCAGTGGTTTTAAAACATGCCACTCTTATTATGGTTCAGAAATTGTTTCCCTAGTGCACGTCTACCTGAGAGCTGGGCCAGATCAAAAGGGAGACAACAGAATACCTGATACTATTCTTATAAACCAAGGAAAGGAAAAAATAACTATTTCTTTCAGTGTGACATGAGTCACCCACACTGGCCAGTGCTTTCTCCAGGGCTGCCAAGTCTTTCTGCCCTAAGACTTAGTTTTCGTGTTGAATTAAAAATAATTAGTAACATTCTGCACTCTACAAAGCAGAACCAGAACACTGCAATCCTCCCTCTGTGGGTGGCCGGGAAGAAATGTCCTTTCTTTTCAAAGAAAGTCGCAGGGAGAGAAACTGTATGGCGGGGTAGAGGGGGCACCACACCTGCATCAACCCCACCTAAGTTTGAATCCTGAAGCCACACTGGGGGGTTTATGACTTGGGGCATATTAACATCAGTGTGTGCATGTGTGGAAGAGGGGTACGAAAGCCCATTTTGTAGGGTTGTTGACAAAATGCCTGTAAAGCACAAAGAGACATCCTAGGACAAGGTGGAAACTCAATAATTGGACACTGTTATTTTTGTTAGTGGTCTTTCTGAGCCCTTGGGAATTGATATGCAGCAGCAGAGGAGTTGCATAGTGTGCTCCACAGAATGCCCTATTCTAACTGGCTGGGAACAGCTGCTCTCCTTCCGAGGCACGCGCACCCTCTTCCATATGAGCGGTCATTACTATACATTTCTAAGGCCACCCCTAAGAGCTAAAAAATCCTCAGAAGTCACCAAGAAGTTGTTCTTTATAGAGTGCGATTCCCTGACCCAAATCAGTCTTTGCCTTTGAATCAGTTCATGTTACTAGTTATTTAGCAGATTGATTGCTGCTATGGCAACTACACATCCCTCTGCACAGACACAGGCATAAGTCCTTGATACAATCCAGGCTTAGTCTCTCTGGCTGCATTCAGTACAAGCCAGAAATTAGATAATATTGGGGAAATTAATTGCTTTCTGCACCATAGGCACCGGGGCAGCTTTGTGGTACAGAAAACAAACGAAGCCTGGTGTAGAAAGTAAGGGCTATGCTAATCGCCCAGCAGCCTGGGAGAAGAGAGAACTGAAGCGTCTTCAGATGTGCTCTGGCCAAACAGCTCACCTTCCGTTTCCACAGGCTTGTCCAGGAGGTGCCAGAGACTGCAAACTCCATTTGGCAGCAATTTGCAGTCTTTCAGGAAAGCTTTCCACTAAGGTAGGAAAGTACAAGTTTTCCTTGCATCAGAGAGAGTTGGGTACAGGTTCTGAGTACCCTGCTTCCCAGCTGCACGAGCTTGGACAATCCCTTGAACTCGGAAACCTCAGTCTCCCCATTGCCAACATGAAATCAAGAATAGTATCTACTCCTCTTAGTTGTTATGAAGATGGTATGAAGTCAAAATGCTGGCACGTAGATGCAGTCTCACAACTGGCAGGTCCATTTTTCTTTATCTTCACTCTTCTTCAGTTTTATCCTTTTCCCCTGATTAGCCAGAGATTATTAAGATCATTAAATATTAATAGAAGCTGGTTCTATGCTATCCTCTAAATATTTCTGACTTTGGGTCTGCTGCTAAGTGTTTTGAATTTGCTACATGGCACAGGTCAGTGTCAGCCCAAGAAGATAGGCTCGATCCTCCAAGTGAGTTTTGTTCTGTCCTCCTCTGTCACCGCAGGGTTTCCCTTATCCTGCAGGTCAGACTTCCTTAAGATGGCAGGTGTTTATCATGAATGAAGCTAGAAAACTAGTGTGTGAGAATGAAAAACAGCACCAATTCCTGGAAGAGCCCCTCACGTTGCATCTTCTGAGAGGGCTGAGCACTGTCATCTCTGTTTGCTGAGGAAGCCATGTTATTAGCAGCCACGCTATTTCTGTATTCCGAGATGCCTGGAGCATTTACGGAAATTCTTCTAAACCATATGTTGTTTTTATGTTTTAACCACTCTCTATGTATATATAATTTGCATAAATACAAAAAAAAATAGCTGTACTGTATTCCTCTGAAGACTGTAAACTCCAGAGGAAGAGGTAGAAATCTTACCATACACATGTGAGCTTTAACAGCAGAATGGTTGGTATTCAGTGAAGAGTCAGCAAAGTTGGAAACCCAAACTGACTCTTCTGGATTTCATAGTTAATAATTTATGATGCAAATGGTCTCATTTTATATATTTCTACCATCATTGGTGAGAAAGACTGGCAGGATCAGGAATAAGACCAGGAGTATTACTATACTATAAAGCAATACCAAATTCACCAGCTTCTGCTGAAGCTCTCATGGTTCAAGGTCAATTACCTATATATATATATAACAATCCATAGAAAGAAATGCTTTGGGCACAAGGTATAACCAGTGGTAACTGGTAACTAGGCAGAACAGCATGGCTCTAAAGTCAGAGACACTTGTGTTCTGGATTCTAATCCTATCTATCTCTCAGTTTCATTTTCCTTAAAAATGTTAATACTTATTCACTTGCAGAGTTGTAGAACGTGATGATTAGGGGTGCAAAGTCTGAAGTGAGGAGTGCGGGGGTTGGATTCCTGTCCTACTCACTTAGAGTTGAGTGAACCTGAGCAAATGCCTTTCCTCCCTCAGACTGTTTCTTCATCTGAGGAATGAATAATCATGGACCTACTCCATGGGTTGTTGTGAAGATGGATTCACATTACCTGCATAAAGTGTCTTGCACAGGGCCTGATGTATAAGAGCTTAATAATTGCAGCCCATGGTAGTTGTATGGAAGTAATAAATGATTTGATTCAGTTAAAGAGTCTGGCCCTTAATAGGCTTTATAATAAATAGAAATGTGTGTTGTCAAGACAATTCCAGACCAGTGCAAACTCCTTTAGAATCAAAAGGCTAGACAGCAACTGACTATGACAAGAAAGGAATCCTCTTATAAATCTGTCCTCCCATGGAAACGGTTCCAATGCTAGCAGAGCAGTAAGGTGGTAGTAAAGTCTGGCCTGTGTCCAGCCCCCTGCTTCTGAAACGATGCCCGCTACAGCACACGGACCAGGGGCTCACTGTGTTCCACAGCCCTCAGAGTGGGTCATTACTAGCTACTGCCAAGGACGGTAGGTGGACGAAACACAAAAGCAAAATTATAAATGAATCAGCACAACAGGGCAGTACTTGCTGGTGGAAAAAAAAAAAAGCAACAGGGACAAGCTGGCTAACCACCCCCGGAGAACAATGGGGTGGTTTCCTTTGGACACCGGGTCGTCTCTGAGGCCAGTGAGGGAGCTCTGCAGGAGACACAGCAATAAAGAAAATAATGATTTTTATAGACACCTAGCCTAGATCAGATTGCTGGTCATGCTTTTTCTGTTTTGTCTCTTCAAAGATACACCCACACACCTTTGGCAGTGTTATCCTCAAACAACAAGATGTTACTTCTAAGCTGCAAGACCTCAGGCACTATCTGTCCTCACCCACACCCAACTGTCTGCCATCTTCAGCACCAAACATATCCCTAGGACAAAAATGGCCCTTCAGTTCATGAGTCGTTTAAACTGAAAAACCAGTTAAAGTGCCATTCCCAAAAAAAAAACAGAAATGTGGCCACTGGCATGAAATATCCACAGCTGTAAGGAAAAAACAAAACAAAACGAAAAACCCTTATTTGACCTGGTAGCAGAGGAACGAGTAGTTACATAGACCCGTAGGAAAGCTCTGTGGCCTAAAAATGTTCCCTTTTCTGGGATCCCTATGGGCACCTATCAGGCACGCTAAAGACCCCAAAGTTACCTTCCATGCCTGCTTCCCTCAGCCCTGTATCCAGTCACGGACATAGTGCCATCTGTTCCGTGTCACATGTTTCCTGAATCAGTGCTCTCCTCACCCCCTGGTTACCCTGCTAGAGTTTAGGCTCCATATTTCTTTCTTTTTTTTTTTTTTTATTTCAAATTAATATGAGGGAACAAATGTTTAGGTCACATGTTCTCACATCCAAGGTAAAGTTCGAGTTGGGAGAGCCCCTCACCCTGGGGGAGTGTGCTAAATACCCTGGCCTTGTGCATATTCGGGGAGATCCCACCAAATGCCCTCCCTCCTTCCACCAATCATCCCTTCTTCCCCTCCCCTCTGCCTTCTCCCCCTCCCCTCCTTGCTAGACTATATTTGTGTTTTATCACTGGTATGAGTGTGTAAATGTTTATATGTTGGTTTCATATTCGTACTGAATACATTGGATACTTCTTTTTCCATTCTTGAGATACTTTACTAAGAAGAACATATTTTTATGTTTATCTGGGTGGAGTTGGAACACATTCTTCTTAGGCCCTCATATTTCTGCTGACCAGTGCAGCTACACCACTCACTGGTTTTTCACCATCCACCTCTCCCTTTCCCACTGGTCCTCACACTGCAACAGCAAGATCAAGCCTCTACCTTCATTTCCAGTTTTGCTTATTACCCAACCCCCACGGTCCTCTCTCAACTCGCCAACTCTCATTCATCCTAAAATCTGCCCCTTGAGTGTGCAGCTTCACGCTGTGGATAGTGCTTTTCCCTCTGTATCACAGCCTTGGAAAACCCTCCTACCCGTCCTTCACCACTGAGCTCAAATGTTTTCTTTGCATTCCTGATCCCCAAGCGTGGTTTAGGGGCTCCCTAGGTTGTGCGCTCTCTGCCCATTTACATATTCTCATTTCACACTGCACAGCCTTTATCTAGGTCTATCTCCTTGTCTACTACTCTGTTCTGTCCTTTTTTAATACGAGGGTCAATCAGATGTGGCCACAAGAGGAAACACAGGAGACATTCAGGAAAACAATGTTTATTATATTCACAGGTCCTGGGAACAGGAGCATGCCATGGCCATGCAGAGTCCCAGAGGAAGCACCAGGTCAAGAGGCAGAAGAGGCAGAAGATAGTGGGCAGGGGAAAGTCTAGACCAGAGCCTTTACTGAGGTTTTCTTGAGAAAAGCAAGGCAGGGTAGGGAAAACAGATGAGGACTGGCAAAATCAAACCATTCTGGCAGGCTTTGAGCTACAGGCGCCGTCCCTTGTTGCCTGGTACCTGAGCCAGGGATAATTAAGGGAAAGAAAAAGTGTTTCCCAGGGTGTATAGGCCAGATAGAGGAAGTACAGCTCTGGTTTAGTTAATCTGCATATCAAAGGCTAAATCTGGGCTACCTCTGTGAATTGGCTAGCCCCATGAGGCGAAGTCACCCTCCAGCCAGAAAGATTTTTTAAATGTCAAAATATCATAACATAGAGAAAGTAAAAAATGGAAACAATACAACTCCCAACCCCCAAACTAAAGCCTGCACTCTTCCCTCCTATGTTCTAGGCTTTTTTGAAAGCAGGGCTTATATCCCACTGACGTGCTGATATGTACTAGATTACTGGTTTTCTACACTGTATTCTTCTTGATTTACTAATCATACTGGTTAGCAAATATTTTCAATATCATCCTCCTTATATTTTAAATATAATTGCTTTATGAACTATTATCACAGCATTGCAAGGCATGTATTATGCATTATTATTATCCACATTTTAAAAATGCAGAAGGTAGGCTCAGAGAAGTTAAAGCACCTGTTCCAGCTGCACAGTCAGTAAAGAGCAGAGCCACAGGGAGAAGCCATCTCTGCCTGTGCCAGAGGCTCTTTCCCCTCCATCATTCTTCCTCTTGGCCTTGTTTTTCTTCTAGACATGGACATTCAGCACAGTAGACATTCATTAAATGATTGCCTAATAAATTAAGGCATAAATAGCAATGGCATAAAATACTTAAAATTTTCCTATAGCTAATTTACTTTATGAAGTCAAAAAGGCCAGAAGTCCATAACCTCCTTTTTAACTGAAAAAAATCTCATAATAAAAACTGCTTACTTCATCAAAAAGCACTATGTTCACTTTCACAGTTAATAACATGTATTGAACATGTACTGAGTGACTCTCACGTAATACACATTATGTTGAGAACTTTATGTTCATTTTGTTATTCCATTCTCCCACGAAGCCTTCAAATCAAAGCCTATATATTTTTTACCATGTCAGAAGAGGAAGCAGAGGCTCAGAGAGGAGAGGTAATGCTAATTGTTCAGAGCTGGTAAATGGCAGAGCAGGGCTAGGTCATAAGCTTCAAAATGTTTGCTATTTCCACTGGGCCACACAGCCATTTTCTTTCCATATCCATGTACCATTTGCAGGAATAAATACATAGGCAGGAAATGGGACTCCACACTACCTAGAAGTCTCTCAGACAAAAAGGTACTACATCACCATTAAGTGGCCTTGTCGGTAATGGATTTTTGTGGCTTCCATCTTCTGGGCCGAATGGGAGGCTTGGCTATGGGCTCAGGACCCATCTCCTGCTGGAATCTTATTAGTGCTTCCTCTGCGCAAATAAGAACTGGTGTATTGTGTTAAATTGACTGACACAAACAACCATGCTTAGTCCAGAAATAGAAAATGCAATTTTCTTTAGCAAAATAGAACATAGGAAATGGTGGGGGTTGAAATGTCATGCACAGAACAAAGGTTTGGCAGAGGAGAAAGGTTAAAATCAATCACCCTGTGAGAAAGAAAAAAAAAAAAAGAGGTCTGCAGTATTCTGTAGTAATTATCCACCCAAAGTCACACTATAGAATTGGGAGCCATTGCTGCTCAAAATTCTTTTAGAAAGGTTAAAAAAGAAAATTTCCAACTTCATAATGTTAATGTTTTACTTTTCATAAATTATTTGGAAAGATCATAGCTATACTACTAAAAGTAAATAAAAGAATCCCATTTCAACATTCTCACCACCAGTGGTAGAAAATAACGTTTTCATGTAAGAATGAGGTAGACAGACACCACAACTGCTCTCTGAAGAGAAAATGACTTGCCTGCTAGAAGAAATTAGGTAAAAAATGAGGGATTATCCACCACTCACATCTTCTGGCTACTAACTTTCTCTTCAAGACAAATGTCTGCTCACTTTACTCCAGTAACGCAAACCTCAAATCACGGCATGACTTTCTGGGATCATTTTGTTTGTCTCCATTGCAAAATTTTCCTATTACTCTCCAAATTTAAGACTACAAATTCTTTCAGGTCCCACCACTGTTTGTTGTCTCCACTATGAAGAAGTTATCAAGAAGAATCATAAAACAAAGAGCAAAGTAATGGCTTTTAGGGTCAAATACTGATATATGAAGTAAAAGAGACAAATTTAAGAAATGCAGTTGATACAGAATTCATCAAGAGAAGGAAGAACAAACTACTGGTCTGCCTGTGAGAGGGGAACCTAAGTCTATCCGTATGGTCAAATCCAAGGGAAGACCAAATGGTTTATGGAGAGAGACTATTCCCTGTTTTCTATTCAACTGAACAATGGAAAAAAGGATTTATAGCAAAAAAAAAAAAAAAATGAGAAGTAATTGGCTTAAGACTCCATTGAGTCAAATGCACACAGTGTTATTAGTCACAGTGATTCTCCGTATCTCAAGTCTCCTTGCTGGGCATGCTCTGGAAAGTCACTTCTTCTGTTAAATATAAATTTGAATTCGTGTCACTTTCAGCTCTTGGTTTTCAATTCCTTTTTATTTTGAACAAGTAATAAGACACTTTCTGAGTATCAAATGTCCTTGGGAGCCTGTGTCCCTAACTTAATAAGAACTTTGTAAAATTAGAGATAAAAGGATATAAAGTAACCTGACATCAAAAAATGAGTCAATAAAATCTTTAAGGATTTTGGAAGGGAAAAAAGAATTTTACAATGTAAACAGGGTGAATCTTAGAGAATTTGAGTTTGTTTTTGAAGAGAAAATGCTACAAATGCCAATGAAAAGACAGCAAGGCTGTATACCTTGAATAAGTCGCTATGCAGTCTCCTCTTGGGACCTCAGTTTGCTCATCAGTGAAATGGGTAGGAGTTCAGCTATGTGATTATCCTTAAGTTTCTTTCTGGTTATAACATTTATGAACTAAATCAGAGCTGAGATTAGAATTCAAGATTTTTAGTTTGTCTGTTTAGGACATTTTAGAGTCATTTTCTCTTTGGAATTGCTATATGTGTCAGAAATAAATTCAGTATTCAGGGGAAAAAACATTCTGTTTCTTCCTTCTTCCCCCATCCCCCTTCCGTCCGATTGTTGGATAATAAAATTCAAGTCAGGGAAGGTCCAAGGCAGACTCTTAGACCAGCCTCTCCATTCAATGGATTCAGAATTATTCTCATTTCTGAATAAGATGATTCTCTCCTTCACCCCCAGCCCTTATCTCTTTGGACAACCATCAAAAGGGATGAAGCAAGAGCATTGCCCAGCAAGAAACTCCTGCAGCTGGCAGAAATGAAAAGCAAAGATCTTCCCTCACAGGTCAAATCTAACGGACACAACACAGATAAAGCTAAGCTGGGAGAGAAAAGGCACACTCACAAGCAGTTGAAACTAGGGAGGAAACTATTTTGAGTTCCTTTCAAAAAAATCGTAATATATGTGTGCTTTATTATCAAAGCCTCCTGGAACGGAACTCTCTGGCTTTTCTTTATTCATTTTATAATATTATTACTGGAAGTTTTTTTTCACTTGTAGACAAGCTATTCCTTGATTATATTCTTGGTCTTTTTAAAACCTGCTATCACACTATAGTGTTTCACCTGAGCCCTGGGGGCAACCTAAAACAGCTTCTTTTTCTGCTTGTGGTCCAGGAGTTTAAAATCTCACCTGAATAGATCTGGAGTTGTCTGAAAAGTCTCCTGTTTCCCTGGAGCCACAGAGCAATTCCAGAGAGAAAATGCCCTGAGATCTGCCACTCAGCATACAGTCTGCTTGCTTAAAATTGACTTTTTTCCAGATAGTCCTGCTTTAAAGGGGAATATAAATGTCTGTGTGAATAAATGAAGCATTCATTTTCATACTATAGTTTTATTCATTAGCTAGGGACATCCTGATACTCAGAGAGTTAGCATCAAGAAGAAAACTGCCACCCATACGTCAAAGTTTCAATGGAAGAGCAAGGCAAGCCAGCTGGTAACAGTCAAGAAAACCAGAAAGCTTGATCCTAAGTGTAGGATATTTTCCATCAGGAAGCGTGACTACAAATGTTTTTGGAGAGTCAGGAGAACAACAAGCCTCATTCCTGGCCCCATGTAATACAAGGATTAGGGAAAGATCAGCCTTCACGACAGAGCAACTGAGGAAGAGTATCCTGAGGAAGAAGGTTTTAATTCAGCTAGACGGAATTTTGATAAAAGGTCCAGGTGTATGGTAATTTTTAACAAAGAAAGAAATGTTTGTGAATGTTTAACGAAAGAAACAGGAAGGATTCAGAGGAGAGTTAATATTTGATGGAACCCAAAGTAGGGAACTCCAGAGTAAACATAGAATTTGGGTTTTAGAGAGGATTTCATAGGAATTATAAGGGTATAGTTTGTTGGGAGTCACTAGCTATAACCGGCCTAACTTTGGCAAATTGGCTAAACTTTCCAAGGGTCGAGAAAAAAAGTATCAACCGTCATGCAGAGGGCAAATGGATATAAAAGGGTCTGTACTGGCAGAGGCAGCAAAAAGGTCTGAAATATGTAGCCTCATTTTTAGAGAAAATAAAATTCTGATGGGGTCAGGGGAGATGACTGTGCACATAAACACTCATGTACATAAAGCTAGAGTCCCTGTTTCTACTGAGCCCTTCCATGCCAAAAACGTAGGAGCTTGTTGCAGTGGAGTTAGGCACGTGATTAGGAAATAAGGTTGGCCAGCTCTATCAGAGGATTGTAAAGATCAAAACTTATCTTCTTCCTAAAGATACATAAAATGGGTATTGCTAAACCTTCAGTATTGATGGAATTCTTCTTTTGTGCAACTCTCATATGCTTTAGTAAAATGGGTAATAATTTGGGAATTGGGAGACTTGAATTCTGGTTCCAGAACTTCATTTATCCTTGATGGAGAAGAATACCATATCCAATGTTTGCTCTTGCTCACTTCCCTCTCTTCCACAAGCTGGTTTCTGTTCCCATCCTTCCAAAAAATCTCCAACAACTATTCTGCTGCAGTTGCCATCAACACATACTTCCGGTTTTTTTGTTTATTTTGTTTTTGAGAAAGTCTCACTTTGTTGCCCTTGATAGAGCCTTGTCATAGCTCACAGCAACCTTAAACTCTTGGGCTCAAGAGTAAACAGGGAAGTTTTTCAAGCAATTCTCTTGCCTCAGCCTCCCAAATAGCTGGGACTACAGGTGGCTGCCACAACACCCGGCTAGTTTTAGAGACAGGGTCTTGTACTTGCTCAGGCTTGTCATGAACCTGTGAGTTCAAGCAATCCACCTGCCTAAGCCTCCTAAACTGCTAAGGTTAGAGGTGTGAGCACATACTTTCAGTTTTAACATAGGTTCATTTTCTTCCCTTGGTTTCCCATGAATAAAGCTTTCCAGCTCTTCCTCCACTGAACCAGTGCATGGCACTAAATACTAAATGCTGGTATCATAGGATCCATCACTCAGATGATTATCTTTGTACCTGAGGTCAGAGCACAATAATTGTCAAATAGATAATTGAATAAATTTTTTTTATCACTAAGCTTTTATATCATCACCATTTCAAGTTAAAGATTTAGACTTCATAAAAGAGGTAAAGTCTCCATCTTTTTAAAGGCTACATAATATTCCATGCTATACATATACCACAATTTATTAATCCATTCATGGGTCAATGGGCACTTGGGCTTCTTCTATGACTTGGCTATTATGAATTGAGCTGCAATGAACAATACAGCAAAAATCTTTGCTGTAAAGTGATTTTTGGTCATAAATGTTTTAACACAGTAATTAAGTTAATGAGGTGAGGATATATGAAAAAATAATATAAAAAATAAATAAAAACTTAGACTTCAAAGTCTAAAACATATGATTGTATACTCTTCTTATAGTGTTTTTATGGACTTAAGAATCAAGGAAAAGCAGGAAAAGAACTGTCCCCACACCTGTCTTGGAGCACAACACCATGAAGAAAGCTACAGGCAAGAGACGTGGTCTCACTCTTGCTCAGCTGGTCTGGAACTGATGACCCCAAGCAGTCCATCCCACCTTGACCTCTCAAGAGTGATAGGGATTACAGCCACACGTAGTGAGATGGGGATAAAGGACTCCAGCCACTTATGGCAAAGGGGTCCTGCCCAGAAATATCACCTTTGGCTACAGCAAGAGACTCCAGGAGCCAACGAAGAGGCCAGGAGCTAGAGAACTGGCACAGAAGGTGAGTACTTGCATACCAGCAGAGGCCCTCTAGTTTGGCAGCAATTTTCAGATCAGAGCTTTCTTTTTTCTTTTCCTTTCCTTTCCTTTCCTTTCCTTTCCTTTCCTTTCCTTTCCTTTCCTCTCGCTATGCGAGAGGCCCGCAGACTTCCTTTCCTTTCCTTTCCTTTCCTTTCCTTTCCTTTCCTTTCCTTTCCTTTCCTCTCCTCTCCTCTCCTCCCCTCCCCTCCCCTCCTCTCCTCTCCTCTCCTCTCCTCTCCTCTCCTCTCCTTTCCTTTCCTTTCCTTTCCTTTCCTTTCCTTTCCTCTCCTTTCCTTTCCTTTCCTTTCCTTTCCACCTGGGCAGTAGGCTGGAGTTGCCTTGAGAGAGCTTGGGTGAGTGAGTGATCTTGAACAGTACCCTGTACCCTGGGGCTGGGAATGACCCAGAGCAGAGCTCTTCTCTTTTGGCTACTGCCTGGGCACAGCCACTGTGGGAGATCTGCCTGCAGGATGAGCCTACAGGGTCCTAGTGCAAGGCCAGGTCCTATAGGCCTGCTGAGCTGAGCAGCCATCCATGGAGAGAGTTGAGTGAAAAATGCTTTTCTGGGAAAGCTACTGGGTGGCCAAGGGGCATGGTTTGGAAAGGTCAAGATGTGTCTATTTAAGTAGGCTGGGATGAGAACTTCAGAATCCCAAACCTGTGGGAATTGAGGGCAAAGACATCAGGAAGATGGGACCAGGTCTCCTCACCAAGATAGAAGATTCTCATCTCATACCCTAGGATATCAACTATTGTTCAAGCAACATATGGCAATATATATATTTTTTTCCTTTTTAAAATTTTTTTTCAACCTCCCCCCTCTAGATTTTTCTTTCTCTCTTTTTCATTTTTTTCTTTGTATTCATATTTTTCATACTTACTTTGTTCAATAATAAGGGCTCCATTTGTGCTATAATTTCCCTGATCCTATCATTTTTTCCCCAACTTTTTCCCTTAAGGTTTTTTGTTTTGTTTCATTTTATTGTATTTTTATTTTTCCATTTTTATTTTCTTTAATATTAAAAGCTCCATCTTTGCTATGGTTTTCCTACCCCTTTTATTCTTTTTTATTTTCTGTTCCATGTCTCTCCTTTACTCTCTTTTTGTAAAGATTTTTCTACTTTTCCTATCTTTCCCACATAAATTTCTCAAATAACAAATAATATATATCCCAATCTTTTAAAAAATCTTATATAATTTTATTTTTATTTTATTTATATACTTTTATTTTTGGAGACAGAGTCTCACTATGTTGCCCTTGGTAGAATGCTGTGGCATCACAGCTTACAGCAACCTCAAACTCTTGGGCTTCAGGGATTGGGTTCTTTCTTTCTTTCTTTCTTTTCTACTCTATTTAGTGGAGGTAGAGTCTTGTTTTTGCTCAGGCAGGTAAAGAGCTTTTGACCTCAAGGGACCCACCCAAACCAGCCCACCCAGAGGCCAGGAATTGCAGCTGTGAGTTAAAGAATCCTGTTGAAAACCAATATTACTCCTGTCTCTTTTTTTTTATTCTTCTCTTATGTCAATCTTTCCTTTTTACATCCCCACCCATTTTATTTTTATATTCTATCTTTCTATCTTTTCTCTCTTCTTGCTCTTTACTCTTTTTTTCTTTTTGGTCCTACACCAAAAGGATACTTCAACACCTAGCCACAGAGACAAGTAAGAGAAGGAAGTGAAAGGGAAAAGTAGGAGAAGGAAGCAGAAGAAAAAAGAAAGAAAGAAAGAAAACACTCATGAGAAGGAACCAACATAAAAATCTTCGCAATTTAAAAATACCAGAAAAGAGGAACACCCCCAAGGGATCACAAGGTTGCTATGGCAGAGGATTCCACCTGTAAAGAAATGTTATACATGGGCGGCACCTGTGGCTCAAGGAGTAGGGCACCGGTCCCATATGCCAGAGGTGGCGGGTTCAAACTTAGCCCCGGCCAAAAACCACAAAAAAAAAAAAAAAAAAAAAAAAAAACAGAAATGTTATACATGACAGAAAGGGAATTCAAAATATAGATGGCAAAAACAATGAAAGAAATTGCTGACAAAGTGGAAAATAACTGAAAGGAAATCCAAAAACAGAACCAAATAAGGGAATAAAGATATGAAGAATATAGAAAGGACATAGGAATTGAAGGAGTAAACTGGGGAATTTAAAGTTGCATTAAAAGTATCAGTAACAGATTAGACTATGGAAAAGAAAGAATCCCAGAGCTACAAGACAAAGCTCTGGAGCTAACACAAGTAGTTAATGAGACAGAAAAGAAGAGAGAGAAAGCAGAACATTTGCTCATAGAATTATGGAACTTCACAAAGCATTCAAACATACAAATTATAGGTATCCAAGAAGGGGAAGAAGAATGCCCCAGAGGAATGGAAGCCCTACTGGATATCATAAATGAAAATTTCCCATGTGTAACCAAAGACTCCAACACACTCCTTTTAGAGAGATATTTAATGCCAGGTCATCTCAACTCAAACAGAGCTTCTCCAAGACACACTGTAACAAACATGTCCAAAATCAAGATGAAAGAGAACATTTTCCAAGCAGCCAGGAGTAAGTACCAATTGACCTACAGGGGCAAATCCATCAGGATGACAGCAGACTTCTCAACTGAAATTTTCAAGCCAGAAGAGAATGGTAATCTACCTTTAACCTTCTTAAACAAAATAATTTTGATCCCAGAATTCTATACCCTGCTAAGCTAAGCTTTAAAATTGATGAAGAAATCAAATCTTTTACTAATATGCAAACATTTAGGAAATTTGCCACAAGAAGATCAGCTCTACAGGAAATGCTCAGACCTATTCTCCATACTGACGAGCACAATGGACCATCAGCAAAATAAACACTCAGAAAATAAAGGACAAAACCTAGCTTCCACAATGATGCAAAGGATAAAAGTAAGCACTGGATTTTCACTAAATAAGATAAATAGAACTCCACGACATTTATCAATTCTCTCACTAAATGTTAATGGCTTGAATTCTCCACTGAAGAGTCTGGCTGGTTGAATAAAAAAGCACAAGCCATCCATGTGCTGCCTATAAGAAACACACCCAGCCTCGAAAGACAAAAGAAGACTCAGAACAAATGGATGAAAAACAATATTTCAGGCAAAGGGAAGTCAGAAGAAAGGGAGGGTTGTAATCTTATTTTCAGATACAAGTGGATTTAAAGCAACTAAAGTTAAAAAATCCAAAGATGGCCACTTCATACAGGTCAAGGGAACAATACAATAAGAGGACATTTCAATTCTAAATATCTATACCCCAAACTTAAATGCTCCAAGATTTATGAAACTAACCTTAATTTGAGGTCTGAGCAATATGATATCCTATAACATGATACTAATAGGGAACTTTAACGCCACTTTTATAGAGCTGGAAACATCCTCTAAACAGAAACTAAACAAAGATACAAGGGACTTAATTGTGACTCTAGAATAATTGTGCTTAATAGACACGTAAAGAACACACTATCACAAAGCTAAGGAATATACATTCTTTTCAATAGCCCATGGAACAAAATAGATCATATCCTAGGACATAAATCAAACCTCAATAAAATCAAAAGAATTGAAATTATACCTTGTATCTTTACAGACCACAAGGCAATAAGGTGGAACTCAACTCCAACAAAAATTTTCATCCCCACACAAAGGCATGGAGACTAAAAAACTTTATCCTAAATGACAGTTGAGTCAAGAAAGAAAGAAAGGAAGAAGAAAATAATTAACTTCCTTGAATATAATGACAAAGATACAAGATACCAAAACTAGTGGGATATGGCAAAAGCAGAGCTAAGAAGGAAATGTATTGCATTAGGTTCCTATATCCAAAATAAAAGGAGACATATCAACAATCTAATGAATGACCTTAAAGAACTAGAAAAGAAAGGGCTATCTAATCCCAAATCTAGCAGAAGAAAAGGAATCATGAAAATAAATCAGAAATAAATGAAATTGAAAATAAAAAAATTATTCAGAAAATTAATAAAACAAAAAGTTGGCTCTTCAAAAACAAATAAAATTGTAAACCATTGGCCAGATTAACTAGAAGCAGAAAAGTAAAAAAAATTAATAACCTCAATCAGAAACGAAAAAGGGGAAGTAACACCTGTTGCTTCAGAGATACAAGAGATTATCCCTGACTACTACCAAAAACTCTATGCCCAGAAATTCAACAATGGGGAGGAAATGGACCAATGCCTGGAATTACACCACCTCCCTAGACCTAACCAGTAAGCAATAGATCTCGTGAACAGACCAATATAAACCATTGAGATCAAAACCACAATAAAACAATATTCCAACAAAAAACATGCTCTGGATCAGATGTATTCACAACAGAATACTATCAAACCTTCAAAGAAGAGTTTATACACATACTGCAGAAAGTATTCCAAATCATTGAGAAGGAAGGAAACTTCCCCCAACATGTTCACTAAAGCAAACAACCCCCTGATTCCAAAACCAGGAAAGGACCCAACTTAAAAGGAGAACTATCAACTAATTTCACTAATGAATATTGATAGAAAAATACTCAAAAAAATTTAGCTAATGGATTACAGCTATACATTAAAAAAAAATTATACGTCATGACTGAATAGGCTTCATCCTAGGGATGCAAGCCTGGTTTAACATACACAAATCCATAAATGTAATTCACCATATTTCACAATATCAATAGAAGCAAAAACAAAGACCATATGATCCTCTCAATAGATGCAAAAAAGCGTTTGATAAAACTCAATATCCTTTTCTAACAAGAACACTTAAGAAAATAGGCATAGGTGACACATTTCTTAAACTGATTGAAGCCATCTATGAGAAACCCATAGCTAATAAACTAACTAGAGTAAAACTGAAAGCTTTTCCACTTATAACTGGAACCAGACAAGAATATCCTCTACCACCACTACTCTTCAACATTGTTCTAGACATTCTAGCCAACGCAATCAGACAAGAGGAGAATATAAAAGGCATCCAAATGGGGGCAGAGGACATCATTTGCTGATGACATAATTTTATACTTAGAAAACCTCAGAGACTCAATTTCAAAACTCCTGGAAGTTGGCTTGGCACCTGTGGCTCAATGGCTAAGGCACCAGCCACATACACCTGAGCTGGCAGGTTCGAATTCAGCCCAGGCCCACTAAACAACAATGACAGCTGCAACCAAAAAATAGCTAGGCATTGTGGCAGGCACCTGTAGTTCCAGCTACTTGGGAGGTGGAGGCAGGATAATCACTTGAACTCAGGAGTTGAAGGTTGCTGTGAGCTGTGATGCCATAGTACTCTACCCAGGGCAACCACTTGAGGCTCCATCTCAAAAAACAAACAAACAAAAAAAACTGGAAGTGATCAAAAAATACAGAAACATCTCAGGGTATAAAATCAATGTCCACAAATCAGTAGACTCTTTATATGCCAATAACAGCCAAGCTGATAAGCAAATCAAGTATACAATTACTTTCACAGTAGCTTCAAAGAAAATGAAATACTTAGAATACACGTAATAAAGAGGTAAAGGATCTTTATAAAGGGAATTATGAAACCCTAAGAAAAGAAATAGCAGAAAACACCAATGAATGGAAGAACATATCATGTTCTTGCCTGAGAAGAATCGACATTGTTAAAATATCTATTCTACCCAAAGCAATCTACAGATTCAATGCAATCCCCATTAAAATACCAACTTCATAATTTGAAGAACTTGAAAAAATAGTACTTCATTTTGTATGGAACCACAAAATACTCCCATCTATATGGGGTATTCTTACTAATAAAAACAATGGGGTATTCTTAGTAATAAAAACAAAGCCAGAGGCATCACGCTATCAGACTTCAGGCTATAGTACAAGTCCACACTAATCAAAATAGCATGGTATTGGAACTAAAGTAGAGACATAGACATATGTAACCAAATAGAAAACTAAGAAATGAAACAAATCTCTAGTTGCCATCTGATCTTTGACAAATCAATCAATGCAGTGGGGAAAATAATCCCCATTCAACAAATGGTGCTGGGAGAACTGGATAACCACATGTAAAAGATAGCAATTTGACCCATACCTTTTGCCACTTACAGAAATTGACTCAAAATGGATAAAAAAAATTAAATCTAAAACATGGAACAACAAAAATCTTAGAAGAAAGTGTGGCAAATTCTCTTGATGATGTAGGATTGGGGAAGGATGGCAGAAACAAAAATAATCAAATGGGACTTAATTAAACTGAAAAGCTTCTACACAGCTAAAGACACAAGTAAAGCAAAAAGACAACCTTCAGAATGGGAAAAGTCATTTGCAGCATATAAATCTGACAGAGGGTTGATAACTAGAATCTACAGAGAACTCAAATTAATAAACAACAATAACAACAAAAATAGCATGTAAGCCCATTGACCACTAGGCAAGAGACATGAATGGAAACTTCTCTGATGAAAACTGATGAATGGCTAATAAATATTTGAAAAAATACTTATTGTCCCTTATCACCAGAGATGTGCAAATCAAACCACCCTGAGATGTCACCTGATCCCAATGAGAATAGCTCACATGACAAAGTCTCAAAGACGCAGATGTTGGCGTGGATGTGGAAAGAAGGGAATAGTTTTACGCTGCTGGAGAGACTGCCAACTAATACAACCTTTTTGGAAGGAAGTATGGAGAATCCTCAAAGAACTCAATAGACCTCTCATTTGATCTTGCAATCCCATTATTAAGCATCCATCCAGAAGAACAAAAATCATTTTAGCAAAATGACATTTGTACTAGAGTGTTTACTGCAGCTCAATTTACAATCACCAAAATGTAGAAACAACCTAAATGCCCACCAACCAAAGAATAGATTAACAAACTGTGGTATATGTATAACATGGGATATTATTCAGCCATAAAAAAGATGGAGACTTTAAAACTTTTGTATTAACCTGGATGGAGTTGAAACACATTATTTTTAGTAAAGTATCACAAGAATGGAGAAGCAAGAATCCAATGTACTCAATACTAATATAAAGCCAGTAGATAATCTAATATATACCCACATAAGAAAAAAACTCAAATCAATTCAAGGTTGGGTGGAGTAATGATGAAATGTGGAGAGGGGAGGAAGGAGGAGAGGGATGTGTGTGCTCCCACTTAATGGGCACAATGTTAGGGTGTATGGCACACCGCCTGGGGGCAGCACACAATTATAAGAGAGTCGCTACCTAACAAATGCAAATATTGTAACCTAATTTTAATATCCTTGAATTAACCTGAAACAATAAAAAATAAATAAATAAAAGAATCAAGTATCTTTCACTTAGGGAAAAGATTCACTCACTAAAAGATCTATCACCTAAAAAAGATATGTGATAACTATCCTCTTCCTTTTCAAGATCCCAGAGGCAACACATCAGCATTTTTAGGCTACTGATACCAAAGCTTTGGAAATGTAACACTGTGCTCAGTATATAGATATGTATTAATACATAGACATACTAAATATAACTGCTTTAATGTTGCCACTATCTCACTCTCTTTAGAATATGACCTAACTTATTGAGTGGTATGTTGTAATAAAATCCAACTTCATTTTGAGTAAATAGAACTGTTCTTTTTAGCAGAATGTGCTTATGATGCTTAATGATAATTACACAGATCTATTTATATAAACACATTAAAAATGGTTCTGCTGTTTCCATGTCAATTCATTTGTCATGACTTGGTACATAATTCCTCAGACTTGTGCTTTTTTAGAGTATAAAAATAATGCTTTCTAATTACAATAAAATTAGAATAAAGTCAGAAAAGTAGAAAGAAGATTTTCTTGATCACACAAAATCCCAACATTCAATGGCATTAGATGAACATTTGGTGTATTTCCTTTTGCAGATTTTTCCTATTTAAAGATTTTATTTCACTGAGGTTATTTTTAAAGACATAGTATATATATAGTTTTTGAAAAGAATATATGTGTTATCTTCCCTGAAAATATTAATACATGATCATAAAGGTATTCGAGAAGAAATTGTCACTTAAAAAATATGTCTTGCAAAGAGCATTCACATGGTTTTAAATAGAAATCTCTAAATATCTTATTCACAGTTTACAGTGGTAATGTACCTTTTAAATAAATACAGCTAAATAAAGTACTCAGAAACTTAATGCAATTTAACGTGCTCATCAAACCCATGTAAACACTACCCATTCCTCTTCCCTCTCAACAGCTAAATCATCAAGTACACATGCCACCAAAATCTTGGTACAACCACCCTTAGAGAAATACATGATGAGAACAGAGTTCAGGTGCCAAATTTACCCAGGCCTCTTTTCCCAATACTGGTGTCCTTTAATCGTTCTAGACCAGGCGTCCTCAAACTGCGGCCCACGGGCCACATGAAACAGTGTGAATTGTATTTGCTCCCGTTTTGCTTTTTACTTCAAAATAAGATATGTGCAGTGTGCACAGGTAGGAATTTGTTCATAGTTTTTTTTTTTTTTTTTTTAACTATAGTCTGGCCCTCCAACAGCCTGAGGGACAGTGAATTGGCTCCCTGTGGCTCAAGGAGTGGGGTGCCGGTCCTATATGCCGGAGGTGGCAGGTTCATACCCAGCCCCAGCCAAAAACCACACACACACACACACACACACACAAAAAAAAAAGTTTGAGGACGCCTGTCCTAGGGTATTCCTCCCATAGCTTTTCTTCCCAGGAAGAAAACAAGAAACAGAATATTTAGGCTGCTGCCTGACTTCTTTTAGACTTTAGCTGAATCTAAGATCTCTCTGAAAGTAGGGCCCTTCTCTCATATGCCTTTTTCTCCAGTGACTAGGATCCCACAAGCTTGATTAATATTTTTTGATTATTGAATAAATGTCATGGGCAATTAAAAAAACTTTCTATTGCAAGTAGCAGAAAACCAAAACACAGTGATTTACAGAAAAGGCCCACAACTTTTCCCCATTTAGTAGGATCTTAGTTGTCCGTTTGTCATATTATTTATTATTTTAAGATACATTCCTGCTGTGCCCATTTTGATGAGAGTATTTAAAAGAATGTTGAATTTTACCAATTTTTTTTGGTATCTATTGAAATAATCATTTATATATATGTTCTTGATTCTATTAATGTGATGTATCACACTTACCAATTTGCATATGTTAAACCATCCTTTCATCCCTGTTGTTAATCCCACTTGATCACAGTGAATTATATTTTTAATGTGTAGTTTAATTCAGTTTGCTATAGTGTCCCTGTTTTATAGATCAAGGTAATGCTGGATTCATAGAATAAGGTTGAAAATAGTCCTACTTCAATTTTTTTGAAAAGTTTGAGTAGAATTGGTATTAGTTCTTCCTTAAATGTTTGGTAGAATTCACCAGATCATGTTTTTTTCCTTCGTGGGAGACTTTTTATCCAGGGTTCGATCTTATTGGTGTAGATTTGTTGAGGCTCTATTTCTTTTTTTTTTTTTTTGGCTGGGACTAGGTTTGAACCTGCCACCTCCGGCATATGGGACCGGCGCCCTACTCCTTGAGCCACAGGCGCTGCCTGAGGCTCTATTTCTTCATTGTTCAATCTGTTAGGTTGTATGCTTCCATTGATTTATCCACTTCTAGGTTTTGAAAATTGTTGGCAGATAGTTCTTCACAATATTCTATAATGATTCTATTTCTGAGATCTTACTTATTAAGTTCCATTTTCCATTCTGAATTTTGTTTTGGTCTTCTCTTTTTCTTAGTATAGCTTAAATTTGTCAATTTTGTTTATCTTTTTTTTTTTTTTTTGTAGAGACAGAGTCTCACTGTACCGCCCTCGGGTAGAGTGCCGTGGCGTCACACGGCTCACAGCAACCTCTAACTCTTGGGCTTACACAATTCTCTTGCCTCAGCCTCCCGAGCAGCTGGGACTACAGGCGCCCACCACAACGCCCGGCTATTTTTCTGTTGCAGTTTGGCCGGGGCTGGGTTTGAACCCGCCACCCTCGGCATATGGGGCCGGCGCCCTACTCACTGAGCCACAGGCGCCGCCCAATTTTGTTTATCTTTAAAAAAAAAAACAACAACTTTTTGTTTCATTGGTCTGTTTGGGGTGGGTTTAGTTTCAATTTCACTTTTGTTAGCTCTGATGATTTTTATTTCCATCTACTAATTTGTTTTGTTTTGTTTTGTTTTCTGGTTATCAGTCCATTTATTTTCATTTCATTCTCTTAATGCCAGTTGCAAATGAGCATGATTTAAAAGCATGCAAGTAATAACAGGTAAAAACATCTCTTTGGGGAGGTGGTGTGTGTTTACAATTCTTTGGGAGAATCAATTCTTTGAACCTAAGACTAGGAGGTGGCACCCATAGCTCAGTGGTTAGGGTGCTGGCCACTGGAGCTGGTGGGAAATAAATTAATTCAAAAATTTCCTGCTATTCCTCCAAAATTGTTTCCCTTTCTTTTCTTTTTTATTATTAAATCATAGCTGTGTGCATTAGTGCAATCAAGGGGTACAATGTGTTTGTTTGATATGCAATCTGAAATATTTTCATCAAACTGTTTAATATAGCCTTCATGGCATTTTCTTAGTTATTGTATGAAGACATTTGTATTCTGCATTTAGTAAGTTTCGCCTTTACCCATTCTAAGATGCACCATAAGTGTGGCCCCACCAATTACCTTCCCTCCACCTTAACCTCCTCCCTCCCCTCCCCTCCCTTGGCCCTTTCCCCATATTCTTGCGCTATAGTTGGGTTATAGCCTTCATATGAAAGCTATAAATTAGCTTCATAGTAGGGATGAGTACATTGGATACTTTTTCTTCCATTCTTGAGATAATTTGCTAAGAAGAATATGTTCCAGCTCCATCCATGTAAACATGAAAGAGGTAAAGTCTTCATCTTTCTTTAAGGCTACATAATATTCCATGGTATACATGTACCACAATTTATTAATCCATCCGTGGGTCGATGGGCACTTGGGCTTCTTCCATTACTTAGCAATTATGAATTGGGCTGCAATAAACATTCTGGTACAGATGTCTTTGTTATATTGTGATTTTTGGTCTTCTGGGTATATACCTAGTAAAGGAATTACAGGAACAAATGGCAGATCTATTTTTAGATCTCTAAGTATTCTCCAAACATCCTTCCAGAAGGAACGTATTAGTGGGCATTCCCACCAGCAGTGTAGAAGTGTTCCAGTTTGGTTTGTTCTCACTTTCCTAATTTCATGAGGTACATTTTTAGGTTTTTAATTTGAAGTTTTTCTATTTTCTCATAAAGCATTTATTGTTATAAGCCTTTCTCTTAATACTGATTTTACTAAATTCTACAGATTTTATGTTGTATTTCCATTTTAATTTGTTTTAAGAAATTTATAAAATTTTCTTCTCAACTTCTTTATTGGCCCATTGATTATTCAGGAACACATTGTTTAATTTCCATGTGTTTGGGTATTTTCCAAGATCCTTCATGTTATAGATTTCTATTTTTATTCCATTTGTGGTCAGAGAAGATACTTCATATCATTGTATTTTTTTGAATTTGTACATACTTGTTTTGTGGACTATTTTGGAAAATGTTTTATGTGCTGAGTAAAAGAATGAATATTCTGTAGTAATGGATAGAACATTCTATAAATGTCACTTAGGCCAATTAGATCTAGTGTATAGTTTATCTCTGCTGTTTCTTTGTTGACTTTCTGTCTTGATAATCTGTCCATTCCTGGGAGTTAGGTCTTAAAGTCCCTCACTATTCCTGTATTGCAGTCTATCTCTCCCTTTACATACTTGGGAACTCTGTTGTGTACATATTCTTGCTGAATTGACCCCTTTATCATTATATTGTTACCCTATTTATCTTTTTTATTTTATAGTCTTTGTTTTGGGGGCGGTGCCTGTGGCTCAGGGAGTAGGGCACTGGCCCCATATACCAAGGGTGGTGGGTTCAAACCCAGCCCCAGCCAAACTGCAACAACAACAACAACACAAAAATAGCCAGGCATTATGGCGGGCACCTGTATTCCCAGCTACTCAGGAGGCTGACAGCAAGAGAATCACCTAAGTCCAAGAGCTGGAGGTTGCTGTGAGCTATGACACCACTGGGCAACAAAGTGAGACTCTGTCTCTAAAAAAAAAAAAAAAAAAAGTAAGTATATATAAAAATGTTATATTTTATATATATAGTTATATAGATAGCAAATCAAAGACTATATATATTAATATATCTATATATATAGATATATCTATAATATATATAGATATATCTATATATATTAATATATATAGTCTTTGATTTGTAGTCTATTTTATTTGATATAAATATAGCTATTCTTGCTCTCCTTTGGTTTCCTGGTCATGAAATATCTTTTTCCACCTCTTTACTTTAGTTGATGTGTGTCTTTGTAGGTTAAATGGGTTATAACATAAAGATGTTATATTTTATATATATAGTTATATAGATAGCAAATCAAAGACTATATATATTAATATATATAGATATATCTATATATATAGATATATTAATATATACAGTCTTTGATTTGTAGTCTATTTTATTTGATATAAATATAGCTATTCTTGCTCTCCTTTGGTTTCCTGGTCATGAAATATCTTTTTCCACCTCTTTACTTTAGTTGATGTGTGTCTTTATAGGTTAAATGGGTTTCTTATAGGCAACATATAGTTGTGTCTTATTTCATCTATTCACTCTATGTTTTTCAATTGGAGAATTGAGTCCCTTTGTATTTAGTGTTGTTATTGGTAAGGACTTAATACTGCCATTTTGTTGCTCGTTTTCTGGTTGTTTCAAGACTCCTCTCTTCCTTTTCTACTATCTTCCTTTGTGGTAAGTGATTATCTCTTGTAGTGTGTTTTAATTAGTTGCTTTTTATTTTTAGTAAATCTATTATAGGTTTTAGTGCTGTGAGTACCAAGAGGCTTACAAAAAAAAAAAAGTCTTATGGACAGAAATCACAATTTATTTTAAAGTAACAACTTATCTCAGATTACAAATAAAAGAATAGAAATGAGGGCAAAAAAAATCCCACACATACAAATACTACATAATAATTTCAAATGTCCCATCATTTTGACTTTTAGATGTTTCAATTTACATATTTGTCTACTACCTATCTTTTAAGGGGTTGCTCTATTATTTTTTTTGATAGACTTGGTTTGGGGGCTATATACTAGAGTTATGAATGACTTTCATACTATAATACAGAAATAGAGTATTTTTGGTTTGTTACTAATGGGTTTTATTTCTTGAAAATTTTTAATTTGCACATTAGTGTTTTCTTCATATTGAAGAACTCCCTTTAGTATTTTGTACAAGACAGATCTGGTAGTTGTAAATTCTCTCAGCTTTTGTTGTCTGGGAAAGACTACCTCTCCTTTATATTAGAAGGATAAATTTGCTGGGTACAGTAATTTTAAATGGAAGTTCTTTGTTTGTTTGCATACCTTGAAAATGTCATCCCACTCCCTGCTGACCTGTATGATTTCCTTTATGACATCTGTTGCCAGATGACTTATGCTCCTTTGTGTTATTTGATTCTTATCCCTCAATGCTTTTAGAATCCTCTCTTTGTCCTTCACCTTTGAGAGTTTGATTACTATATGCTTTTGGGTAGTCTTATTTGTATTTAATCTATTTGATATCCTCAGATGTTCCTATCCTATATATTCAGATATACATTGTCATCATTTTTTGAAAGTTTCTGTTATTTATTTTGAAAAGCTTCCTCTCCCTTGTTTTTGCTCAATTCCCTCTTGCACAACAATAATACTTAGATTTGGTCTTTAGAGGCAATTTTCTATATCTTGTAGATAGTCTTTATTCCTTTCTATTCTTTTTTTTCCTATATACGTTCAAATAGGTGGTCTTCAAGCTCACCAATTATTTTGTTTAGTTCATTCTGCTGTTGAGAGTGTCAGAAGAGTTCTTCAGTTTATCAAACATATTTCTCAGTTCCAAGATTCATTATTCCTAATATTCCAGTATCTTTGTTAAATTTCTCTGATAAATTTCCAAATTGCTTTTCTGTGTTATCTTGGAAATCACTGAATTTTCTTAAAACTGCTATTTCAAATTCCTTGTCAAAGAGCTCACAAATCAACATCTCAATTAGGGTCACTGAATTTTTGCTTTGTCCTTTGGGGGAGGTCAGTTTTCTGTTTGCTATTGTTTTTTATGAGTATATGTCTATGCCTTTGCATTGTAAATTAGTTATTTATTCCAGTTTTCTCTCTCAAGCTTGTTTTGCTTCTTATTGAATATATTTGCTTAGTGAATCTTCAATAATAGGTCATTTTCTCCTTTTTGGCTCAAGGTGGTGCCTTATGCCTAGGTTCACCTTGGTTGTCTCTGGCTCTAGTAAATAGTCATAGCTCTGTCTGTCCCAAATGAGAGTTTTAAATGGATTGTCCCAGCAGTATGGAAAGCCTGACTAGGGGTTCATGTCCATAGGACTTGAGGAACATAACTCTTACAGCATGGTACTATTGAACAACCACTCTACTTTGGTGTCTCCTTTGGTCGAGTTACAAAGCAGAGGGTAGAGGGTGCTAGTCTAATTTCCCACTTGTCTCTGCCTATCCTCAGGGATATTTTTCCCTTTATGCTAGTCGTACTGTTTCCTGGGGATTTGGCAGTTTTCCTACCAAAGAACACAGGAGGGTGAGGAAGCTAGCTGACTACCTCAATTTCATTTTTTCCAATGTAGAAACCATGAGTCAGGAGCCAGTTTTCAGCACACTTGGTGCCAGAGAGTGGTGTTCAGATGTGAAAGTCCAATTCTCCTAGCATGTGCATGGAGTCTTTTCATTTCTCTTGGCCCAAGAAATGATCTCATTTCATTCTTGAGCTCTGTGCTGTTGCTGGTATAGATCTTAGCACTGTATATTTGTTTTTGGTTTTCTGTGGCCAAGGGAGAGAAGTAGCTTATCTCTACACCTGAATTTTTGGACTAGAAGTCCCCAAATAAAGTCATTTAAATAAGCAAGTAGGTGTTTTTCTTATCTAGCAAGTTCAGAAAAAGATAGCTGCTGATGTTTGTTCAATGGCTCAGCAATGTCAGAGTTGATGTTTCTAAATTTTACTCAGCCTTCCCCTTATGTTCTCAAGATAGCTGTTTTAGCTCTAGTCATGAAGCCATGCTCAAGTCAAGAACAGGCTTTGAAAAGCCCCTAGTAAGTCAGGCATGGTGGCTCACACATATAATCCTAGCACTCTGTGAGGCTAAGGAGGCTGGATTGTTTGAGCTCAGGAGTTCAAGACCAGCCTAAGCAAGAGCAAGACCACCATCTTTAAAAATAGCCAGGCATGGTGATGGGACCTGTAGTCCCAGTTACTTGGGAGGCTGAGGCAAAAGGATCAACTGAGTCTAAGAGTTTGAAGTTGCTGTGAGCTATGATACCATGACACTCTATCCAGGGCAATGGAGTGAGACTCTGTCTCAAAAAAAGAAAAGAAAAAAAAAACAAGAGTATGCAGGGAAATCACAAAATATTCTTATATCTACAGATATAAATTAATGCTTTCAGAGAAAAACTACTACTCTGTAGTAGTTTAAAGGATTAAAAAAAAAAATAAGCAAAGCCCCTCGTAGATTTCCAGTTAAATCTCATTAGTAGTATCACATGACTTCCCCTCACTGCAAGGGATTCTGGTAAAATGATTGTCTTTCCTGGACCTGGATGTAAAAAGCTAGATTCCGTTAGCAAGAAAAAGGGGAGAAATGGATACTATGTAGGCAGTTAGTAGTGTCTGCCTCCACAGATGTTCTCCTTCATTTTTCTTTAAGTCTAAATTATAAGTCCAAATGGAAAACAGAATAATAAAATAATCAAGAACAGAACATACTTGCTACAGCAAAGTTCTTTAGGCATAATCACTTACTGACAGTTCGCTATTAATGAAGAGTGATTTGGTGTGCTGGAGGTGATAAGTAGTTCAGGAGCAAAGTTAATCAATAAACTTGAAAATGTATGTTTCCTGAGTGATATACTCAACTACATATACATCAGGGTCTCTTGTATTTGGAAGGAGACCTAACATAGAATAAAACAAATAAATTTGATGTGTCAAAGCCAGTTGAATTATGTCTTTTTTGTTTATAATGCAGTTCAATATTTTTAAAAATAATTTAGAGAATTTATAGAGTGGAAATTGGAAGAGACTTTGTTTAGGCTTTCCATCACATCATGAAGTCTCAACTTGAAATTTCTAGTGATGAGAATCTCTATACTCTGTGAAGTAGCCTATTCACCTTTTAAATTTCTCTAATTATCAGAAAAACCTCTCATAATTTGAACTGGATTTCATTTCTCAATGTTATAAACCTATTGTTTCTAATACTGTTTTCTAGAATGACAAAAATTAGCCTGTTTCTCTTGGTTCATGAGAGCTCTTTAAATAAATCAACCAAGTTAAGACACCTGTTCTCTTAGTGAAATAGTTCAGGCCATGAACTCTTCCTTAGATGGCACATCTTTCATAGCCTGCGAGTCCACCCTCATTCAACCTACTTCCCCTTCTCTGGGCACTCTGTCCTAATGAACATCTCTCGTTCTATAGCCCTTCCAATGACACAATACTTTGTGTTCTAATCATCCCAGAACAGAGGTCTATAACTACCCATGGCATCAACACTAGGAAATAAATTTATTCCTGGGAAATTTCACTGTTCTGATTTGGGTTCACAGCTCTAGGACTAAGAATTATTATTTGAGATCCTCAGTGATTACGCACACAAGTTCTCCTTCCTAACATATTTGTCAAACACACCCTCCACAACTTCATCCAAATCATTAGAAAAAGAGAGGCTAATAAGGTAAGGATGACACATCAAGATAGCTTTTTCTTCTGGCATCGAGTTATTAATATATACTTGGATGAATCTTTTGTTCAACTGTCTACTAATGTACTTCAAAAACTATCCGTATTTCTCCATTTCCATTTCATGCAGTATTGTCAGGATTTTCCTTTGTGTATCTCAACCAGGTAATTTAGAGCCATCATAAATTATTTCTCTGATGTGCTCTCTACGACATTTTAAACAGTACAACACAGATGTCTGGTAATCTTTTAAAAATCAGATGGAAAAATAAGGGTGGAGTGTTAACATGTATGTACAATTAAATAACAAACAACTAAAGATCATTGTAGTTAGGAAACTTGCTCTTAGATCTATGTTGTTTTTCATGACACTAACCATGTGTAATTTTCCACACCAATTCTCCAAATCTCTGACGTCAACTGAGTGTATGACAATCAGTTCAACTCTGACAATACTCAGAGTTAGCACAGATCGGACAGCTTAAGGGTTCAGTTTCACAAGACTGCCTCCACTTCAGATGCCAGCTGCAGATGGGGTACTCAGCACACCTACTCTTCTGCCCAGCTGGCTACAAATTCAGAGGTTCCCATAACCTCCTCCTTAAGCTTCATAATTTGCTAGAATAACTCACAGAAAACACCCAGGAAAACATATTTAAAGAGTATCAGTAAGGGACAGCAAAATGAAAGAAGCAAATAGGATAAGATATGGAAGGTGTGGGGATGGTCCAGAGTTTCCATGCCCTCTCTCAATGCACCACCTTTTTAGCACATTCATGTGCTCAGCAAGGGACAAAGACCAATACATCACAAGATCACATGGTTAGCAATAGTGGAGCTGTAGTTCTAACTCAGGTCTGCCGATGGCTGAATACCATATTCTTCTCTTACAGCACATTTCCTTCTGATAAAAGCTTAAATGAAAGGCTATATTAATACAAGATATTTTGAGATGCGCACCCAGTAGAAATATCCTGTGTCAAAGTCACATCAATCTGAAAACTGGTAATCAAGAAAATGAGCCTTGAGGAAATTGATTTTTCTTATTCTGAATAATCATGCTCAGCGCTTTCATTGTCATATTTACTCTTCATAGGCTAATGCATGTCACAGAGGGAAGGCCTTCATCCTCCATCACTTGTTTGTTACTAACTGTAGGCTAAGAACACAACTAGCATTCCACAGTAAATTTCACATTTCACTTGCCCATTGAGACACCCACACACACTCACTGTCAGGGGTTTATGTAGTGTAAACACATTCATTTAAAAAGCAAAAGGAAATGGGTTTATCACAAAAAAATAATTTTAAAACATTTAATAACTAATGTTGTAGGAAAATAAATGATTATAGTCTCAGTTACTTATGTACAAAAAGTAAAGCATGCTCTGTTAGGAACTGGAGCCTTTTTGTAATATTCCATTTTCTAAGATTTTCACAGAAATGACTGAACACAGAATTCATTTTAGCAACAAAAATTGGTTGTAAATTTCCATTCTAAGTTTTTGAGCAACAAAAGAGTCTATAGCATGTGCTACATTCCTTTGATGCTTTCCTAGTGATGGCACTTTTAAAATCTCTAATCCTTGAAGTTCCATAATAGATTGTCTCCCCACTTTACAAATAACAACACTAAGGCTCAGAGGCTGTGAGGGAGAACACATGGAGCTGGTGTTCTTTTCACTGCATCTTGCTAAAGCCTCAACCCTCGTTAGCCCTGAGAAATCTTTCAGGAATAATTCAGATATATTTTCTTAAAAAGATAAAGATAGGGAAAAAAGAGAAGGTGAGGGACAGGAAAGGAAGTGAAGGGGGTGGAGAGTGGGGCAGCACAAGGCACAGCAAAACAACTGTTCCAATCCAGAGCACCTGGAGAAAAAACAGCTAAAATTCTGTTTCTCAGTATAGACAAAGGTCATATTGACATCATGTTGCCACTCCCCAATGTGTTGCTACTCCAAATATCTCAGTCATTCATTCAGCATCCTATTGAAGGCTCCTCTGTACTCAGAATGCTGTAGTATGTGCTGTGGGGGAAAATACACAAACAATAAAAGATAAGTGGCCACCCTTTTGGCACACGGAATCAAACTGGGTCAAGAGTATAAATGCGTGGGATAGCAGACTTTCGTGGTGATGCCTTAAAACCAGATGTTTCTAGCCCCAGCTATGAAGCCAGCAAATAGAAGGCTTGGGCAGGCTCTTCCACAAGCCAGAGGATCTTTCTCTAATCTGTGTGTGTGTGTGTGTGTGTGTGTGTGTGTGTGTGTGTGTGTGTGTGTGTTTTGAGACAGAGTCTCAGTTGCCTTGAGTAGAGTGCCATGGGTCATAGCTCACAGCAACCTCAAATACTTGAGCTCAAGAGATTCTCTTATCTCAGCCTCCCAAGTAGCTGAGACCACAGGCACCCGCCACAAACTCCTGGCTAGTTTTTCTACGTTTTAGAGTTGGTGTCTCCCTCTTGCTCAGACTGACCTTAAACTCCTAAGCTAAAGCAATCTCCCTCCTTGGCCTCCCAGAGTCCTAGGATTACAGGCAGAAGCCACTGTGGCAGGCATTGGTATGGATTCGTAAACAGAAAAAGAGAACATAACTCTGCCAACAACAGCGGTAACAGAAGATTTTGATCTACACAGTGCGTGTCAATATCAGACTGTGGCAGACTCAATTTTAGTACTGTTATGAGAAATAAGCAGTTCCCCCTCTGGCCTCTCAGTTAAGTAGTACATGTGGACCTAAGTACATTACCCTAACATACTTCAAACCCCGAAACCCTTGGTGATGATGAAACATTGTAAGCCAGTTCTTCTCCAGAGGTGCTGTGCCAACAGTGGAATAGTGTCCACTTCTGTTTTAGTAACACAGTAGCAGGCATCTGAGCAGGAAGGATCATGAGAATCAACTCTCACTCCATCATCATGAATAATGTACGGATATCCCTTGAGACTTTTTTTTTCTTTTTTACTGAATGAAGTAGAAGTGTGATTCCAGATATTAGCTTATTCCTCTTAAGCTTGAGGAACACAGGATAACACTGAGATAGAGAGGGCTTAGACGGAAGGGTATATGTAACTGAACATACAGTTTTCATGTGCCAGGAGTGAAGACAAGAAGAGAAATTCACGAAGGAAATTCTTGGCTAAAGCTTCACTTGTTCAGTGGGCACTTACTATGTGCCAGGAACTGTCTTAAATGCTTTTTGTTCATTATGCTACACCACACCCCCACACCTCCCCCAAAAAATAGACCTATGAAGTAAGGATTGTTTTACAGATGAGGAAATTGAAATTTTGAGAGGCTAGGTCATTTGACTGAGGTTGCCCAGCAATAAATTCAAGGTTCCATTTAAGTATTTTTACCAGGATGACCCTCTATATTCACTTAAGTAAATTTCACTTACTCCAACATGGATGAACAGAACCCTTCACAGGAGTCCCGCTTCAGAACCTGGCAAGGTGTATGCTTATGTTTGCTCGTGATCTGTGTCCTGTCTTTGGCCTTGGTTTTAGGAATAGGCAGGGCAGCTTCAGGAGATGGATCAACTTTGTCTAATCCTAAAAGGGGATGACCGAGTAAATTACATTCTTTTTGAAGGGGGACTCCTGTGAAGGGTTCTGTTCAATGATCTTTTGGTTGTATGCCTCTGGCTTATATTTTTTTTCTTAAGAGTCATGGAAGGATCTCTCTTTCCTAATACTCTGGCACTATTCCTTTTGGCTCCTAGAAAACAAGGATTACTCTAAGATGCCCAGACTAGACTAGACACGGATACAGAAAGCAAATGACCTATATCAACTGCCACTAACCATCAGGGTGAGGAAACAGATACTTCCCCTTCTCCTTCAAGGGCAGACCAATGAATTAGGCACTGAAGCAGACAAAATGCAATCTGATATGTTAGGTCTGTGCTCTCTGCTACAATAAAGCTAAATGGTGTGGGAAACCATGGCAAAGCAGTAATCAACCCTAAAAGTACCCAGAAAAATAACTAAGTGTCTGCAAAAATAGAGTCTGCCTTTTTTCAAGAGATCTAAGTCTCAGTTTGCTGGTGATTTATGTGAAACTTACTTAACTGAATATACAAGGTCATCCTGGTAAACAACTTGAAAGGCCTGCAATCAATATTTCTAATTTGGAGATGGTTAACAAAAGTACTGTGTATAAGACTGGCTTAATTTGCCACTTGATTAAGTATAGGGAAATAATATTTTTTAGAAGTAACTGAATTTCAACTCATACTTACAGACTGCAAGTTGTGCTGTAGAAAGAAGGGAAGAGTTAATCCCCAATTGTGCCCACATGTGCAGTGGCAGCAGAAACTGGCAGAAAGAACCCTGAACTAGCCTTGAGTACTATTCTTGTCTCCACGCTCTGTAACTGTGGGCTCCCTGCCAGCAACTGCTTTTGTTAAGCCACTAGGAGCTGCTGACTGGCTGTATTTCCTTATTCATCCAAACGCTATTTTTAGAGTGATAACCCCTGGAGAACTGGGGGAGCCTGAGACAGGTCAAGGGATGTGATCTTGCTCTGATCAATAGTCACCTTATGGAAGTCTCTCTTGACCCAGGCCAAGGGAGTAAGCTCTCCATTAGGAAGAAAAGATGGGAGGATAAAAAGAGGTAAAAGAAAGCAGGAACTTCGCCAGGTGCAGCCTGTAGTCCTAGCACTCTGGAAGGCTGATGTGGGCAGATACCTGAAGTAGGGAGCTTGAGACCAGCCTGAGGAGTAGCAAGACTCCATTTCCACTAAAAATGGAAACATTAGTTGAGCATTGTGGTGGGCGCCTATAGTCCCAGCTACTCGGGAGGCTGGAGCAGGAGGATCACTGGAGTTCAGGAATCTGAGGATGCTGTGAGCTAAGCTGATGCCACTTTACTCTAGCCTGGACAGTAGACAGTGACTCTGTTTCAAAATAAAATAAAATAAAGAAAGAAAGAAAAGAAAAGAGCAGGAACTCATAGAGTAACAACACTCTACCAGCTGGGTGCTCTCACTTACATGATCTCATTTAGTTTGAACAGCTATGCAAAGCAGGCATTGTTGCAGTTTTCATGTTCTAAAATGATAACTTGGCCAAAGTGAACGTGTAAGTAAAGATTCAAATGTAGGGCCCCAAAACCTACTCCAAGTTTTCCCCTTACTATGGTTCACTGCCTCTGTGTAGAGCACCCTCTGGTGGGCAGGAGGGACATCTACTGTGAATGAAGGCCTCCCCTAGACCTTTTCCCTAGAGAAACTGAGACCTCTCCCACCTGGGTTGGAAAGGGACCCCAAGGCATTTGGAAATTTCTGGGTCCACCTCAGAGGCTCTAAGCACTTCAGTGTGGTTGACAAAAAGTTACCAGGAAAACAGACTGTCTTTCGGCTCTGAATTCTTTTCAGAGAGGAGATATCTATTTAGATAAATGTTAAGTTTCAATTCCTCCCCTTCTTGAAATTCTCTCCTTTAAAACAGAGTTAGTGAGTAACACTGTCTTAGATTAATACAGGCTGGCAGAGAGTGTTTTGGAGGAAGACTGGAACTATGACCTCTTTTAAAGAGAAGAAAAATAGAGAACCCTGCAGTTTGCAAAGTTCTTCCAGAGATAAAAACTCACTGATTCTCAGAGAACTGGAGGTACAAACATCATTATTCAGTTTTACAAAAGCTCCAGTGACTTGCTCAAGATGAAATGGTTAATGGGAACACTGCTTTGACTAAGTACTCTGACCTCAACAGTCATGCTTTTCTCACTAAAAATACTCTTTCTCTAGTCATGTTACATAACTAATTCCTACCAGTGATAAAGGAAGGGAAGTGATATCAATTTAAGCCACTGTCTTGTCCCTTGCTATGGTTTGGATGTTTGTGGCCCCTTTCAAAACTCATGTGGAAACTTAATCCCTAAGTGGCAGTAGTAAGGGGTGGGGGCTTCAGGACATGATTAAGAGGTAGGGCTCAGACTTTATGAATGGATTAGTGTTTTATAAAAGAGCTTGAGGAGAAGGACTTTGTACTTTCCGTCCTTTATGCCATGTGAGAACACAGCATTTGTCACCTCCAGAGGATGCAGCAAAAGGTGCCGTCTTAGAAGCAGACAGCAGCCCTTGCTGGACGCCACCAAACCTACCAGTGTTTTGATCTTGGACTTCCCAGACATTAGAACTGTGAAAAGTAAGTTTCTTTTGTTTACAAACTACCCAGGCCCTGCTATTTTTGTAATAGAAGCACAAAGGGATTAAGACATTGCTGAAAAATATTTCAGCAGTGTAAGGCCAAATGCTATATATACATTATGGAAAAATAAGCACAAATTATTTTACCCCAGTGGAAGTAAAGTGGGGCAGTAGGGAGCAATGTAGTGCTACACAGGAAAGGCATTAGGGTACAAGAAGCAATTTAATTGAGTCTTCTATGAAAGATAAAATGCCAAGAGTCAAGAACAGAAATCAGGTAGGCGAAGGGGGCAGGGGGCAGGGAACTGCGTAATTCAATATTGTCAGCTACAGATTACGTGAGAGGAAATAGTGAAAGACCTTTCAGGGAAAGTCAATGTGGGTGATCTTGAATGGCCAAGCCAGGCAATAGCATTCAGCCTTTATTCTATCAATAATGTGGAACCCTTGAAGGATTCTGAGCAGGGCATAGAATAATACAACATATCATTGTCTGGTATTATTGTGAAGGACTTACTGAAATGGGAAGGTATTAGGAGATATCTAGGAAATCTTTGCCTCAATACACACAAGACCAAATGGGGGCCCTGTCAAGGTTGTCATAGAGGGAATTTAGAGGTGGAGTGAAATGCTAAGGTAATGACATAGGTAGAAAATTAATAGAACCCAGTGACCAACTGGAGATGATGACTAGATGGGTTGAAATCAAGAGCTGTGATGAGGGTTTGCATCCAGCTGATTTAAAGGACAATGACAGAACTAAGGAAGTCAGAGGAAACAGGAAGGGGAGCTGGCATGGAAGGAAATATGGTAAGTTTTGTACATGCTGTGTGGAAAAGGTTTTGACTGATTATTCAGACTGAGACATTTGGCAAACTCTTTGGTGATGTGAAGAGTTTCTTGTGTAAGTACACAAGAAAGAAGCAAAGGTGGCAACTCAGGAGTCGACAGCATAAGGAAGACAGACGTTAATAGAAGATCAAACAGAGAGAGGCAAGAGTCAAGGGCAGAAACCCAGCAGACCCTCAAAGAAAATGCACTGAAAGAGACCAAGGAGTAAGATAGAGACACAGGAGAAGATTATGAAGAATATATTATATAATGCCAGAGGATAACGGGAGTGAGAAGTACTCAGAAGCAGATGAGGCCCAGTAGTATCAAATTACACAAAAACATAAAGGAGGATATGGGTTAGTATTAAACTATTAGATAAGTTTCTCATAGTCTTGGAGAGCACTTTTAATAGTGCCATGTGGATTTGCAGAAGACTGAAAGATGAGAGGGCGAAAGAGAGAGAGAGAATGGGACATGGAGGCCGTGGAAGTGAAGGCTATAACTTTTGGGAACAGCTAGAGGCCGGTAGCCAATCACGGGTTCTAATCTACCTTTCCAACTTCAACTTGAATTTTGCTCCAAGAAATAATTCCCTCCCTCTAGCCTTGTCACAAATCTGTCAGCATACCACAGCAGAGGCAGTTTGAATTTTGTGTTTTCATGTCTACTCCACACCTTCAACCCCCTCTACCCATCTGAGTTGTCTGCATTTTGAAAGACTTAGATCATGTCCTAATGCCTCCTCAACCACTCCCTATCATTCACCTTTACTGATTTCTAAGGTCTCAGAACTGGAAAAGTCACTGGAATAACCTGGATTACACAGGCTTCCCTTCATTGTAAAGGACTTTGTATTGCTATTTAGATAATTTGCATACAAAGTAAGGGAGAGTTAAGTCTCCTGATAAACATAAATTAAGACTTATCTGCCTTAAAGTTCAGGCTCTGACCATGGAGTTGGGCAACAGATGAGGAGGCTTGAAGGACAGAGTAAGAGTCCATCAAAAGTTGGTAGAATAGAAAAATACAGATTTAAGAAATTAGTTATGAAAATAATCAGAAAAAATAACCGCAATAATACAATTATAAAAGCTGATAGGCATAGGAACATACATGTTTACTAATAAAGTAGCTTTATCTCTGTTTTAGTGCTGTTATCATAACCACCAGAAGATCTGAAAACAGAAGCAGGCAAAAGAAGTTGAGTCTGAATAGCAAGACTGAAAGTGGGGAGTTGGGGAGTGGCAAGTCAGGGGGCCATTGTTTAAAATTGTAGGTTGTTCTGTTATTTCAATGTTTGCCTTGTTTTTACCATATATATATATATATATATATATACACACACACACACATATATATAACTTCGATAATAAAACATAAATAAAATAATTTTATGTATTTGTTACACATGAATGTATCCTGACTTTCCCTAGATCAGTGGTTCTCAACCTTCCTAATGCCACGATGTATTTTCATTGTTACAAAGGGGTCACGACGCACAGGTTGAGAACTGCTGCCCTCCATGATAAGATCTTCCAGGGAAGAGATTTTGTCTTCCATGTTCTTCACAATGCCATTGTGACAGATAGCACGTGTGGAAGGCCACCTTGATGGAGCACCTTCTGTCAGCATTGTCGTGGATCTGATATGTGCTCTGTGGGCCCTTGACTGCAATGATCAGGCTGGGACCACCTGGTCCAAAAAGTCATCTCTCACAAAACCCAGAGGAGTGCTTTCACTTGGGAATTTTTATTTGCAGTTCATTATAGTTAGCTCAAGCATAGCTAATATATGGCAAACTTCAACTTCCATACAGTAAGATACTGGTGTCAATTTCTAACGACTTCTTTGTAAGAACCTTTGTAAAAACCTCCTTCGTCCAAGGTACCTAAGAATGGTATCTGTCTGGTACCGTTTAAGCGCCTGATGTTTTTTTCCACTCCTTCTCTGTTTTTATCCCATGAAAGAACACATGTGTACAAGAGCAGGCTGCTTTGCTGTATCAAAGTTTAAATTTCAAATTGCAAAACTATTTCTCTGCCTCTGTCCGCAAGTGATCAAAATTCAGGTTTTAAATCAGCAACATAGTCAACTACACTGCGAAGGAGTCTTTGCTTTCCATCAACATCATTTGCAAAATTCCTTTCTGTCTCATTCCTCTGTGTAGGCATTCTATGCCCAGCTGCCCTATGTTCTTTGGGCCATAGAAGTTGTCGGGAGGGAGATCTTCCCTTGCTAGCTCTTTTGTAGGAACTAGAGCTTCCTAGTTGCATTGGAACTAAAAGTTGGCCTCCCACTGGTCTGAAATGTAGCATCCTTATGTTTCCTGTTTATTTCTTTAACTACATTCCCCCCACACACACACCTGTAACTTCCTGGATCTTTCCTGTTTGGTTCAATCCATGCCCTGGGCCATGCCAAGTTTTATTTGGTGCACCCCACTCCACCCCTATCATACCATAAAGTTATCAGAGACTGATTTGGATTCTGGATTCTGTTTGTAGGAAACAAGGCAGACTTCCTAAGGCTGAGAAAGCATGTTCTAAAAGAAAAAAAAAAAAGCCAAAAAACTCTGTGTTACAACAAGAAAGAAGAATTTCAAGATATGTTTCATTTAAAACACCATAGAAGCCATTTGCTATAGACTGAAAGGTCACTGATCACTTGTGTTGTATTTTATTATTTTTTCTTGGTTTCATTAAATAATTCTAAGGCTGAACATACTACATTTCAAATCCTAAAATCAGTGGCAAAAGCAAGTAAGCAACCAGCCAAAGTAAGGCTTTAATATCTGACTGGTAGCCTGAGCGGCAGGAGTAAGCCGGCAAACAAGTCAATGTAACACTGCTATTTGCACAGGCAGCTGCAGACGGGAAACGAGAGCTGCAGATGTGGACACCTGACCTTTAACCAAAAAAGGAGTCTCACTAAGGATTGAAAATAGATCATTCCAGTCTAGTAGAAAGGTTTCAGATAGGTGTGCTGATGGAAGAAGGAAGTCTGGCATTAAATTGTATGAAGGTAGCTGCTGACCAGAAAAACACAGCTTCAAAGAAAAGACAGCAAAACCATCAGGGCGCTACACAACTTTTTGGACAATTGACTAGAAAATGGGATTTCAGATGTCAATAGAGGACTTTATTCTCATCAATTAAAAATCGGACTTCAGTCACAGGGCTCATGTGGCTTGGTAAATGCTATGGTTTGGTCCTCTCCAAAATTTAGGTGTTGCCAATGTGATAGTATTAAGAGGCAGGGCCTTTAAGGGACGATTACGCCATGAGGGCTCCTCTCGGGTGAATGGCAGGACTTGACAGAATTCTGCTCCTTTCTGCCCTTCTGTCTTCTGCCCTGGAGGATGCAGCATCTGTATCTACCTTGGAATCAGAGAACAACATTCACCAGACAGCTCAACCTGAAGCACCTGACCTTGACTTCCCAATCTCCAAAACTGTGAGAAAATAAATTTCTGTACTTTACAAACTACCTAATCTCTGGTATTTTGTTATAGCAGCAAACTATGGACTAAGATAGTAAGGGACACAGTTATAAAAACATATGATACTTTCTATGTCTGAATTTAGCACAGTTTACTTTTCTGTCCCCAGATGAGTTGTATCATCATTAAAAATAGCAGTTTGAATATAAAAAATAATTGACACTCCTCAATTGCTATATGCTGGGCGGTGCCTGTGGCTCAGTCGGTAGGGCGCCGGCCCCATATACTGAGGGTGGCGGGTTCAAACCCGGCCCCGGCCAAAACTGCAACCAAAAAATAGCCGGGCGTTGTGGCGGGCGCCTGTAGTCCCAGCTACTTGGGAGGCTGAGGCAAGAGAATCACTTAAGCCCAGGAGCTGGAGGTTGCTGTGAGCTGTGTGAGGCCACCGCACTCTACCGAGGGCCATAAAGTGACACTCTGTCTCTACAAAAAAAATTGCTGTATGCCAGGTCCTATGCAAGGAATGTACTTTGATTATCTCTTTTAATTCTGAGAGCAATACTGAAATTAATAGTATGCCCATTTTAAAGACAAACTAAGGTTTAAGCAAGCCAAGTAATAAGCAGGCCCAACTCAAACCTAAACCTTTTAGATCAAGAAACCAAGGCTATTTCAATTAAAAGCAAAATAGATTATAGACTAAGATAAATTTGAATTTGTCTCCTGGCTCTATTACTTACCACCTACCTGACCCTGGGGAAGTCGATTTCTGATAGTCTCACCTACCCTATTATGTAAAATGGGACGATTAGCCTACTTCTTGGGAGTATTCAATAAGATGAAACTAAATAAGTTGACTGGTTCATGACTAGTACTCAACAGGACACTAGACAAATGACAAATACATCTTCCCAATCTTCAAGTAGGAGTTATATTTTATGATTTTAACATGATTTCAATTATTCAGTGATATCTGTGTGCACACCTGTGTACAATAAGTAAGCATGACACTAGGAAGATGATGTATCAGAACAAAAGGCAAGTCAGTTCTAGGGAACTTAGCTTCCAAGGAGATACCTAGAATACAGAGAGATAAGACTGATTAGTGAGATGGCTTTAAAGAGGAAAAATGAAATGAATTGGTCAAGAGGGAAATGAGAAACAAAGGAACAAGTATTTGGCACGTTTTTTAAGAAAATTAGGAATTCAAATCCATCTGCTCAATTTCCAACAAATTTTTAAAAATTCAACAGAAGGCTGGGTTCACTCTAATAGCTGGATAAGAATGAAATACAAACTAGAAATACCATTTGGCAGCATACAGCAGGCTAGGGTGGCACCAAGAGAACCAACTATGTTCCCAAAAGAATGAAGGCGACCTGAGACAAACCCCAGGGAAATGCTGGAGAGGGAGTGTAGTCTAAGACAGGGGAGTGGGCTTTGCTATTTCCTTTTAACAAAGGTGGGTCGCCCTTTTGTAAAATGTTGAATGAAGACCAGACTTGACTACATCCTGCCCTTGGATTTCCATATGCCTGCTCATCTATCTGTTGCTTTAACTGCCAAGAACATAAGCCATCAATTGCCAGGGAGAAAAGTCAGAAAAGAGTCTTCTTTCTCCTGTATCTTCCAGGTTGGAGGAGGCAGATAGGAACTGACTACTACTGTTCTCTTTTATTTTTGTCTGACAGAGAAGAACAACAGTTCTTTTCTCAATGCCCCTTAATCCTTCCTAACAAGTGAAGTCAGGGCGGAACACTAATTCTCACTAACATGTTAGTTAGTGAGAAAAACAGCCCCTTGAATTAAGAGAATGCTCATTCATCTATGTCCTAATGATTCACAGAGGTTTTTGTTTTTTAATTAATGAACTATTTTTAGAGTAGTTTTAGGTGTATGGAAAAATTAAGCAGGAGATAGAGTTATCATATTCTCCCCCCTTCCCATACAGCTTTCCTATTACTAACGTCTTGCAGTAGTATAATACATTTGTTCCCAGAGATGAACTCACAGTCACATTAACTAAAGTACATATTTTACACGTTAGTTTTTTCATTCTCTGTTTTGTACAGTTATATGGGTTTTAACAAATGCATAATGACATATATCCACCATTAATTTCATACAGAATAATTTTTAGTGCCCTAAAATTCCCCTGTGCTTCACCAATTTATCCCTCCCTATCCCCAGCCTCTGACAACCACTGAAATACATTTGCTATATAGCTATAGTTTACCTTTTCCAGAATATCATAGAGTTGGAGTCATATAATATGTAGCCTTTTCAGACTGGCTCCTTTCACTCAGCAATATGTATTTAAGGTTCTTTAATGTCTTTTCATGCATTTAATAATTCTGCATAATAGAGTTAACTAAGTCATATATATCTTAGTGCTGAAGGTCAGCCAAATTACCTCTGGCATTTAGGCTAGAACAAATCTAAACCATGGAGACCTCCCAAGATGTTGCACATTTTCCCTCAGTTTCTTTTACATGGGGAACAATTTCCCACCAGGAAAACCTTCCTTATATCTACCCTAGATTGCTGGCATCCTTTCAGATTTCAATGAGGGTACAGAACAGAATTTTTCTCTTTCTCTCATTCAGCAGATATTTACTGAGCATTTGGACGCTCCATAAATTGTATGGCCGACTGTATGAGTAGGCAAAAGTTGCGTAAAGATGAATAAAACCCAGTCCTTACCCTTAAAAAGCTAAATGTCTTTGTTCCTCCTAATATCTTCTGTATTCTTCCAATGAAAGTATTTTTTGCCTTGTCACTATCCTTCCAGAGAAACTGCAATAATTTTTACTTGCCGAATATATCAAGTCAAAATCTCATGCCAAGCAATCAAGATTCTACCATATTAACCTACCTAATTGCCTTACCTTATTTCCCAAATACATTTATAATTTATGTGACAAGGATCTCCTTCGGAAAGGGAAGTTTAATAAACCAAGGTTACGCCTTCACAATCCATCAGCTAAGACTTGCACGTTTCTGTTTGATTCCTACCATCATGTTCCTGTTCTAAGAAGCTTCTCTAGCTCTGAGCTCTTGGGCCCAATCTATTCCATTACAGGCCACACAGGCAAACATTCTTCTGCTCTGCACTCTATACTGTGAAGAATGGGGGCCCTCCGAAGCTGCCCACATCTACCTGGGCACCTCCTGCCACCCTTCTAACCTACTAACCTAAGCCACACTGGCCACATCAGATTCTCTGTAAGACTTCCCACCTTCTCGTCAGGAGGACACCTGGAGAGCAGAATTCTCATAACTGTTTGGTGGTTAATCTGTCCACCCCTCAAGTTCCAAAAGTTAATTCTGAAACCCCAAGCCTGCACATTGCTTATTCTATCTTTCTACATACAGGTTCTGGCAAACCTTAGGAGAGCCAACATGAAAACTTCACTACTGCTTGAGAAGGGAGCATGGTAAATTTAACAGAACATATGGGGAAAGGAAGGACATTTGTAATACTCAAAATATTATTCCACTCTACAACTAGGAAATTCTAGTTTTGTCTGTTTTGGTTAATTAAGATGTGACCTTGCCAAATCCAGCCAGTTTGGGTATCTTCATCACCTTTCAATAATATTATATGGTTTCTCCTGGAACTACAGATTTGTATTACTTGGTTGGGGAGAAGTGGGTGGATATATTTAGAAACATTCAATAATTAAAATCACTTTCTACTCACCTTCCGCAAACACATCTTAATGATAGAGTTCCTTTCAATTCCATTAGAGCACAGTTTTAATGAAATCTGTTATCGTAAGCTTCTTTTAAGGAGATATATTCCCAGTCATTCTATTTTAAGGGGACTATCTTTTCATTCTAGTACTTACTGAGAACATACGCATGCGTGTGCGTGCACACACACACACACACACAGTTTGCTGTGATTGCTCTAAAAAGAAATGAAGAAGTAATACTACATAAAAGAAACAGAACAGAGGTGGGCAAGAAAAAGCACCAGAGGGAAGCTGCTGTCTTTGTCAAGTCCTCAGGAAAACAGCATAAACAAATACACCTTTTAAGCGACGTAATGTTGAAATAACCTTAAAGAGTTGTGATTCTCGTTCAAGAACAGCTCCTTGGACTGTCACGCAGGTTCCCATTATCTCACTGACTTCCCATTTCCAAGGAGACTGAGGTCGCACCTCTACACTTCTTCTTGACATAGTCTCAGCTCAATAAGAAATATTGATTTATGTAAAACCACTTGCTCACCTTCTGAAAAACACATAGACAGGAAACAGAGAAATGGAGCATCCACAGACCACCAATGTCGATCATTTGTAATTCTTTTTTTTTTTTAATTAAATCATAGCTGTGTACATTAATATGATCATTCTTCACATGCAAGACAACAATCTGCTTGTTAGCTAAGAGACACTCTCCTGAAGATTCGCCAGATTTGTTGGAACTTTCTTCCTGAGGTAGCAGGAGACTCCTAAAGGAACTGAAGACCAGAGTTACAGGGCCCAAAGGAGACCTTACTGGTGGTAATGGCTGCCACTGGGTTATACCAGTGGATACAATCCATTAATTCAATTTGTCCTGGCACCAATTTGTCCTGGTTCCCTTTGGACTCTGAGTTCTGCTAAAAGTTTAGGAGAGAAATAAATAATGGATAGGGATTTTTTTCCTTATAGCTCAGCTTATAAATTTCCAGAAGCCCTAACTTAGTAGTAGGGGTGATATTGGTACGTAAGACAACAAGATGAAAAGCCATTATCTTGGTCTGTCATTGGATCTATACTCTACATAAAAGGGAATTTAAATGTTGCTTCATTAATATTCTGCTTATAAAAAACACCACACCATTAATGACACTATAGTATCCAGCATCTTCTTCAGGACATGAGAAAATTCTGGCACAGAAGATATTATTTCAAAAAAAAAATGTTCATAGGAGTTACTATCTTTCAATCCCATTCAGCTAGATTTAGTCACTGGAGATGCAGAAATGAAAAACAGCAAACAATAAAAAAAAAAAAAAGACCCTACCTGACCAAGGCTTAAGTTTCCAGAGTAGGATATTAATAGGTGTTATTGGAAAGGATGGTTTGGTGATCAAAAAAGTTTGAGAATATCCAGCCTGTAAGAATTTTAATACGCTTCTTTATTGTGGAACTTTACAGAGACTTCACAAAGCAACACTCAACAGTGAGACCAGCGTTTCTTCCTTCACAAAGACAACACTGGAGCAAAGTTTGAAACTAAACAACAATAATGCAAATACTATATGTATGATGGGCCAACGCTTTATACGTGTGTACACACTACACAATATATACGGGTGTGTGTGTGTACATATTATGATTTTATCCTCAGAACAACCCTATAAGATAGTTATCATCCTCGTTTTGTGATTGAGAAAAACAGAAGAGCTTACAAACCCTAGTAATTAGGCTAAAGCCATACAGCTTGTTAAGTAGCAGACCCGAACAAAAGCCTGTTTTTTTAGAACTATATTGCCATCCTCATGTCTAGGTAACACTCACAGAGTGCACAAAGGCTGGCTAAGAGTATCTTTCCTGGATTCACGAGTTTGGATGATAAAGCAGAGCATTTTTTTTTTCATTATTATTATTATTATTATTATTATTTATTGTTGGGGATTCATTTAGGGCACAATAAGCCAGGTTACACTGATTGCAATTGTTAGGTAAAGTCCCTCTTGCAATCATGTCTTGCCCCCATAAAGTGTGACACACCCTAAGGCCCCATCCCCCTCCCTCCGTCCCTCTTTCTGCTTCCCCCCCCATAACCTCAATTGTCATTAATTGTCCTCATATCAAAATTGAGTACATAGGATTCAGACAAGCCTATGAAACAAAATGAGCAAGAAGATGCTTAGATCTGCAAAGTTGGTTTTGGTTTGCTTCAGTTGTTTGTTTTCTGAGCCTGGTGTGTACCCTATTATCTTGCAGGGTTTTAGTAATCATGAAAAATAAACCATTTCCTTGGGTTTTTCCATAGGAAATACTGCTTTACTTGTATTTTTTTTTTTCACTCACAAGAGTGTATGAAATGTTCCTCTGAATATTAAGAACTCAACAAGACAAGGATTTGGGGCTACCTCATTCCTCCTTCCAACCACATGACTTTCTGAGGTTGGGCTTTCCATAATCACAAACACTTAACCCTGTCAAATTTCTTCTATGCTCACAGGAGCTGACCTACCAGCATAAACTCCATGAGCAAAATGCATAAAAATATAAAACGAATATGAAAGGGAAACCCAGGTGGCAGATTCCACGTGTTATTTTTAGTTAGACCACCAAAATCTTTTCACCCTCATAAATAGCACCTATCCCGACTCAGCCTTATTTCTTTGGAGAAACTGATTAAATAAGAAAGGAGTTTTGCCACTAATAGGCAATACCCAAGGAAAATGAGGCTCTTGTGGCTCATCTCAAAAACAAAAGCTGTAAGAAAGCACTGAATTTGCAAAGAAGCGAACCTCATAAATTGTGCACAAAAAGGTTTTGAAGATTCAGATAAAAAAGCTCAGTTCCAGCATGGCCATCTGTTATTTCCCCCTAAAAGCGGATAACTAGTAGTTTATAAAAGCACTAAAACAGTTCCAGAGCTCAAAGGCAAGGACTTCTAGTTACAAACCAGGGAACACACAGACTGACATCAACATTTATTATTTATCATAATAGATCATTATAAACATAATAAAATAAATGTTTCTGATGTTAAGGCATTAAGGTTTGGGTTTTTTTTTTCCCCAGCAGTTAGCCTACCCTGATTAATATACTTCTCCTTTGGGGAAAGGTTAGGCCCTCAGACCATTTTCTAGTAACAATTATATTTCACATAGATAACTAACACATACATGCTGATGTTTTCTAAAAGCGTTCCTAGAATTTTTAACAAATACAGCTAGAAATGAAGACACAGCAGACTCGTGTACCAGGAGCTGACATTGAATGCGATTGATTGTAGCCACACCGGGAGCAGGACAGACAAGGTAAATAAATTATGAATTCCAGGGGAAAGGAGTATTGCACTAGCTGCTATTTCATTTCCCTTTGAACCCCCATGACGGTAAACACGTTTATAGATATATTTTATTAATCACTGTTTTGATGTATTTGGATTTTGAAGTGGCTATTGTAGCTAGGGGATTTCCGGACACCCCTCTAGCTAATCAGATTAGGGACATGAATGCTGTGGTGACAAACAGCGTATATATGAAAAGAAAAATGAAAAAGCTCTCCCTTACCAGCACTTGTAACTACCTATTTGTTTGAAATAACAGCTCTGGACCTCTTTCCAACTGTGCTGTCCTTACTTCTGAGCACAGATGATGGACTTTAGACTGAAATTACATGAGAGATACTTAATGAATGGATACCTTTCAAGGGACATCATCAGAATAAAACACTTCAACATTCACTTTATGCTGCTTGAAGAGAGCATTGATATGACATACTGAGAGAGCCATAACCACCAGAACTTAAAAACACTTGTTCATTTTACTAAGAAGGCAAAATATGTATATCATTAATGGTACAGAAGGATAAATCTTAAGAGGAAAAGATAGGCTTTGCATGAGCTTCAAATTTACCCACAACAGCCTGTATGAGAGAATGAGAAAGAGATTAGATCACTGCCAGTTTATTTCTACCTATCCTTCTTTACACAGTGACTACTAGTCTCAACCCTCGGTTCTTTGAAAGGACAGCTAGCTCACAGTGAGATCCAACCCAGTCTTGAATGACCCCAGAGTCCAGGAAACCTGGTGACTTCGTGTCCTGATAGTCCATTTTAGTAATCTTTCCATATTCTTGTGCTATATAGAAATACTTATACATTTTTTCTTCTTTTGCTCTGCCTTCTTTACCTCTGGTCTGTTCACTGCTATAGCTCCAGTGCCCAGCACACTGTGGAATACCCAAGCAGGTGTGGGCAAGGTGACTGTGGATGGCAGGAACTAGGGACGCCTTAACATCTAACCATAAAATGGGACTTGGGACAAAATGCAAAGAATGTGAAGGTTGGGTGAGTTTGAATATGCAAAGAGAAGGGAAAGTATTCTACGCGGGGAATGAAACGCAGCAGGATTTAAATCTAAGATAAGGAATGAGTTCAGGTATGTTTTTCAGATAGTAAGCAGACAGTTGGGAAGACTGTAAGAAATGGAAGGTGTGTGTCATGGTGTTAGAATGTCGAGCATGAATAGAAATATGGAACATTCTTCCTTAGAAGTTTTAGGTTAGCTTTGCTTTTAACTCTCAGGTTGTCATGAAATGCCTGTTGTGGGCTAACTTCACAAGTTAAAGTCACAGACTTCAATTTCTATTACACCGTGCGGTTCATCTGCATGAAACTCACTGTAATACCACACCTGTTAAAGCCAGACTATAAGGGCAAGCATGGCGGTCACACCTGTAATCCTAGCACTCTGGAAGGCCAAGGTGGATGGACTGCCTGAACTCAGGTGCTTGAGCCTGAGCAAGAGCGAGACCCCACTTTTACTAAAAATAGAAAAATCAGGTAGACATGGTGGCAGGCATCTGTAGTCCTAGCTACTCAGGAGGCTGAGGCAGGAGGATTGCTTGAACCCAGGAGTTTGAGGTTGCTGTGAGCTAGGATGATGCCACAGCACTCTAGCCTGGGGTAACAGAGTGAGAGTCTGTCTCCAATAAAAATAAATAAAACAAAATAAATAAACAAACCCAGAACATAAGAGCATTTGTTAGTTTAACGACTTGCCATGGACTGAATTTTTATGTTCCTCAAAATCATATGTTGAAACTTATATTCCCAATGAAATAGTATTTGGTGGTAAGGCCTTTGAGAGGTAATTGGGTCATGAGGTCAGAGGCCTCATGAATGGAATTAGTGCCCCTATAAGAGAGAGAGGAGACCAGAATGTTCTCTCTCTCTCCTCTCCCTTCCCCTCCCCTCCCTCTCTGTTATAGCGAGAAAGGGGTCAGCTGTAAACCAGGAAGAGGACCCTCAAAAGGAACCTGACCCTGCTGGCACCCTGATCTCAGACCTTCAAACTACAGAACCATGAGAAATAAAAGTTTATTGTTTAAGTCATCTAGTCTATTGTATTCTATTATAGCAGACAAACTAACTAAGATGTGGCCTTAAGAAGATAGAAATTTATTTATTACTCAGCTATTGTAATTTTCCATTACTGGCCCCAAGATGAAAGACTCTTACAGACAAAGAAACGTTTCATGGATGACTGTGGTTATGAGGGACACAATGTAAGTGTCTCCTATGACAGAGCTCAGTTGCTCGGGTTCCGATGTGCCCAGTGCTGGGGGAGCAGGGCTGCATCTAAGATGTTATGCTGACTGGGTGGATGTAAAGCCAGCTGTAGCAGCCCCAGTCTGTTTGGGAACTCATGTTCTGTGTCTCGTCTGCTGCTTCCCACCAACTCCTGAGAGTCAGAGAAAAACAAGCTTTTTATTGGTCATGCTCTCCATAACATTTTTACATGTGAAGAAGGCATCATATGTCTGATTTATTCCTTCTTACAGAAAAGCAGAAGAGTAGGTGGTCTAACTGCTTTCAGTTCAGCTATTTTAGCTCACTTAGTGAGACTAATTTAATAAACAAGGAAGACATTCTTCTGCCTCGAACCTGTTTGCTAAAAAAATAATAATAAAATAATTACTAATATGCATTTAGTACTATAAATGGTCAGGGTTCCTCAGAGAGGCAGAATCCATAGGCTATGTCTACCATCTGTGGTGGGTCTTCCTCACTCAATCACTCATTCAAATGCCAATCTATCCCACAAGCATCCTCCCAGACACACCTAGAAACCATGTTTTACTAGTTATCTGGTAAAACACCACTTCTCAAGGGTGTGATGCTTAATTAAGATACTATTAATATATGTAGACCATGTATCACTGCACCCGTACATGTAAGAGCTCCTTAGCCCAGTCAAGTGGACACCTGAGATTAACCATCACACTCACATATTAACTAATTCATTCCCTAAGAACCAAGTATTTTTATGATTCCCTTTATGCATATCGGGAGACTGTCCTGAGAGTTTAAGGAACTTCCTCAACAGTTGGTGAATGACAGACTTACTTGTGGATTTATGTTTTTTGTTTTTTCCAGCTTAATATAAGGGTACACAGGATTAAGTTATATTGTTTGCATTTTTTAGGAAAAGTCAGAGTTGGATATATTTTGATCCAAAATATAGTCACTATTTAATGTTAGCCTTTGCCTTCATTGTAAAAGGGAATGATTTTCATATTGAAGCTAAAATCTTTGAGTTTTTTCTGATGCATCACCAAGTTTAGGCAATTGCAAATGTAACTTCAAGAGAAATCCTTAACAGTGAACTAGGAAAGCTACAAGAATGCAGTGAGCTCAATAACATATCAGACAGCCTGGGCTCAAATCCCAGTGGACTGTTTACAAGCTGTGTAACTTAAGCCTGTTTTCTCATCTGTAAAAATTGGGATCACACTTCTCAAGGGTGTGATGCTTAATTAAGATACTATTAATATATGTAGACCATGTACCACTGCACCCGTACATGTAAGAGCCCTTTAAACGCTACCAATAATTTTTTTCCAAAGTATACAGAGTTTGGATCAGCATTGGTAGAACCGTATTTCTAATTCAAGGATATATACACTACCTCACCTTGTTTTTTTTTCCCTGTACAGCACATGTGTTGGAGCCTGGCGTTCCAGGTAATGAGAGAATGAAGCCGATGTGTCTAATCTGAGAAGAGACTGCAGAACTGACTAATTGTCCTATTCAGTCGTGCGTCACTCAGTGACAGGGAGAAAGGCATTGTTGTTGTTACGTGAACATCATAGAAAGTACTTACACAGACTGAGATGGGACGGCTTACCACAGACCTAAGCTACATGATAAAGCCTATGACTGACTCCTAGGCTACAAACCTGCATACCATGTTCCTACACTGAATATTGTAGGCAACTGTAACACAGTGATATGTATTTCTGTATCTAAACACAAAAAAAAAGGTACAGTAGAAATACAGTATCATAGTCTCACGGGGCCATTGTTGTACATTCAGTCCATTATTGACCAAGTTACTGGTATGTGGCACATGTCTGTATTTGTATGAGGAAGTTAAAAATTAATAAGGTGTGTTTGGAAACTGAGATTAAAGGAGGGATCGCACAGTCCTGAAAGGACTCCTATTTGAACCCTGACATTCTCTAGCAATATCCCTAAAGTTTTAGGGTCACAATTGTAGTTCATAATAATAAGACTAGGAAACATCTATCCTCCAAATGCATGTACACGTAAAATTAGGTATACGATTTGGAGGACTCACCGAAACATCCTCTGAAGTCCATCTGTGAGACCACCTGGCCTAGGGGACATTGATGATTCTTCTACATCAGGAAGAGCCTAGATTGAAGGCTGGGGAGGAGTTCTGTCATAAAAAAAGGAAGACGCAGCAGTGGAGGAGATGCCAGGGGTGAAGCTACACAAGAGTGGGGTGGCTGCTGGGACTAGATGAACAACACTGTTTTCATGCCACGCTGAGGATTTCAGACTGGTGGTTATCAGCGTGGCCTCCCCAGAGGTTTCCAGGCTCAGGAAGGGGCTGATGGACGTCTCAAAGCCCCAACTGGAGCTACAACTACAGCAACTACATTTTATGATTTATATATAAGATTTTATTTGAATTAAGAATTTTATAGCTTCAAAATTTTAAGAAAAGGTTACAGGCTATAGAGACCAAAGGAAATTTTAAAGCAGGAGATTGCCTTGAGCACATCCGTATCTGAAAAGATAAAGCAGACTACAGGGCAGAGCAAGAAGCCCAGCTAGCAGGTCAGCATGGGTCCCGCCTCGAGCTTGGCACTGTCCGGGCTTTCTGCCATGAAGGAAATGTTTTCTATCTGTGCTGCCAACAGTCGCTATGACCACTGAACACATGAAATGTGGGCAGCGTGACGGAGGAACTAAATTTGTAATATTATTTAATTTTTATATTAGTTTAAATTTAAATTAGCCACATGTGGCTCGAGGCCACTATTTTGGAACAGTGCCATGCTCAATTGCGGTCTCCCCTCTCCAGGAGGAAGGCAGCCTGGCTCTTATCTTGACTTTAGCTCACTGAGACCCACGCCAGAATTCCAACCTGCGGGACTGTACCATAAAACATTTGTACTGTTATCAGGCAGGGAGTTCGTGGTGAATAGCTATGGCCGCAGTCGTACCCTTGTCAAACTCTCACTGCATCGTGATTCTGGACAGATATCATTTCAGGCTAACCGTCAGCAACAGAGACAGTTTTTTCTTTTTGAAATTTAACCTGTGTAATATGTGGTCTCAAAATTTGGAGAAAGTACTCAATGCTATCAAGAGGAAGGAAGCCCTTTCCAGGGGCAGATAATTATAATAATAATACTTGGCTATTCTCTACTAGGTTTTTATTCATTACTTTTATAGTGTAGATGATAATGAGCTGAGAGTTACTAGGTGATTATTATGTACCAGGCCCTGTCGTAAACATTGTAATAATATTAATTTATTTAATCCTCGTTAAAATCTTTTAGTTAGACACTGTCTTCCTCTTTCACAGATGAGAGAAACTGAGGGAAAAGATGTGGTCACTATTCAAAATTTGTACACTGCCTTATGTGATTAGACAAGGCAGAGCGCAGCATCAGGCCCAGGCAGTGAGCTTCAGAGCAAAGCTGACTCCTCTACTCTGATAAAGGCTCTACTGCCTATATTCTGAATATACTACTTTTAATCTTGGGTTCTTTTTTTCATTTAACTCTTTAATTGTCTCATATTATTAACAAGTTCTAACTGATGTTTTCAGATTGTGTCAGTGACACAAATATCACCTTTGTTTTTGCTACATTTTGCCAAAGCAATAACATGATTTTTATCAGTGAAAAGAAATCTATTTGAAATAGAAATCCTTTACCTTAAAAGATGAAATTAGCACAAAAATGCTATTTTATTAACAGAGAGAGGGTTGGGTAGAAACAAATGCCAAATAAGTTTATAAAGCTATTTACTTGATACCTGGAGTTAATTTTCCTATAAAGTGATACATTATTGGAACTTTGATGGCCCCACGTCCCCACATACCTATTTTTCTCAAAACATAATAGAACTACAAAATGCTGTTAGTACATTGAAGTTCATCCCAAGAGCTTATATATAAAGGAAACAAAATTTCACTTAGAGAGTGCAACTATAAAATGAGTATAAAATTGATCAGAGCAGAGACTTGTAGCATTACTTTTAAGAAGCAATATAGCTTCTGGGCCTATCTAAGATGTTACCCAACGAAGGGAGACATGAAGTCCTTAGTACTGGAAGAACCGAGAAATGAACCCCTTGGTTCCACTGATAGTATCCACAAGATGGGATACCCATTGTAGAGGGAGGATTAGCCAATAACCACCCAAGGGTCTGGTTGCTTTGGAAAATAAGATATAACAAAGTATTTCAGGTTATGCAGCTAACGTTGGCTAACTCTCTAGTTTCATATTTATACTTGCCTAATAACTTCTGATGAAAATTTGTCTTCTTGTGTGTCTGCCTATAGGGAAAGATTTCTCTGGTGGTGTTGTCACAATTAATACAGCCCCATCACAATTTTATTTATTATTGTAAATTTAAAAATAGGTATTGCAATTCTATGTATGTTTCCTATGTTTGATTAATTCAAATGCACCCCGAAAGATGGGTCTGTTCTTGGAAGCTGACAAAATCAGATCTTGGGAAGAGACTGGGAGGCTGAGGATAAATGCCTGAGCCAAGACCCAATGGCCACGGCTGTCCTTCTCTTCACCTTCTCTAACTTTATCATCAGCCAAACTCAGGCTTCTATTATTATTTAAGCAATTTCAGTGTATGTTTGCAATAAAAGAATAGGAAAAATGGAGTTGTATTCTTAGTAATATTACTACAAAAAGATGGAAAGTTAAAAAAAGAAAGAACTGTTTAATTAGAAAAAGATGTAGATGCCGATGATACTGCTGAACAACATTACTTGGGGAAGTAAAAGTGTGTCAGGCATTGCATTGTATATGTTAAATGAATTATTTAATTTAATCCTAGCAACCCCAAGAGGAAGAAGGTACATTATTACACACAATTTACCAATGAGGAAGATGGAGGAATCTAAAGGTCAAGTAACTCACCCATGGTCAGACACCCAGTAAGTATAGTGCCAAGACTACAAGTGCAGGCAGCAAAAATCTTTGCCAAACTTTTGACTGTACAGCTCCAGTAAGGAGGTGAAACAAGGCTGTAGGGGAGAGTTGCATTTCTGTTTCAGGAGTTGATTTCTCTGATTCATGGCTAAGCTTTCTACTTTTTCATCAAGGTGTATCATCAACTTTTTATAAGGACCCATTAGAATTTGATTCCAGTCTTGGCTTACTACTCAAACAGGAGACAGAAGAATCTTCTAAGAAAAGTAGATAAGAATTGGAAGTGGCCGAGGCAGTGTAGGAAAGGTCACAGATGGTATATGTGTATGGAAAAGATAGCCACACTAAAAATAATTAAGCTGTGAATATCAGCAGAAGCAAAGAAGTAAGGCAGGTTTGATGTCTGATCATAATCCTTTTGAGAGAGAAAGACAGTGGATCAGACACCAGTAACTAGAATAACCTTTGTATCTGTCTCAAAGGAGACATAAACACTTATTTCTCATTTATGCCAAATGCAATGGGGATATTCCTGCTTGGGCAGCTCTCCTGGGTGGCTCTCCTCTCAGCAGAAACCCAGGGCTCCAGGTTCCTTCTGACTCACATTGCGTGCGCATACACCATGACACTCAACTATTTTCAAGGAAGAATAGGAGATTGTAGGCATGGCCTACCAAAATTTAGTCACTTCTTCCAAAGTAACACATATCCTTTAGGCTCACATTCTATTGGTGAGCAATCTAGCCTTATCTAGATTCAAGAGACTTCAGAAGTGTAGACCCAGCTGAATGGCAGTTGACAGCACAGAAGGAGAGTTCCAAACTGGTGATTAGCTGGCCGCCTCTGGCCTGAGGACCTAACACAGCCATATTTTTAAAAAGCCAAAAACTAAAAAAATGCATGACTTTTTGCCAATCTCAACTCCCACCCATCCTGCAGTGAGACAGTGCCAGTTCAAAGGGAGGGGCTTAGGAGGCTAACAAATCCAGATCTAAAATCCAGCCCATCACTTGGCAATTGTGTGACTTTGTGAAGATAATTTATCCCCGGTAGCCTTCATCAGAACAATGGAGATAAGAGTAAGGTTGTTTGTTATAGGAATTAAATGATGAAACTTGTCATTAAAGACATCCCCAGATAAAAACAAACAGAGGTGATCTATTTAGAGCTTGCTGTAATAAGGAGTCACTTGCATTTGGCAGAGACAGTCAGGCAGGAATAAGAAACCTTTATAATGAAAAAAGGGAAGGCTTTGGGTATGCTCTGACGGAAGGCTGTTGGCAGGAGGCAACTGAAGATGGGCTAACCAGAAGCAGGTATCTTAAGTGACTGGTTTAGGAGGTACATTTGACTTTCTCTGCTTAATCCCAAGTGGTAAGCGGAGGCAAAAACTAGGGGAGCAGGCAGTCATTGACCAAGTCCAGAAATAATGGACTTATGCTGAGGAGGTTGTGGTGTGGCTACCCAGGTGGGTGGCTGTGGAGTTTGTGGGTCAGAGCTCTACCATCATATATGCTCTGGCCATTGTCCCTTTGTATGTTCAGTCTCTCATAAGCTATTATTTCTCAAAATTGGATGGTGGGTCTACTCCACACTGACATAATTTCCAATCAAAATTGCTATGTTCTTAAACCCTGGAAATTAAGGTATGAGGGACAGAGAAAACAGAAGACAACTGCTTTAAATTCTGCACTGCCCGGCAAAGCCAGGTCCACTGCTATGCTACGTGGCACAGAGAAAACTTCTCCACAGCCAGGTGAAGCTGGTACTAAAGAGCAGTAATGTGCTCTACGGTGCTGGGAATGAATGGGATTTCTGGGAGGCTGGAGAGCTGAGGGCAGAGAGAGTGCTCAGGAATGCCGACAGATTGACTGTCTTTTCCCCTGGTGAAGATGGAAGACTGATACAACTTGGGTTCAACCACCACCAGACTCTGACCCACAACCACCAGAGCTTAAAGTTTCCAACATCTCCTTAAATGGAAAAACTAACCCCAGAGATTTTATTGAGTGTGGGAATTTTCCTGAATGGCGATAAAAGATACAATATAAAGTGACTCTGGCCCAGCACAAAATAAAGCTTCTCACATCCTGCAAGACCTCATCTTAAACTGGTGCTGTTACTGGTGGTCGTTTGCCCCCTTTACACCCATAGAGACTGGTGGACAGTGAGGCTGGGAGAAGACACTGTTCATCTGCATTTGCTCTGGAGCCAAGCTGCTTCTCCTAAGTCTCTGTGTCCCTGACTACAGCAAGGGTGTGTGTGCATACACAGACACGCACACTTGCACTCCAAGGTATGAGTGGGTCTCATCACTAAACCAGAGGCCACCTGAAATTATGAGAGGATCACCAGAAAAAGTAAGGTCTGAGAAAACAGAGGTCTTCTCAAGGAGACCCCAAGGATATATACCTGTAAGGTCCTCCCCATGGTGAATTAGCTCTTAGGAATTTGTAGAAACTTAACTTCCTGGGACCTGGAAACTAATGCTTGCTTCTGAGTCTGTAAAAGCCTGTGGTTCTGTAAAAGCCATAGCCCTGCTTCTCCAGCTTGATTCAAACTGACCAGGTACTGGTGGGCTGGAACTTTCTGATGAGGATAAAAAGGAGAAGACTCAGCTAATCAGGGACAGCGCCCATTATGAACAATTCTGTGCCATCGCTCCCCTAAACTAAAATAAAGCCCTTCCTCTTTTTTTTTTTTTTAGAGACAGAGTCTCACTTTATCACCCTCGGTAGAGTGCTATGGCATCACAGCTCACAGCAACCTCCAACTCCTGGGTTTAGCCAATTCTCTTGCCTCAGCCTCCCAAGTAGCTGAGCCCTTCCTCTTTTAAACACGGTGTTTGGGCGTTCATTCTCTCCATTGAGTCTCGTCTTTCTGTAATAGTGGGACAGCCCAGAGGTGGCGGCCAGTCTCACCCACTAGCCTTAAAGGAGATATGGAACACATTCAAAGAAAGCAACCAGGACACCAGAGAGGCTAAAGTAAGTGACACATGAGAATGAATAGTTGAGGAAGGAAGGAAGGAAGGAACTGGGAAAACTGAGTTCATCTGAATAGCACGATCCAAAAATTGAATGAGTTTTCCTAGAGCTGGAAAGAGGGAAAGGAGTTACTCACTTCTCCATCCCTAAACATATTTAAGAAAATGTAATGATACTATTTTTAAATTTTAATTGACGCCCTCTGCCCACCTCCAAGAGTTTTCACGTTCCTGTGCAACCAGCTAAATTGCCTGTGATCACTGCCTCAGGGAAGGAAGGAGCACAGGGAGAGAAAAACTGGGTTCTTTCTTGCATTTGTATTCCAAAAGCCTAGACTCTTTGGGAATGAAAAGAGGTGAAAAAAATAAAAATTACGCAGTACACAAGAAAAGCAAACCCTGCTCTGAGGCAAAAGTTGGAGATAGACACAGTTGTTTTTGAACTCAGGGTTTGCTGGGCTCATGACCACAGACATTTACCTGGAGAAACCCTAAAGGCAAAAAGTGAGTCAACATTTGAGATGGCCCCTGGAGCAAAGTCCAAAGACTGCCTGCAGGTCAAGGGGCTGCCTGCTTCCTGCTTCCGAGACCCCCACGGGCAGCTGGCACTTCAAGAACACAGATGCAGGTGGAGAGAAGCCTGCACAAGCCCAGCAATTCTGTGCAGCCTCTGGAAAACTCACCCCATAAGGAGAACTCACTCTCCCTACAACCTTACAATGCCCCAGGTGCTTTAAACTTCAGAGATGACAGGGTGATGTGTGGGACCCTCGGCAAGATCAAGTTAGGGATGAAAGAGAAGAATTGACCATTAGATTTTGGTGGAGGTGAAGAGAAGTGAACCCTGATCCAAGAAAGTACAAAACACATTCTGATTACCCACAGACTGAAGGCTCAGTGGGCATGGAGTTGCATAGAGGGGGGAATATAATTAGGAGTTTGTACTAGTCAGGGTTCTCCAGAGAAACAGAAGGAACTGGCGTATGTGATTATGGAGGCTGGAAATCCTAAGACCTGCAGGGTGAGCTGGCAAGCTGGCGACCCAAAGGACATGAGGAAATAGCTGCAGTCTTAGTCCAAAGCCTGAGAATCAAGAGAGCTGATGGTGTAGTTCCAGTCCAAAGGCCAGGAGGCTTAAGACCCAGGAAAAGGTAATGTTTACATCTGAGTACAAAGACAGGAAAAAGCCAATGTCTTAGTTCTAAGGCAATCAGGCAGGACGGGGAATCTCTCTGTCTTGGCGGAGGGTCAGCCTTTTCCCTGACTGGATGAGGCCTGTCCACATTAGCAGGGACTCTGCTTTATTCAATTCACCAATTCCAATGTTAATCTCATCCAGAAACACCCTCATAGACATACCCTAAATAACATACAGGTCAGATAATTAAATGCACAAACTTGTCCTAGAGTAAATGCTATATGACTCGCTGAATATCACTGTGATTCCAGGGGGAGTACTCTGAAGGCAACATGATGATGTTCAGATCACTGTGATTACAGGGGGAGCACTCTGAAGGCGATCATGATGATATTCAGATCACAGGGGGAACACTTGGAAGGCAAAAAAGATGATATTCAGATCACTGTTATTACAGGGGGAGTACTCTGAAGGCAATCATGATGATATTCGGATCACTGTGATTCCAGGGGGAGCATGCGGAAGACGATCATGATGATATTCAGATCACTGTGATTATAGGGGGAGCACATTGAAGGCGATCATGATGATATTCACATCACTGTGATTACATGGGGGGCACTTAGAAGGCGATCATGATGATATTCAGATCACTGTGATTACAGGGGGAGCACTTGGAAGGCGATCATGATGATATTCAGATCACTATGATTACAGGGGGAGCACTCTGAAGGCGATCATGATGATATTCACATCACTATGATTACAGGGAGAGCACTTGGAAGGCGATCATGATGATATTCAGATCACAGGGGGAACACTTGGAAGGCAATAAAGATGATATTCAGATCACTGTGATTACAGGGGGAGCACTCTGAAGGCGATCATGATGATATTCGGATCACTGTGATTACAGGGGGAGCACTTTCAAGGCAATCATGATGATATTCAGATCACTGTGATTACAGGGGGAGCACTTTCAAGGCAATCATGATGATATTCAGATCACTGTGATTACAGGGGGAGCACTTTCAAGGCGATCATGATGATATTCAGATCACTGTGATTACAGTGGGAGCACTTGGAAGGCGATCATGATGATATTCACATCACTGTGATTACAGGGAGAGTACTTTGAGGCAATCATAATGATATTCACATCACTATCATTACATGGGGAGTACTCTCAAGAGTATCAAAATGATATTCAGCAATAAGGTATGTAGCACGTTTCCTAGGATGAGTTTGTGAACTTAATTGTCAGAACTTTGTTCGACTGCAATTCTGATGATCATTCCAGGAAAGGAGTTCCAAAACTGCTTTAAAGGGTGAACCAAGCGCTGGCGTCAGGGCATAGCTTCCCAAGGGGAGTATGTCAAAGGTGACCATGGTGATACTCAGCAATGACGTATGTAGCACTTTTTCTAGGATGAACTCGTGAACCTAATCATCAAACCATGTATGACTGACTGTCTGGGACCCCTTTGGCCTTGTCGAGTTGACACATAAAATAAACCATCAATCACATGTAAAATGAACCAGGTCTCAATGGGATGACATTTAAGGCCATTTCCAAACTTAGATCTAGGGGGGTTTTATTAGGACAGCATGTAGACATCAGAACATGGAAAAAAAGAAAAGGCACTGGGGAAATTGTTAAGACTTGTCTCTGCTTGCCTAATCTTGCTATCAGTTGATGCTTCTTCCTAGGAATATGTTAGTGTAGCCAGTCTGTGTAGATCTTCAGCGGAGCATCCCCGAATGGCATACGTGCTTAGCACACTTTCGTAGTTACATCCCTGTCATTTAGGCAGCATGCAACAAGCTTTTTAGAGATATGATGGAAAAAAAGGTCCAATGCTATGAAAATTATTATTCTTCCATCTTTCCTGATAACCCAATAAACTTTTGGATCCAGCCCAGTCAGTACAGCAAAGTAAGATTAAAATTATCTGTTCTAGAACACACAGACCCAGATTCAAACCAGGCTCTGCCAAAGACAGTCATGATGAACTTCAGCAAATTATTCAAAATCTTTGGACCTCAGCTTCCATCAGTGTGGGAATAATGACATTGCATATCCTCGTTAAATCAGAGGATGCCAGTAGATAACTTAGCCCTGTATTTGCCACAGACCAAATGCTTGATGTGTATTAGAAGTGATTATTATAACTTGGATAGAGTTCTCTAAAATGTGCTGCCAACATCGCCCTGAAATCTTTTTAAAACCCTTCTTCTACTCTTCCTCTTTCATCTTACAATGTAGATAGTTACAACAGAACTACCACTGATTTTCAAGGTTAGCAAATTGATTTCTGGCTAAAATACTGGGTGATAATATCCTCAGAAACCCAGGGACCCCATTTACAAAGGGCAGGTATTTGACTTGCATGCCAGAAAGGTGGAAACCAGAGAACAAAGATGAATAATCCTATTTCCTGCTTCAAATTAAAGCTTTGTGTGCATGCATGCGCACCAGAAAGTACTGACTTAATCAAAAGCATTCAATTAAGATTAGAAAAAGTAAAATAGAGCCTCAGAACGGAGGCAAACACAGTAAACAGTTATTTCTAAAAAAAAAAAATCCAACCTCATGGCAATGCTTAATATCGCTGATGCGTGGATATGAGCAATTCCAGAAAGGGGCATAATTGCACCATTTGAAAATAATGCAAATTTTCTCTCCTTTACTATGCCACTTTTTCTGTCATTGTGAGTCTGGAATTTTCCAGAGAGAAGACACTTGAGAAAGATTTTGTCTTGACTAATTCTAAAGATAGATACCCTAATAAACTTCTAGATGCAAATTTTTAGTCACATAAAGAAAAAAGGCAGGCCTGCTATAGTCTGCTACATTATATTATTTTAAACTACACTGGTTTCACACTATGACTTCACGAGGCAACCAACTTGGAAAGAGTAAAATAGTTTCTTTAGAGAAAGTTCCAGGGATATGTGATTTGACAATTAAATTTGTGAACTCATCCTGGAAAAAAATGCTGTATATGTCATTGATGAATATCACTACAATCCCCAGATGGCCAAGGAGAGTACTTTGAAGATGACTGTAGTGATATTCAGCTATGAAGTTTGTAGCACTTTTTCTAGGATGAGTTTGCAAACTTAATGTCACATGGAAAGAATATTTTGTGTGCAAAAGGACCTCAAAAGAATGTAGCCTATAGGTAGATACTTACAGAAACATTCTAACAGAATAATCCCATCATCTCTCGGTGAGAAGTAATTTCAGAATGATAATGCCTTGTTAGTCATCAGGGACACCAAAGTAAACCTCATTGCAACACTACCACACACATTAGACTAATGAGGTTTAAAAAAAATATGACCATGCCTACCGAGCATGTTAGAAACGGAACTCTTGTACACTCATGAAAGGCACATAAAATGTACAACTACTTTGGAAAGCAATTTGGCAGTATCTTACAAAGTTAAACATATGCCTGCTATATGTATGGCCCAAGCATTCCATTCTCAGGAATTTAGGGAAGGGAAACAAATACACATGTTCACTGTTCACACAAAGACATCAACATATCCACATGAATGGTTCCTAGAAGCTCTACTTGTGATATCACAAAACTAGAAATAACCCAAATTAATATCAAATGAATGGATAAACAAATCATAGTGTAGCCATACGATGGAATACTACTCAGCTACAAAAAGGAACAAATTACTGATACATGCAACGTTGATGAATGTCAAAATCATCACACTGTGTGGAAGAAGTTATATAAAAAGCATGCATATAATATACTTCTATTTTAATAAGATTCTAGAAAATGCTAACACTAATCCATAGTGAAAGAACGCATATCAGAGAGATTACCTGGGAAGGATATGGAAGGAGTAGTGAATTACAAATGGACATCACACAACTTTGGGGGAGTGACAAAGATGTTTGTTTCCTTGACATAGTGATGGTTTCATAGATGTCTACATAGGTAAATCTGAGTTGTACACTCCCAATGTAAGTGCAGCTTACTATACTTCAATCATACATTAAGTACAAAGACAAAAAAAGAAGAATGCAAATGTAACTATCACAGTGCCTAGCAGAAAACAGGTGTCCAAAAAATGATGAATAAATGAACAGTCTGCCTACCCTTACTGGAGCTGTTCTGTAAGTGTTATAATTCAAACTGATTTCAGGATGAAACTTTTTCTCATGTTCTACCTTAGTCTTCATGACACAGCTTTTCTTGCTGTGATTTATACGTTCACCACATCATCTTCTCCTTTACAAATAAGTGTCTTCCTCATTCCCTTATTTTGCTTCCTATGTATGTATTATAGACAGACTAACAGGGTCTTTGTTTTTCTTTGAGAAATACACTTTCCTGATTCTCATTCCTTCAGCTTCTGCACTGTGGCAAGCAGGAAGGTCATGTACCTCGGTCTTGGCTAGAAGAGGGTATCCTAGCCAGAGCTGAGGGGTAGCTCAACCTGGGTGAATGACATTACCTCTAGGAGTCCTGGACTCAGGCACAAAGAGCCCGAGTTCAACTGGTAAAAATGTAAACACGGAACTGCAGGCAGACAGTTGTCTCCACCGAGGGAAAGCCTGCCTAGAAATGAGTCAACACAGAAGAGAGACGGTGTGACACTGTGAGACCTTAAGTTCACATGTGCTTGAAGGTAAGACTTCCACTTTTGTGACCAATAAATTCCACTTTTTACTAAGCCTATGTCATCTTAGGTTTTTGGTATTGCCGTTATTACCCCTCACTCAAAAGATATGGAGATATGTATGGGAAAACATTACACAGGTGGGAGTCTGCCCATCAATGCAAAATTGATGGGAATGTTCAAGTACTAAGAAAGGCACCAGTTGACTTCTACGACTATGACTGTAATATGTGAAGAGACAATTTGACCCACCAGAGGACGCTCCCAGTATGGTCCCCTCTACTAAACATGTCTGGAGATAATCTTGGACGAGATGAACACAAAGGGCAAAATAACTCTAGACTGTGGGCATGTTGCTTAACCAAAGTCTCAGTTTCTTCATTTTAAGAGAAGGTTAATGAAAGTATCTACTTTTTAGGTTTTTAGGACAGTTACATTAAATCACGCTTAAAGTTTTTTTTTTTTTTGTAGAGACAGAGTTTCACTTTATCGCCCTCGGTAGAGTGCCGTGGTGTCACACAGCTCACAGCAACCTCCAACTCCTGGGCTTAAGCGATTCTCTTGCCTCAGCCTCCCGAGTAGCTGGGACTACAGGCGCCCGCCACAACGCCCGGCTATTTTTTGTTTGCAGTTTGGCCGGGGCTGGGTTTGAACCCGCCACCCTCGGTATATGGGGCCGGTGCCCTGCTCACTGAGCCACAGGCGCCGCCCACATGCTTAAAGTTTTTAACACATACATAAAATGCCCAGATTAAATGCTCAAGAAATATTTGTTGTATCATTGCTACTAAGTAAGAGCTATTAATTTTCATTTATACTACAAAGCTAAAACGGTCCTCCCTCTTCTTCCTTAATATAAGCCCTGGGCATTCTTCACGTTCCACTACTTCCTCCAAGAAAATCTTCCTTTATTATTTCAAGACAAAATTAGTTAATTATTTTCTTTTCTGGGATTTCCAAACCATTTACTATCTAATTTTGTCATAAACTGTATTTCCAGTGATAGGCTGGAACTATTTCATCTTATCTCCTTAGATTCAATTATTAAATTTTCACAAATTTTGAGAGGTGGATGTCAAATACTGCCATTATTAAAAATAAATTACACAAAATTATCATTAGGAAACTATATTGAAAACAAAGGTAATACTCAAAATGCATGTAAAAAAATGTATGACATTTTACTATTATCTATACTCTTGAGGTTATAGCTTACATGTATATGGAGGAAATATCATAAAATAAAGTGTCACACGCAATTCTTTCCACCTCCACGGTCAGTGACATCACATTGGTAATTTGTAACTTGCAATCGAACATGGCAGGGGAATTCATACCATAGAAACCAATAAACACTACAAATCAGGATTCCACACCTGCATTGCCCCACCAAAGATACTGGTTAAAGATTTATGAGCACACCACTGCTTTCAACTTTTTCATATTTTAAACTGTTATAATAGGTTCAATTAGTTCTCTGATGACAGGGATGTTTCGCATTTCTTTTTGCCATCTGAGTTGTTAAACACAGCCTTACCTATACAGTGGGTGCTAACCATGTTGCCACTTGATGAAAGCTTAGAAAGAGGCAATCATTCTACAGAGATGACTCTGATATAGCCGCATCTATGTGACCAGATACATTTAAAAAATGGCTGCACACACACCAAAATCTTACAGGACTATCACTGCCTGAGTTGTAAACAATGGGGAAAAGGCCAAATATGAAAATAGAGTATTTTACTTATAAAATATTATAAGGTGACAGTGCAAGTGTTACCCTATAACAAAGAGCTGAGTTCAGTTAAATCATATCACAGGGAATGGGCAAAAATATCAGCCATGTTTCACCTAAAGAAAGGAGAAATTGTAGGTACAGAAAGAGAATAAAAATATCTTCAAATAGTTGAAAGGCTATCAAAAAAGAAACATACTGAATGTGTTCTGTACTGCACTAGATAAGAACATCAGAATCAATGTTTAGATGTTACAGAGAGATCCCTTTTGATAGAATGAGGAAGAACCGTCCTACAAAGAGGACTCAAGACTCAATGGCCAACTTTGGAAAGTAGCGAATTCTTGCTTCAGTGTTACTCAAATATGTGGGTCAGTCACAAGATTTGGCAACTCTTTAGTAGCAATTCAAAATATTTACATGAATAAATCTTAAGTGAATGGGCTGGCAGTGGGTCTCAACTGAGGCTGCTACTGCCCCCTAGGGGATGGTTGAAAATGCCTTGAGGCATTTAGTGAGGGGACAGGAAAACCAAACAAGGCAAGACAAAGTATGCCCCCACACAACAAATAACTCTACCACCCAAAATGCCAATAATATCCCCACTGAGAAATGGTGAGCTAAACAAATCCTGAAGGAAGCGTCCAAAGTTCAATACTCAATCACACAGCAAGTGTTTGCTGAATGACTGCTAAGTTTCAAGCACATTGCTAAACTTCAGGGTCAGAAAGTTGTATGAGGTGAAGTTTCTTCTTGCAAGAGGCTTGGCACTGATGGGAGAGATAAGAAAAAAGTAACCAATTTCAAGAGAGTAGTAAGTGGCTAATTGAGAAATCTGAACTGAAAAGCCACAGGGATCCTCTAACTCCTGGGATGTAGGCAGCTCTAAAGGAAGGAGGGCCTTTCAGAGGCAATGGTTCCTTGAAGTTGGGTTTTGTAAAACAAGCGTGGGAATTTGCAAGATGGAAGAAGGAATGCCAGATGGATAAAACAGTATGCATTAAGGAACAGAAATGTGGGAAAACACAGTGCTAGGAGTCTGGGAAAGCAATCCATGCAAAAAAAAAAAAAAAAAATCTGCCCATTTGGGCAACTGGTATATTTTCTAAAGACTCCCACAGAAAGGACATCATGAGAACCCAAGCAGACCTTGAGTGAAGGTTAAGTACAGGCATTGTCAAGAAAGGAGACTGGGGAATTTGGGAAATGTCCCTTCCAACCCTGAGAATCTTTCACTTTCCCAGAGATGAGAGGAGTGAGTTATGACTAGGATACCATATGATGACCAGTGGTTCAGAGGAGCAGAACCACACGCCTCCTTCTGCTCACTCTGCGTTAACAACATGGGCTTTCCTTGCGCTGCTTGGTCTCACAGCTAAGCTTGTTCTCACATCAGGGCATCTGTACCTGCTCATCCCTCCCCTGCAGCAGTTCTCAACCTGTGGGTCGTGACCACAGGAACTGTATTAATGCGCCGCAGTATTAGGAAGGTTGAGAACCACTGCTCTACTGGAATACTCCTTCCCAGAAACTCACACAGTTGCTTCCTCCTCAACCTTGAGATCTCACTGCAGTATCACTTCCCCAAAGACGGCTTCCCCATCTACCCACTCTGAAATATCCCTCTCTGAGATGTTCTTATGCCTTTACTTGATCATTGCTTGTCTTCACCATGCAAGTCCATGGCAGCAGGCCTCCCCTGCCTTGCTACTTGTGTATTCCAGTTCTGTGGGCACCAGTAGGCTATTTTCTTGCACCTTGGCATTTCACCCTCTAACTTGTAAGGAGAAAATGGGTAAGAGGAGAGTACTTGGGATGGGCAGGAAACTCCAAGCCACATTATATGAAAAAGGAACTGGTGTGTGGTTCTTCTAACAACCTCAGATAAGACTAAAGCTAATCAGAAACTATATCTTTTGAGAAAAAAAAACTGTGGTATCTGGAATATTTAGTCTAGTAAAAAGGTGCCCTCAAATGTCACTCACTGTTTTCAAATGCCTAGAGGGCACCGTGTGGAAGAAGGAACTGGGATTACTTTAAATTGATCCCAAAGGACAGAGACCACAGGGTAGAAGCCACTCACGAGGTGAGATTTCAGCTTCATGTGAGGAAGGGTACTAACAGGAAGTGACAGGCCAAGTTCAAAGGGGCCCTTCCAACGCTTCCGAGTTCCCATCAACAGAGTTGTTCAATCCAACAGGGGTGAAAAGCTCAGGGCTCAGGCAAGAGAGCAGACCGAATAACTGACATCTGTATGTAACCCACTGTATGCCAGGAGTACTCTTTGAGGTCCACGGCAAATATTAACTCATTTATTCCTAAAAACAATCTGAGGAGACAGGTGCTATTTTCACTTTATAGAGCAAACTAAAACACAGACGTCAAATAACCTGCCCGGCTCCACTTTGTCAGTAAATAGCAGAGTCAGCTTTTAAAATGACCTTCAATGTCTCCTCTAAACTTCACAGTAATTCTTTTTATGCCTCAACTAGAAATAAGTTACTATCCTATTTTTATCCTCTCCAGAGAAAAGCATTCCGAAACGTCCGAGGGTGGCTGTCCAGCACCACAGGGGCTCAGGCGGCAGGTGGCACCCAACACAGCACTTGCACAGAATGGACATCCTGAAATCCTGTGCTGAATGCGGGACCCAGACCCCTTCATGGCAAGTGTTTCTTTATTTGTATTGTCTAGCTCCCCTTATTCTCCAGATCCAAAGGGAAGGGATTTTGTTTTGTTGACTGCTACCCAAGTGTTAAATATATTTGCTGAAAATAGAAAAGAAAGAAGGGAAGGAGGAAGAAATATCTTCAAGGATTCTCTACCTTGGACTCTACATTAGGTTCTCTGTGGGCCTTTTCATTTGAACTTATCAAGACAAAGAAACCACTAGGAGCCCAGATCTCAGGCAAACAAAACATGTAGCTTTTGTGGTTTTCAAAAGAACTTGTTGCCAAGAGTTTGGTTTCTAGGTTAAAAGAAAAACAAAAAACAAGCATTTTTTCAAGTAAGGTAGCTGAAGCATGGATAAAAGTTTAGAGTACATCTCTAGGATGCTGTCAAAATCCCATTCTGATTAAAAGTAATAAAATAGAGTCAATATTAAAATGCTAATAAAACACTGTTTTTCCCCTAGTCACTAGCATCTAATAAAGGTGTTTTGATCCTATTTAGAAAATAAATTATATTACTTAGTACCCAAAGGTACTATTTCGTCTGTGGGAGGTAATCATGTTCTAATTTAATGACAGAGAGGGAAAAAGTCATGCATGACTAAAATAACTATAATGCAGGCTATGCAGCATTAAGGAGACTCACATCACGTAAGGGGCTACAGACATGACAATGCTTGTTAAAGTATTAAAATTAACATGTTTAAATCTTTTCATTTACTATATATTCAGTTTGCCTTCTTCCAGATCCTATAAGTCTACGCTATCTTTCTCATCAATGTTGAATCCCTCCCTCCCTCCCCCGCACCGGAAGTCAACTCCACAATCACCCCTCCGGAAAAGGAACCGTAAACAAGGCTGAGGGTAAAAGTGAGACCAAGGCAAGAGCAATGCAAAAGGACAGACGGCCAAGGAAAGCAGAGGCCAGCTAAGGCAGAGAGACAATGAGAACCCAGAATAGGGAGCGGATTTCTTTTGCAGGCATTTAAAGCTCCAATACCTTCCCCCAAAGGAGAAAGGGGTTCTATTTTGAGGCAAGGGGAGGTTTATGAATACTTTATAACGTTTGCATTAGACAGCCGATGTCAGCAGGAACAGACTGCATTCTTTGGGTGAGTAAGCCACTCCCTGGTCAGTGGTTAGACATTTTAAATATCTTCCTTGAAGCAAACTTCCTGGGGGCAGTTGAGTCACCAACTAAGATGATTTAGAGGCAGCCTGAAAACGTTTAGTGGAGGAATACTTAGGCCCAAGAGTATGGGAAGCCTCCCAACAGAACTGAGCGGGAAACCATTAGCAGCGTAGCCATATCTTGAATTGCATGAAGACAACGGGGTAAGGGCTGAAAGCATGAGCTTCCTCCTGGCACTCACCATCCTCCTTGTCTACCTAAGGTGGGATGGCATACTTGGGATGCGGTTTTGTCAGAATACACTTAGGGATCAGCATGATTTATTAAACTTCTAAATGTTGAATCACAGTTCCTGGACAGCACAGTGTCTTTGCCTAGTACTCAGGCAACCACAGCTGAGGCCCATCTGACCGCAGGGCCTGAGCACGTGTCTCCTAGACCTGAGTACGGGACATGCTGTGCCTGAGTACCAGATTCGGTAGAGTGACGCAGGAAATACATGCTTGCCTTAAGATTGCTAAGGGCTAACTGAATTCCACACCTAATTAATTTCATTAAAATGGCTTTGGGTTTGAAAAATAGCTTATAGTTTCGGTTTCCCCAGAAGCAGATCTAGGGGTGGGTATTAGAATGCAAGAGGGAGGTGATTCACGGCATCACCAGCAAAAACATGAGACAGGGAAAGGGAAGAAAGCGAATACAAAGTTCACTGTCAATCAATTACCACAGTAGGCAATAGGAGCTTGATCTCACTGGGGAGTTCTGGGGAACAGCACAGAAAAGGTACCTGGAACTCATCCCACCTGGGAAGGAAGTGTGGCTCCAGTCCCACACCAGCTCTCACTGTGGGCGGCTGGGGTGGAGGAGGAGCTGAGATGCCCAGGACAGACACCCAAACTGCTGAGCACCTGGGCGGCTGGGTGGAGGCGAGTAGGCTCCAGCAGCCAGAGACAGAACATGGGCAGGAAGAAGCAGGTGCCGGCCCTCAAGTCAGGTCCAGTGTGCACTGAGATGACAGGGGTCTAGGGACTGTGAGTAGGGCAGCAGGAACAGCTTTTGCTACAGGAAGAAAAGGCAAGCACCAGTGGGCTACCATGAGCTAGAAGACATGGGCTGTGCGCACCACATTTAGATATTGACATTTGCTGCAGGTTTCAACCAAACCAAAAAAAAAAAAAAAAAATGTTACTCAAATACTGGCAGCAGCAGAACCTCCACCCAGCCCCTAGAATGCTCAGGTGTGGGGCAAAGCCGGCTCACTCTGCATAACAAAGGGAGTGGACCATGAAGTGGCATGGGAGAATCAGGGAAGGAAGGCAGATGCCCAGGAGCCTGGTGCTGTGAAGAGGAGAAAGAAACCACCACCACTCCTCCTTCTGCTCCCACCCAGGCAGAGCAGCTGTGTAGAAGAGGCTGGAGCACAGAAACATATAATAGAGGATTGTTAATAGTTTTCCTTGTTGCATATAACATGGGACGAGCATATGCACAGACAATAAACTTCCTCTCCTTCTATTTTTCAAAATTGTTAGTGAGAACTACATTATCCACTAAGAGTTTGTATGAGGGATTCTAGGGGCACCTGGAAAGATGCCCAGATCCACATTCTTCTGAGGTGGATGTTGACAAGGGGACAGTGTACATCCAGGCCACATCCCTGTTCAGAGTGCTCTCTTTTACATATATATACATACACATCCAGGTTCTAAAGCACGTGACCTGCTGGCTAATTTAGTCTCAGATGTAGATGTGGGTGTTACCCAATCCATATACGTTTTAACTGGCACCAACATGTTTTCTACGAGAGATTTCACATTAAACTCTGACTTTTAAGGAATAAATCAGAAGTCTTTATACTCCAAGATAATCACTTAGCACCAATCAGCTGAAAAGTATGCCACAGTATGGCCACAGTCCCTACCACTCCTTGTATCCCCAAATATCACACTTCCACGATTTTTTCCTCTCCTGGCAAAAATGTGTCTATAAAAATGAAAAAAAGGAAAACTAGTGCTGGCCAGAGTACTGCATGATGCTAGAACCAAAGGACAGTGAATGCTTCTCTGTGAAAGTGGAGAACAATCCTATTTTTAAACAAGTGCGTGTTACGTGAAATTTCGGGAATCCTTGAGGGTGACCTTTCTGCTCAGAAGAGATTAGTCTGATGGTACTTTGATTTTAAATATTAATATTTGATTTTTTTAAGTTACAGATTCCAAAGCCTAGTTTTTGCTTACATTTCTCATTTTAGCATACAAATGTAATTCTTTTCATAATCTGGTACATTTTGCAATTGCTTTTAAGGGTACTTAGAATATGTAGCTCCATTTATAAACAGTTAATTAAACCTCTTCAAACATTTTAAAATTCATTTATAAATTTCATATATTTGATTTCCTTTAAGTACTTCAATTGTCTGACTTTAAACCTTCCTGAGTAATTAAATAAATCTCTTAAATGAATTAAATGTACAAATACAGTGAATCAAATTCTTTTAAATATTCCAACACTATAGATCAATTTAGTAATATTTTGGCCTAAAAATCACAAGTCTAAATCAATTACTTAATTATGCATTTTATATTGAAATTACGAGACTGATCTGTTTAACAGACTACATTCTGTCTGTTAAAAGCATTAAAAAGCACTTTAAATACCAAATAAACACAAATTTCTTTTTAACACAAAGTTCTGATTCTCATAAACATTTCTATATTTTATTTAAAACCTTACCTAATTAAAAGAGACAATTACTACTTTTCCAGCTAACAAATACCACTGTTGATGTACACCAGGGCCCTCACTGGATTCTTGTTGGCAAAACTGAGGGAAGAGCCTGAGCCTTATTTCAAGTCTACGCAGGGGACTCCAAACTAAAGTAGGTGGTCCAAATAACCAGTTTCTTAAGATTTGAGTCACATCGTTACTAAATTCAAACTATAATTAGACCCTACGACTGCTTGATCAATTTACGTATTCTTCAGCTCTTAAGATACATAAAATCTCCCCTTTTAAATGTAAAGACCCATGGTGTAACAGCAGAATACTAGTTATTTTCCTTTATTTTCTGCCTCTGCGAGGGACATTAAAATCATATTGTTCAAACGGATGCTTGATATATTTCAAATAGACTATGTCTATTTGGTCATGATGCCCAAGATTAGTTCCACTTGGTCTAATGTGCTTTGTGGAAAGACCACACCAGGCCCAGGTACTCATCTGTCCTGGTGGGAATCCGCCTCAGCCACCAGTGAGATGCACCATGCCACGGACTGGAAATAAAGGCTGTTAACACATGGATTTCATGCCAACTGTATAAGCACCGAAGTGAAAATCAAAGGGCAGGGAGGGATGTGTTGTATATAAAGATTCTTAACTACTTATTGGTCCCCATTGATTTTCACTTTAGAAGAGTCTGGTAAATTTCTGGCCCTTCTGTACAGACAAATATACAAACTCTGTGGTTTATAATTTCTGGGATTTTATGTTTCCACTGATGTTCACTAATAGATAATATATTAAAAGAAACAAAGCAAAATCTTGGACTAGACGGACCTTTAAGGTCCTTTCCCAACATAATCCTAAAAATATAAACTGTCAAAGTGACATAACACAGAGGAGAAACCAGAAAGTGGGTTCAGAGGATTGGTTTTCACAATGACTAATACAGATAGCTCATCAAAATCAAAGCAGTATAAAGATTAATGGAGATTGGATAGAGTAATTTCTACCTTTTACAAAAAAAATTTTTTTTGGTCTGTCCTGATTTTCATTGCACATGTAAGTCAGGGGTAGGATATAGTAAAAAATTAACTTATTAAGGTTGAAAAAATAATTTTATTCAGGCTTGAGAAGAAGCAGTAAAGAAATTGTTTATGATGGGTCTTCCAAAAGGCTTTTATGTAATGGAAGATAATAAGCTTGTTTTCCACCATTACTTTAGATAAAGCATAATTTTAAGATACAGGGAGTTTTTATTTGTGTTTTTGTTTGCTCAGTTGGTTTTTGAATGAATTACTGAAGAGAATATAGAAACAACGTCTCTGGAAATCATAGTCCCCAATGTTCCTCATCTGTCTGAGATAATCAAGGAGTACTAAACACCAAGAGGAAGAACCACATGTTCTGGGGATGAATGAATGACCTCTTGTTATTTCTTTCAAACTATACTTCAACATATTTCATAACAAGATAATGTGACTTTTCCACTAGCTTCATCAGTTGGTTGATCCATACACTCTATGCTACAATGTTTATTAAATAGAAATAATTGTACATCATATTACTGTATTTTTTAAAGTCTACATTTAACCTATTAATGTCAATTGAGTTTAAGTTCCCCACTGATAGCACAAGTTTAAAAAAAAAAAAAAGAGTTACAGCCACTTTAGACTCTCTTTGTGTCTTCTATGTGCTAAAAGCAAACTTCTGGAGCATTTTTGGAGGGATGGTAGGTTTGAAATTATTATTTTATCTGTAGAGCCCATCTAGAGCCAGAGCTCCGCACTGAACACATTTAAGGCTTGGGTTTAAGCTTATGGCTCCTAGAGAACAGAAAACCAAGATCTGATGCATGAGGCCGTCAACAAAAGAAACACACTTTCTTTAAGGTTTCAGTTCAATAAATGTTTGCCTTACAGAAAAGATCTTTTTGCTTTTTGAGACTTTCACTCAATAGCTCTCATTTTAAATCATGGTTTTAAGAAATGTCTTTATGATTGTTGCTAGAGATGGGACTCTGTAAGGTGCCTACAAAAATGGTAGGGTTATAGTGAATTGAAGAACAAGAGGCTTGAACGCTATGATGATGGGTGAGTCCTTAAACCTTTATGGCAGAAGTAATGAAAGGAAAATATAAAATGGAGAGACAGTGAGAATGGAGACAGTAAATGTCTTTAGGAGTTGGGCATCTATCATAAAAATATGGCTTTGGAGAGTGCATACCTCTTCTAAAGGCATTCAAATTTGAATTAAAAAAAAAAATACAAGGCCAGACGTAGTGGCTCAATCTATAATCCCAGAACTGTGGAGGAAAATTGCTTGAAGCAAGGAGTTTAAGACCAGCCTGGGCAACACTGCCAGACCCCCATCTCCACAAAAATTATTTTAAAATCTGGGCATGGTGGCACATACCTGTAGTACAAGCTACTTAGGTGGCTAAGGTAGGAGGATCAATTGAGCTCAGGAATTGGAAGTTACATTGAGATGTAATTGGGCCACTGCATTCCAGCATAGGTGACAGAATGAGATCATGCCTAAAAAAAAGTGGGGGGAAAAAAGATGCCCAAGAGATGGATTAGACCCAAGGATTCAGCGTCTGAGATGTTTTTTGTCCCTTCCTACATTAACATTCCTTATCTATAAAGAAGTTGGCAAAGATCTCTAGGCATCTTCACTTTGCAGAAGTGGCCTAGAAGTAAAAACAACTTCTATCAAATTCTTCAGTGCTGTTGTAGCCAAACCTGTCAATATGTTAGTAAATGTTTCCACTTTGCGCTCATCCTTTCTTTAGGGCCAAGTCCCTTCTTTCAACACTCCATATTTTTCATGGAACACTGCAATAAGCAATCTGAAAAAAAAATTGCTACATATTTATGTTGAACTAAAACATACTAGATACTAGAACCTAGAGTGGGAATATGCAAATCTACAAAATGAAAGCAAATGACAAATAACCACAGGAGACGCATTTTAGTCTAATCATATATAAATTCCAGAAATGATGCTAACTTGGCAATCACTAAAATAAATTCATCTATTCACTTGTCCAATTACCCATTCATTCTTTTATTTGGTCATCCTATCCTGTGCTCCCACTATGAGGCAGGCACTGACAATAAAAAGACGAAAGAAACAGACACATATTTCAAGGAGACACCACCTGGAATCTGACACCATGTTGATCATAGGATCGTCTATGAGGCGATTACAGATGATGTTCTGGGGGCAAAGAGAAGGTGTACCTTGCTCAGATACGAGACGATGTGGGAGCTCGAAAGGTTTCCTGCATGAAGAGTTTTAAAGGATAAGCGGGAGACAGTTGGGTAGAAAGGAAAATAGTATTTCAGATTTAATACCTTTTTCACACATAACATTTTTCCAGAAAGTTTTCCAAGCCTATCATATCTATGGATGACTCAGATCAGATCTGAGCATAGCCAATAAAATTTTCTCTGAAGCTCATGGGCAGTTGGCATGATTTTTCCTAACACAGGCCCTACTGATTCCTCTGATGGCAGAAGGGACATACTGTGAAAATTCTATGGCATCTCAAATAAATGCAGCTTCAAGAAGATAGCAGTCACATTCCTTTCTCTCTCTTACGCATCCATGCACACAATTACTAAAAAGTCCCAGTATCTTAAAGACCTATCCTTGCAAAGAAATACTTATGTCATCTTTCAAACAGTGAACTACATTTAAAAGAGAGAAAAAAATTTTTATATTAATAGTTTCAAATGCACCTAATAGGGAAGATTAATTCTTGAGACTCCTCACATACACTAGTGGGGCCAGAGGAGCCATACCCTCCATCTTCTTCCTTGCTGAAGTTACTTTTGTTTTTAGCTCACTGTACTTTTATCAGTACTAATTAGGACATTCTTCCTGCCAGGGGTTAGCATTTTCAGATTTTCTGTAGGTACTGATTTAATGGCACTGACATTAAGGTTTCTATCCACTGGGTCACATAAAAGCTAACTAAAATGGGCTGCAAAGGAGAAGAGTGTTAAATATCAAAAGGAGTGGGAGGGCAGGAAGAGCGCTGTCAATGTGCTCACCCCACTGTACAGAGAGGACGGCTGGTGCTGGACTAGTTATTAGCACAGCATGAGGAAGGTCCACCGAGAGCATCCGCTGAGCCTCCCCAGGATGGGGAAGAGCACAGAAAGGAGGAGACAGCTATCGTCTATCTTCTTTGATTTCACAGACACTGAATCAAATAACCTCATCACAGCACTACAGTAGAGACACAGGCCAATCCCCAAATCAGCTCTTTGAGCCTTTCCCAAAGGCTTCGGATCAATTTGGCCACCCTGGTGAAACGTGGGCATTTCTATAAAAATATAGACGCAAAGGAAGATACAGTCCTTTGAGGGGAAGGCAGCAAAGGTATGAGGGGATGACCAAGCGTTTAATTTGCTAAGCCTACGCTGAATCAGTTACTACCTAAGTTCTAGAGGAGCTAGAGAAGTATCTGCAGGAGGACAGCCTGGGCAGCCAGCAGAAAGCAGAGAGGCTGGAGACAAACTGCAAAGTCCAGGCCCCGCCGAAGGGGCAGCCACGGTTCAACTCCAGACCAATGCTTTGCCATCATGGCTGGCAAGCCACGAGTATGGTCAAAACTTCTGATAGTTCAAGAGAAATAGAAACATAAATTTTAATGTGAAACCCCCAATTTAAAAACATTGCCAACTAATGAAATACTCATCCAGGCCAAACAAAATAGACTTGGTGCCAGATGCAGCTGAGCAACCACCAAGTTTATATCATCTGATTCGAATTTTACGGCAAAAGTTTAGAGATCATCTCAGTGGCAGAAAGCACAATAAGTCAGAGACCCTGACAGAGCTTACACGGACCGAAACTAGACGGGCCCTAAATGCCCCAACAGCTGACCTTGGATATTAACACTTATGTTTTCTCCCATTTTCTCAAAGTAAATGTAATTATGAGGTTTAAGATACCTAAGGAAGAAAAATAAAAGTGGACCTGATATTTTGGATTCCTTTTAAAGGGTTGATGGAGCATGCAGCACTACCCAGTAGTTTTTCACTGGATTTCTACAGCCGGTCTTATTTACTGAAATAAACGTGCCGGTTCTTATTTATTGCAATAAATTTGCTCTAATTCTCAGATGACTTACTGTCACAGATATTAAAACTGAATTGAGTCTCCCTGTAAGTGCTGTAGATAAAATGAGGGTCTCTTAACTTGACTTTCCTCAGCATTTCAGGGACAGTGAGAACCATTTTCATCACACAGGACATCCTAGCTGAGCTTCCTGATGGTCAAAGGAGTTCAGGACTAGAAATCCTATAAGAGGCTTCACAATCTCAGGGCCATTTTTTTTTTGTTTGTTTGTTTTGTTTAAGTGAAAAGGATCAAAATGGGCAACGATCGATCGAAAGTGCTTTGTTTAACTCTCCATTAACACAGAGCACAGGCTTACGCAGATTAAGGCAGCAGAGTAGGACGGATTCACATGTTCATTAAGCAAATGTTTAATGCCTACTGCATGCCAGGTATTATTCTAGATGCTAGGAATCAAGGAAACGCATTAGCAAGAAAAAAACAAGGGATCCCATTGCAGGCTGGGCAAGGGACTTGAAGAGAAACTTCTCTGAAGAAGACAGGCGCACAGCCTTCAGACACATGAAAAAATGCTCATCATCTTTAATCATCAGAGAAATGCAAATCAAAACTACTTTGAGATACCATCTAATTCCAGTGAGACTAGCCTATACCACAAAATCCCAAGACCAGAGATGTTGGCGTGGATGTGGAGAAAAAGGAACACTTTTGCACTGCTGGTGGGAATGCAAATTAATACATTCCTTTTGGAAAGAGATATGGAGAACTCTTAGAGATCTAAAAATAGACCTGCCATTCAATCCCATAATCCCTCTACTGGGCATATAACCAGAAGACCAAAAATCAAATCATAACAAAGATATTTGTACCAGAATGTTTATTGCAGCCCTATTTATAATTGCTAAGTCATGGAAAAAGCCCAAATGCCCATCAATCCACGAATGGATTAATAAATTGTGGTATATGTACACCATGGAATACTATGCAGCCTTAAAGAAAGATGGAGACTTTACCTCTTTCATGTTTACATGGATGGAGCTGGAACATATTCTTCTTAGTAAAGTGTCTCAAGAATGGAAGAAAAAGTACCCAATATACTCACCCCTACTATGAAACTAATTTAGGACCTTCACATGAAAGCTATAACCCAGTTACAACCTAAGAATAGGGGGAAGGGAGAAAGGGTGGGGAGGAAGGGGGTAGTGGGTAGAAGGAGGGGAATAATAGGATTACACCTGCGGTGCATCTTACAAGGGTATATGTGAAACTTAGTAAATGTGGAATGTAAATGTCTTAGCAAAATAACTAAGAAAATGCCAGGAAGGCTATGTTAACCAGTGTGATGAAAATGTGTCAAACGGTCTATGAACCAAGTATATGGTGCCCCATGATCACATTAATGTACACAGCTATGATTTAATAAAAAAAAAAATTTCTGCATGGTTAAAAAACAATTCTAAATAGATACAAAAACATATATTATGTCAGACAGTGCTGAGTATCATCTGGAAAAAAAAAAGGAGAGAAGAATAAATGGGTCAAAGTGATAGAATAATAAGGCTGATTCAGAAAGTCTTCCCTTAGGTCTCCTCAGAGAGCATTTCCTGAATAAGAGAAGAAATAAGAAACACCGCACTCTGGGGTACACATGTTGGTTCACCATGTAGGGATAAAAAGAGTACCAATGTGAAGCCCAGCAGACTGGGTCAAACTTGCATTCTTAAGCTGATTTAGACTCCCTATGTCTCAGTTTCCTCACATGTAAAATGGGAGTAATATCAGCCACCAACCTCAAAGGAGTAAATGTGGATTACATAGGGCAGGCAATAACCCCATGAGGGTGCAGCCAGCCTGGAACAGCGTCAACCTGGAATCAGCCGTAGTTATCCTCATGGGTTACTCAGCTCCTGTGCCCTATTCACCTCCTTTTAAGAGAGTGCACAGGGTGAGTGTGAACATGCACACCACTGTTTCAAAGCAGGAGTCCTTTTGTAGGAGTGTTTTATACTAGAGATATGCTTAGGCTGAGTGCAGCTGAACACTTTTTGGCCAGGGCCGGGTTTGAACCCGCCACCTCTGGTATCTGGGGCCAGCACCCTACTCCTTGAGCCACAGGCGCCGCCCAACTGATCACTTTTTGAACGAAAGAGCAGAGCAAAGTTCCAAATTATTATTGATAGCTCTTTTTTTCTCTCCCTCTTTTCCATACATGTAGTTAAAAATTATAAACACATTCTTCTTAGTAAAGTATCACAAGAATGGAGAAGCAAGAATCCAATGTACTCAATTCTGATATGAGGACGATGAATGCTAGTACATGGTGGGGGTTAGGGGAATGGGGGAGTGGAGAGAGGAAGGGGGGGGTCGTGGTGTGCGACACACCTCTTGGGGGTGGGACACAATTATAAGAGGGACTTTACTTAACAAATGCAAGCAGTGTAACCTGGTTCTTTGTACCCTCAATGATTCCCCAAACAACAACAAAATTTATACACTGCTGAAGAATAAGCAACTTTCAAAGGCATTTGATGGACTGCATTATTTCTTGCAGACAATTTTTCATAGTGGAAACTTTTTTATTTTAAAAGCCATGAAAAAATAAAAGTTGTGTTAATAGTTGGGTTTTTCCCTTCTTTGAAATGGTATTGCTATACTAGGACTTTGAGTTATATGGGTTGATGACTGCCAAAAAGTTGAATGATAAAATTTTCCAATGCAAAAATAATAGCTCCAGTGAAATGAATGAAATACTCCAAACATATCTGATGAATAAATTGTAACACTAGTTGAATACTGATTGTCAGATCTTTCAAAGGTTGTTGAAAATGGGTCCTATTAGCAATTCAGGTGAGGGAAAAGTGAGAAACTGATTTCAAATTAAATTTGCAAACTGTTTCTGCCACTGCTGGCAGTGCTTATATGCTCATTCAGTGCGGACCTGGTACCTCCTTTGCAAAGTGGCAGCTGAGGAGACTCTGGAGCTCGCGGAGAGCAAAGAAAAGCCTAAGGAAGAAGTTAAGACTGAGAACAACAATGTTAATTCCCAGGTGGCAGGCAGGATGCTTCTGTGGTGCCCTTTAGATGAAGAGGCATCCACCACTTATTAAACTAATGAAAGCCTATTGTGAAGGATAGGGTTTGTCAATGAGGCAGATCAAATTCCAATCAATGAAACAGACACATCTGCACAGCTGAAACTGGAGGATGAAAACACGATGTGCTCCAGCTGCAGACAGGAGTTGTCTATTAAAAAGAGAACCTGCTACTTTACTCCAAAACTCTGTTCTTACAGACCAAGAACATATTCTCAGTTAGAAAACTACACTTAGGTTCCAAACATTCTGACTACTAGAGGATAGTTTTCTCTATTCTTTCATTTTACTCTTTCTCATTCCTTTATTGTACAAAAAGTAAATGATGTGTGTGCACAAGCATACTGCATTTCTTTTTATTAAGTGACCAATATTATGTTTTGACTGACTTCAAATGGAGATGGGTTGGGAAGAAAATTAGTTTTGTGAAAATAACTCCCCATCTCCATGCTCATTCAGTTCTTATCTTTATATTCTGGGAAATCATTTTGTTCTCATTGTTTTAACAACAACAAAAAACAAAACATAAACATCCCTGCATACCTTGTTCAATTGGATTGAATAATTTTATTATTCTTCATTTATCATTGTAAAATCAAAGACAACTTTTTTTTGCAAAGCTGTTACATGTGGGGCAATGTCTTTATTTTTTATCATTAGTCTTTTTATTGCAAGCATCACTTACAGATACACAGTAGGTACTCAACAAATATTTTTGTGAAAATAGTGAATTTATAAATACAAATTATTACATCAACATTTATTCATTCATTCCAGCCTTATGCTAGAACCCTCGCCAGCCTGGTGAAACGTGTTATCCTGATCTTAAGCAAAAGGACCCCTCTAGTGAACTTCTACACAGTATATCCCCATCTTTGCTTATTCCACCAACCTTCAGGCTGTGGAGCTGGTAGAACTGGAGGTTTGCAATATAATGTTCATAATCTTATACAGTAGAGGAGAAGTAGTCGTTACAACCACACTAACAACGACAGCAACTATGCACCAAGAAGCTCTATTCATTTTACTCCATTTGTTTTATTAAATCTAAAAAATGAACAATTGACCCACGTACCATCTCCTTTTTCTTCCAAAGCAAGAGCATGCCTTACAGAGGATTTAAATATTTGCCCTAAGTTTGTGTCATTAGTTATTTTTTATTCCAAAGTTAGCACTACCTGACTCCAGATCCACTTCTCTAAAACACTGCCCTGTAATACATACAGGGGTAACTTTTGTAATCAAATATTTTTTAATTAAAGTTGAACATACAGAGTGATTTAAAGGTAAAAAAAGTTTCATAAAAATATTATGAAAAACCTTTATCACCAATTCTGCCATTTTTAACCTCATATTCAACTACTTTCAATATTTTGCTAATATTTTATTGTTTGTATTGTGTTTTTGCATTTGTATCATTGAATCCATACAAAATGTTAGTATGTACTTAAATCCTTAATCTTCAGTGTTAAGCATTCTGTACTAACTTCTTACTAAGAAAGAATATGGTTTTAGGTGTATTATTTCCTTCCCTCACCCCTGCAAAAGACAAGCCCACTTCTCTCCCACTCTGCTAATGCAGTTATGTGAAATCTTGGGTTACGATATGTCCCAATGACTTAAAATGTTGGTTTTTTTTATATTATTATAAAATCATAGCTGTGTACATGAATGCAATCATGGGGCACCATACACTGGCTTTATAGACCGTTTGACACATTTTCTTTTTTTTTTTTTTAATTTTTATTTTTTTTTGCAGAGACAGAGTCTCACTTACCACCTTCAGTGGAGTGCCATGATGTCACAGGACTCACAGCAACCTCTAGCTCTTGGGCTTCCGTGATTCTCCTGCCTCAGCCTCCCGAGCAGCTGGGATTACAGGCGCCCGCCACAACGCCCAGCTATTTTTTGGTTGCAATTCAGCTGGGGCTGATGTTTGAACCCACCACCCTCGGTATATGGGGCTGGCGCCCTACTCACTGAGCCACAGGTGCCACTCCCGTTTGACACATTTTCATCACACTGGTTAATATAGCCTTCCTGGCATTATCTTAGTTACTGTGTTAAGACATTTATATTCTACATTTACTAAGTTTCACATGTACCCTTGTAAGATGCACTGCAGGTATAATCCCACCAATCACCCTCCTTCTGCCCATCCTCTCCCCTCCCTCCCCTCCCTCTCCACCTTCCCCCTATTCTTAGGTTATAACTGAGTTATAGCTTTCATATGAAACCCCTAAATTAGTTTCATAGTAGGGCTGAGTACATTGGATACTTTTTCTTCCATTCTTGAGATACTTTACTAAGAAGAATATGTTCCAGCTCCATCCATGTAAACATGAAAGAGGTAAAGTCTCCATCTTTATTTAAGGCTGCATAATATTCCATGGTGTACATATAACACACTTTATTACTCCATTCGTGGATCAATGGGCACTTGGGTTTTGTCCATGACTTAGGAATTATGAATTGGGCTGCAATAAACATTCTGGTACAAATATCTTTGTTATAACATGATTTTTGGTCTTCTAGATATATACCTAGTAGAGGAAATATAGGATTGAATGGCAGGTCTATTTTTAGATCTCTAAGTGTTCTCCAAACATCTTTCCAAAAGGAATGTATTAATTTGCATTCCCAGCAGCAGTGTAGAAGTGTTCCCTTTTCTCCACATCCAACCCAACATCTCTGGTCTTGGAATTTTGTGATATGAGTTAATCTTACTGGAGTTAGATGATATCTCAAAGTAGTTTTGATTTTCATTTCTCTGATGATTAAAGATGATGAGCATTTTTTCATATGTCTGTAGGCCATGCGCCTGTCTTCTTCAGAGAAGTTTCTCTTCAAGTCCCTTGTCCAGCCTGCGATGGGATCACTTGTTCTTTTCTTACTTATATGTTTGAGTTCCCTATGGATTCTGGTTATTAAATCTTTGTTGGAGACATAACCTGTGAATATCTTCTCCCATTCTGAGGGCTGTCTGCTTGTTTTACTTATAGTGTTCTTGGCTGTGCAGAAGGCTTTTAGTTTGATCAGGTCCCAGTAGTGTATTTTTGAAGCTGCTTCAATTACCCGGGTGGTCTTCCTCATAAAATACTCACCCAGACTGATTTCTTCAAGGGTTTTCCCTGCACTCTCTTCTAGCATTTTTATAGTTTCATGTCTTAAGTTTAAACCTTTAATCCAGTGAGAGTCTATCTTAGTTAATGGTGAAAGGTGTGGGTCCAGTTTCAGTCTTCTACATGTCGCCAGCCAGTTTACCCAGCACCATTTGTTAAATAGGGAATCTTTTGCCCACTGAATGTTTTTAATTGGCTTGTCAAAGATTAAATAACGGTAAGTAGCTGGATTCATCTCTTGGTTCTCTATTCTGTTCCAGACATCTACTTCTCTGTTTTTGTGCCAGTACCATGCTGTTTTGATCATTATCGATTTATAGCATAGTCTGAGGTCTGGTAGCGTGATTCCTCCTGCTTTGTTTTTATTTCTGAGTAATGTCTTGTTTTTATTTCTGAGTAAAAACCTTGTCGAGGTTTTTTCTGATTCCATATAAAACGAAGTATTATTTTTTCAAGATCTTTAAAGTAAGACAGTGGAGCTTTAATAGGGATTGCATTAAAATTGTATATTGCTTTGGGTAGTATGGACATTTTAACCATGTTGATTCTTCCCAGCCATGAGCATGGTATGTTTTTCCATTTGTTAACATTTTCAGCTATTTCTTTTCTTAGAGTTTCATAGTTTTCTTTATAGAGATCTTTCACGTCCTTTGTTAGATAAACTCCCAAATTTTTCATCTTCTTTGGCACTACTGTGAACGGAATAGAGTCCTTAACTGTTTTTTTTCAGCTTGACTATTGTTGGTGTATATAAAGGCTACCAATTTATGAATGTTGATTTTGTAACCTGAGATGCTGCTGTATTCCTTGATCACTTCTGAGAGTTTTGTAGTAGAATCCCTAGTGTTTTCTAGATATACAATAATATCTGCAAAGAGCGAAAGTTTGATCTCTTCTGACCCTTTATGGATACCCTTGATCACCTTTTCTTCCCTAATTGCAATGGCTAAAACTTCCATTAAGATGTTAAAGAGCAGTGGAGACAATGGGCAGCCTTGTCTGGTTCCTGATCTGAGTGGAAATCATTTCAATTTAACACCATTCAATATGATATTGGCTGTGGGTTTGCTGTAGATGGCCTCTATCAGTTTAAGAAATGTCCCTTCTATACCAATTTTCTTAAGTGCTCTGATCATGAAGGGATGCTGGATATTATCAAAAGCTTTTTCTACATCAATTGAGAGAATCATATGGTCTTTGTTTTTAACTTGTTTATGTGCTGAATTATTCTTATAGATTTACAGATATTGAACCAGCCTTGAGACCCTGGGATAAAACCGACTAGGTCATGATGTATAATTTGATGTGTTGCTGGATTCTGTTTGTTAGAATCTTGTTGAATATTTTTTCATCTATATTCATTAGTGATATTGGTCTATAATTTTCTTTTCTTGTTGGGTCTTTTCCTGGTTTGGGGATCAGGGTGATGTTTGCTTCAGAGTACGTGTTGGGTAGTCTTCCTTCTTTTTCTACCTTTTGAAACAGGTTGAGTAATATAGGTACTAGTTCTTCTTGAAAGGTTTGGTAGAATTCTGACGTGAAGCCATCTGGTCCCGGGCTTTTCTTTTTAGGGAGATTTTGTATGGTTGATGCTATTTCAGAACTTGATATGGGCCTGTTCAACATTTCCACTTGATTCTGGCTAAGTCTTGGAAGGTGGCGTGCTTCCAGTATTGGTCAATTTTCTTCAGATTTTCATATTTCTGAGAATAAAGTTCTTGTAATATTCATTAAGGATTTTTTGAATTTCTGAGGAGTCTGTTGTTATTTTGTCTTCATCGTTTCTGATTGATAAGATTAGAGATTTTACTCTTTTTTTCTTGGTTAGGTTAGCCAAAGGTTTATCTATTTTATTGACCTTGTCAAAAAACCAACTTTTTGATTTATTGATCTGTTGTATAATTCTTTGTTTTCAATTTCATTCAATGTCTTTAAGTAAGGATAAATTACCTGAAAAAAATGAATCCTAGACAGTGTTCCCTTCAAGTCAAGTGTCTTTTGTTTAAATAAACTTATTCTTTAAAAATAAATTAATAAATTTGCAAACCTAAACTCACAGCTGCTTATCTACATTTGGCCAAATATAAATTCCATAGATTTTTCTCACTCACCATTAAAAAAAGCGTATGAGTTCACTCATGAAAAAACAGGCCCTAGGAAATCTATTTGAGAAACAATATAAATAAACAACCATTACTTTATGAAAAACAATTAATTTGTAGATGTATCATGCAGAATATAACCACCATATCTGCAAATTTATTCCAATACTTTCAAATTAAATGTAGTAGGCTAGAAGCTGAAAAAAATCACAATATATTATAAACATCAATGTTTATTTCCAGACTTGACCTATCTGTAGAGAAACCATGCCAGTTAATTTCCATGTGATGTTTTAGGCAGAAGGAAAACAAGACCGAATTATCTTTAACTTCAAACAATGAAACTGAGCTGCCATATCCATTTGCACCACCCAATACAGAAATTATGGATTGTACTTTACTCAAAACTGTGTCTTCAACCCTTGGGCCATAAACCAGTCCCGCTCCACAGCCCGTTAGGAACTGCGCTGCACAGAGGAAGTGAGCAGCTGGCAAGTGAGCAAAGCTTCATCTGCATTTACAGCCTCCCCATCACTCACATCACCACCTGAGCTCTGCCTCCTGTCAGATCTCCAGCCCCTACTAGGTCATGAAAAAATTGTCTTCCATGAAACTATGGCCTGTCAAGAACCAGGCCCGACAGCAGGAGGTGAGCGGAGGGCAAGTGAGTGAAGCTTCATCTGTATTTACAGCTGCTTCTCATTGTTCATATCCCTGCCTGAGCTCTGCCTCCTGTCAGATCCCACACCACCCTGGTGCCAAAAAAAGGTTGGGAACTGCTTCCTCAGATAACTAGACCTAGCCTGAAATACATTTTGGAAACTTCTTGTTGGCAGTATCCAAACTTTTAGCAATATCCATATTAAGTTCGTGTAAATCGATTCCTTCTGACCACTCCTCATACCAACTCCTCATGTCCCTTACCTTATTCCATTTTTTTTTTTTCAGGATTTTTTTTTGGCTGGGGCTCGGTTTGAACCCACCACCTCCAGTATAAGGGGCCAGCGCCCTACTCCTTTGAGCCACAGGCGCCTCCCACCTTATTCCATTTCTTTATCCATAGCATTTATCCTAATTCCTCTCTCTGTATGTGTATGTATTATATACATATAACATGGCAAATATTTATGTCCTGCTTCTCCTCAAAAGAGAAAGATTTATAAGGGTTTAACTCTATGTCCAGAACACTTAGAACAGTGTCTAGCATAAACATGTACTGTCCAGATGAATTTAAATACCTTATGATAGCTCGTTATTTAAAGCAAAACAATAGTAGGGCTTTTTTTATTAAAAGTTTTTCTTCCATTTAAAAAACATACACTTATTTCCTAATTAAGAGCCCGTATCTTTCTCTGCCCGCTGCTCTCAAAGAAAGGCATAACTGCAGGAGGAAAAAAAATGAAAGGTCATTAAACCACCAAGTGGGAATGTGGGTACAGGAGAAAAGGGGTCACAGCAATGCATCGCACATCCTCATCACCAGTGATCTCATATTTAACAGCTCTAGGCCAACAACTTAAAATAACAATGTACCAAAATACTTGCAGCCACACAAACCCAGCACAGAAACCAAAAGCGTACTATTGCAACATTAATGAAATAAGCAGGCTTCCTGCAGGTGACAACCTCTTGCTTCAGAGGATTCATTAGGCCACAGTCACAATTTCAGCTATATTTATGTTCACCTTATTTTACTTTGTAAAGGTAAAATGTAAACCACTTAAGCAGAACTCTATAAATATAATTCTAAGGTACAAAGTCCTTCCCATGAACAGCCAAATGTCTCTTCTGTCTCATTTTGAGACAATCATAAAGCATCTATTTTTCTGGTTTTCCTATAAAGAATCATGTTATTAAAGTCTCATATATAAAAATGATCCTCTGAGCTCTATAATTTTTTAGTTACACGTCATCAAAGCACATCATTTATATTCTGAGATCCTCAGTTTCCTCACCTGCTAAATAGAACCAATTCCCTGGGGAACTGTCAAGGTTTAAAGTTGTTAACTGCAAAGTCTGGAGCAGCAGTTCTCAACCTGTGGGTCATGACCCACAGGAACTGTATTAAAGGGCCACGGCATTAGGAAGGTTGAGAACCACTGATCTAGAGTGTGGTATAATGTCTATTGAGACAATATCATTTTAACTCACAGTGTTAAGAAAATCATGACATAACAAGTAAGCAAAAAGACAACCTTCAGAATGGAAAAAGATATTTGCAGGGTATGAATCTGACAAAGGATCGATAACTAGAATCTAAAGAGAGTTCAAATTAATCAACCAAAAAAAGAAAGAGCAAACAATCCTATCTACCACTGGGCAAGAGATAGGAACAGAAATTCCTCTGATAAAGACAGACAAATGGCTAACAAACATTTGAAAAAATGCTCATCGTCCCTGATTAGAAAAATGCAAATCAAAACTACCCTGAAATAATCATCTAACCCCAGTGAGAATGGCCCATATCACAAAGTGTGAAAGCTACAGATGCTGGCAAATGTGGAGAGAGGGAAACACTATTACACGGTTGGTGGGACTACAAACTAATTTGGAAGGAAGTATTCAGAGTCCTCAAAGAACTCAAATTAGACCTCCATTTGATCTTGCAATTCCATTATTAGGCATCTACCCAGAAGAAAGAAAAATCATTTTATCCTAAGGACATTTGCTCTAGATTATTTATCGCGGCTCAATTTACAATTGTCAAAATGTGGAAACAACCTAAATGCCCACCACCCCAGGAATGAATTAACAAGCTGTGTACTAGTTTGCAGTGGAGAAGCATGAATCCTATGTACTCAATCTTGATATGAGGACAATTAATGACAATTAAGGTTATGAGGGGGGAAGCAGAAAGAGGGATGGAGGGAGGAGGGTGGGGCCTTAGTGTGTGTCACACTTTATGGGGGCAAGACGGGACTTTACCATGATTGCAAGAGGGACTTTACCTAACAATTGCAATCAGTGTAACTGGCTTATTGTACCCTCAATGAATCCCCAACAATAAAAAAAAAATATATATATATATAAAAAAAAAAAAAAACAAGCTGTGGTATATGTATATCATGGAATACTATTCAGCCATTAAAAAAATGGAGAGTTTATATCTTTTGTTTTAACCTGGATGGAGTTGAAACACATTATTTTTAGTAAAGTATCACAAGAATGGAGAAGCAAAAATCCAATGTATTTCAATTCTAATATGAAGCCAGTAGACTATCTAACACATACCCCACATAAGTGAAAAACTCAAATCATTTCAAGGTGGAGGGTGGGGAAATGAGGGAGTGGGAGAGGGGAAGTGGAAAGGGAATGGGGGATCATGGTGTGTGGCACACCTCTTGGGGGCAGGACACAATTATAAGAGGGACTTTACCTAACAAATGCAAACAGTGTAACCTAATTCTTTGTACCATCAATCAACCTGAAACAATAAAAGAAAAAAAAGAAATCATGAGTAGCATTTTTCCCTATTATAAAAATATAGCTGTGGCCTTGCAATCTTAGTTTATTTAGAAGCTATTATTTAGGGGCTAAAAAAGAGGGTGGGGTTCCTGCCCTCGTACTCATATCCAGGTTTGGGCTAAAAGAACAGAAATGCTTTGATTTGGGAAAGGGGACTGTTGCTCTTCCCTCACCTCAGAAAGCAAAGTGTGCTCAAGAGAGTTTTCCAAGTAAGACTCCATGGTGCCTGGAAAGGGTGAACCAGAACCTGCAGCTCAGAGATTTCACAAATGATTGCTCTGCCTATGTTGCCTTTAACATGGACCATGCTGATTTAAATACATCTGTTAGTAGCAACGATGTAGATAAGAACAAAGAATATATCACAGAATGTCAGAACTGCACAGCACAGAACGTCAGAACTCAAGTAAAACTCCAGGAAGATCCCCAGACCAATGACAATAGGGATGGGCATCTCTCGACTTTGGCAAGTAAGGGCTTGGATTCAGATTTAATGAGCTTTGAATAATGAGAAAATGTAACATTCATACACCCAAATGTTATAGAGAAGAAAATCACACCCACCACTCAAATGGAGGACCCACACTAACTCTACGGAGAGATTTTTCTTGGTGTCCTCATTTCATTGGGTGATATCACAGCACCCTCAGTGCTGTTGCATCATGCCTTCAAGGCCATAGCACATTCCAACGTCCTATCCTTGTGACAAAGTACTGGAACACAGTCACCAGCCTCCTCAACAGATGAGCTGCAACTCCCCTGCAAGGAATCTAACCAACCATTCTAAATTCAAGTCATCAAAGAAAGTTTTCTGCTTAAAATGAACTTCAAAAAGGTGAGTCACTGTTTTTCGCAGTCAGCAAGTTTCCTATGGGTAGGAAGAGAAGGAATGATCATTTATGCTTCAATGCTGAAAACATGGGCTATAAATTGCCTTTTTTGATGTCTTTCAAAACAAAAGGATTTGAATAACTATAGTCACAGATATCAAAAGGCTCCCCAGGGTGACTCCATACGCATCATTACAAATACAGAATGCATTCATATGCCAGTCACTGACGGAAGCATGAGGTAAGCATCCTCTCATTTAGTCCTAATCAAAATCCACTGTCATCATTGTCCCATTTTTCCAGAGGCAAAAATTATGGTTTAAAGAGATTAAATAAGCTTAATAAGAAATCACTAGTAAATGGCAGTGCTGAGGGTCCAGGACCCCAGTTCTTCACCTCGGTGGCATTCCTCCGCACCGCTGGGCTTCTGCTTCTCAGCCAGGCCCATCAAATCCAAGTCAATGCACCATCCTGTGTTTTGCTCCTTCTGCTAGTTACCCCACAATTACTAAATCTTCTATCTTCTATCGGTCTTGATTCTGGAAAGAAAATAGAAACAACATCAAATATCTTACCAGAGTGAATTTAATATAAGAAATTAATTAAGTGGGTGTTACAGAATTGAAAAATTGAAAGAGGGAACACTGAGGCAATGCTGAAATAAAAACCAAAGGAAGTAACGACCATCCCTAGAGAACATAAGGAAGAGATGGGCTAGTTAGAATCTTGAAGTTTGGAGAAGGAACTCTGCAGAGCTGGGCACCAGATTTTGGAGGAGGCAGAAGTTCTGAGGAGTTGCCCAGCTGGCACTGGGTATGCAAAGACTAACTAAGTGGAGACTGAAACTTACTACCACTGCCAGGGTAAAAACAGGAACTGCAAACACATAGGAGGGAGCAAACCCTTCTCCTCTCCCACCCCACCATTCTCCCTCCATTGCTCCAATAGGGAAGTCTAACTAACAGCCAGCTTCAGGACTCCCAGGGCAAGCACAAAGCCGAGTATGGAAGGGTAGGTGTGAGGTTAGGGACAAAGCTTGGGTATTAACTGGCACACATCCTATCAGGGCACATTGACAAACAGAAGGGACAGAGCAGGCTGCAGGAGCTCACCACTGTCACCCTGCCCTTCACCTGATGTTGACCTGTGACCCCTCACGCTGCCAAGCAAACAGACTCTTCCACTTCCTCTGGTCCCCACTGAATGGCATCGCGTTGGGAAGAAAATCAATCTGGGTTGATGCCCAGAATGTGTGAATACCGCACTGAGATTTTACCATGTGCATCCTAACATTTAATCTTCAACAACAGTCAGTCTGCTGTCACGCAGCATTAACAATCACTGTGCAACACAAAAATCAGACAGTAACTGCCACACAGCTCCTGGGAAAACCAGGGCTCGGCTACAACAGTCACAAACTTTTGTCCATGACATAGAGAAACCTAATAAAAATAGCACAGTTTTATATACATTCATTTTAAATGATTAAAAATGCATAAATACTATAGTAAACCTGTGAATGTTTATGGAACTTTACCTTGAAAAAGGTTGCTTGTGGAAGTGGGTATCAGTCAGGCTACAGGTGGTGAGTTACTGTGAAACAGGTAGAAGGAAGGTTCCCTAAAATCAGAGAGGCGGTAATTCCAGCATTACAACAGAGCAGTCCTACACAGCTCTGCAGAGCAGGCTGCAGGTTTCTGTGTTCACCTGATGTGTCTGGAGGAGAAAATTTCATGTAAGTGAAGACAAAAACCCATGTCACCATCAAAGATGTTCTCTAATATACTGATCGTATTGAGTATTGGAATAAGATTTCAAAATAATCGTACTAGAACTGATTATATCTTACAGTACTATTGGCACTTTTATAGATGAGGAAACGGACATCGGAAGATTAAATATCTTGCTCAAACTTTTCAAAGAAAAGGAAAAGAAAATAAAAAGAGTACACTCCTTTTCTTGGGCCAGCACTCTCTATTTGCATGTAGCTGCCTAACTTGACAGTGTGGAACCTGGGGGCAGCATTCAGTGCAGGGCAGCCACTGACCTTTCCTAGGTGGGTGTGGTGCCACAGGATAAAGAATGAACTTTGATCTCAGTCTGCTTTCGGTTGATGTTTAACACAGAACTGCTGAACAAAGGAATTCACGTCTCTCCCATACTTTCTCATAAATGCACTTCTAGATCTGAGTCACAGTGATTCTCAAAAGATGTTTGATAATACTTAAAACCCATGGAAATAAATGTCCCAACCTCCGCAGTCCAGAAATAAAACATAACATGAATTTCTAAGTTTGTTCTTCCATCGTCTGCCACAGTGATCTTTTTAAAACTCACAAGTCAATAATGTCATTCTCAGGCTTAATAGCCTTAGAGGGTTCCCCACTACCCAAAGGTTCAAACTCCTTAGCTTGAAGGAACCCTCCCTTAGCGCAGGGTCCTCCCAGAAATAACATCTGTCTACACATTCACCTTAATCTCCAGCTACGCCCTCACCTAACCCACGCTCCAGGCAGCTAAACTCTTTGCTTCTCCACACTGTAACAGGTAATTTCAGAACCACGTGAATTGGCTCACACTAATCCCTCAGCATAAATGCCCACACCCTCTCTGCCTGCCTATTGAATCCCAGCCCAGCGATCCTTCACAAGCTCCTCTGACAGAGAGCTCTTTCTGATCCCCTCCCCATCTCTTCAGGTAGAATAACATTCTCTACATTCATTTTGGGGGACCCATTGTGCCCTACACTAAATCCTACCATAGCACTTTGCCATGCATATTTGATGAAAGGCTGATTCCTCCCACCCCTTCCTTTTTATTAAACCACAAGCTATCTGAGGGCACTAACTGTGCCTGAGTAATCTCTGCATCCCTGGCACCCAGCTCACTGCCTGGTAACTAAATGGGCCATGAATGAGTACGTGGACTACAACATGACCAGGATAGGAAAACAGAGCAGTAATGCAGATCTGTGCCTTTCCTTCCTACACCTCAAGTCTGGAAAAGATCTCAGTTTTACAAAGTAAATTTCTGTGTAGAATAAAACCTACCAAATTGGTAAGGCAGGTGATTCTACATGTATCAAAAGATGCAGATAATCTGGGTAAACCAAGGTAAAAAACTCTGGAAGTAAATTCATAGATGCTTTGCACTAAAGGAATATTGAATCAAATATAAGTAGCAACAAGGAAGCAAAACTTAGACTATAGGAAATGCCCCCTCTGGCTGAATTAGCCTACACAAGAAGCTATGAAGGAAGACCACTGTGCATAATGAACACTTATTTACAGAATTTAAAAATCGTAAGAAAATTCCTCCCCTGGAAGTATGACATTGACAAACTCTCTGTTCAAATAAAAGCAGCTACGCATCCTGTTCCACATTAAGGCCAACTTAAAATACCATAAAAAGCTCGCAGACTCCGGATCCACAATGTTATAACTAACACAGACTGCTAGATGGCTTGTTTGACTAGTTTTTCTGGGCCTACATTCTTCAAGAGATCTCTTGTATTCCAGGATGGCTCACTCTCCCCAGGTAGCAGTGGCACAAACCATTAATCTTACAATAGTATATCCAGTCCCAAAGTACACTAGGCATGATCCTCTTGAGAAATGCACATTCTAAAAATATGCATGCAACAAAAGCCACTATTCCTCCCTACTGGGGATAGGCATTTCTCATCAGGTAAAGGTGAACCCCATTAAGCTGTCAGAATCAGTTTCTGACAGCTGGATGCTTACAATGGATATAGGCAAACTTAAAAGTTGGTAACGCCTGCCCTGCTTGGGAAAGATGGCCCCAGGAAAGCCCCAGGTCTGTTTTTCCATGTGTCTAAAGAGGATTTCCACAATACATATCCCAAGTCACCTCCAACTCTTTATACCCCAAACACCCTTCATTGTTCTTTTCCCCACAAATGTGCTGTCCTACCCAACAGCTCAATGTTCTACAACGGTTAGAGTCATGAAAATCCTCAAGTCATTCTTTACCCCTATCTATTTCCTGTCATCAAATCTCATCACTTCTTCCTTTAATAATCTTAGTGACAGACAAAAACATCTAAATGTTCTCTTGTCCATGCTTTGGAACTGGAGCATTCATTACAGAGTTTTAGCTAGTCTCCAGAATTCATGCCCCCTTTCTTTAGTAGAGATTTGTTGCCAGGCAGTGAAAGCCCAGCCAGATTCTATATTAAATATTTCTTACCTTGCTACTTACAGGAAGGTGTGGTAATTAATTCTAGACTGTGGCATGTGAGCAGCAGTGATATGTCCCACTTCCAAGCCAGGCCCGTGAAATATTGACTTAAAATGCCCCTTTATGCTTTTCTTTTCTCTGCTGGTAGCAATGAAATTTGGACCTCTAGTAATAGTAGAGCCACCAAAAAAGCCTAGGTTCTGAAGACACCACTCTTTCTCCAAGCTCTCATCTTAAACTGTTGGCTGTCCTGCCTTCCCTAAGGAAAAAAAAAAAAAAAGTAAGCAAAATAAGAATGTTGTATAATGGCTCTTGCTCCAGTTTCCACATGAAACTGCACTTTACAACATGAATGTATTTTCTGCCATTCAGAATAGGCAACTTGGTATTTTAGTTAACACCACTGCATAGCCATCTAAGTCTAGCCCAACCTCAGCTGCTGGATAATGAAAATTCTTTCCGATGCTCATCTCTGCCCTCCCTATTTCCAAGGACAGCACTCCACCCTTCACCCTGTGAGGACCTCACATAACAACTCAGATGGCACATTTCTACCACCTCTGACCATCTTTTAATTCAAACACCCACTTCAGGATCTAGCTTTCAGAATGGCAGACCCTCCCTCGAATGTGGGCTAAAAAGCATTCAATTAAACATTTCTTCATGCCTTATTTTCTTTCTCCAAGAAAATCCAGATAACAGCTTGCATCATGCCTTCAAACCATTGTGAGAAATGTATCAGACCCCAAAATAAATCTACCATAATTTTTTTTTAAATTAATGTTTACCTAAACTGCTTGTTTATAACTGGTCATTTTCCAGACACCTTTTAGTCCCTGACTGCAACTTACCTGACCAACTGTGCCTGACAAAGCATTTCCCAGAAGACAACAGGGGAGCCAATTTGTGAAACTGGGTAACGGAGATGGAAGAGGTCATCTCTCAGAGGGCAATGACCTCTTAACCCATGAATAACTCTGGACAGGTATTTATGTGCCAATCTTGGCACAAAATGTAACTTACTGAGTTAAAATGAAGACAAAGACAAATTAGGCACTTCTATGAGAATACAGATTTTTTTTTTCTATTGCTATGGTAACACTACTCCATTTTAGGAGAAGGAAAAGAAAGAGTGGGCCTTAAAAAAATCAGCAATAAAATTGGTCAATGATGTATCAGAAAGGACTTTTAAAAGATGATTACTTTTAATTATTTCACTGCTTAGAATCTACCCAGAAGAAAGTCTGATAAATGTGCAGAATATGTACATTTAAGATACTTAGGATAACACTTTATTAAAGAGTCAAATAGGAAAAATTGTAAATGTCCAACAATTAAATAAATTATGATATATTCACACAGTGGAATTCCAGAGAACCAGTACAAGTTAGGATGTAGAACATTTACTGAAGTGGACGCATGTTCACTGTGTACAGCTAGTTAGTACATATCATTTCATTCTGTTATAGAAATTTCCCAGAAAATGTCTGAAGACGTTTACATCAAAATACTAACAGCAGTTGTTATTTCTAGTGAGAGAAATTTAGGGGGTAATTGGAAATGTTTTCCACGTGCTTTTCAGTATTTTCTATGATGATTTTCATTGTGCAATAAAAATAGAAAAACAATGCAACTATGGCTGATTGCATTATTTATTCAAAAACATCCACTTCCCCTTCCTAGGCACCCTTCCCTGGTGCCTCTTCTTATGAGAAGAATATCATTCTTGTCCCCACAGACATCAGGATTAACAATGTGATGGGCTTTGACAAATAAAATAAAAATAAAATGTGAACGGAAGGGACTTGTGAAACTCCCAGCAGAAACTTTGAGAGCTATCATGTGCTTCTAATAATTTTTTGTTCCTTCTATCCCAAGACAGGCATGTTCTACACAGGAGCTGCTTCTTCAGCCTGGATAGCATAAAAGAAAAGATATTGAAAAGATTGGAGCTGAGCTGCCACAGCTGTAATACCAGCAAGGAACAAATCTTGGGTTGTCAGCCAGAGAGGCATGGGGCTGTTTGTTACACAGTATAACACATTCTAGGCTGATGAGCACAGTAACTTTACCATCATCCCCCCAAAAAGATCAAACTAGGATTTAAACACAAATACGATAGCCCCTCAGTTACCTATCTCCAGCTGGTTCCAGAATTCCACAGTTAATGTAAACCTCTCTGCTAACATAAAACTGTTATTTACAGGAGAGTTTAGTGTACTCAGCTTTCTCTTCTTCCTTCCCACCTCCTCACATCCTATCCCTGTCATCATAATTACTCCTCTGCTTTTCAGGACTATTTATTTTAGGCCTCACCATTCTATCTTCTAGGCCTGCTCATTTCTGGTCTGCATATGTTGGCCATGGCCAAGGATACTACCCGTCAGCCCCCTTTTTAATATTTACTTACTTAAACAAATTTTTTTATTGACAAATAATTGTATAGATTGTATGTACATTATATGGAGACACTGATATCAGTCTTCTATATGTTTACATTGTAGAATGGTTAAAACAAGCTTATTAACAAATCTGTCACCTTACGTATTTTTTTTAATGTGGTAAAAACATTTAACACCTATTCTCTTTAGTAATTTTGAAATGTACAATGCACTATAATTTGTTACAGTCACCAACCAGTCCTCTTATATACTGTTGTGAGATTCATCTTCCTTAAACATCACCACTTTGCAATGTACCACCACTAGTTCAAGGCTCTCTGGTTCTTTAGACTGGAATTCAGGACGCTGCTTAATTCTTCAAACTTACTACCCTCCTAACACAAACTCTCAGCATAGCCTAACTTTATCATTCATTATTTCCTCTGCACATCTCACACATTCCCAGAAGTGAGGCTACTGTTTTAGAGGAGGGTTATGCTGGTAGAATGAAGGAATTATTTCCTGAGTAAAGGTGATATACTGCAAAACAGGTGGCACAGGCTTGAAGGACAGAGTGACAAGATACACATCTCCAAACAGAATCACCAATAACTTGTCCCCTCTCTGAACATATGAGAGCTATTTCTTTTCTCTTAGGATCTAGAATTGGGCTGGCTTGTGACTTATTTGACCAAGAAAAAGGCAATGGAAGTGACGGCAGACATTTTAAGACCTTCAGAGACCTGGCAGTGTCACGTTCCCAGAGCCAAGCCACTAAGCTGTAAGGAATTCCAGAATGGACTTCTGCAGGATGAGAGGTCACATGGAGAGAAGCCCCTGGGATTTAACCTGCTTCAGCTGAGTTTTCAGCTGAATGCAGCCACTTGTGTGACCTCACCCAATAGCACGTGGAGCAGAGGAACTGCCCAGTTGGGCCCAATCAGTCCAAAGACTTGTTAGGAAAAATGAATTATAGTTCAAGGGAATAATTTGTTTCACAGCAACAGATAATGATGACAACAGTTATTCTTTCTCCTTACTTTCTGCCCTGAAGTCTCTCACTGGCTTGTGACTATGCTCCCACACGCAGGCTGCAGTCCAGTACTGGTCCAGGGCGTGTTAGGAACTGGGTGCATAGCAGAGGCGAGGGGCAGGTGAGGGGGTGAAGCTCCATCTTTATTCACACCACTTCCCATCACTCGTGTCACCTCCTGAGCTCTGCCTCTTGTCAGATCAGGGTTGGTATTAGATTCTCAGAGGAGCGTGAACCTTACTCTGAACTGTGCATTCAAGGGATCAAGGTTGTATGCTCCTTGTGAGACTCTAATGCCTGAGGCAAATGTAATGCTCTTGAGTCATTTCAAAACCATCCCCTCATCCCCTGGTTGTTGGAAAAATTGTCTTCCATGAAACTAGTCCCTGATGTGGAAAAGGCTGGGGACCACTGGTTTATGAAGCCTGAGAAACAGTGTTCTCAGCACACTGGCAGCCCCAGGGTACCCTTAGATGACTAAATAGGCAGTGAATTTAAATGGTGGCAGAGGGGCGGGAGTGCAAATGAAGTGGGAGGAAAAAGATGGCAGATACTACACGGTAAGTATTGCTAATAGACCAGCCTGTAAGATACAGCTAGGTGAAGACCTAGGGGTGCCGAAAGGTCCCATTTGAAGGGTAAGAGTCAGTACAATCAGAGTAATTATTTCTATGGCTCTACTGTTCCCACAAGTGCCAGGGAGGGCTCAGAAAGAGTCAGTCATGTGGTATCAGTAACAACTCAATCTATCACAAACCTACCCACATTACACACATAAACCACAGGGAGCAAGGATTGCTAGCTTACCACCAAATCCATTTATTCTTGTTCCCGGGCATATAGTCAGGTGACATTCTCCAGCCTCCCTCACAGCTGGAGAGCCCCATGTGGCTTACTGATAGCCAACAGACTGGGCATGAAAAAGATGAACATCAATTTCCAGCTTGGCCATTAAGCACCTCCATGCTCTCCCTCTTAAAAGCCAACCTTTGAAATCACAGCTTGATGGTGGTAGAATTCCAAGGACACCCTTTAGACCTTGGGTTTCCGATCTACTGTTTGTAGAAGAACCCGCACACTAACCAGAACATTCATTCTGGTTACTCAAAAAATGTCGCGTTACTGAAATATATCCTGGCTGCACATATGTGGCAGCACCTAGCAGGTATCTACCTGAAAATGTTCTTCAGGGCAAACATATCCATCAAGAGGTGTCCAGACGTGTTAGAGAAGCATGGTAATCAGCGTCCTTCAATAATCAAAATGCCTCATGGGATTTCTCTATTTAGGATTCCAGGGTAATTTAAACCTCAAGCCTCTCTGCTTTCGTGTGGGATGCATCACCCCAGCCCAGAAGCACCGGCCATCTGAGGAGTTAGAAGCTGCAGTTATGGCCAAATAGCTATCACTTTAAAACGCTGCTTGTTTGGTCAACAAAATCTATCATCACTTGGAATAATGAAAGTGATACCTGGTGGTACACAGATTTGGAACCACTACTCTCATGTACTATTTATTCATACAGTTAGTTCCTTTTTGTTTTTTTTTTAATAAATATAGGTGCACAGCAGTGAACTATAAAAGCAGATTCACAGATTACTAAACTATCCATGAATATTATTTCATCTTTTAGAAAAAATCAGGAATAAATCTCGGCCACATTATTAACCAGCTGGATAGCTTTGAGCATGTTCCTTAATTGTCTGAAGCTCAGTTTCCTCAAATGAAAAGGGGGCTCTTTTCATTTACCTGCAGTGGCTCCCAGCTGGGCAGCCATCAGCATTCACTGGAGGGCTCAGGAAAGCTGACTGCTGGGTCCCACACCAGGGTCTCCATCCACCAGGTCTGGGGTGGGGCTATGAGTCCTTAGTTCTAACAAGTGCCCAGGTGTAAATGGTCCTCCAGGAGAAACAGAACTAATGAGCAGGTGTACGTGTAGGGGTGGGGCTGTGAATCCTCATTTCTAACAAGGGTCCAGGTGTACAGAGTTCCCCAGAAGAAACAGAACTAATGAGCTCATGTGTGTAAAGAAGGAAGACAGAAGAAATCAGACTGACTGATTCCAAGGAACTGGCTCCCATACTTGTGTGCCTGGCAAGGTTAAAACTTTGCAGGGCTGGCCAGCAGGCTGGAATTCTACTACAAGTCACTGGTGCCATTTTGCATCTGAAAGCAGTCTGGAACAGAATTTTCCCTCTTCTGGGAACCGCAAACTTTTCTCCAAAGGTTTTCAACTGATTAGATAAGGTCCATCCAAATGACAGAGGGTAATCCTTTTAACTCAGAGTCTATTGATTAAATGTTAATCACATCTAAAAATAACTTCATGGCAACATCTGGACTGGTGTTTGAACAGTTATAGCCTAGTCAAATTGACACCTAAAACCCAGCATACCAGGTGATGCTGAAGTCCTGGTATTTCTCTGACAGTCACTGCCCTGTAGGACTGGGATAGAGACAAGTAAGCTAAGAGAAGGAAAATCCTCTGCTAGCAAAGGATTTTCAATTACAAGTCTCTTTGACTCTCCCTTACAGGCCTTTTAATTTTTAATTGACCAGACAAACCAGGGTGAGTGTGTGTTTGTGGAAAAAGAATATGCAAACGTGTACATCTGTGGTGCTTTCTAAATTCAAACAAACGATCGTGGATTAGTTTAATTGTGTTACTGTAATCACCGGTCTCAAATCTGACAGACACGAAAAGTTAGTGTGGCTTTCTACCCACCCCTAACATTTCTCAGACCTTCACGGATATAAATTTAGAAACCTGAACTCAAAATTAATGCTGGTGTTCTGACCAGGCACTTAATAATTACATATTACATAAACATGGTGAATAATTTTTTATGTTGAAAAGTTGTAAAATGGTGATATAAATAAAATGCTAATTTTTCTCTTTTAAGAGAGTTGTTCCCTACTAGGATTACATTCTTGCTTTTTTGACACATTTTTAAAATCTGCACTTCACAGCAGTTAGGAAATAGCAGAATTTGGTTCTGATTTAATCAGATGAGAACTAATTCAGCTTTAGGCCAAAATGACACTTGGTGGGAGAGGTTGAGAAACTTTCACACATTTTTCTAAAAAAAAAAAAAAATAATACAAATCTCTCTCACTCTTCCCTTGAACTTTTGCTTTGCTTGATACTATTCCTAGATTTTAATCCCTAATTATCCCAAGGGTAGAGAAAATCCATCTTATGTAGAATATAAGTCATCTTTAATAAGGTTCTTATGATACTAGGATCAAATGAGCCACTTTTTAAAAACTGATTCTGGCAACAGTGACAGTAATATTTATACAGAGGTACACACACACACCCGTCTATCACACACACCCCATCTATCTATCACACAGACACACACCCATCTATCACACACACACACCCCTTTTGACCTAAGTCCTATTATATCAAAAACATTTGGATATCCCCTATCTAAATTCATTATTACTGTACGTCATGAATTATGCTCCTCAAAATTCCTTATAATAGGCATCAGAAAAAAAATCAATCAACGGGGGGAACTCTGGATTTAAAAAGCTCCTTTATTCTAGATAATCTCTGATAGTTTTATACTCAAATATGCACCGTGATGGTTCATATATGTGTGTGTAGGGTATATAAAATATGTGTTTGGGGGTGTATAAGTATTCACTATTTCCCAAACATACTTATTCATAAACAAATTTTATACCCTTTTTGGAACATCTCTCAGGATTGGAGTGCTATTAATACAAGCTAGAAAGAGGCTTGACGATATGTTCAGGAAGAATTTACAGTAACAACCGATGAACTTCCATTTAAGAAAATGTTTGTAACTATGAGGCTCTCTTTGTATCCAAATCGAATTCAGGTTAGTAAGGCCAAACCTTCAACTGAGGAAGAAAGTTAGTCTAAGCCTTATCAACAGTTCTTCTGTTTTCTAGCATTCAAAGGAACCTATTTCCCTGTACTAATCATGATTAGTGTTTAAAATCAGCCTGGGTACATGGTGTGACAACTGCTAAACACTCTAGGAAAAAGATAATGTCACATGATAAAGAAACAAAAGTACCAGTAGGAGTCATTTCCAGGTGAAAATTCTGAGAATTTTTTCTTTTTTCATGCTATCGTGGATTTTATAAATTTCCTAAAATAAGCTGTATTTTTCTAATCAGAAAATAAACATAAATATCATCGCAAAAAATTGTCTAATGCACATTCTTCACAGAGGAACTTTTACAACGTAAATACTCACAATATTATCATTTTCATCTTCATAACCCAGAGAAGACCATAGAAAGCCTAGATCAGTAATTAAAACCAAAACAGGGCTGGAGGCTTCATAAGGGCCAGCTGGTCCTCGGGGATAGGGAGGTTGGCTGCAGCTGCCCCCCACCACTCCCAGCCCCTGCCACCTTGCCCTCCACGTGCAGCGTGACACTGCAGTGGCCCGTGGAGTTGCTAAGCCCCAGGCCCCCAAAGTGGCAGGGCCACACTGGGCCTGGCCCTACTCCCAGCTTCAGGGTCCTGGAAGCCTCTGACACAGCCCCCACAGCTGACTCTGCAGCAGCCCACCCCACCAGGTAGTGAGTGGCACCTTTCAACTCCGGGGCAAAATAATGACTGGGACAGGCCCCAGCAGCACTGCTACTTGGGAGGAACCAATTCACCTTTTTATCAGTTGCTAAAAATAGAATTTAGACCCTTTGGTCAGGTTCTCCCAAATTCTTTTGAGCTTTGTTTTGGCAACCCTCTGCCCTAAGTTGCTTATAGGCTGTTTTTCATCTTTTTTCCAAAGGAACAGAAAAGTAGCCTCTGTTTTGAGGAGGTGGAAATTAAGTATAATTTATTTTTACTGACTTGTTCAGGACCATATTTTAGAAAATGCTTTGTTTCCTTTATTATTGTTTCTGGAAAGGAAAGTTCTGTTAACATTATTTTAGTTTGGATATAGAAAAGTTTTGTAAATTAGGACTTATTTTGAAAACTAGTTCTGTTCAGATGGCATAGAGAAATTTCTGGAATATTCACATTAGAAGATTCTTATTAATGAATGTCTTTGACTTAAATCTAACTAAAAACAGTATTATCCTTTGTACATTTTCATTATATAGTGTTAACAAGCTTAGCTGCAAGCAAATAAAATACTTCAGGTATTTGTTTATCTTGCCTTCTTAATACTGTGATAATGCTTATTAATTCATACAATTTATGTAAGGCTGCGATAACCATTTTGATTTATAGATTTTTTTAAAAAAAATCTCAGCATTGATTTTTTTAAATTAAAGAATGATTTTACTTCCTGTATGAAAAGAAAATTAAAACTAAAACATGAAAAAAGACCCAACGTACTAAGTTTGCCTTTTTATATCATGGTTTATGAGCTGCCATTAACCAAGAAAGGAGAACCTTTAATAACAAATGTCCACTAGAAAGCTGTTTCTTTGCCTAAGTAGAACTTGGATTAGGAAAAAAAAAAATCCAAATGATATTATAGTTTTAAAAAGATACTGTATCCTAATCTCTGGAGCCAATGAATGTTACCGTATATAGTAAAAAAGAACCCTGCAGATTGATTTAAAGATCATGAGATGGAGAGATGATCTGAGATTATCTGCGTGAACTCCAAATACATTGAGTGTGAATTTGATACACGCAGAGAGAGAAGGAGGCCTGTGGTCACAGAGCAGAGACTGGAGGGATGTGTCCATAGCCAAGGAATGCCAGCCGCCACCAGAAGCTGGAAGAGGAAACGAATGGATTCTTCCTAAACCTCCAGAGGGAAGTGTGGCTCTGGGAATACCTTGATTTCAGCCCACTGAAACCGATTTCAGAACTCTGGCCTCCTTTAGAAATATGAGAAAATAAATTTCAGTTGTTTTGTAGCCATTTTTAATAGCAGACATAGAAAACTAAGGCAATATCTCAGTCTAAAGTAGGCACATGGTCTTGATTACCATAAGGCCTTAGGAGAGTGACCTCTGGCTGACCAGTTCCTAAAGGCAATCTCCACCCTTGGTGACTGTCCCTTTGCCTTGATGAATAGGACGCTGGTTTCCCAGCTCTGGCTCTAGTTCCTTTGTGTGTACACACTGGCAACATGTGTCACTGTAACTGAGAGATGTGAACGCAGTCCTGTGAAAACTACCTGGGATAATTCCATTCATTATTAAATACACATTTCCTAAAATAGTCAGTTTAAAATCATCTCTCTGCCCAGGAAATCATTAAAACATGCATCTGATACAATAGTCCTGATGTCAAACAAAATGACCACAAATCTAGAAACTAGAGAGTGAAGAGGAACTAGGCAAATGGCAAACAGGTAAGGAAGAGACAGCTGACTAACCTCAGTTATTGATTCAACTTTGAAAGAATAAAACATATACTGGGGAAAACAAGTGAAGAAAGAATTGCCATACTTGTGAATCAAATTCATTCCACTTATGAGCTCCATTATCTCTAAGTAGTAACAAAATTGAAAAGAGGTTATTGCATTTAAAGGTTTAATTCAAATTTAGGTCCTTCAACACCAAGTTCAATGATTTATCACACTGATTGAATTCTAATTCTCTTACTATTTTCAATTGCAGAAAACCATTTCCTTCAAACATCAGTACTACACTTACAGCAAATCCTTAATCCTCCAAAAAATAATGTAGTTTAAACATCATTTAATTGAATAAGGCAGCATTACTAACAAAAAAGTAGTAGTACTATGTACAAGAAATACTAGGCGGCCTGGTATTTCTTTATAGGTAGTCTTCTAGAAAATCCAGTATTGACAGCTTACTGTATCATAAATATGGAAAGAATTATATGTAGCTATAGAACACATAGGTAACAATCCAAACAAATCACTTTTCTTCAAGGGGAACTTAATCTCCTTTATTGCCACCTCACTCTACATAAAAGTAGCTTCTTATGTCCATGTAAGTAATGGGAATTCAAATCTGAATGTAGATTAATTATAAAGATTATGGCAGAGACTTCCTAGCTATTCGAAAACAATTTCATCTTCTTCATGGGTACACAGCTAGACTAGATTTCCCAGCATTTCTGAGTCAAAATTGAATATAAGACTGAATGAGATTCAGCCAATTAGATGCAGACTCTTAAATCCCTAAGGAAACAATTCTCCCTCTCCCTTACCTAACTGCACCAGCCTTGGGAACCTGGCTGGCAGAGCCACAATAGGGAAGGAGTCTGGAGGAATGAAAATGAACTCTTTGCATTTACTTCTTGCATTACCTAACATCAGCTTTACTAACACAGAGGTTTTGCTTCATTTGTTCACGTATCTGTTGATTGAGTTCAAACTAAAATACAGTGGGTACTCAACACATGCCAGAAAACAGGGGAACAGATGACAACCAGAAAACTGACCAAGTCAAGAAAACAACACAAGTAGACAAAGATCCAGTGATGCCTGGGCCTAAGTCCTACGAATGAAATGTGTACAGAGTTCTGGAAGGTTCTGTGAAAATGGGAGAATGGTGCTAGCCCAAGCTGATCCTTGAAGTACAGGCATGGCAGGGGCCTTTCCAAATACAGGAAAAAAGCCTGTACAAGAGCTAACAGGTACCAGAGACTGTGGGCTCAGTGGAGATGGAATGGTGGCAGTGGTTAAGAGACAAGGCTGCATGTACAGAAGGGGAGTGAGAAAGGCAACAACCTTCACACATTAGTCCCACTACCTGAGAAGGTCAATACCTTTGCTTTGGGGACTGGCCTTTACCCCAAAGGCAAAGAAAACTCAGTGAAGGTTTATATGGTAGGTGCAGACAGTGAAATCTGTAATTTTGGAAAAGCATCCACATATAAGGTAGAGAACAGGCTTTTTCCTTTAGGGTATGCTGTGGTTAAGGAAGGTAAAGAATCAGCAATAGCAAGACCAGGTTTACAAGGGACTGGAATTCTTGTAAGACCAAAGTTTCTGCACATATGACTTTAACTCATCTTCTAAAATGTACCCTGGGATACACAAGAGACCATGTGTCTATGAGCCCTTACAGGGTTATTTATTATTATATGGGAGTTTATGGCATGTGTGTAAACTTTATACATGCAAATAAATGTATATCTAAAAAAATGTATGCTGGGTAATATTTTCCAAAAAAATGCATATTCAAGTTAGGCAAATTACTCCCTTATAAATCTAAATGTTTTATCATTTTTTATGTATTTCATTGTATAGTCATCACAGGTAATTTCCATCCTATGTCTTTTTCTAGACTCCTATTAAAGAAGATAAGAAAAAAACACCCAGAAAGGGACAATAAATACAAAGCAACATTCCATCTATGCAGAGCTTAGCTGTCAAGCAACGATACCCATGAGAACTGTCCAGAAAGTGAAAAGGTCTCTGAGAGGTGAAGGAAGATGTTGCACTGGCTTCTGACTAAAGACATGGCACTTTTCCCATAGGAAAATCCCTCAAAACCTTATTTTGACAGTTAAAATTGTATAAAAATAAAATTGTTTAGAAAAGCACTTCATTTTTTTAAATTAACGCACATTTTAAAGAGCAGGTTTAGGTTTATAGAAAAAAATGCACAGAAGATGCATACAACCCCCACCTTTGCACCCTGAATATAGTTTCCTGTTATTAACCTCTTGCATTAATGTGGTAATATTTGTTAAAACTTGTGAACCACTATGGTTATGTTATTATTAAGTCCATCATTTACAGTAGGGTCACTCTTTTCTGTTGTACAAGTGAGGGGTCTCTACAAATGCACAGTGTCACAAATCTACATTTACAGCGACACAGAATAGTTTCATCACCCTAAAAATCCCCTGTGCCCTCTGATTCATCCCTCCATTTCTCTCACGCCCTGAAACTACTGCAATCACTGATCTTTTTATTGTCTCTATAGTTTTGCCTTTTCCAGAATGTCACACAGATGCCATTATACGTAGCCCTTTCAGACTGGCTTCCACTTTGTCATGCGCATCGATGTTCTTCGGTTGTCTTTTTATGGCTCGATAACTCATTTCTTCTTATCACTAAATAGCGTCCCATTGTATGGATGTATCATAGTTTATCCATTTAACTACTGAAGGACATCTTGATTGCTTCCAATTTTTATGAATAAAACTGCTATAAACTTCATGTGTAGATTTTTGTGTAGAATCAGTTTTCAGCTTATTTGGGTAAATAACTAGAAGCTTGATTGCTGTATTGTACGGTACACCATGTTTGGCTTTGAAGAAACTGCCAACCGTCTTCCAATGGCTGTGTGTACTATTTTGTATTCCTACTGTCAATGAATGGGAGCTTCTGTTGTTTTACAGTCTCACTAGCATTTGGTGTTATTGGTGTTTTAAATTTTAGTCCTTCTAATAGGTATGCAGTATTATCTTGTGGTTTTTTTAACTTGCAATTCCTTGATAACATTTGATGTTGAACATCTTTTCACATGATTATTTTCCATCTGTATTTATTCTTTTCAAAATTGTCTACTAAGGTCCTTGGCCATTTTTATTTTTTTTTAATCTGGGTTGTTTTCTTACTGTAGAAAGAAGTACAGTAAGGGTATTTTGTATATTTTAGTCAACAGCCTTTATCAGTTACATGGTTTTGTTAAGATTTTCTTCCAGTTTATAGCTTCTCTTTTCATTCTCTATCAGTATCTTTTGTAGAGGAAAAATTTTTAATTTTAATGAAATCTAACTTACCAATTTTTTTTTCTTTCATGGATCATGCTTATAGTGTTGTATGTAAAATCATCACCAAAGCCAATATCAGCTGTATTATCATAGGTCAGTGGTTCTCAACCTTCCTAATGCTGCGATGTATTTTTCATCGTTAAAAAAGAGGTCGCGACCCACAGGTTGAGAACCTCTCTATTCTAGGTTATTGTTCACAAGATTTATAGTTTACATTATACATTTAGGACTACAATCCATTTTAGCTCACTTTTATGATAAGTATACAGTTTGGATCTGAATTAATTTTTTTCGTGTGTAATACTCAGTTCTTCCAGAACCATCTGTTAATAAGATTCTCCTTTTGGGTGGCACCTGTGGCTCAGTTGGTAAGGCGCCGGCCCCATATACCGAGGGTGACGGGTTCAAACCCGGCCCCAGCCAAACTGCAACCAAAAAATAGCCGGGCGTTGTGGCGGGCACCTGTAGTCCCAGCTACTTGGGAGACTGAGGCAAGAGAATCACTTAAGCCCAGGAGTTGGAGGTTGCTGTGAGCTGTGTGAGGCCACGGCACTCTACCGAGGGCCATAAAGTAAGACTCTGTCTCTACAAAAAAAAAATAAATAAATACAATTCTCCTTTCCCCACTGATCACCTTTGCTTTTTCTTTGTCAAAGATGAGTTGACAATGTGTGTGTCGGTCTCTACTCTGTTCCACTGATCAATTTTTATATTCTTTTATCAATACTACACTGTTGTGATTATCACAGCTTTATAGTAAGTCTTGAAATCAGGTAGTAGTTTTTTGATTATTAATAAGAAAGGAAAGGAATAGGCCTGCCAGCAGAATGTTTGTGACTAACCCATTAACTATCGCTAACTTGGTGAGAACAGAAGCCCCTGGAAGCCCAGACCATTCAGTCAGCCTGGATGGATCCCACAGTGAAGGCCAAGTGTGGCAGAGATCACAGGTGACCCCAGATGAACCTGAAGAAATAAACTTTAGCCATTTTAAACCAATGAGGCTTAAGTTATTTTGTTATAACCACTAACCTAGCCAATCCCAGCCAGAGTCCTGATGTAGAAATATTTATAACTAGTATAATAAGGACAACCACTTTTGATCTCTAAATTCTTCAAGAACGGCACAAATAAGCTCCAAAAATGCCCCTCTATGCATAGCCATAGAACATTAGATGTCATACTTTTTAAGAAAAAGACATAAAGCTACTCGGGAGGCTGAGGCAAGAGACTCGCCTAAGCCCAGGAGTTGGAGGTTACTGTGAGCTGTGTGACGTCACAGCACTCTACCGATAGCGACAAAGTGAGACTCTGTCTCTACAAAAAAAGAAAAAGACATAAAGCCCTCAGCTTTGGCAGATAAAGATAGACAGGACTCATAGTCATTATTCAGACGCATCTGTGCTCAATAAAGAAACAGATCCTCAATTAGGCAGGGAATCATACTGCCCAAGAGAGCATAATATAACTTCTCCCACCACTGTATGGAGGCTGGAAGCAGCAGGTGATCAGAGCAGGTAGCGACCTCACCACACCTCACACAGACAGCAGTACTCTGACAATCAGTGATTGGTTGTATGTTATGTGTGGAGTAAACTGGATTTCCATCACTAGTGTCTAACTGAAAAGACTTTGTATGTGAAGGAAGTTTTGACCAATATCATTAGAAGAGATTGAGAAATTCACACAAGGAAAGCAACTGATTTCAGAAGAGACTTACAGTAAGAAACAAGAGCAGAGCAGGACACACACAGCAGAACGTCACGCTGGCAACCAGACTGGCCAAGGGAGACTATCGCCAGCCAAGGCATGTATGTCTCCTAGGACCTTGTGAGAAAGAGCTCCAAGTTCATATTGCATCCCATTCTCTGAACTGTATCATATTGTGAATATTCACATTTTAACACACAGGACACATTTTCATAATAAAGCAGGTGTCAGCAAACTAGGTAGTACGGTCAAACACCTCTGTTAATCATAAATAAAGTTTTCTTGGGGCACAGTCAGACCCATTTGTTTTTGTATTGTCTATGTCTGTTTTAGCACTACAACAGAGACCAATGGCTTACGAAGTCTAAGATATTTACTATCTAACTCTTTACAAAGAAAAAGTTTGCTGACCTTTGAGCTATAGACAGTAGGATGTGTTCATCCAGTAAGTTCTTTGCTGTCTTTCAGAAACTTCAAGTTAGTTCCACTACCTTTTTTCTTTTTTGAGACAGAGTCTCACTATGTCACCCTTGGTAGAGTGACATGGCATCACAGCTCACAGCAACCTTAAACTCTTGGACTGAGGTGATTCTCTTGCCTCAGCCTCCCAAGTAGCTGGGACTACAGGTGCCCGCAACAACACATGGCTATTTTTTGTTGCAGTTGTCATTGTTATTTTAGCTGGCCCAGGCCGGTTTCAAACCCACCAGCCTCAGTGTATGTGGCTGGTGCGGTAACCACTGTACTATGGGTGCCAGGCCCACTATCTTTAAGGCCCTATCTATCAATGTCAATATTCTGTACCTGCAAGAGATTGTTAATGGCACCTGCTCTGAGGAGGGTTTGGGAGACAAACATCTACTCTTCACTCTATTCTTTCTGTGAAAGAGAGCACATTTTCAACTCTTTCTTTCTACATACATACGCATATATGCACATGTATTTGTTTCACTAGTGAATTTAAAAATTAGTTCTAGCAACCAAGTTTATGTAGATCATAGGTTTCATTAGGGTTCATTTTCATTTAACTTAGCAATTCTAATAGTAAAGAAATAAATTTTAAAAGCTAAACACAGAACAATATGAATCTCATAATACTGTTTTATTTTTCAAAATATATTTATGTGTATATGTAAGTATGAAAACAGAGAGGATATACACCAAAATGTGAATAAAGTGTATATATTAAAGGAGAGCACTTTTTCCCCTTTTTTCTGTACTTTCAAAATTTTCAACAGTTAACATGGATTCCTTTTCATTACTGAAAAGTTTTAAAAGATAATGGAGTAGGAGGCGCCTGTGGCTCAAAGGAGTGAGGCGCCGGCCCCATATGCAGGAGGTGGTAGGTTCAAACCCAGCCCCAGCCAAAAATTGCAAAAGAAAAAAAAAAGAAATAATAATAATAATGGAGTAGAAGAGGGCACAGGGAAACTCCAGTGTAGTAGTCAGGTGCTGCTCCTGACTGGGGGCTGTGACATGGGACTGTCCAGAAAGTGAAAATTCACTCAGCCATGTACATATACATACCTGCACTTCTGGGTGTACATATATTATACTTAAATATTTTTAAAAGAGAGTATAGAGCTCAAAACAAAGGGGAAAAGCATGTATACCTCATCCCTTCTAGAACATCACGCAATCAGCCTTTACCAACTATCTCTCAGACTGGACTCCATGCTCGGTATGAAAATGAAGATTCCTGGAATGTTCATTTCCAGGGCTTGGTAGAGCACCAGAAATGTATATGAAAGCACAAATATAACTATGTGCTTATCCTATGTGAGCTGTAGGATTCACTTGTGAGTTCATAATTATCCTACTAAACTATCTCAGGCAAAAGAGAAACTCACTGGCTCAGAGATTCCAAGAAAGGGTTGAGAAGCAAACTGAGGGAAAGGATCTATGCCAGAGGCTCTCAATGGAAGGGAACTTTTGCTCCCCATGAGACATTTGGCTGAAGACACATCTGTGTGTCCCAATTGAGAAATGCTAGTGGCGTCTAGTAGGTAAAGGGCAGGGATGTTGTTAGACACCCGACAATGCCCACGACAATTCCTGACAACAAAGAAAGACTTGGCTCAAAATGTCAACACTTGGCTGCCAAGGCTGAGAAGCCCTGACTCAGGCCTTTGTTACTGAAGTGTGGTCTGTTGACCAGCAGCTTTCAACAGCACCCAAAAGTAGGTCATAAATTCAGAATCTTGGCCCCACCCCAGATTATTTAAGTCAGATTTTACACAAGATCCCAGGTGTCTCTCAAGCACACTGAGGATTCATAAGCATGACCTTCGGTTTCTACCACACCTGGAATCGGGTACTGACTGTGCCAGCCTTGCTTGCCTCTAAGTGACCTTCCTTCCCTCCCTGCAGACGAAATTCTGCCTCACGCAGGATTCTGACTCATGCAGGGTTCCTGAGGCTCATGCCTCATACCTCCCCCCACATAAGAGGCACTGACTCTCTTCCTCAGGTGCTGAGCTTACCTAACAATAGTCAGTTTTTATAGCCACGAAAGAAAATAATGGGGATACCAGAAAAGACCTACCTGGATTTGGGGTCAGGAAAGCCTATACTGAAAATTTGAGCTGATCTCTATGAAGCAAGAATATTTAGCAGCATGACAAACCCTAAAACATCTATCAAATACTTACTGAGCACCAATTATGTTCCAGACACCATCCTGGATCTGGGAATGCATCAGTGAAAAAGACAAAGTCCTGATCCTGCCTTTTGGAGTATCTATTCCATGGAGCAGAAGCAGAAAAATATATAAACAGAGACAACCCAGTACCTCTGCAGAATGTGACAAATGTTAAGATGTGGAAAGAACGAGGGAAGGAAAGCACTGGGGGAATAAAGGATGATATGACAGAACTCCTAAGGCACAGGACAGGCACTTCGGGATGCGTTTTCCAAATGAGTCATCCACGCAACCAGGGGAAGGACATTCTGCAGAGACAGATCAGCAAATGAAAAATCCCTGAGGTTTTGAACCTTGAACAGTTTGGCAGGTTCAAGCACAAGGACAGTGTTGCGGGGGAAAGCGGAGGACGCAGAATGAGAGAAACGGGGTCCTAGAGGCTACATTAATTTTGTAAAACAGACCTTCAGGCGGGAGAGTGCAGGGGTACAAACTGACACAGACTCCTAGCTCAGACAGCCTCACTTTGAATCTGGATTCTACCATTTACTAAAAGTTTACTGAAAGTCTCAAGGGCAGTCAGGATTACAAGTAATATGAGAAAACTCCCTATCACAGGAGGTGGCCAAGTCTGGCCCTCTGCCTGTTTTGTATGGCCTGTGACCTAAGAATTATTTCTTTTTATATTCTTAAATGATCATATAGGTACCTACCTTATAACCTTTGATTTTGCCTCTTGGTTCATGAAGCCTGAAATATTAACTACGTGGCCTTTATAAAGTTTGCCCTAGTACCAGGCCTGTATGTGTCCTACCAGGCACTCAGGGGGTGAGAGCCAGCCTCACCATCTGCTCTCTCAACAGCAGCCAGGCTCTGCCTGAGGCTCTTCTATCCTATTTTACAGTTAACACGCAGGAAGGTTGACTTTCCAAGAACGTACCAACTTAACTCTAACAGCGGAGTTAAAACCCAGGTTGTATGTCCCCCAAACCCATGATCTTTTGGTCTATCATATGCAGACCACACAATTAAGCCCTCTACTAATTTTTCCTTCCCTGCATAGCTGACACACAGACAGTAAAAATGCAACTGAATAAATTATATCATGTTGCTCATAGTAGAAACAAAACTAAATGGGGCTGGGGATGAGAAAAGAGTAGCTATTTTTGAGGGTGGTACTTAAACCAATGTATTGTCTTTCTTTTTACTTTTCTCCTTTTTCCAATTTTCTATAATAAGTATGTGTTACTTTTATAATAAGAGAAAATACTCTTTATAAAGAAAGAAAGCAGAAATAATCAGCTTTACCCAGAGTAGCTACATTGTACTTTTTAAAGACAGCACTATTTTGACAGCCAAAAAAGACACTTAGGAATTACAGCATTACAAATTCAAGATCATGTCTATGAACTTGGCTTGAAAAAAAACCCTCCGCAAAAATACAACCTACCATCTGTACAATGTATTCAAAAATGATTAGCATAGTATGAAAAAATAATGCTGGAACAGCAGAATTTTTTCCTCCATTTTTTAAGAATGCTTCCTTCTCAGTATTATTTTCAGATTTATCCAAAGGCAAAATGGAACGTCAGGTCAAGAAGATGGAAACGGAAAATAAACAAAGATGAGAAAAGAACGTTAAATACTCTTTACTGAAGATGTGACACTGCTCTAGAAATTTCACCAAGCCCAAGAGAGAATCTTTGTTCATACACGCCAGCTTCAGGCAGTGTGCACTGGGAAACCTCCCATTTCTGGCTTCCAAAGTGAAACTGGGGTCTTCCTTTCCCCATCTCAGCCATCAAAAGCTATAATGCCATTTCTCTGACAGGCAGGACTCTCACGCTCATGTCACTGAAGGTAAATCAGCAGAGCCTGCATATCACGGAGCCCTGGAAAAGCGCTTCTAGAACACAGAGAGCGCCAGGGCAGCATGGCACACCCTGAGGGTCTCGGCGAGGAGCTGTGGCCGCCTTCAGCATCTCACTGAGCAGGCGCCATCATACACAACCCCCTCAACTCCCTGAATCCTTAACAAACGTAAGAGAGTCAGGCTGAGAACATCCACCAGAAGCCCGTCTATGCTTCTGTGATTTTAAATTGTGAGGTTGTTTTATGTTTGTCAAAATATATTCCAACAAAGTAAATCTCAAACAATGTCAGTTGTAGGAAATTGTGCCCAACCAGCAATGTTCACATTATTTTCCTAAAATGAAAAAACTTCAAATATGAAATGTATACCTATCAGAGAATATTTACCACATGGACAGAGAGTCTTAATGGATTTAGGAATGTTCCATTTGCAACTGTAAAGCAGGTTGGGTGGGTTTCACTTTGGTTTCGGTCAGTCAGCACTGAAGGATACCTGTTGATGGGCTTCTTTTTGTAGAAAAACTTGGCCACAACAAAAGGTGATCAAGAGCGTGACCTCCAGCCCCCTACACAGCCAGAAGCTGGATGCCTGACACAGAATTCCAATTCTCGGGGCCAGAATTGCTGAATTGAGTCAGAAGACAAACCCTGGAGGATTGTAAAGACAAAAGGGTTAGGTCTGGGCTGCCATCAGTACCTTCCCTCCCTCCCCCATGACACTAGGCTCCTCCACTCTTAGGGAGCCAAAGTCCTCCAGATTGTTTTCCCTCCAGCGATCCCCAGCTGATCCCTTAAAGGACAGATGAAACCTGTCAGCAGGCAGCTTGTTCATGGTCATTACTGATCATCACTACCACCTTTCCAATGTCAGAGAATGCCTTAATTGGCTGTTGGAAAAGGTCAAGACCTTAATCCTGGCAAATAAAGTGCTCCTTTAATGTTGGCTTTCTTCAGTCTACAGACAGGAAAGACAGAAAAATTCACGTTTGGTATAGCATCCCTGCCAGGAAGTAGGCAAGGGTCAGGTGAGCTGGACATGCAAACACCAGCATGTTTAGAGACTGCTGAATAAACACTTAATAAACATAGGGGTCGGCAAACCTTTTTGGTAAAGAGCCAGATAGTAAGTATTTTAGGTTTGCAAGCCATATGGTTTCTGTTGCAACTACTCAACTCTGCCGTTCTAGGGCAAAAGCAGCTATGGAAAATATATAAACGGGTGAGCGTGGCTGTGTTCCCATAAAACTATTTATGGATGCTGAAATTTGAATTTCATGTAATTTTTGCAGGTCACAGGATATTCTCCTTCTTTTGATTTTTCTCAACTGCTGAAAAACAAAGATGATTCTTCATTACCAGGCCATGCAGTAAGTCGCTGGTTCCTGAGAGGATGAGACGATGGTCACATTCAGCATCGTGCCACAGAAAATGCAAAGTGCGGAGCCTCTCTGCCTAAGCATGGCCGTACTTGATTTGTCCCTTCCCGTCTCCAAAACCAATCCTCCAACGTATTTCTCCAAGGAACTTGTCCCCACTGGCATCATCTCTCCCATGGCCTCCACCTCTCCCTATACACATCTCTCTTACCTTCAAAGGAGTTACCACCCAGGACAAAGAGTGATGGGCCTCAAAAGGAAGTGGGACCAATTCCCTCCTTATTTGATTCCTCCAACAGTTCCCTAATACAATCAGAATAAACTTCTTACTTCTTATGGAAGAAGCCTCTCTCTCCAACTTTGTTCTTCTCCCATTGTCTTTGACTCTGCATCCCTGGTTCTCAACCTTCCTAATGCCGCAGGCCTTTAATACAGTTCCTGTGGGTCGTGACCCACAGGTTGAGAACCGCTGCTCTATATGATAGTTCATTTTGTGTGTCAACTTGTCTATGCTACAGGATGTCTAAATATCTGATCAAACATGATTCTAAGTGTGTCTGGTGGGGGTGTTTCTCCATGAGATTAACATCTCAATCAGTAGGCCGAGGAAAGCAGACGGCTTCTGTTATTCAGGGTTCTCCAGAGAAAGAAAGCAGCAACATGGAGCTGAATCCAGGATATCGACATCTACAGAGAGATTTATTAAGAGGAACTGGCTCACATGTTTACAAAGGCTGAAAAGTCCCACAAGCTGCCATCTGTAAGCTGAAGACTAAGGAATTTGGTAGTGTGAATTACAGCTGAAACCCTGAGAGCTAGAAATGCTGATGGTCTAAGTGACAGTCTAGGGGAAGGAGAAGACCAATGTCTTTTGCCATTTTGTTCTATGTAGGCCATCAATGGATTGGATGATGCCTACCCACCTGGGGAAGGACAACACGCTTTTTCAGTCCACTGTTAGAGCGCTGATATCTTCCAGAAACACCCTCACAGACACATCCAGAAATAATGTTTAACCAGATTATCAGGCCTCCCTTAGCACAGTCAAGTTCACGCATGAAATCAATCATTCCTCTCTCCCTAATGTGAACAGGCTGATCAGGCGAATCCCTGAAAAGAACAAAAAGACCTCCAGTGAGCAAGAGTAACCTCCTCCTGCCTGATTGCCTTTTAAGTCAGACATTGACTTTCTCCTGCCTTGGGACCCAAACTGAAACATTGGCTCTTCCTGGGTCTCAAGACTGCCAGCCTCTGGATTGGAAAACCGGGGTCAGCTCTCAGGATTCTCAGGACTCAAACTGTTACTATACCATCAGCCTTCCTGAGTCTCCAGTTCACTGACTTACCCTACAGATCTTAACACTTGCTCACCTCTGTGATCGTGTAAGCTGATTCCTTATACAAATCCTTTGACACACACACAATACACCCTATTGGTTTTATTTCTCTGTAGAACTCTAATATAACCATGAATTCTCACATTGTTTTTTGTGACTTCCTTAAACACAGGCTGTTTCCACATTAGGGCCTTTGTATATTTCCTTTCTCATGAATGTTGGTCACTTTGCTGTCACCTCCTCGTACAATTCTCAGCTTAAATCTCTCCTAATAGTCTTTGAAATAAGAGCTTCCTCTCAGCTTTCTGCCTAGGATTCTCTATCTTGCCTCTTGTGTGTGTTCCCTTCACACTTCAAAATATTAATCAAATCTGTATGATTATATTTTGATTATTTACTTATTGGAAGGGGAGCGTCATGAGGCTGGGCACTGCCTTTGTGTCACTCAGTGAGATGGGAGCTTACTCTCACAAGGGGCTGTGTGTTATTATTGGACTTAACCGTTTGGAGTTAACAGTTAAGTCACCAGCCTTGTAATTCACAGTGAGACTGTTTCTCCCACTACCAGGCTACGCATAGCTCAAAGTTCTGGCTACCTCCAGTACTGGCTTTCATAGTACACATTGCTGAATTCACTTCTCCATCCCATTTCCTCATTACTCAGTGGCTTCTAAATCAGAATAACCCTAAGTTACCATGGTGGATCAGTGGTGCACATAAAAATTCACGGGTACAAACTTTAACAAGAAGAGTCTTTCGTTGGACTGTAGAATTTGAGAGTGTACCAGCTGAATTTCACCTTTCTCCAATAAAAACTGCTTTTGCTCTAATGACCATCTCTACTTCTGGCAGGGCCTGCTTCCTTTTGCTCACATGGCCCGTGAGAAGACCTCACCCTCCCGCTGCAGCACACAGAGCAAAGTGACGGTAGGACAGGGATTTACTGATTCGTTTGTGGTCATTAGTCGTCAAGCTGATGAGCTTCTCACTGTTGCAGGCCGAGTCATCCTCTAATTCTCTTTTCTGCTTCACAAACTCCAACAGGAAGAACATCTGTAATTCAGGTAGGACAATCTGGTCTTAGTGCCTGATACAACTTAACTGACAATAAAACAACCTGCCAGCACTAGTTATGTCAATCTGTCACGGTATTCCTCAAAGTCCCCAAACAAGGCCAGGCACAGTGATCTGAAACCTGGCAGCAAGTCAGGGAACTGGTCCTGGGAAATCTTCCTTTTCTATAAACTGCTCTATCACGGGGTAAAGCTAAGGCCCTAAATGGTCTTTGGGCTACATATGCCTGGTATAGTATTCTGTTCATACACACACAAAATGTGACTAGGCGTGAAATGTGTTCGCTTCTTGTACAACAATTTTTTTCTCAAGTAAGAGGATCCTTCATTCCTGCTTAACTGAGAGAGGCTTGATCCTTTCCCTTCTCCAATGTGAATTTCAAGTTTTGGAAAAACAAGGCATTTATTTTTATACTTGCCCAATTCTCTAGTCACAGAGGCAAACGAGACTATAAGTGGTAATGCCTTCCCAAGATCTCTTGAGAAAAATCCTTGATTTAACAGTGACTTACATCTGGGCCATTTCCCTTTGAATATAATTCTCTTCACAAAGCAGCACCTTGAGGTGTAAACTTCAAAAGAGCAACCAGAGCTGAACTGCAGGCATTATTCTTCCCTAGGTCTAGACATCCCCACGTAGGCTGTTTATTTTTCAGCTCTGATATAATGGTGGGGTGGTATGTCTGTCATATGACAGCAAGAAAAGCAATTACATGAGTCATGTTCTGAAGGGATCACGTGCTGGCCAGTGAGGCCAGAGCTGCTTTGGATTCATTAGAAAGGCATTTTCTAGCCCTACGTTCCTACAAAGTAATGCGGTTCAGTTGGCACTGCAGTTCTTTTTATACAATACTCTATTTGATTCAAAGCACACGTCTGTGAGATATTTCTAAAAAGTCACAAAGGGAAGAAGGGCATTAATTGATCATGCATCTCCTAAAGCTTTATTTCCACAATACATGGTAAGTGCTGGAAATGAAGAAATGTCTCAATTTGCCTGCAAACCTCCAACCTGGCTTTCTAATGGGTAAGACTACAGGTAAAAGCAACCCTCAGCATTTGACTGGTGCAAACTCCCACAGCTGCTAAGATTAGGTTTCTAGCAGGACTTCCCCCTCTCTCCTTAATTACATGAGTGTAAAATACAATGGTCTCAGCTTGATTCCAAATATACTTTATTCCCTGAACTTACACTTTGGTTTTCTTTAGGATAGAGCTGTTTAAAGTCGATTGCAGCAATAAAAAATAATGACAATGTCATGCATATTTATTGAAAAGCTGCTGCACCTTGTTCAGACACCAAATATACTGTCGGTCTATCTAAAAACACAGGGCCACAAAAGCTGGATGATGTAGCAAGAAATGTCTATTCTATTTTTTTATTTTTTGCAGTTTTGGGCCGGGGCCGGCGCCCTATTCCTTTGAGCTACAGGCGCTGCCCAAGAAAGAAATGTCTATTCTAACAATCAGGCTGGCATTTTCAAAAGTGCTAATTCATTTAGCTATTCAAGTGCTAATACATGGGGAGTAAAAAAAGTTTTCTATAAGCAAATAAGTAAAGGATGTGGACTTTAAAAAATAATCAAATAGGTTACTTTTCTGCAGAATATCTCCAAGACTTTAATATTCTGACATGTTCTACGACTCTTTAAAACTTTTTCTTATTGAATTCCTTTTCATGAAATGCAACCTTTTCAGGGCTAGTGTCCCATGGAGTAAACCTTGGAATCTCTGGAAACTTAAAAGTGTCAGAAATATTTTACGATCTCTCCTTGCTCGCTCTCTCCCGATACACACATTTCCTACCTTTCTATCATAAGAATATTTTATATAGTACAACGTAAAATACAATATTACAATATAGAAAAGGTACAAGACAATGGATACATTTCAATGCTCTTTGGCATTATCATTTCCTAATTGGGTGATACATCAGGCAATTCTGGTAAGGAAGGGCCTTTCCTCCAAAACGCAAGGTGATGTGATGAAAGTATGAATGAACAAAACGAGGGGCTGCACGACGTGGGACTGCCACATCGGTTAACAGTGCTTTTGGTAAGCCTTCTCCTGTCACTATATATGTTCAGAAATAATGAAAAAAAATGTAGTTCCTCTGGGCAAATGAAATGGAGGTGCAAATTAGAATCACAGCTCCAGTCTCATTTTGGTATCACTTCTTGTCTGGATAAACAACACTTACTCTGACTCTCCTACTCGTGGCAAGTAGCCACTGTTAACACTTGCATTAGGGATCAGTCACAACAAATTACAGTTAGGTTTCACATCACACCGCAGGAGGCAGTGGAGCCCAGGAGAGCACGGGAGTCATGCTGGACCACATTACCAATTTTAAGATAAGTAGCGTTGGGACTGAAAAGGCCCCTGGGCCTCTGCCACATGAAGTGGTTTCAATTCCCATATTCTAAGTGATACCCTAATATTTCTGCCTATGGTAGTATATTATTCTCTGTGGAGAGCAACAGCGGGTAGCTGCTCGCAAAAGGGGTGATTTTAATCACCAATCGTTCTCAAGAACACAAGAGATCAGTGGTACTCAACTGTGAAAGCTTCATTCTAATGGGAAACTGCCTGTGTGGGTTAAAAACACAAACAGATTTCACTTCAAGATGATTGTATTAGATGTTGAACTTTCCAAATGTGGAAAGTATCTACAGACTATGAGCCATATAAAAACATCTATGGGGAAGATGAAAAAATAACGACTAGACTCAGCTCACACATGAATTTGTCCTATGTGTAGGCAGAAGAAAAAAGGTGTTTTATAATCTGGGTCCTCAGCTGACTAGTCTATTATTTTTTCAAGTAGGGTAAAGTTCACCTGTGTAGTGAAATATATAGGTGAAACCTGAAAAAAGTCTAATCTCCTCTATATAACAAAAAAGTAAAATAAAATCTTACACCTTTACAAGTCAGGATTACTATGAATAAATATGAGAAACAGATACTGTTAAACTGTTGTTAACACGGAAACAAATACAATTGAACTCATTTATCATCAGAGTTCCTACCTTGGGGGCACCAAGGACATCTCTAAGAAGTTTTCTAAGTGACTTTGACATTTCAAGATGGGAAGGAAGAAACCGAGGTGCTTGGTGATTTAGAACCAGGTGATTTTCTGAGATCTGGGGACAGGATTTTTCGTATCTTTTAATGATTTGGTTTATGATGGTTGTGGCTCCCTTTTCCATAAGTTTCCTCTTGGTAAGTCTCAGATATCTGCCATCTCATCCAGAGTAGAGGGAAATTATTAGAATCCATCATTCAGATGTCCTGTCATTTACATGCTCTTGAGATATCCATTAGTATAGATGTCCTTTTTTATTTACAAGAAATCATTATATGAAGGGCTCCTTGTAATGCTATTAGTTGCTTTCAACAATGGCAACATTCATGTGCCAAACACTATACCAAGCACTGGATATGTATTATCTAACCTACCCATCACAACAAATCTGTAAGGTAAGTTTTATGATGTTCATTTTATAAATGATAAACCTGAGGCTCAAAGATATGAACTAACTTGCACCAAGTAACAGAGCCAAGAAGTGACAGAACACAGATGCATTTTCAGCCTAGTAGATTTGAGTAAGTATGTGAACATTTTTACTGAGAAACTAGTAAGTATAATGAGGAAAGCAGGTGTGATTAAATCAAGACCTATGCTGTCAATAAATTTAAAGCTAAGTGGAGCCAGTTGTGTGAACCACGGTACCAGTGCTACAACAGATTGCAGAATGGGGGCGGGGGGGGGGGTGAGAGAATGCAGAAAGTGGCATTTAAAGTGAAACTTGAGAAGAAAAAAAAGATTCCTTTTTCTTATTGAAATCCTACTTTCCCCTTTTAGGTTAATCAGAGTTTGTGAAGTGTGAAAAGGACTTTTAAGATGAAGGAAAAATGTGTGTGTGTGTGTGTGGGGGGGAATAAAAAATGAAGAAATGAAGCTCACATTTGTAAAATAGCAAACATCCAGGTAAGCTGAGCTGTAAGTATGTGAAAGGAACTGTGTAAGGTAAAACCGGAAAGGCAGGATTGGGCCAGTCATGTGAGAAATGCTTTGGAAATAAAATAAACTCTTCCACATCACCACCAAATTCTACAAAATCTACCCTGGTGTTTTCTTGCAAACCTCTTCCTTCCATGACCGTAAGTCATTTTCCTGTCTTCTCACTTGGCCGACCACAAAATTAGTCTCCTAGTCCTCTCCCATCTCTCGAGTTCTCCTTCAAGTACAGCTCAAACTACATCACCATCCTCATCTGTGAACATGGCCTTGCACTGGGTGTTCATGGACCCCTGCGATTTGGTCCCAAGCCCCACCCCTCCCTATGTACATCACACCCATGACATACAACTTAGTCTTCTTCCAAAACAGCTACAGTGGCTTTGATAATATTGCAGGAACTCACCTCCTCTCCCTCATCTGGTCTCTTCTCCATTATCACATCTAAAAGGTTGAGCAACTGAATGTGCAGCAAAACCAAGTCAGAAATCTCACTCTCATCCAAAACTCCTAACCCTTCCTTTGCTCTGATTCTGAGTGTAATTTTGACAAATGTCTGGCCACTAATTCTCATTGAACAGGTTTTTGAAGTACAATCCTCTTCCCTTCACTTTCCAGCAATCACGTAAGTGATCTCCGTGATTTCAATCTTACCCTTCTCCTAATTTACTACTCACATTCCCCCCCCCCCCAAAATTATCGAATTTAATTGCATTAGGTTGCATTTAATTGCAGTAGGTTCCTCTACTTGGAACCTTCAAAGTATCTCATTGGTGCTGGAAAAGAAAGCTTAATCATTTCAAAATGGTTTATAAGGTTTCTAAACATGCATATATTCATTCTGGAACATGCATATATTCTTTCTCGCCTCTGGACCTTTGCACAGCCCTCCTCTGAACACAGCATGCCTCTCCCTGCTTTTTGCTTAGTTCCTAACTCTCTCTCATCTTCCTCAGTCTCAGGTGGTATGCTATTTCTGCCACAAAGGTAGGTCTGCCTGTGTGTCTAAGTTAGGGATTCCCCTTTCGTCCGTCTAAGCACTCTGACATACTCACGCTCACCACTCTGTGTTGCTAATGCTTTTCTACTCGTCTTTCTTATTCATTCTCTCTTAAGAAGCTTTTGAAAAATCCTTGCAATCTCACATTTGAGAAAATGAACTATTTTCCATAACAAAACAGTACTGCCAAATTTACTTGAATTTGTGTATTATTCACTCATTTTTCAGAACTCTTTCTCCAATTCTGAAGAAGAATATTAGAAGAAAAGTTCCTCTACTTCTAGAAAAAAAAAAATGCTAAAAAAAAAAAAAAATCTGTACATTCACAAAAGTTTCTCCACTCTCTGCCTTTTATCTCTTCTGCTCTTGGATAGCAACTTCAGCTATCGGTGCCTTTGAGGACTTCACAAACACCTTCCAGTATGAGAATAGGAGGAGTCAACACAATACACAAAAGAGCACTACAAGTAACTACACCATGTGCCATTTTTCATGGGACTCTTACATAAATTTCATTACCATAAACTGGTACATAGAAGTTTATAGCTCATTATACTAGGAATAAGATGGGAGAAAATAAGTCAGTGTTCATCCCACTAGGATTCATTCACTCTTCTGCTGTCTCCCTAGGAGTTAGTTCTCCTAGGGAAAACGAGTCCCCCAGTAATAAGGTACTGCGGGCATTTGGGGTTTCCACATATGTCTGTCACCAAGATACTTAAGGGGGGCACAAGTGGTTGCTTGGTTGTTTTGCTCACCCCATCAAAGAAAATCAGGTCACAGAAGTGATGCATACATGTTAATGTTGCCCTTCAAACACCTACAAAGAAGTTAGTGCCTATCCTTGCCACATACTCCTAATCATAAAGAAAGAAGGTAAGTATCGGACCTATCTAACAGGGCACTGTTTCTTTAAATTGGGCAATAAAACAGAAGAACTTTCAGGTGGGCACAATTATCCCTCTCCCAGTGGAGAATAAAGAGAGAGGAAATGATGCAAAATAATGCAGAACCACTTAACTGGTATTCACACTCTAGCTTGTAAACAATTTCTAACTCACTTGCCTAAACAGTGAAACTATCAGTCTGGATGTAAAGAATTCAAGCCCAACCGAGAAACAGGAAGCTTGAGTTCTGTCATAAGCGTGTTTATTTTGGTGTCTCACATCTGCAACTTCTTCCCCTCAATGTCTCTTTTCAGAGCCAAAACGAGGAAGGGAACAAAGTTACTGGGCTTAAATCCATCACTGCGATTGTGATACGCTGAACCACCCACAGCACCACGAGAAGGAAGTTATTAGTTTCATGCCGAAGAACTACAGCCCACACAGGGCAAAACCTACAAGTAAAGGAACAGTCTATTCAGCACGATTAACTTTCTTCAGGACATGCAACGAGGTCTCAGGACTGGTCTAGTCACAGTCAGCTTAAAGGCAGGGTGTCTAAATGGGTGTTTCTGACTGACAGTGTTCCGCTGGGAGCCCAGCGTCAGTAGGGGATCTTCTTGGTGCCGTCTTTGTTCAGGATGAAATTGCTCCTGACTAACCAGAACTGTGAATGAACAGTGAGCACTGTGAAGGTGCAGGGCAAGTCTCTACCCTACAAAACCAAAGGGTAGAGACTTCACAACATCAGCCTTGTCAACTGCCCTACATCAGTCCAAATGCCTGGATGTGTGTGTGTGTTTATCTATGTGTGTGTATGTGTATACACACACGTATCTATGTATATATATCTTTCTCTTGTGGTCTAGAACAAGGATCAACAAACTATGACCTGCTGGCCATGTTTATTTTTTGTAAATAAAGCTTTATTGAAACGTGGCCACAAATGCTAGTTTATGCCTTACCTAGGACTGCTTTTGTGCTTCGGTGGGAGAGGTGAATAGTTGTGACAGAGATCAGATGGCCCACAAAGCCTTAAATATTATCTGGCTTTTTACAGAAAAAGTATCCCAATCCCTGGTCTAGAATGGCTCGAAAAAAACCTGGTTCTAGATCCAAATTATTTCGTCTTGATTCTATAATTTCTCACTTGAGATCCTGGTACTTAAAGCTTTGGGTTGGCCCACAGACATCCCAACCTTCTGCTTGGAAACACTATAGGAACAGGTCCAGGTGGCAACCCTGCAAATCTGAACAGATGCCTATTTTTCTTCTGCCCATGAGACAGATGGTCCTCTGAGAGGGGGAGAAGAATTAGTCCATGAGAGAGAATTCTCTGTGCAGCACTAATTTTGGAAATGTATCCCTGATCCATCTGGCCAAAAGGATTCCTTAGGAGGACCTTTGCTATTTGAGTTTGCTTAACATTCAGGAGGGGAATCCTAGGTGCCAAGGTTAGAACCTCAGGTATTTGTGATCTGTAGAAAGGTAAGAATTCCAACTTTGCCCTTAAGACAAGAAGTGTCAAATAATTATAGGGGAAGAAGATGATTATAAGGACGAAGACAAGAGCAAGAGAACTACTCACTCCCTTGCAGAGAATTTATTCAGTCTCCTCTGACAGTAAATTTTCTCTCAGATGAAAAAAATAATCCCCTGATGTTCTTCCATGTACAGAAAGCAGGAATAGCAGTGTTTACTGACCTGCAAACAGGTTCCCTCTACTAGATAGCAATGCTTCTCTTTCTCATTAACTAGTGGAACTCATTTTTGATATTTTGAGCTTGTTATTCTAAAGAGTATCCTCCCCGAGTAATAAACCTGCAAGTTAATTAGAACACAGATCTGACTTTTTTCCCCCCATTCCATTCCTAATTCTCCATGTGTGGAGTGTTGGTTCTGTTCAGTCCATAAATAGGGAAAGGACAAAATTAAGACCACGCATAAGGGAAAGACAGGCAACAAGAAGCAGGAGCATAAAGGAAGCTACTGCTGATGGATTCTGTTCATTTAATCTCAGCCAACAGGCTGCTGGAGCCTGAGGACGTGGCCCAGGTTCTGTAATGCCATTTACTACCTGAGTAATATCAGGGTCCTCATCTGCAAAATAAAATAATAACCTAGTTACTTGTGCTGCAATTGTGAGGAGTGAATGAAAAAATGCATGGAGGTCTTTTAACAGTGCCTGAGTCACAGGAAGTCCTTACTGAGCAAAGTTCCTGCTAAGCGCAGAGTTGATGTTAGAAACAGCAACAAAGGTGGACTAGGGAAGAAGTCACAGAGAAAGACATGTTTCCTGACTTTCTTCTGACTCATAGATAGTGGATCCACCTCCTTAAGTTACCCACTCCTTAACCCTTTGACTGCAGAGCACTCAGAAATGAAACATGCCTAAAGGGGCATTCACACCAGACAAACATCTTGTTTGAATGCCTATACGAGTTGTTCTCACTCAGGTTAAACTGGTCTGATTTTCACAGACCAGACATGCACCGCCCATAACCATCAGTTCAGTAGGCCACGTTCCTTACATTGACCACCTCTGTATGTTGACCAGCTTGTTACAGTTCCTCGGGTGGCCAACTTACAGACCCTCTACAGAACGTAGAAACAAAGGGAAATTTCTTAGTGCTTTTGAGCCTGAAAAGATAACACTGGCTCACCCCATTTCAACGTCAAGGGGAAAGAAGATGCCACCTCGAATAATTGGAGGTCTCTGCAGATGAAGCTGTACCATATAAAGCAATTAAGAAATAGTTATGTTCCCAGCATTATTCAGTGGGCTGTAAAAGAAAGCATTCCTTCCACAAAGAAAAGTAATAAGTAGTTGTAATGTTAGAAAAATAGCACCACTGACCCTGACATGGCAAAGCACTTAGATTAAATTTAGCCCAGTTAACATATTCTTAAGAATATATTGTTTGTTTACAAAATCTAACTCTGTATTTTTCTAAAACTGCACCACCTTCTACACAAGATCCCTGGACACGTGTATACACTGTATGAACAGAGACCATGAACACATAATAAATCGAGGAGCGAGAGCCGATTTTCACAGAAAACAGGCTGGGAATAAAATTGACAAAGGGATTTATAAACAGCAATCGATACTTAAATTATTTCTGGAAGCAAATGGATAGCCAGACACACAGAAGCATCTAGCTGCAATGAACTCTAGCTGCTGCTAATCTCAGGAAGCTCACCTCTGGGACAACTCCCTGAAAATCAAGATTATCCTGGTTCCCCTCACCAAGTGCTTCTCTTTTTCCAAGATCCATGGTTTAGATTACATCGGAACTCACTTTCACCTATATTGTAAGATAATTACAAAGAATCCAGAACTGGGAATACTGTAGGCAACTTCAACAAATCTCAGCACCATCTGTTAAAATATTAAGATGCTTGTTTAAAAAGTTGGCTGTCAGAGAAGGAGGTCACAGCACAGACAGTGGGGAAGTTCTTTTAAATAATTACTTCTTACTTCTCTTTCCTCTACACAAGCAGAAGGGCACTGAGCCAAGGGTGACTAGCCCAGAGATAAAAGAACATCTCTGCTTGCCTTCTCCTGGCCCAGGTACCAGAGGAAGAGAACCTAGAGAGTCTTGGTCATCAAATGGGAAAACACACCATCAAAAGATTGTGGCATGATTGTACATTTCAATGAGCTACAACAGTCATTTGGGAAAATACGCAAGAATGTCATTAAACTGCTTCTCCTTTCTATAATTGGAAGTCAAAGAGACTTTTAAAGTGTAAATTATACTTAAGGAAGACACCACATAAATATATTTTATCCAGGTATAGCAATTTCTCAGTGATCTCAGGGTTCTAGGGTTCTTTTTGTAGGTTAGATGCTTTTTAAACAGGAGCAGTTGAAAACAGCTTCAGATGTGTAGACAATGATCAGGCCAAATGCCACCATTCCAAGGGGCTTAAGTAAAGCAAAGAAAGCCTTCCATCATTTAACATCACTGTAAAAAAAAAATCCAGTCACACCAGTGGTAAGGAATTGGACAAAGACAGTCCTGGGACTGCGTATTTTTTTGGCAAAGGGAAATATATACATTAGTCTCCTTTGAGTGGTCATGATGGTAATAAATGTAATAACAGTAACAGCAGCAGCTAACAATATCCTTTGGATGTGAACCAGGTACCAGGCATTATGTTAAGCGTTCCATCTGTGATTTATTAAGTCTTCCAACATTCTGAGGTATGTACGGTTGTCTCATTTTACAGGGGAAGAAAATGAATGCTTACAGAACTTGCGGACCTTAACGGAGAGCTCATCAGCTAGTTCTTGCAAGGAGTAAAGCTGATACTGAAGCCAAGCTACTGACTCCAGAGACTGATGGCACAGTAAGCACCATGTGTTATTGCCCATGGACTGAGTCTCATGTCGGCCTGCTTACATGAAGGAGTATCACCATAAGGCCATAGGTGGTAACGAGGAAGACAAGGACCTCAGAAGACCCCCCCGTGCTTCATGGAGTCATAAAACAGAGCTGAGTCACTAGAGGGACTCTGGTAAGCACAAGTTCACGGCTTTCACTTGTGTGCCACTGTTACTGACACTCAGCTACTCTGCACATCTGCTCTGCACTCAACTGTTAACTTCCTTCGGTTCTCAGTAACTGACCAAACCTAGCCTGCAGATTGGTCGTCCTTGAGTTAGGACAATGCTCCCATTGAGAGCCAGGGCCTTGAGGACTGTGGAGGAGGTGCCTGATGTCAGCGGAGGTTAGGGAGGAGGCTAACAGCTGTGGAAGGAGCTCTGCACACACTGGGCTCCACGCCGCTTGAGCAGCATAGGGAGCAATTCTGCGCCCTTCCTAGCATCCTGCGCCTCACACTTGTGACATTTACAGACATTATTTATACCCAAAAGGGAAGACAGAATTACTTCTCATGCTCAGCAATCTATGTGTCCTGACCAACCACATGAAAAGTACACACACGACTATCTCTCCTACTGTGTGTAGTAAGCACAAAGAGTGCTAAGAAAGACAGACGTGTAGCCTACAGAAGATTTTCCCACTCCTCCTTTCTGCATTTGTTTCAACGTTCTGTTTACCAGAATGAAGAGGTGCATGGGTTCTGATTTCCACTTACCAGGAGGCTGGTCATTTTTCATCATTACATACAGGGGTGGCTCTGAGTTTAGCTCAACCATCTGTCGTCCCTCTCAAGCCTGAGGGATTCACAGCAGGACCCAGAGAGTCTGCCAACCCTCTCAATCAGGCTCTCAGGGCAGGGTTAACAATTCACTTCTGGGCCTGGGTGGACCAGACAAGAAAGGACAAACCCATACATAGGACTACACAGAGCCAGCCGTGGGTATGACAGAGGTCACAACAAAAGCAAAGGTGCCCTCTATTATAGAAAAAACACCCTGTAACCATCACTGTTAAAGCCACAGGTGCTCACACAGGACACTTCACCAAACTCCAGATGTCCCCACAGCAAAAATGCTAAAAATGTTCTTGGGGTAAGCAAAATCTCTTTTTCATGCAAACAAAAATTAATGATGCAAATGTTAGGCAGTGACAGAAGCCAAAAGATCGGGCATGATCCATCCACTGGAAAGAGGAATTAACTTGGAAGAGGCCAGGGTATTTAAAAAAAATTTTTTTTTTTCTGAGACAATTAAGCTCTAAAGCCATGAGTCTCGAGTATCATTAGGTTAGAACCCAACCATTAACATACTTCCTCCAGGAGGCCCTTTGGGACCACACAGCTTCCCGCTGAAGTGAGTTTATAAAGGACAATGGGGATATGGAAGTAAAAGTGCATTGTACAATCCTTTTTACGAAATGCTGTAACCCTGAGATATTCTGCTTAACTTCTTCAGGCTCTTTAAAATACCCTTTGAACAAACTGGTAGGACAGGCGTGAGGAAGCACAGCAGATTTGGTTAACAGGAGTGAGTATAATCCCAAGCTCTGCTGTTTGCTAGCCTGGTTACAGCCAGTAAGTCCTTCAACCTCTCCTGAGTTTCAGATTCTTACCTACTCACCTCAGTCCCACTTATAAATGACTGTCAAGCACCTGCCCTACCTATTTCATAAGATTCTGAGGATTAAATGAAAATATATATTAAAATCTTTAAAACCTTTAAACGGGGTAGGCATCAGGCATTTTCATTTTTAATGGTTATACAGACTCAAATCCTATTTTACCCAGCTTTCGAAAAAATAAGCTCCATGTTGAAAATGGGTTGCAGAATCCATGTTCAAATCTCAAACTTAATTCTAAGCTCTGCAAATAAAATCTTGGCAATTTACTTATGCTACTGTCTCCACAGCAATGTGAACGGAACATACACACAGCCTACAGATCTGTAAGATGCCGCACACAGGGCTAGGCTAACAGTGGATCCTCCATGGAGCAGAGATTTTCTTCTTCAGATTCCATGGCCCCTTCAAACTAAAACTTCTGGAATTACCTAATGTCTCTGTGGTACATCTTATCGTGTGTAAATATACATACAAACCATGCCCAAAATGAATGCAAAGCCTAGCTTTTTCCTAGGATGAATTTTCTAGAAAATATCCTTCTAACTTTTTCAACTCTTATATTATTCCAAAAAGCACGAGTGTACAAACTGAAAAGAAACTTATGAGGAATAAAGCTGTTAAAATTCTGACTCTTGTCATACAGTAACTTCCTATCTTAGCAGTTATTTCATATTATCTATGAATGTTATTGCTTTTATTATTAAAAGAGTTACTTGAAAATTAAGGGCAAATGAACAAAACCTCACAGAACCAAGCTTCACCTGAAAATTTGAGAAAGCAGCATTTGCTAAGTATCACACCTGCTGCAGGGGGTGAAACAACTCTTCTTTCCTTCCATTAGGACATAATACTTAATACCAATCACAGAAGATAAATAATGATTTAAACCCTTACAGGAAAAAAACATCCTCTAGAAAACTTTACTTTGGGGGTGTATGTAAATTTTCCAGTGCCATTCCTTTAAAAATTTACAACACAAAGAATGCATTTCAACTCAAAAGCATTTTCATTTGACAAGAACACAAATATACCTATTAAGACCCATCTAATATCCCCCTCCTCACAGATTAGCAGTTTTACATGGGTGGGGTCAATACTGGCTGACCACCCTGGTCAAAGGTACCCACACTCTCAATGGACATGATTGCAAGAGGGACTTTGCCTAACAATTGCAATCAGTGTAACCTGGCTTATTGTACCCTCGATGAATCCCCAACAATAAAAAAAAAAAAAAATCCCTTGAGGCAAACTGTAGGCAGCCCAGCTTCAGCTGCCCTGAGGACGGCCTTAAACCAATTTAGAAAGAAAAATCCAAATGGCCAGGTAAGCTGCCAAGTTCTGGTGTGTTTGCTGCACTTGGCAAGAGGAACAATGAGAAGTTATCAGGGTTCTCAGAAGGAAGCAGCATCTTAGAAAACCTGAGATGTGCATTTTTTTGATGGATAAAAGAGGGCACGGCTTCTGGACAACCCATTAAGTGGTTTACTGTAGATTGTTCAGATATTATTCCTCTGCCCTATTTATCTCTGTGTAGGTCTTCACTTGTAGTGAACACAGAACTTTTTTTCCCCATCAACCTTAGTCCTTTGCAGGGTAACTTTTCAACAAATACACATGAACTATTCAGCTAATTTATAATGAACAGAAATTTATTTGTATGATTCTGGAGGCTGGGAATTTCCGGAGCACGGTGCCGGCATTTGGCTAGGGCCCTAGGTGAAAGTGCTCAGAATTGGTTGCAAAGATCTTCTATGGCTTTAACATCACCTCCAAAATTCAGGTTGAAATTTAATTGCCACTGTTAGAGTATGGCCATGAGGCCTCAGCCCTCATGAATAAATTAATGCTACTGTTGCTTGGAGAGGATTCCCAATAAAAAGTCCGTCTGACCCTCTGCGCTTGCTCTCTCACCTCCTCGCTTTCTGCGTGGGATGACAGAGGGGCCCTAGCCAAATGCTGGCACTGTGCTCCTGAATTTCCCAGCCTCCAGAATCATAATACAAATAAATTTCTGTTCATTATAAATTAGCCAATCCATGATATTGTTATAACACCATTAGACAGAATTTTAACCACCCAACTGATACTTGGAATATCGCCGCCCCACGTGCCATCCAGCCAATCCAGCATGATGTCCAGGGATAAAACAACTCCCAACATATGTACTCCAAGCCTGCAAAATCAATTTCTGGACCCAGGAATCTATGTTTTAATAAGCTCTCTGGGTCAATCTAAGCACTGTCAGGTTTGAGAAATACCGCCTTAAAGCAATTCTCAAATTTTAATGTCTATACGGATTAAGTTGGTAATTCTGCTAAAATGCATTATGGTTCACCAGGTTAAGGCATGAAGGAACAGTGTGTCTGCCATTCTAACAAGGTTCCACGTCATGTCAGTGCTAACCCATGGACCATACTTAAAATAGCAAAATGTTAGAGAACAGAGTCCCACTGATCTTACTCTGTGTACTGTAGTAATTTATCAGCAATACAATTTGGGAACCAAGATTATGTGAAGTCGAAGAAGGTGGTGGGAAATAATTTAACCACTGTCTGAAATACTGTGCATTTTATTTTAGAAAATCCCGTACACTTCATGTTTATGCACTTCAGTTTAAACAGTGAGTGCTGCTGGAAAATGTGATCATTTCCAGGTATCCTTTCACACAATGATGCTCAGCGTCTAAACCACAGCCTGGCACCTGGAGGTCTATAGTTCTAACCACACAATCAGTGCTCCACGTTTGCCAAGTCCATCACTTCTCCTTCACCCAAGTTACGAAGACATTTAAAACCAACTGATCCACAGGCTCATTATTGTTCATGAGCATAACAGCCCGCAAGACCAATAGGTAATAGTAAAAATAGAAATAGCCACAACTGCTACTGAGCTAAGAATTTTCTACACACAGAAAGTAATAACTGTATTTTGCCACCAAAAGAACAAATGCTCTCTAGTCTTTGAAGGAAGAAAAATAAAGATTTTCATCTGAACTCAGTTCCACAGAAGCTTAGAAGCTTTCTGATTGATCTCTTAGAGGTGCATGTACTACAAAGATACAGAATAATCTGGCTGCTAGTCTCAAATTTAGTCCTCTAATCATACTCTAGGTCACCAACTATATCATTTATAATTTACCTACCTGGAAACAGAGAATCTCTTTCCATTTTATTTAGCAATGACAAAGAAGCTTAACCATTTTTATTCCAATAGGGGTTGTCTCCCCAAACTTCAGGTTTTCCTATCTGCAAAACAGGGATGCCTTTAAGAATTACCATGAAAATTAACACCACCACAAGTGAAATGCCCAGCATCTAACGACATGGTCATGGTTGTCACTCAACAAAAGAAAGCCAGTGTCACAGGACAGATTTGTACAGCGCGCGTCAGAGAGAGATCTGCCCGAGTACACCTGATAATTCCACACTGCACATAACATCCTGACACTGCTTCTTTCTCTCTCAAGAGACTTGGATTTGGTCAAGAAAAGGTGCTAGTCAAGCTATAAACCCTAAGCAGGCAATGTTCTACTACTAGGAGTAAATTCATAGAAATCAGGCCACTTTCTTACTATTACCACCATAATTTCCATCAAAAAGGGAAAAGCTATGAAGTCTTATATTCATAAATATATACTAAATACCATTCATCTGGGGCCCCTGAGAAATAGAACAAAAGATATTTCAATACCCCATTTCTATCTGATCCTTACCGATACACAGAAAATACACAAATAGGAGGACCACTTTACAAGTTGACCAACAGAAAAGATATTGTAATTAACTGTCTCTATTTTTAACTTCATTGAGAAACTTTCACACTTAGAAGATGTTCTCATCCGAATGAGAAGAGAAATAATGTGTAGCAAAATTCACTGCATGTGTATACTTGCACTTTCTTCTGGATCATAGTGATTCCTTTTCCATATTTTTCTGGAGTCACTGTCTTACAATTCAAGCATTATTTTCAACCCTGACTCACCGTCAAAAGAATGAGCAAACCAACTGTGTTAAAGAAGCATGGATAGTCTCAGCACTAACTTACTGATAGAGAAAATAAATATTAAAAGAACTCGGCTTCACCCCTACTGTGGTGTAGAGAGCAGTGTAGCTCCTCGGGCTTCACTCTTCCCTTGTATGTATCCTACAAATTCTGGGTGCTCATGTTACACAAAGCACCATGGTGGACAGGGAAAAAAACAAGCTGGACGCAGAAAGAGCTGACCCTAGAGAATCTTCCAGTCTATAAAGCTAAACCATGAACTAACTTATCTCTGTATTACAGACTTCCTCACCACACCCACACACCCAAAAAAGAAGAAGCTGGACTTTTCCCCAAGAGATGTATGCTCAGCAGTAAAAACAAACTGCCTCATTCAAGGGTAAAATATAAAATTTTCCAATTATGGCCTTCTGCTATTAACCATTATGCAGTGAACAGTCCCCAACATTTTTGGCACCACGGACTGTTTCATAGAAGACAAATTTTGCAAGGGGTGGGGGGAGCTTGGGCCATGATGTAAGCAATGGGGAGCACATGAGGCTGCTTTGCTCCATCATGGTGCCACCTGGTTCCTAAGATTCGTGGAATACAATTTTTCCATGGGGCTTGGGGGTGGAGGGGAAGAAGGGGTCTGAAGGGGTTAGGGGAAGATGAAGGAGCAGGCAGAGTTCTATGGCCCAGCTCCTAACAGGCTGTGGACCAGGACCAGACCGCTGCCCGCAGCACTACAGTATATTGTGCCATTAAGATTGCAGGCTCTGAAGCCAGACAGCGAGTTGCATGTCTGGCTCAACGATTCACTAGTGCAGCGCAGCGGTTCTCAACCTTCCTAATGCCACAATGTATTTTCACTGTTACAAAAGGATTGCGACCCACAGGTGGAGAACCGCTGCACTAGTGGTCGTCCTTGGACAAGTTTTTTAACCTCTTTAAGTCTCATTTCTCTGTAAAACAGGGATGATCAGAGTCCCTCTTGGGAGGGGGGAGGTTTTGGGGGAGGGAGGGTAAGGGGTGGGGCCACATCTATGGTGCATCTTAGAATGGGTACAGGCGATTGCACAAATGTACACAGTTATGATTTAACAATAAAAAAAACAAAAACAAAAACCAAGTCCTTAGCACAGTGCTTGACCCAAAACCTAACAGTCAAATGTACGTTTTCGGGGTATAGACTGGGGTAGGCACAGACAGCCATATGCTTCCCGGACCCTGAAGAGAGCACGGCAGAGGAGCAAGAGAAGCAGGCAGAGTAGAAACACCCCAGATTTCCTATAAACTCTTCAGCTAATACCAGCCACTAAAATGGGTTACTACCTAGGCTGAAAAGCCCCATCTATCATGGAGCCTGCGACTTACCCTTAGAATCCAAAAGTGAGACTCGAGCATTAATAAGACTTAATAAGCTCCAAAGATGAGTATTACACAAAACTAAGGTGGAAAAACAATGTGGAAGACAAAATGTTTTATAACTGTTTCAGTATTTGTTTAGATAATGATTCAGCTAAGAAGTGATGCTTTACTTTGAGGTTAATAAAGGTGCCTGGTCTTCAAAACCTCAGGGTCACTGTCCAAAATTCCATCTAAAAGTCTTCCTGATGGAGTTAAGTTACTCCTAATTTCTCAGCACCATTAGCGCAGGGCTCCTGCTAATCATGTGGGGAAGGAGAGCCTTGTACAGAAGTGCCCTCTCCCCTCTGCTCAGATGTCCAGTCAGCCCCATGTAGCTCACTCAACGTCTCCAGATCCACCTCGTCTCACATCAACACATCTCTGGTGGGTCCTTAACTAATTTATCCAAGGTGATGTTGCCACATCACTTTCAAATACATTTATCATCAGGTCTGAATACTAAAAAAACTCATCTAACATAACTTCAATTCTAATTTTTTTTGGTGCACTAGTATATATTGGTTAGGTTTCCAAGCAGTAAAACATAAACTGTCTAGAAGAGTTTAAAGAAACAAACCCATCAATAATTCAAACTACAATAATTTTTTAATCTTCTTTAGTAGGGAAATGGGAAGAAAGTCTTGCGTTTTACTAAACATTCTGTGTGGTCAATTCAAAACATGAATACTGCAGGAGATTACAGTATTATTTAAGAACTGTTATCCAAACAGAGATAAAAAGTATTTACAGAAAAACTTTATTACAATTATTAAACAAAATTTTAAATTTACCAGTATTCCTACCTCTCCAATTATATAAAAATCTTTTTGGAGGTGTGATTAAAGAAGAACCACTCTGCTTGACTTAGTAATAGATCTGAGCTAGCTGATCAAACAGATTGCCATCTGGTCAATAGATTGCTATATGAAAGGCTATTCTAAAAATATCTTCATAGAAGTACCTAAAATCTCATCAAAATGTAATGACTTCTAATTAATTTATGCTAGCTCGCAGGAAACAAACCTTCCGTGTATACTTGACATTCCCACTTACAATTACCAAACCCTCCAGATTCCCAAATTATTTCCCCACAAAGAGATGATGTTACATTTCCCAATACTACTCACTTTTCCAAAAGGCCACTATAAACTAAGTCTTGTGCATGAGGGCAATCTGTACCAGCCTCTAGACTACATCAGTCCATCAACCTGCTTCAGCTAGCAGTAAGATACACACAGTGTGCATTTTCTTATTTGCACAAAGTAAACAGCTGCAATACATAAAAGCAAGCAGGTAGCTGGCTACTCACCAACTCTGTGACCTTCTAACTCTTCTGTGAAATGGACGTATCACAATTCCTTACCTCACAGGTTACTGTAAGTCACATGAGAAAATGTATATAAAAGCACAGTGTGAAATCCTAAAGCACAATGATTATGAAATAAGAAACACACACTCCTTTACCAAAATGATATTCAAAGGCTGAAACACCGACACTGAAAAAATAGGGAAACAATTCCTCCAATTGAGCTGCTGTTTCTGAAGTGTCAGGCATTAAACTGGAGCTAAGATTCTCTTAAGATGATATTCCTTCCAAAAAAACTTAAATCAGGGGGCACAAGATTGTATCTGGACATCTCTTTATCATACTTGCACATGTAGGTTATCCTACCAAACCTCCAACAAGTCAAAAGCAGCAAATAAGAAGTAAACTCAAAAGGAAGAACTCCTGAGAAAACAGCATAATGTTTCGGGTGAGTCACACCCAGGTTTGCACGGGGAGGATAGAGAGGGAAAGGCAAGGTACACGTTCTTCCTGCACCAGCAGCCCCAGCCACCCTGGCCTCCACGAAGCAGGGAGGTGTTTAAGTGACTCTGATCAACACAGCATGCTGAGTGATTCCCAATGTACATCTGATTTGGCTCAGGATTGCCCAATCGAATTTGCTAACACAGTAGACTCCAGAAGAATCACCCATTAAAAACAATCCAAATACAGACTCTAAATGTGCATAAGGCCTTTTGTGATCTCCACTGGAGCCTATAGTATCTAACAGCTGCAACTGTGACTGTTCCAGCTAATTGCTCTCAACAACAAAAATAAACAATCGCTCCAGGAGGAAGACTGTGCTCGCCAAATAATGAATTTTTTAACAGTCAGAAAAATCTCAAATCTTGGTTCAATGCCTTCTTATTGCTAAAAAGTCTCAAAGAACAAACATGGGGTTAAGGAGGCCCAGAAAGAAAAATCCTTATTTTGTACTTAATCCGCTCCCCCTACCCACCTCCCCCAAAAAGGAATGTGCCTTGCCTTTGGAAGAATTTAAGCAATCTGAGATATTTTAACTCATGTATAACTTTTTAACATATGGGGGAAAAAGAGTCGCACTGATTGGAGCTATTTTTAAAGTGCAGCTCTACCGTAAAAATAGACATTTACTCATAAGGATGCTTGAATAGAGAACAAGCCCAATCTACGTCTCATTGTTAAGAAAGGGGTGAAAAAAGGCTGTCGTGCTTTCTGGAGAGCCGTTTATGGTCCGCCTTTGATGTCATGGCAGGATCCAGGTGCACTCTAACGAGCGGCTTTCAGTCTCATCAATTCTTTTAAAAGTGCTCTTCTACCATCAGCTACTTCGCTGAGCACATGCAATAAGGAGCCAGTATTTACCCAGACCCTCCCAGGAGAGAGCATCACTGCAATCAGAGACCCAAGGAAGGAGAAGGAGAAATTATTCACCCACCGATGGGCTCATCGTTGTCCTCTCCATTAGGGAAGGAAGCTTTTCTTCTGCAAAGAAAAGAAAGGACAGAAGTAGCTGGCTTACATCTACCTGTCTGTCCTCTGTCCATCAAGAAAAAAAGTAGTTTTATACTTCTCCTATACCCATCCCTGACTCTGCTGCACAGCAGAAGTTTGCAACCAAACTACCCACCTAAGACATCACAACCCCACACTGAGGTTCGGAGAGATCACCTCAGTACCTGTCTTGGACCTATTTTATCTTCAGTGTTTATAAAAGCCTGGAAGAATGGGGTTGTAATGGGAAAAACCATGCAGACTTCTGAATTTTATACCTCCTTGAAATAATGTCCGCAATCATCAATACAACAAAAACCAGATAATTTCCATTTGGTATGTCTTAGAAATCAGAAATGCATTATTTTATTGTCTGTTCAAAAAATTTCTTTACATACTTACAGCAAAATCAAAAAAGGGGAAAACATCCTTATTAAAGGAAAAAAGCCAACTATGAAAGTTTTAAAAAGTTTACAAAAAAGATTAGACATATGATCTTAAAAAGGTACTCAAAAATGTTTTTTTAATGTAAGGACTGAGTAAATTTGACTTGTATTTTGTGTACTTGATACATTTTCTATAGTGACTGTATCACAGATTGAAATCATTCACAGGAATGTAAACAATGTTGAGTGCAACGTAATAAAACACTGTATGTACTTACCTCTGTTCAATTTCTAGACAGCACAGATACCCTGTGAAATTTCAGAAATCTGATTCCATAAAAGGACATTTATGAGTATGAATTTGGCGTGTGCTTTAGCACTTCCACAGTAGTGATGGGCAAAATTTCAAGAGTAAGGAGAGCTGGGTTCAGATACCAGGTTTCACATTAGCAAAGAACTTTGGAGAACCTTCACTTCTCTGAGCCTGGCTCACACACCTGCAAAATAAGGTGCTAAACAAGACCCCGGGCTGGCTTGCAGCTCAAAACCACAGCGAAACATAAACTATACCTTTAGCCCAGAAACATAGCACAGTGTAGCAGGAGTCCTCAAACTTTTTAAACAGGGGGCCAATTCACTGTCCGTAGACCGCTGGAGGGCAGGACTATAGTTTAAAAAACAAACAAACAAACAAAAAAACGATGAACAAATTCCTATGCACACTGCACATATCTTATTTTGAAGTAAAAAAACAAAACGGGAACGAATACAATCACACCGTCTCATGTGGGCCACAGTTTGAGGACCTGGTGTAGAGCAAGGATCTGGTGCAAACTAAGTAAAAGAATTAATGAAAGTTTTGTAAAAAACAAAGCATATGTTTAAAACAGAGCTTCCCATCCTGTGTGCCCTGGTGTGCCGCAGGGTCTGAAAGTGTGTTGCGATAATGATTTCCTCAGGACAGGAGCCCACAACATGAATAGTTTGAGAAGCAAAAATACACTACAATTACAGCAAAAAAGAGAGAAAAAAAGTCCTTCTTTATTGAGATAAGTTTCAGACTAAACTTATAAAATATTCTCACCACCCTTTGTTTAGCAAAGACAGAATATTTGCCTTATCATCCTGTACTCAGGTCATCTAATCTCAAGACAGAAGATATGTACAGCAGTTGACTGTAGGAAGCAGAGAAGCCTTCCTGATGCAATACGTGGATGTTACTTCTCTAAGAGTAACTCCTGAAAAAACAGAACACTTTTGCCATATGGTTTGGTTCATACAGAGAACACACTGCAGTAACCATTCTCAAAAGATGAAACTCTGCTAAAGAACGTTAAATACAGCATATCAACTACAATTTCTGGTTCGACATCTATGATAATAACTACTTATCCTTTTTTTGATAATACTAAAATCAGAAATTTTTGATGTGAAAAACCTGCATAGTTTCTTATAATTATTGCTACCTACAACTTCACAAAACGTAATTTTTTAAAGAGAAGATGATTTATAACATGCATATAAAAGCACAGGGCTTTGCTTTCAACCCAGAGCTCACTTACTTCCCAATAAGCTGCTTTTTCTTCAGATTCCAAAAAATAAAGGCTCAGCATCTTTTGGATTTCTGAGCACCTGTATTTATGGGTCATAACACCCCCATGACACCCCCACCCCATTTTCACAGCTGTACCTTTGCCACAAGTGAAATAAAAAGGCCACAATCCAGATAACAAAGCTACCTTGCCAACTGTGCTTCATTCCAAAGGGTGGGTCACCCTGAAGGTGGCTGCTGGTCTGGTCACGTCTGCAAGGAGGTCCATAGATGGGTTGTTTGCTTCTGAAACACATATTCAACTGGACAGGAGTGATTCTCAAATGAGTACACCATGTAAATCAGAGTTAGAGACCAGCATGTCACTACTGTAGGTCAGGGGCCCAGTAAACCAGTAAGCCCTTTCCATTGAAGGGTTTTTTAAATGGTCTTTCCTTCCTGTGGTTTCGCATTGAAATGGTTATCAAACCAAGTTCAAAACAACAAAAAAGGAAAAAACTTGTACACTAAAAAAGAAAAAATATCATCATGAAAATATGCAAGAAACATTTAGACTTTATTTTCCCCTTGCCTTTGATTATGATGACACTTGAATGCTGTGTAAGAAAAATGTAAAATACATATCCAACATAAGAATGAACCAGGTACTACAGCACTAGAAATATACAAACACTAAGAAAAGGGGGGGGTCACCTTACTGTCTTAAATCATTGAGTATGAAGGGGCATATACCCTGAGGAACAGGTGATTCCAATATTCTATTATTAGGAAGATTTTATTCTTTTCTAATCCTTTTGCAGACACTGCCCAACATGCCTCACATAAATGCCCCTTTTAGAAGGCAACATTGTCTTTCCTAGCAAGTTCTATGCAACTCCCCACATCACATACAATCTAATACGGCAAATATTTTTAGTGTTACAATAGGAATGGGCAAGGGAACAAAATTCAGATTTTTAGGTACTCTGTATTTCATTATGGACTCAAATACTTAACTCATCTAATATGGCAAATATTTTTAGTGTTACAATAGGAATGGGCAAGGGAACAAAATTCAGATTTTTAGGTACTTTGTATTTCATTATGGACTCAAATACTTAACTCATCTGAAATTTAACTAGTCACGGACACAAAAAAGTCTGACCAACTCAGGTCTATATCCAGTAGAACTTAATATGTATTTTAATTCCCCAGAAGACATTATAAGTGGACAGAGGCTTACCTATATCTTGGATCACAGGGTTTTCTTCTTGAATTGCTTCCCCCAGTATCTTTCAAATCTCATCTATTCTACATGACCCAGCTCAACTGCTATCACTTCTGTGGCTCAGCATTCCCACCCACGAACCCACTCTGAGCTCACACACACACACACACACACACACACAGGAGCCCCTTCCTTTCTCAAGTGTCCTCTGTGCACAGCATTTCTGTTCATGCATAGTTACTCGTAGATGTAATCCAGAGCATACGACGGGCTCCAGAACACTGGTGTGTGTCTTCTACACATTTATGTCTGCACAAATAGACCGTTCTCTTACATTTATGTCTATAAGGTTGTCATAGGAATTTATTTGGAAAATTAACACCCATAACTATGGGTGTTCAGTATCTTTTGAGTTTCAGTATCAATTTAGTCCTAGCCTATATCTTCAACTATTTAAAAAGTAAAAGTAATGTTAATACTGAGTTTGAGATCTTAAGATTGTGATGTGTCTCACTTCAAAGTAGAGTAAAACCAGTCACTCATACTTTTAATACTTTTAAAATTCAGGGTAGTTTGCCATATTAGTGTTTTCCAAATTGTCACTCTGTATATCATGGTTAGAGAGCACAAGACTATCCAGCCAAGCTCCTATTTAGAGAGAGCTAGTGTCTGAGTATTAACTACTTTTATTTAGCTTCAGAAAGGACTGAAGCAACTTCAGACTATGAGAACATCTGAGGATTGGGGAAACTAAATGATACTGATGTCAGATCGAAAATCAGCTAATAATACAAAAAAAAAAAAGAATCTGTAAGAATAGCAGAACAGAATCACTTCTGTGAGTTGTAATGAGGTTCACCAAAACTATGGCAAATTAGTTTGATGATTGCTTCTGGACTCCCCTGCAACACAGGGCACTGCAATCTTGGCCTGGTGGTTTGTCTTTCCTCCCTTCTAGGTGAGAAGGTGGTAAGAGCCATGTCCTGCTCATTTTTATAGTATAGCATAGTAGGTAACATTCTGTTGACCAATAAAAAAATCCTTCCATTTATGTTTATGAACCAGAATTCTTGAAAGGTTAATTTCAGTAAGGTCCATCCTATTTTAAAGCCTAGCTATGTTAATGGTACAGATGTTGAATCCTTCCCATCTGAAGGTAATTTTCAGGGGAAGAATTGAAGGACATTGCAAGTAGAGAAATATGGGCTGTTTGTTGCAATGACAGACTGTAAACCTCTTTATCTAATAACAAGTATGTATGATATTAGCAGTAAGTTTCCTCCTGCTATGAGCTTCTAATATGATAAAAGAGGCATAAACAAGAAAACCACTGCCTCTTTTCTACTCAATAAAAGGCATATGCATATTATTCTGAAAGTATATTAATAGAGACTCAGACATTCAAATCTCAATGTACGCATGGTTAGAATACGTGTACATACTTTTTTTTGCTAGCTAACCCTATAAACCAGTGGTTGCAAATCTCCACTACAATTTCTTTTTGATCCTCTTATAAATTTAACATGGAAATCTTGTAGTCTTTTTCAAAAGGAAGGTTAAATTGCTACCACTTTTCCTCAAATCAGATTAAAATAATGTAAAACAATGTTCAGATTATGAATTCATGTTGGCCACTCTGAATTTTGATATTGTTCAGATGATGTACAAGCGTAGGTGAAAAAGGATTCTGAGGGAGAAAAATGAAATTTCTCCTCAATTACACCAGCAGATACTAAAACTACACTAACCTTTACTGAGAATTTTTCCACTATCTGCTGAATTATAAAAGAATTGCTGACATGCAACCAGTCAAAATACTGAGATAGCAGGCAAGAGGAGAGACGTGAGGGGAGGATGTTCCAAAGTCACAAAATGAGAGTATTAAATTCATATAATAACAAAGGGAGTAGGGAGATTTGAGATTAATTGCGTGTTAAAATTAGAAGCATCTTGTCACTCAACTACCCTCTTGTCTCCTAGGTTGTGAGTTCAGGACAATTCCTTTCAGAATGGCTTTACCAAAAAAGCCGACAGAAAAAATAAAAAGAAATCATTTTAGCATGCTTTGTTTTAAAAAGGTACTTCATTATTCTATTTTCTTTCATTCTATACAAGTAAAATCCTTGCAGTAAGAAATGTCCTCCACCAATATTAAGGATGTATTATAAAAGTTAACCATGTGCATGACACACCACATGGCGCTGCCACGGTTCAGGACTGTAGTATGAACAGCACACACCAACCCCAACCTGACAGAAACTGAGTTTCGGATTTTAGAGATGAGTCCTCTTGACAATATAGCACTTCTGCAACAAAACTGTTTCATACACCAACACTCGATCCCCTGGGTGAATTAAATGAGTGAACTGTGCTTACCAATGGAAGCAAAGTAAGTTACCTTCCTTCGATGTGGTTTTCCTTTAGCTCAAGTTAATGTATGAGGGCAATTCCCTTTTGTGCAAAAGGCTGAAGGTTAAATCAGAGACACAGAAGGATGTCAGCATTCAACTTTCCAAACTTTACAACTAGTGGATGAAAGAAAGTATGTGCTCCTGTGAGAATTACCAATCTAGTAAAATTTGAAAACTGATCAGAAGGTGTCATTCAGTCAAAAAATGTTTGCATCTTCTACTTCAAAACGTACTTGCCTTTTGGAATTCTTACTTTAGAGATAACAAGCTTTCAACTAAAGCTCTGGGGGAACCTCTTAACGCAAGAGAGCAAGGCTTGTTTATTACAATGAGCACAGGAGCCCCCAAAATGTGTACAAAGACCTACTCGCCACACTGTTCTTTCCCTTCAACTTTGTTTATTGATGTACTGAACATGAAAAAGTACAAAGAATCCAAACACAAAAGAAAACATGTACAGCCTCTTAAATACTCAACAGAATATATTTTCTATTCCAACAGATGTGAATTAAGTCATACTGTACAACTTCAAATAAATACCAGCCTTACATTTTATTAAGTGCTCTGATAAACACTGTAAAGTGAAGCACAATTTGCATGCCTTCTCATCAATGCCTTGGTTTGCTACAGTAGTATAGGAAAGAAGCATGTAGCTGCTGTTTTCCCATGAGGGAAACCTTATTAAATTTTTTTAAGTATATACACATATTTTATTTTTTAGTTTTTTTTTTTTTTTTTTTTTTTAACGCAGAAGGTTAACTGACAATCTAAATGCACCTAAGGATATGAGAAAGTGCTAAGCCAATTGATTTCTGAATAGCATTGAGTGGGTCAGCATGAAAACTCGCTTATTCACTTTAGCACGCGCCTCACAGTATATGTACTGTACTATACTGAAAAATTTTATAACTACAGTTTTAAATAATAAAAATAAAACTCAAAGCAACCGCAAAGATAATGTACAACTATGTTATGCATAGCACATTGCCTGTTCTAAGGGGAAGCACGTGAGCATCTCAGTTTATACAAAAAGCAGGACGTAACTATATAGTTCTCAGTGCATCCTGATGAAGGCAATTTTTGCCTTCAGCTTTTTTGAAAATTTATTATAAGCTAGATGCTAATCAGAAAATATTTTGTATTTTTTAAAATTTCTTTCATACATGGTAAAGACTTATTTTATTATTTCCCCAAATAGTGGTTTAAGCATCATACAAAGTTAAATTTCAATAGCATACAGATATTTATGATTTTTGTATGAAAAATGTAAGGAAATTTGTTCAAAACCTATGGTTATACTCATTTTTTTTTTACCACAAACATATTTATAAACAAAAATGTAGCATCACCATAAACAGCTGAAGCTAGACTATCTACAGACAAAATTAGCAACAAATCTGATGCACTGTAAATTCAAGTCCTCAGGACAACAAAAGTGATTAAGCAAGACCTCAAGTAACAATGTTAATGCCATTTACAAAGGAAAAAACTGATACAAAAACATTCAAAACCTGAACATCACTTGGCATGTAAGGAAAAAAAAATCAAATTAGCTGAACGTTTCATAAACACAAGGTCTTATTTACATTACACAAAGCTCAGGTGTTAGCCTTGAACGTAACTTTCAAAATACCTTCAAATATACAACTCAGATCACTTTTGCTGATTTGTTGCAGTACAAGTCATGTGCAACGTCTTTTTCCTTAAGACAAAACAATTCTTCAAACAATACTGCAAGTACATCACTAAACACCATGAGCTCTATCTGAAGGGATTTCTTTAGGAAGAACAGATTTTTTTTCCCCCATCTCTTGGTAATTTAAATTTCTTGCCTGCTCTTATATATTCTTTTGTAAATTTTTTTATTTGTTTCAAAATCACAAATCAATGTGAGCCACCTATCACATAATAACCAGGATGATCAGACGCTCCACTGGTGATTACAAAAACGAAACCAGCAGTGTTTCCCCCCATTGATTCTATTCCTTTCATACAAAGATCTCAAAAGTATTTTCTACATCATAAATCTTTCTAAATTTTCCAACCGCTGCAAATTTCCTGGTAAATTTTAAAAGCTCACTAGGTGTCATATGAAGAGATTTCTCAAAGTATTCAAGTCAAAATATTTGTTCCAGGACCAGTAAAAAGTTTCTCCAAATTTTCTTTTTTATAAAAATAGATGCTTTTTTTAAACCCACATCAAAGAGGCTCTTATCTCTTTGGCAAGGTACTGCTTTACGAAAAGTTCTCCAGTATTCTTACAATAAGCGTTTATAATGTAGCCCCCCCTTCCCCAACCCAAATCATAATTACAAAATAAATACTGTTTTTAACTTCATAAATAAAAATGTAAACTTCAAAATACTTTTCTTAAACAGACATAACAGCAATGCTTTAAATGTAAACCGAACACAAAGCTAATCAGAAAAAGGAAAAAAGGGGGGAAAAAAGACACAACCAACTGAAGAATTACAACACAAAGCCTCAATACTTACTCACAGGTTCAAGGCAGTTATGTAAAAAGAAAAGAAATGTCTTCCCTTAGCTGAAACACTTTAAAAGGTCCACCTTCTTCAAAGAAGGCAATAGAATGCAGTGTGACAGGTAAAAACCCTGTACCTCTTGTCCATATTCAAACATAAAAGATATTTAAGAAGTTTTAATTCAAATACTAGCAATAAAAAATCTCACATATTTCTTAGGATGCTAAGTAGTCATTTTATCCCCATCTCAACACTGACTTACAAAGACATTTACTAATGTATAAAGTTTCTCTTAACTTGCCTTTGTTGTATAGTTTCATATATAAATGGACTGAGGACAAGAGCTCATTAGGCTTTGTGCGTTTTGTTTGTCTTAAAGGAGACCTGCAGTACTCTGTCTCCCAGACGGTATCCATTGAGGCTAGCTATAGCCATGGCGGCCTCATCATAGTTTGTCATAGTCACAAATCCAAAACCTTTGCATTTATTGGTGTTAAAGTCACGGATGACCTTCACGTTGGTGACAGCTCCAAAAGGCCCAAACATTTGCCACAGGATACTCTCGTCTGCGTCAGGAGCCAGGTTGTACACAAATATACACCACCCTGTTCCAGGGTGCCCAGGGATATTAATTCCGGCCAAACTGGTCATTCCATCAATGGTCATTGGAGAAAACCTACTAAACAAAATAGGAAACACACACAAAATAAAAACAGGAGTTAATGATGGACGTTATTTCTTTTCCCTTCTCCATCCCCTAGAATGTTAGTAATTCCCCTCCCCGACAGGTAAGTACAGCTATTTAATGTTTCAACCAAAGTCTGTGTGGCTTATGCAGTGACATGCTAGACTACTGAGGTATTAAGTTATGAAATGGCCATTACTTGCTGTACTAAATGTTCTCCATGATAGCAAAGAAATATATTTAGAACTGACTCCATGAATTAAGCAGGATTGGCGGGAGGGCAGAGGGGGAAACCAACACATATGTAAACATGCTATAACGTCGCAACTCAATATGAAACAAATAATGGGGTTTTAAAGACCAGGTGGCATCCAGTGGTATAAAGATATTCCTTGAGTCAATTGTGCTTCAAAGAGTAGCTTTTCATTAGGTTGTACATGCAAAATAAAACCCAACACAAACTTAATGAGGGGTATAAGTATCACTCCCCAAATCAAAGAAACTAATCAATTGTGGGAAGGGAATTATGAGTATCATGAACCTCTATCATTACCTCTTTACTCCATAAGCCATATTGAGCAGATTGTCCAACCTGCAAAACACACATTTAGCAAACTTCAGTTTTTAATTTTTCCCCTTTACGTTAAAGAAAGCTGGGCTCGTTACTGCCATCTTCCAAGGGGATATTCGTACATTAATTATATGTGAAGTCTCAAAACACTGAGTCTTTTACATTGCTGAGAGAATGGGTACACAATGCCACAGGACACTAGCTCTGCCAATGGAGACAGTTTCTCCTTACAGGGTCAGGGCAGGGCAAATGGTAGTGGTCATCTCAGGAAACCACTCGGAGAGGGAATGTGGAAGCTCTGGAAGCGTTAACGTTCAGGTTCTCACCAGGCAAGTTCTCAGCGCACCATGTGTACCTACGTGTACTTTATATAACTTTTATTTTTCAAAACTCTCTTTGCTCCTGAGGATACTGATGCACATAGAGACTAAGGGGCTTGCCAAGACCACAGGACTAGTGAACAGTGGCACAGATATTCAAACTCTGCAGTTTACAGAATTCTATAAAGGTCTCTTAAATCTCCCAACTCTGAAGAATCAAAGATACCTAATTACAGGTAGAAAAACCTTATTGACAATCTCACCTAAGCCCTCCATTTCTTAAATGTGCTCAACTGAGGTCCAGAAAAAGAAAGACCCACTGCTCTAGTGAGCAACAAAGCCAGGCGTTCAGATCCTGAGTATGATGCTGCCTTTAATTAAACTATGCTGCAACCTCACTTGGATTTAAGAAGCCAGGCAGGAAAGAACTTGAGTTCCTCCAAAAACTTTTAAGTGAATGCAGTTGGGGTGATACTCTTAAAACTCTCCACACTTTAAAACTTTCCACACTTTTCCTATGTCAAATATTAAATTAGTTTTATAGTATTTGATTCTCCTTGCTTTATCAGTTGTAAAGAGACCATTCTGATACCCCAAGTTTACACAGTGCTTATCAACTAATTCATTAGTTTCAAAAAGGTAAGGATAACTTAATACACAACCACGACTACCTATAACTGCCACAAGGCTAGACACTCTCCAAAGGTAACTGTGGGCTGGGGGTGGAGGGTATGCACTTTTTTTTTTTCTCTTTAACACTTACAAAAAGTTAAGTTTGAGAAAAGTCTCGACCTTATTATCTACTCTGCGGCATCCAGGGAAGCTGGAGTACACATGAGAAAGCAAGTCCTTTTAGTTTCATAAAAGCACTTCTCATCTGGTCTTTCAGAATGGGGAAATAAGATACAGTCTCCTCACATCCCTGCTCCAAATCTTCACTAGGAATTTTGTGTCTTGTGAAAATTGAGTGATATAATGCAAAGTGTCAGGGAAGGGAACACGTCACCCTGACAAAGGATCCTCACCCCCGTGTCTGCGTTGCCCCCTACCCTCTCACTGTACCACAGAGCACAAGCCTGGGTCTCTGCACGCTTTCCATAAATACCTAGCAATTCAACAAAGGCAATGAGGTCACAAAATAACCACCACTACTGAATCTAGAATGAAAACTACCAGGAGGACCAGCTGGGCCAGAGTGTGTGCACACATAAGGGAGAAAGCACACGTGTGAAAAGAGCATGTATGTGGGAAGGCTGTATTTTCTGCAGAGGCAACGAATACAGCCAAAAAATGCCTTGCCTCTATACTCAAGAATAATGGTCAGAAATACCAGCAATAAAGATGAACACAAATTGGTACCACCAATCATAAAGTAATCTGATAAAAAAAATTTCATCCAATTGTTGGAATGATCAATACAGATTCCATCTGGCATCTGATGCCTACAATAGGATGGAATAGCCTAGGTACTGAAAGGTTCAGAACAGAGAGGCAGCTTATTAATTTACTCGAAATAGCTACATCACCTATGCCCATTAACTGCATCCAGGTAGGGACTGTCACACTTTGCTACCCCTCACTTAACACACCAACTACATATACAGAGAATTTTCTTACCAAGTTTTCAGTATTTCTAAAACCAGGTAGAACCCAAACCTGTTCCAGAAGCAAATTATCCTCACGTATCACTTAACAATGGGGATATATTCTGAGAAACACGTCATTATGCAATTTTTTATTGTGGGAACATGAGAAACTGATACAAACATCGATGGTATAGCCTGCTACACGCCCGGGCTATGGGATAGCCTAGTGCCCTTAGCCTGCAGACTTGTACAGCATGGTACCTGCAACTGCAACACCTGGTAAGCTTTGCATTTGTGTATCTAAACACACACACCTAAACTCAGAAAAAGTTAATGGGCTGCACTACAATGTTACAATGGCTACTATATTATTAGGCAATAGGAATTTTTTAGTTCCATTACAATCTTATGGGACCACCTTAATATATGTGGCCTGTCCTTGACCAAAATGCTGTTATACAATGCATGCTGTGCACATTCACCGAGGGAAAAAGATCTCGTTCCTTACCCTCCATCTGCTCCCCACCTTCCATCTCCTGGAACCTTAGGCAGGAAGTCTAGAGGGCTAGATATAATCAGGATCTCTGAGGACCATCCTAATGGACCTCACATGCGCCCTACCTCTGAAATCCCACATAATACCATGATTTCCACAAATTTTTTCCCTTGTTCCTAATTTAGGAAAAATGTGTACCTTTGGAATTTTAGGCAAGTTAGCTACCCCATCCCTCTTCCTCCTTTCGCATCACCAAAAAAAAAAAGTAGTGAGGAGCAATGAACCTAGGAACCAGGGACCAGACACTGCTGAGCCCCATGTCTGTGTGCAGCTGGGCCCAGAAGTACTCCCTGCTCTCTCATAGCTGCACACACACCTCTCCCTTGAGCGCTCGGAGAAGACAATGGATGCTCGTGTGGGCCCATGCACTCCACCTAGTAGCAGCTGGCAAACTGTCAATTACACAGCTATCAGAGAAAACGATGTGGTGCCTTGGACACAAGACCCCATTGCTCCCTAAAATTCTGTATCTTTGGTGGGTTTGTCCATAGATCAATGATATTTTTTTTGTACATGGTCATTTAAAATAGGAAGTCAATTTTAAATGGAGACCAAGCTAGTAGCCTCCAGAAGAATTTGGGGGAGCGGGTATGTGTACAATGATGCACTATTAAAGTGTCCACTAAATATATATATTTTAGTATTAAAAATAAACATTTTATTTATCTTTAATAAATACCCTGTACCCCGTGTCCTCACTCAGTCCTGACACATACTTCCCCACTGAGCAATCCACAAAGGACAGAGGTGGCCAATGGCACCGTCACCTGTTCTTTAGCTTGAACGTAATCCCCCTTTATAAACAACAGTGGTTTTGGAGAATTAGTCTGGATAATCTAGCTTCAATTAAAATAAACTTTACTTATACTTTAAAGAAAGGTAGGTGTTTAAAAAAATTCCTACAAATAAAAGTATCAGAACTGAGGATGACACCAATAAGAGAAACCCAAATAAATAGGAGCTACATTATGAGAAGTTAGACATAAGATAATTCAATGTCTCACATGAGGTCAGATGGGACATTCAAAATTAATCAATAGTATTGAAGAGATATTGCTTTAAAAGGCATATTATTTATTAAGATATTGAGTACATGAAAAATGAAGCCAGCCAGTATAATTAGAAAGATATTTGATATATTTTTTCATCATTAGCCCATCGTTGTTTTCTATGTTTTATTAGAATTTATAGTTTAATGAATATGTAATTTATGAAAAAATACATAGGAGGAGTATGTGTGCAAACATTTTTTGATAACAGAAATATAACTCAGGTAACAATTAGGTAATATTTTGAATAGAACCACGTATCAGGTAGATCATCTCCATTTCAAACCTAGGTGTGTATAGTAGGAAATAAAAATAGGACACCTGCCTAAGCTTCAAGAAACTTAGCTGACAGGCTGTGAGAGGTCCTATAAGCAAGTCACGGGGAAATGTGAAATCAAAGTCAGAAATAAAAATATGAAGAAAGATTATTAATGAGTAGGAAAATAAAACTCTGAATCACACAAATAATGGTTATCAAAACCTCTCCAAAGCACCAAGACCTGCTCTAAAGTTATCCACAATAAGGTCAACTTACTACTTTATCCAATTAGATAGTATCATTTGTCCTCTAAGAAAGAGGGATTCAGGAGGATCGATACCAATTTCTTCCCAAAGGAAACTGTGATAATGCAACCAGCACATGCCTTAAATGTAACTCAGTGCTGATTTAAAGGGCTCCTTTAAAAATGCATAAAGGCTCACAGAAGCAGGCACACAGGCCATTAAACTAGATCACATTCAATAAAATTAAACCTACTCCACAAAAAAAAAAAAAAAAACCATGAAAAAAATTAGCTTAAAGTTTAATTTAGATATCATGTCCCAAGAATATACTTTAGGGGCTCAAATTACACTATCCATCCAAATAAATAAGGCATGTCTTATTTTGAAAACTGCAGTCAATTAAATCAGCATATTAGATCAGCAGTGCTGTGCTAAAATAATTATCTAATTGTTCACATGGGTTGACTAAGCCATAAATCTCATAAGCCGCCTTTGAAACTTAACCCTTCTTATATGGATTTTAAATTTCTTAACCTTAAAAGATATGGTGCATTTTATGATTGCTGAAAGTATCCTTTATTATTATTATGTATGTAACTTGAATTCTCCAAACTCTCTCAACTCCCAGGGTACTAGGACAACATAAAAATACACAGTGGGAAATTCTTCCAAGTTTTTGCTGGAAGGTGACAAACTTAAGGCAAAAAAGCATTAAAACACAAATACCTGGGACAAAATATGTATGTGTATGGTTTTAGACCTGAACTAGACCTGAACTATAGAAAAGGGCAAAATACCAACAAAACAAGCAAGTTCTTAATTCAAGAGTCTTTACAAGGTGAAAGACTCACCTCATAAGGAAGGCTTTACTCAACAGAAGGACAGGAGTAAAAAAAAAAAAAAAAAATCAAGGTAATGACAACTAAGTTATACGTACAGCATTAAAAAGAAAACAGTTACAAAAATATACATCAGATTAAACCTGAATTCCAGTAATAATTTCTTCCAACACCCAATCTAGATCAAATACCTCCACTGCACACACTAATTAGGTTGTATTTTATTATCTGGACAGAGATTATGGGAGGAATGGGAAATAGGGTGAAGCGACAACTGTCAGTGATCTGGAAGAAGAATCATCTCCATTTTTCTAAAACCAGGTTTCCCTTACAACTGACAACTCTCATTCTCTTCTTCCAAAATTTCTATCTATAGGAGTCAAGAAGAGAAAGGATTTCCAAGTTAATGATAACATATGGTACAAAAAGATAAAAAGACAGAATGGGCAGAAGCTATTTTGAAAGACATTAAAATTGACCACCAGAGCATCCTATAGTTTTACCTAACCAAAAGTAACAAGTACAGAGCACACAGGGAGGGTGACTAGGTGGACACTGCAGTCACCAACAATCCAACACGTGAGACACCACAAGCCTTGCTATTTCAGTAATCGCTCTCCTGAATCCTGCCTTTTCATTCCTCTGGCTCAATCTTCCTCAAAATTCAGTCTTGATTCTGAGAATTCTTTTTTACTTAACCACCAAAAAAACCAAAAACTCAGCTTAAGCTGGAAGAAAATAATAACAGCTTACAATAATAGAGCTTACTACCAAGAATAAACATTTCATACCTTTAGAATATTAAAATTAAAAAATAAAATTTAAAGAACTTTCCCCTCCATGAATGGTTCAACAAACTGTGGTATACATATACCATGGAATATTATTCAGCCATTAAAAAAGATGGAGACTTTACATCTTTTACATTTACCTAGAGTTGAAATACATTCTTCTAAGTATCACAAGAATGGAAAAATAAATATCCAATGTACTCTGTACTAATATGAAATCAATATACAAATAATTACATGCTCATAAGAACAACAAAACACTAATATAATGTAGAGTTTGGGGGCAGAAGGAAGCAGGAAGGGGGAGGACATTTGGCAGAAGGAGGGAGGGCAGGAGGCGGGATCTCACCTGATGTGCTCATTGTGAGCATGTGTAACACGCCCCCTGGGTGAGGGGCTCTTTTACAAATGGAACTTTTACCCTGGAAGTGAGAACAATGTAGTCTAAAAATGGTACCCTCATATTATTTGAAAAAAAAATTTAAAAATTAACAAAAAGACCTTTCCTTTAAGCTCAAAACTTTTTTCTAGGCCCCAAAGAGCTCTATTCTTAATTATGGCAGGCTGCCTAGAAAATACCTATAAAATTCCTCCAGGCTTGTTTGTCCTAAATTTGCAAAAAAATCACTTTAAAAATATGCTACAGAAGAAACCCATAGGCAGAGCTTAAAAAAAAAACAACAAAAAACAAAAAAAGAGGTTGGGGGGAGGCCTTTGGGAGACTTTTTCTGCAAGGGCAAGCATCGAGCAGCCCAGGTCTGCGGGCATCTCTCCCCTCCAGTCTGATCACCACTATCATTCACCAAAGTCAAAAAGCTGGCAAAGATTTCTTTTCTACCAATGCTTTTTTTTCCTCATAAAATTACAGCACAGAGTAAAGTGACAAGGCTCAATCCACTGGGAACCCAGTTACCTAGTTCAAATGCAGCCTTTTGACAGGACTGCCTCTTCTTCTGGGGCAAAGACCAACATAAGTAGGAAGCTAAATCACATTCATGGCAAATTCCTTTCTCATACTTCAAGCAATAGAAGTGAGTATTTGTTAGAAGAAGAGATGTTTTGACTGGTTTTATCCCCACTCTCCTCAGCACTCCAAATACGCCAATGAAAAAGAAATGGATGATTTAAGCTAGAAAATGTATGTAACTCTTTGGTCTTATTAGGTTATGTTTGTGACTGTATTTTTGGTAATTAACTATTCTGTCTCAGAAAGAAATAAAATTGATATACACTTGGAAAAAAAAAATAGTGTGTGGGGTTAGATGGCATTCTGGCTGCAGTATACCATATGGCCAAAAAGGATATTTTAAAAATGCCCTGGAAAATAAAAACTGAGTGACTTGCTTATGAAACCAGAAACTCTTTGTGCTCTGTTAACTTCTTACAGTCACTGCTCTTCTCATGTGCCGATTAGAGATTTTTTTTTTTTTGACTCATGATTTGGCTGTTACCCTAGGATTAAAATAAAACTTTAAAAATTAGAATATTTATACCTGTCAATGAGATAAGAGTGTCTTCTTTGGGCTAAAGCCATGGTCATCCTATGGACAATACAAAGGTCAGCGGATTACCACCCACAGGCCAAATCCAGACTGCCTGCCACCTGTTGCTCTATGGCCCAGAAGATAAGAATATTTTAAGAGTTGTTAAAAAAAAAAAAAAAAAAAAAAAAAAAAAGGCATTGATGCAAGAGAGACCATGACCCATAAATCCTAAAATATTTACGATCTGATCCTTCACAGAGAAGGTTTGTCAATCTTTAAACTACAAGAAACAGAAAGGGGGGCGGAGAAGAACCCATTTTTACAAATAACACAGTCACATAGGTTATATATACTTAATGGTATACATATTATAGAACAGAGTAGCTGAAAGAGCCTGATCTAAAAATTAAAACTTGAGAATAAAGTTTTACCAAGAAAAGAATTAAAAAAGGAGAAATCTAAAGGACTAGAAAACCTAAGCAGGCCCCAGTAATCTGTAGGTTACAACTTCTCAACCTTAGCACTGTTAGTATTTGGGGCCAGATGGTTTGCTGATGTTGGGGCTACATTCGTATGCCATAGGAGGATATGCAGCACCCCTGTCCTCTGCTCACTAGATGCCAGCAGCACACCGTTCAAGTGATGCCAACATAAACATCTCTAGACATTGGCAAATGTCGGGGGGAGGGCAAAATCACCCTCAGTACAGAACCACTGCTGTAAGTTATTGTCCTTTTATTCCCACCTTCAGTATAAGCAAAAGACACTATTCCCCAAGTAGGCTTTCTCTTGTGCCCACAAGAAAAAGAAAGAAAACAGTAATGATAAACGTAAACCAGAGCTGCTGTCAATCAAAGTACGGGACAGGAAACCTGAGCATTCTCTCTCAGTTTAGTGGCTGGGCACAAGAACTAGACCAGACTTACCTAAAACGCTGTGCCTGCTGAGCTAGCGGTCCTGGATACCTTCTGTTTGGAGACTGGTACAGCTGGGAAAGGATGGCCTGATTGGTTTTTTGGCTTGGATTATTAGCAAACTTTACAGTGATTGGCTCTGTGGCACCAGGAGGTTTCTGGCCATTTAGGCCTTTGATAGCTTCTTCTGCCTCAATCCGCTTGTCAAATCGAATAAACCCTACACCCCTTGATATGCCTATGGTAGATTTGAGCAAAGATTTGGGAAAGAGGGAGTAGAAGGAGAGGGGAGGGAAAGAAGAAAGGATAAATTAATTTTTCCTTCTCAAGAACATGTTTTCACCCCACATAATAACATTTGCCACAAAAAAAAAAATCATACCAAGAGGAAACTTTTACCTTAACTTACTAGAATTCAGACTACAAATCTCAATACTGCATTTTTTTAAATGGGTGCAGTCCATTACACAAGCTGGGTACCTTGTTATCACATGCCTTCCAATAAGCCAAGCAGACAAAGCACAAGTATGTCCACGTTTTCTTTCTCTCTCTCTCTCTCTCCCCCTCCCATACACTCTCTCATAATGTCAACAGCATGCCTGATTTCCATTTTTCAAATTGTGCCCTTGGACAAGCAGCTCAGAAATGAGGGGCACCACAGTTCCCTTCCTTGTAACAAGGAGAACAGAAGCAAGCATGTGCTAAAAATGCTAAAAACCCATGCTAAAAATACATACACAGTGGCAGAAAGACGTATCGCCTAAAATTTTAAATAATATATTTGGTTTAATAACATTATATAGGATACAGTCCTTTGATAAAAAAAAACGTCTGAAGAGGCTCTCCCAAGTTCTCTGAAGCTCCCCAGGCTTCTAACTAGCTGCACTTGCTTGGAGAATACTATATGGAGAAAAAGAAGTGGAAGAGGACCTAGATTTTAAAAATAAATAAGAAGTAAAGCATCAAAGCTTTCTGGCCTCAGCAGCATTACTCCTGACTACAGAAGGTCACTCCCTGTCCCATATTCTCTCCACTTTGAAAGACAAGAATGGGAAAGCAAAGGGATGGTCAAGAACCTTTCCAGCTTGAGAGAAATGGCAGAGGGAAACCCAGCTCGTTCCCTTAGTGTGCACAGGCGAGTCAGTGTCTGGGCATTAGGAGGTAGGCAGCTGCAGGGAAATGCTTTTTGGCAAGTATACTGGCACTAGTAGTACCAGTTTGGAACTAGTAGCTAGAAAAGTATAGATGGCTTAAAGTATGTCAGTGAAGAAAAAAATGAGGGGTTATTGAGAAAGGTATGCTGATAAAATGTTCTAGACCATTGTGATTTACAGGAACTTTAAAAAGAAATGCAGTCTACTTGCTTTACAATTAATACTGTATAAGGTCAAGGGCTTAGCATTTTCTAAGGTAGACAGGCATTTTTTCCTGTATGTTTATCTTGGCCAGCCCCTATCACTTTACCTTTTCCATTTAAAGCATATCCACTGCACATTATTACCACCTGATGGCTAAGTAAGACAATTTCAGGGTTTCATTTTTCATTTCAGGTAAAGTAAGTTCACTTTGAAAGCCTTAAGTATGAAGATTAAATGGTGACATGATGGCAAGTAAATCCTCTCATGTATCTACTAGCATTTATTAAGAATTAATAACCTCTAGAACTTAGCTGTTCCATTAGAAAGCATTAGACTGGCAATAAAACAGCCTCTACACAAGTTCAGTCACCTAAACCGATAGTCCTCAAACTTGAGCATGCATCAGAATAACCGGTGGGAAAGACACCCACCTTGAGAGTTTTATTCAGTAGGTTTGGATGGGACCCAACAGTTTGCATTTCTAGCAAGGTTCCAGATGGATTGTAATACTGCAGGTACAGGCCCGAGAACTGCTGACTAAACCACAAACCATTGAGCTAGGACAGTCTGACATCCCCCGAATTCAGGATGGACTGTCCATTAAGAGATGAGCCTTTCGGTGTCTCAACTCATCAAGATCTCATTAAGAATGAATGAATTTAAAAAGCATAAATGAGATAAACAACATAAAAGGGCATTTTTCTTGCTTTGAACAAATTAATTTAGATTGCTAGGCCTAGATTTCTCTTTAACCCCATTAGTTGTCTATGTGATACAACTCAGCAGCGACAGAATGTGTGAGTATTATGAAATAACTAAAGCAGTTAAGAAAACCATGTTTTAAATACACTCAGCTTGACTATATTTTCTTATGAAAGTAAAACCTACAGCCTATTCTCCCAGGCTTGTCTACAGCAGTACATCTCTCTCCACCCAGAATTCTAAGAGTGATGCTTCCCATGAAGACTACTAACAGGGGTGTGCAAGTGGGTGAGGAGAATATGGGCTATTCTGCTCAAATTCAGATCAACTAAATTTTCTTCACTTGAATTAAAAATTTGGTTTCAGTTTATTCTGCAGGTAATGTACTGCTTTATTTAAAAAGAATTAGACATGCAAATATACAATATATTTCTAGAGTATTATCATAATGAGCGGGAAGGGAAGGGGGGGTGGAAAGAAATGAACACACCTGCTAAAGAGTAAAGCTACCTAATTTTTTTTTTTTAAATGTGTCTGCTTGAGTCTATGGCACTATAGATAATTTAACTCTCCCCTGCCTTCTTTCCATATTTCTCTATTTTTTAAATGTTTTTAAAAGAATAAGTATTGTTTTTATAATAGAAAAATATATCTATACTTCATTTTTTAAAAACCATCATCAAATCTGTATTGCTAGATTTTCTTTAAAAGATTTGGCAGAACGGTTCCCTTACACATAAAAGTTTTAGTAAACATCTTAGGTCTTCCCATTGCAATGTGGCGAAAAGTTACACTGGGTACAAAATAAGTTTTTAACATTCAAAATTTCCTATTCTTCATAACAAACACCCATACAGAATGGCACTGGACCTGGAAAACAGCCTCACCAGCAATTACTGGTGTGGATACAGTGTCATCCTGTCTTGGAAAATTAGCTGCATATTGCTGCAATGAACTTTGCTCTTTTATAAAAATAAGATTGTTTATTAGCGCTTTATAAGCTAGATTGGGGCTTCTTTTACACAGTAGCTTGAAAATGAAGATTATAGCAGCTATAAATTTATTACAAGCCATGAAACAGCCTTCAAACCTGCACCTTCAGGGTGGAAATGACTCAAGTGCGCTCACTACGCTCCACAGTCTATTTTTGTCCATGCATATTTATGAACAATTCCAGCAGAAAATTGTATTTTCTGGCCCACATATACCTTTGATGTGTTCTACAAGCAAAACTGCTATATAGGAAGACAGAATATTTCACAATCTGCCAGTCAGAAAGAGCAAAAGACTGTTCAGAGTAGCTGTCTACTTACCAGTGACCTGGTCAACGAGAATACGTGAAGTAATAATGCGTCCATATTGTGAAAAAAGCTGTTCTAACTCCTTCTGGGTCATTGTTTTTGGAAGTCCACTGACATACAAATTTGCATCTCTGATAGAAGCTGAACTTGGGCGAGCATAGGAAACCTGAAAAAGGGAAAGAAAATTAGATATATCCACACAATCAGTCACCTTCCTTTAGAAATTCAAAGACCATCTCCTTTGAAAAAGAGCTCCTTTCCAAAAGGAAGATACAACAAACACTGAAGCCAAAGCAAGCTCAGTGCCAAAGGCGTTACTCATTTCTGGGTTAATTCTAGACAAATGGAAGTGTCATTCCTCTGGGTAGAGAGGAAATATTACTTGTCCCTCTTTGTCGTTAAGTCTCACAACAAAGCAGTGATGCATATAGCACGGTAGTATTACTCACAGCAAAAGGCTGTCCTCAGTGAGGCCAGCAGCCCCTTACAACAGGGATTTAGGTCAATTCATTCTAACCTTAAGAATTCTAAGTTCAAGGGACGTATTTTTTGTTTTCCAGCTTCTCCCACCTATGAGGTGGCAGTGCTATGATTCTAAAAAAATTTCCCCTTTATCAGTTTACTTTAGTACGCCCTTTTTATTTATGCCAAAATAATGTTCTATCTTCCATAAATTCCCAGAAATTTAAATATGTGAATGAGCTATATCCCCATCATCCTTTGCCCATTGTCTTCTTATCCACAAATCCTTTTAATCTTGATTTTCAAAAGGTCTTGAGTTCTTACACATGAACTTTATGGACATCTGTATTAAGTTTACCTGTAATTTTACGTATTCCTTCAAAAAGCTTTCTATCTTTGGAATACACAAAATCCTACAAGGATAGAGACAAAGTCAGTCTGTATTTATTTATAATCATCACCCTTCCTGCAAACTCCATGACAGATGAAACTGCATGTGCTTTGCTCCTTGCTGTATCCCCCATGTCTAGTCAATGCATGGAATAAATGCTGTACTATTGGGCGAGTAAAAGCCTGCTCAATACCCCACGGATGCTGCAGGTTCCTAACAGCTCACTGAACCAGAGTATTTAAGGGACAATTCATCAAGTCATCTAGATCTCTTGCTCTATTAACCTACCTCTGCCAGTATTTAGATAGTGGGAAGTCTCATGAGCTATTCCTGACCATACTCCCTTTGGTTTAACTGTAAACTCTTCTGAACAAGCCTCCTATAAAGACAGAAATCTCACAAGATGCCCCAAGATACCCCATCTTCTAGACCACCCGTAACAATGGCCAATGGGTGTAACTCGGGGATTGATCTGCAGAGGTACCACATGTGACACTTCTGCCTACTCATCTTATCCATTAGCGTCAACCTTTAATCCAGTTTATTACTCCCCCACAATAAACCTTTTCCAATTTACACTAATATTTAAATAACTTAGTATAACACCAAATATTTTCTACATAATTTAAATTATGTCCACAGCACTCCTATCAAACAATCAAAGTAATTTAAATGGAATCTAGCCATGGGACTGCTATAAACTGATAAAACATAAAACCACTGAATTATACCTGTATATGTACTTGGCAATGTTAAGTAAATGAAAACCCTATTCCTTTGCTTGAGTACAATTTTTGATTATCCAGGAAAGAAAACACACACACACACACACACAAAAAAAAAACCACCACTTGGGACCCACATTCATATCTAGGACTCCATGGCTTTACTCTCAAGTCAGGTGTTACCCTGCTCCAGATTACGTGACCGAAGTGTTCCTATTAAGGAGAAACACTTCCCATGGATTACAAGTAAGCACCTACAGTCTCAAAGGAAACTAACTTCCAATGAGGCAGGCAGCAGAAGCAGACAGCCTCTGCCTAGAATTAGGCCTGGCATGAGGCAGTGAACGGTGGTTAAAGATAATGGTTCTCTATCAGTATGCCTGGGCCCAAAACCAGGTTCAATTCATCATGGACTCTGTGAACTTGGGACAAATTCTTTAAGCCTATTACCATGTAATTATACCTTCTTCATATGGTTATTAGGAATAATTAATTTCTAATCCACATAAAATGCTTAGCAGTCTAAAACCCTATGTGACTACATTGTAAATTTTATTTACCTCTACATCATCTGAAAATGCAAAGACCTAGACCATTAAAGTTGAGAGTAACCTGAACCCATCACAGTGTTCTAGAATAATTTACTCATGCAGTGACATTCAGTGCTTTGTGCATTTCAGATGAGTGTGGGTGGTGTATCTTAAAAGTTATCCTAAAATATATTTAGGAAAACGAGTTTATATTTAGTACTTATATAAAAGCTTTGAAAACACACTTGGGTCAGTTATTTTTTTTTTCCAATGTCCAGTCTTCAGTTCACACTGCTTCTTTAATTCCTAGCCACATTAAAAAGGCTCCAACACAAACCTTCTTAAAATGGCATTTTTTCCAGTAACTTTTGTCAAAGAACCACTTTCTACTACCACAGGAAGGACGAAGGTGATGAGACTGTATATACACTCAAGGTGGTAACCATGTTTAATACTAATCTTAGATTTACAGGCTTGTCTTGAAGACTTCATTTACAAAACATTTTAAAAACTACAGTATTTTGGCCAGGTGCAGTGGCTTGCTACCTATAACCCTACCACTCTGGGAGACCTAGGTAGGAGGCCTGCTTGAGCTCAGGGATTAGAGATCAACCTGAACAAGAGTGAGCTCCCATCTCTACTAAATATAAAAAAATTAGCTGGGCACCTGTAGTCCCAGCTACTGCAGAGGCTGACACAGGAGTATCACTTGAATCCAGGAGTTTGAAGTTGCTCTGAGCTAGGCTGTTGCCACGGCACTCTAGCCTGGACAACAGAGTAAGATTCTATCTCAAAAAACAAAAACAAAAAACTATAGTATTTTTTTTTCTGTGCCTCACAACTATTCCAAAGGTAGGATACAAATTGGTGTTTTACAGCTAGGGAAACAGGCATAGAGAAGGCAAATAAAAGGCCTAAGGTTATACACAACTGGTGTTGAACTCTGGATTCAAATCCTGGTCACTCGGCTCCATGTCCTTGCCTGCTCTTCCAGTTTTCCTTCCATGATACCACACTATGAAAATTAGCTTCCTCAGTTCACTGGTTCTAAGTGTCTGGAAAAGAGTTAAATGAATTTTGGCTATTTCTTAAACAAACTGAGCACAGAAAACAAGATGTCACTAAAAATTACAATTAAGGCAAAAGCTATTTTATTTCACTTTCCATTAACGGTTTTTAAAGTAACTAATCTTAAAATGAGTGGCTGCAAATTCACGCTAACCAGAGAAATTGCACATCATAAATAGAATTTTTAAGTTAGATTTTCTTACTTTCTAATTCATAGAAATAATCCATACTGCCCCCATCTACTTCCACAAAAGACAGGTGTAAGGAGGGGTAACTGCTGTCCTCCTCCTTCCCCCAGACTGGTATTGCAGGCTCCAGGCAATCCCCTCCTTTCTTGGGATTACAACAGTGGCTCCCTTTCTCAACCTTCCTTTAACAAAGATATCACTGGCATCAACGTCCTTCCTTCCAGGAAAAGGAAAACATTTCTTCTTCTTCTTTCATCTCAAAGGATTATAAATAGAAAATGTACTTAGACCATCGAGGGAAGAAGGCTTGCAGTCGGATAAGGACTTGCACTTTAGAGATTCAAATCAGTTTCCACACCACATTTTGTATGGATGGTTTTCAGTAACCTCCTTTCTTTTTTTTTTTGGGGGGGGGGGTGCAGATTTGAAGCTTGTATAAGTGCCTTGCTTTAATACTCACCTAGAGAACCACACAGGGGCTATCTTCAGCTTCAAAGTGTTAAGTATCTTTGGGTTCTTCAAGACTAAATTCCCTTGGAGAAGATCCAAGACAGGTTTACTTTAAGTGACATATTCTGTATTAAAAATACTCCCATACAATGAACTTCCAGTATACATCCTACCAGGGTCAACACAGCTTCTCCCTCCACCTGCAAGCTGTTCTCCAATCTACATTCACTGGACTAATGCATGGGTTTGGATTTTCACTGCCATTTAAACAGATGAATATTCAATGCCTGAGGAGCAAGGTTATGAAATGTCAAAACTACTAAGTGAAGGATCTAATTTAAGAGGCAGCCAGAGAGTCTGCAATTTAAATATTTAAAGATGATACAGGGAGTACAACACTGAACACCAATCTATTCCAAAGATAGCAATTTAAAACTCAGGTTTATTCTAGAAATTCTCACAACCCTACATGTGATCTAATAAAGCCAAGCAGTACTGATAGTATATGCAGGGAGAGAAAGGGAGGCAGTTAGAAATAACAGGCAAATAAATTTAGCCAATGGCTTCTCACATCGTTCTTTGCAAATGAGATTAGACTGGACAAAATGAGACAAAAATAGATTTATCAAAGTAATTAGGTCTCAAAAATGGAATAGTTTGAAATATAGTATATTCCTTGTAATTAAAACTCGTTTCTTCATCAGCAGTTAAAACTAATTACATATTAAACATGCAGAGCTGAGTGACACCTAACACTAGAAGTGGGCTATCAAAACACAAGCTAATCAAAATACACAGTATTAAAAGAAACAAAAACATCTAATGAATAAGAATTTGTAATTTATTACACAAACATAGTGAAGTTTAAAATCCAACTGTATCACTTTAGATAGAAGTCTGTTTGAATACTTTTGTCCAAACACATAACTACTTTCACTTTATCAACAGAAAGATCAGTGACAGCGGACATTAATACAACAGATTAAACTGATAAGGTCCATAAATGAACAAAGTCATTCCTTCTTTTTTTTAAACTAAGAGCATGTGAAAAAACCACCCACTGACAAGACCGCCATTGAATAACTTTTATCACTTGTCAATTACTGACCCAGGACTACAAACATTAAACCTAATAATTAGATAACTTGCCACTTTATAGACTTTTTTGAAAAGCTCCATTCAATCTCTCCAGCTGAAAGAAGTGGATAAGGTCATAGTTATGCCTATTTAAACTGAGTTAATTGCTATTCATATAAAAAAAAAATGGAGTCTTGAGAGGACCATCTGAAAATGACACTCTCACTAAATAACAGTTGGCGCTGGTAGGCAGGAGCAAAGGTCTTAATGAGAGCACCATGGCTATCTAGACAGTAGGACACACTGGACCTTCCTGACAAGCTCAGAAGTCAAGTACACAGAAGCATGTGATCTACAGCCACAATTCAGGCCACAGACTTCAAAATTCACTCAAAAAGGAAGACTTGTACTTTGATCCTGCTGCTAAATGCAAAACCCTACCAGGAACAGGTTTTCAAACACACATCAAGGCATATGTATATTATAGTCCAAGACTGAATTTTTAGTAAGGAAGGCATATTTTACAATGGGTCAAAACTGAGTATGCCTTAGAGAATAAGAATATATTCTGACTATCATATCACTTGAAGAAACCTTGTCCTCATACTACTTTGTACACCCTGATACCTAACACAATTATCATAATGAAGATGATTTATAATCATGCACTGATTTGAGAGTTTATTTTTGAAATCTCATTTAAGAGAAGCCACAATCCACTTTGTAATACAACGAAAATCATACTTTATAGTACTTGGTGCATAGAGAAGAATGAAATTTCCATTAAACATTTTAAAAAGGTGATTTCATTTCTCAAATTAGGAACTCAAGTCCCTAGAAACAACAATCTTTAACAGAATAATACACTGCTGACAGGGTAAAAATTCTTAATTTTGGAGAAAAGAAAATAGTCATCTTTTAGTTCAATTTCTTTATATTTAGATAAGAGGAAGGACTGAGGCAAAGAAAGGCAAAGTGACTTATCCAAAGACACGAAGCCGAAGAATAGTGTATAGCATTCTGGAGGTCTCAACTCTTCACCAATATGGGTTTTCCATTATACCTTCAGCTATAACAGTCTTTGAAATCATGAAATGTTCTAGAGAAATGGCAGAAATGTTCTAGAGAATGATCAATATTTTTAAGCAGGTATCAGGAGAGATACTGCAAGAAGGTAAGAACCTTAGTTTTGAAAAATAAAATATTTTCTTATATACACATAAGGAAATATGAAACATAGCAACACCATTCTTTTAGGACCGTTACTATTAACATGTTTCTTCTAATAGTTAAGCCTGAGAATTATTTAGATGTCTGAGAAAAATCTAATTATTTGGGGTTGGGGAAGAATAAAGAGAAAAATCAAACTAAGAATTCCTAAGATTAGTGTTTTACATCAATAAAAATGTACCAATAGAATGTTTTTGATATTAAGTATTTCTGCCCTTTGTAAAAAGTACACGCCATTTAACAGAAAGGGATAATAGCAGGTACATGTTTACACTAGAGAGACTTCTTAGCTTCAAATCATTTTAAAGTCTCAGTGCAAAATCATTAAATAAAAGTCAAGGCAGTTGATCTTAGCTTCAATTTAAAGATGAAGCTCAGAATAAATAATGTCATAAGAAAAATTGATCATGTGACAATGTTAAAGAGAATACTAAAACTACCAAATAGCCACAGGAAAACAAAGCATGGTGGTTGTAATGAAGCAAATGATCAGACTGCAGGCTGGCACACACCTTACACTCAGCCTCTGAGAGGCCACACTGAGCAAGGTTTACTAAATGCTACCCAAAGGGTTCCATCCACCTGTATCATAAAGTTAGAGTCTAAATACACTGTCCTGACTGATGTTCTTGCTTTTTATTGAACTATAGCTGGTAGATAATTTTTGCCCTTTTATTGCTGTTTTTCCCTTGGCTGAAGCACATAGTTGGTTCAAGAAGGATGTCCGGTGCTGGAAAAGGCACCTGGAGTACGTGGTAACCATGCCTGAAATGCAACTCAGAGAGGCCACAAATGGCCTTCAGTTTCCTAAGTACCTCTGCAGGTTAAACACACACACAAAGAACAAAACAGAAAACACAAGTAGAGCAACAAAAGTGGATATGGAATCTGAGGAGTGGGTGGATAGATGAAATCTTCTCTGGTAGTGGAGGTAGAATCGTCATTCTAGCAACCTGTCTGCCATGTTCCATTTCTAGTCTCATACCTTGACTTAGTCCATATGATTTTTAGAAAGTGATTACACTGAAATGGTATTTAAAAATAGGAGTTTCAGCTGTTACCACCCAATGAGTCTATTCCTATCCTCTCTGAATTAGGCAGTGGTTAAAAAGCTAACTCCCTTACTTTTAACTTTAGAAATAAGCCCATATTTGGACACATAATCTTTAGAAATACGTATTAAATAACATGGAGTAGTCTGGAAATGAGGCACTTTAGTGTTAGGCCAAAAGTCTTATTAAAAAGCAGAAAAGAATGCACTATCTTTGATGAAGTTCTGGCCACAAGGTCATACTGTGAACCAGTGGCCAGAGTTGAATGTCTGTACTAAATGCCCCCAAAGGTAAGGAGTAAAAACATAGGGAATGGAATCACACAAAACTAACTATTCCCCTCGTTACCAATAGCCAGGTCTTGGCTCTCTCACAACTCAAATTTTCTTAGGTCCTTTGAATCCCCTATTTCTTTACTTATAATTTGACAGTACTTACCTCATGGGGACACTCCAAGTATCAAATGGAATAACAGAACTATTAGCACAGAACTGTAGAACCAAAATTTTTTTGTTTGTTTTTGAGACCGTTGCTCTATTGCCCAGGCTAGAGTGCAGTGGCATGATCTTAGGTTACTGCACCCTCAAACTCCTAGGATCGAGTCATCCTACTGCCTCAGCCTCCAAGGAGCAGGGACTACAGACACACACCACAACGCCCATTTAACTTTTTCTATTTTTAGAAGAAATGGGTTCTTTGCTGTTGTTCAGGATGGTCTCAAACTCAAGTAATCCTCCCACTTCGGCCTCTCAGAGTGCTAGGATTACAGACATGAGCCACTGCACCCAGCCCATAAAGTTTTAATCATGATATGACATTACATATACAAAACAACATAGACTTACAAAAGTGTTTAACCTTCCATCAGACACTGTTCTGGACATGTTACCTATGTTAATTCAACTGATCCTAACAATAAGCCTATGAATTGGATATTAGCATCGACATCTCCAAATTGACAGAAGAAAAACTCAAACATTACTATTAATCTTTGAAGATAGATAAGATACAGAGAGGGAGACTTGGCATACAACGTAAACACAAAAACAAACATGATGTGTATAAGGCTTCTCCCAAATCAATGGTAATTATTATCACCCGGCTGAAGTATAAGGAAGAAGGCTGCCTTACTGTCATACAGAGTCAACATCTAGTATCTTACATGAGCTGACTGAAAAGCCCCATTTCTCCCAACAAACTATTACATATTTAATCCTTCCATTTCCTCATTCCCTTATACCTTTAAGCTTAAAGCTTAAGCCTAGTAAAGTAAGATGTGATGCAAGAAACATACATTTGGGGGGAAAATAGTAGTAGAAATAACTCCTCTCTTCAGATTAAAGTTAGGTGTATATTTATTTCTGCATGTAGGATGGCTTATAGAGTACTAGCTGCCTAATGGTTGGATTTGATTTGCCAGTATTAACAAAATACTGAGGAGGCTACATTAGCAGGTAGCACCAGAAAACCTCCATTTTAGACATTTTCATCAAACGTCCCACAAAGGCATTAGAGAGAACTGAAGAGAAATCACAGTACTTAGTAGTCAGTACTCGGATGTGTCCTAGGCTTCTTAAATATAGCCAGAACACCAGTCTGCCTCAAAATTTCAATTCAACGAAGGTTCAGAGTATTACAATTCAAACCTTCCATATTATTAGGCTTTACGCTCCTAGCGGCTAAAACTAAGACCCACCCAACCAAGTAGGTGCTCTAATACCTGTTGAGTGGGTGGATTCCAAGGCCTGTGCAGAAGCTATTTCTGAAGTACCTCTCAGGCAAGATGATTAGAAATTGTATTTTTCCCCGCACAACCTGGCTCTTTATGCTTCATTGGAAACAATGCAGATTAAACTGGCTTCATAAAAAATATATATCCTCATCTAATTCTCAGAAAGCCATTTTCCAATAATGGATTCTTAAGAGTTCTTTTGAGATTGTGGAACTTGATCAGATAACATCTCCAACAGAAGCCATACTATCAAAGTAACTGCCACAACTTCACCTCCAAAAATATACGTAAGTTATGACTTGTGTAGGATTTGACTATCGAGCATGCCTAAGGCAGGATCAACAGATTAAAATGCTGATGTAGAAAGTTAAACCTGAAGAAGGACTGCCCACTGGCTGGCATATGTAAACTGAAGCTGTGTAAGAATTAAAGTCACCTAGCACTGGTTGGTAATGTGGGGGAAAAAAGTTTTCATGGAGCCAATTTTGAAGGATTAAACATCATAAGGCTTTCACACACTCCTACATCTAAAGCCTGAGAAAGAGAGAAATATATGACAAAGACACAGGCTGATGGATATTATGTGGAAAATCTCACATAAAGGGATATCTTTAATTAAGTCTTCATATTTTGTAGAAAAGAAAAAACAGATTAACTCCTTTACATTTTCTTCATTCAACTCTGTCTTCAATGTATAGTGACACTACCAAGAAGTGACAAGAGTTTTGAAACACCTACCCAAAGTTAAGGATGGCTTATAAGAAGGATAATAGAGAAGAGAATGATTTTAATTTCACTTAAATTGTGACTTCACCCATCTCTGAACACACAGAGGTCTCTGCTTCCTCTTACGAGCAACAGAAAGAACCTCCTCATGCAGAAGTTACAAATAAAAATATAAGCTCTCCGTAAGGTGCTCTGAAGACAAAGATCTCTTTGCCTTCAGAGAGCAGATCACCAAATAGAGGAGAAAATATGCAGTGAAAAGTAAGTGCTTTCATAGCCAAATAGATCTTGGTAAATGGCAGGGGGATAGGCCAGTGTGGGCAGAGAATGACCCAAGGCATGGAGGATCAGATTTGCACAATGAAGTATGAAAAGCCCAGCTGAGCCATAATAAAAATTTCTGTAGTATACTGACAACCCTGGAATTGGGTTGGGGGCAGATTCTGAAGCCTGTAAATGTCAGGGTGGAACTTTTCCTGAGCAGAGGAGTGACGATCTAAATGTTGGGAAGTAGTAGCTGACAGAAATGTATGAAAGAAAAATATGAAGACAGTTTTCCCATCATAACCTAGGTAAGGGGAGCTGTCAAAATCAGTGTGGTAGTAAAAAACATAATTTATATACCATCTATAAGTTTCCTTTTCGTCTATAACTAGATGAAAATCTGCCTTGCAACAATGTTAGTTTAGATACCCAAGTCATTTTTGACCTTAGATACAGTTATGAAAATATAATGATCCTCTCTTCTGCGTGCAGTGTAAATACTATACGGATGAATTCTTCTTGGTACCCTATATGAGTCCCATAGATCACCATGGATCTTTGCAGAACAAGGCAGATATGTTACTAGGAGCACAAATAAACATATCTATCCAAAATTCATTCCTACAGTTCCTCTTATGAATTACGACTTTGCTAAAAGATGATAAATGCAAACTATGAGACCATGTTTAATAAATGTTCTTATCCATTGTTTTTTAAGGTTATTACTTGACAGAAAAAGTATGATTTATAGTTTTCAGATGTAAGCTTCTCCCAAAAGGTAAACATTGTGTAAAGGCACCTGTGTTTTTGGATGAGACATTCCTCCAAGTGTAAAGTCCTTCTTTCCCCACCTGATAAACCTATCTTAGAAAACACTAGCACCTCTGAAATCCTAGCAGAAGCCTAGACAGCCAGTGATGTATCGATTTTCATTGCACTCTGCATTCACTTATCATACATCTAAATAATGATGAAATAAAGGGCTGCCTTTCCCCTTACATAATGGCGTCTAGGACAAGACTCCTTCTTATTTTAACACTATTTCAACATTTAGCAAAGCTTGGGGGCACACACGAGGCACTCAAAACGCTTTCTGAATGAAATATTTATCTAATTACTCACAGATATTCCTTGTCAAAGACTGTATAACTAAGATTATATAGAATTAGAAAAACAAAAACAACTCGGATTTAAACACTTCTTTGAAAGTTCTACATTTGTAAGAATGCCCCTCGCTTAGAGCGGAGGGAAAACGAAAACGCATGTATGATGGATGGGAGTTACTGTCAAAGTTAAAAACCTTCCCTACACATCAGGAGCCTGACTGCTGGCTACAGTTCCACGTAAGATAATAAGGTTCTAAGGAGACGAGAGTCTTGAACATGAAATAATCACTTTTACTAAATCTCTAATGTATTTTTAAAAAATTATTCCTTAACCATCCATAGAAACATTCCTAAGAAATAAATCTTCCTCTTAAACAAAAGACAAGATATTATATTTCAACAATCCCCCTTCAAACACCTGTTTTAAATTTAAAACAAAATCTTTAAGTCATGCTTGTATCACAAACAAACCATACAATATCCCCGATTTAATGTTTGGGGGCCTGGTTTGACCCAGTTGTCAGGGATCTAATGTGTAAGCACGTGTATACATACTACACAGGTACACACAAAAAAGTAATGAAACCAATGCACCTTCTTTCAAGGGCAGCCTGTCTTTGGTAAGCCTCAATCAATTGAAATTGAGTGCCAGTTATTTTTTAAAAAGCAGTGACAGGAAACATTTTGGACTGCCTATGGCATTTAAGAGGCTGAGATGGAAATTCGTGTGAGACACATCTGATAAAGGAGGAGTGGGGGAGGGTAATAGAAAGTGTTATTAAAAGCCCTCCCCACAGAGCCAAAGAAGTTTTACCTACATATATTTTGTGAACATGACATAAGTTATGCAACTATGAAAAATGTATTCAATACATTAGGGGATAACTCCTGAAACATTACAGAGTGTTTTATGACTTTAAATCTACCAAGGCATTTCTCTCTCTACATGATTAGACATTAGAGAAATAACCACAGGGAAAGGAGTTTTTTTAAATGAACTGATTTGCAAGACTAATAGTCTCATTCAAAGAAGATCGTTCATTCTTCAAATATCTATTAGACACCTGAGCTATCTATTCCCCCAAACAGCATTAACAAAAAATAATTACTGTATTCCTAAAGCCCTTTGTGTGACAGTTACAAAGATTCTACACGAAAAAGGATTTTTAAGGAAAACATGGACAACTGTCACTGCATATAACAAAGAGACTGTGTCATCACCGTTTAGGGAACTCCTGCAGAAATTTAAAGAGGAGATAGTAGGGAGGGGGCAACCATCTTCATCTTTGTTCCAAGACAAAGTGTTCTCCTGCTTCAGATCTGTGCAAGCACCTTGAGAATCCTGTCCTAAGGTATTTAATTACATTGAATAATCTGGCACCAAGCCCTTTCCCTGGGTCTCCCTGATTGATAGCATCAATAACATTCACTGTCTGTAATTAAACTGCCAAATAGTATCCCCTTTGCACTTGGTAGATCAATGTTCTTTAATACTCAAAGAACAAAGTACAAAGGGGAGAGGGGTATTTTTACCCCTCACCTTCACAGCTCATTTGACTTTGTGCACCAGGATAGTTTGCAGACAACGCGTATTTCACAATTCCCCCAAGAAATCACTTAATGAAGAATGCTAAGAAAAATCCTTAGTTTCTTAGTAATCCATTTTTGCAAATCTGAGCCAGACAGAAACATTACAAGTCTTTTGGCAAGAGTATACACCACTTTCAGGTACCTCTGGGGACAAAATTTAGTTTACAGGTCAAAAGGTTCCTAAATTAAGGCTGCATAGAATAAATGGGTTTTTTTCTCATAAAAAAAAAATAGTGGCTGGACATGATGCCTCATGCCTGTAATCCTAAGTACTCTGGGAGGCCAAGGCAGGTGGATTGCTTCACATCAGGAGTTTGAGACCAGCCTGAACAAGAGGAGACCCCATCTCTACTAAAAACAGAAAAATTAGCCAGGCTAAGTGGCAGGTACCTGTATAGTCCCAACTATGCAGGAGGCTGAAGCAAGAGGACCACTTAAGCCCAAGAGTTTGAGGATGCTGTGAGCTATGATACCACAGTACGTTGGCCTGGATCAACAGAGTGAAACAGTCTCACACACACACAAAAAAAAATCAGTATGGGATGTGTGGGAGTTCTGATAATAGAGCAAATTCTCATTTTTTCAAGCCCTGGTTAGAAAATTCAAATATAAAGATACTGGAGAATGGGCCCTAAAGAACCATACTCTCAGCATCAAATAAAAAATTATGCTAATGTACTTGGTAATGCTAAAGTATTTAATGACATACAAATGCTCTGAAAATTTGCAAATTGTGTGTGAGAAAGAGAACATGTATTATTTCTTAGGTAAATACAGCATTATATTCATTAAAAACATATTGGTTAATCCCACCTACTCATGAAATCTTGACAAAATCCACAAATGAAAATCATGTTATTTACAAGTAGATTGTATTGAAACAAGTGCCAGAGACCCACCCAGGTGCAAATTATTAAGATTCACTACACAGTAGTTCCAAGGTCAGGTCTTTGCCTGCTTAAGAATCACTGTGGTGGCTGTGAAATACAATTTCCTCAGCCTCACTGGGCAGATAATCAGATACAGTAAGTCTTGTTGGGGTTTAGAAATCTGCATTTTTATCAACCACTCCACCTCAGCAACTGATGAACATTAAAGTTTTGGCAATCTCTGTGTAAAGGGATTTAAAATAAGTAATCTTCCAACTCTGGGGCATATTAGGGTTTCCTGGAAAGCTCGTAAGAATCTCCTCCTTGCCATCCACTGATGTTAGTTTCTGAATGAGATAATTGCATATGTCATTTGAAAGTAATGCATTCAGAAACATAAATCACCAACAAATGCAAAAACGTAGACATAGAATAAAGCCCATAAAACCCATCTGAAGATATTTCCAAGGAAATCAAACTGGCTGGATATGGCTCAGTTGGATGGGGGAACCAGGAGCCTGGGGGTCTCTGCAAAAAACGCTGCTGTGATGGATTCTTACCGAGTCAGAGCCACTATCAATGACTTCTCTTCTAAGATCTTTCTAGGAGTGTGAACAGGGTCATCCCTTGTTTACAGCAGGCAAAGACAGCCAAATTTCTACTAAATACAGACCTTTAATGAAACTGGCAACTAAAACTTTTTCTGAATCCTCAGTTTCCAGGACTGCAGGTGCTCGGCCTTTTTGAGCTCTTCCTGCAGCTCACCTGAGGGCCATTTCAAGACTCATTAGCAACCACACAGCCCAGGCAGGAAGGATTAGCCTTCTCATCCCCATGGGGGGAGGTAACCTTACACTAATGATCAAAACCCAAAGCACATTAGCATGATTTACTGCTTCGCCCCCAAATCCACTTCTGCATAACACCAAGTTAACCACAGTTAATGTTAAAATAGTCAACAAAATTAAACCCGAAAAGCATACATTGTGACTGCTTTCTTCAGAGCAAAGGTAGCTTTTTCTTAATTCTTCCCCAAATTAAATTGCTAAAATAAATTTTAACATAGGAAAGCAAGTTTGCAAAACAACAGTTTTGTTGTTTTTTTTTTTTTTAAACAGAGTGTTACTTTGTCACCCTCGGTAGAGTGCCGTGGTGTCACAGCTCACAACAACCTCAAACTCTGGGCTCAAGTGAAGTGATCCTCCTGCCTCAGCCTCCCAAGTAGCTGGGACTACACAGGCACCCACCACAACACTTGGCTATTTTAGAGATGGGGTCTCACTCTTGCTCAGGCTGGTCTCAAACTCCTGAGCTCAGACAATCCACCCACTTCGGCTTTCCAGAGTGACAATCTTTGCTTCCCATTTTAAGAAACAAGTCAGCATACGTATTTTCTGACTCTGTATGTCAAAAGAACACATGAAAGTATTTAATAACCATGTAGATTGGGACTGTCTCCATTATTTTATAAATGAGAAAACGTGACCAAGAAGGCAGGAACAGAACACAAATCCAGGATTTAGAATTCCAAGTCGTATCGCAGCCTTCAAGGGAGTTCTTCACAGATTGGAGGGAGAGGAGGCAAACAAGGATCAGATTTCCTATTTCTAAAACATGGGGAGAGCCCTCTCTCTGCTTGTCCATAGGAAACTTCTTGAAATAAAACCTCCACAAGCAATTCTGATGTACCACTTATGGCTGAGACTCATCTTAAAGGCACTGACAGAGAAGCCTAGGAGAAGTTGGAGTAAAGAAAACGAATTGTCAATGCTTTTCTAAAGAGTTTGCACAAATTTAAAAAGATATCAACATCAATGCATTTTTCTGTAATTTTTAAATTAGCACCTAACATTCTTAAGAACTTACCAGAAAAGCATTCTTGAATAATGAGTATTATCCTATAGAACGGATTCAAAAAGTTACTGTAATAATTCTTTTAATGTTCCATTACAACTTAAATAATAGAATCAATGTTAACTTACTGAATTATAACCTCCAGACACCAGTTTTCTTCTCAAACTGTAGTTCTGGCTGTCCCAAGTGCTCACTATGAAAGACAGCCGGATTCTTCCATCCTTAGACACCGAAAACTCTACTCCCTTGCACCTAACACACATCTGGTTCAGACAGCCTCAAGACACTAAAGGTACAAATTAAAGCCACCAAGAGAATAGCTGGTTCATTGAGAGTGGTATTGCAGAAAAACACTTGAACATCAATATCTCAAGATGAGAACGATAAAACCCACAGCATCAGCCAACATGTTACTGTTCTCACGCCAGTAGCACAATTAGCTAGCTATATCGTTTTGAACAACTCCCTTAACCCAACCTTTATTTCATCAGTGAAAGAGATTAAGTACTTGCCTACCAGATACCACTGTTGTTTGTGTATAAATCCAAACAAGTAAAAAGATACATGTCCTATGAAATTACTGTGAAAAGCAGATACAGCAAGGAAGCAAGGCTTGCTCCACGTTGGGAAGTTAGCATATTCATCTTAACTTTCACAAGCTAGCTACACAGGATAGACTGAAGCCAAACTGACTGAGCACCATGTTCCCCAGCTCATCAATGAAAGGAAAGCCCTACCCTACCATCCCCTTATGCAGCAGTGCAAAAGCAGAGCCAACAACTGCTAGTAAACTCAGACACAAACACTTTTCTACTATTTTCAGTGTCTTCTATCAAGATGCACAACAGTTCACCTGAATCTTTTCCTCAGCCTCATTATTATCAGGAAATCAATTTTTATGCTGAATATTCTAGACCTTTTAAAGCTATGATGAGAGTCCTGGCTAACAGCTCGAAGTTCTGCTAAACAGTGATTAAGCTTCAGAGAGAGACACACACAAAATAGCAACAATTTCCTACACTCAACACTCATTACTTCCACGGCTTCCCCCCTGCCTTTTCACACAAGCACACACAAAGAGGCAGTTACTCGTAACTAATGGAGGCAAACTTTATAAAACCTAAAGAGAAGAGGTTACAGAAATGGAATAGCTGGGATTTTCTGGCACAGACCTCACTTCGTGTAAATTTGGGCATCCACCTGGGTCATGCCATCCTTCATGAAGCTTGCTTGGGTAACAAAATGATTCAATAACTCCCTTCTAAGAAAGATAGGTTCAATCAACTACCGAGACTCTTCTACACCATCTTGAAGGCAGGGACAGGCAGAAAGCAAGTTGAGGATACTGTCACCAGAAACCCTGGTCCTTGTTCCTCACTTTCCCCTCTGTGCAGGCTCAGCTTCTGCTCAAGCAACCATGAAAAATATCTATTCAAGGAGTCTGACTAGTTACTCTACTAGTTACTAGAATGCCCTTTGGGAATTCCCTCAAATCCATTCAAAGAGTGACTAGTTACTCTACTAGTTACTAGAATGCCCTTTGAGAATTCCCAAACACCCACTTACCCCACTTCAAAGGTAACTAGAAGGAGCAAAAATAACACAGTAGGCCTGAAGTCTAGACAAACAAGTTCTGTACCCTACTGGGCCACCGACCCAAACTCACCAGAATACTCTAGGTCAGTAAGAAACTTCTAAGCTTTTCGTGTGAGAAGGGGCGGGGGGGATCAAACATATGACGGGCACTATATAAATAATACAATCAAAAATGTGTCTGTTATTTCTCACCGAGGGACTATAAACTGGACTCAGTATAAGAGGTCAGCAATCTACTGTTAAACCATAAACACATGGCTCTAGACTCTTCCACACCTTTAAGTTCAGAAAACATGCATTCTGTTTGTATTTTTAAAAGGCGAAGAAAATTTTACTCAGTTTCCATTTTTGCCCCCACTCCTGGTATAAACTTTTTCAAAATTTTTTGTTCCTCCAGAAACAGACCTGATTAGACCAGAAAAACAGCATTTATTAGGCTAACATCTAATAAGTGGGTCAATTAATTTGTGGCCTTTCCTTCCAACCATTACTTACAAATTTGCCAAATTTTTTTGAGGTAAAAGGGGGAAAATGGTCTATAATTTTTAAGATGAGGGGCACTTTATGAGAGATGATTTATAAATTTCGGCACTTTGCATCTTCACAGAAAATAAAGTCTATATAAGCTGGGGGAAGAATGGTGGGCGGGGAGGGGTTGAGATCTGAGAGAGACCTGGAGTTTAAATACAAAGCAAATCTTCCTCTCCAGTAAAAGCTCAAGTTCAATCTCATCACAACACTCTTCCACCTACATGGTGCCTTTGCACCTAATCACTCTGAGGTTCATTTCCACATTCTTTGTCCCCCATCCTGCTTTCTGCTTTAGCAACTAGTACGAGGTTCTTTTAACATTTGCTTTCAAACTTGCAAGCATAGCTATGATATAAGCCAAATACCCCAGAGCGGCCCTGCAGGTCTTTCACCAGAGAACCAACCAGGTGCAAGCTCTTGGCACAACTTTATCCACATTCCAGCTGCCATGCCCTTCCTTCTCTACATCAGTGAGGACTGATTTAGACAGCATGTATAGAATATTCCCTAATGGTGAGAATTATATTTTATAAAAGTACAACTTACAATAAATAAAAGCCAACCCCACCAATAGTCCTGTAACAAAGAGGTTGAATTAGAAATGTCTCCCAACACAAATTTTACTGTGGCAGCTAAACTTTCAACAGCAGCCAAGGAAAACAGTTAAAACTATTATCACTTCCCAATAGGGTGCTTTCATCACTAAATCATTCTATATGATAAACACTAAAAATATAGTTACGCTTTTTCTTAACATGCAATTTGACAAACCATGAAATGTTTCTTCTCCCTCTCCCAAAGAGAAGGGTAGCATAAACATTGATAAATAAATTCATTCATTTCCATAGCTATAAATGAAAATTTAAATGATTAATCAAATTGTACAAGATCACACAGCTAGTTAATTCACTTTAGCAAGGTGAATCATAGTCAAGGAAGATAAGATTTCAAAAACAGTTTTACATTCCTCTTCAATTAAGAGTCAAGTTGAAGATAAACTTGAAAGAGAAAGTACAAACATGAATTTACTAACAAAAGGATAAACTAGTTAGGAAAAGGTACAGTAGTATCTGAGAATACAGGTTTATTGAGTTTGTTAGTCATTCTCTAACTGAACACTTCAAGAAATAGATATTACTACTTATAATTAATTCTCTACAATTTTTAACAGAATTTTCCTGTAGGTTCTTAAATGATGGTTTAATTTTAGTGTAAGAAATTTCAGAGTACTGTGTACCAAATAATAATTTTTAAGCAAAAGTAAAATTTCACCTGCCCTATGCCTGAATGATTAAGAAAAAGATCTATTTAATCAAGACCAAACGTAGGCAGTTTTTCTATGCTGGTAGGACTTTCAGACAGGGTTTTCTGTTTTGGAGATTAAGTAACAATAATAATGAAAAGTTGTTTAGATAATAGCTCCTACTTTCCAGATAAAACAATCCTTTAATTTCAGAAAAATTAAAGTTTCCTAGACCCATGGGGGAAGTTAGGAGAGGCCAGGCATCCGTGTGTGTGTGTGTGTGTGTGTGTCTGTGATAAAGAGTAGTGCTCTGGGGAGAGGGGTTACATGTTATTTTTGGAAATGAGTGATTTTAGTTTGAAAATCATGAATTTAAGTCTAACATCATTAATCTAAACAACGGGTCAAAGTATTAGCTTTAAGCCCTAAATGTTTCATAAGAATATTTAGATTTTATCAATACTTAAGACCCCTAAAAAACAAAATGAGTTAGAGAAAGAACATGAAGACAGACCACAGTAGTTATAACTACTGACCTCTGAATAGTCCACAAAAGGAACGCTTCCCCTGGGGACTAGAGGGGTCTTAATGACAAGCATATGACTGTCACACTGCCATGAGATTCCCCCCAATCTTCATTCCTGAACTGGACACACATTACCTTTTCACTAGCTTGCACACCAGCAAATGATTGTCACTACCTTGCACACCAGCATACGATTATCAACACTGCCATGAGATTCCCGCCAATCTCCATGCCTAAACTGGACATACATTACCTTTTCACTACTTTCCCTAATATTAGAAGTTAAAAACATCTTATAATAGTCAACATTTTATTTACCATGTCAGTTAACATTGGAGATTAATGCGGGTAGGCTTAACCTTTTCCAATCCAATTTTTCTGCCACCCACATACTCCCCAGCTCTTACTTATTTTGGGCAGGAAAGAGGTTGGTGGATTACTTATAATTATCCTACAGTTTAGAAAGAGAAAAACATAAATATGAACTTACCTGATTTTATTATTTTAGGTTACATAAAATAACTAAAGTGTTTTTCTTTGTTTGTAAACAAAAAAAGATCATTATGTCTCTAAAGCAGTGGTTCTCAACCTTCCTAATGCCTCAGCCCTTTAATACAGTTCCTATGGGTCACAACCCACAGGTTGAGAACCGCTGCTCTAAAGGGTTACTACCCCATAAGAGCTGCCTCCGATGCAGTTCAAGGATAGGGCGATGTCACCAACAAGGTTAAGCGGCTGAGACATCTCCCCAACCATGGAAAAACGATCCTTAGCAAACAAAGAAAAAAAACTACCCTTAAAACAAATACCATTTTAACATGAGGTGAATATACTGAGTTTTTAGAATTTCTAAGCTACACTGTTTTAAGACTCTCTGAACCACTCTGAACTTGAACTTCAAATGCTTGAGGAAAAACATGATTAATATTCTGGTTAATAGAATAATAGAATTAACCAGAAGAAGATTATCAAGGTAAAAGCTAGAAGACAAACTGAACTTCACACACACAAACGAAAAATACATACAAAGAACTCACCAAAGAAACCACATTTTGGTAGTTTCTAAATGCTAGGCCTTGGACTTGCTGTTACAAATTACCTGGGAAGCTTACCAAAAAAAAAAAAGATTCTTCAATCTTACCTGGTAGATCTTGGTCCGGTAGATCTGAAATGAATTCTAGAACCCATATTTCTACCTCCTCTTATGGTTAAGGAGCAACTAAGTCTGGGAACAAGTGCTTTAGGGTTTCACGGTGCCTGAGGGACTTTATACTTCACTCACTGCAGAAATACTCAACACACCGTCTACTGCGTAAAACCCTACAGGGCTCATGCTCTTAGGAAGTCTCAGGAGAAATTGCTAAATAAACCACCATCAAGGGTACTTGATTCACTATTTCAATTCCCAACGATCAGGAATTTTACCAAAAACATAGTAACTGTTAGGTGGCCTGGAAGACAAAGCTGCCACCTAAACTCAAGGAGGACACAAATGCTAGTGTGCCTGCATATAAAGTATATACCAATGAATATCCTGTACCTTTGTAAGGTCAAGCACAATGTCATGACAAGAGTTTTGGTGTAAGTTATAAGAAGACAAAAGTGTGAGTCACAGCTCTGCCTTTAACAGCTGGGTCTTGGCTAAATGTACAACCACCAACGACTCCACTGATTGGCAGCAGAGAGCAGGGCTTAATTTCTGTGATTCTTCATGGGTAAAGAACACAGACTTCAAAGAAAGAACCTAAGTTGGAGCAACCGGGTGAGGCAGCCGCTTGCCAGTGAAGAGCCAGTGTGACCTCAGTGGAGAACAACAAGAGCACTGGCATCACTCCTCTAAAGCTTAGCCAGATGATATGGTGAGACAGCAGAGAAACATGATAGGATTCCGAGTGAAACCTAACAGGAAGAAATGGTGCTTTGTAAGCTCAGCCTGACAACCATCATGAGGATGGACAGGAGGAGGGGAAAAGAGACTAAGTTGTAGAACAGTATCCTAGAAAAGAGAGGCAGCTTCCAAAAGGTACTTACTGCTGTGAATACTAGAAAATCTGGCTCAAGACATTGTATTAAGGCACAAAACCTGTCTAACTAAAAATAAGTAAATACAGAAAGAACAAATAGGCAAAAGTGATGCCATATACTTTTGGAAAATGGTCTGCTTTGTGTCTCAGAGAAAACTGAGGCCAAACTGAGGATACTAGCTGTTATCTGATATTTTTGCAGGAACTGCAAAATGAGGGCGGGGAAAGGAGTAGCCTGCTGTTTATTCATCACCCTCAACCCTCATTTCAGGAACTCAGAAGTAGCAGATGTCACAGTGCAAAAGCCACAAGGCATTACTGTCCTTTCTTCTATGTATTTAGCCTGAGCAGCTGGGCCCTGAAGCCAGAAGGCTGGATGATGGACAGTGAGGAAGCATCTGTCACCAATGGCCTTCTGGAAGGCCATGTGCATATCTCCTACAGATCTGTTGCCCCAGCATTTCTACCTTCTTCTACATCAGCGGTTCTCAACCTGTGGGTCGCAACCGACAGAACTGTATTAAAGGGCCACAGCATTAGGAAGGTTGAGAACCACTTTTCTACATCTTAGTGCAGTCAGATACGAAGCAGAAGAGCTAACTCACTAGAATGAAATAAGAGGTTATTTTTGGAACAGAGAAAAGGGTATTTCCTAGGGTGAGCCATCCCAAACCACCTATTCCTTTTTCTTCTCAAATCAGAACCTCAGAACTAAAACAAATTGTAATAGCAGCAATCCTGGAAATCAATATAGGCTGGGGAAGAAAAAGCTTGCAAAATTGTGCGATAGGATTGAGCACACAGAACAGTCTGATGGTAACCAGATTGGATGGCACTCAGTTATAACCTAACAGGACTAGTAAAAGATTAATGTCTGACACAAAAACTATGCAGAGAAATATGGACAATTAGAAAAAGCAGTGTAGTTCGTAAAACATCAAAATAAACTTCAGTCTTTATCTGAAACTGTATTAGAAATTGTTTTTTCCCTCCATTTTTGGTAACACAGTGACCACTTCACTTCCTGATTGAAGGGTGAATCTTTCACAGGACATCTGCTTGATGAAGAAATATTTAGCATTTTTGGACATCTCATGTCCAAGTGCATTTGCAAGCCACTATACACAGCTTCCTTTAAGTAAGACAGAGCTGGTAGGCATTTTTCTTTTAGGCCAATAAATATAAAGAATGGTATGTCAAAACTACCCAAGGCTAATGAATTACCTTAACTGACAATTCTAAAAGAAGCAACTTTCAAGCACGAAGATGACACTGCATTTCCAGACACCTGAAAAAATGAGCTGAAATCTTCTAGACAAGTCCCTTAGGAAGACAGATGCCATAGTCAGCCTTGACTAACTTCCCCTTACCACTTCAGGCTATAGTCTGAGCTGGCTTCTTAAATCAAGGGTGGAAAATAGGCTCCAACTTGAGTCAATTGATAGAAGTTGTCTGGTACATTATTTTGAAAAATATTTGGGAGCCACATTTAGACTTAGTGAGAAGTAGTGCCGTGACTAACTCGCCATGTCTGCACTGGGCAGGAGAAAGTAAAATGATGGTATGAGCACTAAGAATTTGCTAAAGGCAATAACCCCTGTATTTTCTAAAGGAAAAGAAATCTATGCTGTGAATTGGATTAGCTTCTTATCCACAGAGAATCTATGTAAGAATTTCAAAAATTCACAAAAGTAGAAAAGGATCTGCAAGATTTACTGTATGTCTTTGAAAAGAAAAACATAACAGGAAAGATAACCTGAAGTTCTTCTCATCAGTCTCCTCAAAGAAAGCTGAATCTCTCACAGAGTTGAAACACCAAATCCAGCCTGCCACCTTTTGTTCCATGATTCATAAGCTAAAAATGGTTGTTACATTTTTTAATTGGGAAAAAAATTAAAAGAATCTTTTGTTGTACACGAGCATTATATGAAACTAAAGTTTCAGTGCCCATAAATAAAGTTTTATTGGCTCAGCACCAACCCCATTCATATGGCTGCTTTCATGCTACAAAAGCAGTTGAGAAGTTGTGACAGACTAGTGTACTGGTTCTGTAACCTTCCCCTTTACAGACTACTCTAAAAGTTATAGGGCTTAATAATAGTAATTTCTAAGTTACAGTAATTTTCTATAAGGGAAGGAGATTTAATTTAGGCTTCATAAAGTAGTTACCAGCTGCTCTATCCCTTTGTTAATACACGAGTGATTTACATAGAGTACTTATGAATAAACAGTTTCCCCCATTAACACAACAAACACGAAAAAATCCCACTATGCCTCCCAGAGATGTGTTTACATGGGCCCAAAATAAAGAAAGGAAAGAGCTACAAGTAAAGCTTAATTTTTTTAACTTCTGTTATTTTTTTGAAAGTATAAACATACTTTTATTGTTTTGGTTTGCAGTCTCAATCCATTCAGAGTGTTGATAGCTTTCTCTGCATCCTTGGGATCGATGTAGTTCACAAAACCATATCCCAAGCTCTGCCCTAATGAAAAGGGGAAAAGGCATATATATTAGTTATACACAACTATGGTCTTATCATTAACACCAGCACATTTTCTTAACAGTAAAAAGAACTCCGCATTAATTCTTCTAGAAATATACAGATAGTTTTTTTTTTTGGTCTCCTGTCTACTACATTTGCAAGTTTAAAAGCAATGCTGTTTAAAAAAATAATAACACATCTCCAAAGTGTTCCATCATACGTGCCCTGCCTGAGCCAGTGTGTGCAGCAAGGTAACACTCAGCTTCAGAAACTCTGGGTACAAATCTCAGCTGAGCTATTGAGAGAGTTTAATGGGCAAGACCTTCTCAGCTTCAGTTTCCTTAGCCATAAAACGAGAAGATGGCAAACATCCATCAAAACTCTGTTGGTGTTCTGTAAATTGCATCCGGACAAATTTACTGCCTTCTACCAAGGTGAATTATCTTAGAATCTAAAATGGTGAAGAACTGTGTATCCACGTGTGTGTAGAGATACAGATATATATGTACACATCCATGTTTAGGGGAGGGTTTCTTCGAATAAACTCAAATTTTCTAAATGGGATTTTATGATCTAGGTAACACAGGAAGCTAGGAACACAAAGATTTACAGTGATGACATCCAAGCCAACCAGAATATGTGAGAAAGGAAAAAAAAGAATATAAACAAAAATCACAAAATAATAAACATGTCTGCAGTAAGAGCTTTAAAATAAGTCTTTGTTGCTGCTGCTGCTTTCTCCCCTTCGTCAGAGCCCTCTCACCACCCGGGGCTCAGTGGTACAACTCAGAATAATAGGCGGTGTCAAGCATTTGGAATCAGGGGAACGCACACAGAAGTGAACTCAATCCCATAGGTTTCAGTTTTTCAACTAAGGAAAAGTTTCTCTGTTTAAAAAGATGAGAAACACACTGACCAAAGTGGGCATAAGAAAAGATTTAGTCTACTAAAAGTCAAAACAAACGGAAATTTCCTGGAAGATGCCCATGTAAGGTCCAACTGCTTTTATGAAATACATTATTATTAATTACTATTAATTATGTATTATTAATCTCCGAGGCAAGTAAAGGATTTGTTCCTGATGGGGCATCTGAGGTCCAGGTGACTGTGAGTACTGGTGTTCAGGACAGCTGCCCTGGTGATCTGAATGTGGTTCCCACTTTAAGAAGCACACACAAACAAAAGAGAAGCTACAGATAGTTCCCAGCATGAAAACTGTCCTTTTACTTTGGGAATCACAATCACAAGTTAGGATAATCATTGCTAACAGGTGCCCTCTTACCAAAATTTATTTTTTTCCTTTTTTAAAAAAGAACAAAGAGGGGAGAGCTAAAAACTAATTTAGCTCATTCTCTTTCCTTCACACTAAAATTCACAGAGGTTTTATTTTACTCACAGTTCTATAAAAAAAAAGTCACATGTGAACAACTGTATCTTCAAGCATCCAGCTTCTCATGAATTCAATACAGATTTATCCTGTGTCTACCGAATACAGTGTGCCCTCTTCTGAAAATAAGTTCCAGTTCTATTGTTATTGAGTAGGATTCAAACTGGCTAAACTAAAATCTGCTCAAGGTACCAGTTTATGATGGAAAAAAATATGGACTTTGGAGACAGAAACACAGGATCTGCCTCTGATGTTTATCAGTTGTGTGACTCTGAAGCCATTACTTAACCTCTGAACAGCAGCTTCCTCATCTCTAAAGATGATAATAATTTCTACCCAACTAGGTGGCCGAGACAATGATGATAATGCTCATTACTGAGCCCAGTCAAAAGATAATGTGAGGAAAAACAACATGTCTACTACATGTTATGAAGTGTATTCATTTAAAGGTATATGCTGCAAATATAAAGGAAAAATAAAGGACAAGCCAAACACTGCATTATGTAATTTTGTCACATTACTGTTCTATGGCTAAATAAATCAAATTATCAATAGTATCAGCATAGAACCCAATTCTCCTTTCTACTGTCTTTCCACCTGCATTTTAGCAGCTCCTAATCATAGCACATTCTTAACCTTAGCTGCAAAGTGGAATCATCTAGAAAGCTTAAAAAAAAAAAAAAATCCCACTCTCAAAGATTCTAATTTTTTATCTTTTCTTTTTAATTTTAGAGATGGGGTCTCCCTATGTTGCCCATGTTAGACAATTAGAGTTGAATTCCCAGTCTCAAGCCACCTTCCCATTTCAGCTTCTGATATTATTGGTCTGTCATGAAGCAATGGTACCAGTTTCTTATTCAATAAAATCCTAGTGACTCTAACACTGAACCACTCACCAGAACCACCACTGCCTTGAGAAATCACTATTTCAATGGTTACAATCCTGGGCTACAACTGGGCTTTTGGGAGCCCAAAAGGGGCCAAGTGCTGATAGTCTGGGCACGTGAACTAATTCGGCAGGGAAGGCTACCTTTTTATAGTTATATTAAGATATACAGATGTTGGGAGGCGCCTGTGGCTCAAAGGAGTAGGGCGCCAGCCCCATATACCGGAGGCGGTGGATTCAAACCTGGTTCCGGCCAAAAACTGCAAAAAAAAAAAAAAAAGAAAGAAAAAAACATATATATATATATATATATATACACACACACACACACAGATGTCTTTTTTCTAAAATCTTCAAGTTATCCATCATTTCAAAGAGACAGTTTATTAGCCACCCAAGGTCAGACTCAGGCACAGCAGTGCTCCCTGGGGCTAATCACTGGGTAAGGTGAAAAGCCCATCCTGCCTTGCTCCGGTCTAGCTGTCTCCCACGCTGGCCTCCGAACTCTTACTCCCAGCTTGTTACAGCTACTCAAAGGTTTGCTAAATGAATAAATGAAAAGCTTAACGATGTTTTTTATTTAACCAAAGTTATTAATCAACGTCACCATCAGATGGCTCATCTGTGAAATGGGTCTTTAACCTGACTCCCACAAGCAATCATGGCTAGCTACGATAATGAGTCCAATTTCTACTTCCTGAAAACCGATGATATACTCAAGACACTATTTCCAAATGACCCCACCTCCTTGCAAAATGTTTCTAATCTGCCCAGTAATCAGCATTATTAGGAAGAGTGCTACCCGTCAGTTAGAATGTGTTTGAGGTAAGCAAAATTATATTATTATCCTATGTAAAATAATATGAAAGGGGGTATCTGCTGCTAAAAAGCTGCATTCCTGAACCGGCCTGTTGTAGATGTATTAAAATGTTGGCACCATAACACAAGACAGTTAGGAACTGCACAGATTAACTATAAAGTGAGTTAACCAAGTGAGCAAACATTTACTGGATGCTAAAGATGTATAAAGGCATCACAGATAATACCAAGATAGGCAAGATGCCCCATTCTCACCTTTCATCTACATGGTATTTTACTGTTTAATTACAGCTTCACATTAACCATTCAGTATTCAGATTCCACACTTACAAGGTAGAGAAGAAAACAAGCAGGACAAGGTAGATCAGCTTCTACAAATCAAAAAGGCAGGTAGGAAGTAGTAATGTTCAGCCTTGAATCCAGGACTCTCAAATGCTGCGTTCTCTTCACTCGATTCACAACTAGTTTACACCTGAATCCAGACTATCATCAATACACCTGAAGTATAATGTAACCAGGCATTTTCCAGACAGTTTTACCACTCCACCCCCAAAAATTGCTTTTTGGTTGCAACCAGCTCACATTTCTGTACTTTTTTGTAGAAATATCAGTTTTACTATATGTGAATTTTTCTGCTGTTACTCATTCCTATGACAACATAAATTGCACCTTATTTATGTAGTGCATATTTCTGGTTATTATAAGTGAGTGCAGATTTATAAAAAATAAAAGCAGCTGCAAGTCAAACATTAAGAAAAAATACCTAGCCTGGATCTACTTTTCCCACTCTTGTATTCATCAGTTAGTAACAGTCATGAGCCACCAGGGAAGACTCGAAAACCAAGCATCATTTATCCATATCATCCAGATCTATTTTTCAAGTCACTCTGAATTTAGAATGCGCATATTGATAATCCCAAAACCAAGAATCGCTTCTTTAAAAATTTTTATAAAGCTCTACATTTAAATTCCAAGTGTAACCACCATTATGGAAACCAACATGATTAAAAGAAAATTCTGACTAAAATGACAAAACTAAGATTTTTCACAACACAAATAAATAAAAATAAAAAAGACTAAGATAAACAAATCCTATATTTAGAAGCCAAAAAATCTGTCCTGGTAACTTAATATCAAGAACAGGGTCACGATCACTTGTCCCCAGCTGTCTTCACAGGCTACCCACGGTCATACACTCTCAAGGATGTTGAAACCATTAATCCCAAGTCTTGGTCCTAACAGACCAAGGCAGGGGTTCTAGACCTTCACCACAGAAAGCTGCTATCTAAATAGTCACACAACCTATGACCTTCCTGGAGGCACTAAAATCTTCAGCATACATATTCTGGACTACGCTGTTGTGTGAGAATGCCTTTTGTTTCACACCCCTCCTTTTTAATCTATCAATATATGCTACAGAAAAGGATCCCTTTTCACAAGATATAGAAAAATCACTTATGCTTCCCGGCATAAGGAGAACAGTTATAAACAGGCTGCTCAGAACCATGGTCAAGTGATCTATAGCACAGAGCTGACACATTCCGCGGGCCTCTGAGTGGGACCCAGGACCATGGAGCGCTGCAGAGGGGACAGAGCAGGGAGAAGAAAACGGAACAGAATCCATTTACTGGCAAAGTGCTACTGTGGGAAACACGGTAAATGCCAATTTATCCCAAACTGTGTGTAATTCAAAGCATCAGCCATTCCCTTGCCACCTACATTGCTTTCAATAGCCTACTGTAATTAAAATTTTAATTGCATATTTTAATTAAAAATACACAATCTTCTAGACCTGTTTCATTCAAAGGTCACTTTATTTAGTCTTTTCTATTTCAAATTACTACCAACGTTCAGAAAAGCAAATCACTCCCTCAGGCTTAAAGGTAAATGCAACAGACTGCCATAATTCTTGATTAGAAACTTGGTACATTAATCGAATTTTATCTAACCAGAATTAAATGAGACCCTTCTCAACATAAAAAAAAAAAAAAAATTCTGTATTTAGAAACAAACAAGTTATCCTACAGTTCTCAATTACATGAAGCATTTCCTGGTTATAGTAACCCTATTTTTTGCTGGGCCCTGAGGATACAACAGAGATGAAAGGTTCTTTCTCATAAAGCTAACGTTCTGACAGGAGGAGACAAATGAACAAATTCTATAGTGTATTAGAAGAAAACAGAGTCAAGGAGTACAAAATAGCAAGGGACAAGAGTGGGGAGTAGAGGGCAGGGCTGCTGTTGAAATAGAGCAGTCAAAACCAACCTCGTCCTCAAGGTTTAACATTCCATCGCCAAGTTGAAGGAAAGCGCTCAGAGTCCAACAGGGAAGATGTATGTGGACTTATTCCAGCTCAAGTTCCACCAGATAGGCATTACATTCTGCCATTTCTAAATCTGCCTCTCCTCCTCTGCATTCGATTCTCCTGTATTTCTCTAACTGCTACCCTATCCTACTCAGACATCCCTTCCCTAAATACCTACAAACTCCAAATCCAGCCACCAGCCAATGTCGTGCTATCCAGGTGATCTCCTAAAGACAAATCTGGCCGTGCTCTGGTTTTCAAGGTTATCATCAGCTTCCTGCTTACTTTCCCTTTAGCTCAGCTTCAACTATGCCTACATATGTCACCTAAAACACACATTCAGTTCCCTTTGTCTAAATCACACCTCTCCAACTAGCCAACTCCCAATGATCCTCTGAGACGTTCTCTGGGACCATTTCCTGCCACAGTTTGCCCTGTCACCAATGCACACTGTTGTATGCGCCTCCCTGGTCTTCCCACAGCCTCTTTCATTACACCTTTATCTTACTATTTATGTGACTGAGTCCAGTGGGATGCTCTCCACAATCAGACTTTTGAGCAATGGAGAGCCAAAAACATAGTTCCAGCAAAGACAAGCACAGATTATTAGCCCTGTGTTCAGTGAATAAATGAACAATAAATGAATGAAGGAACAGCAGCATCTGCCTTCCAGGAGCTTATGCTTAGGAGAGAGTTGCCCTTACAAACATGCTCGCCATGTTCCTACATGGTACCAGATGGACTGCTGAACATGTAGAGACAAGATGCTCAAATGTTACAATATTCACTCTTCATGAGGGAGAGTCACGGGAGGTTTTTTTAATATATACATATATATAGTTCATGTAAAAATTCATATGAAAAATTTCTACAAATACCATTAAAATGAAATCTTGATTTTAAAAAATGTCATCCAGAGTAATTTGATAGATTTACATAAATCTGTTTCACAAACCTGTAAGTATGAATTATGGGATGTCACCATATAATTTTGTTGAAAGTACTTTTTCACTAATATAATTAAGTCTGCTGAGACTATTCATGTGCAAGTCAAATAAAATGCAGAGTGAATTCTGTAAAAACCTGGTAGTTGAATCAACAATAAAAGGTGACTACCCTGATTGACATGTATCTATTATTTCATTTAAAGCAGTAGTAATGTTTTATGAAATAAGAGAATAAAAGCAGCATGAATCTTTTTTAAATCCCACAGTTAGCAGAAACAGGTCACTGTGGTCCTTTCTCTGAAGCAAGACTCTTGGAACCTGAGCTTTAGTAATGTAATACTTTCAAAAAAAAAGATTTGCTGTCTTCAAACAGCTCCTGTGTAAAACTGCACAATTTAACAACCAAAAAAAGTGCAAATAATTTGATTTGGGAAAACAAGTTTTTATTCCAAGAAAACAAAGTTGTTTTGTTTTTAAAGACCCCATTCTCTCATTGTAACATCCTATTCTCTTCCTCCCCCAAACACATAATAAAGTTGCAAATGTGTTGTATTTCTTCAAATGGACTTTCTGTTCTTGGGCACTCATTCTGTGTGTCTGTTCAGACAGGCTGTGCACTGCAACTCTGGCACCAAAGCAACATGCACCAGACTTTACAAAGGAGCTTTCTTAATATCTCTGATAGACAGCAAGCCTCTTCCGGTACCACACAGCAGGGAGAAGGTTTGACAAAAATCACAGAAGAACAGAGGGATGCAATCCTCTCCAGTCACATTTTTCTCCAAATTTTAATTCCTGACTTAGCCTGAGCCTCCTCAAATCTAGCAAGCCAGATGCTGCAGGTCTTTCCATTTAAACATCCAGCTAACTATTAAACAGGTCCTTCCTTGTTGCCCTCTAATGAGTCAGATCAAATTGTGAGCTGGAGGACTGGTGAGAGCCTATTACTACAGTCCAAACCAGCCTCCCTGAAAGCTTAGAGCATTTTTACCAGCTTCCCAACGGATATTACCCGGGATTATCACCAAGATAGAGAATTCAACCTAGACCCTCACATAATACAGAAAACAGATGGCTCCCTCAAAGACTCATCTTCCACCCAAATGCTAATAAAGCTGGCCAGAGACGGAAAGGCCCCAATGTTTCCAAATGATTTTCAGGACTTCACAAATACATAGAGATAATATAGAAGAGTTTAAATTGTAACTTTTCTCCTGAAATCAAAGTAATAAATAATAATGATTTGGTAAATACTACCTAAGCAGCCTAATTCCAGAGGAAGCAGTTAATGTCCTCTGCACCAGGGCATTTTCCTTTCAAGTTAATTTTAATGGCCATATCTGTCCCCTGATTATGCAACTAGTAGAGCTCTATTTTCCTGTAGTTCCAGTCCTAGTTATTATGAATCTGCTGGCAATGCAGCATGACCCTGCTTAAGTTGGCGAAATTGTGGGTTCTTAAATACATCACATTTTCAGACATTAAGAACTCCCACACAATTCAGTCTTAAGCTATTGAGAACAGAAACAGCCTGTTAAGTCCTTTAAATTCTCATCAAGTACTTCACCAGGTACTTAGAAGTCTTGCATCCTAGACCAGGAAGACAAGGAAAAATTATCTTTATTTGAGGAGGTAAAACAAACTAATTCCTCTAGTATATACATATCTTAGGACAAGATTTAACTTGGAGCAGACGCTTTAACTTGAAGGAAAGCGAGAAGGTGCAGTGCTTCAACACCACAGTGGAAGCCAATTCGCATTACTTACTGATACAGGTATCATCCAAAAGGAAGTTCAGCACTGTGTTCAAACACTGGAGCTGCCACCAGAATGAGAGCAAATGCCAAAACAAGCCAGGAGCCAGAAAGTCAGACCTGACAGTTCAAAAAAATTAGGACATCAACAACTCCGAGCCAATGCACACTCTGCTTTCACTCAAAGTTTGGGGTCTGCTCAATAGTCTCCTTTCCTTTGTTAATTTTAAGTAACTTCACACACATAGGGGGTCATGACTTAACATTATGCGTGTATCTGCTTTACCTCGTGCTTACTTAAAAGGCAACGAAATTGTTCAAATAAATTATCATTTGGTATGAGGGCAAAGGAATTATATTCCTCAAAATACTACTGTGGGAAAGAGGGAAACCGGTTAACAACTGCGGTAGTAAAAAGGGCATCTGCTGTTGCTTGTGCTCCCAGCTGGTGTCAATCTCCGTACACACACTCTTGCCTATGCGCACACATGCATAGGCACACACAAAGCAACAGTGCGCAGTCCATCAAGAAGTAGTACAGTTTCGGGGCAGCGTCTGTGGCTCAAAGGAGTAGGGCGCCAGCCCCATATGCCAGAGATATCGGGTTCAAACCCAGCCCCGGCCAAAAACTGCAAAAAAAGAAAAAAAGAAGCAGTACAGTTTCTTGATGTGTATTCCTCTCTGCAAGAGATCATTTTCATCTGGATATTGCAAGAAAAGAAATCTAAAGGCCCTGAGCACTATAATTAGCTCAGTGTTCTTTTTGAAATTATGTCAAAGAGTCTTGCAAACTACTATGGAGAGCTACCTGTTTTGTCCAGAACGGGAAACATTAGACTATACAAATCCCATGATATCCATAATGATAAAAAAAAAAAAAAATCCTTGTTAGAGATAAAATTTTCTTCTTAAATACACTTATTTAAAAAGTATCTTTCTCGCCCAAAATTTATAGGTCCACCAGTCCAAACCCTCCAGTGTGAAAAGGTCAGTAAATCTGTGGAAGAAAGCCTTTCCCATTGCCCCATAAATGCTTATACTTAGCTGCAAGGAAGTAAAGAGCACTGTTACCTGAATAAACTATCAAGCAACTTACGACCCTTACATGACATATCACATCTACTATAATTCTCACAATAAAGTTTCTGTAGCTACAATTGAACCCATTTTACAGATATAAATTTGGAGGTTCAGAGAGTCTAATTAACTTGCTTAAAGGCACACAGCTAGCTGGTAAATGGCAGTTAGATTTCAAAGTCAGGAACAACCTTCCCCAACTCCGTCTTTCCAGTGTATACTTCATTGCCTTTGGCCAAATGTGAAATTCCTTTGAGGCAGGATCCTGTGCATCTAACTAGAATATTTATAATATCCAAATATACCTGTAGGCTTTTTTTTCTTATTCTTTATCCTGAAATCAATTGACTAGAACTTCACAGTTCTTTCTTAACCCAAGAGACTATGTATAAAAATAAAAAAGGCTGATAAAAAAAGGTCATTCTGCACATGCATAAAACACTTAAGTCCTCAAAACAAAACCCATCATTACAAAACAGATAGATATCATATCTGCATTATAAAAAGATTCATTTAAAATGGGCCTTGATTTACATACTCCTTTTCTAGAAACTCAGAAAGCAATTCTTATGGCTAAAGCCAAACATATTTGCTACTGCCAAAACTGTCTCCCACACAAGACACTTCTCCTCTCAGCAGATTGCATCAAAATGCTTTCACATAAGCATAGTATAGTTTCCTAGCTGTAGAAAAGAAGGTGGGATCAATACCACATGGTCTCTGCCCTCTTAAGATGCCCCCAAATTTCAAGCCCTACAATAAACAAGAGATCCAGGCACCTAACGAACACGAAACACATAAGGTAATTCCCTGGAGTTTCATGTGTAACCAGGACCAACACGAAAAAGAGAAATCTTTAAGTGTGTCAAAACAGAGATGAAATTCCGGGACTTCCTGGCAGAGAAATTAAGGAAACAGGCACATAGAGAAGAGCGAATCTATGGTAAGTATAAAGGAGACAGTCAGGCCAAGGGCGCACTGAGCAGTAAAGTGGTCTGTGTAGAGGTAAGAAAGACTTTCCCCAGAGAGCAGGGATGCCCCCAGCAGAAAAGTACAATGAGGAAAGAGAGAAAGAGCTACCAGAAAACCTGGGAACAGCAACCCTGGTGCCCTGGCACCATCACTGAGGAGATGCAGATCTAGGATCAAGAAGAACTAAAAAACAAAAAGAAAAACCTTAACAATCCCCCACACAACAAAGATTAGAGGATAAAAACCCACAACTTCTTTCACAAACCACCTTGATCTGAAATGGCTAACTTGCCCATCTGAATAAACTCTAGCCCAGATCTTGTATTTCAAGGCACACAAAACCTTTTGCTCATGCTACCCTTCCCTGAGCCTCTGCCAGCTTGGCTTATAATGAGCATGACTAATTCTATTAACATAAGCCACCTGTTCCCCAAAATGAACTTTTGGGCCAGGTACCCTTCCTTTCCTTCAGAGGGCCTTCCAGAGTAAGGACCAAAATGGAAAACTTGGCTCGGCATCTGTAGCTCAGTGGTTAGGGAGCTGGCCACATACATGGAGCAGGTGGGTTCGAACCTGACCAGGGCCTGCTAAACAATGACAACTGCAATAAAAAAGTAGCCAGGCGTTGTGGTGGGCGTTGTGTGTGGCTGTAGTCCCAGCTACTCAGGAAGCTGAGCCAAGAGAACCACTTAAGCCCAAGGTTTGAGGTTGCTGTGAGCTGTGACACCACAGCACTCTACCGAGGGCAACATAATTCAGTCTCAAAAAAGAAAAAAATTTTGAAAACTATGGCAACCCTTCACGCCACAGGAGGATCTACTTATTGGCACAGTAACTTTTTACCTTCATAAGAATAACAACAGGGCAAAGAACATTTTGAGCCAAAGATTAATATAGGAAAACAACCCTAGAGCCTTGCAAATATTCTTTTACTCTATAGCTAAACAGGTATGAATAACCCAAACCACCAAAAAGCCAACCTAAGATTACTGCCCTTGGAAGACATGGTTTTCTGATGCCTCCTTTATACAGCTGTAAAAATACATACCTGAATCCTTTTGTTAAGCTGATGAATGGACAGAACGCATTAATAACTACCCTAAACGGGCAGAAACTACCACAAACTTTACTCTGACATTCTCTGTAGCAAGAGTAGGCTTATACACACCTTCCGAATGCAGGCACCTACCTAAGTCCTTCCCACAGGATACATGACACCAAGTGAAAAAAAAAAAAAAAAAAAAAAGAAGGAATGACTGGGTCATGAAAAAGGGATGGGTAACAAAAGAAAAAAAGTCATTTTACCACAAGGACAATTCCCTGGGATGTTTATAAGCAGCCCAATTCACAATCACAAAGATGTGGAAACCACCTAATTGCCTTTCAACACATGAATGGATTAATAAACTGTGAGGTATGTACACCACGGAATACCATTCAGCCATACAGATGGAGATGGTGTCTCTCTTATAACAACCTGGATGGATTTGGAAAACAGCCTCCTAAGTAAAGTTATCACGAGAATGGAAAACAAGCATCACAAGTGCTCAATACTAAATTGACACTAGAAGATTAACAACTACTGTTCACTTGAGAGAAAAACTCAATTAAATTCAAGTAGGATAGGGGAGGGTTCGCAAGTTCCCACCCAAAGGAAACAATGCATTTATGGCACACTTCCTGGGTCAAGGAAGACAACTCCAACTCCCGGCTTCACCTTACAAATGCAAACAATGTGACCTAATCATGTGTACTCTCACATTAATCTGAAATAAATAAATAAAAATTAAAAAAGAAGGAATGGGTAGCATCCCATGATCAGAAAAAAAGTTTCAGTAAAGTAAAAACATATGATTTCCCCATATCTGTATTTTTCCTAAGGTGTCTGCTATAAAGTGATATGTACAAGGTTTCCACCTGGGAATAATTGTCTACTTTAGTTGATTTTGCTTCGAAAAGGAAGAGAATTAAATGAGTGATATTTTTAGCAAAGACAAAGAAGTAAATTTCCAAAGGATATAACATTGTCCCCAGCTGACACAAAGATTAGGTATAAATAACATGTGATTTTCCTTCTCTTTGTACAGGACATTCTGCTTAGTTTATGCTTAATGAAGAAAGGCAGTTACATTTTCAAAAGCGTATGAGGGGCCTGGCATCTTGGCATTTGAGGCTGAGGCAAGAGGACTGCTTGAAGCCAAGAGTTTGAGACCAGCCTGAGCAAGAGCAAAACCCCAGTCTCCACAAAAAAACACACACAGAGAAAAATCAGCTGGGCATGGTATGCACACCTGAAGCCTCAGTTACTTAGGAGGCTGAGGCATGACGAGGTCAGAGTAAGCTATGACAACACCACTGCACTCTAACCTAGGTGACAGAGTGAAACTCTGCCTCAAAAAAGGTAGGGGAGGAGGGGTAATAAGGAACATTTTTTTTTTCTACTTCCCGTAAATTTAAAAGTCACACAAAAGCAGCAGAAATCCCCAAACAGACCAATGGTGTTTGGGAAGGTTAAGGTGTAAACACTGACTTTAAAAGAAACCTATTTATATACTGTAGACACAGCTACAACCACCTCCAGAAAGCCCTCCCTTAAGCAGTAAAGGAGCACAGTCCACAGAAGCAGCAGAGATGTGTGTGGTTAAAGTTGTAAACATTGTAGGTAAGGTGGGAACCTTGGCTACAGATTAAGTCAAAGAGGTGCCCTCACAGAAATAAATATCCAATTTGCTTTTGCTAAGGGACAGCTTGTTACAGCAGACCCCTCTTTGAGACCACAGGGCAACCTGCCCACCAATAAACAGATGGCTTCGAAAGAGAAATACAAAATGCTGCAGATCCTACAATTGCTACAGTTCTTTCACACAGAAGCACTTCTTACCAAATCATTTCATTTAAAAGTTGAAAAGATTATAGCTATTGTAATTGTCCAAATTTAAAATTTACATAGACACTTTGATGAAGAAGCAAACACTTAAAAAGGATTCTGCCTAGACCATCACTCACTAGGACACAATAGTAGTGTGACACTCTCCAAATCCACATTATAGTATACACACCACCATGCCACCTCCCTAGAGAAGCAGAGGCTTGTCTTTTACCAATGACTGAAGATTTATTAAAAATGCAATGTTTAAATCATATCCTCAGCAACTTAGCACACCTGACTACACATCTTCATACATCTTTCCCATGAAATCAGAAAGAAACTAAACACAAAAATAATCTGTTTAGCCTAGGAGCATGTTATCGTCTCAAATACCCATGAATCTACAGTAGAATGGAAGGTAAAAACAATCTTACTCAAAAACACCTAAATTTCAATTCATCTTAAAAACTTTATATATGATTCCTTTTTTTCTTCTGCTGTTTCTGAAGTTACTCGATTTACTTATTCACATATCTGAGGCTCACTCTTGGGGAAGGCACTGTGTTTTTATGGCACCAGATTAAACATTATGAAGGACCATCTGATGTGGGAAGTAACTTCTATACACAGAGCTTCTCAGCTATTTGGGCCACATTACATGGCTACTTTGCAAACATATTTCAAGAGTAGGGAAAAGACAAGTGCATCGGAATAATCCATCTTGTTACCACAAAGCACCCCTAAAGAAAAGGGGCTGAGGAGTTTGAGGCCTCCTGCTATTGAGCCTCATGACCTTGAGATCTAAACCTGTTACATGATAACCTCATCTCTGGAAAAACTGGACTAACAGTGCTCTCCAATGCTCACCACTTTGATCCCAACATCTCTACCTTAACCTTGTAAGTTTCACACATACATTCAGACCTGTGTGTTACAATCTGTCTTGTTAAAGAGCGTCCCAGCTGTAGGATGCTATTACGGAATGCTGGGTATTCAATTACAGGCACACCACTCAAAGAAAGGAAAATTGCACTAAATGCCAGGTCTTTCAGTTCATTCCAATATGCTGTAGCCTTTAGTGTCAAGGAGTTTGCCTGTTTTTTGCTGACAACTTCTTCCTTGCTATTTGTAAGGAAGGGACCAAAGAGTTACATGTTATAAACTCATCTCTTTTTTTGGGGGAAAAACTTGATCGTACATGCACTGCCAGGTGTCACTTACTAATCAAGCCCTATTCCCAGATAGAATACAACCTATGATTTAAGTGCTTGTTAAGTGCTTATCCTCCTAATTGACAACAACATAATGAAGGATATTCTATATACACTTAAATTTCTAAACTTACTTTCATCAAGCAAGAATATTTTCTAGCAAGAGAACACAGATGCATTAAAATGAATCTTCTTAACACAAAAGCATACTACACTATTTTTGGGTTCTATATCTTCCCCCTGGGCCAACCCTCCAAAATTACATCCAATACTAGCATTAAAAGACACAGAATTTTCAGTGCTTAAAAAGCTAGCTCATATCCACAGTTGTGACCTGTGTATGTGAAAGACTTCAGATACCTCAGTTTCTCTAACACTCACATAAAGTGATTGCTTCCAAACAGTATTCTTGTAAGGAAGGAAAGGTACGTATTGTTCTTAAGCCTCTAGTGAAAGAACCAGACCAGCGCCATCTTAGGAGTTAAGTTTCGCTTCCCCGCCATTTCACTCAATAAGTTCCACTTTCCAGACAAGCTCAGGCAAGCCCAGGCAATTCCCGGAAATCATGAGACAACCGCCCACCAATCAGGGATCCCCACCTAATCAATCCAGAAGCGTCCCCTTTGTTTCAAGCTGTACGCCCACCTGCTGCGCCGGACTATAAGAACCCCCTGCTCCAGAGCTCGAGGCTCCTGGCTCGGATCTATTGCAGCGGAGCCCCCAAGAGCCCAAGCTCAAGCTTGCAATAAAGGCTCTTTTGCATCGGACTCGGCTCCCTGGTGGTCTTTGTGGGGGATTTCGAGATCTGGGCACAACACTAGAATATGAAATATTATGTTAAACATATATTTAAAATATTCAAGAAACTGTTCTATGCTACTTATCCATCTTAATGTTACCCCTTTACTCTCACAAAATTGAAATTAAAACAGAATTTCTCTTTCTTGGCAATTCTTGAGACTTTGGGCTGAATATCCAGAAACAAATAAACTAAAGGTTAATCACAGCATAATTATCTCAGTTATCAAACTTTATGTAATGATTGTCTTTAGTCAAATCTTACCACTAAAACCTAATTACTTTGCAGTCTTGACTGCTGCCCCAAAGTCTTGATCCCATTATTCCCTACAAGACTAACTTGTTTCTTCATTTGCATTTTCTGTCATTTTCATTTAGGACCTTCTTTTTTTAAATAAAGCAAAATTTCCAAAGAAATACAAATCAAATGATCAGGGCCTGTCATAGACTTTTACAATCTCCAAAGGAAGCTGGTTTTCTGAATGCACAACCTATAGCCTAATTAACATGTCATACAAAGATTTCCTTATCACCTTCTAAAACCTGGTGATATTCTAACTAGGTTATCTCCCTGCTCCACCTATCACCATATTTTCACTTAAGCCTACTGAACAGATAACCCTTTCTGATCTTTTAAAGCTTACATAAATATCTGCACAGATTGTGGAGTAAAACAAAACAAACTGGTTTTTGTTTTTGTTTTTTAAACAGTTACACTTACGATTCTGCATCAATGACTTGTTAGGAATCAGCATACTGTAAATAAAGATAAAACTAGACTTAAATGTCTTCAAAGAGAAGTGAAGACTCTCCCCAAAATTGATGATGACAATGTACAGCGCTGACCCTATGAGACACACAAATTTAATGCCTCTAAGCATACAAATGTCCCCACATGGCTGGATAGCAAAAGGTTTTAATTAAATGGCCACTAAATAGGCAGAGGTCATTTACCAGCAAGTCTTTTTTATTTTTTTAACAAGATACATGGCTCTTGGCTACCAAAAAGAAAGTGAGTCACGAAACATTACTGACTTCCAAAGATTAAAAGGTAGAGATGAAACAACGAAAATGACCTGCTATGTGATCACAGAGAATACTATCGCTTCTGGGCATTCTCAGCCGTTCTTTAGGCTATTCTTGTTCACACTCAACCAAAAAAAGTAGTAACCAGAAAATATAACCAAAAGGGGGGAAAGTCACAAGAGGTTGAGAGGGAATATCAATATATTCACTGCAATTATTCCTATCTTTGCATAATTATATCAAATTTTGGTTTCCCCGAACACTCACAATTTGAAGCAAATAGGAGTCAATGGTTTGAAAGATACTGACGAGAGATTTTATCTATAAACATATAGATATGTACACACCTTTCAAAACAGACACAAACTCCTTTACCAACAGCCACGACAATTTCAAAATGAGTTTGTAAGCAATTACAGAAGTCATCCTCCTATAGGTCAAAGTGAGTTCAACAAAAATTAGAAAGCTTACTTTGGGGTGTGCTAAAAGTAAAAAATGATAGAATTAGAAATATTAATTACATAAAATTTGTTTCCCTGAAGTTCTAAATTCTAAATCTTAAAAAGTGATTCTAACTAGCAGAGGCACAGAGGATTCATTAGAATGAAGAGGGTTTGGGAACCAGGCTCCTGGTACTTAAGAAATAGGAAGAAGGAAAAATGAAGGACAGCTCCATCAGTGGGTTTCTCCACACATTAACACTTCTAATTCTTGGACCGGTACTTGTGGCTCAGTGGGAAGGGCGCCAGCTCCATATACCGAGGGTAGAGGGTTCAAACGTGACCCTGGCCAAAGTGCAACACTGTAAAATGAGATTCTGTCTCAACAACAACAACAAAAAAACACTTCTAGAGGCGGAGCAAGATGGCAGCCGAGTAACAGCTTCCTTGCATCTGGGCACCGTGAGTCTGGGGATATAGGACTCCAGGCATCTCTGGCTGGTGGGATCTGCCTATCATCACCCCTGAAAGGATACAAGGAGTCAGCGAGAGACTTCTGGACCCCAAGAGGAGGACTAAAACAGTGGAAAACCGGCAAGTGGTCGCGTGTGTTCAATCCGTCTAAACCCGCCTGCAACTATAAGTTCAGTAGCAGCGAGACTGCAAACCTGAATGGCCTTACATGTGAACTGTTTTGGTGTCTTTGGACTTGGCACTCAGCTGAACTGCCTTGGGGAGAGCCTGAGCGGGAGTGCGGAGAACTTTGGCCATTGTCTAGGGCCCCAGTCTGAGCCGCTGAGCCAGACGGAGCTAATAGTGTTTGGCTCTGGGTCACAGGCAGCCATTGTGAGCGATCTGCCCCAGCAAGCTCCGCCCTCAGGGTCGCAGAGCTGGAACTGGGTGGGAGCTGGTAACCCAACGACCAAATAGCCTAAGGGCGGGGTCTGAGCCGCCTTGCAGCCCTAACCCTCCGGGGCAGAGGGAGACCAGTTTTGACACACAGGGTAAGTGGACAGCCACTTCAGCAGTGATTGCAGCGACAAGCACTTCCCTGAGAAAGCTTCTGCTCAGTAAGTGAAGAAGTTCAAAGTGCCTTTTAAGTGGGCTGAAGAGAGATTTAGGGTGTCTACCTGCTGGGGTTTAAGAAACTAGCAGCCTCCAGTCGCATCAGAACTGTGATTAACATCTCATACCCCAGAAGACCACGTGTTGCCCAGAAAATATTCAATAACATATACATACTGCTTTGTTTTTGGTTGTGTTTTTTTTTTTTTTTTTTTTTTTTGGTTTGGTTGGTTTTTTTTGTTTATTTTAATGTTGTGGATTGTTGTTTTGTTTTTTAAGTTCAACCTTTTCCATACAGATCCTTTTTCTCAATTTTTCAAGTTTAATTATAATTTCCCATTGCTGCCTATTTCAATAATTAGAACTTCATTTTTGTCAGTGTTTCTACCGCTATTATTTGGTTTTTCCAGCCAATTTTATCCCGTAAAGTTTTCTCTTTGCTTGTTTTGGTTTGATTTATAGCATTTTTGACTTTCCTCTCTACTTGGTGGAAGTGGGGTACTGTGTCTCATCAGGTTAGCAAAGAGCTGCTGACCTCAAGGGAACCACCCAACTGGGCACCCCCAGAAGGTGGGTTTTTTTTTTAAGGTTGTATCAAAGTACCCTACTGTACACCTATATTGCTGTCTCCCTCTTTCTGTGCCTCTCTTCTTTTTGTCAATATTCCTTTTACCCACCCCCTCTCCTTTCTCTATTTTTCTTTTTTTTTTTTCTTATCACTCGGTCCTCCTTTCTTTCATCCCTTTTTTGCTCTTCAACCTTCTCACCCTTCTAGTCCTGTAACCCTTAGTCCACAGGCACGAGAACTTAAAGAGCAAGAGGAAGTGAAAGGAAAATTAGGGCAAGGAAACAGATAAAAGAAATCACCCATGAGGAAGAATCAGCAGAAAACTCCAGGCAACATGAAGAACCAGTCCACAACAACCCCACCAAGGGACCATGAGGTAGCTACTGCAGAGGATTCCACCTATACAGAAATGTTAGGAATGACAGAAAGGGAATTTAGAATACACATGTTCAAAACAATGAAAGAAATGATGGAAACAATGAAGGAAACTGCTAATAAAGTGGAAAATAACCAAAAAGAAATCCAAAAACAGAATCAAATAAGAGATGAACGATATGAAGAATATAAAAAGGATATAGCAGAGATGAAGGAAATGAAACAGTCAATCAGGGAACTTAAAGATGCAATGGAAAGCATCCGCAACAGGTTAGACCATGCAGAAGAAAGAATTTCAGAGGTAGAAGACAAAGTTTTTGAGATAACTCAGATAGTAAAAGAGGCAGAAAAGAAGAGAGAGAAAGCAGAACGTTCACTATCAGAATTATGGGACTTTCTGAAGCGTTCCAACATACGAGTTATAGGAATTCCAGAAGGGGAACAAGAATGCCCCAGAGGAATGGAAGCCATACTAGACAATATTATAAAAGAAAATTTCCCAAACATCACCAAAGATTCTGACACACTGCTTTCAGAGGGCTATCGGACCCCAGGTCGCCTCAACTCTAACCGAGCTTCTCCAAGACACATTGTGATGAACCTGTCCAAAGTCAAGACAAAAGAAAAGATTCTGCAAGCTGCCAGGAGTAAGCGCCAGTTGACCTACAGGGGCAAATCCATCAGAGTGACCGCAGACTTCTCTAATGAAACTTTCCAAGCAAGACGACAATGCTCATCTACCTTTAATCTACTTAAACAGAACAATTTTCAGCCCAGAATTCTGTACCCTGCTAAGCTAACCTTCAAAATTGACGGAGAAATCAAATCATTTACGGATATACAAACATTGAGGAAATTCGCCACAACAAGACCAGCTCTACAGGAAATACTTCAACCTGTTCTGCACACTGACCACCACAATGGATCAGCAGCAAAGTAAGAACTCAGAAATCAAAGGACAGAACCAAACCTCCACACTGATGCAAAAGATAAAACTAAGCAATGGACTCTCACAAAATAAGACCAATAGAATACTACCACACTTATCAATTATCTCAATAAATGTTAATGGCTTGAATTCCCCACTGAAGAGACATAGATTGGTTGACTGGATTAAAAAACACAAGCCATCCATTTGCTGTCTGCAAGAAACACACCTGGCTTCAAAAGACAAATTAAAGCTCCGAGTCAAGGGTTGGAAGACAATTTTTCAGGCAAATGGAATTCAGAAGAAAAGAGGAGCTGCAATCTTATTTTCAGATACATGTGGATTTAAAGGAACTAAAGTCAAAAAAGACAAAGATGGTCACTTTATATTTGGTCAAGGGAAAAATACAACAAGAAGATGTTTCAATTCTAAATATTTATGCACCCAATTTAAATGCTCCCAGATTCTTGAAACAGACCTTACTCAGTCTGAGCAATATGATATCTGACAATACCATAAAAACAGGGGACTTTTACACTCCTCTTACAGAGCTGGACAGATCCTCTAAACAGAAATTAAACAAGGATATAAGAGACTTAAATGAGACCCTAGAACAACTGTGCTTGATAGACGCATATAGAACACTGCATCCCAAAGATAAAGAATATACATTCTTCTCATCACCCCATGGAACATTCTCCAAAATTGATCATATCCTGGGACACAAAACAAAGATCAACAGAATCAAAAGAATTGAAATTTTACCTTGTATCTTCTCAGACCATAAGGCACTAAAGGTGGAACTCAACTCTAACAAAAATGCTCGACCCCACCCAAAGGCATGGAAACTAAACAATCTTCTGTCGAATAACAGATGGGTGAAGGAAGAAATAAAACAGGAAATCATTAACTTCCTTGAGCATAACAACAATGAAGACACAAGCTACCAAAACCTGTGGGATACTGCAGAAGCAGTTTTGAGAGGAATATTCATCGCTTTAGATGCCTACATTCGAAAAACAGAAAGAGAGCACATCAACAATCTCACAAGAGATCTTATGGAATTGGAAAAAGAAGAACAATCTAAGCCTAAACTCAGTAGAAGAAAAGAAATATCCAAAATCAAATCAGAGATCAATGAAATTGAAAACAAAAGAATCATTCAGAAAATTAATGAAACAAGGAGTTGGTTTTTTGAAAAAATAAATAAAATAGATAAACCATTGGCCAGACTAACGAGGAATAGAAAAGTAAAATCTCTAGTAACTTCAAGTAGAAATGATAAAGAGGAAATAACAACTGATCCCACAGAGATGCAAGAGATCATCTCTGAATATTACCAGAAACTCTATGCCCAGAAATTTGACAATGTGAAAGAAATGGATCAATATTTGGAATCACACCCTCTCCCTAGACTCAGCCAGGAAGAAATAGACCTCCTGAACAGACCGATTTCAAGCACTGAGATCAAAGAAACAATAAAAAATCTTCCAACCAAAAAATGCCCTGGTCCAGATGGCTTCACTCCAGAATTCTATCAAACCTTCAAGGAAGAGCTTATTCCTGTACTGCAGAATTTACTCCAAAAAATTGAGGAAGAAGGAATCTTCCCCAACACATTCTATGAAGCAAACATCACCCTGATACCAAAACCAGGAAAAGACCCAAACAAAAAGGAGAATTTCAGACCAATCTCACTCATGAACATAGACGCAAAAATTCTCAACAAAATCCTAGCCAATAGATTACAGCTTATCATCAAAAAAGTCATTCATCATGATCAAGTAAGCTTCATCCCAGGGATGCAAGGCTGGTTTAACATACGCAAGTCTATAAACGTTATCCACCATATTAACAGAGGCAAAAATAAAGATCACATGATCCTCTCAATAGATGCAGAAAAAGCATTTGATAAAATCCAGCATCCTTTTCTAATTAGAACACTGAAGAGTATAGGCATAGGTGGCACATTTCTAAACCTGATTGAAGCTATCTATGACAAACCCACAGCCAATATTTTACTGAATGGAGTAAAACTGAAAGCTTTTCCTCTTAGAACTGGAACCAGACAAGGTTGTCCTCTGTCACCTTTACTATTCAACGTAGTGCTGGAAGTTCTAGCCAATACAATTAGGCAAGACAAGGAAATAAAGGGAATCCAAATGGGAGCAGAGGAGGTCAAACTCTCCCTCTTTGCTGATGACATGATCTTATACTTAGAGAACCCCAAAGACTCAACCACAAGACTCCTAGAAGTCATCGAAAAATACAGTAATGTTTCAGGATATAAAATCAATGTCCACAAGTCAGTAGCCTTTGTGCATACCAATAACAGTCAAGATGAGAAGCTAATTAAGGACACAACTCCCTTCACCATAGTCTCAAAGAAAATGAAATACCTAGGAATATACCTAACGAAGGAGGTGAAGGACCTCTATAAAGAAAACTATGAAATCCTCAGAAAGGAAATAGCAGAGGATATTAACAAATGGAAGAACATACCATGCTCATGGATGGGAAGAATCAACATTGTTAAAATGTCCATACTTCCCAAAGCAATCTACCTATTCAATGCCATTCCTATCAAAATACCAACATCGAACTTTCGAGATTTGGAAAAAATGATTCTGCGTTTTGTATGGAACCGGAAAAAACCCCGTATAGCTAAGGCAGTTCTCTGTAACAAAAATAAAGCCGGGGGCATCAGCATACCAGATTTTAGTCTGTACTACAAAGCCATAGTGCTCAAGACAGCATGGTACTGGCACAAAAACAGACACATAGACACTTGGAATCAAATTGAAAACCAAGAAATGAAACTAACATTTTACAACCACCTAATCTTTGATAAACCAAACAAGAACATACCTTGGGGGAAAGACTCCCTATTCAATAAATGGTGTTGGGAGAACTGGATGTCTACATGTAAAAGACTGAAACTGGACCCACACCTTTCCCCACTCACAGAAATTGATTCAAGTTGGATAAAGGACTTAAACTTAAGGCATGAAACAATAAAAATCCTCCAAGAAAACATACGAAAAACACTGGAAGATATTGGCCTGGGGAAAGACTTCATGAAGAAGACTGCCATGGCAATTGCAACAACAACAAAAATAAACAAATGGGACTTCATTAAACTGAAAAGCTTCTGTACAGCTAAGGAGACAACAACCAAAGCAAAGAGACAACCTACACAATGGGAAAGGATATTTGCATATTTTCAATCAGACAAAAGCTTGATAACTAGGATCTATAGAGAACTCAAATTCATCCACATGAAAAAAGCCAACAATCCCTTAGATCAATGGGCAAGAGACATGAATAGAACTTTCTCTAAAGACGACAGACGAATGGCTAACAAACACATGAAAAAATGTTCATCATCTCTATATATTAGAGAAATGCAAATCAAAACAACCCTGAGATATCATCTAACCCCAGTGAGAATGGCCCACATCACAAAATCTCAAAACTGCAGATGCTGGCGTGGATGTGGAGAGAAGGAACACTTTGACACTGCTGGTGGGACCGCAAACTAGTACAACCTTTCTGGAAGGAAGTATGGAGAAACCTCAAAGCACTCAAGCTAGACCTCCCATTTGATCCTGCAATCCCATTACTGGGCATCTACCCAGAAGGAAAGAAATCCTTTTATCATAAGGACACTTGTACTAGACCGTTCATTGCAGCTCAAGTTAACAATCGCCAAAATGTGGAAACAGCCTAAATGCCCACCAACCCAGGAATGGATTAACAAGCTGTGGTATATGTATACCATGGAATACTATTCAGCCATTAAAAAAAATGTAGACTTTACATCCTTCGTATTAACCTGGATGGACGTGGAAGACATTATTCTCAGTAAAGCATCACAAGAATGGAGAAGCATGAATCCTATGTACTCAATTTTGATATGAGGACAATTAATGACAATTATGGTCATGGGGGGGAAACAGAAAGAGGGAAGGAGGGAGGTGGGTGGGGCCTTGGTGTGTGTCACACTTTATGGGGGCAAGACATGATTGCAAGAGGGACTTTACCTAACAATTGCAATCAGTGTAACCTGGCTTATTGTACCCTCAATGAATCCCCAACAATTAAAAAAAAAAAAAAAAAAAAAAAAAAAAAGAAATAGGAAGAAAAACCAGTACTTCAGAACATCCAGGTTCTGTCACCATCTCATTCTCCAGTCACTTAAGTTCCAAATCAACTGGAGGGAGGAGGGTCAGGGACATGCAAAAACAAATTGCCTCCCCCCACAACTGGTATGCAACTGTTGAAGAGCCTAGGTCCTGGAAGAAAATGTGTACTTGACTTTCCCTGGGTCCCTTACTGGCACTTTGCCTATACTGAGGCAGGGACAGGGAGAACCTGCCACATTGGCTTCTGGAATTAGCCTCCTACCAGCTATATACTAGGAAAGGGGATTCATCAATATGGAAGAGTCCTAATAAAATGGAAGAGATAATTTTCTCATGGAGCATGGGGTCCATAGAAATCTTTCCATATAAACAGGAGGGAAAAAGCCTCTCATTTTTGTTCAAGTAAATGATTACATCAAATATTAACCATCAGATGGAGTAATCAACAAATCATTAGAGAACCAGAGCATCCTGCTTCTACATCTTAGCTCAAAAAACGAGTATCAGTTTAGAAAATTCTGTATCTCCTTCCAAAGTGTGACTCTCCACTACCTTCTCACCCTAGGCATGAGCAGCCACCACAAGAAGTTACACTAGCAGAACATACGGTTATGTTCCAAGGCCCCCAGCTGATGTCTGAAACTGTGGATGGTACCCAACCCTACATATGCGATTTTTGGCCTGCTAACCAAGATGGCTGCACCAAGCGACTAGTGCACGGAGCGGAGCATGGACAACATGGATAGGCTGCTGGATAAAGCAACAATTCTCATCCAGGATGGAAAGGCAAGGGATTTCATCACACTGCCCCCGAAGGGTACACCATTTAAAACTTATGAGACATTACTATTTCTGGAATTTTTCAGTTAGTATTTTCAGACTATGGTCGACCATGATCCACCATGAAAGTGTAACCTCAAACGTGGGGGAACAGCATGACTTAGGCCTCTCCAACACAGTCGCCACTTGAAATCAAGAACCCAACATTGGCTGACATTCTCCACAATAACCAAAAATCTTAGACAAAGCCTGCCAAATAACTGCCTGAGTTTGGGCCATCTTCACTTTTAATACCAGACAAGACCTTCCAACTGCAGAAGCCGATCTTCCTCATCCCACAGTGAGGTGTGTGGAAGCCCCCTCACAAATACAGGTGAAAAATTAGGAATGGGGAAAAGAAAAGTCTATGGTGAAGCTTGAATTAAGCCTGTTAACCATTAAGACTTGATACCCTTTTTTATTATTTCAAACTCCTGCAATCCATGGGGAGGTTTCTGTGAAGCCTCAACACTGTGGAATTGCTTTTCAATTGTTAATAGCCAACATTTGAAAATAAATACAGTCACTAAGTGTGGAATGACGTTCCTGTAGCCAGCAGGCATTTGGCTGATGCTAACAGAGAAGGCAGGAGGGCAAGCTATAGACCGAAAATTTAAAAGGAACATTGCTCTACCCAGTAACAGAGAATCTGAAATAATGCAAAGGCAGAAATAGGCCACAAATCACCTGCCTCAAAATTCAACATCATAAGCATCTGTTTCCCAAAGTTGCCTCAGGAAGATGTTTAATTTTTAACTGCAATAATTGTTTCAGGAATCTTTTTTTAAAAAAAGAAGAAAAAAAAAATGGCTCTGCCCTGTGTGTGGGTTGGTTTGTTTGGTTGGTAGGCTGTCTGCTATTTTGGTAGGGGTTTTCTTTGAGGGGTGGATGGAAATAGTGCTAGGGAAAGGGGAAAAACAGTAGAAGAACTAAAACTGCAGAAAGGAATCACTGCTTTTCCCTCTGTGACTCCTCCTGAGGAATGGCTTTCTGCTCCATTCCCTTGCTGGGGGCTGAGCAGAGGAGCTGTGTGAGAGAGAAGGAAGTCTTGGGGCTGCTGCTCACTGTGTCCTGTGCTCCAGGCCCCCACACAGATGTTCATCCCTGGATTCTCTGACTCTCTGAGAGAAGAGAAAGTAGAAAAGTGTGAAGGCAGGCTACACCACTGCGGAACAAAACTACTTGGACTCTTCCTTCTGAATGTACTGCACACATAACTACCTCTAAACTTCCCGGGGCCCTGCCATTAGGCACTGAGTGATAGGACTGGAGATGACTCTGAAAAAAACAAAAAACAGAACAACAAGCATGAAGCAGGCTGACAACCGCAAAGGAGCAAGATGGAGTCCGTATAGTAGTCAGCAATCTGACAAACTATGTCACAAATTCAGTATTTTAACTGGGTACTCCTTTTTATGGGGAAAGTGGCAAGAACTACGTTTGAAGATAAAAAAATTTATTTCAAGGGGAGGGACTGGTCCCTAAAGCCATATGGAGATAAAGGAACATAAAATAAATAAAAGATTCTACTGCCCAACGGGGGTGGGGGCAGTTGACTAGTATCTCCTGAAATAATTAACTTTTAAAGTACTTTGGTATTATCAAATGTTATATGATTTCACTCACACAAATTACCTAGAATAGGCAAATTCCGAGACAATTTATAACGGCTACCAAGACTGGGGGCAGGAACGTTCAGTGGGTATAAAATTTCTGTTTGAGATGAGGAAAAAGTTCTGAAAACAGATAATGATGATGGTTGCACAACAGTGTGACTGTCACTGAACTGTATGCTTAAAATGGTTGAAAATTAAGTTTTATGTTATATTCTTCCATAATAAAATATTTTTAAAGTTAGAACTTCCAGCACTATGTTGAATAGTAAAGGTGACTGAGGACAACCTTGTCTAGTTCCAGTTTTAAGAGGAAAAGCTTTCAGTTTTACTCCATTCAGTAAAATATGAGCTGAGGGTTTGTCATAGATAGCTTCAATCAGTTTTAGAAATGTGCCACCTATGCCTATACTCTTCAGTGTTCTAATTAGAAAAGGATGCTGGATTTTATCAAATGCTTTTTCTGCATCTATTGAGAGGATCATGTGATCTTTATTTTTGCCTCTGTTAATATGGTGGATAACGTTTATAGACTTGCGTATGTTAAACCAGCCTTGCATCCCTGGGATGAAGCCTACTTGATCATGATGAATGACTTTTTTGATGATAAGCTGTAATTTATTGGCTAAGATTTTGTTGAGAATTTTTGCATCTATATTCATGAGTGAGATTGGTCTGAAATTCTCCTTTTTGTTTGGGTCTTTTCCTGGTTTTGGTATCAGGGTGATCTTTGCTTCATAGAATGTGTTGGGGAAGACTGCTTCTTCCTCAATTTTTTGGAATAATTTCTGCAGTACAGGAATAAGCTCTTCCTTGAAGGTTTGATAGAATTCTGGTGTGAAGCCATCTGGACCAGGGCATTTTTTGGTTGGAAGGTTTTTATTGTTTCTTTAATCTCAGTGCTTGAAATTGGTCTGTTCAGGAGCACTATTTCTTCCTGGCTAAGTCTAGGGAGAGGGTGTGATTCCAAATATTGATCCATTTCCTTCACATTGTCAAATTTCTGGGCATAGAGTTTCTGGTAGTATTCAGAGATGATCTCTTGTATCTCTGTGGGATCAGTTGTTATTTCCCCTTTATCATTTCTGAATGAGGTTACTAGAGATTTTACTTTTCTATTTCTTGTTAGTCTGGCCAATGGTTTATCTATTTTATTTATTTTTTCAAAAAACCAACTCCTTGTTTCATTAATTTTCTGAATGATTCTTTTGTTTTCAATTTCATTGATCTCTGATTTGATTTTGGAGATTTCTTTTCTTCTACTGACATTAAAATAAAGGGAATCCAAATGGGAGCAGAGGAGGTCAAACTCTCCCTCTTTGCTGACGACACGATCCTATACTTAGAGAATCCCCAAGACTCAACCACAAGACTCCTAGAAGCCATCGAAAAATACAGTAATGTTTCAGGATATAAAATCAATGTCCACAAGTCAGTAGCCTTTGTATATGCCAATAACAGTGAAGATGAGAAGCTAATTAAGGACACAACTCCCTTCACCATAGTCTCAAAGAAAATGAAATACCTAGGAATATACCTAACGAAGGAGGTGAAGGACCTCTATAAAGAAAATTATGAAAGCCTCAGAAAGGAAATAGCAGAGGATTTTAACAAATGGAAGAACATACCATGCTCACGGATGGGCGAAATCAACATTGTTAAAATGTCTATACTTCCCAAAGCAATCTGCTTATTCAATGCCATTCCTATCAAAATACCAACATCGTACTTTCAAGATTTGGAAAAAATGATTCTGCATTTTGTATGGAACCAGAAAAAAACCCGTATAGCTAAGTAAGTTCTTAGTAATAAAAATAAAGCTGGGGGCATCAGCATACCAGATTTTAGTCTGTACTACAAAGCCATAGTAGTCAAGATAGCATGGTACTGGCACAAAAACAGAGACATAGACACTTGGAATCAAATAGAAAACCAGGAAATGAAGCTGACATCTTACAACCACCTAATCTTCCATAAACCAAACAAGAACATACTTCAGGGGAAAGACTCCCTATTCAGTAAATGGTGTTGGGTGAACTGGATATCCACATGTAGAAGACTGAAACTGGACCCACACCTTTCCCCACTCACAAAAATTGATTCAAGATTGATAAAGGACTTAAATTTAAGGCATGAAACAATAAAAATCCTCAAAGAAAGCATAGGAAAAACACTGGAAGATATTGGCCTGGGGAAAGACTTCATGAAGAAGACTGCCATGGCAATTGCAACAGCAACAAAAATAAACAAATGGGACTTCATTAAACTGAAAAGCTTCTGTACAGCCATGGAGACAACAACCAAAGCAAAGAGACAACCTACACAATGGGAAAGGAAATTTGCATATTTTCAATCAGACAAAAGCTTGATAACTAGGATCTATAGAGAACTCAAATTAATCCACATGAAAAAAGCCAACAATCCCATATATCAATGGGCAAGAGACACGAATAGAACCTTCTCTAAAGAAGACAGACAAATGGCTAACAACATATGAAAAAATGTTCATCATCCCTATATATTAGAGAAATGCAAATCAAAACAACCCTGAGATACCATCTAACCCCAGTGAGAATGGCCCACATCACAAAATCTCAAAACTGCAGATGCTGGCGTGGATGTGGAGAGAAGGGAACACTTTTACCCTGCTGGTGGGACTGCAAACTAGTACAACCTTTCTGGAAGGAAGTATGGAGAAACCTCAAAGCACTCAAGCTGGACCTCCCATTTGATCCTGCAATCCCATTACTGGGCATCTACCCAGAAGGAAAAAAATCCTTTTATCATAAAGACACTTGTACTAGACTGTTTATTGCAACTCAATTTACAATCGCCAAAATGTGGAAACAGCCTAAATGCCCCCCCAACCCAGGAATGGATTAACAAGCTGTGGTATATGTATACCATGGAATACTCTTCAGCTATTAAAAAAAAATGGAGACTGTACATCCTTCATATTAACCTGGATGGAAGTGGAAGACATTATTCTTAGTAAAGCATCACAAGAATGGAGAAGCATGAATCCTATGTACTCAATTTTGATATGAGGACAATTAATGACAATTAAGTTCATGGGGGGGAAGGAAAAGCAGAGAGAGAGAAGGAGGGAGGGGTGTGGGGCCTTGGTGTGTGCCACACCTTCTGGGGGCAAGAGATGATTGCAAGAGGGACTTTACCTAACAAATGCAATCAGTGTAACCTGGCTTATTGTACCCTCAATGAATCCCCAACAATAAAAAAATAATAAAAAATATTTTTAAAGTTTAGTATGAATCCGTGTGATGTAATGAGTGCACCAGCAGTGTAATTTTAATTCTAAGGGTGGTTATCTAACATGCTATCAGGAAGGCAATCCAGGGGCGGTTAACTGGCATAATTCAAGGTAAGACCAAAATCCAAAACTGACCAGTTAGCCTACCTACTATTCATATCTAAATCCACAAAGAATTCTCTGCTAATCTGCAAAAGAAATACCAAAACAGGTTCTGAGTCTATAAGCTAATTATTTGTTAATTAGTGTAATGAGTGTCAGAAATGGGGTAACTGGTAAAACTAAAGATATTCAAGATATGTAGATGAGCTAAATTACTTTACTGACAGCACTGAGCACAGTACAAATAGGGCACAAGAATCCAAGGTGGCTTAATCCAAGGTAGTTCTACCCGTACAGATAGCACCCCTAAATATTAAATGGTTCTGGGTTAATCCCACCTTTGGGATATTGTCAGCCTCAGGTGAACATTTCATATAGAGTGAGTTCAAATCGCCTAAAAAAGAACAGAGAACTGGGATTTTACCAAGCTTTCAGAACCGTTTTGTCAGTCACTTTAAACGCACTAGCTAGATGTCCATATGCATAGCAAGATCTGGTCTGAGACCTGCTTTCATTATAACCTGTGGAGTCCCTGAGCCTTAGCCCTTTGGTGCCTACTAACAGCTATCCAAAATTACTTCATAGCTGTACATTATACACTAAACTAGCAGATCCATCTGCAATATCACACCCCTTAAAAAGGAGGGAAAGAATTCTTTCTGTTGCCCAGCTCTAAAAGCCAGAAAATAATAGACATGTTTCCTTACACTGAATTGAAATCTCAAATACATTAAAGGAAACTAACACCAGAAGACTACCTGTTCCCCTTTAAATAACACATCAGGTTCAGCTCTAGAACTGCAGATATAACTGAATGTTATTATGCCATCTTGCAAAGGTTCCTGATATCCAGCACTAATTAAAAAAAATAACGAAGCCAGGCATGGTGGCTCATGCCTGTAATCCTAGCACTTTGGGAGGCCAAGGAAGGTGGATTGCCTGGGCTCATAGTTTGAGACCAGCCTTCGCAAGTGCAAGACCCATCTCTAAAAACTAGCTGGGCGTTGTGGCAGGAGCCTATAGACCCAACTACTCTAGAGGCTGAGACAAGAGAATCGCTTGAATCTAAGAGTTTGGAGTTGCTGTGAGCTGGAATGCCACAGCACTCTACTGAGAGCAAAAAAAAAAAAAAAAAGGCAATGATATAAAACACAGTAACAAACCAGTATTGCCAATTCTCTATTTTAAGACTACTGTAACATTAATGAAAGGACTTACCACTGAAAAAAGGCCCAGAAATATTAAGGATGTAAGAGTCTAAAAACAAACCTCGTTTACTATCTTAAGACCTAAAGATACTAGTTCTCAAATCATTCTGCCTGAGAAAATAATATGCTGTCTTTATACACAGAAAAATCACTTGGCACTTTTATATAACAGCTAACCTAAGACTCCGGCTCACAAAAGAAAAAAAGGCACAGAATTTTAGAGATAAGACTTGAGAAATCATTTAGGAGAGCTCCTTTATTTTATATTTGAAGAGACGGGAATTGATTTAATACACCACCAGCAATTTAGATATATATTTGAAAGTAGACTAACAGCAAACTACAATTCATTTCAGTAACCTGAAAAAAGCTCTCACGGACTAGTACTGGGTTAGGAAAAAGGATCCAGGAGACAGTACCTTGTAGAGCACTGTGTTAACGATAATGACTCCTTAAGACTGGATTTAAATCATCAAAATGTAAGGAAATAAAGCTGTTTCCCTCAGGCTCAAGTGACCTTGAAAATAAGCAATGATCCTGGTTTGCCTGATTACAGGCAGCTATGCCTTCCTCAAACCTTACTCTAAAAGGAGGATTTCACTGTCTAAGGATCAATTCCAAAGGTCAAACAAGTTGTGAAGAGTTAAGGGCATCACACCATCTACTCTATAAGGTAATAAATAATCCTGTCTATCATCTTTCAGCAAGAAATGCAAATTTTAATTGAGCTGGAAACTGAGAGTGAGGGGGTTAGATATAGGACTTGTAAGCCATACACCCTCTCCCTTCAAAATCAAAGCATTATGTACAAAACAGAGTTCCAACAAAAAGTACAATGATGAGAAAAGAACTCATTAAGAGCTAAAAATAAATTCTAATTCACAATATGCATAAGGATTTAACAAAAAAAGGAAAACAAGATGTAAAATTGCATCTGCTAAGTTACCCATGCCCTCATGGAAATCACCCCCCCACACACACATACAAACTGAGATCTGTAAAATCTGTGATGACTGAATGAAGCAATGCTTTAAATGTTTTCAATGAATATTTCAAAAGAAAACAAAGGGTAGCAATTTTTTTTTCCCAAGTCCTCTGATCTGCTAACATTGCAGGAATACTCAACAACTGAAAACACAGGTCTCTGTATTTCTACACTTGAACATTCATCTGATGAAATGAGAATATTTAGTATTAGTATTTGCAATTTTTATTAAAGGAATATTCATCTTAAGAAGAAGATGTCAATAAAGGTAAAAATAAGCCACAGTTAGTTTTCATCTAACCTATAATTCACAGCTCAATTTAACAACTTGCTGACCTTCCAGGCCAATAATGGTCCATTGGGGAAGCTCAGCTGAAAGTACCTTCATATTTTAAGTCAAGCTAATTCATTCTGAATAACATTCACACAATACCTTATAGAGCAATAACTCCACACTCCAGTGCTCTAGTCATAAAGGCTGGTGTAATATCATTAATCATCTTTCTGGGCTCCCAAGTCCTTCCTATTCCTACTTTGTTCCACCCCTAGAAAACCAATTATGTTGGTCAGAACACCTAGAAAGCAAAGGATAGAAAACTGGCTTTGTATTCTTCCCACATCAGAAAGAATTCCAGGACAACAGATCTACTTGAGGATATGTATCAAAAATGAGTTTACTCCCCCAAAATAAAAATCTGCAACTGAATGATTATTAGCTGGTAAGAGTAGGATAGGGGAGACTGAGTACCTCTGTATACAAGGTACTTTATGGAAAACTGAAGACGAGAGTCAAATAGCTCACGTAAAGCCACAACACAAGGTTTGAACCCAAATATAACAATATTATTTCTAGGATAAAACCCCTAAAACTAGGGTTCATTAGGGGTCAACCCCAGCAGAAGGGGCAGCAACAGGCATTTTATTTCAATGTTAATACCAAGAGTATAAGAGTTTATCAGTAAATAAACATTGAATTGCACATAGGAGTCTGGTAAATCCTATTCCCATGGAATTCATCCACTTCATATATGAGCTCTTGTAAATACAGCTCAGAGACTGCTATCTTGCTTTTTTCTTTGAAGAAAGTGAAAGGTATTAAGTAGGAAACATTGATCTAATTTAGAACAATACAGAAGGACCTCCTTAATTGGCTAAAGATGATATATGCTGTAAGAGATCACTGAGTGGTTAGACCTCCCCCACAAAATAGTTTTGGCTGAGAACCTGTCCTTCACAATAGCTAGAAGAGCTATCAGTGCTGCTTTGTGGCTTAAAGGCCCTCAAAAATATCTGCTTACATTTGCCATGATCAATAAAAAAGGAGCATCCACTGGTGTCAAAACACTGGCATTCCAAAACTTTAAAGAGCAAAAACAAATACCATAAGGAGTACAACATGCTAATTAAGCCGCTGTGTAGACCTGACAGATCAAATGACACTTCCAAGGAAAATGCCAGGAACTATCTGTGAAAGTTGACCTTTTTAGTTGGAAAGACACACTCTGAGGCTTTCTGCAGCTCTCAAACTTCAGTGTACTTCAGCTGAAAGTCAACTTAGAACAAGCTCAAAAGAAGCTGGTAAATTCTGAAGCACAGCTTCAGCTTCAATGATCAACTATTCTGTTCAAGAATATTTAAAAGGAAATGATCCGATAGGTACCAAATAAAGTGAACAAAGGCTGGTGCTAAATCAATGTAATAGATAAGGCAGTGAAACAGAATAGAAACTGTCAAAAATAGGCTGATTTTGTATTGTATCATGAACATGGTGGAGGAAAAAGAAGTTATTTTCATACCTGAATTTCTACATCTATAGATTACAAAAAGCAGCAGCAGAGGTCCTGTATTAGAATGTAATTGTTCTTTAATTCACCATCTTCTTTCTCATCTAGATTTTCCATCATGACCATGACAGCCATTTAATAACAAATCGAGAATGGTTTCTATTGTATACCAATCTCCTGGTGCAAAAGTGAACAAGAACTACCACAAAGAACAGGTCTGGAATACGAATAACACACATGCAACATCATACACCTTGCTGAACTGCACAGAAGGATAGCCTTTCAACTGCATTTTTATTTTCTATGAATTTGCATAGATTAACAAAGTTTGTGTTTTCTAGCAAACTAACAAAAGAACACAATGAAAGGTACTAAAAGACTACATTCCTTCTCTACTGGTGAGACAAATATGGTTATTTTAGAAGTTCTAGTGACAAAGGCCATAAGAGCACAAAATCAAAACTCTTAAGCTTCATTTATGCCATAGGTCAATCCTATTCTCCCCATATTCTTAAAAAGCTGTCAGAAAACTGCATAACTGGCTCCTGAAAGTTGCATATACTTCTTAACATTTATTCTAAAGGAATACAGAGTAACAAATAATCAACAACAAGGAATTGGGAAAATAAATCCAGGTGATGAGCAAATTAATCAAGAAATGTTCTGTTTCAAACTTTTCTATATCCTCACAATAGATGTCTTCTCTTCCCAACAGCTAACGGCTGAAGGTCTCATTACCACAGGACATCCGAAGCAGCAGCTATTCTGTTTAAGTCTGTCAATTTGGAAGTTAGCTTATTTCATGGTAAAGAGGTCCAGAACATGCTACCCTCAAATATTCCACTTTGGCTTAACTATTATTTTAAGCTGAAGACAAAGGAGAAACAACAGATCCAAGAATTCTCCACCTTCCTCTTTTCTGCTTAAAAGCAGGGAATAAATTTCCCATGTGATGTGTCCCCCATCCTATACCAGTAAGAGGGCTGTGACGGTTACCACCAGAGTGGATGAGCCTGCATAAACACACCTGGCTGTTATTAGTTTCCTATGTGCATTTCCTAGACACTTCCCCACAATCTATGGTCCCTGAAATCCAAACCTTTCCTGTTAAGATGGTATACAAACCCCAACGTCTAACCACTTCTTTCAGTTTCACTTTTCTGTCATCTCCCAAGCCTGTCAAATATTAATAAAAATTACACATTTTCTCCAATTAATTTGCAGGTCCCCAAGCACTAAGCATAAAAGGGTGATGAACTATTTCCTCTGACGGTGGTGAAGAACTGTACCGTACTATATTTAATTTCTTAAATTTTATAAATTTCTAGTTTTATCATTCTGAAATCTTTCATCTAAACTAAATATGACATTGAAAACTCTCTATAAAAATAATCAGGTTCAACTGACAAATGAACCTTCAAGAATAAATTTTGAAGTCTTACATTTGAAGCCTTCCTCCAAAACTGTATAAGAAGCTTCAACAGAAAATTGACTTATTAGCCATGACCTTTGGCAAAGAAAAAGATACAATGAAAAAAATTAGACTTAAGGATGTATTAATAAAGATGCAAATGAAGTTTCTCCTTTTATTTGACCTTGTATCTCTTAGAGAAGTTTCAAAAATGCATCAAGTTTTCCACAACAACCTATATACACATTTTATTTTACACAAATTTGGTCACTAAAATCTAAACATAGACTCAAACATACTGTATTCCACAGTTAACACACTAAGGACCACCAAAGCATTTAACCCTGTGCAGTCAAGGGTTACAAAATGGAAACACACACAGCCAGTCTGCCATGTTTCTAATTAAATAGCACACAGAGGCTGCAAAGTGAGGTGTTTATTAGGTTACCACCCACCTGCCTAACCACTTTGATGTCTTCAAATACTTGTCTGCAAGAATCAGAATTATTGATCTCCTGACACTATGGACATCTAACCAGCTATGGTAAGGTTGTGACTGACATACAGAATCACATTTTCAAATGAATGTTCATCAAAACAGCCTTGTATTAATTATGATTGACTGGCTTCACCATAGGAAATAAATGCTATTAAATTTAAAGATATGCATTAGACTAATAAAATACCAGTTATCTGTTTCAATCTTAGGGATCAAAGTTGTATTTGTTTTATGCGGAGAGAATCCTACACCATTAAAACAAAGTTTGAAAATCACTATTCAGACAGAATAAACAAGGATCAAAACTAGCTTTAAATTCTCAGGAAACGAGAGATCACAGGTAAACCTAACTAAGAATTCCTATATATAAAAAAGATTTTACCGTATTAGCCTTATATAGTAGGTGGGGAAGAGAAACCTTCCTTACCGCCCAAGGTACTATCTGTTTAGAGATAATCAACATCATCTTAGGGCCCCCCTGAAGTTTTTATTTGTCTGTTTTGGGTTTTGTTTTTCCCTTTTGTCTGAAAGCTTCTGGTTGGCAGCTGGGGGTCAGCAAAAGACCAACTCCAACAATTCACAGAGTAAGAGGAAAGCACCATCACATCAAGATAAAACAAGCAACACTCATTACCTGAGGTCTTCAGCTAACTATGCTTTCTCCAGCTCTTCTTTAAGAAGAAAGGAAAAATAACAGTGACAGAACAACCTACCCTGCAGTTTTGAAAAAATTACACTCTCATACACTACCAGGAACACATTGAGAATCGGTAAAGAAAACAGTCTAGTGACTTTTCAACTCAACATCTTTAGTCCCGAACCCCAGGAATTAATTTATCAGAGGCCAATGCTGAGGAGAGGGCAGCATTTGAAACTTTCAAAGAATTGCCACTCCAATGACAGAATTCAGGTACACATGAAAGACACTAATTCCATCTCCCTGCAAAATCTTCATGAAAAGACATAGATAACTCCTGGAAACTAGAACATTCTAGGCCACATTTACACAGATTTTTATTCAGCAGATCTGGACAGGGCCCAGGAACCTGCATTCCTACCAAATCCACAACTGCATCCTAGTGACGCCAGGCTTTAAGAAACACTACGTGGCAAGAATAGGAAAACAAACAGGACGTGTACTCAATACTAAATTGGAACAACACTGAGTTGCTCATATGGAAGTAAAATTCAACAGAAATCAAGGAGGGGGGAGGAGGGAGGAGAGGAAGGGTAAATTCACACCTAACTGGCCAAATGCACATATTCTAAGTGAAGGGCAACTCAAAGCTTTTACTTAAGACATACAGAAGCAAATGTACACACCAAAATGTGTGTACCCATGTAATACTCTGAAACAATAATAATAAGCTATGTGATTTTCAAAACTTCTTGGGTTTCAAAATCACCTGGAGAACTCTCTGACAACAAATTCCCAAGGCCTTAGGAATCTGTATTTTTTTAAAAATCCCTCAGATGAGGATGCACAGCCAGATTTGAGAACCACTGGGCTAGAATACACAAGTCAAAACCATGTTTGTAGAGAAATGTGGATGTTCTTAATCATTTTTAGTGTCCTTCAGTCCTTGACTTCTAAAAATCTCCCATTCTTCTTTCAGAGAAGATAACACTCAGCAGAAAATGCTTCCTGGGTAACTCTGTAAAAGTTGTATGTCTCACTATAAATTCATTAATTGGTCTCAGGCTTAAAGAAATCAGAAATTCAGGATTACAGTCTCTGCCACTTCATAGCTGGGTGGCCTTGGCCTAGTCATTTCACAAACCTGAGCCTGATAGAAGGGAAAATAGGGTGGCCTAAGGTCACCTCTCAGGCTTTTCTGGCTCTAAAACTCCATTATTCATTCTTTGAATCGTGAAATTCATTTCACTCCTGTAGAATGCAGCATCAGCAGGTGTCAAGGACTCTGAAGTGCATTTAAGAACTCAAAGGGGTAGGCCAATGTCAGCTGAGCTGGACAAGCAGCAGTAGCTCCTCATGATGAACAACTATAGATCAGAAGAAGGCTGCAAGTTGGGCAGGAGCCCAAAGAGAGGGCCTGACAAACAATAATAAATAGAATTTAGACTAGGGAGTAGATTATTGTGTTTGCTACTGAAGACGTTTCTTAATGTACTTTCCTAATATTCACTCTTTCAAAACAGTGACATTAATTTGCTAACACTGACACAGCCTAAAAATTAGACTCTTCAAGGACTTAGAAAAAAGGTACACACTTTTCTAACTGGATATTTTTATACCTGAGATATATTTTCCTAATTCAGCACTAAGCAAGCTGTGGTATATGTATACCATGGAATACTATTCATCTATTAAAAAAAAATGGAGACTTTACATCCTTCGTATTAACCTGGAAGTGGAAGACATTATTCTTAGTAAAGCATCATAAGAATGGAGAAGCATGAATCCTATGTACTCAATTTTGTTATGAGGACAATTAATGACAATTAAGGTTATGGGGGAGGAAGGAAAAGCAGAGAGAGAGAGAAGGGGGGGCGGGGCCTTGGTGCGTGCCACACCTTCTGGGGGCAAGACATGATTGCAAGAGGGACTTTACCTAACAAATGCAATCAGTGTAACCTGGCTTATTGTACCCTCGATGAATCCCCAACAATAAAAAAAAATAATAAAAGAAAGTAAAAATGAGATATTTCAAGTCTTCTTCCTGAAGAGTGACTCCAGAGTTTTCTTATCACCCAATTAATGCCCATGATCCTATAAAATCAGTATGAGTATCTCACCCAACCCAACCGCTCTGCAGGAGGTAAAGTAGAATAATTACAAAGTGACCAAAGAACTGGACTGCCCCTAAAATCTCTACTGAGAAACCTCACAAGAAATCTTCACAAGTTCTTTCAAAACCTTTTTAGAGCTATCTCAATGGTACTTCTTAGTAAGTGTGCCTACTTTGCAGAGTACAACCATTCAAAACCCGGTTTTAAATAGCTACCATTTACTAGACTATTTTGCTCAATACAAATATTTATTACTAAACTCAGAATGAAAAACAAAAAAAACACCTAAGGCAGTGTATGTTTGAAGCTAAATGAGGCCAACTCCCTCTAAAAGCTGTTTTAACCTATATTATAAATATGATGTCAGTGGACCAAATCAAAAGTAGGGGTGCCTTGTTTTTAGATTTGCCTATCAAATTTTTAAATTTATACCTCATTATTATGTACATTCACTTTATAAAACATGCTCATACTTTACTGCTATATCATCAGGATAGGGAAGAATTTCATATTAAATTGTCTAATAACTAGTTAATAAATAATTTCAAAAGCTTTTATAGCAACATGTTTAGTAGAAACCTTGTATAAGAAAGACAGCCCCTTGAATAAGTTCCATGACCAAATAAAGACAGAGAACTATAAATCAAACAGCTATTTTTACTGTTAGAATTTTTACTGTTCTTAATCTGCTGATGATCGGCAGTGTGGATTTTAATAGTCAACTGTGGAGTGCAGCATCCTCAAACTTGTGTGTCAATGGAACACTCATTTTAAGGAATAATTATGACTGCTTCATAAGAAGAAGTTTAAAAAGCATCTTTCCATCTTATACACTGTAGGTGGTAATGCATATTAATATAGCCACTATGGGAGACAATATGGAAGTTCCTCAAAAAATTAAAAATAGAACTATTTTTATAATCTAGCAATTTCACTACTGAGTATAAACCTAAAAGAAATAAGTGTGTAAAGATCATTGCATTTCCGTGTTTATCACCTCACTGTTCACAACAGACAAGACGTGGAGTCAACTCAAGTGTCCTACAGATGAATGAATATAGAAAATGTACTAATATACACAATGGAATATTTTTTATCCATAAAAAAGAATAAAATCCAGGCTGTGCCTGTAACTCAAAGGAGTAAGACGCCGGCCCCATATACCAGAGGTGGTGGGTTCAAACCCGGCCCTGGCCAAAAACTGCAAAAAAGAAAAAAAAACAAAAACAAAAAAAGGATGAAATCCTGTCATTTGCAGTAACATGGATAAATCTGGAGAATGTATGTTAAGTAAAGTAAGCCAGGCACAGAGAGACAAATGCCTCATGACAATCATATGCAAACTATAAAAAAAGGTGATCTCACAGAAGTAGAGAGTAAAATAATAGTTACCAGGGACTGAGGAAGAGGAGGGAGAGGGAAGAAGAAAGAGACTGGCTAGTGGTATAGAGTCTCTGGAGTTCTACTGCACAGAAGCATGACTATGGTTAAAAACATTGTATGGTGTATTTTAAAATAAAAGAATGGACTTTGAATGTCCTCACCACAAAGAAATGATAAGTATTTGAGATGACAGAAATGCCAAATAGCCTGCTTGATCGTTACACAATGTATATGTGTATCAAAACTCATTGTAACCCCTAAGTATGTTCAATTTTTATGTGGCAATTAAAAACATACAATTATGGCTGGGCATGGTGGCTCACACAATCCTCGCACTCAGGGAGGCAGAGTGAGAGGACTGCTTGAGATCAGAAGTTCTACATCAGCTGGAGGAAGAGAGAGACCTGATCTATACAAAAAAAAAATAAAAAAAAAAAATCATCCAGGCATCATGGCGTGACTATGTAGTCTCAGCTACTGGGGAAGCAGGAGGATCGCTTAAGCCCAGGAGACTGAGGTTGCAGTGAGATATAAAGATGCCACTGTACTCTAACCTGGGGCAAAAGAGTGAGACTCTGTCTCCAAAGAAATATAAAAATAATAAAAATAATACATATATAAAATATAAATAATATAAAAATAATAAATATATATAATACATCATTAAAAAGAGAATCTTTTGACACTCATGCCTACTCATGGAATTTTGGGATACTCCACTTGCTTATCACACTTTATTGTTATTATTATTATTTTTTTTAGAGACAGAGTCTCACTTTGTCACCGTTGGTAGAGGGCCCTGGAGTCATAGCTCACAGTCATGTCCAACTCTTAGGGCTCAAGTGATTCTCTTGCCTCAACCTCCTGAGTAGCTGGGACTACAGGGGCCTGCCACAACGCCTGGCTATTTTTAGAGATAAGGTCTTGCTCTGGCTCAGAATGGTTCAAACCTACCAAATATTTTTAACGGAAATTTTACTATACTCGTAATCTCCATTATCCCCCTACTCTCAATGAAGAGGTAATGGGTGGGGGTCAGTGGGTAAAGGAAATGGGTAATAAACACTAACACAGCTTTTCAGTATCTAACTATGTATCTCAAATCACCCGTGTGGGGTTCTTCTACCATGGTCCACTACACTAAAACCACAGAGGCAAAATTTAAAGATGCAGATCTCAAATTTATCTCATTTTTTTAACATACAGTTCTAGAAAAAGGTTCACAGAAGAGCATATTCGAAGACTGACCACAAAAGAATGATAAAAATCTGTGAGATATTTCCTACGGTGATCACCTAACACAAATGATGTTTGACTTGTTTAATATTTTCATGTACTACTCCTGGTAAAACAAAACATGTAACTTTACGCTCTGTTCAAGCACTTTTCTTAAGTGGAAGGGGTAGCTACTAAGCAATAAACCCAGATATCACATCATTTATGTCCACAGCCTCCATGCCGTTTATCACATTTTATCATTTATGTCAAAGAGATTGCAAAATCCACATGTAAAGGATGTTGTTTTGCTTTAAATATATATTTCATATTTATATATATACAAACTTAATGTCAGGACAAAAGACATAAGAGCCACTGGTTCTCTACCTTTTCTAACTTATTAAAAACTATTTCTCTATACATTTCCCATATGCTGACACATTGCTAAAGAAACTGAAAAATCTCATCCATTTAATTATCAGTGTTCAAGAAAATAAGAACTTTCGTGATAGCAAAGTGAACATCTCTGCAATGTAATTAGCTGAAATAATATAATTATTTGGTACAGATGGATGACAAAAAGCTGTTACTTGATTTCAATGATTAAGTTCTCTCTGAGCTTCAATCTGTAGTTTGAGGAAATACGTATGTAGCTCTAAGAACTACACTCAGAGACCCTGGAGAGGATAAGCTATGCTGTTTTGATTAATAGAACAGTTAAAACGTATCATTTCAGAAAAAATCAAAAATGACCTTAAGTGACCTAGTATGACCCCTTTTTCCTCTGCCCTTTAACTAATTTGACCAATGAAAACCTACAGTCAAGAGCTAACGTGTCCAAGGTCACAGGACTGTTAATGGGCTCAGACCCCTGGTCTCGTTCTCCATAACATCTTTGTAAGTATCTTTTACTCATTTCAAACATTCAGGTTTATGTTTTGGGGTTCTAAGCCATGTAAAGCAATTTGATACATACTACTACCAAATTTAATAAAATTATTATAAAGAAGCCATTGGGTCTGTCTACTTGTAACTTGATATACATTGTGTCTGAAAACAACTCCTATAAAGAAGCATTATCCCAAGAACACGCCCCTTAACAATTAGGTTTTGGTGCCCTCTAAACTTTAGTCAAATCTTTAGAAATATTAAGGAGATTTTCTACCACTTAATATTCAAAATGTACCATCATTAAGGCCAAGTCATGAAGACTTTCATTCTTATCTTTGTAATAAGAGAGAGCATTCATATACTGTACTTTTCCTTTTCCTTGTTAGGGAACAGAACATAAGATCTCATTACATTAAAATTATATCCGTGTAAATGTTTACACACTGACAATATGAATATTATCATTTCCCTTACCACATATGTTATAAGCAGAAGGACTATACTTAAAGGACATTTTAAGAGATTTGTTGCCCCTCTCCCAAACACAGTATTCTTACTTATCGCTATTGAATTGGTAAATCCCATATGCTCAGAAAATTAAAAAATAAAGATCAATGTGACACGTGCCACCCCAAACACAAGTTTGCACACTTTGAAAACATTTTCCATGGAAGTTCAGTTGAAATTTACACTGCCCCAAAAATATTTTATGCTTTAAAAAACTTAAAACTAAACTTCAAATTGCTGACATAGTAACAGAAAATCTAGATGTATAAAACCATAGCACTGAACAATTCACAAGTAGTAAAGTTATTATTTTCTCCTATCTTAAAACATAATCCTTTAAAAATGAGTCATTTATATAAAACTACATACCTGTTATTTTGTCTCTTACAAGCTTACAGGACTCTATCTCACCAATGCTCCCAAAAAGACTCTTTAGCTCTTCCTGTGTCATGTTCTGGGGAAGATAGTTGACTATTAAGTTGGTCTTGCTGTCCTCTGTATTCCCAGAGTCAACTGGTGAGGAGCAGTTGTTGTTTATGGTGGTTGGACCATTGGCTGTGTTATTGCAAGTTGGCCCATTAGACAGTTGTGTTTCCATGGCAGCAATTACCTGCTAAAAACAGAGAAAATAAGAAATGTCAGAATTCATATTTCGCAACCTATTAAAGATTCCATCCAAGAATTTAAACACTTGTCACTAAACACAAGTCATTCTGCTGAAATTACAAAAAGCTTCAACAAAAAGCATTAACACCCACACTGATTTTTACTTCATATTAAGCTATTCAACTTAAGATTATAATTATACTTTCATATACATACTGCACACATGCACATAAGCATAATTTAAATCTTAAACACTTTCTAGAATTTCTTAAATTCTGGGTTTATTTACATACCCTTACTTACCTGCAGCATTCACAGATGAGAAAACTTAGTATGCCAAAGGGCACAGAATTGTACCCTGAAAAAAAAAATCATACTAGAAATAAAAAAAAAATTGTACTAGAAATAAAAGTATGCTTAACATGCTACCAAAAAAAAAAAAAAAAAAAATGACCTGATGCTGAAGAGATTTTCAGCTAGCCTAAGAAGTTCAATATTCTAAAACTGACAGACATCTATTAACTTAAAAATCAAGGAGCAAATGCACTTTAAAAAATATAAAATTGTCAACATGTACTGTTTTGGTTACATATTGAAAATGTTTTTGATTGACAATCTTGTATCTCTACCATTGGTAAGAAAAAAATAAATGTTTTATGTTAGGGAGTGAAAAGGATTTATAGGATAATTTGGGAATGAAGCTTTGAATACTTTATCTGTCTTAAAAGGCTATTCTTGTCAACCTTGGCATCTAAAGATCACCAACAAGGCAACTGATCTACAGCATCAAAATAAAATTCCCAAACAATTCAATATCGCATTTTGCCTTGACTTTGATTTTAAGGAGAAAAAAAATCTATCCAGTCCACCAAAACAACTATGCAAATATATCAACTTTTGCAAACAAACCAGCCCAAATTTCAGATGAAGAAATTTTCATTTGAGCACATAAGCCTATTGAAAATTCAAGCAGTAAGATATCTATCTATAACCTCCAAATACCAGATAAATAATAGAGCTGGGGAAAATGACCTAATACTGTTCAGGCTACTCTAAAAAAATCACTTACTTAGCAATTTTGGATCTAGTTTCCTAAAAACCAATCTCATGCTCTTTGAGCAAAACAGTCACAAACAATGCCCCCAATTTTCCAAAAGCATTTTCCAATATTTCTATCATTTTGGAGAGTCGAGACTGTGGGGGAATCCAAAAATCAGAGTATCACTGAAAAGATTATCCTTCTCATTTCATACAATATGTCTTTTAGCTCCACAAAGAACTACTTAAAACTGACAATTCTGAATTCAGGGGATGCTAGTTTTAGGGAAGTTTTAACATGGAAAAGGCAAAGAATTTAAGGCAAAGGAAAAACAAAAAGCAAAGTAAAGGTGAAGAGGGTTACAAGAGGGAAAAAAAACTGTCTTTTAAAAAGCATACTGCCTAAGAAAAATAAAAGAACACATGAGCAGAGAAACATATAGGAAGAAATCTCCACTGCCAAGAGACGTGTAGCAGTCTGTGTGTAGAAGGCAGCACAGGACAGACTGAGACTGGTCAGACGGGACAAGAATCAGTGCTGTCATGATTTAAAAATTAAAAACAAAAAAACACAGGAGAAAAATCCAGAATAGCTTTGAAAGACCAAACACCCTATAACCCCTTCATGACTTCCTTTCCTTTCCAAAGAAATGGGTATTCTACAAGCTACATTTCTTGGATACATACTCTCAGGGAATACTTAAGGGCGTAAATTAAAAAAACAAAGAAACCTTTGGAGATCAGTTATTTAAAATATCGAAAGTAACTAAAGATATGGGCTTTCTTATAATTAACAAACCTATTTGAAACTATGAAGGGAAGCTTCAGGTTTCCTCATAAAGCATAACTGTTCCAGTTTGTAGGATACTAACTGTGGACCACTCTTCCCACAGCAAAACTCTTCTGGGGTTAACCTTTGCCCAGCAGTTATGAAAACCATGAACTACAAAAAGAGAAGTGACCACAGCCAATTAAAGCAAATTGCTATTCAAAAGTTAGGGTGTGAACAGAAAACTATGAGAACCCCAAATGTGAGATTTGGACTAAAGCTCATTGGGATGGCATTTGAAATATAAAGTGTTCATTGACTGAAATTAGCAAGATTTAGAAAGGACAACAAACACTCCTCACTTAATCGCACATTTATTTCCATGTTCAGGTGGCAAGAATGAGCTCCTAAGCCAACATTCAAGTGAACAGCTGCAGTAGGCTGTGTGAGCTGAAAATTACAGCATCTCTCAGCTATAGGACCATCTGCTCAGAATAAAATGATACTAATGTGCTATATTTTACAAATAATGCATATTCCATTGATAGGCTCAACACAACTGTTCACAGAATGCAAACTCTTTCAACAGTTACTGGGCAAATAGTTTTCAGCCAGATTTACAATTTCAACTTTTTTTTTTTTTTTTTTTGGAGCATCAGGAATATGTGAATAACTTCAAAATTTAGTAACCAAAAAAATACATAGTAAACAGAATGTAAAGAATTACGGTAACTTAGTATTCAGACCATACCAAAACTTTTTTTGTTTTAAAAAATAACTTGTCACTCTTTTGAGTCTGAACTAAATCCTAATTTAGATTATAAAAAGTTACATACAAGAGCATGGTTCTGATGCTACATTTACCACTATAGTTAAAATTCCAATGTGCTTTAAGTCCTAATGATGGCCATACCACAGTAGGTTAAATGTAAGAATAATTACTATGCCAAATGAAGAATTCAAGTGTTTGGTATGGCCTCAGCACTCCTGCAACATGCTAAAAAAAAGCCTACATAATTTAAGAAAAATCCCACAGACCCCGGTCCAAGGCTCTGCTGCCCACGAACCACTTCTAAGCAGAGAAGCCACATCACACAGTCTGACTGCCATGTTAGTTTGGAGTTGCCGTCTGCAATATGGACACAAAAAGTACCGTATGTTAGATGAGCAAGATAATGCAACAAATCAGTTTGTACAAAATTTACAGTGATTGTATTGATATTCCCAGCACGTCCATGCAGTGTGGCTTAATTAAATTTGAGGCAATTCCAATCTAATCTTTCCAAATTCATTTTAACATGTAGTTTTCTTACACAAATGTAAGCATTTTTAACTAAGAGCCTGATTTTTAAAACAATACTAACTAGTTAACTTGGCATCTATCCTAAAGAACTACCTTAAACCACATCTCAAAAATTAAAAAATAAAATAAAATGAACCAAAATACTGCAGGCTGTCCTGCCTCTTAAGGATGTGGGAGAAGGGAGGAAATGTGAATGAAATTTTATAGTGAGAAAAAGCGGTCATGCAATTCATAAGTGACTGCTTTGCATAGAAGTACTGTCCCCCCCAAAAAAAAAAAATCAAAAGGGCATTAAGAGAAGCTGTATTTGCCCACACTGTTACATTATACTACAAATGATCCTTAATCCTGGGACTTAAAATTAGAAGTGAATCGAAACCCTGTGAGGTTGTTTTGCTACTATATTCAAACTGATCTCTAACAGTTTCATGGAGAGTTGTTAACATATACTAAGAGGCAGTAAACCAGCATCTTTCAATTGAAATAATTGGACCAATAAATAGGATTGTTTGAAGTAATGCTCGTATAGGACGTCAGCTTTGTCCCTGAACGAAATCTAGTGAACATTTTTTAATATGTAAATTGTAAACCCAGCACGATTTGAAATTAGTGCTGCTATGAGGCCTCCAATATAGTTAATGGGCCATTTACCACTTATTACAACTTGCCCGAATACTAAATAGAGCCACAATATTGGCACAAAGGCCGAAGTTTACTTTCTAGCTGCATACACAGATGCATTTTAAAATGGTCAATGTAATAATCAGAAAACTTAGTCTCTGAATATAGAGAAATAACAATGAGGGCCAAAAGGTCTTTTACTCACATACTTACATTACTTATAACTAAAAAAATGTTATCCTTAGAGTAAAACCTGGCTGTAAGTGATTTACTCCTGACACTAACAACAACAGATTCCGTTATCTGTCACCCACTAAAAGGGTTTAGCGTACTCTGTGCAGGATGCCATGGAAATCTTTTACTCTTCTTCCCTTCTCCCACTGTAACCAAAGAACGCAGTCTGACCCTATGTTCTTGATTAAAAAGAAAACAAACCAAAGAAACTACAGTACTTATAGTTGAACTGAACCTGTGAAAAAGTAAAGTGCTTTATACCCATTAAAGATTCTGACCAGAACCCAATTGTGGTTGACCACTTGAGTAGGACAGGAAGACCACACCCAACAGGTTAAACCAAGCCTAAATTTATGTCCTGAATACCCTTAGGAGTTAACATCTAAACATTCTTCACTACATTAAACCACAGATTCTAACCTAATGGCCTCAGTCCCTTCTACACCATAGGAGGCGGATGCTAATAAGCTAATCTATTGACATCCCCCTTTCTGAAAGCCCCGGGGATGGGGACAATCACTGTATTGCACCAACTAGCTAGGAAGGCTGTAGACGGAAAATGATTCTTCTGCACTTTTACATTTCAAGCACCCCAGACAGTCTCTCCGCTTGAGGCAGACACATACCTTTATGGGAAGTTATAAATAAGTTGCTCACATGGCCCTTACCTTTATGCTGGCCAACAATTCAGTTACTAAAAATGTAAAGCTACTTCCCCTTCACTTAAGGACAGGCGATTCTGCTCTACTCAATCTACCACAGACAACCGGGCTGTGCACTATTTATAGATTCCACTGGCTCTGAAACTCTTTGGAAGGGAAAAAAAAAAAAAAAAAGGCCATATTCCAGCAAAATAGAGCCATTAATTTTAAGTCTACAAAAATAATGTTTCAATATATGTTCTCTTCTTAATCAAGACATCAATTGTGCCAATTCAGACTACTTTTCTTCCTGTTATTCTCCATATAATAATTTATGAAAAGACACTTTAGCACAGATCAATCTAGAATATTCTAAACCTTCCCTAGGCTCCAAGAGACAATGGTGAAGTGTTAGTTTGGTAACAACATGGATTTTCTTGGGGGGCAGGGGGGTGGGGATGCTCTCTGTAAGTTTCACGATCACACAGTTTATTACACTTCCAAAAAGCCATGAAGACTTTTTAAGCTGAATTTTGTTTTTATTCAAACAGCCCTCCATGTACTTTAACACCTACAGTTTCCTACAATCGTAGAATTTAGGAAGCCAATGTTTTATTTTCTTGTATCTGGGAACAGTAAAAACAACAAGTAAAATTGGTCCAATGGTCTCTTGGTCACCTAAAAGAAAAGGAAAAGTCTCTATTTTCCAAACTAATCAGCTTCTTCACTATATCCAAACCTCCAAACAGCCACCAAACAGACTATTAACCAAAAACAAACATCTTCTGAGAATTCTCAGTGCGTTTACTTAGCATAATGTCACAAGGGAAATAAAGGGTTCTGTGTCCTAAAAACTACGTGATCTGCACACCAGACCTGTCTGGGTTAAAGTCCTAGCAGGCCTGCTGAGAGGGCGGTTGCACAGCCCTACCTGAGGCCAGTCTTATCTGAGCACGCTCCTCTACTGCCAAGGTTACCACCCTGCTCTGGGCCCTCACCTCCTCTGGACCATCAAATTCAGCCTCCAAAAAGGTCCTTCCCTCCACATTCTGATCTACTATTACACACTTTTCTCAGATTTTCCCATAACAGCTCCCTTACTAACAAATTAAATGCAAACTACTTGGCTATAAACACGGTAAGACATTTCAGAACCTCTACAACTACCTTTACCAGCCTACTTATTCAAGCACCTAAAAACCTGAAACACTCCTTGTCTTTCGAACAATCCATAACCCCACTCTTACGGCTTTGCTCATGTAGTTCCATCTGCCTGGAAGGCTCCCATCCAAACCTACCCCACCTCCATTTAAGGGGTTTTGTATAGACTGAGAATTCAAAAATATATGTAAAGACAAGTATAGTTTCTTTAAATTTTAGAGAATGAAAGGGCAAATAACCTCCCTGAATGTGTGCAAATTTAATAGCTTGTTTTCCAGTCCCACTTCAAGTATTTCAAACCGGAGATAATTATCATAGGAAATTTTTCAATTTTGTGACTCTCCATCAGCCACCCTCACCCACTGAAATCCAAATTCTTGTTATATGGTACAACAGAGGAAACCACTGATCTTCTAGGTGATAAGTTGTTTGCTTTTATTTCAAGAACCCATCACATCAACTTAACTACAAAAATCTGCAAGCCAAGACAAAATCTAAGCCTCTATCTAGGCAGCGGGGTTATAGAAATGTGGCATGTGGAATTTGGGTCTGAGTTCAAGAAAATGGCAAAAGCCAATGTAAATGCAAAAAAAAAAAAAAAAAAGATTTTGAACAAGATATTTAGAAATGCATCATAACTTAGGTCATGGATCACAAATGGTTTTGATACTAACTAGTAAGGTTCACACAAACATAAATGGTCATGTCTCTGAAAAGAATCATGGCCAGAGGTGAGAACAGGATCTTAGGCTGGAAAGTTCTGGCTAGAATAAAATGATTTTTATCTAGTTTATTTGCAGCTAAAACATTTCTCAGTACCTCAAATGGAACAACACCCGGGCAGAATCTGTGTGGGGCAAAGCCCCACAAACCTCTCCCTAAAGGCCAGGTTACAGGTGAACAAAAGACATTTGTCTCTTGAGTTTTAAAGCCAAACCCATCTAAAACAATACATACAAAAAAGCATGAGCTTTGCCCAAAAAACCACCTTCCTTTGGTGAACTCAAGCCCTCGAAATAATTAGTAAAATAAGAAAGATGAGCTGATAGAAGAGAGCTGGGTAAGCAGTGGACAGCGGCATCATTCCTAGAGCAAATGCTTTATCCTTCCCATTCAAATCACTAAAAGTGGTATTTTCAGGATACATTTCTGGCTTTACTTAATTAAGCAAAAGAATAGTAAACCATGTGCTAAAATCAGAGGCTACTGTGTCAGTTATAGGAATAAGCCATTCGTTTGCTTTCTTTTGCTTTGTGGTTCCTAAAACAATAAAGGTTTGCAGCTTTAAACTTCCTGGGATTTCCTCAATCCTAGAATCCCCATCAACTGTCCACCCCATCCCACACCATGTCAGCTGTCTCACTGGTTCTATGGACTTCTCAATCTCCATTTTCCACCTTAGGGCTAACAAGGGTCCAAGAGCTGCCAGAGGCAATGCATTCACAGTGTGGGAGTCACGGGGAGAAAGTTCTTTGGCAGCAAACATGAACATTTCTGTCTCTTAGCCCTTTATGGCTTCTACAGACAAAACACAGAGTCTCTCCAATGCCAGTCTAAGGTTTTACAGTTCCAGAGCTGACAGGAGTAAAAGCTTTTGAGGTTAGAAAGTTGAGATAATGAGTTTAGGGTCCCAAGTCCTTCCCCCCATTCCCGGGTCCATTATAGGCATCCAGCTCTGGGCATTGGGAAATTAAAGACCTGGAAGGAAAAGACCTGGGAAAAACATTTAAGCTTTACATCTGTAAAGAATCATGCATGCAGCTCTCCTGAGCTAAGGACAGGCTGAGGTGTTTGAAGTACAGCAGTGAAGAAGCATATTGGAATATAAATGGGCAATGACAGGTGTGTACAGCAGACCAAATTAACAACAAATTAACAAAAACAGTATGTTAGCAAGAAATAAGTCACTTCGGAATAAATGAAAATACAGAAGGGAGGAGGAAGGGTTGAGAATGTGGAACTGGGGTGGGTAGTTTCCGGTATTAGATAGTAGGCGTTCCTGAGAAGGTGCGTTTTGAGCACAGGGGTCTGAAGCCCATATCCTACTCCAAAGACTGAACATGTGACCTTACATGACAACAGGGAATTAAGGTTGCAGACAGAATTGAGGTCCTCAATCAGATGACCTCAAAAAAAGGGAGATTCTCCTGGATTCTTAAGGTGGGCCCAAAGTCCTTAACGAGTCCTTCTTGTAAGAGCAAGGCAGCAGGAGATTTGGTGTCAGTGACACAGTGACAGAACTGTCAGGAAATTGCATGCTCTGAAAGGGACCACCAGCCATGTAACATATGTAGCCTCTAGCTAAAAAAGGCAAAGAAACAGATTCTCCCCGAGGCTTCAAGAAGGAATGCACACCAGCCAACACCTTCACCTTGGCCCACTGAGGCCCACTTTGGCCTTCTGACCTTCAGAACTGTGCGATAATAGATTTGTGTTGTTTTAAGTCACCAAATTTAAGGTGATTTTTTACAGGTGTAACAGCAAACAAATACAGCCCTCACGGAGATAATCTAGAAGACCACCAGCCAGGGCAAAGCCCATCTGCTGTGAGCTCCAGGGAGAGGAGGCAGCACGAGTCAAAACAGTAGTGAGGCCAGAGCACACAGGGCCTTGAAGGCCACCACTACAAGAAAGGAAACCACAGAAAGGCCGGGAGCAAAAGAGTAGCATGTGGCTACTGTGGCAGTAACTTGTGTGGGGGCATACAGGAAGACTCAGCAAGTTTGGAAGCAGTTACGACCAGTCAAAAGGCAACTGTAATAATCAGGTATAGGATGAGAGTGATTCCTACGGCGAGGGAGAAGTCATCAAATTTCAGATATTCCCAGAAGGAAACACACCACTAATGTGCTACACTTTAATTACATCAGCAAACTGTTTAAATCCATTATCAAGAAACTGGTTTAGATTCCAACTACCCACGTTCAGATAAACCACCGAAACATTTGTATGTACTGGACCCTAAAACAATAAAATTAAGCAAAGGAAGGGCTTTTAAGAAGACGTGTTTCTTAAAGGAAAAAAAATGTATACATCTCCTTAAGGAAATTCAATATAAATAAAATCTGAATTCATAAATATTATTTCAAGAGTTATTCATTTTATATATAGATTCTTTATAAAGAATTCGACAACAGACTTATTTAGTAGCAAATGTAAAATAAAAAATGAGTAGAGACACTACTAAAACACAGCAGAAACTGATTCATAACCTATCAGAGCCCCCTTAAAGCTTTTCAGAATTCAAAATAAAAAAATCTCAAAGTCCTCCCCCCTCTCAAAAAAAATTTCAAAACAAAGTGGATAAAGGTAATAAGTTATATTTTGTGAATTGGAAGTAAACTTTAAAATCTGTATTTTTCAACAGGGTCATTTATACAGTTCTACAGCAGGGAAGGTTAAGCCCTGGGTTAACTCAATCTTGGTTATAGGCTGGAATATGCTAAATTGTTACTTTCTGGCGATGAATCATTCCAACCTCATTCTTTCATTCCAACCTCAGTGGGCCTAATTAATTTCCATGCCATTATTTGGCTATAGAACCTGAAAAGGGATAGGAGTACAATAAGAATAAAATCAACTATTCCCATGGTTTTGTAGCAGAGTTTTTGTTTGGTATAGGCAGATAAATTTGAATTGCTAAATTAAGACAGTTAACATACTAATCAACATAGAAATTGGATTAACTTCACATTCTTCTACAAAAGTCACAGCTATCAGAAACCCCCTCAGGGTAGTACAAATTGTGAAAGGCTGATTGGAAATCCTCAAATTAATCCCAGTAGTTGAGTGTTTTCATTAGGTAGGTTAAAAACGCAGCTCCTCCGCTGGATTCTGACACTAAAATACTGTCATGTTAGAAGATTGCCCAATCTTAAAGAGAATATAAAAGACAAGGAAGATTTAGGAACACAATTGCCATTTTTCAATTCAGAAATGTTATAAAGGTCCACAATACACCTTCTCAGCCCTAGGGTTAACATTTTACTCTTCACTGTCATTTAAGCAGGACTTACAAACCAAATGCATAGTTAGTGTTTAACCCCAAGTAGTTTATACCAAAATAAAGCCATCCAAAATGTCAATAAAACGAGATGTATCTCTTAGTAATGATGGGAGGCTACAAACATTTCTGTAGAACATCAGAGAAACAGAAAATTAAAGAGATGCTATCCAGGGCACAGAAAATGTTTTAATTCATTAACATTATTGTGGGAGCAAAACAATTTAGTCTGGGCTGGTTTTCTCTAGGACTATATACCTTGAGGGCAGACAGGTTCCTTCCTCTCTGATTTAGGGATCATCTCAATTACTGCCACTTGCCTATGAAAGGTATGTTTCTTGTGCTGTAATAGGGTTATAGCTTTCATGTGAAAGCTATAAATTAATTTCATAGTAGGGCTGAGTACACGGGATACATTTTCTTCCATTCTTCAGATATTTTGCTAAGAATAATATTTTCCAGCTCCATCCACATAAACATGAAAGAGGTAAAGTCTCCATCTTTAAGGCTGCATAATATTCCATGGTGTACATACACCACAATTTATTGATCCATTCCTGGGTTGATACACCTACAGTGCATCTCAGAAGGGTACAGGTGAAACTTACTAAATGCAGAATATAAATGTCTGAACACAATAACTAAGAAAATGCCATGAAGGCTATGTTAACCAGTTCAATGAAAATATTTCAAATTGTATATAAAACCAGCACATTGTACCCTATGATTGCATTAATGTACAGTTACGATTTAATTAAAAAAAAAAAGGTATGTTTCTTTTCAGTCAATGTGTAAAGTTCTGAGATTCCCTAGAAATAAATACTTTTGATTTAGAAACATGACTATTATTTATTTAAGGAAGGAAAGTTAGGACATCTTTTTTTTTTTTTTTTTTTTTTTGTAGAGACAGAGTCTCACTTTATGGCCCTCGGTAGAGTGCCGTGGCCTCACACAGCTCACAGCAACCTCCAACTCATGGGCTTAAGCGATTCTCTTGCCTCAGCCTCCCGAGTAGCTGGGACTACAGGCGCCCGCCACAACGCCCGGCTATTTTTTGGTTTTTTTTTTTGCAGTTTGGCCGGGGCCGGGTTTGAACCCGCCACCCTCGGTATATGGGGCCGGCGCCCTACCGACTGAGCCACAGGCGCCGCCCAGGACATCTTAAATAATAGGATGTACACTAAGAAAGGTACTTTATTTCCTTTGGTTCCCCTCCTCTCAAAATGACAACTTTAAAACCTACATCACATTACCCCCACACACAAAACAAGCACTTACCTAGGTCTATCTGTGATTTTTTTTCCCCAAAGGCTCAAAAAATAGACAATATTTATAAATAAAAATAGAAGATAATTTCAGAAACAGATCATGCCAAATCTTATAGATAATAGATAAAGAAGAAATACCTCAATTCATTCTACTTCATCTGGATATACCTGATGTTAAAACTGGAAAAAATATATTATTATACAGGGAAATTACAAACATATTTCACTTATAAATGAGGATGCAATATCTTAAACAACATATTAACAAGTTGAATTAAAAATTATTGTCCAAATAATGTACTCTGGTCATTTAATTTTGATCAAAGTGTCTGTGATTTTTTTATAGTAGTTAAGCTCCTGATTATTTACTATATTTCAAAAGTAGGTGGAGAAGGGGAGGAAGATTGGCATTCAAGGAAAATGTTATTTTCACTCAGTGATTCCAAAAAAGGATAGGGGATTGTTGAAAATGAAGTATCACAAGGAAATTTCTATTTAATCTGTCTAAGAATGCATTATATATACATAAGTTATAAATTCTATTTATTATAAAAGTTGTAAGCTTAAGTTAATAATGCTTTTCTTAATAAAGTTAATGCTGATGATTAGGGAAAATGAGTATGTTTTCATGTGTTTGTTGGCTATTCATTTTTCTTCTTGAGAGAAGGTTCTGTTCATGCCTCCTGCCCACTCATAATGGGATTGTTTGCTCTTTTCTTGATGATTAATTCGAGTTCTCTGTAGACTGTAGTTATCAGTCCTCTGTCAGATTCAGAGCATGCAAATATCTTCTCCCATCCTGAACTACCACCTAACTCCAGTGAGAATAGCCCACATCACAAAGTCCCCAAAGCTGTAGATAGTGTCATGGATGTAGAAAGAAGGAAACACTTTTACACTGCTGGTGGGATTGCAAACTAATACAGCCTCTATAGTAGTACTTTTCATCTGGTGTGCTGTGAGAACATCTTAGGCATGCCACAAACATTTTTGAAGATCATTAATTAAATTATTTTTGAAAGAAGTTCAAAGCACATAAGTATTTTTTTCTACTCTTTTTTTGATCAACATAATTTAAGTGTGCCACAGATGATTAAGTTCAAGTGTGTCGTGAGATAAAAAAGGTTGAAAAACACTGTTCTACGGAAAGAAGTATGGAGAAGCCTCAAAAAACTAAAAGTGAATCTTCCATTTGATCCTGTAACTCCATTAGTAAGTATTTATCTACCCAGAAGAAAAAAAAAATCATTTTACCATAAAGACATTTGTCCTAGAATGTTCACTACAGCTAAATTCACAATCGCCATGATGTGAAATCAACCCAGGTACCCATCAACACATGAATGGATTAATGAACTGTGGTATATGTATACCATGGAATACTATTCAGCCATAAAAAGATGAGACTTTCCATTTTTTACTATTAACCTGGATGGAGTTGAAGAACATTCTTCCTAGTATAGTATCACAAGACTGGAAAAGTAAGTATCCAGTGTATACAATACTAACATGAAACCAAAGGACACACAACTACAGTCCCACAGGAGAGAAAAACGCAAATTCAAGTGGGGGAGAGGACAAGAAAAAGGAAAGGAGAAGGGGATTGGTAAGCGCTCATCTAATGCACACAAAGAAAGGGTAGATACAGCATACTCCCCGGTGACGGGCTCAACCACACTTGAACTTTACCTAACAAATGCAAACATAAATATAACCTAATCATTTGTACCCTCAGATTAGTGTGAAATTTTTTAAAAGTTGATGCTATAGAATAGGTAGGGTCCCACCTCAGACCCCACCCATTTATTATATCCACAGCAGGCACATGCATGCCAATCCCAGATCTCTGACACCTCCATACTAGTCAAACAAGAGGCCTATGTCCCAGTCAATGATCCCTGACCATCTCCCCCAGCAAAGCGATTCCACTCACTTCTCCTTCTGTCATACTTCCCACTCTGTGAGTCTTCCCAGTATCACTAAAGCAAAAGCACAGCTGATGCTTAAGGATCACAAAAAGTACTGGAAGGCAAGTCCTTCCACCTTAGAGATAAACAATGAAGCAAGTGTACAAGAACACATGTGCATATATCACCTGGGTTTGTATGCACATACACGTTTCCAACAGCTGATGAGAAGCAATGTCTACCTCCTTATGCTGAAGTGGAGAAGTGGGCACATATGCAATCACTGGCTAAATTTTTTTTTTATTATTGTTGGGTATTCACTGAGGGTATAAGAAACCAGGTTACACATTGCATCTATTAGGTCAAGTCCCTCTTACAATTGTGTCTTTGGGGGCAAGGCACAGGCTACATTTTAACACAAGAAATTTTTCTTGGCTTGGTGCCCATAGTACAGTGGTTACGGTGTCAGCCACATACACCAAGGGTGGCAGGTTCAAACCCGGCCCAGGCCAGCTAAACAACAGTGACAACAGCAACCAAAAATAGCCGGGCGTTGTGGCGGGCGCCTGTAGTCCCAGCTACTTGGGAGGCTGAGGCAAGAGAATCGCTTAAGCCCAAGAGTTTGAAGTTGCTGTGAGCTGTGACATCATAGCACTCTACTGAGGGCAACAAAGTGAGACTCTACCTCAAAATAAAAATTAAAAAAAAAAAAAAAAATTAAGAAAAGAAAAGAAAAATTTTTCTTCAGGCTTCAACCACAAAGGCAATTTAGCCTTTGCATTATTTCATTCTGGGAAGAAGAAGAGGGGACACAGGGGTCACTTAAAAGCCTCATTACACACACATATTTTGTCAAATAATATGTCAAAGCACTTTACAAACTCCAAAATGCTAAGTGAATATTAGGGACTATTATCATTATTGTTGAACAAAGGAAGATGACTTTTAAAATGTTACCACAGAAAATTTGCTTACGCCTTTTCGGTTAAGGATTAGTCATTTTTCTCCCCCGCATCTAAATGGGCATCAAGGCTGCAGAGTTGTGCTAGGACCTCAATATGACAACTAAAACACTGGACAGCAGGTATGTGCAGACTTTTCCTAATTATGACTGTGAAGCCCCCTCTCCTGGGCTTCTGAAGCAGATGCTTTGTTAAACTACATTTAGCGTAATTACAAATGGTGACGAAGCAAGTTAAAAATTTTTACACACAATGCCACAATTTTTAACTCCATACCTCCAAACCCTATCCTTAAATACACAGAATGCCAACAGCCTAAATGTTTTACATTAGAGTTATAGCCCTACATCAATTTACCTTACTTCTGAAAGTATGTGATCCCTTCTCCCCTGAAGAAATGCACATCTTCCATCCTCCCCAACTCAGTCTTCTCATGCTAAGCCTCTTGGAATTTTAGTATTTTCAGATTAGAAATTGCTACCTCCCTGTATCCCCCTGCAAAGAACTCCAAGGATGATCCCAAGCATTTTCTACCTATGTTCAGATTTATTATTACATTACACAGGAAGAAAAGCAGTGTGGAAATCTAATGCATGACCGTACTGCAAAATCCAGATTGACGATGTGTACATTATAATATCACATGATATCAAAGTTTCTGCAACGAACGCACCAGGGAAATGACTCATACACACACACACACACACACACACATCCATAGGAAACCATATACTCTCCTGCCGTCTGACTCCTGTCACGATTTCAAAATGACCTGAATTCAAACAATTTTTCTAAGCCTGAACTAACTGTGGTGTTAAGATAATTTTGCATTAAAAGTAAAGAAAAATAAAAGCATCCTTTTGAATGTGCCTTTGAATTTTCTACAGGGGAGAGGTTCAAATGATCTGACTGCCTTTTGTAGAACTCAAAGAATCCCAGGACTAAAAGTAGGAAAGAGTAACAAAGAAAAAGAAACTAGTGTTTACAGATTCCTTATACCAGGCCAGCCCTCAAACTATGTATTTTACAACCAAACCTCACTTAATACTCTTGTGCACTATGAGCCAGATAAATTCTCTTCAGTTTATAAATGAGGATCTCAGAACTTCAATAGTTCACAAAGGTATTAAGACCCCATGCGGAGTTTCTTAGCTGATCCCTCTGCTCAAAGGCTTCTCCCTTTTCCAAACCAGCCCCAATCCCACAGATGCAGTGACCAGCATTTCACTACTATCTCTGTTTTTGTTTTTTTGTTTTTTTTTTTATTGTTGGGGATTCATTGAGGGTACAATAAGCCAGGTTACACTGATTGCAATTGTTAGGTAAAGTCCCTCTTGCAATCATGTCTTGCCCCCATAAAGTACTATCTCTGTTTTTAAGGCTTTGCTGACACCACAGTGCCCACAGAGCAGCCATCTCAGCTTCACAGTCAAGCATCCAACTTGAACTGGTGCCCATCAGTCCCCATCACACACGGGAAGTTCTAAGGAACTCCCAGGAGTTCCTCCATTTCCCAGTGTCACACCACCTCTGTCCTCTCCCTGCAGCAACCTTTCTCCAGGCTAATAGAAAACAACCTCAAGCACAGGAAGAAGGGTGCAAGGACTCTGGGCACTAGCCTTCCGAGAACCAGGAGCTGCAGCTGAGCATCCTCCTCTTTGCTCCTGTATCCCGTGCACTCCTTTACCTCTGTCTCTTCAGTAATAAATACAAAGACAGATTCATAAAGAGAGAACAAATGCCACGAAGTGTGATTCAGGGTGGCAAGTAAAAAACTTCCTGCTTATTTATCCATGTAGTTTTACATTCCCTGCCAAGTGGAGAAACTTTCCATTGCAACCCCTATATACCTGAAGGAACCAAAGTCATCTCAGTTTGTCTGTAAAGGGGAAGGTAGACTTAGAGTAGGTTGTCAAGCCCTACCACTAACACACACGTACCTTTCCAGATATAGCTACTAATTCTTATATTCTAAGCTCAAGCTTCCAATTCTATCAGCATTAAAAAAAAAAAAAATTCTAGCCATAAGCCTTCCTTAAAATTATGTGAGCCTCAGCAAAAAAAGAAAGGAGAGAAAAAAAGACTAGTACATTCCATTGTCATCACACCAAAAGGTAAAATAAGCAAATCTGGCCAGTCACAGTGGCTCACACCTAGAATCCTAGCACTCTGCAAGGCTGAGGTAGGTGAATTGCTTGAGCTAGGGAGTTCGAGACCAGCCTCAGCAAGAGTAAGACACTGTCTCTACTAAAAATAGAAAAAAATTAGCCTGGTGTGGTGGCAGGTGCCTATAGTCCCAGATACTTAGGAAGCTGAGGCAAGAGGATCACCTAAATCCAGGAGTTTGAGGTTGCTGTGAGCTAAGATGATGCCACAACATTCTACCCAGGGTAACTGAGTGAGACTCAGTCTCAAAAACAAATAAGGCAGCGCCTGTGGCTCAGTGAGCAGGGCGCCGGCCCCATATGCCAAGGGTGGCGGGTTCATAACCCAGCCCCGACCAAACTGCAACAAAAAAATAGCCGGGCATTGTGGTGGGCGCCTGTAGTCCCAGCTGCTCGGGAGGCTGAGGCAGGAGAATCGCCTAAGCCCAGAGTTGGAGATTGCTGTGAGCTGTGTGATGCCACGGCACTCTACCGAGGGCAATAAAGTGAAACTCTGTCTCTACAAAAAAAAAAATAAATAAATAAATGAAAGTTAAAAAAATAATAAAATAAGCCAACCTCACCACTGATACATAAAAACACCATCACACCTTTTACACCCCTCTCTCCCGACCCAAGTAAGGTGTGGTGTGTAGAATAACATCAGGAAGAGGAGTACAGAAGAAACCCCCAAGGTCAGAAAAGGATCTTCCCTGATTCTCTGGATGTGCCAGGCACTGTGCTAGATGATGGGAAAACAGGTGCACAAAACACACTCAACATTCCACCCCTCACACAGCCTCTCCAGAGCATATGTGGGCCCAGAGAAGGCACCCAGAAAAGTCAAAGGCACCCACAGAGACATTTAAGAACTCACAGCCCGGAATAATAATCTCTCTAGCTGACCTGTGCTAAATATTTTGCTATCCAAGAGAAAAAGAAAGGGGCAAAATCACTGCTGCTATGGAAACTACCACCTCTAACTTAAACATCTGAGTCTGTAGATGTATTTAAGCAAGGAGAAATGAAGCATTTTGCTTCCCAATGTATGAAATGCTAGAGCATAGGAGACTGTGCACAGCATCCATACTCAGTATTAAACTGGACTTCTGTCTCATTACGAAAATACAGCACACCTCCTCCGGGAGGGGCCTAACTACAATAGGGACAATATCTACCAAATGCAAACACTGTAACTGAATTCTTTGTACCCTCAAATCAACTTGAAACTTAAAAAAAATAAAATTAAAAGCAAGAGGAAAATCAGAAGTTACAGAGAGGTACAGGTTGAAGTTTTCCTGATATAGAATTGCTTAAGTTTGGGGGTACCCATTTCCTATTACAAACTTATCCTGTATCAAGTGCAAGTTTGTTAAAAAGAACTCTTAGTACAGTAGATTTAACATGTTAATTGCTTGGCAAGAAATATCTCTATAGTCTCTCTGTTGATAAGACTTTCCGGAAAGACCTGCTATGTAACAGGCAATATAGTTTAGAGCAGTTATGACTGCGATTTCTTTCAGTTCACCTTGAAGGAAAGAAATTCTCACCATCATCCCCTACTTTAATCTCAAATGGAGTTGAACAAAAGGATCCTAAACCATTCTTCTGAAGAGAACTATTGGCCCCAAATCCAAATTTTTCACTGTTATTCTGTAAAGGGCAGAGATCTACTCAAGTACTCTCTATCTTAAACATATTTTAATGAGTTCCTTGAACTTGATTCTGATGGCCTATCTCTAGTTGAGAATCATCACAATAAGAGAAGTAGACTGGCTTAGGAATGAGATTTTTCTATGCCCTTTTGCCCCACCTAAGCTTTCTTTTTTCAGCCATCTTTTATCAGGTTAAACCCAGGATTCACAACAAAGATCTGAGACCTACAGGCCTAGGAACACAATTGAGGAATAAGGATATTTTGTTCTTCTTTTCAAAAGAGCAAAAGCCAAGGAGGTGAAGGGGGGTTGGCCATGGCAGTAGAAACAGGGGTGGTAAATTAAGAATGCTTGCACTGCACTGGAGCATTCTTCAGGCCCAATTTCACTGCCATAGGATCAAGAAAGAACTGTTGCTATGCATCGCCCACCAAGTCAGAGATATTTCTCTGAAGTAACTTCTTAATCTAACTGAAAATGACCCATTCTTTGGCTTGCCAAGACTAGACAGTTGGCCTCCTACGTTAAAATTGGCCAAAATGAAAACTAATGAATTCTCTTATTTATTCACCAAGGTTTATACTATACATTCACTAAGGCCTAATAAGCATGCCCCCCTGCCCCCAAACAACAGCCAGGATGACATTTCCAACATCCTTCATGGTGCCAAGCTTGTCATACCTGATGATGGTGAACAAGACCCAACAGCGGCTTTGACCAGCAGGGAGAAAAGGTGGGTGTGGAGGTGGTGAGGAGGAGCCAAATTTTCTTATGCACTTCTTATTATGCTTTCAAATAAAGGGCAGAATCTGCCAGTCAGTAAACCCAAAAATAAAATTGAAAGGTAATAATGGACTCTTACTCATGACAAAGTTGAAAAGAGGTAACAGCATCACATTTTAAGGAGGAAAAATGAAAAATGCTCCTCCAAACAGTTCCCAGTAATCACATATCATCATGTAAATACCTCTCAGAGAAAAGCCAAAAAGTGGAAAAGACGCTGACCTGCGTGCTCCTAATTTCCAGGTGGAGTCCCAACTGAAAGCCAGAGAATAGAGTTACTCATCAGTCAACGTGCTATTTGGCCTTTCTAGTGTCTCTCTTTCCTTTTTAACTTAAAGTCTATAGTGTTTAATATTTGAAACTTAATCAATTTGACAATTTTATATTTTAAAAAAATTTCTTCTTTTTAAAGAGAGTGAGACAAAGAGAATGGTGAGAATCCCTCAGCGCTACCAGCCTGTAGGCTATCCTTTAAATAAGCATGTTCTTTGCAATTTTCCCAAAGCTGCCTTACCATCCTAGCCCCTGTAAGGGCTAGATCCAAAGAAAAGAATATCATAGTCTGGATGTCAACCATGCCAGAGTCTAAAACAGGGGTTCTCAACCTGTGGGTCGCGACCCACAGGAACTATATTAAAGGGGCACAGTATTAGGAAGGTTGAGAACCACTGGTCTAAAAGCTTTTCTACCATGGTGGCAGAGAGTTTCACAAGACCACCAGAATTGGAAGGTAGGCTGTTGTAAGCATAAAATGTTTGGAAACTTCACTTTAGACACAGCCAACAGATAAAACTAATAGTAAATTTGGGTGGAAATGATTTAATTTTAACACCTTTGGGCATATCCTGGTCATCTCTAAACTGAGGAACCTTAATTTTAGACCTAATCTGTGAAATACTCAAATGAATAAGCACAGCCAAAGTGAGTTAAAAAAACAAACAAAAACAAAAAACATAGCATCAAGTCTGTATTCTTATACATCCTAATAGGACTGCCACAGCTTGTACTGCTCTGAACTTGGACTAGAAAGCCATCCTGCCCACAAATAATTAAGAATTATCCTGTCCTTTCTGGGGGCTGAGGAGAAAGGTACTTGCACCTAATTAAATATTTAAAATTCTAATAAAGAACTTCTTTAACCCCAGGATAAAAATCACACACATAAAGATAAAATTCTCCTTGCATTATATACCAGAAGCCCTTGATTTAACATTAAACAAATTTCTAAGTTAAACCTTCTAAAAACTCTGATAACACAAATTACGTTCTGGAGGTAAAACAGTGGGTAAGTAGGTACAAAATAGACTGTGAAAAAGAGGTCTCCATACTTTTTTGGCCGTATTCTGTTTGCTCAAGTAGGTTCCCATCAAAACCTGCTTCACCCTGGCCAGGAAGGCAGGCAGTCCAACAAGGGTTGTCGCAGAACCTGCAAAAGTTTCCAAAGACAAGGGAAGAAAGCAAAGCCCTCCCTAAAGATTGGCTATTTATAGAAGGGTGGATGGACTATTTGGGAGGTGGCTGAAGGAATAAAAACGCTGGAGGTTTGTGGGCCTCCTTCTGGCTTGCTTAGACTCAGAAAGTAATGGATTCTTCCCTGGCTCTAAAACTATTTTGTTTCCTTTATAGGTTTTCAAAGTACTACCACAGTACAAGACTGTCCTTAGGTCCATTTGGCAATATCAGAGCAGTTACAATTTGGTTAAAATGTGATGGTAATTAACCCACCATTCTTTCCTAATCTAGAAATGGAGTTCTAAACAAGAAGGCCATATCACCATTCAATTCATAACCACGCTCTCCAAGAATCCCCTCCACTTTCACAGCATGGATAGTTACAGTAAATTCAGACACAGAGCAGAAGAAAACCATACTTTTTTTTTTTTTGCAGTTTTTGGCCAGGGCTGGGTTTGACCCCACCACCTCTGGCATATGGGGCCGGTGCTCTACTCCTTTGAGCCACAGGCAACTCCCAGAAAACCATACTTTTCTCACCCCTTCCTCTTAACTAAAAAGCCACAACTAAAAATAAAAAGCTGGAGGAACTCTAAAACTAAGGATTTTAAAGGGCACTTTAAATTATTTCCTATCAACTGCAAATCTTTAACATTGCAGACTATTACTTTTAATGCTATTGACTTTTTGTTTTTCAGAACTTGTCATAATTTTCCTTTAAAAAAAAATTAACTTCCAGTCCAAAAGCATGGCTTTCTAAATGTGCAGAGCATATATTCATACTACAAAACCTCACACATAACCCTAGGTTGATTCTTGTTCCAGGGTTGAATTATAAAAGAACAGAGCAACATTCGGCATTAAATGGTAGTACATTATAATAATCATTTTATGTTCATTTCCTAATCTAGTGTATGAGATTCAAAAGCAAAAAAGCAGTGACGCCAACAGAGAATTTACTGAATAGAATCTGAAGTCCTCACATTTTACTTAAATACAAACACAAGTGTTTATGATTCCCCCTCCACAGGTAATTGTTAACTACTAAGATAAATTTCCAACCTAAATAACTTGCAAAATGACTTTCCATATACCAAATACCCCCAATTTGATAAGCTTATAACATTAAGTCCTTATGAGTTTCTGCATAATCATTTCCCCATGGTACTTTTGGTCAATTTATTGTGATCTCTTAAGATCAAACAAAATGCTAGTATTAGATAACAGATATACCTCTTTAGCTCACATGGCCCACACAAGATTCTAATTCTTCATTAAGAGCCAAGGATATAGAAATAAGTGTACTGGACCAGTCAAAATGTATATAAAATTATTATGAATAAAACACAACACCTCCCAAAACATAGCCACTATTTCCCCTGTCTAAAACATCAAAACTAAATGCATCCATTTGCATTAAAATGAAGGCTTCAATTCAGTTCTTCAGTAGAATTACCTACCAGATGGCTGGATAACCAAAGGCCAAGAAAAGACTAAGCCTCAATACTATGTAGCATTTGGATATTTGGAGTTTAAACTTTCACACAAACCACAGTCAGGATTAGGAGTGGCCTCCAAAACCTAAATAGCTCACTCCTAAATCCCAGGCTCACAGACAAGGAAGGTGGATGTAGACGCAGACCAGAAAGAAGGTAAAAGCCAAAAGCCCATATGAGGTCCAAAGACAATGGATGCTGATCTTAAATCTATTTGTAGCTGTTTTGTGACCAACAAATTCTTAACCTTGACAAACTTCCCTCATCTATAAAGTACAGATTTTTCTTAATCTGCAAACAATTCTTATAAGAAATAAGTTAAATAACAAAAGAATGGCTTATAAAAACTGTCAGACACTATATGAAGTAGGCTACTGTTCTTAAGACCCTAACCTTCTCCAGAACTGCATTCTGCTTTTACACTCTCCTTTCTAGCACCACATTTCTTACATGGTAAGGTCAAGCTGCCATAATTGCTACAACTTGGGAAATGCAAATTAACGAAGACAAATACATACACATATACACATACCAGGCTGCATTTTCTTAACCCACAAAAAGGCTATTTTTCTCACCTTAAACTTACTTGCAAACAGATTAGGAACTCTACAATATACTAAGTTCCAACTACCAAATATTTAAGCCACCATGGCATGCAGAATAGCATGTTGAGAAAAGTTACTTTAACATAAAAATGTCAAGCACATAACCAAGTGAAAACACTTATTACTAAACAGCTGACAGTGATGTCCAGACGCCAATTTAAGAACTATACACTACAGATATCCTGCAATAATTCAAAATCAAAGTACATGGTGGGCATATGCTCAGAGCCTCACATAATGCTTTATACTGGGACTTAACATGGTCAACAAATTGACAGTAACCTACGATTAATGTTATATGGTTGGCATTCTGAAAAACATACAAGATGTTAACCCTTTTAAAGACCTAGAACTATGAACCAAGATTAAGCCTGAAGACAATTATTAATAGAATATTCCATTCCACACCAAGAAAACCAACCAAAGATATAGGCAAATACTTCTGGGTATATATTCTGCTGATGAAGCAATTGTACCTGAATTATTGATAAATAAACTACGTACCAGTCTGCCTAATCACCAAGTTCTGGTAAATGGACTTGGACGTAAAGGGAAAACAAGAATGAAGATGGAGCTCTCAGGGTATGGAACACGAGGGAGGTAGGGGGCTATGGAGGTGGCTGGAGAGAAAGGCATGAAGAGGCTCAGATTTCTTTAACATTCTTGCACATAGGAGGCCCTCTTCTTTCCTCCTAGCTTCCATTCTCAGCTGCTCAATGGGCCCTCTCCAATGTAAGAGCTCAGCTGAATCCCCAGATATTCCAAGACACTAACTGGTAAATATTTGGCTAGAGAGGGAAAGCCCATCTCATTTTCTATGCATCCAAAAAATGCATAACTCAAAAGGGCAGGGAATATCTAGAATTTATTCCAATACATGTGAAAGGTACCCAACCTCTACTTTCTGTAGTAGTAGAGTCACTCCACTTCCAGCTGAGTCATTACACAGAATTATTTTAGTTCCCAAAATAAAAAACAATCAAAGAGAAACTAGCTGTAAACCTAAAAGGAAATGCCCAAAGCGCCAAAGATGGAAGACAGCAAGATTTCAGCTCACAATCCACAGCCACTTAAATAGAGTGCCTGCAAGCAAAACCAAAAAGTTCAACTGCAGAAATACACCTAACTTCGGAGAGCATGACTAACTGGTGTGATTCTGCACAACCAAAACGTAGCCAAGCACCAACCTGAAAACAAGGAGGTTCATTATTGAATAAAGGCATCAGGGATCATTAGAGATGAAGCGTTTAAATGAGGCTTTCGTCACAACTAAAAGGACATAGAAAAAAATAGATATGCCTCAAATATCAACACATTTGAAGGATAAAGACATCTGCATCCATTTTAATATGCAAATCCTATGTGCAGTGCACAGTGCTGGATACTCAAGATGACTCAGATAAGGAGTTCCCACTTGCTATCTAAGCAAAGTCAGGAACGCATGCAGAATCACAACACAGGACACAATCTGCTAAGTGTGAGAAGGAGGAATTATATCTGGATGATGGGGGAGGAGGAGTCAGGCTCAGAACAGAGAAAAGGCATGTGCACTGGGCTATCTGTTGTTCCATGTTCAAATAAAGGACAGGTAAACATGGATTCAATCATTTAATGCCACGTAAATGCCTTACTACATGCCAGGTACTGTGCTGGGAAGAGTCCACGGCATAAACTGGGAACTTAGTGGGAGACACACATATCAAACAAGCCAAAGGACAAAGCTAGTGTTTAAAACTGCAGTTAATGCCAAAAACAGGGTGCTATGGGGATAAAACAGGGAGGGTGATCAGAAGTAAAAGCCCTCTCTAGATAAATGACATTAAATCTGAGACCTAAGGACATGATTAGATACATACCAGCTGGTCTTGGGAAGGTAAGGGGTGGTGCCACACAACAAGCTAGGTTCTGCAGGTGGTGGGTGTGGGGGGAGGAGGACTAGATACAGAATTTTACAATTATGTAAAACTTAAGAAGCTGTAGAGATCATGTAAATCAAATATGCCTAACAACTCCTTTTTTCAAGGAAGGGAATGAAGCTCAGAGATTGGCTAAGGGTCACTGAACTTGGCAGGGGCAGAGTGGAGCCCTAGCCTGTAATTCCCATTATATCGCAGTAACCATTAGCTTTGCTTATTTGGAATGTCTGAGCTCCATAAATTAGTAATGTACAAAAAACAGTATCTGTAGAGAATAGTGGAATCCTTGGGCCTAAGTGCCAAGTACATCATTAGACACTGTGGGAAAATCTTCACCAGTTCAGGGCAAAATGAGAACTGTAGGGAATTTTTCAAAAATAGAGATGCATTCAATTTCTCTTGTGAAACTATGTGCATCTACTTCTGGGTGTCTACGCATCTAGGAAATGATGGTGATAATTAAAGAATGTGTTGGATTATTTTAAATGCCCTTCCTTGGCAAAACAGAGTTGGCATACTCATCAGTACCCACATCCCAAGGTACACTCTAATTCTTACTGTACTTGCCTGACAAACACAAACATCAAGGAGCAACTGCTGGAGGCGGGGCTGGGGAGAGTGGGGAGCCACCGATGAAGTTCACAGCAAAGCAATTAAAAAATGGAAACATTGTGGGTGTTTATCAAGGAAAATAAACCAGAAGGCAGATATGGAGATAAATAAGTCACACAAGTTCAGGCAACTGAATATTCTTCAGCAAAATAAAGAGGGCCCGTATATAGACCAAAGTATATTAAGAACAGAATTTTGATGAATTTAATTCTGGGTCTGAGAGGACAAGAACTTATAATCTTTTAGTTATTATAGCTGCCCTTGGAAGTAAAAATCGTCAAAATGAAAAATTAATTTTTAATCAGGTATTTTCCAAACCTTGCATTCTTTTAAGGATAGTGTAGAAACAAAAATAACAAAAGTGAAAAATCCCCTTCACTGTATCTCAACCCTCACTGTCTTATGTCCCATCAACCTGAAGCATATGACCAGCTCCAGTCTGAGCAGAATAATAGGTCAAAACCAGAGAGGGCACACAAGAGGAAAGTATTTAATCAGTTTATGAAATTCTTCATAGAACAGGAAGACTCTGGGTCCCACTCAAAGGAGAACTAGCTCAACCTTTACACTTAATTTGTAGTTCAAAAAAGAGAGAGAGAAAATGACCTAAGAAAGAATTCCAGACCTTTGTGTCCTTGAAGGTCACCCTGAAGACATGAGGTCACGCAGAACACTGAGTGATCTCACTGAAAGATGCCTGGCTGGTCATCTCTGATGCTACACTCTATTTTGGACGCTGTCTCAAGCTAGCTGAACTTGAGAGATTTCTAAATCTTTCCAAGGACATCAGAAACATTTACTCCTATACTAGAGCATTTATCTCTGTTACTGAAGAAAAGTCACCTTCCAGAAGAATTGCCATGGAAGCCGACATCATGTGCACTATTATAAGGAAAAAAAAGTAACACAGAAAAGGCAAAGTAGTTTAAAAATAAAAAATTCCATTATATACCATGAAAGTCAAGGGGAACCGTAAGAAAATTAAAACCTTAATAACTAATTTTATGAAAACGATGTAAGCAGTTAAAATCTAATTTACATTGGGACAAACTATATAGCTCAGATCATTCCAGGCAAGAACACTGGTGGATGCTTCTTTCATACCAACATTTCTTTTTTTTTTTTTATTAAATCATAGCTGTGTACATGAATGTGATCATGGGGCACTATACACTGGTTTTATAGACCATTTGACACATTTTCATCACACTAGTTAACATAGCCTTCCTGGCATTTTCTTAGTTATTTTGTTAAGACATTTACATTCTACATTTACTAAGCTTCACATATACCCTTGTAAGATGCACTGCAGGTGTAATCCCACCAATCACCCTCCCTCCACCTATCTCCCCCCTCCCTCCCCTCCCTTTCCCCCTTCCCCCTATTCTTAGGTTACATTTCTAAGACATGATTTAGAAATATAGGGCGGTGCTTGTGGCTCAAAGGAGTAGGGCACCGGCCCCATATGCCAGAGGTGGCGGGTTATAACCTAGCCCTGGCCAAAAACTGCAAAAAAAATAGAAATATACATGGACCATAAGCTACTAAAATAGTGACAACCCAAAGGTGATTACAGACATATCAAAAGAATAACAATGGTAGAGTTTTGAGAGACAGAGTCTCACTGTTAAAAAATAATGCAGTTCAGTAAAAATGCACCTTTAAAAAATAGAAAGACAGTTATCCTTTTCAACTGGTGTTGATCTGCCCTTTATCACTGGAGAGAGGATATTTCACTCAGAAAGTCACCCTGAAGCTATAAGAAGCCTGGGGAAAAATATTAAAACTTCAAGGTAAAGCCAAGACTAGAAGCCTATTAAGACAAAAAAACAAGACATAAGTGTTCAAAAAGTGTATTAATAGGAAACTTACAGTGGTTTAAGTAACAGAGACTTCAGTGGCAAAAAAGGAAAGAAAAAAAGAAAAGGAAAAAGAAAAAAAAAAAAGACTTAAAAATCTAAGCCACTGAAATTTTAAAATGACAACCTCATGACCCAGTTTACTTTTTAAAGTTCTGATGCTGTTTCTCCATTTCCCTTTGGAAACTTTTTTTCATGTCTAATACATTTTAAAAGGTAAAAGGCACACTTTTATTTAAGGACACAATGAAATATATCATCATGGAGAACCTTAGACCTGTAAATAAATTTTACCAGAAAGACATGAATGAGGCCTGGCTTGGTGGCTCACACCTGTAATCCTAGCACTCTGGGAGGCCAAAGCGGGAAGACTGCTTTGACGTCAAGGGTTTGAGACCAGCCTGAGTAAGAGACCCCGTGGAGGGAGGGGGGTGGGGCCTTAGTGTGTGTCACGCTTTATGGGGGCAAGACATGACTGCAAGAGGGACTTTACCTAACAATTGCAATCAGTGTAACTGGCTTATTGTACCCTCAATGAATCCCCAACAATAAAAAAAAAAAAGAGAAAAAAAAAAAAAGAAATAGAAAAATTAGCCACATGCAGTGGTGCACACATGTAATCCTTGCTGCTTAGGACACTGAGGCAGGAAGATTGCTTGAACCCAGTGTTCAGGGGATAAAAAGGAAAGACAAACTTTAACACAGGAAAGGGCAACAGATAAATGGCAAACATGCAAAAGAAAAGGAGGCAATAGGAAAAGGAAGACATTATTAGATGAGGTAAGACAATAGCTATTATTAGTTTATCTTAGGGTGAGACAAACAGTGAGCTAAGCCCCTTGAAAGGGGGATTACCTTCATGGGATCCTAACAGCCTAATAAGATGGGTCATATTATATCTATTTTTCAATGAAAAAATAGGATTTAAAATGCTGAACCTGGCTCGGTGTCCGTAGCACAGTGGTTATGGCACCAGCCACATACACTGAGGTTGGTGGGTTTGAACCCGGCCCGGGCCAGCAAAACAACGAAGACAACTGCAACAAAAAATAGCCAGGTGTTATGGTGGGCGCCTGTAGTCCCAGCTACTTGGGAGGCTGAGGCAAGAGAATTGCTTAATCCCAAGAGTTTGAGGTTGCTGTGAGTTGTGACGCCACAGCACTTTACTGAGGATGACATAGTAAGACTATCTCAAAAATAAAATTAATTAAATAAAAATAAGATAAAAAAATAAAATGCTGAACCTGCCCAGAACCACAAAACTTGCCAATTCAAGCCTAACAGACTCCAAAGCACATGTTCTTTGTACCCCATCAGTAAGGCAGTTAAAATAACCAATGTCTTGTGTCCCCATACTAGACCAATTAAATAAGAATCTCTCCCTGCCTGCTAGTCATTTGGGCTGTCAGATTGGTCCGGTACCTGATTTGATTCTAATATGCAGCCAAGGTTAAGAGCCACTGCAAAAGATCTTCAATGAAACAAGTAGATTATCTGATGAGTGCAACAGAACAGACAAGATTCAAACAATCAGAGACTGGAGATGGCATCCAGCTTTTAAGGCAAAACAGGAGTTTAAGAACAGTGGGAGGTGTTGAGGCAGAGCAGGGCTGGAACAAGTTCAGGGAAAGTCTGTCCACTGGCTTTCTTTTTTTTGTGTGTGTGAGACACTGTCTTACTTTGTCGCCCTTGGTAGAGTATGGTGGCATGGCATCGCAGCTCACAGCAACCTCAAACTCTTGTGTTCAAGCAATTCTCTTACCTCAGCCTCCCAAATAGCTGGGACTACAGGCGCCCGCCACAACACCCAGCTATTTTTAGAGATGGGGTCTCACTCTGGTTCAGGCTGGTCTCCAACTAGTGAGCTCAGGAGTTCCACCCACCTAGGCTTTCCAGCACGCTGGGATTACAGGTGTGAGCCATGGCACCCAGCCTTGTCCATAGGCTTTAACTCCAAGCAGTGATTTAAATGGCAGAAAAGGTAGGTTGGAATCATTTCACTGAGAGCACAGACTACAGGGTAGGAAATCTGTACTTTTAAAACCATAGATAAGATGGGATAGAGCAGACCCCTTGATCCATAGGCCATACAGTTCCAAGACTCCCTGTGGGCACCTGAAACCACAAATAGTATCAAACCCTATGCTTTCTCCTATATGTATATACCTATGATAAAGTTCGATTTATGAATTAGGCACGTAAAATAAATAATAGAACAATTATAAGATTATACTATTATAAAATTTATGTGAATGTGGTCTCCCAGCACACAATTTTTTTTTCTTTCCTTTTTAAGTTGAGAACTTCCATCTGTTCACTTAAAGGAAGCACTTTCCAGCTTCTTTTTGGCATATCCAAATTGCCAGTATCACTACTCTTGCCCTCTGGAGCCATTATTATAAAAAAAAAAAGGTTATCTGAACATAAGCATTGCTACAATCTGACAACCCAAATGACTAGCAGGCAGAGAGCAGCACCTGTGGACTCAGGGTAGTTGAGACAAAGGCAAGGGATTCAAATTCAGCACAAGATGTCACTACTCAGATGGTATGCAATTTAAAACTTATGAACTGTTTAAGTCCATAATATTCTATGTAATATTTTTGGACCTCAGGTAACTGAAACAATAGAAAGCAAACTGTGGACAAAGGGAGACTACTGTAATCCAAGTAAAAGAAAACAGACCAGGCACTTATGCATTCTAATAGAGTGCAGTATAGGAAAATAATCCAATTTTTTCTTCTTACCATTTTAACTTTAGATGGCCTTAACACTTAGCAAACATAGAATAAAAGTTTGCCCTATTTATTTTCAATTACCCTCCACGTCAGCCTAGCCTAGGCCAGTGCCCAGATGATACATATAGCCATGAGATATGGAAATTCTTCCTAAATGGGAACAGGGAGAGAACAGGGAATGTAACAGCTTCTCCCACAGCAGCAACTGACTGTCATTAGACAAACGGTCAGTGAATTTATATAGTCTCTACAAAAAAAAAAAAAAAAGTTATATATTAAATTTATTTGATTATATACAAAAATAAATTCAGGTGCTCAACTTAATTCTTGCAGCCAAGTGTTATTTAGAAAACAAATCTATTGACAGGATTTGTAAAACTTTCAATTATTACTCAAAAGAATCCACACAACTTAACACCTGACACCTGCTGTAGGATAAAAGCTTGGCTGTAAGACTTCCCAGTTAACTTTCATTTTCCTTGTTTTGTCTTAAGATGCTTTCTACACACTCAGTGGGTAATCCTTCAGATTCTGCCACAATCTGAATGGCAAAAAATGGCTTCCTAAATAATTTGTTACATTAAACAAGCTATCATTTATCTCCCTGCCCCCAGAAAAATAAACATTCTTAAGGAAGTGCGGGATAGAGTGTGGCTGTAAAAAGAGTTAAACTTCCTATTATCTTTCAGTCTTTTACTAAATATCACAAATGAAAAAGACACTCATTTAACTTTCTAAAATGTGTATCAGGAGGACCCCTATAACAGGGTAATAGTCATGTTCCTAAAGTGAACTAGTTTCATTAATTTCTAATGCCTAAAACCAAAGTTTGCAAAGAGAAACAGCTACAATACTTGAATAATCCATTAAGACACACACAAAACAACAGTGGCTAATAAGAAGGAAAAAAAGCCTTTCAACAATGAGATATTTTCTCCTAAATCATTCTTTGGCTAGAGAACTGCTCTAAAAGAAGTGATGGGTTCTACCGCTGTTTTGCACTGGAAAACAAAATAGATCTAAATAGTATAATGAACACCAGGGAGAGAAGAGAGGGGGAATCTTGAAATAAACCTTTGTGGGTGAAAAGGGTTAAGAGAGAAAACATACTGCAATGTCTGTGCTTGGATGAAGAAACAGGGACACAGTCACCAAACTTAGTGAATTTACATTCTCAAGATCCCCCCCACACACACACACTTTCTTTCCCATTCTGTGCCTGCAGAGGTAAACCCGAAACAAATTTTTGGCCTTGGAATAGATTTTCTACTCAGAATTAATTACAGGCATATTGGCTGCTCAGGGAATTTACTTTCAAACAAAATGAGGCCACACTAAAACCCAAGTAAAGGAACTGAATAATATCCTTCATTGCATCTCACCACTTATAAACCTCACCCTAAAAATAGCTCAAAGTCTCCCTGCAATCACTCAAGAGAAGAAAGTTAAAGGTTTGGATCTCTGATAGTTACACCCTGCAGACACAGAACAGTTAACAGAGGCTGGAGCCAAAAACAGGAATATAAACTGACCAGCTAGTCAGCTAATATAACTAAGGTGTTAGCCATTCATCCCAGAGCTTTGATTTTATGTTTTATACATTAGGGTTCTGGCTGCTAATTTTCCCTTTAGTTTGAAAACCAGAACCTCATCAAGAAGTTGTGACTTACTTACGGATGTTTGCTCTGGGTAAGTACACCAAGCAAAACAACAAAAAAAGCACCCCGACCTCCCACCTCTCATGAGCATTTCCAACACAAACATCACATGATGAACAGGTAACCTCTTCACATTCTCCACACAGAAGGGACCCAGAGAGTCTCAGAGCTGCGCAGACATCAGCAGACATTCCATGAAAAAGAAAAAAAAATAAAACTACAAAAACCCCCTTGACATCTGTGGCAAAAGCATAATATCTTCTAAATATATGTTCTGTTAAAGTGGCTTTCAAAGCATAAGCACTGTGCCTTAAAAGCAGTTTGTAACAAGAGGTCAGACTATAAAACTGAAGAGGTTAGAAAAGAAATCAATTATATATCAATTGTCAAAACCTTACCATAAAAGGCAGAAGAGGTCAGAAACCTGTACAGAGTAAAAGGGGAAAGAAATCCATGCTGAAAATACCAAACACCAGTGGCTGGGGTGAGAACATGGAGCCTGAACCAGTCATAAAGATGGGAAAGCATTTCCCTCTGCAATGAAAAAGGAAAGCTGCAGATTGGAAATTCAAGGACGAGACTCATTTCTGTTCACCCCTGCAGAAATTAAATACCTATACCCCTGTTATGGACTAAATTATCCTTCTTCAAATCCTTAATCACTAATGTGACTGTATTTGGAGACAGAGCCTTTTAGGATGCAATTAAAGGCCAGGTACAGTGGCTCACTTGAGCTCAGGCATTGGAGACCGATCTGAGCAAGAAGGAAACATCTCTACTTAAAAACTGAATAAGTAGCCGGGCGCTGTGGCGAGCACCTATAGTCCCAGCTACTTGGGAGGCTGAGGCCAGAGGATTGCTCAAGGTTAAGAGCTGGAGGTTGCTGTGAGCTATGACACTGTGGCACTCTTCCCAGGGTGGCAAAGTGTGATTCCATCTCAAAAAAAAAAAAAAAAAAAAAAAGGACAAGACACCAGAGCTGCTTCTTTCTCCACACATACAGAGTAAAGTGTAGTGCAGAGTAAGGGCACATGAGAACACTGCAAGAAAGCAGCCTTTTGCAAGCCTACAAGAGGTGCCTCACTCTGCCAGCATCTTGATCTTGGACTTCCAGCCTCCACAAGTATAAGAAAATAAATTTGTTCTTTACACCACTAAGAAAAGGAATACGGTCCCCAAACCAATTACTTCTCTCGGTCACCTTTTTCTTCCTATTGCTGCCACCCAATCTTTGCAGACTCCTGGGATATAAATCCTACATATCCTCGCTTATGACGGTTTGACTTACAATTTTTTTTGACTTTACAATGGTTAAAAAGCAATGCATACATCCAGTAGAAAACATACTTTGTGTACCCATTTAATTCTGTTTTTCATTTTTAGTATTCAATAAATTATATGAGATATTCCATACTTTATTTTAAAATAGGCTTTGTGTTAGATGACTGCACCCAAGCATGTGTTCTGAGCATATTTATGGTAGTCTAAAGTAAGATATGATGTTCAAGGTCACATGTATTAAATACTTTCAACTTATAATATTTTCAACTTAACCATGAGTTTATCAGGATGTGACCCATTCAACAAGCTGAAGACCATCTGTATATCCACTGAACCATAACCTCTCAGTTTTGAATCCACATTATCCGTAAATGCTGGTTTTTCCTTCACTGCTATAACTACCCTTTGTCCTCCAATTCCCATGACACCAGGGCCAGCCTTGATCACCACTGCTTCCAATCTTCTCCCCCACCACCCACAATTCATTCCAATCTCTAAGTACTGGCTAACTTCAACTACTCAAGAACATCTCATGCTATCAAATGCTCAGATACCATCAATTGTATACATACAGATCTTCATTGAAGGGCCTTTTCAATTTTCAAACTTACCCACTCTAATGTATTCTGCCAATTTCTCAAGCAAAACACCTGCAAAGATCAAAATGACCATAACCACCCAGTGAATCTCTCTTACATTTTCTAACTAACCTTGCTTTCATTCTTAGTGTTACGGCAATTTAAAATATCCCTTCTGCGCATTCCCTCTTTCTAAATGGTGACTAGAAGAGAGAAGTTACTGAACATTACAAAATCACAAGGGGCTTGTTATAGCAAAAGCTTCTACCCAAAAAGCTACTTCATTCAAATAGGCTTTCAGCTCCACCAAATCATGCCAGATGCTTATACAAGATCTGAAAGATGGTACCATCTACTAACGGAGAAATTATACAAAAATATTTTAAGGTATAGAAAGTCATGAATTCTATAACATGTCCATGAATTCTATAACATGTCCCAAACTATCTATGGTTTGAGAGCTGGGAGGAGAAAATCCACGAGGCTTCTGCTGGTCTTTGAAAAGAGAGACACCGTGTTCTACGCCTTACAGCTAATGTTTAATTTCACAATGCAGAAAAATTTCAGCTCCACAGAAATAGGAAATGGGGGATTATCTGACACAAACAAAATTCGGAAAGTTTTCCGAGGCTCTCACCTCACCTAAATCTAATCACCCTAAGCACTGAATAAGCTCTAAAGGCCATAAGCGGCACCCTGCAGACTTGATCTGAGTTCAGCCAGTTCTCTCAAACCCTCTGTTTTATTTGCAAAGCTACCACTCTATATCCTTCTAATAAAACTTCTAATAAAGTCTCCCAGATTTTGCCATTTTTCAACTATCCCCTCCCCTACCAATTCTCCAAAGAACTTCATAACAAGCCTCTTCCAAAGATTTTTTTTTTTTTTTTTTTTATGGTTAAGAGACAGAGTCTCACTCTGTCACCCTGGGTAGAGTGCCGTGGCGTCACAGCTCAGAGTAACCTCCAGCTCTTGGGCTTAGGCGATTCTCTTGCCTCAGCCTCCCAAGTAGCTGGGACGACAGGTACCCACCACAATGCCAGGCTATTTTTGTTGCAGTTTGGCCGGGGCTGGGTTCATACCCTTGGTACGTGGGGCCGGCGCCCTACTCACTGAGCCACAGGCGCCACCCTATAACAAACCTCTTCAATTCCTTCTATGAGAAAATAACTGAGCTTTATAATCTACGCTGGATCTTTATTGATTTTCATCATATGGGTGACAAAATAGTAATATACCAAGGTTTCCAACATACTGAATATCTGGCTCTTGATTTTATATGCCCTCAAAATAGCCGCTGTCCCACTCCTTGGACTTTCTACCTGCAAACTATTATAACTGCTGTTTTCTCCACTCAGCATCTTCTCCCTACCAGTTCTAAATTAACACACGTTATCTGTGTGGAGACAAGTCCTGCTCAGTTGCACAGACTGAAGTACAGTAGTAGCTCAATCATAGCTCACTGCAGCCTCGAACTCCTGATCCTCCCACCTCAGCCTCCAGAGGGGCTGGGACTATTATGCCCAGCCACTTACCTTCCTTAATAAACCTCATTTACCCCTTTAAAAACAGTCCTGTAAGTGCGCTTCCTGGCAGTTTAGCATGCACCATTATCATACAGTCACTTGTGACAGCCCTCCACCAATAACTTTCATTTGTATAACATAGACTCTATATAAGAAACCGAACCAGGGTGGAAATTTAAATTGTAGGAGAACCTTATCTCTCTTTCATCATTCGGACCCAAATCAAAGTGCACTATAGTCAGTAGCACTCAGAGAAATCCCAAGGTTATTAACCAACACTCCAAAAGCATTCAAGCTGCTTGTTGAGCTAATCTTTCCCTAATTTAGGAGTGACAGGACAGAAAAATCATAACAAGCAGATCTACAACCAGGGCCTGGAATCAGAAGCAAACTGGGAGTGTAACGTTCAGGCACTTCAGTGACAGTTTCCTGGAACACCAAGTGCCCAAGAGGGTTGGGCCATGGGCTTCCTATCTAGAAGGGAAAAGAACCACCCACTTTCTAAGACAGATTGACTGTTAAACACATGTACAGCAGGCCTCTTGCAGGGGAAAAGGCAAGCTGTCCTGCCAGAGTTCTTCAAAGCTTCTGAGGACAATGATTTTTTCCTTTTTCTGAAGAATCAAAAGATATATTCTAAGCCACACTGAATGGGGAGCCCCCTTTTACAAATACAAGGCTGAATAATGTAACTTCAAATTTAAAAAAATTCCTAAAAGTTGAGAATTCCACATCTTTTTCATATAAAATAACATTAGTCAAACAAAACTAATTGTTAAAATTACACAAAGCTTATATAATTGATCCCCAAGGGTTAAGAAAATCATTTTAAAACTCAGAAGGTTAAACCAACCTAATCTTTTCGGAAGCACTTGGTATTGCTCCCTAAAATCTAGGAAGATTTCCTGACTAATGGAACAGATAAAATATGGCAAAGTAAGCATAAATGTTTCCATCTTTTATTGTTTTAATGATAAGCACAGAGCCAGGACCATATAATATATGTTAGGTATATGTAACTCCCCACCCCCCCCAAAAAAAATTTAACAAAAGCTAAAAATATTAATATTTCTCTTTAACCACATTTCCCCACTTATTTTGTCATAAACACAAACACCTGCATATACACCTTAAAAAAAATCAACAGCTATCACAATAAACAAGAATAAAATTACATTGTTCTTTAGGTATTAAAGGGAAAGTATATCTAAGCAATATTTTCAAAGTCAACAACTTTGAAACACAAATTAAGCCCCCACCTTCATAAGCCATGTGAGTTACAGGCTTATCGTGATTAAGTGGGTAGTGTATATTTTATATAAAGATTCTCTAAAAGTCCAAGAGCCAAAACTGAGAAGACAGCATTTAAAATAATGTCCATAATCATTATTATATAAAATGACCCTCCCCCCAAAAGTGCCTCTCATAAAATACAGAACACCTTTGAAAAGAGAAGAAATTTTAGGTTGCCATATCATGAAACAAAATTTAAAATCTCAAGATTCTATGTATTTAAGAAAAAATATTCCTTTGTTTATTACAAAGCTAAGATAAAAACAAGACATTTAATGGCAATCTGTATCCTCTCTAGAAGCTGATTTACTGCTATGTGGAGTTTCCAGGGAAGTATTTCCAAGAGCTAAACAATCATTTTTAATATTGACTCCTCTTCACAGCCTGCTCCTGCAGCACCACAACCTCCTTAAAAACTTGGGGAAATGTTTAAATGACTTTCTTGATCAATATTTTTTCCCAACAGAGATTTCAGAATATCACACAAAGGAAATGTACCCATTTAGGTCCTTGGCTGCTTCTATGAATTCTTAATACTTAAAAAACAAAAATTTGAAGCGTAAAATACTTCAGTAATCCAAGGAATAATTAAAAGTCAAAATGACAAGTCAAATCTCAAAAGTTTCTAAGTCCAACTATAAAACACTAGTGTTAGAAGAGTGATCAATGTTAATGCACAACTCTGGTTCAAGTCCTGGTCTCAGGGCTTTCACTGGTTTATTACAGTTCCTGTTATTTACAAATGTGGAAGCTTATTACATATAAAAGCTCTTAGTTCTAATAAGCTCTGATAACTTGCTATCTCCATTTAAAAAGCCTCTTCCTCACAATTACCATCCATTTGAAGAGTGATTTGACCCATCCTCTGTCCTTTGAGACATTACATAAAAGGACTCTCACCTACTCAAAAATCAATCTTTTCAATCAGATGAAAACTTAATGAAAGCTGAGATCATCTTGATGAAAGCAAAATACTGCCAAAAGGCAAAAACAGCTTCACACTCTTAACGGTAAATCTACAAAGTTGCCAGATTATAATTCTGGTGCTTAGTCACTGCAGACCAAAGATGTATGATTTGCCTCACTAGGGCAAAGACATTCTGTAAGTAAGATACCCAGGGTTTATCATCCTCACAGGGAACTTTGACACCGTCATTGCCAAATCAGTATGTACCGATGTGGTTCCCTGCACAAGAAGGTATTTAACCATAACTCTGTAATTAAGTCTCTTCAAAACAAAGAGTACTATCTCAAATATGCAAAAGGTATTCTGAGAAGAGTGGCACTTGCCTGTGTCCTCTGTACAGGTTACCCTGATGATTCAACATCATCATCATAAAATACCATAGAGGGAATGAATTTGGGCATGCTTATCCATTCATTTTAACCCCATTTTCCGTGACCGACAGTACAGATGCATTTGAGAGAGAAAGCTAACCATGAGGGATGAGGACAGGAGCCATGGACTGCAAAGCTGACTGATGTAGAGTCCAACGCACAAGCTTGACATGGTAGCCAATTTAGCTAAATGGACACAGTCATGAATTAACCTGACCTTTAATGTTTCAATGTCTGACAAGTTTAAGGTTTTAGACAAGGAGGAACCAAAATCCAGAATGAATTCTATTTTTTTAAGCACAAAGGTGAATCTCCATGCTCTCTGTTAACACACACACACACACGAAGTATTTAAGTGTTTTCCAAAAATTGCAACCAGTAAAAGCTCTACAAAAAGAGCTTTTCTAAAAATCATAAAATTTAGTCTTAAAACATAAGCAGTCCTGAAGTAAACTCACCTTCACTGAGTAAGTCCCTGATATATAACCAGAGCATTGTAAATACTGTATAGGCAAACACAGTGAAGAAATGTGTGCCTCAATTTCATGTCATAAGGTCAACCACATATTACACAAAAATAATCCCTGAAGGCCAGATATTAGAAACCTTAAACTTAATGTTTGGGTGCTTGGTGGGGGAGTCTGCAGTGAAAGAACTAAAAAAAGGTGGGGGCTAAAGGAATAAATAAGGGCATCATGTGTAGGATTTAAAGTTTCCATAATGAGTTACCTGAGCAAATAAAAAGTATGGGGTAAAAATTCATGGGTCATATTCAAAAAAAAAAATTATTTGGCTAGCTCAAAAATATATAGTGCATTTGGGAAAGAATGGAGAAATCTGAATACCTTGAAAAATGCCTAAAATCTGTTCTATGGGCAATAGGGAGCTGCTGACAGGTTCAGGCAGGGTGACCAAACCAGAGATGTCCTTTACCTGTCTCTAACAAGGTTTTAATTCAGGATGTCTAACTCCTGCCAGGTTATTGATATCTGAAGAAATAGTTTATAAAGTCAGTGCTAAAAGGGTACAAAAGCAGCACAGTAATCTAATTAATCAACAATTTAGGTCCATTACCATGGCACAGAGAATTCTAGTATAATTGTTAGGATCATGTGTACTCTCTGGAGGCACTGAGTTCTGATTCTACCACTGTCATTTACTGCGTCTTTGGGCCAGTAACTTAAACCACTGTATTACAGTTTCCTTGTCTGTAAAATGGGAAGGAGAAATTATACTACCTACACCTCCCAGTTCTGTGAGAATGAAGTGAGTGAATTCCTGCAGATTACTTACAACCATGTGGCTCAAAGAAAAAGTCTTCAATGATGCTGACACAACCACTCTATGCCACATCCTTTGACATCTGATAAATGTTAACATTTCGTACAAAAATGAAGTGTTGACTCAGGAGCCTTTGTGGGAGGTGTGCACATAAGCACAACGAGGGAGGAGTCAGGCTAAAAAGCTATGTACCTTTAACACTTGCTTTGCAATATACCTTGTCCATTTTTCCCTTTTCAGTGGTTTAAAATGGTTCCCAGGCACATGTGTAATTAAAATTCATTATCTTAAAGACTGCTTTAGGAAACACAGCAATCAAATCTGCTATATCCATTTTTATAGATAGATATAATTATAACCTAATAGGCATCACTTAATCAAGACTTAACAATTAGGTTCTTAAATCCAAAACTTGATCATTTTCTTCCTTGAAAGGTGTACAAAATTTTCTCCCAGGTGGTGGTCATGTAAAACGAAGGGCAGAAGAACATTAAAGCCCTTCTCATAATGGCTTTCCCAAAGTGCTAATTATTACCCAATTATGACAGACATAATCTGAGCGGAGAGCCTAACAAAGTGTAATGGAATCTTATTGCAGCTTAAAAAAAATTTTTTTTTCTTCCTGTCTCCAAACAACTGCCCACAAAAAAATATCCAAGAGCTCTCACCTATGATTTTTAAACAAGAAAATGGTCATGAGTAGCAGTACAAACCTGGTTTTAATATTAGCAAGTCAGACCTTTAAAGGAGAAAGGCAACTCTGTGTCACCGTGTTTCCCATTCCACATTTTAAACATAAGGAAACAGAAATCCCAATAGAACCTAGGTGTCCTCCTAACCCCACCCCACTACATGAGGAGGGGAAAGTGGAATAATTTTGAGGGCCTATGTTTTCAGGTCTGAGCACTGTGTTTCTCACATCTAATTATTTTTCTACATTTCCAACCAAAAAAATCTCTTAATCACGAATACTTAATAGTAACTCCTACTACTCCCAGCAGCCAACATCTGGGAGTTTGAAAGAGGTGCCGATCACCAATGAGTGCATCTTCTACTGAGAACCTCTAATTGCCTCACCACACCCAAGTCCCTTCTGGCTAGACTAAACTACTTTATAAGCATAATACACCCAACAGGAGATGCATAGTTGGGCAAGAAATCTATTAAGAATTAAAAATCCCTGAAAGGGTTCTGTTTACCATTGGAAAGAGAAATCTAAATTCTTTAGTTTCCTTTTCTCTTTCCTTTCCCAAAAGCTGTTAAGAGGTCTCCCAGCAAATCTTAACCAAGCTCATGCTTTCTAACCCAGTTTTCCAAGGGCTGTGTGGGTTCAGAGGACAGACCTGATCTTGCACTGAGCAAGATCTGAAGGATGCTGAGTACGACAGAAACAAAGTCTTAAAGTCCATCTCTGCTAAAATAATCTCATTAACCCAGGTTATCTTCAGGCTTCCAAAGAATTCTAATTTTGGAATGAGAGAAGGTACTATTTTTGAGAGGTTTATGATACACCCAATCAACTTTTCGTAGCAGGTGTCTTTATCCCCATGTTGTAATACACTTAAGACTTAAGAGAGGCAGAGTAACTTGAATAAGGACCCCAAAGTCTGAACTTTGATACCACAACCAAGTTCTACAGGGTTTTTGTTCCTACTCTCAGCTTATCTAACACCAGCAGGTATAACCAAGATGTCTGGTACTGCTCCTACAGGGGCCTAAGTGGACCCTTCACAACTCAGGATGGTGAGGCCAAGAGCAGCTCCCCTCAGCTGGAAAGAGCAAACAGCATTGTGTTTCAATGCTGCAGGAGACTCTGCAAACTGCAGGACCCGTCCTGGACCTGAATTGGACTACAGCCCCATGTGTTCTCTTAAGAAACTAAATGAAACTTTAAGAAGCCTTTATAAGGGACAGAAGTCATTATTCCCACCTCTACTAATACTAAGTCATTTTAATTTAAGCAGAATGAGAATGGAAAACTACTTCAGATTACTTGGTTTTTAAGTGCAGAATCAGTATAGAGTCTCTCTCAGAAATAAATCTACCAAATTAGAAAACTCAACTTCCTTAAAATAACTTACAGTAAAAGTTTAAAAGTAAACTTTAAATTTAGTTTGAGAAAGCACATGATGTATGAAATTTTTCTTCAAATACTAATTTAGATTTATGTTCTTCATTCGGTATGGGTACCTTCAAGGCCAATGAATATACTTTTAAATCTCCTCAGAGGATCCCATTCTCATTTATTAAACAGAGGCCACACTGAAAACTGGCATTAACAGCCTCATCCTGCTAATCTGAAACAAGAGCACCTCATTTCAGCTTTTTTACATCAAGATTACATTTTACGCTAATAAACTTCACAGTTGAGCTCAATAAAGAACTACAAATCAAGCCCAAATATTGTGAACTACAAAGCAACCCTCCCGTCCATTTTTACTTTTTAATATCAATTTGGAGCCATAGAACAAATACATTAGCCCCCCAAAGTTAATTTCTCAAAACAACCTTTTGCCTTTGGAAATACCTGTACCCAAGAACACCTAAAGTATGAAATAAATATAAAAGCCCAGAAGAAATAACAAAAACAGCATTACTGAGAATAGGCTCAAGTTTAATCTAAAATATATATAACATTTAAGAAGCTCACTGCTGCCTTATTAAACAAGGCAAAAATTTTCTCAGGTTGAAGATTTCATTTTTATAGCTACAAGGGATTTCCAAAATAAAAAAGTAATTAATGTTTCTTCTCTTGAATTCTGTGCTTGAAAGGAAAAGTTTCACCATCATTCACATCACTAAATATTAAGCTCTATGCACAAGAACTATTGGAATATAAAAGTGTGTGTGCCTTTGCCTTCAAGGGCTACAGTTTTCAGAGCAGTAAATTTCTTACAACCTGAAAGAAATTCCAGAATGTCAATAATCCTCACCACTACCCACCAGAAGTGTCCTAGCTAATGGACTTTCATTTTAAATAGAAATCAACATTAAGAAGGCTAGATGCCACTATTACTGACATTTCCACATAAAAGTCTCAATATTTGACAACATAACATTCAGGAATTTGTTACACAAGTCAAAATGCAGAAATGTCTAAATAAGCACATACGAAACTTAAAATTAATTCTATCAGAATCTGAAAGGAATTACACACAGAAAAAAACATTACATAGACATTCCTCTCCACCACTAGCCCATTTTGCATTTTGAAGGGAAAAGGGACTATTGTGGCATTTTCTCTTAATTTAAGAATTAGTAAGTGGAGCCTTCCCTAACAATGGTGGTTTAGATGACATCTGTCCTCCTTACCCACCTAATCCCATGACTACTGGAGGAAGGTGAAATAAATGCAGTAGAAGAATTTTGTTTTTGTTTTTGTTTTTGAAAGTACAGGTGTGTTCATAAATTAACAAAAGATGTTAAGACTCTATGTACCCACAGTACCATTTAGTCGATTTCTATTTAAGAAACAAACTAGGACAATGAAACCAATATAGGAAAAAGAAAATGCTTAGGTGAACTACTCCAAGGTACATTTTTAGCACATGTGACCTTCCAAAGTACTCCAAGTATGTATACGCAGATGTGTGGGCATGTGTGTATTTATAGAAAGTTAAGTGTTGAGAGTGTTATAAAAAAAATACATGAATAAATCATAGAATGTTAGTGCTACAAGGGACTTCCAAAAGCTAGTCCACAGTCTCAATTTTTAGGTAAAGAAAGCAAAACCCAAGACTTTTCCCAAAGTAAAACTTGCTAGTGATAAAACCTTGTCACCTTGTCATACAAGCTGGGCACGGTGGCTGACACCTATAATCGCAGCCCTCTGGGAAGCTGAGGCAGAAGGATTGCTTGAGTTAAAGAGTTCAAGACCCGCCTAAGAAAAGCGAGACCTCATCTCTAAAAAAATAGAAAAATTAGCTGAGGATGGTGGTGCACACCTATAGTCCCAGCTACTCAAGAAGCTGAGGCAGGAGGATCGCATGAGCCCGGCATTTGAGGTTGTTGTGAGCTGGGCTCAGGCCACATGACACTTTAGCTCAGGTGACAGAGACTCTGTCTCAAAAAACCCACAACAGTCGATGTATTCAAATCTTCAACTCCGAAAACAATCTCAGTTTCAATTACTCTAACTACATGGCTTAATTCTTAAATTTACATGTCCCCTAGAAAGTCCTCTTCTCATTATAATATATATTCTATGTTTTTTTTGTTTTCTTTTAAGGCTTTATGACTTCCAAAAAGCCATTAATATAATCCAGAGGTTCTCAAAGTATGGCCTAAGAACCCCTGAGAGTTCCAGATACCTTTTCACAGATTTGGAAGGTCAAAATAACGCCTTTTTCTCTCAAATGTACAGAGATTTCTAATGTTTATATATGATCTGATCCTGCATTCAGTCAGTTCCAATACACAAATTAAGCCAGACATTAAATAGGATGAAAAATGTTAAACTGTTACCTTTATCACTTTTTAGAAAAATAAACACCTTTAAAATATTTTTGTCAATATGTAATGCTTTTTGTACTTAACTTTTTAAACTTTCTCCTCTTAATTTCTTATATTGTAAATATTGATAAACATAACATAGATGAAAAAAAGATCTTTGGAGTCCTCAATAATGTTAGTGTATAAAGAGATCCACTGACAAAAAGTGTGAAAATCACTGGTCTAACTCATTAGTAAGTTTTTTTTTTTTTTTTTTTTGGTTTGTTTGTTTTGGGGTTTTTTGCAGTTTTTGGCCAGGGCTGGGTTCGAACCCGCCACCTCCAGCATATGGGGCCAGCGCCCTACTCGGTTGAGCCACAGGCACCACCCAGTAAGTTTTCTTTTATGGTGAACTCCTTTAGCCCATACATATAAACCTCAGAACAGCTTCCTACTAAGCATCCTGCTGATACCTTCAAAGGGACATTGCTCCAGCCCTGGGACCACATAAACTATTTAATACTTCTTACGCCCAGTATTAATTACACTTATTTATAAGAAAATGTTTTAATCACTTCAAAATCTTCTGATATAAATTTAAAAAGATGGTAGGGGAACTACGAACATAATTATATCCTGGTTCTCCGAAAAGATACTTTATAAAGCATCATCATAAGCTGTGTTTCATGCTGCTTACTTACTTTGGTTTAGAAAATGCCTCAGAATCTCAGGAGTTCTCCTAAAGAAAAATATGCCAACAACATCTTTTCATTTTCATGTGGTGGCTTGCACCATAGTCAGGCACCTAAACATGTCCCGTTTTCCCCTGGAAGTTCTGGCTGGCCCCTTTCTCTCCAGAGCACTTCCCCCACATTAGGCCAAGTACCTTAGGCTTTTTTCACACTAAGCCATGCTACAAAATTGTCCAGAATCTGGCTGACTCAAACAAGAAACAAAAATGTTCCTGAATGGGCTTCAAGGCCCCCAAGAAACCCAACCATCCCTGTCCCCTAATAATCAAAACTACTTCCTGCTTCCTCTAACACTCTTCTACAAAAAGTCTCCCTTTTCTTATATAAAACATCCCCACCAAGTACCACTCACATCTGCCTTGTTTCATGGGTCTTCTCCCAACGGTTGCAGCAGCTCTCATCAATCCCCCCATCTCATAATCCATCTCTTGTGTTTCCTGACTAGTCTGCTCAATGGACTTCAACAGCTTAAAGCCCCATCCTCATACCTCTGAACTCCCAAAGACCTAGAATAATGCTCAGCTCAACACACGTTACTGAGTGCTAATGAACATTTAATGCTGAGAACCTATGAAAATGCTCTGAAAAACACATGGGGGATTAGCTTTGGAAGTAACGAGTAATTTCATTTTAGTAATATTTTTGCATATTATAAAATATGTATCTGATGCAGAAAGAGCATAATCATGTAACTGTATAAAAGACACATCTTTATTTACTCTAATCCATACACAAAAGGTCCAACAGTTTCATGAATTTGAATGTTTTCAAAACAAATACAAACATATATACAAGCACAGATGAGGAAAAGCAAATATTTTTAATACATACAGAGAAAGACTTTTCTAAATGCTCTTTGCACCCTGCCTCTTATTTTCCAGTATCAGCACATAGAGAACTTGTTTTTTATAGATGATTATATAATAGAGATATACCCTAATGAACCAATCCCACACTGATGAACATTCCGCAATTTCACTATTTCAAACATTGCTTACAACAAACACCATGTATGGGAAAAGCAAAAGCATAAATTTATAAGGAGAGAAATTGCTGGTTCATAGTCTACTTGCATTTTTAATTACACTAGTTGATATCATTCACAATCACACCATGGAATCACCTTTTTTTAAAAAAAGGAAACAATACAGCTGTGTAGAGCACTGTTTTTCAACCTTATCTCCCCGCATACTTGAACCTATAAACTTCCAAGGCACTTAAATAATGTTGATCAAAACAAACAAAAAAAAGGGTTAAAAAAATACACTTACTGTGCTTTGAACTTCTCTTGAAAATAATTTAATTAATGATCCTTACAAATTTTTGTGGCACGCCTAAGATCCTCTTACAGCACGCTGGTTGAAAATCACTAGTGGTAGGGGAAAGGAGATTTGGGAGAAAAGCAAACAGCTTATGCATCCAGACTCACCAAATATTATCACTATTCCTAAGATATTAGGCAACGCTCTTTTTGTTTTTAAGAGACAGTGTCTCACTCTTGCCCCGGCTAGAATTCCGCAGTGCCATATTACTGCAGCCTTGAACTCCTGGGATCAAGCAATCCTCCTGCCTCAGCCTCCTGAGGAGGTAGGCCTACAGGTGTCTGCCACAATGCTTGGCTGATTTTTTTTAAAGTTTTTCTGAGAGATAGGGTCTCATTCTGTTGACCAGGCTGGTCTCAAATTCCTTGCCTCAAGTGATCTTCCTGCCTAGGCCTCCCAAAGTACTGGGATTTCAGGTATGAGCCAACACGCCTGACCAAGCAACACATTTTTCAGCACCAGTTCTGAACTTGTAACATCAGAGCGTGGGTGAGAGCTTTTTAAGCTGTAACATTCTGATGTCACTGAATTTGTTATACATAAGAAATGAACATTAAATATTAAAACGAAATGCTTACTGTCATGGGTTGCCCAGAACAAATGAACAAAAGCTAGGAAAGTCAAATTGCTGCACAGGGAAAGCAAATGCTCTGATAAAACCCCTGCTAGGAATTTGAAAATGGAGGTGAAATTGAGACTGAAGGGAATGAACTACTTAAGACAAAAAAATTTAAAAAGACATTCCAAAACTGACAAAAAAAGGATTTTAATCATTTGGAAGGTTGCAAAGTTTAAAACAAACCACATCTCAGTAGAAAAAATGGCTAGAACAACCCAAGCCAAAGCACCCTGATGGCTACTAATAAAAAGTTACAAACTACACTGTCAAGTTTACCATTTGAGAGGGTGGATGTTAACAGGAGATATGATTTGCTATGCTATGTAAAAGTCTTCATTAACAAGAAATGACAGGGTTACAACCCTGCTGCTGATAAGCTGCCAACATAACTCGAGGTCTTCAATGAAGGGCCATCCATTTAACATACTGCAGCTTTAAAATGACTTGCTTTAGAACAAACAGTTCTATGTCAAGGATACCAGATGGAGCTGCTGCTGTACCATAGACTTCCTGTGCGCATGCGCACAGGCATGAGCCAGGTGTACACAACAGGAGAACCCAAAGCAATAATCCTTAAGGATAGCCATCCAAGATTACAGCATCTACTTTAGACTTCAACTTCTCTGCTTCCAAACAGACTCAAGAGTTGAACAGAAAGCAGACATTCTTCTGACCACCAGGCAGTTCACAAAGCTTCTAAATGATTGGCCCAGCAGTCATCCCCAGAGCCTGCCTCTTTATCCCTGGCAAACAGCCACTGTAGTCCAACCCTGAAGCAGCTATATTTTTTAATATGATATGCTCTGAAGCTATATAAACATGCCATAAATATATGTAAAAGGAATAGTTTCAGCCTAGCCAAAGTGGTTACAGAATCATCACAGCATGTCTTTTTCCCTGGGGTCCAAGTAAACTGTTAAACTTATCACCTAAAGACAACAAGTATTCACAGGGATTGATGGAGAGCAACAGCACTGTTAGTGCTAGCTTGTCTAGCATCCAGCACTTAGTTACTATCTAATTACTATCTACAGCAGGGGTCCTCAAGCTTTTTAAACAGGGAGCCAGTTCACTGTCCCTCAGACCACTGGAGGACCAGACTATAGTTTAAAAAAAAAAAAAAAACAAAAAACTATGAACAAATTCTTATACACACTGCACATATCTTATTTTGAAGTAAAAAAACAACACAGGAACAAATACAATCACACCGCCTCATGTAGCCTGCAGGCCGCAGTTTGAGGATGCCTGATCTATAGCAATAAGTGATGTCCATAAAAACACAGAAATGCTTCATACAGTTTAAAATATTAAGAATTTTTATTGGCCAGGCCCAGAAGTTCATGCCTGTAATCCTCCCACTCTGAGAGGCAGGTGGGTGGTTAAGCTCAAGAGTTCGAGATCAGCCTGAGCAAGAGCAAGAAACAGTCTCTACTAAAAGAGAGGCATTATAGCAGAGGCCTGTAGCCCCAACTACTCAGGAAGCTGAAGCAAGAGGATTGTCAAGTCCAAGAGTTTGAGGATGCGGTGAGTTATGATGCTACAGTACTATACCCAGGGTGAGAAGGTGGGACTGTCTCAAAAAGAAAAATAAAATAATGAATTTTTATTAACTCCAATTGGTCTAATACATCTGTTATACATGGCAACATCACAGCAACCAGAACACCAAGGCTTACTATACCATTTCTTAAGAAAATTGAATGCAGTATTTATATTTAGTATATGCAATTTTATAATTTTAAGCTTTAAGAAAATAGAATCTACTATGCTTAGGGAACAAAGTTCTAAGACAGAATCACTGACATTAAGGAACTTCTAGTTGAAAATACCTGTAACATTTGGGCGGCGCCTGCAGCTCAGTCGGTAGGGCGCCGGCCCCATATACGGAGGGTGGCGGGTTCAAACCCGGCCCCGGCCGAACTGCAACCAAAAAAATAGCCGGGCATTGTGGCGGGCGCCTGTAGTCCCAGCTACTCTGGAGGCTGAGGCAGGAGAATCGCCTAAGCCCAGGAGTTGGAGGTTGCTGTGAGCTGTGTGAGGCCATGGCACTCTACTGAGGGCCATAAAGTGAGACTCTGTCTCTACAAAAAAAAAAATAAGAAAATACCTGTAACATTTAAGGAGTACCCTAGAAATTCAAACCAACTTAAAAAGCCATTAAGAGCATAAACACCGGGGTGGGACCTGTGGCTCAGTGTGTAGGGCGCTGGCCCCATATACCGAGGGTGGAGGGTTCCAACCCAGCCCCAGCCAAACTGCAACAAAAAAATAGCCGGGTGTTGTGTGGGCACCTGTAGTGTTGTGTGGGCACCTGTAGTCCCAGCTACTTGGGAGGCTGAGGCAAGAGAATCGCCTAAGCCCGAGTGCTGGAGGTTGCTGTGAGTTGTGAGGCCATAGCACTCTACTGAAGGCAATAAACTGAGACTCTGCCTCTTAAAAAAAATATAAAATATATCTACATACACGCACACACACCCCCAAGGCAATGGGAAGTTGTTAACTCCTGCTGCCCTCTTCTCCCTCACCAGCCCCTTAACTCTAATCCCTGCTGTCTGCGGAAAGCCAGAAGAACCCTGAGAATTTGCCTTTCCTGAACTAAAACTTGTTTTACTTCTCTCCAAATTCCATCAGGAGTAAAAGTTACTGTGAATATTTTCAATGTCTTCTTTCTGCACCAGGAAGGAAAAGAGTCTGAGCTGTAAAAGCTGTGATGAAGAAAGATCCATGTAAAAGAAAAAAAAAATGCTATATCCATGTAACAATCAATTATACATGGTACAAACTATAATAAAAAGCATGTAGTGTCTTCTAAAAAAATCATGTAATATTAAAACACCATGTAACAATGAAAACCAAACTTTTAGTTACCAGAGTCCACCTCTCCGAGGAAACTGAGAATACACTCAAGTGTAACGATCTAATAAGCAGGACAGAAAGATTCTATTTTAAAATATCATGTCACACTCAGTGTACTGTGTAGTTCTGATGATACGTGTGAATGAGGAAACCAGGCAGATGGAGAATTCACTCCCTCATCTTCCATAACCTCTTTTTTTCTTCATCTTTTCTCACCCCAACAAATGTTTTAAAGACAATTTCAAATTAATATGGTATTTCCTTTTAGTTTAAATTTAAATGAATCCTAAGAGAAACACAGTATGGCAAAGAAATAAGGGGTTATATAAAAAATTATTCACAAAGTAAACAGCCCATTCAATGACAAAATACAACTATAACACTTTGGATGAATCCTTTTTTTTTTTTCCTTTCTTTTTTTTTCTTTTAATGACAAGGTCTCATCATATTGCCCATGTTGATCTTGAACTCCTGGGCTTAAGCAATCCTCCCACCTCAGCCTCCCTTTAAGTAACCGGGGCTACAGGTGTGCCCTGCAGCACCCAGCAAATTAGTACTATCCTTAAAGCCAAGCAAAAAACCTAACAGATCCTCCTCTTAAATTCTTATTGCCTCAATATAATGGGAACGTATTCTCCAAAAAAAAAAAAAAAAAAAGGATAAATTCCAAAACCAGACACCACACATTCTTAAAGTCATGGGGTGAAGAGAATAAAGGATGTAGACAGTGCAAATCTCACTGCTGGCCTCGGCACTCACTGCATAGTTTTTAGAGTAAAAGCTGCCTAATTGTTGTCCTTAAAAAAACATTAAAATTTGTTTCTCAGCAGTGTATGGTGCCCCATGATTGCATTAATGTACATAGCTATGATTTAATAATAATAAAAAAAATAAAACAGGAAAAAAAAAAGAAGCAGCAGCAGCCAGATCAATGGTGGGACCCAGGCTAGGCAGCAGGGATCAGCTCCAGGTCTCAAAATTCACCATGAATTTATCAAGGAGGAGGGAGTTTAATTTTAGGACCCCTCTCTATCCTAATATTCTAATGCCTATAAAATTAGAAACTGAAATGCCTTTGAGTAAGGCAGGAAGATGGAAGCTGGGAGGGAAATTAAAATTAACAAATGACCTTCCCTAATCTTCCCTCATATGAGGACAGGAGCCCCAAAGGCTCTTTTACTTGCACAGCACAAATCACAATTATAAATAATTCCTAGAAATTTAACATACGTCTCCTCCAATAAATTCTAAGTTCCATATCAGCAGAGACTATACTGTGTTCACTACAGTATTCTCAATACCTAAATGTGGCATATAATATGAAAAATATTTACTAAACAAACTTTATACAGGAAACCAAGAGATTTTTACAAATAAGATGGCAAAGTAATTGTCCTTTTAACTATTTTGGGCAGAAAAGGTTAGATCAACAATCAAAAACCTGAATGAATGCACAATCAAGAAGTTAGCAAAATGCCACTAAGGTCAGGAGACCAGTCACAAAATTTTTAATACTAGGAAGGTAGAGATCTAGAGAAAAAAAGTTTTAAAGGAGCTACTAATAAAAACTTTAGATTTGCCAAAAAAGTATCCTGAACATTCTCAAGTACTCATAGGCTATTTATTTAATAAACTGCCATCAAATTTGTCTCACTTTGATACAATAGGAAATAACAGGAAATTGGGGAAGATAAATGTCGGCCATAATGAAAAATTCCTTATGAATAAAGTTTCATAATATTCCTTAAGGAGGCTCAGCACCTGTAGCACAGTAGTTAGGGTGCCAGCCACATACACTGAGGCTGGCAGGTTCAAATCTGGCCCGGGCCAGCTAAACAACAATGACAACTGCAAGAAAAAATAACTTGCTGGGCATTGTGGTGGGTGCCTGTAGCCTCAGCTATTTGGGAGGCTGAGGCAAAAGAATTGCTTAAACCCAAGAGTTGGAGGTTGCTGTAAGCTGTGATGTCACAGCACTCTACCCAGGGCAACACAGTGAGACTGTCTGTCTCAAAAGAAAAAAAAATTCCTTAAGGAGACTTTGAAATAAACATGACACCCAAGACCTGACAACAAGTCCCTAAATCTCCTTACAGGTCTGACTTCCTTAGGGTATTGGAAAACTACAAAAACATGTAAATAAAATCTTTGGCACTCTAGGCCAAATTTAAGAAAACACACATACAGAGAAATTAGAGGAGTGTTGCATACTCATTAAGGTCAAAGTTTAAGACCTTATTTGCCTATAAAATAGAATGATGGAAAATGCCACTCAGCTTTCAATTCTTAACAATTAACTTAACTTCTGCTTCCATTTTGTGAAGTTCTAAAGTATAGCAAAACAGTACAGGGTATCTTTGGCAGGCTCCCACCTGACAGCTTTGTGTATAGCCTATTGGGTCAATTTTATACCAGAGGCACCTGCTTGAAATATGTAGGAACAATTTGATGACCTTATTTTCTTAGTTTTAAACCAGCTTCACATAACACAAGGATATTTACTAGTCTAGAACAGTGGTTCTCAACCTGTGGGTCAGGACCCATAGGAACTGTATTAAAGGCTTGTGGCATTAGAAAGGTTAAGAACCACTGGTCTAGAAGGAGTAAGATATATGCACAGATAATAAACCAAAGAATATGTTAACATGCAGCTATTTCAGCTTCTCAATTCTAAGACGTTTTGGATTGAAAGATAGTGTTACTAACCTCACAGCTTTGGGGACAAAAATCACTACAATAAGCGGATATAGCTATGAAACCAAAAAAAAAAGTAAAAGTTGCACACGTAAGACATGAGGAAATATGGTATTAGTTAAAACAATATTTTTTGCTAAAATTCCCCTATAGAGATGAAAATTCTAATAAGATCACCTATTATTCATGATTTACTCATCTACAGATGCAAATAATTTTCTCAATTATCACACACTATATTAACTTTTTGTTTTTCCTAAAGAGACAGGGTCTTGTGTTGTTACTGAAACTGGAGTTCAGTAGCACGACCGCAGCTCACTGCAGCTTTCAACTACTGAGCTGGAGCAATCCTCCTCCCTCAGCCTGTTCAGTAGCTACGACTAGAGGAATGCATCACCACACTCAGCTAATTTTTAAATTTTTTGTAGAGATGGGGTCTTGAGAATTGTTCAGACTGGTCTTGAAATTCCTGGCCTCAAGGAATCCTCCTATTTGGGCCTCCCAAAGTACTGGGATTACAGGTGTGAGCCACTTTGCCCAGCCTATATTAACTCTTCATAGTATTATCTCTATTCCAAACTTCAAGAGTGCAAGTGACTTTAACAAAGACTTCCTGAATTAGGGGTGATAAAGTAATGAACAACACAGATGACTGCTTTCTGGGGAAACACAAGATTATATTAAATTGCTATTCTTTCTCATCCACTTACAATCAATTTTTATGACAGTAAAGCTGCAGGAACATTACTGTCACAAAGTTCAATGTGACAGCTTACTGGAGAAAGATGAATCAAGAACAATCTTGACTGCATAGATAATTTATTGATTCAAATTTGGACCCTGCATATCCTATTGAACATCTGATCTGAGATTTTTTTACTCAAAACTTTTTGTTGCCGGCTACTTCTAAAAGCCCACCAGATTTGGAACTCATTCATTTAAAAAGCCTAACATTTAAAGAGTAGACTTTATAAATTTACTACTACAGTAAGCCAGGATTATCTCAATGTCACCTTTGCCAGGAATAGAACATACAGTATTTCAATCTTCTTTCCTGATGTTAACAGCATCCTAAAATAATTCTGAAGACAGTGTCTTCATATCCTTGCTTATAGAAAATAACCAATCCATACCTCTTATGGTTCCAAAAAGTAATCCTGTAAGTCAGGATGCCAGCTGGCATCAGGAAGACACCAGTCTGTGATGGAATCACTTCCAGAAGTCACCTAGTCACAGACCTAAAATAACCCAAGGTCAGAATCCTGGCATTGAGGAACAAGTTCTGGGCATTCTCCTGGGAGTGCTGCAGGGACTAGAGTGAAGCTTTAAAAAAAACAAAACAAAACAACAAAACAAAAAACAAAGGGACAAAACAGCCTGGAATTAGAGCCTTCCACTCAGGAACCAAACAATTAGGCCTGAAGGTGAGGTACAGGTGCTGCTGGGGCGAAACCTTTTCATGTTACAAAGCACCTACAATAGAAGCAAAACATCTCAAACATTAAAGCTGAGCTGCCTCTTGGATCTGTCTCTGATCTCAGTTACCTTAACCCTCAGCCAGCAAAACTACCAGAAGTCAAAAGATCATTTTGGAGTCCACGGAAAAGAGTCAGACCTGAGCCTCCCTTCCTAACTCAGTCACACCACTCGACCTCTGAGCTTCATTTTCCTCATCTACAAAATGGTTATCTTAAGGAGCTATGGTCAGGGTCTGTAAGGACAAACACTGGGTGCCACCACCATTACTGGAGGAAATGCTCCTTCTTCTGGTTCCTTAATCTTGGGGAGTGGGGGGTGCACCACCTGGAATTGATAATTCCTCAAACTTTCCTGTCTTCCTAATAGTAAAGTCAGTCAGCAACTAAAAACAGGCAGCTGTGTGCTGCCCCATCCCAATACATTGCCAACTTGACTGTCCAACACAAAATCTCTTACTCTAATTGCATAGAGTAATTACAGTAATTCAGAAGTTTCTTTAGAAGTTGTACAAAAGGAAAACCAAAATAGATCTCTTCAACCTTCTTCTCTAGATCACAAACGATGCTATTCACTATGAGACTGAACTTTCCCCCTACTGTCCAAAAACATTTATAGATCAGCCAAACTCCTTGTAAAAGGGGGGGGAAATAAAAGTCCAAGAAGCAAGAATACAAATTATTCCTCAAATAGTCAGTTCCAACTGAGGGAATGAATCTCTTCAGCAAACCAAGAAGATACCACAGCATGCAGGCTATTTAATTATCTTTCAGATGTTTAAAAAAAAATGTAAATATCATTAAGACAGAAAAGCAACAGGCCAGCCTGAAAACAACAACGAGAACTCACGTTTGAAAGCTACAGTCAGCAGCCCAGAGAATGCACACTCCTGACGGACCTGGCCTTTAGGCATCCACTAAAGTCATCTCCATCGATGACTCAAGGAGAAGGAGTAAATCAATCCTCTTAAAGCATCCAAGCGTCTGATCTGTTACCTGCTTCTTGCTTCCTAAGAGGAAGGAAGCCAAAAAAATGTTATAATCAATTTGCCTTTTTCTATGTGTTTTAAAAAATAAATGTTATACCCAGAGGTTGCTGGCATATAATGCTGCTGAGAGAATAAAATTCTGGGGAAAGGCTGGGGCTTCATGTAATTTAACAACACAGGTGCCTTGGATTGGTTCTTCAGGGACAACAGCAGAATTAAGACAGTTGCAGTTCTCTCTCTCTCCAGCCACAACTTAAAACTTGGCAGGTTTTGCATAAATGTTTTTCACCTGTGACTTGGCACCTGGCAAATGAAGAAATACAGTTGCTTACACCATAAAAGAGGGAAGCAAAAAGAACAAAACAATATGGAAGGAAGGGGGTTAGGAACAAGACCCCCAAAACAAAAGAAATAGACAAAATGGACCAAGAAAAGCCACGTTACTCTCCCCAAAGCAATATACAACTACCTGGCCTACCTTCAATGCCCAGACTACAGAGATATGTCCCTTTGCTCAATTTTCAAGCACTCGGTTTATGCTATTAAACTCGGAGTCAGGAGAGAGAGACAGAAATATGATTTTTTAATTATCATTTTCTACCTCATCTTAAGCAGACAAAACAAGGACTATAAAGGACATTTTGTAAATTTCTTCTCTCAGTAGCTAGCACACATGATGGAACGCTATTACACAACATTTCAGGCTTGAGTATAATCACAATACAAAAACATGAAGAAATTTTTTAATGTCCTTTAATAAAAGCAAATAAGTACTAGTTAAAAAAATTAATTAATTTGGAAAAGGTCTAAACTCCAAATTAAACTACCAACCCACATATACCAAAGTTATTCTTACCGCATGAAAATGATTCTCTATCTTGAGGGAGATAAAACATGTTTGTTTATACTCAATTCTCCATTCCCACCCAATAACTAAGACACTCTGGAGGCCCCTCGACCAGATGCTGCAGGGAGCAACAAAGGCAAGCAACAAATTCATCAAAAGAATCCATGTAATCATAGACTACGCTCAGTACCAAGAATTATTATTATTTTTTTTTTTTTGCAGTTGTTGGCCGGGGCTGGGTTTGAACCCACCACCTCCAGCATATGGGGCAGGCACCCTACTCCTTTGAGCCAGCCACAGGCGCTGCCCAGTACCAAGAATTTTTTAAGTGTCTCATAAAAATAAGTGCAGAATTTATCTACCATATCTTTTTTTAAATGTAGTTAATTCAAAATTATTTTAAGTAAGCATACACTTTAACCCACACCCCAAATATAAAAAAAAAAAAAAAATGGGGCTGTAGATTGTGCCAATTTTTAAAAGTGTCAACATTAAGCTCCTATTATTCTGAAGGGTTTTGCTAAGGTGTTCTACACAGGGACACATTCTGATTCATCATTATAACTGGCCTAGCTCAAGTGGCTTCCAGGAGAGCAGGACTTTATAGGAATTGTTGCATCCTCAGAAGCTATGTTAATGCTGGACTGATAAAACAGATCTTCTTATCTGTTTGCCAGGCTGAACAAAAAGTTAACTAGAGATGTAAGTGCTTAAAGTCACCAAAAGGAAGGCTCTACACTGACATTTTCTACCTACTTAGCGTTCATCTGTATTCATCTCAATAGACATTAGCACACACCAAAGTTGCTCTCTGCTATTCAAATCGTGCTATTATGCTCAAGAGTAGATTAATAATATCTACCTTCAGTATTGTAAAATAAAATTACAGCATTGGTCCAAATATGACATGTGGAGCCTCTTTCTTCTGCTGGCGCCTCAGCCTGCTCTGCTGCACACACTGTAGACAGCTTTGCTAAAGGTGCCCTGCTGCTTCTACAGAGGGGGAAGAAAAGTCCAAAAATTGGGGGAAAGAAAAAGAGAGGAGAGTGAGAGAAACAACACACACGCATAAACCTCTCACCTGGTAGCCTCTCATATCAGTCAGTTCCCTTTTACAGCAATCTGAGGGGAGAATGTCTTTTATATGCTGACAACAATAGCGAGGAGGTTAGCAGGCGGGCCATGGGATGCTTTTAAACAGCTTGTAACATCCTATTAGTTTTCACAGCACCAAGCAACTGTGCTGACCCCAAAGTATCTGAAATAGAAGCAGGCAACTGGCAGGAAGAAAACCCCATTTGCACTGGGGACAAGCCTAAAATTCTAGGAGGAAAAAGGAAAGATAAGCTCATCGTAGCATAATTTATAAAGAAGGAGAAACTGTTTCACAACAAGGGGTTAAGAAAGGAAAGGTCCAAGACAAAACATCTCTAACTAAAGGATCTAAGATCTAAATCTGAAAGGAGCAATTTGACATGATTCAAACATTATCTGCAAATACAAAGAAGAAAATGAGAAGAATATAATATCTTTAGAATACTATTTTGTCTTTATATTTGAGTAAACTTTTTAATTCCAATAGCTGTATTAAACTCATAATTTCAAACACCCAGCAAGGCCAACCAGTGACTTACTCCAAAGTGAAAACAAACCATGCTTCATCTGAAGGGGACAGCTGATAAATGAGGGCTCAGTGTTGTGACCTCCTTCTAAGATTTCAAGATGCAAAAAGTTTGGCTTAAAAGTCTACATCTTCCTATGCTATTTCCCAACCCTAAATCAATAATTCACAACTTTGTAAAACACAGTTCAGGCCAATCAGAAGACCTACGCAAGCCAAAGGCCACCCTTGGGGACCTGCTGCACAAACGATTTGTCCGTTGATACCCATTTCTCTAATAGCAAGGATTCGCTTGATCACAGAAGATACTCTTCAGTGAGTACAATGTACAAAATGCAAAAAAGCCAAAGCAAAAGTACAAGCAGGATAAGAAAAAGACAAGAGAGTAAGTTGCACCTGACCTAGAATTGTCAGGCTAGAAGTAAGAATAGCACAGGGCTCAAAAGATAAACAAGGGAGACAGGGCAAGTACAGAGGTGTCACAAAGAGGACAGGAAGGCTGTGGGTAGTTCAAATTCCTTGCACAGACAATGGAGAAAGAAAGGAATGAAAGTTAAAAGCACTAATGACCTGTTATTTGGGAAAAGTTCAAGAGTCATTCACAGCCATAGGCCAGAAAGGACCTCGGGGGTTTAAACAAAATAAGCCAGAAATCAGTAAAGGGCACTGAGGGGAGAGAAAGTAGTATTGAATAGACTCTTACAAAACTAAGCTTTACCTGGGAATAGGTTATTAAAACTTGCTCACGCTATAATAAATGTATATTTAACACATTCTAGATAGCTCTGCAATAAGGGTGGGTGACCCCTCCTGCCATGTTACCTCCAGTAAAGAAGCAACATCAGTGAAATAGAAAAATCTCATTTTTGAAAAGCAGCTCAAAAAAAAAAAAAACTAAGTAGAATCAGTTCTAAGAATGTTTTTCCCACCTTTATTTAATTCACTAAATTTATTTTCAAATACTGTGATTTATATGCTTACTAATATCTCTCATACATCTGATATATACAAATGATGGCTGAAGAATAAAAAAGTGTTAAACATCCTTTAAAAACTTAACAAGTGAGAAATTTCCAATAACTTACTTGACAGGGCATCCATCAAAGACTTTTCAGTTGCAGTGATGAAAAAGTATTAAAACAAGCAGGAAAAAAAGTATTTCTGGGTAAAATCCATTTTATGATACATAGGAATAGATCTTTGATAAGAAATTAAACAAAGTTCAAATCAGGAAAAATATGGACTGATTATTTTAACAAACAGTTAAATTTTAAGATCTGATTTTTCACTAAAAAAATGGAAAATTTAAATTAAGAAATTTATATTGCTGGAATGTTGGCTGGATAAATTCTCATAATCTCATGTAATCTTTTAGCATTATTTATATTTTCAAGGAAAATGCATTTCAAACTTTCCTTCCAAGATCCAATATCAGATAGAAATATATCCATTTCCATACTGAAATGCTCAAAGTCACAATTCTCTCAAATCCTCCCTGTATTTGGGGATTTTTCTTTTCCTTCAGGGCAAAAATATACATTGATATTGTGCTATAAAGAACCACTAACAATATCTCCAAATAATACACTGAAAGCCAAAAATATGAAACTAATCTATGGGGACCACCTATTACCATCTTTCCAATTCAGAAAACATTGTCATTTCACTGCCAAAAATCTTGTGTTTCAATACGTTTATCTTTACCCAGTCCTTGAGATGGGGAGGGTGAGATTTTATACACAAAAAAAAAGGTTAAGAAACCAAGGACACAGGCAATTGAACCAAAACCAGACACTTGAAACATCAAACTTCCACCTGGTTCTGCTAAATTAAGAATTTCAACTTAAGTGACAAAACCTACTGAGACAAGACAGCTCAGCAGATACACTGGCAGGACTGTGCTCACAAGATCTTACATGTGTGATATTTGTTTACCAAAACAGAACAGATTTTAAAACATGACACAGGCAAGCTTAGAGTCATCATTCAAAAATGCTAAAGGCCTGCATCACTAACCCAACTGCACATGAGAATCCACCTGACTACCTCTGTCCCAGTCTCATAGTGTAAGAAATTCTTAGCCTGGATTGCCAAAGCTGTTTCCCAAAAAGAACCTCATTTTAACACTTTTTGCTCCAGAGAGCATGACAGTAAAATCTGTATGGAATGTCTGTATATATTTGTGTGCAAAGAAGCCTACAGCTTTTCTTCAGATCCTCAGAGACCCACACGCCTCAATACTAACAAGAAGTTCCAATTTTACAATGACCCCGTAATAAGGAAACACAGAAAGGCTAAAAATTCCAAAACTATCACATCCTATAGTTGTAAGGAGATAAAATTAGTCAAGACAGTGTCTAATGAAGCTTTAAATGAAAAAAAAAAAAAAAGACACGAAATAAAATCTTGAAGGAATGGTTTATCAGTTTGTTATTTGTAAGACGGAGATTTTTGTGATATCCCATTAACATGGTTACTGGAAGTAATGGACATCCCACAAAAACAAAGCTCTGGAGGAAAAGAAAAGCTAGTCATTTAGAATATAAAATTTTTATGACACAAAATTTTTCTAAGTTTCAGGAAAAAACCTGGTATTAACCTATCACTATAGATGGCCCCAACTTATGATGGTGTGATTTATTTTGATTTTATGATGGTGCAAAAGTGATATGCGTTCAGGAGAATCATTCTGAATTTATATCTTTTCTAAGGCAGTTATTGTTCAGCAACGTAGTATTGGGATCAAAAGGGAGGATGCACCTGGCACAGTGATGCTCACCCAACAGTCCACCTTTTGTTTTATTTTATACAATGGAATACAAGGGTAGAGATACAGAAAATCATCTTCCCTTGAAATAAACTCTCCTCGTGATCTTACAAAAATGAGAGTTATGATGCACATCACACAAGGTGGAAGTCAAACACGTTCATTTCTTGCTAGTGAAAAATTTCTAAAGTGTTCCATGAAACCTAAGATTTTTCTATACTTCTACTTTTATTTCTGTTCCTAAAGTTACCAATTAAACCATGACAAATATATATCTTTTAATACACAAAAGCCTTACAATATGGTCTTTTAAGCCTAAATGCCTCTGTTTGTCCTTACCACACTTACATTACTTGAAATCCAGAAATCATCACCTAGTGCTGTAAATCATCCAGTATCTTGAAGAAAATAAATATACAATAAATGTTCTTCCCAAATTAAAATACAAAACAGTGGATTTGGCATTAAACTATAATGTGATTCCTGAGAAATCAGAACCAGTAAAGACTTCCACATCTATAAAATGAAGTGAACATTCTACACATTTTATGTCCTCGGTAGAGTTAATTTGAGACTAGAGTGGGGTATCACCAGAGGAAAAATGCCTTCAAGCAGTTCTATAATATATCAACAAAATGCCAACGCTGGCAGCAAAATATATTAACAAGCAGGAAAGCACCTAACCAGGATCATCTGTGGGTCCCAGTGTGAGATAAAAATGCAGGGTGCCCTTATCCAAAAATTCTTAACAATTTCAAGATGGGAGACAGTGTGTAAATGTACAGTCCCAAGCCCATAAAGCAGCCGCGCCTGAGTAGCCAAGTAAACAAAGAGCTGAGGTGGACTGCTATGGGAAGGTTTTCCACAGGGCGGCACACCACCCAGGCCTATCACCACCCTACCTATCCAGCTTTCCCACAATGCCACCAAAAAAAGTAACCAGACCAAGCTAAATAAATACCACCCATCTCTAAATAAACGTTGTTGAGTGTTAAATGTGGCAATGAGAATGTGATGACATGCTAGATTTAGTAAGGCTTCTAATGAGAGCAAAAGAAATTACTCTACCATGCAAACAAAGGATCAAAACGGTGAATGGTAAAGTCTATTTTGATAAGCTCTGAGTATCTACCTTTGGGGAACAAAAATATGAAGGGTTATGTAACACTATGGGACTCATGCACCATCCAAATACCTGAAAAGCATTCCAGGTTTAAAAAAAAAAAAAAAAAAAAAAAGTTTTACGTTTTTCAGCAAAAAGAAAAGAAAAGGTTGATCCCAGCATGGAAGTTGGGGTATTTGGGATAGCTTTGCTGTGTCCTCAAAGAGAACTTGAGACTTCGTCCTAGAATAGAACGGGGGGGGGGGGGGAGGGCATTATTTTTACAGGATAAGGACCCAAGGATGGAAAAGCTGAGAATGACTGGTTACAAGGATTCAGCCAGGAACATCTATGTATGAGGAACAAAAAACGCTAGTCCAAGGAACAGGGTAGTAGAAATGTCACCGCATTGTTCTTCTTAACCCTAGCAGGACTATGTCTTAAGTAAAACTACAGAAACTGGGACAGAAGGTCCGAAAGGTCCTTATTCACCAGAACAAACCAACACCAAACAGATCTCTAACAACTAACACATCCTTGGCCTAGAAAAGGAAAATAAGATTCCATGGAAAGTAACAGGTGGACTGTCAGACACAGACCAATATTGGGCAGTTCTATAAGGAGCATAGGACAAAATATGAAATTCTCTTGCACTGTGGGGAAAGAGAATGGGCAGCTGAAAAAAGCTGATGTGACATTTTCCTACAAATACACACTACACAGAAAACGCCTAATGACAAGGGGTGGTGGTGGTACTTAAACAGGTTCTGCCTTTAAAATAGAGCTGGGAGGAACAAAACTCACTGCCCCAAAGCTGGCAGGACAGAGTTACCAAAATAGGAAACAAGGAACCAGTTTTAATCTCTCAAAATACTCTGAAGAAGGGACACCTGCGGTGCATCTTACAAGGATACATGTGAAACTTAGTAAATGTAGAATATAACTGTCTTAACACAATAACTAAGAAAATGCCAGGAAGGCTTTGTCAACCAGTGTGATGAAAATGTGTCAAACTGTGTATAAAACCAGCGTATGGTGCGCCATGATCGCATTAATGTACACAGCTATGATTTAATAATAAAATAAATAAATAAATTTATAAAAGAAGGGTGGTAGGATCATAAAAAATGCTCTCAAGAAGGGGGGAGTAGGATTACAAAAACTTGCATGTGTTGTTACATAATCTATTTTTTCCTACCCCACCCCAGCCATTATCTTCCAGGTGTTATTTTTCCCTCTCTCCCCAATTTGCAAGAGAACTTCCCATAAGCATACACTCCCCACCAACCTAAGCAATGGTAAATTAACAACCCTAAAAACCTCCTATAAAGAAAGGCCCACTCGGGAGGCTGAGGCAAGAGAATCGCTTAAGCCCAGGAGTTGGAGGTTGCTGTGAGCTGTGTGAGGCCACGGCACTCTACCGAGGGCCAGAAAGTGAGACACTGTCTCTACAAAAAAAAAAAAAAAAGAAGAAAGGCCCAAAAGCAACTGTAATAGTATTTAGGTACATCAAGCAAAACAGTCACTATTTCTATACCCAAAGGGCCAAGAAAAAATAGACCCAAGACAGCTTTTGCACTCGATCACTAAAATGGAGACTCCAGGTCAGCATCCGCAAGAAGTGCGAACTTAGCACAAATGGGAAATTCAAACGACTCTGGGAAAACGATTCTTAAGAAAACTGTCTTCAAGGGCAACTAAACAGTATTTCAGACAAATAGATTTCCTTGAAGGGCTGGGGAAATTACACCCCAACTGGTATTCAAATGGTTTCAAATAGACTTACTTGCTATAAATTTTGAGACAAGGCTACATTTTCCGAAACGTAGAAAATTAAGTTTTAAAATTAAGTTTTAAAAAGCTCTTTGACCTCGGTGGAGGTATTACATTTTGGCAATGCTAAGTACAGTTATTTAAGAGGAAATAAAAGAGTAGATAACAGGTAACAGATCCTCTCTTTCCTACATTTTCGGAAAATGCAGGGACGATAGGAGATGAAAATGTTTATCATGAAGATGATTTTTAAAATATGCACATGATTCTAAATGACCATCTGGACAGCTACAACTCCATGCTCATAGCTCACGTCTAGAGGCACAGTTTTGCGCTCTGGCCCTCAAGGATAACAAGCAGGCTTTTAAGGAAACGCCGCGGAAGGACTCTGTTGCCTGGTCATTGTCACGGCCACCGAAGGAGCACCTGCTGGTGAACCAAAGCTGATCCGTCTGGCTCCGCCAATCTCATTAATGCTCGCACAAACGTCGGAGCACCGAGGCCGCCGCGGGGTGAACCTCCGGCGGAGCCCGAGGAGCAGATTCCGCAAGCACCGCGAGCGAGCTTATCCCAGAGCCTGCCTCACCCAGCAGAGCGCCCGCGCTTCCCGCGCAGCGCACGGCTAGCGCGCAAACGCGGGATGTGACCGCGAGCTGCGACCTCGCGCGGCCGCGCCCGGCCTCCCTAACACGCGCAAGGAGAAGCATCTTTGCTCCTGCCCCCGGCACCCACGCCATCTCCGCACACGGCGTGGCCACTGCAAGTCTCCAGACGCCGGGAGAGGTCCAAGAAACGTGCGCGAGGAGGCGCGATATCAAGTAGGCACACAACAGACACCACCCCGGCGTGTTCGGCAGGAAGACCCAGTGCACACATCCTCCCACACGGCGGGGCTGCCAGTCCACCACGGGAATCTTGCCCTTTTTCTAGAAAAGCCCCCTCCCCCACTTTCCCTCCAATACACTCACCTGCGTCTCGGCACAGTTTCCTCGCGCCCAGGCACGTCTACGCCCGTGCACGCTGCCTGGCGCGACTGGCCCCGCTCGGCTCCCGCCGCCTCCAACCTGCTTGTGCCCACAGGAGGGGCGGTGCCACCTCCCAAAGCGCCCAATTCCCTCCACTCCCGCCACCAGGGGCCGAGCTCTAGGAACTTCGCGGGCGCAACCTCCGCCGCCCCCACCAGCGTTCCCGCCCTGAGTCCGAACGAAGACTACAGACCGGCCGAGGCCGGACCTCACCGGCTCCAGCCACGCGCCTCCAGGACCCGCGCACAGCGCTTAGCCTCGGCGTCCAAAAAGGATCAGTGGCAGAGCGAGGCAAGGCGCGGCCGCCGTCCCCGCCCCCACGCCCCCCGCACTTGCCTGCTGTGACTCGGAGCTGCAGCTACTACGGCTCGTGCCGCTGGCCGTCAGCACAGCCGCGGAGGAGTCGCTCCAGGCGAGCTCCGCGAAGAGGCGGCGGCGGGAAGGCGTACTGGAACCCGGCGGAATCTCCGCCCCACCCGCGCCGGCGACCGCCCTTCTCACCCGGCCGGCTGCTGCCTCAGTGACGCCCCGGCGCCGCGGTCCCGCCGTTTGTAGCGGGGCGGAGAGGAGGGGCTTTCTTGGAAGAGCGCCAGGAGGCGGGGCCGGCGGCGAGTTCGCGGCGCCGCGGCCGCCGCCGGCGCGTGCTCTGCTCCTCCGCCCAGCCAGTCGGTGCCTGCCGGTAGACGCTCGGTTGCGGCCGCTTAGCTCGGTCCCTCAGGGTTTCCGATTCCCACCAGACCCCCGGACCAGGTTTCCCAGGACCGAGCGGAGAGCATAACGTGCCCAGAGGCAGACGCTTCCAGGTGCAAGTTTGCAAACCCTGAGAGTCAAAGTGGCTAGTGTGGGGGTTACTTTGATATATATGTGTATCTAATATATACATACATATATCTCAAAGTTAAAAGGCCTTTTTACCCCTAGTTCATAGCCAAAGGGTCCTGTTCCTCGACGGAAAACTAAGGGCTTAGCCCCCGCTGCCCCTCCCTGCCTAGGTAGATGGAATCTGACGTTTAAATAAGTCCAAAGTACCTGTGCGGGATGCTATACGCTGCCTCCAAGGCAAAGTAGGAAATCCTGCACTCGACTATGCAAGCGCCTGCCGCTAGCCGCATCCTTGAACGCCCCCACGCACGCCCGAAAAGACCAACTCTTAACCTAGGGGGCATCCCATAGCTGCCTTGCCTTGGCCCGCCCCCTGGCCTGGTGGGGCTCAATCCATTTTCCCACAGAAAAACCTGTGCTTGTCCTTAGACCCGGCCCCACGATTGAGAGTCAAAACCGACCCTGGAGCCACGAGGCAGGAGCACATTTTTACACCTGCTCGGCTGCTTAATTACGAGAGCACCTGTCGTGTTGGGATTTTTTTTTTCTTTGCAAAGGCTTCCGTTTTACCCTTCTCCCTAAAAAACTACATTTAAAAATACCACCTGTCATACCTACCTGAAATCGCAGGAGGTAAGAGAAAGGAACTGAGCAGTGGGCGACCGAGTCGCTGCAAGAACGTGACCGAGGTTACAGCTTCAAGGGCATGATGCGGATTTGATGCAGCAAGGTCCGCTAAGGGCGCCCCAGCGCTCCCCCACCCCCACGCGACGGGCGGGGCAGGGAGTGGGAAAGGGAGAGGACTTGTCTAACCCAGGGCAGGGGTGAAGGAGGCAAATTTGCCCTCCAGGGCTAAGTCAAATCATCCTAGAAAAGTAGGGGGCTCAAATACGGTCAAAATGAGAGAGGCCATCCCTTAATTTGGGGGACCAAGACTGGGGACCCCTGAAATAACTAATTGATTTTATATTACCATTTCTGTGTCACCCCAAACTCGATTTGCAATTAAATGACCTTAATTGACTTTGTACGGGTTCCTGGGAAAACTGCTCATAGCGCCTGCGCCTCTTTGACCTCCCTCTAAACAGTTAATTATAATATTCCCTTCCCAGGCACGCAGGATTGCTAAGAATACCTGTTTCCAAACGTTAGATGAAAATGGGCCTACCTAGTTTGTCCAAGCCCAAAACTCTTACAATGCTCTACGCCCTACTTCCTGAAGCTCACTTCTTGAAGTTATGAAAGACCTCTCAACAGAGTTCCCCAAGTCTTCCAAACCACTAGCGTTTTTGTGGAGAACTGCAGATCAGGTTAGCTTTACAAAGAGGGGTGCCCAGGCACTTGGTTAAAAGAGGCAAAGCAAACCTGAAATGCCTGCCATAGACTCAGAGAATGACAGCAGTAACTAAGGAAAATTGTTTTTTTAAATAATTTTTTTAGCCCCATAAAAAGCGACTTTGAAACACTCGACATTTTTCTTTTTTGCCGACTTATTTGTTCAAATTCTGACAAATCTTTCAAATGTCCCGTTTTAGAAGCTATTTTACCAGGAAGTCTTATGGGCCCAAACAGATTAGCTACCTTTCTGTTCCCCCAAAACACAAACACCCTTTTCCTAGCCTTTGGGAACTGATTTTCAATTAGGAAAGTAATTTCTTCAGTTACCATTGTCTGCTCTGTACTTTTTTTTTTTATTTCATTTTAAGACTACATTTTTATAGATTGCAGTTAATAGTGCAGGCCTAGGAAATAAAACGTATTCATCTCCCTCCCACCGCCACCATCCAGAAGATGGGTATAATAAATAGTGTGGAGAAGGGCTGCAGGTTTAGAATCTTAACCAACCAGCGTGCTTGTACATGAGTGGGGGATGGGAGAGAATCCGTGCATTTCGGGGAGAAAGTACAGAGACATCCTTCCCTATCCAGCAGCGTTGAGTAAATACTAAATGGTTGGCTATTTTTCTCACCCTCTCCACAATAAAGCCAAACCTGCAGATGGTAATTACGTGAGAAAATACCCAGTCTTGGCACTAGTGTTGCTAGCCTGTACTTGAAAATGGAAAGTGAGGAACGTATCCAACCTCCAATTTGCCACAGTAGTATAGCTCTCGTATTAATTCTTTAAAGACGTGAAATAGGTGGGTACGTAGCAACGTGCTGGGCATAAATTAAGCAACAATGGCCACTCGAGGTCCTGTCCGCCGCGGAGCTCCCACGGTGGGCAATGCCACCTTGCCACCCCTACCCCCTTCCCTCCACAGCAGAGTGGAGTCCAAGGAGGCTGCTGGTGCTCTGGCTTTTCGAACTGGGTGGGTGGAGTGGACAGCAGCGAGATGTTAACCCCAACCGGCTTTGTACCCTTCCCCATCCTCTGCCTCTCAAGCACCACACTGGGGATCTCACGCACACAGTCACCCACATCTTCTCGTGCCAACAATTTAAACTTCATGGCAAAGCCAGCACCTGGTTCCACCACCACCCACTCCGCCCTGCCTGCCCGGCAAACATCCTCCCCCTTTCCCACATCTACCCTGGATTCTCCCTTTCGCAGCAGTAAAGCCACCTGGTTTCTGCTAAACCCTGAGAAATACCAAAAGTTAAAATGAAGCTTGTGCCTGTCTGCCCAGCTTCTCATCCCCAACCATCTTTCTCCCGGCTTCAGTTTAACAATAGCTATTCGAGGAAGGGGGAGCGGTTAGGAGGGGGTGAGGGATACGTAGCCGAGTTGATTCCTGGGGTGGCTACGAAGCCTCGCGGCTGTGAAGGGGTTCTCCCTCGCCCCGAAGGCGAAGTCAGCAGCGTAGGACCAAGGACAGGGCTTGGAATCCACTTCCCAGCGCCCAGCACAGTGAGGGCTCCCAGGCAGCCGCCACTTCACAGACACAGACAGCTCCAAGGATCTTATTTACGCTTTTCTGAACAAAGGGAATCTCATATCCGGTACAGGCTTAAGAATTCGGCCCCAAATTGGCTATCTTCTTTTAAAACTGAATTACAGTAATTGGAGTCCATGAAGTAAAGCCCTCATTCAATGATGAGTTTTGACAGCTTCTAACCGCCCCAGCCTCAGCCCAGCCCCAGCCCTCAGGCGGCATGTACTTTTTTTCAGTCAACTACAACTCGCTGCCTGGTGCAGCATTTAAATTCCATCTGGCAATCCCATCTCCTCCAGCACATGCTATCTGGTTAATGCAATTAAGCCTGAGGTTTTCGCTGGTCTAAGCTGCAAGAACAGGCTTCTGATTCCTCTTAATGATACTAAAGCCTCTCAGGTCCTCCTACTGCTTTGCGAAAGTAGAGGCATGCATCCCCCAACACCCAAGTTATCCTTCTGTTCCCACGAAATGAACTTCCGATCTCAATCCCAAAGCTTACTCAACATCTAGCCTCCCGTTGTATGCTGCTCTTCCCTCGCCACATTTACCCCTCAAGTTTCTACCATTGGCATTTGCAATATTCAATACGTTAAGCATGCGTCCACCGTCTTTTAGTATAGCTCACTGGAATTAAAAAGCAGAACGGTAGCTTTGAAATGAGACAAATGTGCAATTAACTTCATATTCTGTATTCCACTCACTTACAGGTTTTCTGGGTTTGCCAGCGCATCGCTGCAACTAATGATTAAAGAAACCAAGCCGAAACTTACCTTTCTCCCTTAAGGTTTTTGTGTATGTGTGTTTTTAAAGTAACGGTGCAGTTCTCCCAATAAGGATGAGCAAGAAGCTGCTGGATAGTTCTCTTAAGACAGCACGAAACCTAAACTGTGCTCGGCTTAAAAGAAGCAAATAAAAAGAAATGCTTTCGACCCCGAAGTCCACTGCTAAAAGAAACGGCGAAAAAAAAATATGAAAGGGGAGGGGAAACTTAAAAAAGAGAGTTTAAAAAGACGGAGAGACTACCCTCCTATTGCCTTTCAACTAAACAAAAAGGGGCAAGAAAAACAAACCAAGGAACAAAGAAAAGAGACGAAAGAACGTTTTTTCAAAAAGACGATGTCTTTCTCCTTGTTGCTTTTTTAGTAGGTCGCTACAGGAGTAAGCTGCTGCATCTCTAAGTGAGACCAGAAATAACGGGGGAGGACGTCTTAAAAGGGAGGTGGACTGGACCACAGATTTATAGCACCGTATCACCAACCCCTTCTCTGCCTCCGCACTGCCGTGTGTGCAGCTGCTCTGCCAGGCTCCTATCCCGGCCAGCACGCGCGGAAGTATACGCCGAGTCGCGCCACAACGTAACTTGCTCATCGCTCCAGGGTCTTGATTGGTTCTGATGCTTCCATTGAGACCGCCCAGGCGGGGCCGCGTGATACGATTGGCTAGGAGCTTGTGTCACTCTCAAGAGCTCAATGGAGTCCCGTTTCAAGGTAAGTTGTGCGGGGAGGTACACACTTAACACTGGCGGCGAAGAGAAATGCAAGAAGCAAAAAGAAATGGGAGAGAGCAACGTGGGAGGGTTGGAACTGTACTATCAGAGTTTGCGATATGGCACGATCTCTTTTCCTCTCAAATCTTTGTACTTCAGAAAGATTCATTCCTTTGCCATCACTGCTGCATCTATGGCATGTTTCTTTATAACATTAAACTCTCTGTCCGGTATGTATGAGTCATTGAGAGCTCCTTCTCTTTGATCTGAGCGAAAGGCATGAATGTACATCCATTACTTGGCCGCATGCCTTTTTCGATTTGTGTTCTAGTACTGCATCTTGTATTAGATATTGGGCAATTGTATGTCTTTCTCTATTTTAATATATGCATATTGTAGATTTTCTCTACCCCCACCTCCCACCCTTCCCCCCAATCCTTTTAGGATAAGGATGGAGTCAGAAATGCTCTTAGAGCTGCACGGTTTGAATTAGCTTTCACTTCATGTTAGAATAGAAAAGTGTAGGATAAACATCCTATTCAGGAAAAGAGGTACTGACTGAGTAGAGCTAAGGTCCTTCACTTTGAGGTGTCTGATGACTCAAAAAGAGCAGCTGTATATAAAATTAGAACAAGCCACTCCTCTGCATTTGCAGGCAGTGCAGTTCTTAGACCACACATGTACTGCTAACAGTAAAGATAATGGAACCTTTTATTAAGATTCTTTCTCTGAGGATGTAGAAAGTTTAACCAGATGACCAAGTGCTATCAATGTTTCTGCTTTATAGATGAAGAATACTTTATTACAATCCCAAATTTTAATAACATTCAGGAGAAAGAAATACAATTTTATTCATGATATTTAGCTCTTCCTCTAAGTGAAAGTGAGGTTCTCAGGATCGTTCGGATGTATAAGTAGAGACAATATTTACTTGACCTGCATCCTTTCCAGCCATAATGTCTCATTTCAATCTTGGAAGATAACACCAACTTCCTAGACAGTAGGTACATTTATTACACAAAAATGTAATATATCTTCTCTAGAGGCACATGCATATCTGAAAGAAATTCCTTTACCTACTTATTTCTAGTCACTGTTTGAGAATGCGGGAAAGAAAAGACACAGATAAGAGTTAGAGATTCCAGGTGGGTGGGGTGTCATGGAAGGGAAATGGACAGATGTTCCCAAAGCAAAATGACTTGAAAGAATAAAGTAAGTCAGTGTTCCTTTAGAGTGTCCTGGAGTGTTGATACATGACTAATGACAAATATTAGCCTGTATAACAATGCCCGAGTTCTGCTTCTTTGCATGACTTTAAGTCGGTGTTGAGAAAAAAGGCCTGACTCTATGTTATCTTACAATTAGCAGTTGTAATAACCATGTCCTAACCCTTACCCCCACTCTTTATATAACAGCCCCTAGGGTCTTATTTTCAACTTTTAACTATTCTGTAGACATGAATGAAACTGGTGGTGAGAAGAAAGAAAAGCAGTTTGAAGAAATGGAATCAAGAGGTTGGGGAAAAGACAGAAAGACTCCATTTTATCTAGAATAGATGTATGAATAACAGAAGATTGGGTTTGTAGTCATCTTCCTTCAACTCCTCACCCCTACCTCAGTAAGAGAAATAACCTTTAAATAAATACAATTTAGGTAAAAATATAATACTGAAGACTTATCTATTGTGAATTATCTTTTCTCCTTGTTACCATACTTTTAAACTAATATTGAATTAGTTGCATATGGTTAGTTGTAATCCTAGCATTTTGAAGAAAATCTTTATCATTATCATTCTATAATTCAGTGGAAAATAATACTTTATATTTTAGTGAATTTTGTACCCACAAGAAAAGTTTATAGATTACAGTGGTATATTTTCCAAAAAGGGGGTGAGAATAATGTGGAAATCTGGGGGTAGTATAGAGTAATGAAAATCTAGCATGTGTGTTATGTAAACAAATTACATATAAAATCATAAATGTTCATTCAAATGCAAAATGCTAAATTCTGCAGATTCAGTATGTATGAGTTATTTTTCCAGTTTTGGCACAGGAACAAAATATTGTCATTTTGAAACATGTCATCTTTTCTATGCAAGTAAAATGAACTTACATTATTTAAGAAATTGAAAATATATTAAATACTAGTTTATTTTCTCAATAAAACAGATGTTTTAAATTTTAAAACTTTTAAATGGATACATGTACTGTAGGCAACATGTACTTTCCAACTTATGAAAATAAAAATTGAATACTGCTACTTTAAAACAAGTGAAATCTGGATGTAGATTTCACTTTGAAATTCATGTTTCATAGCCTGAAACTTTAATACATGTTACCTTGTGATTAATGAAAACTATATGCAAACATCTCACTCCAGATTAAGCAAAATATAATCAACTCCTCTTCATTCATTGTTATGTAAAAGAATTACCCAAAACATCTGATCTTCCATTTAAAAAGTGTTTTAAAGACATTTGAGTTATGATTAAACCATGTTAGCTCTGACGTATCTCCATAGTCTTTGGCATTACTTTTGAATTGCAGTAGAAAGAGGGAAAACAGAAGGAGTTACTGAAAGCTTGGAGGAAAAGTTTAATGTGTATACAGTTGCAAAAAGAATAGTTTTCAAAGCCAAGAAAGCAATTAGGTCATTTGATTATTTTACTAAGTTTCTTTTAAAAAGAATAGTCATTTACAGGAATCTGTAAAGCTATTGTGGACAATGCCTTTCAAGATAAATAACCTCCTTACCCTAGTCCTCCTGGGGACAAGGAAGAGAATGATTTTTAGCATTTTATAATAAAGGATGCTGTAAACTACTTGTAACTTTTTTAAGTAAATAAAGCAGTTAATCTGTGTAAATGAGTTTACAATGTTTAGCTAAAGCAGTAGTTCCAAACAGTCAGCACTCTCAGAGGAACAAAAATATTATTCTGTGTTAGTTTGTTGAGCTTTTGGAGAGAGTGGGGATTGTGGTTCATCATATTGGAAATGTGATAGTTTAATCCTTGCATGAAAAATACACATATTATACAACTTGCTGCTGCTCCTTTATTTATTCTTCTTTGAAATATTGTGTCAACTTTCCTTCCACAGTATGGAAAACAAAACAACCAAAAAATTGGGGTAAAAATTGACACCAGTGTGAATTAACTGTGGCTACCGGGCAAAAGAATGAGGCAGACATTAGCACCATGGACAGAGACAAGCAGACCCTGAATTGAGTTTTGCAAAGCCTGATCCGGTTTTCTGTCCCTCCCTGTGAGACACGGGAACTGCACTTCTTGGGAATATTTCATTCCACGAACTTTGAGGAAGAGATTGTCCTACTCCATGAAAAGAGGTTTGTTTTGAATTAAGCTGGCAAGAGAGTTAGAGCCCGGAATTCGCTGCGCACTTTCTACTGTCTTTTACATACACTCTCTTGCCGGGATGAGCCTGACTTTCATCAAAGTGTTCATGGAAAATAAATGCAAATCCAGGTAGTATTTGAAGTCTGTTAAACCTACTCCAGAATGTTTAATCCTCGGAATTTCTGGTGGGAATCGCAGCCCCCCCCAAAAAAATGCCTACTAGCTCACCTTCCCTCCCCTCCCAGGCTCCTTCTACCTCCTGGCAAAGGGGCAAAGCCTTTTATCCGAAGGTGAGTGACCTGAAAGACGATTTTGCAAAGGATTTCTTAGGTTGCCAGCACTTTCCGTTAGGGACAGTGCCAGGGGTGGCAGAAAGCAGGATTACAAACATCCTTTACTTTCTCTTTACCTGGTGTCTTTAAACTCCTGTTCCAGGGGAAAGGCTGTAAAGTAAGAAAGCACACTCAACGAAAATTCCACCTGAATCCTGAAGTTGCTGTTTACACTTAAGGATACGTGAATTGTTTATTTAAATGTTAAAAAATATAAATAAATGTAACTAGTGTTGCAGCAAATCTTTGAGACCAGCCTAGATTGTCCCCATTGCCCCACACACACACACACACATCTTTTCTGGACAAATTTTGTGTGAGGTTCATTCTCCTTTAAATTATTTGCCTGCAGATAGTCATTCTAAGATCTGTTGCACGTGCTGCATAGTGACTCCGGAAAATATATTTGCAGCCTCCGATGGACGATCATTAATGTACACGCTCCCACTAATGTCCTCAGATTTTCCTCCCCTTTTTTACTCAACAGCAACTTTCAGGGGGATAAATTCACGTCTTTCCCGGGCATATAAGGGAGAATCTAGGCGACCATTTGAAGGTGCGCTAAGGAAAACTGGAGGTGAGAAAGGGCAAATCAGAGGCTTCTGTCCATTTCTTTCGGGGATGCTTGGGAAGCCTTCTCCAAGCTTCCTCCTGGAGCCGATACATCTCATGCAAAATTAATACAAGTAATTAAAAATAGCAGTTTGCAAAGTTAAAGGAAACCATCTGTCTCAGCTGGTAGCAATCAGTCTTTTTGCCGGCCCCTTTACCGGGACCTGGGAAGAAACGGATTTTCTGCTTGTGATGCTCGGAGGCTCTTTCTTATATTGAAGATTTATGTTTCCACTTGTGTGCGATGCACGTCTAATTTGAAATAATAAAGCGGGGCTGAGCAACCAGTCAATCAGCGCTGTCAAACGGGCTCGCACGCCGCCCTGCCCCCCCTTCCCTGGGTCTCTAAGTCTGTCCCTCCTCGCCTCCCCCCTCCTCTTTCCTCTGCCCTCACACACACTCACTCTTCCCCCCACGTATGTTTAGATCGAGCCCTTGCCCCGCAGAGTGACGGCACCGGGGCCCGGTGACAAAGGCGCAGTTAGTATCCGAAGAAGACTGAGGCCCGGGGAGACACAGCGGCTCGAGAAACAGCTGTCTTATCAGCCCGCCGCAGAGATGGAGATGGCTGGAGAGGTCCTCCACAGATAATCACTTGAATAGGTTTGCAATGCGCCAAACTTCACGCTTGATAAGGCCAACCCAATGTAGAGAGCAGTCCAGATCCTGCTCCATTCTGTTTTATCTGGGCTGTAAATTAAGAAATTGAAATTCAGGTGGCAAAGGCAGCAGTCTGCTGATATACTGCTAAAGTAAACTGTCATTAAAATGCTTTGGGCAGTCAGAGAGGGGGGCACCTGGGATGGGATATTGTTTAAAAAAAAAAATCGGGTGGGAGGTGGAATGAGAAAAAAAAAAATCCCACCAGGCTTAAAAATTATTTGGGGAAGGGAAACTGAGGAGTGGGAAGGGGCCACAGCTATCTGGCCATGATCCCTAAACGTGGGTACTAAGAAGAAACAATTTGGAAAGTACAATATAAAGTTGTGTGAAGTTTGGTGTGATAGACTTTAAGAAACAATTTAAACCAACTGGTATAAAAGGAAGTTCTGTCTTCATCTGAGCAGGGGGCAGAGGAAGTGGATTCCAGATAGACTCTAAAGCTTCCCTTTCATTGTAAGAAAAGCAGATCAACTGGATACAGAAGAGTTACCATAAATATTGTACCTGGCCTTTTTGTCAAAGTGAAAGGACCACGGGAAAAATTCCAGGAGGACTTTTAGAATAGTCTAAGAAGTTGTTGTCTACAGGAAAGAATCTGTTTAGCTACTTACAGAAATAACAGTTATATTTCAACTCCCTCCTCCCTCCACCTAGGTAATTACTGTAGTGTAATTAAGGAAACAAAAAATCCCAGGTATGTATACTAACACAGACTGGTTCTTATGGCGCACTTAATTCCTGCATTCTTTTGTCTGCTTTTATGGATATGAGATTTAAAGTTGTATGCCTTGTTTAAATAAATGTTTCCCCCTAATTTAGTAGGTTAATGGCCAGCATATGGCCAGTGACCTTGTCTTAACTGACTGAGTACTGTACTTTGTTCTTTGTGTCTTAAGAAGATGGCAGGTTCATTGGTGTCCATTTATGAGGTGTATAAATGAGAGAATACACGGCATTTTCCACACAGTACTTTTTTTTCAAAGAGAAGGGGTTAAAAACTTACCTATCAGGTGCAGCAAACACTATTCAGGTGATGGGTACACTTAAACCCCCAACTTAAGTATTATAAAAGGTATTCATGTAACAAAAATATTTATACCCCCTTAATGTTTTGTGATTTTAAAAAGAAACAGTTTGTATTTTGTTTAATTATAAAACTTTAACTAATGTCACAATGCACTTAACTGACAATCTGAAGCCTACCTAAATAACTTTGGGGTGAGGAAAAATTAAAGATGACTTTCTTGAAAAAAGCAATGAGATAACTTTAAAGATTTTAATTTACTTCAGGAGTTATTAAACTGTTTTGATGTGTTAAAAAACAAATCTTCTAAACTCTGAGGTTGTTATCTAATTATTACTAAAGTAGTAAGTAAATAAATATACATCACAGAATCTCAAAGATATTTCTGTTAAATAGTTATACACAAAGATCTTTCATAACATGTAACACAGAGAACAAGTGCTGTTTTTTTTTCCCTTAGTTCAAGTGTATGGATGAATGAGTGCTCCCCATGAGTATATATGAGTATCCTTTAATGAGAGAGAAATTTATGATTATATAGGCTAATTTTTTCTTCCTATACCCATCATTTTCCAGAATGCTATATTGGTTTAAATAAATAGCTACTATTTAAGCATATTAAGAAATATTATTTTAATGCATTCCAGCATTTTAGGTACTATTATCTTCAATAATCAGATAACAAGATATTTTGCTGCTAATTGTATATACTCAAACAAATTTAAATTACCAGCTTTAATTAATCCCTTAAGTTATGGTTTTTAATTTTGTTTTTCTTAATCAAATTGGAAATATAGACACAGTAGACAGCTGAATACATACAGGTAGGATATTTGAAAGAGCTGAATTTGCTTAAGAGTTAAAAGATGCCCTCTCACTAAATGTGAAATGTGAAAAAAGATATTTCACAAACTGAGAGCATTTCAAAACTAAGGATAATTTTAAGAAGAAAAATTTTCATTGTTGAACAGAAAAATGTTATAGCATGAAATTAACATAAAAATTACACTGTTTTTATACAATTTTGTCACAAATGAATGATATATATGGTTTATAAAGCTGTAATAATTCATTATGAATGACAAAAATTATAAAATGTCCAAAAATATACAACTTTTTTAAAAAAGTATTTTCTATTATTAATCCTGCTCTGTAGGAAATAGCATAGCATATTTTTAAGGCAAATAGTCTTCCAATGATGTATTCAGGCAAAAATACTATAAGCTTTTGAAATAACCAAACATTGTAATATTTTGTTTATGACTGTCATACATAACTATGTCCTTCCATTTATCATCTGGTAAGGGTCAAATAAGTGATATATAAATAAATACATATACACACCTACCTCAGTTCCTGTTTTTAAATACATATTCCTTATCTTTGACCAAAGGCCTATTTCAATTTGTTCCAAACATCTTTTGAGTGCCTATCATGTTGTAGATTACAGAATTAGATTACAGCAGAGTATCTTTATAACATGGTTTTTAGTAAATTATAGTAAAAAGCAAGATAGGTATCAGTCAATGTGTTATATAAAACATTCACAACATGTCTGGTTTTCGCTGTTACTCTTTATACTTCTAAATTTTTGTACAATATCTCTTTATAAGTTTTTAAATAATATAGCTTGTTAAAAGTTACTAATTTAAATAGAAATTGTAATGTTAACTTTCTAGGAACTACAGTTTTGCAAATTGTTAAAAGCTGGATCTTTGAATTCAGACACATGGATTTGAACCTGATTCTACCATAATGGGGCCTTTGATAAATTACTTTATCATTTCTTGGTTTCCTAATTGATACTCTATGATAATGATAATAACGCCTAATTTGGAATTACTGTGAGGTTAAATGTACTCATGAATGTAAAATACTCATACTCCCTGTCATGGAGAAAGCAGTTAATACATGATAACTACAACAAGGTAACTACAATAATGGGAACAAAAATGGTAGCTTAGCACCATTTATAGGATGAAACCAGAATTAAAACCTTTCCTTTTCCATCCTGTTTCTTAAATATTTTCATTTGCTTTTATCAATGTCCTAAGATACCCTATGATAAATATTTTCTCACATTTCTATTTGCAACCAAGTTTAAAAGAACCCAAAACACATAAAATTTTCTGTCTGCCCAATTTTGTGACTTCAATATATTCCCCAATACAATTTCATGATTCACCCATAAAAAGTTGTGGGTTTCAAAAAGGAACTGAATCTGAGATCCCATTTGACTGAAATAATAATAAAAACACCTTAGACTTTATAGTACCTTTATCACAAAAAGTTCAATGTATGTTTACATATTTATCTTGTAACCCCCAGGAGGTAAGGAAGGACATAAATTACTTTTCATTTTTAGGGACATAACAGGTATTAGGAATTTAGTTACATTTCTAAGGTTAATAGAAATAGAAGTTTCCCTGAATGTCAGTCTTCCTGCTTCCTCTAACTCTCTTTGACATTAATTATGGCTAGTTACTTTAGTTAGATTCAAATGTTAGTGGCTTGCATGAGTGTAGCTTATAATTCAGTTAACTACTTAATGGAAAACAAGTTGAGCCAGATATATACCACCACAATCTAATCAAATTAAAATATTTTTATTTTTATGTCAAGAGACTGTTATTATCCAATTATATGTATATACACACACGCATATATATATATATATATATATTCTTATTTACCATCTGTATTAATTCTAAGGCAAGATTTTAAAACTTACTATTCATTTATGGCCTTGAAAGAAACCAGTTTCAATCTCCTTAACATTCACCGCTCCCTAGGATTATTCTCCCTCTCCACACATACTACATACTTTTTATAGGCTATTGTCTTTATTTTATTTACATAGGTTAACAGTAATTTCTATTCGAGTTTTCTAGGTCTTACGTTATTTGTGCTTGAAAAATATATTAAAACAGATCTCCAAAAGAATATAGAAATAGACAGTATAAAGGGTTTTTTAATAATAGTTTTTTGTTTGTTTTGAATAAAATCAAATAAAAAACTAATGTCCACTTGACATTGTAAAACATGGAATATCAGAAGAATACTAAAACATACTTATGGTTTATAGTTTTGCAGTTTTTTCTCCTGAGCTTACTTTGCTATGGATTAATATAAATAGATGTAGCTACAAACGTGGATTTTCAATAAGTAAAATAAATAGAAGGAAACAACATTTTGCAGCTTGATAAAAGAATGAACCTTAAACTTCTGGAGGTCTAAATTCTTTGTAGGTCACAATAAGAAACAGACTATGTTTTTAAGTTTCAATAGGCATCTGTCTGCATCTTAAATTTATCTTATATTTGGTAAGATTGACCCGCTCAAGGTCAAGCCTAATCATGTGACTGCCAGACGTCTATGAGCAAGTGTAATTAGCACCAAGAAGAAACTCACATGCACACACACAGAATAGCCAGTGCTGCTGTTTTTTGCCTTTTCAGATCAACCCCTCATAACTCTTCACATTGATGTGATTAAATGGAGAATCTATTTCACTGATCACACATATATATGTGCCTTTTAAGGCTAAAGATACTGTTGCAATAGAAATAATATTCTGTTTCTTTGGTTACTGTCATTCTGGTATAAGAAATTAGAGAATATGGTTGTTTGAAATGTCAGTTTTAGTAAACATGAGTTGGAAGATAGAACATAAATCAATGGTGTTACAGACTGTTTAAACTGTTTGAGCAACAATAGACATTTCCTTGAATTATTTTGACACAATTTGCTGTGAAATTTCTTTTTTTTCTCTTGCTAATATTTCTAGATTCCTTGTACAGACAATGAAAATGAAAGCCTTTCTTTTAAGTCAGTATTCATTATTTAACTCATAGAGTACTGATGTTTTATAGAATACCAATATTTCCTAGGTGTAAAACAAATATTAAGAGAGGTATGTCTCCATATTAACCATATCAAAAGGACACATGAAAGCTTGTGCTTCTTTGTAAGGTTCATATAAAAGAAGAACATATATATATAGAAGAACATATATATATTTTATATATATATATATATATATATAAAATAGTGTTTAGTCCTCAGTTTTAAAAGATCTTTATATATATGCTCTCTATTGGTATGTCTGTGTGTGCGTAAGTGTGTGTGTTCAGAGCAAATAAAAGGAGGTTCAGAAATTAAAAATTGCAGGACTTTCTTAGAATAAACCAGGCCGACTATAGGAGAGAGTAGGCTAGAAAGCATTGGATATCAGATTGGTTAGGTACTGGAGTCACATCATGCTGGCTTTGAAAGCCAGCAGAGTAAAGTACAGATATAAAACTACTGGGAACAAAATATACCTATTAGAAACTGAATTTTGGAAGTGTCAAGCAAAAGGAGAACCATACATATAGGAATTAGATAAGACATAAGCTGGGTTAAGAAGTTTTTGTCTAAAATATAAAAATCCTTGGAAAGAGGTGAGGTGATAACAGAGAGAGGAAAAGACTGAAAGATATAGAAGAAGGGTTGATGACACTGATAATAATTAAAGTGTTTTGATGGCTAAATTATTTCTGCTAGGCACTGGGGAAGTGATTGAGGCCTGAACAAATAATACTTTTAAGCCAACAAGCCCAAGAAAGTTGTAAGGGACAGAAATCAGGGACCAGAGACTACCATGCAGACACCCGGCTTAGCCCTGGATATCACTAAGACATCCTCGTGTCAAACGTAGGGCTTTAAAAATACTACTGAAGATGGACCAATTGTGTATTACGCAAATATCCCCAGGCTTGGAGATAGGAGACATGACTCCTAGCATTCTTTTTCCCAATAAGTAGCTGATGATTATTTTTAACAAATCGCTCTAACTAAAACCTCATGAGTCCAAGGAGAAAACTGAATTTATACTGATAATAAAAAATGGGTAACATGTACTGTGTGCTAGGTAGCATTCTAATGCCCTTCATGCAACAAATCAGTTAATCTTCACAATAATCTTATCATTTGACAAATGAGGAAACTGAGGAAGTAATTTGTCCAAGCTCACATACTGAGAAATTATCAGAGCTAGGATTTGACCCCAAGTAGTGGGTTTCTAGGGCCCAAGTACTTAACTACCATTTATTAGATTACTTTTAACGTACTTTTCAGCTGTGAAATTAGGCAATTTAAAAGAAATACAGCAGAAATTACAGATGACATAGCCCTTGCAAGAGAACAAAGCTTAAGGAAAATAGGTATTACCATGAACATATACAAATAAAACATTTTTTTATATCAGAAATAAGCATACCTCTTATTCTGGCTCACCATGCTATTTATTGTTGACAAATGAAAGACATAAAAGTGACAGTGGAATGCTTTGCTTCTTTAAAATAATTGAGATCAAATACAATAGAATTTTGAGAGATAATTATATAAGAGGTCTTAGGATGTTCTAACAACTGGGTAATATTGTTTTAGGGTTTAATTATTTAGCTTTTGTACATTTTAAGAAGTTTATTTCATAACCATATAATAAAAAGTTATAAAGCTACTGAAAGCTTCATATGTATTATTTAATGACGTGATTTTTCATGAAATATTGTTCAGCATATTAAGCAGGATATAAATGATGCTCCCTGGAACACTAAACAGTGACTATTTTGACATAATGAGAGTTGGATTTATAGTTGCTTTTTTCTTTACATTTTCTGTATTCATTTTGTAAAAATTCTGAACATGCATTCTTTTTTATAAATAAAAAAACAGTTTTGTATTTTGGGAGGACAAAGACTATAAAGCTTAGCCTTTAGGCCCTGTAGCCACCAGGTGGGAGCAGGTGCTACAAACTGGGTGGTAAAGACCGATGACCTCTTAAAAACAACTTACAGTCAGAGAAAGGTCAGATTAATAGTCCTAGTGTTTTACCTTTTGTAAACAAGATAATAATTACTTTTAATACAAACCTTCAGATTTAATACACATGAAAAATAAACATGGCAGAACAATATGACAAAAATCTCGGAAATCATTCTATCATTTTCTTAGACTATAATATCATATATAGCTATAGTGTCCAATTAGAATGGCCTAATATTAGTTATACACAATAACATCAACTATCTCCTTCACTTACTGCCCACCTATTTTATGCCCAAGGAATTTTCTTCTCATTTAACTAATCATTTTTTTCCTATTATACCTTTTCCCACAGTTGCTTAGGAATCTCATAAGATGAATGTTCATTCCCAACCAGCAAATCTTTCAAAAGGATTTGCTTGTGCTTCTACGGCATATAAATAAGTGAAAACCAGAATACAGTAAATACTTATAATGAGATTGAACAAAAACTGGCTTCCTGACAGGTACTATTAGTGAATTGTTACTTAAACAGTCACCTGAGTTAATTCAATTTACATATTGTTTAATTTTTTTCTTTAAAATTACTTTTCAGAGAATGGGAAACTGGCTTACTGTCTCAACACTATAGGATGATATAGTTTTTGAACCTTCTCACTCATTTATTTCATTTTACTATTCAGATATATTCTAATATCAAGGCCAAGAATCTAATAAGAGCTATACACAGGAATTATTTTTCTTAAAAGGAATAATATGATTAGGTTTGTGATATCATTTAGAACTAGAAAAAAGGTACTAAGAAATAATACTAAGAAAGTATTTTTCTTTCAAAATAGAAAACCATTTTTAATATGATATCTATAGTGTTCTCTGTTACTATCTTTTAAGCTTTATAAACCACAGGCATATATTAATTTTTAGATATGAATTATGACCATTTTGGAAAACAACTTATCATATACAGAGGACATAAAGTGCTGCTGCCCTCACTCATGCACTCATTTGACTCATGGCGCAGTCTTGAATAATTTTAAACCAAACACGACTGCGGCAATCAATTTTCGTCCAATTTATTGGGCCTGAGTTAAAGCCAATTAAAAAACCGTTTTTGGTGCAATTCAAGGGGAAAAATGTATAAACCCATGAAAAACAAATTTCGGTCCTAGACATGAGTCATCACTATTCTAAATATTGGTGTCAGCCTGAAATCAGAAAGAACAAATCCTAAAATTGCATAGACCACACTAGAAGCTGCATTTATTAGCAATGATTTTAGAGAAGTGTTAATATTTTTATAAGAAATTGACCCAGCAGGAAAATCATGCTCTTCTAACATTATTTCATATCTGAATAATTTTTGTAATGAAATTAAAAGGTACTTTAGGGCAGCTCCTTGAGTTTCTGAATTAAAAGCTGAGATAGAAAGTCATCTGTGACCTTTATACAAAGAAAGCAAAACATTTTACCTATAATTTTAAAGTATCTTTTACCTATTAGACCATGCCTTCTTTCACATGAATATAGTGGTTCTTTTTTAAGGCCATAAAATGAAACAATCCCTGCACACTCCGGATAGTCTTAGGGTAATCAAAGCAGAAAAATTGAAGCTTCTAGGTTGGAAATTACAGCTATAAAATACAGCCATACATTTTCAATCTGTATATTGAAAAGGCCCTTCCAAGTTCAGGGTTGTCTCAGTTAAAAATATTCAAGCAGACCTGCATTCTGGTTCTGCTTCTTCCGTGTTCTTGGTACGTTAAGGCTCGTTGCCCAACCTCTCTAAGCTTCCACTTTCTTGTTGGTAAAATGGGTATTAAAAATAATAGTCAGTTTTTAGGAATGTTTTTAGCATTAAATGAAAAAAGTATTTGTCACGTGTTAGGCAGAGTGAATTTTTGGTGAACAAAAGAACGAGAGGAAAGCCCAGTAGTTCTCACATGGCTGTACATCAGTGCCTCAACTGCCTGTAGAGGTTTTTCTCTTTTCAAGTACAGGAGCCTGGTGGAGAGGATCCACTTGGTACTTCTGAGGTGAGGTCTAGGCAAATATGTTTGTAAAAGGCTCTACAGATGATTATTGATTCAAGGTAAAATCAGTACAGTTTTTTTCAGCTGCTTAGTAAACATGGAGTTAAAGTAAACTGGTTTGAACTACTTTGGTTCGGTTCTCTCTGTCAAGCAGATTAATAAGAATATTTGCCAAATTTATACTTTGTGTTATGCTCACAGAGATTTAACTCAGATAACTTAAAAATATTTTATTTACATTCATATGGCTGCAAGGTCACAGAACAAGCGTCATTTTCTACAATTTCCTGTTTGTAAAATGAAAGAACAGACATAGGAGGCTCCCAGGAGATAACCCTGGGAAATTGCAGACTCATTCGATTGGCACAGATATATTTCAGTGTTTACTATACTGTTTTTTTTAGCTTTTACTTCTGTTATTAAACATAGGCAGATAAGCCAATGTGTCCCAATCCATTTTTTTTTTTTCAGAGTTACATTTTCCTAGTCAGTTAGTTAATTTCTAACTGTCTTACTTCAAGGTAAATAAGCAGTCTCTTCAATGTCAGGGATAAGGTGATACCACACAGTTGAGAGAAGCAACTATCAGAAAAATACAGTATGTTGGCCTGACATGACCACTTCACAAGTTACTCACCATGATCGATTAACAGAAATAAGGGCATTTTTTAAAGAGGAGCAATTGCCCTAGGAGCAATTTTTAAATATTAAAAAAAAATCAGGACTCTCCTTAATATCTTCTCATTAGTGGAGATTAACCACTTTGTCACCTTGGAAAGGAGTTACTGTCCTAGGAGACCTGGGGTTTTAGAATGCAAGTCAAGGTGCCTCAGTTAGAGAAGGATAGCCAGGTCCTAGTGGTATCTAGAGAAGGTAATAGTGAGGCAGGAAACCAACCAGGTAGTTTTCACCATTTTTGCCTAGGGCTAGTCTGGGTGCAGCTGGTACATTCTCAGACTTAACAGCTTTTATATGCCTTCTTAGTAGAGAATCAGAGTGATTTATATCCTAACATCACACTACCCAGAAATTCAGGAAAATTCCACCACTGCCACACCACCAGAGAGAATTTTTAGAGAATGGGCTATTGTTAACCCCTCTCTCTGGACTTAAGAATGCTGACTGCAGAGATTATGTAAGAACTCACTGGGAACACACATATTCTCTGGGGCTATTCCATCCTTGGGGTTTAGAAATGACTATGCAATCTAGGTATTATTCAACATCATCTACTGGCAGGGTGTTGGTAGATCAAGGAGGTACTGATCAAGGAGATATTGATGAAGGAATTGACATGTCCAGATTCTAGTTTTAAAACTGTGAATTGTTATGTTTCTATATATAAAATGAATGATAGTATTTGCTTTTCTTACTTTATGGAGTTACCTTCAAGCTAAAATAAAAGTACAAATATAGGGCTGGGCACAGTGGCTCATGCCTGTAATCCAGCAGTTTGGGAGGCCAAGGCAGAAGAATAGCTTAAGGCCAAGAGTTCAAGACCAGCCTGGGCAAAAAAGCAAGACCTTGTCTCTACAAAAAAAAAAAAAAAAAAAAAATCCAGGCATGGTGGTCCCAGCTACTTGGGAAACTAAAATAGGAGGATTGCTTGAGCCCTAGAGTTTGAGGCTACAGTGAGCAACCACTGCACTCCAGCCTGGACAACAGAGCAAGACCCATCCAGTCTTTTAAAAAAATTAAAAATTTTTAAAACTGTATTTTTTTAAGTATGTATTGGATACTAGAAAATGTTTTATTATTGTGGTATAGGAATTGAGAGAAAAAAAAATTTAACATACCACACACACAACTTTCTAGTAGATTATCCTAACGCCTGTCAAGAGCATCTCTTCTCTTCTTTATAAAGTAAATGCTTTTTCCTTTTTCAATATGATTCTCCAAAAGTTTCAAAATTTTTAATTTGTATGATAACAACCCTATGTTAAAATTTCACAAACTGAAACTGCCTGAAATGTGCTGAAATACCATGGAACATGAAAATGAAAATCTATAGAAAACGTGAAAGCTTCCATTTGCTTTTTTGTTTATGCATATAATGGTTTATATAAGTCTAGCCTCTGACCATTTGTTTCAAAAATGTAGCTCTTCGAAATTTCGGAGAGGAGAGGGCCTTTTCAGAGTTTTTCCTTTAGCCAGGGAAGAATTGCTTTCTCACAGCTGGACGCTTGAACAGCTGTTGACTCCAACATTTTTCTGTTCCTCTAGGTGAGAGTTCAAGGACCCTCTCTGTGCCACCAGGAGGACAACCCGAAATGTAGGGGGTCAGAAACATGTTCCAGTACAACCCAGTTCTGGAGAACTAGGGAATAGAAAATTCAAAGCCACGGTCACCTGAATGAGGGAGCTGTTTTCTGTGTGGAGGAAAATCAGCCTCCATGAGAATCTGCTTTCAGATCCTGAGGTTCACCTGGTATAAGGATACCTCGAAGGATCTTGATGTCAGTCTGTTTCAGAATGGGGGACCCTTTTAGAATTTATCAATATTCATTTTTTTCACATTATATAGAAAATTTCCCTTTCACTTAGAGTACATTTCTGGTTGTTTCTTATTGGACACGAAATAGCTAACTACATTTTGCTCTTATAGGAAGAAAAAAAACAAAAAATATTTCAGAATAGCTGTTAATGCAGCACTATTTATTGTAGCCACTAGAGGACTCCTCTCAGAATAGCTCAAAGTATCTCCCCTCCCATCCTCTGTGGCTTCTGGCATTTGATGCTCAACTGACTCTTGAGTTGGGCCACTGGCTACATATCAGTGTTTGAATGAAAACATTCCCCCTACTTTAACACCTCCTGCCAGTTCAATAAAGCGATGTTTAAATAACTGAACTGGCTTCAATGAACTGTACTTGCGATTTTTCCCTGCTTCTTAGCTAGATAAAATGGAGATAATTATGAAGTGGATGAGCAGGTTTAATGAAAGCCAGTTTCTTTTGGTATACTCCTGAAGCAGCAATCATCATCTGTTTGGCTTTTGAAGAGCAACAATTATAATCACTTAAACCCCCAAGGGGAACAAAAATAGAATTTACATTAGCATATAAAATATACAGCTGGATTGGGCAAGCCTACAAAATTCTGGGGAAATCATTTTCATCTGAATGCTATTCAAACTCACAAGTAAAATGAGTTCAAGAGTATTTTACATACTTCCTTCCTATAAAGTAATACATATAACAATGTTGAGAGGATTTTCCTAAAAATGAATGCAGAGAAATAAAAAATTGTTGCCAGGAGAGAATCCCAGTGGGAACAGGCTGAACTCTATTGTCAAGGTATCAGAGAGCAAAATGCATAATGATATTCACACTAAGTACTAATCACTCTGAAGTGAAGGTGTTTTTTTTTTTTTTTTTTTACAGTAAAACTACATAACTTTGGGAGATTAAGAAAGAAAATAGGGTGGTTTTGTGTGATCACTGATGAAACAATCATACATAAGGAACCTTTCAGATTAATAAGCTGATACCCTATTGCTATGAAACAGAACTCTTTTTCCTATTTTAAAACATTTTCATATTATTTCCTCACAAACAATCTCTTTCTTACACCCTCCTTTCTAATTCTAGCCAAGATCAGAAATGATCACCTCACCATTTATGTTATGTAATTATTTTCAGGGTTTTTTTGTGTCTTTCATGGTTTGTAAGATACTTTTTTGTTTTTGGTTTGGTAAAGCATAGAATAATAAAAATGGAGCCTTTGCTTTATCCATTATATTACTAGCAACAAAACACTAACATAAACATTATATTAAAGGCTGTCCTAGCTGTGCACATTTGTCAAAGCCAGTGTATCTGAGACATTACACTAACCAATCTTGAGAAACTCAGCATCCTATACGGAAAACTTGCTCACTCTCATTATAAGTACATAGCAATATATAAAGACAAGAAAAAGATACACTTCATCTTTCAGTATATTATTTGTTTTTGTAATTTTCATTTTAATTTTCTTTCAGATAGGGTCTCACTCTGTCCCCAGGCTAGTCTGTATCCTCTTTGAAGATTCACTATTATATCTTTTAAAATTGAAAAAAAAATGTTAGTTTACAAAATTTCACCTCCACTGGGAAGCTTTCCCAAATACCACATAAACTCAACTGCAAACATATTGGTGATAGTTTCCTCTGTACATACCTCTAATACCAATTATCTCACTGCATTATAACCAATTGTTGGTATATTTCTCTCTTACACAAACTGTGTATTACTTGACAGGACAGCTATCTTTTCTACCAGGGTGTTTTCAGATTCTAGTGCTGTGCCTAACCTAGTAAACATGCAAAAATGTTTGTCGAGGGAAGTTTATTACTTATTTGTATTCCAAAACACATCAAAATGTTATGGTATCCATGCCAAGAATCAAACGTACATATTTAGTATTATCTCTGCCACAATGTCAGATTAAACAGTGGCAAATTAAGCACTAAAAAATTAATTAGAAATTCAGAAGTCTAGATTCCTATGGTAATCTTAGCTCATTATCCTTAACAAAGAATAGTGGTAATTTTTTAGATTTTATTAAATATTTACAATGTTAATCACCTCTTGAAATGATCTACCCCATGGCTAATTATTTTTACTAGAAACACTTGAAAAGCTAAGCTCTTAGTCCTTAATGGGTAATACCTCAAGTTTCACTAACTTTATCATCTCTATTTTTAAAAAATTAAAAGCATGAACACTGCCTTCTCTGACTTAGTCAAAGGTTGTCAAGTTTGGTGGTATCTAGCTTGTATTAGTCTCCTCTTTCTGTAATGCTCCGAGATCAAGGGTCCTTAAACTATGGCCTGCGGGCCACATGAGGCCGTGTGATTGTATTTGTTACCATTTTGTTTTTTTACTTCCAAATAAGATATGTGCAGTGTGCATAGGAATTTGTTCATAGTTTGTTTTTTTTTAAACTATAGTCTGGCCCTCTGACGGTCTGAGGGACAGTGAACTGGCCCCCTGTTTAAAACGTTTGAGGACCCCTGATTAACTTTACTTTGAAGACAAATGTAATGATTTAATGTTAAAAATGATTTATAAGGATAATTGTGTTTCATACCTTGAAGGATTGCAAGGGACTATGAAGGCATTCCCTTGAGTCTTTTTTTTTTTTTCTACTTTAAACATAGTCTTTGTTTTTCCTACTAATTTTTCAAGTGAAATTATTATTTTGTACAGTTATAAGAAAGCAATAATAAAGAGATGGAAGAAAATAGACTCCACAGACCTATCCTAAAATACACCTGAATTTTTAGTTAATAATATATGTAGTTAATATTCTTATCATTAGATAAAATTCAGTTTTGTGGAATTAATTATCCCATAAGTTGAAAACTAATATTGCCTTAATAAATTTTCTTTTTCTTTATATTGATATAAACATAACTTTTCATATACATATTTACATATTTATTATTTACACAGATTGGTGAATGGAAAGAAAATTGTCTAGACACTCTTATGATTTTGGAACATAATGTAATATAAATTCCCAAATCAAGGATAAAACAGAAAATTACATGAACATTTTATTAACCATAATAAAAACCGAGACTGAATGTTATTAGAAATGAAATTGCTAATTAAAATTAGTATTGGGGGGTAAAAATTTGGAGATTTTACAAGGCTTGGTCTCCAAAGTCAATGTGAAATAGAGTTTGAGTTATATGTGGTCAAGTGGTAGAATACTGTAAATAAAGTTGAAATGCTCAAGCCTCACAATTCTCTACTTTATAACATGGTTTTTAAAAGTCTAAAATTATTTGACTTAAAAAATTGATTAATACTATTAGAGTAATATGGTTTAGATATGATAGATCTGAATGGTTTCACTTTGTAAAAATATAAAACTTACAAAGTTGATGAATCAATGTTTTGAAAGTTCTTTACAAGATCATTAATTCAGATACTCTTTTAGCATGTGAGCTCTGTGCATTTTAAAAACAGTAACCCATTTAAAAACATAAAAAGATTTACATAAAACAACTCTGGAGCCCATTTGTTACATGTGAGTGCTTTGATTTCTTCTCAGGTGAAAATTAAATACTGACCAGTTTTCTGTTGAATGTAAATGATGCCCTTACACGTTTTTTTATTGGTACTTAGAAGGACTTGAATTATCTTTATAAAATCTGAACAGCTCCACTTTTACAGATCTAAGCTAATAAATAAAACAAACCCAAGCCTATGCAATATCTATGTCCCAATTTCTCAAGTTCAAAGATTTATACATAAAAACAGCAAAGTAGGGCCTTTTAAAGAGAGAATGTTTCCCCAGTATTTATTAGAATCTATCATTAATATTTAAAAAGGAATCATATACTGGGGCCCCATTTGAAACTTTTTATTTTCTATATCATTTTCTATCTTTAGATTTCTTTAGTTCACAAAATGAGGGCAGTTAAAAAAAAAATGGAGAGCCCTTAATCACAATGTCTGTGATTAGGGTAGAACTTGATAGTAAGTATTATCAAGGTAAACTCTAAATTAAATATTATGGCAAAAAAAAATTATAGGATAATTTGCTACCTATAAAAATCATAATGTTTTATTACTTTAGCAAATTATAAGGTAATCATTTTAAAAAAATTTAATAAGAAAAATGAAATAAAATTTAATTGCTTATTTGATTTTAAGTTTCCTTTTGGGAAAACTGGGGTTGCAGTTAGTTTTTCCTTTTTTTAAGTAGGCAGTGTTGGTATTTATTTTAAAAGACTTTTGTCATTATCACTGAGTTAATCTTTCTCTCCTTTTGTTTGTTTTGGTGGAGATGGAGAATATAATAAATTCTCCATAGTCAATGTCCCCAGAAGATAAACCATGAATCAAAAAAGACCAGTGTATCCAAAACCCATTGAGGGATATAATTCAGAATATTTCAATGAGATTATTTTTTTCTTCAAAAATGTTTTATTGCAAAGTGCTAAGATTAACAAGTAATCATCCCTATCCTCAGAATTTGTGGAGATTGCATGAGTTTTATGTGGAGGGTCTTTTTAAATTTAGTTACAATTATTTCATTTTTTCTATTATTTGAGTCTCACTTTTGAGATCCAAGTTTGAAATCAGATTTTGATTCAAACCCTCATTTAGTGATTTATGAAGTATCTGACCTTACCTATCCACTTTCTAGGTGAAATAAAACCCACCACCTAGAGTGTGCTGCATATTAACTAAGATAGTATACAGAAAGCACTTATTACATGTATGACTAGATCCATGACTGGATCATGGCAGGCAGACAAGACGTGTTCACTATCAAGGTTAACTTCTGGCATATTTTAGATTGTGTATTTGAATTTAATACCATCAGAAGTAGTAAATAAAGAATATTTTTGCATTTTTAAAATCATGTCACTTTAGCCATTCTTTTTGCCTTTTTGCTCATGGGCACATTTCACAACTCAGATATGGTACAGGGAGCAAAATATGCACTATAACATTATCTAACCTAGCAGCCCTCCACCCCCACTTCATATATCTCACCTGCTTTTCTCCTATACGTATAAATACCTATTGACTTAAAGTGAGTCAATATCATGGGAAGTAATGACTATTTCTATGATAGCATTGGTTAGTTGAAACATTTAGAATTATGTTCTTATGAACATGATAAACTTTCTCCTATTTGTAAAATTTGTTCTAACAGACTGCAATTTATAAAAAATATCAGAACATAATCACTATTTTAAGTATGCCATTAACATACAAATAGAACATTTATATTTGTGTAAAAATATTAAAAATATGGTTAAGTATTAAAATATTGTTAAATATTAAAAAATAGTGTTACATCTGATATGAAGAAATTTCCATGTTAAGAATATTTAGCATGTCTAAAATTGGCATAGAATTATGTAATTAGTGAGGGAAAGTACCAGGAATACATAGCATTACATGGTCTAAATACTTTTAAAGGCAACTAAACTGTATGCACTATTATCCTCTAGAAGCTAACTTTCAATTATCCAACTTATTTTAAATAATAACTTTCATGAGTAGCTGCAACTGAAACTGTGTTTTCAATATGAAGGTAGAAAACTAAAGATTAGGGCTTGAGATTATGGATATGATTAAAATAACTCTGACTACAGGTGTTTTTCTCAAAGTAATCTAATTTTACATAGGTACAGGGCATACATTTACTTATAAATATCTATATGGCAGTAGTAGAAAATGAATTCTTACTACATTTAATATTGTGTGCATAAGTGTAGTTCAAATAGTGCTAGTATAGTTCAAGATTAGTTGCACAATTAGATCACTATAATAGTTGAGTAATATGATCCAAATGAATTATATAGTTAAGGACAGTGCTAGCTGACTATCTGTGGTCTAAGAGTATCAATGTATAAGAAAATCAAACTTACTAACTGCAATTCTTGCTACTATAGATATATAAATACTATAGTCTAATCTAAACTCTTTTGAGATTTTTTTCCCACAAATTTTGCTGGATCCTTCTTTACCAACAGATTAGTAGTTTAGTCAGTCATTTGTTTTCTAAGCTCTCAAACTGAAAACTGTTTTAAAGACCGTAATTGCAAATGGCAGGACTAAAAGCAATTTTGATGACTTTCAAGGCTGACTGCATAAGGTGTCACTTTCCTGTAATAGTTACTGGAAACTTACAGACACTTCAACAGAATAGACAAAAAATAAGTTAGTTGTTAAAATAAGTTATTAAAAGATATGCCAAATAAAAAACAGTAATCTTTACTGCAGTACCTTTTTTTAAAGTTATTTTCTGTGTTTTCTATGATCACAGAAAGTTTATGGTTACATTAGAAATCTTTATTTCAGAACAGATCTTGAGGAATGTAAGCACATGAAATCATATCTACACATATAAATGAAAATTAAAGATGGGCTCAACAAAACATTTCCTTTCAGGGGAAATTTTTGTTTTCATCCCATCCGTCAAGTGAGAAAACTTAGTTGGGCTTGCCTTATCGGGGAATGTGCGGGTCCATTCCAATACAGGTATAGGGCATCCCAGTTATCTCCATGGCAACAGCCCTTGATAAGTTAAAAGGCAACTAGACCCACAACCAGAAAGTTTTAAGACTACTTAGCACTATTAATTCTTTTTTAACATACAGAGCTGGCCAAACAATTTAGAATTCTTCAGAGCAAAGGTTGAGCTTTTTACCAAACTTGATATTGTTAGCCCTGTCACAAATACTAAGTTGGGTAGCTATTTTTGGAAAATGAATGAGAAAGGGCCAAATCTTTCCCTGGAAAATGCCTCCTATTTCAAAAGAAATAAAAGGGATTAGGAAAAGACTCTGAAGAAGGCCCCTTAAATGAATCTGTGCACTTTAGTTTAAAAAGAGGGGTGGGTCCGGGAGGACAGAGGAGAACAGTGGTAAAGAGGGTAATAAGCGATTCCTTTCTTCAGCCTCAAATATTTTAAGAACACAACTTTCCAAATGTATTATAAAATCACATTTAGCATTTAAAAATTGTCCAAGAATTATGGCTTCTCATCTCGCTACCTGAAGAAGGGTGAGGAAGAAAGGGGAAGGTCTAGCAATTGCAGGTGAGGGCTGAGGTTGTACGACCCCATTGTTCCTTTTCTCCTTCAGCCTTTGATCTGGAATGACCAGGCTACTGTGCCGAGTTCAGGGAGTCAGAACTGCAGGATTCTTTTGAAATCAGACAATAACCCATTTCCCTTCACCTCCCTCCCCTACACCTTCTCCGTGCTCCCTGCCAACTCTCACCCACTTTAAATGCATCAAGTCCATTACCATCTCAAGAGTATCTAACAGATAAACACAGAACTTGTCTACTGACCATAGAAGACAAACAAACAAAAAAAAACAAAACAAAATTAAAAGTACTGATTGTTTGTTTAACCACCCCCTCCTCCCAGCCCCCAACCCTTTGTGTGTGAGGATTCCCCTTTAAACCACCCACAGACCGAGCGTACAAGAAGAAATGGTAATTTTTGATTTAAAAGTTCACTTACCACGGCAACCTCATATTGCTTTATCATGCTTTTTGCACTTAATTTTTCAAAACTGCTTGAGCAGGGCGCAGAACTGGGAAGGCAGGACTAAAGTATCTCTAGTAATCACAACAAAAAGGAGAGAACATTCACCAATCAGAATTACATTTAAATGCACAATCAACCCCCTGAGCAAGATGCAGGCTTCAGACCACACCAGGGAGGGGGCGGAGGTGGGAAAAGCCAAGCTAACGAAACAAAAGGTAATGGGGAGAGTTGAGTGATTGGAGGGGAAATTGATCCAAGCCGCCTTTAGACCACCGACTGGCTTAATACCACCAGCAGCATCACTCCCCGCCCCCAGCACCCCGTCGATTACCCGAGTGACTGCACTTGCCTCCAGCCAGCTCAACTGCAGGAGAGGACAGCCCCATCTAAGTTCACTAGCCCTGCCACAGTCTTCCACTGTCTGATGCGTCCGTTCAGGAAAACACTTCCAGAGGCATCCATGCACTTGAGGTCTGGGCTTGGCTGCGGCTGAGCGCTGCTGGAACCCGGGCTGCTGCTAGCAGCTGCTAGGATCCTTGCCGTCTCGTTCCTGCCTCATTCGCGCAGCACAATAGCCCCGGCTGGGTGCACCTCATTAAGCCCGCCGAGAGCCCCAGAAGCAGGGCAAGCAGTGTGACAGCGCTGCCCCTTTGTAATGACTGTGATGGATGCAACCGAAGGGTGGGGTCTGGGTGGGTCAAAACTGTTAATGACAGTATGTATCATTCTGTCCGTCCTCCAGGAGAGGGAAGCCCCCTGCCCTCCCCTAGATTCCCCCCTCCCTTAAACACTTTCCTCCCTCTTTTCCCATCTCTCGGTTGACATTTTCTACAATCAGCATTCAAAAAAAGTATGAAAACCATCGGGTCACTTCCAGCTGAACACAGTATGGACAGCGAATTTACCCAAACACTTAAGGAGAAGATCTTAAAATCGAAAATGAAGGCGGTAGGGGCGAGAAGAGCGGGGAGGAGTTGGGTGCAGAGCCGGACGGTAACCGGTCGGTGGTTTGCAACTGTCTGTCAAACGCTTCCGCAACTCGGCGCGGCTGCGAGCAGCGCAGGACGGCGTTTCCCCAGCGCACCGCGTTCCTCCCTGGCCGCTGGGCCACTGGGGGGCGGGCCGCAGGGTGAGGACGCGGGAATAGAAGGAGCCCCAGGCGCCGGGCCGAGGCGCGACCGCAGGGGGCAGAACCTGCAGCCAGACGGAAAGCCCGGCCACCGGGAGGGGTTGCCGGCGGGCGGGCGCGCGTTCCAGGGTCCGATTCGGTGCCAACTGTCCAGGGCTTCTCCTCCGGCCTTTGGGTTCCCCTCGGACCAAAGCCCCCATCTCGCTGGAGAGCGCCACCCTCCACAAGTGCTCAGGGAAGGCTCCGCGTTCGGGACTCGACCCCTGCCATTTCCTCCCCCGGCCCCTGCTCCAGACCTGACTTTGCTTCCGTCTCTCTCCACTACTCGTCTCACCCATCCTGGCCCCGGCCGTGCCAGAAGGCAGAAAATACATAAACATGTTTGTGGAGAATCTTGGACCTTTGCTTAGATGTCTCTCCGCTGACCCCACCCCATTGAAACATCCATAGATACCCTTTTGCCCCCTTCAGCTTTATAAATGGTCCCAAAAAACCAATTCACCGACCCCCGTTTTTCTTTTAAGGAAAATACTTGCAGGATACTTTATGCCCCTAAGTGGACAAATAGACTGATATTTTATGCTCAACTTCCCATTTTCAACTTACTGTGATGCTTGTACACTCTTCCAAATATCCTGAGCCGTATCTCCAGAATTGCGTGGATGGTATTCATTTAAGTTTATTAGAGTTTATGGAGCGCCACGTCTCTGACACTATGTAATCGACTTGGATGTTTTTATCACTGATGCCTTTTAGCAAAGCAGCTAAGAGAAAACCCAGAGGCAGAGAGAAAATAGGGCATTTATACCTAATAAACCGTCTCTCCCTTTTTATGTCAGCTATTTACTTATTAATCACTTAAAATTTGTGTATATAGGTTGTGCAGCCTGATCTAGGCCAGAGGATAGTACTAAAGATTTGATGCCACTTCTCAAAGAGCTTCTGATTCACAGGAAAGGTAAAAGAACCGGCAGCTCTTAATTGCTTCTAATAAGAAACCACTTTTAACAAATGGGAAGAAGAGACCTTGTCAGAAGACTTTGAGCAAAGGAAAAGAACAGTGGCTCTTTCAGGTCATAAACTTTCAAAGCCATAGATGTCTTCTTCTTTTATTAACCAATTTCTTTTCTTACCTTTTTACAATTCTGTATTTTGAAGACTTCTGTTCACATATTTCCTAGAGTGAAATACATTATAAAGGCAGAGTTGATCAGTTGAAGTTTGTGAGAAATCTAAATTGACTGATTAATTTATTGACTAACAGTAACACTCACTTAATAAAGTTTGCCTAGACAGGGGTCCTCAAACTGTAGCCCGCAGGCCACATGAGGCGGTGTGATTGTATTTGTTCTCATTTTGTTTTTTTACTTCAAAATAAGATTATGTGCAGTGTGAATAGGAATTTGTTCATAATTTTTTTTTTTAACTATAGTCAGGCCCTCCAACGGTCTGAGGGACAGTGAATTGGCCCCCTATTTAAAAAGTTCGAGGACGTCTGGAAGAAATCCTTAGTAATACACCTTAATGAGTAAGAATAACAATTACATACAGGCCAGGAGTGTTGGCTCGGGCTGTAGCTGTAGTCCCAGCTACCAAGGAGGCTGAGACAGGAGGAAGGCTTGATCCCAGGTGTTTGATGTTGCAGGGAGCTATGATTCCACCACTGCACTCTAGCTTGACTACATTCTCTTGATTAAAAACTACTAGGACATGTTTGAAAATACAGCTTATTAGCTGACTGGGCAAGAGTTTTTGTTTGTTTCTTTTACAATTGGCTTTTCAACCTTTTTTTGAAGGCATCCTGGAAAATATATACTTTACTAAATTCGTTTTTCCCTGATCTCTCTCTCTGTTCCTCTAACCTTGAACTTTAATAGAAGAAGAAAAAAGGAAGGAATGGGAAGGCTCATTAATGGAAGAAACGTGTTTTCCCTGACACTTTGAAAAACAGGCTAAAGAGAGGAATGATGAATTTAGAAATTGGATCTTTTTACATACAAAAAATTTAAGATGTGTAAAAACAACCCCAGTCAGTATATGCATTAAATGTATTAACCTTGTGAACCATAAGATTGCACCTGGGAGAAGTTAACACAGTTGGAGATTATTAAGACTTATCAACTCACTTAGAGTTAATGAGGAGAACTTAAGCCTAGTGTGAAAAAAACATGCTTATACTGATTTGGCAAGAATTATACTTAAAATGTAAATAGAAATTCTTCCGGGAGGTGAAGATATATCAAGCCTCCTCCCCACAAAAACTATAGATATGGTTTCTTTTTTAAAAAACTACTATCCTACAAAAGTACTTATCCTACCAAAAGTTCCTAGCCCATTCTGTAATAATCTATATGATAGTTTTAGCAAAACTTTGAAAAGAAGTGTTTAATACCTGAATAAGGTAACATGTTCTATATTTCCTATTTTTATAAATATGGTTATAGGCCTGATTTATTTCAGGCTCTGCTTATCTATGCCAGGGAAAAATAGAGGGCAAAACAGTTTCTTTGGTATACATCAAGGACTACATTATAATCCATAAAAGCAAACCAAGTCTGGAAAATATACAAGCTAGATATTAAACAAGTAATTCACCATCTATAAATCTCCTACTTGAGGGTGAATATTGAGAATCATGTGAGGGCTTCAGTGACAAATGGAATATAGTAGTTAATCCCAAGCGACCTTGACTGTCTCCTTTTAGAAACTTCTCAACAAGATCTGTTACATGTTAGAACAAGATCATTGTTTAACAATTCAACAAAGATTGTAAAGATTCTCCTGCATGCTGCCTTTTAAGAGCAAGTTCAATATTCAGTCTTTCAGAAAGCATTTGTTTGCATGCTATTATGATTCTTTACTCATGTTACAGAGCAGAGTTTCTAGAGTCATATAGAAATTGGTCCAATGCTCATAAACTGACTTGGAAAGTTTGTTTAACTGCTCCAGATCACACTTCTCTCTTTTGTAAAATTAGAAGAACAAGGACCAACTCCTACAGTTGTGATGATGTAATAATGGTAGGAAGTGTGAAAACATACTGCCTAGTGAAATATCAGCCCTATTGAGACATTGTATTCTGGGTCATTCAACATGAATTCTTAACCTCTTCCTGACTTGTATTATTCTAATTTAGAGATGAGAAAATTGGACATTTGATTTCCCAGTTTTCTTTGAGCTAGTAGTGGCTGTTTGATATAGTTCTGGAAAATTAAATGTAAATACGTATTTTCTGGAGAGTCTTCTGGAGATACTTTTGCTTTCCTGATGAAAGAGGACTAGACAAAATTGCCACCACATTTTGCCCCTTTGCCTTACCCCCTCCTTCCTACCTGGAATATTGTGCAATGTCTGGAGGTAGAGCAACCATCTTGCAATTATGAAGCACTCTCTTTAAGGTGAAGGCCAACCTCTGAAAACGGTGAAAGAAGAGGAAGAACCTGAGTTTCCAAGGCCATATTTGAGCTACACAATTAGTAGTGGACTTTAGACTCCTTATTGTATATGAAAAGACAAACTGCTCTCTATTTAAGCCTGATTTAGCTGAATACGCTGTATCTTGAAACTTTCCTAACTGACATATTTGTCACTGTGTTGTGCTTTCCTGCTTATAAATAATATCTGCCTTGATTATTTATATGACCCTAAAGAATTCCAGGTAAAAAATTTCTCTGAGACTCAATGCATAACCAGATGATTGGTACTGGGTTGGATGATCAGCTGAAATTATTTAATCTGAACTGGGTTTGTAAGGACCTTCAGTTTGTAGAAAGGCCCATGACTGATAATTCTTTTTGATGGAGCTTCATACTTGTTCTCAAGTAGATTGAACCCAAAGTTTATTATTGAGTCTAAATATTTTTCTCCTTTCCTTACATAATAAAATTTCTTTCTGGTTTTGTTTTCAAATAAACATGTTAGGATATATTGGAATATCCAGAATATTCACCTTGGAAAGCAATAAATGTTCAATTGATGACTCTAATTTGTTGCCATAGCTTCACATAATTTTAAACATCCTCTTGGGGAGTCATATTTAGGCTGAGGATGATGGCATGTGCGTGTGATCTCACCTACTTGGAAGGCTGACATGAGAGGTTTACTTGAACCTAGGAGTTTAAGACCAGCCTGGCATCATAGTATGATCTCTGTCTCATACAAACAAAAGTCATATTTAGCATTTCAATCACAATTGTATGGACTGGTAACAAGGTAGCAATGTTAACAAATATGTTCTCTGAAGATTAAATTAGATTTAGAAAAATATCCAAAAAATTTCTCAGAGTCAAATCTAGTAAAGTAAGTGAGCAATCACTTAAAATATTGTTGTTGTTTAAAAAGAAATCAGGTGTTTACACAAAAAGATCAGTTCTAAAGCCTGTCTAAAAATGTGTTACAGTATTGTTCACATAAGCATATGTCTTCTCAGGGGGAATGCTTTGGAGGCCCACACACTGGTCATATGTGTGAGTTAAACACATCAGTCTCCTAGCTACTTTCAGTTGCAATTTCTTTGGATAAACCAGATGTTTTTTTTTTCACCTTTCCCCTTCCATTCTGTCATAAATTTTCCATTTTGAAAGAGGCTCACTGTTCAATTTATTCAAAGCCATTTTTGTAGTACTATCACTTTACTCTAGTTGATTAAAAAAACGCACAAGTAGCAGACAGAATAGTGCCGCGGATAAGATAACAAGATTTCGAATCAAACAGAATTTCACTTGAGCTCCAACTTACTACTTACTAGCTGTGTGATTTGAGTGATTATTTAATCATTTAAGCGTGGTTTTTAATCTGTAAAATGAAGATAAAAATAGCACATCTCTTAGAGAGTTGTCATGAATATTAAATAGTATAATAAATATGGAGTTTGTGTTTAATGCTACACATATAGTTAGTGATCAACAAGCATTTCTTAATATAACTCCATGTTAGGCAAATAGTGAGGTCTTTAAAATATTCAAAATATAAAGAATGTAAGGCGTATATAGGCATTGTTACCAATAACTACAACTCTAAAAATAAACAGGCCTAGTTCTAATATGTGATAAGAGGTAAATCTCTTTGCCCATCTGTCTCATTTTCCACAGTATAATGTAACTAATATCTGTCTTCTCAGGGACTAGTCTAAAAAAAAAAATACGTAAGAACTTTGTAATTACTTCTCTTCCCTGTTAATAAACAATAGAAAACTAAGTGCATTTTCTAAGAGCTAGGAAATAACAATTAACTTGGAGCTTACAAAATATCTATGGAGATATTTCATTATTTGGGGAACTAAGATTCAAATAGATGGTAGATGACTATTGATTTGGATCATAGATGATCTAAATCTGTTGATGAAACCTCAAGCCGAGGTGATAAAACAAAAATTAGTGTTTGGGTGCAAATTACTCAACTTTTCTGAGCCTACTTCATCTGTGCAATGAGTAAGTAGAATACAAATGTACCTTTTGGTTATTTAATTGTTTCTAGTTAATTTTAACAAAATATCAAAAGACAATTGTCACATTGGACTCAAGAAGACCTTCCCATCCCTAACTTAATTATATTTGTCATGGAGGGATGGGAAAGGAGATGAAATACAAATTTTCAGTGATTTTTAGTTGACTAGAGTTTAAGGGTAGGATCTAAAAAGTAGGTTCCCCCCCCCCAAGAAAAAGGGAAAATCAACTGAATTATTCTAAAAAGCATACTCTTAAAATTTCACATTTTAGGGCAGTGCCTGTGGCTAAGTGGCTAGGGCACTGGCCCCATATACCGAGGGTGGCGGGTTCGAACTCCGCCCCTGACAAACTGCAACAACCAAAAAAAAACAAAAAAAAGAAAAAGAAAAAAAAAATTCACATTTTACTAGGAAAGAAATATATCATGAATAATATATATCAATTTATGCAGGAAATAAAGTTTACTTAGAAGTAAAATTATATATATGTTGACTTTTAATTGATTGTACATACAGTAGAACGTTCTATTACAGACCTATTGGTTCTCAAAGTATGATCCATATTCAGCATCATCATCACCTGGGAAATTATTAGATTACTGAATCAGAAATTCAGGTGGACTGAGCAACCTATATTTTAACAAGCCTTCTAGGAGATTCTAATGATTCAGAGCTGCAGGCTTGAGAAAGAAATTTGCTCTTTGTAATGTGAGTTTAAAGTCTTTCCCCTCGTAAGGAGTCTTTATCCATATTTTTGGAATCTGGGCCAGTTTTGTAAAGTGCTTTGATTGACAGATGTGGTAGTAGTAACAGCACGCCAGTTTTGAACTTTGGCCTCAAGAGTCTTTCACTTTTCCTGTCTTGGTACTCTGGTCCCAAAATGGCCTAATAAAACATTAGAGATCACATGGAGGAAAGCTGAGCCGTCCCAGCTGAGACAGCTCCCAAACGCATGAGCGAGCCCAGCCAAGATCAGGAGGGCTGCCTAGAGGACCCACATCTGACGCATATGTAGGGCCAGCCCAGCTGACTGCCCAGCTGACTCATAGGCCCATGAGCAAAAGTAAATGCTTAATGTTTTAAGCCATTGAGTTTTGGTATGGTTTGTATGTGAACAGATAACACTCTACTCTGGAATAGATATTATTACAGTTCTCAAGAACTTTTACAATGGTTCCAAGTACAAGAACCTAATAGCAGTTCAATGTGGTTAAGGTATCATGTTACTTGTAAGGTAAGAACATTTGCTACTATGGAAAATTTCTTACAGAATTGATTTGTCATTTTAAGAATCACAACATGATCTACATATATATACACACACTGTTTTTTAATTCTTACAACAACCCTACAAAGTAGAGAGTATTATTAGTCACATTTTAGAAATGAAGAAATTGAGAGCAATATAGATGTAATAATTCACTCAAAGCTACACAGTAAGTGGTAGAGTTGATACTGGAATTCATATTCTTTTGTTTCCACTCTGTCCCGCTATAGAAACTGGGAGGCTATAAATACCTTCTAGTGCAAACCTCTTATTTTTCAGGTAAAGAAACCAAAGAAGAGCAATAACCGGCGGTTAGTTTATCTGGTTAAATTTAACCTCACCAAGTAAAACCTAATAAATAAAGGCTTCCGTGAGAATAGGACTTAGAAGTACTATGTTTTAACAAGAGTAAATACAGGATTGCAAGATTGGTTACTGCTCATATAGCTTTTTACTATTCCCTGAAGGAGGCATTTTACTCCAACCCCAACATTAGCAAGACACCTATCTCTGGATAAGGACAATGTATGGATCTTTATGTTAGAAGTTTTTAACTTAGCATTCATTTAGCCTAAAGCAGTGGTTCTCAACCTGTGGGTTGAGACCCACAGAAACTGTATTAAAGGGCTGCAGCACTAGGAAGTTTGAGAACCACTGGCCTAAAGGTTTTTCTACTTTGACCATAATTTTCTAGTAAGCACTCTCCTGCCTTGTTTTCCTTTTTCTTTGCTAATGAGTATTAATTAGATCCTGACACAATTAACTGACTGGCATGCCTCTGCACTGGACTTATTCATCACCTACTTCACACCTGCCTTTCAACCTCTCTGATGTTAAACCCCCATTTACCTGCCTGGAGAACTCTAATATTTAATATTTTGCTACAGGATTTACTTGACAACTGTGCTGGTGTCTAGTCTATTCCTCTCCACTACTCCCCCTGACATGCTCCCCATCTAAGATGAAAAAAGATTGGAAACTTTCTTGGAATGTCTATGCTATGGATGATGAATCCTCTTGCTCAGACATCCAGTCTTTTTTGCACATTCCAGGCTCTCACACTATAGCTGTCCTACCCACTACTGGGCCTCAGAAATGAACAGCAGAAAAAGGAAAATGACTGTAATACGAGCCATGTGCCTGGTTGTAGGAAGACTGTGCTGTACAAGTATCCTGAGGGCTGAGTCTTTTTCATTTTTGGAATTCTGTGGCCGCGCAGAAGGAGCAGTAAGGTGCCGCCAGGGAGTAAGTTGCCCACGGCAGCTACTTTACATTTTGCCTGAGGCCACCAAGTATTCATGGACATTCAGAAACATGGTCCAAGGAAGAAAATTATGCCATGTTTTTATCTTTTATTTATTGTATTTGTCGTCTATTGCTCACGTAACAAATTACCACACACTTAGTGCCTTAAAATAACACCATACAACAAAGCAAAGTTTTAAAGGTCAGAAATTTAAAATGGGTCTTGCTGAGCTAAAATCCTTCTGGAAGCCCTAGAAAAGAATCTGACCTTTTAAAAAGCAGTCACTTTCCTTGGCTTGTGGCCCCTTCCCATCTCCAAAGCCAAAAATGGCAGGTTGAGTCTTTCTCACACTGCATCACTCTGACACTGCCTCTCCTGCCTTCCTCTTCACTCACGTGTAGAAGGACCTAATAATTATAGTCAGTCTCTCGGATAATCCAGGGTAATCTTCCTATCTCTGGGTCATCTGATTTAGCAACCTTAATTCCACTTTGCCACATAATACGTTAACAAATTCTGGGGATTAGAATGTACATATCCTAGGGGGGCCCTTATTCTGCCTGCCACGTTTACATAGTAAGGACACAAATTCTCACGGTAAACAAATATCTGTAAAGTCATCTATTCTCTAGGATTCACAAAGACAAAATACGAATAAAAATGTGCCAGGCTCTTTGACCTTAGGGAATTCATGCAGTGTACTGAAAATTCTAAGGAGATTAAGAAGGGAATTGCTATGCAGTAGCCTGTATAAATACATATTTTTAAAAGCATATGTGGTCCTGTAGTTCATGTTTTGTAAGTACTGGTTTTCACTTGAAGGCATCACATTTATGTGTATGAGGGAAGAATTTATAAAAACTGGTCCCTCCAAGCCTCTCCCCTGAAGGAAATGAGGATCAACTCAAAGGAAATGGGTGTAGGTATAAACAGAAGGAAAAGAACAAAATATGGCTTTATAAAAGTAAAAGCAGTTTTTTTTTTTTGCCTTCTTATTAGGATGTAATAATTCTCGGTCTCAAACCTTCATCATTTCCTCTGGCTCCAACTCTGGATGCATCTATGCTGTTGATTTAGCAGCCAAGTCAGTAATTTAAGTGCTAGGACGTATTCTGCATGCTAAATTCTGTTTACAGAATCAAAGGATTTTCAAATAGAAGTGCTTATCTGGAATTTGGAGATGAGATCTATCCAAGTGCAGAGAAAAATCTTAAGTCTGAGAAAAATTAAATTACAACACTGTTTTTATTGAGCTCAAAAGCAGTTTGTTGAAAAAATTAAACATCTCTCTGATTTTATCATTCCTGTTCATTTATAAAAGAAAAATCACTTTATTGGTTTTGTAAATATAACACTTGCACATTATAAAGAGTTTAAGTCATGCAGAAAAGTAAAAGGAAGTTTAAAAAAAATCACCCCCAATCCATTTTCCCCCATTATTAACATATAATGCATGCTATTTTTATAAATGAGTACTGAAGTAGAAAGAAGCCCAGTGAAGCTGAAATGAACTGGAATGCAATGCTATCCTTCAAATAAATGTTATATTCAATACAGGATATATAATTCCTGAAGAGATCCCTCCAAAGTTAATAAGAAATTATGAAAAACACTAAGATACTGAAATCACAGCCTTAAAATCTATTTTAATTCCTGAAAGATGAAGATTACTAATATTTTAATTCTCTGAAAGATGAAGACATTAGCTTCTTCCTGTTCTCCTTCCCCACCTCTTGATCTTGTTATTCATATTAATACTTATATAATACCAAGGTTTATACATTTGCAATATGTTCTGTAATTATTTACATATATTTTAAATTGATTCAGTGTTTACTTAAGACCTTTTATGCATTTCTTCTTTTTCTTACTTTTCAGTCATTTCTTAAGTACCTAGATTTCTTTATCAACTAATTTGTTTGCATTTTGTTTTAGTTTGGTTTGGTTTTTGTGAAAAGAGATGCCTGGATGTTTTATTCTTCAGACTTCTTTTGTGTTTGAAGCCATCTGTCTGTTCTAGCGACACCAATTCTATGCCTCCTATACATAGATACTTTGGGTACCTACATACCTTGCATATCTTATATTTCTCTTTTTTCAAAAAAAATTTTTTTTAATATTTTCTAGGGGCTTCTGTTATTGAATGTTACCGTGGAATAGTAAGAGACCAACTAAGGATTAATCTCAGGGTTGAGTATTTGTATCAAATTACCTTAGAATATATGTTCCTTTTCAATCTGCAGATTAAATTTTTATTTCATTTCAGAGAAAGTTTCTTCTTCATTAAAACATGTTTATCTTTGGTGGGACACAGTGGCTCACAACTGAAATGCTAGCCCTTCAGCAAGGTCAAGGCTGGAGGATTGCTTAAACTCAAGAGTTTGAGGTTGCTGTGAGCTAAGCTGAGGCCATTGCACTCTAGCTTGTGGCAACAGAGTGGGACTCTGTCTCGAAAAAAAAAAATTATATCTTTTGATAAACTTTTATGTTTCTCTGGGTTTTCTACATAAGAGGCACAGGTATATTGCTCAGATTTTGTCAGTTCTCCAGTTCTTGTAAATTTCTTTTCTGATTGTTAATTTCTCCTTTTCAAAAAAATCTGCATTTAGTATGACTATACCAATTCTTTATTACTTGCCTTTGAAGTTAATTTTTCATTCTTTAATGTTATTATTTCAGTCCTCTATTCCTTCTTTCTCTTTTCTCCATTATTCCAGGGTGGTTTTGTTTGTTTGTTTTGTTTGTCTCACTCTGTTGCCCAGGCTAGAGTGCCGTGTTATGCAACCTCAAACTCCTGGGTTCAAGTGATCCTCCTGCATCAGCCTCCCAAGTAGCTGCCACTAAGGCACCTCCATAACGCCTGGCTAATTTTTTTTCTATTTTTAGTAGAGAGGACATCTGGCCTCAAGTTCCTGAGTTCAAGCAGTCTTCCTACCTTGGCCTCTCAGGGTGCTAGGATTATAGGTGTGAGACACTGAGCTGGCCTTTCTTCTATTTTTAGATTCTTCATCTTTAAATTCCTGTTTTAGTCTTCTTAAATCACTTTAAATGGCAATGCACTTGCAGAAAAATTAATTTCTTTTCTTTCATTATGCCTTTTTCTAGGCTTGGTTCAAAGTTCATCTCTTCAATATTCCTCCTCCCTTTCTAATTTGTTTGCTTAGTTGAAAGGCTATTCTTTTTCATCTTGTCTATGCTTGGATCTGTTCAGATCTGCATTTATTTTCTCATAATAAAGAGAACATTTTGACAACCTTTCCATCTTAAATAAGACCAGTTTATCTTCCCCTGTTATATAGAATTTGAAGGCTGGGAATTGAGTGTTCTAGACTTTTTTTTCCCCCAGGAGTATGAGGGCAAATTGGGGAATGAGGAGAGAGTTCAAGATTTTGTGAACACCGAGACTCTGGTATTACTTTGCACATTTTCTTTTTTTTTTTTTTTTTTTTTTTAATTTTTATTTTTTTTTTTATTAAATCATAACTGTATATAATGATATGATTATGGGGCATCATACACTCACTTCATAAACCATTTGACACATTTTTATCACAGTGGTTAACATAGCCTTTCCGGCGTTATCTCAGTTACTGTGCCAAAACATTTACATTCTACATTTACCAAGTTTCGCAAATACCCCTGTAATATGCACCACAGGTGTGATCCCACCGATTCCCCTCCCTCTACCCACCCCCCCCTTTCCCACTTCTCCCTATTGTTAAGTTGTAGCTGGGTTATAGCTTTCATGTGAGAGTCCCAAATTAGTTTCATAGTAGAGCTGTGTACATTGGGTATTTTTTCTTCCATTCTTGGGATACTTTACTAAGAAGAATATGTTCCAGCTCCATCCATGTAAACATGAAAGAGGTAAAGTCTCCATCTTTCTTTAAGGCTGCATAGTATTCCATGGTATACATATACCACAATTTATTAATCCATTCGTGGATCGATGGGCACTTGGGCTTTTTCCATGACTTAGCTATTATGAATTGGGCTGCAATAAACATTCTGGTACAAATATCTTTGTTATGTTGTGATTTTTGGTCTTCTGGGTATATGCCCAGCAGAGGAATTACAGGATTGAATGGCAGATCTATTTTTAGATCTCTGAGTGTTCTCCATATATCTTTCCAAAAGGAATGTATTAATTTGCATTCCCACCAGCAGTGCAGAAGTGTTCCCTTTTCTCCGCATCCACGCCAACATCTCTGGTCTTGAGATTTTGTGATATAGGCTAGTCTCATTGGAGTTAGATGATATCTCAAAGTAGTTTTGATTTGCATTTCTCTGATGATTAAAGATGATGAGCATTTTTTCATATGTCTGAAGGCCGTGCGCCTGTCTTCTTCAGAGAAGTTTCTCTTCAAATCCCTTGCCCAGCCTGCGATGGGATCCCTTGTTTTTTTCTTGCTGATGCGTTTGAGTTCTCTGTGGATTCTGGTTATTAAACCTTTGTCAGAGATATACCCTGCAAATATCTTCTCCCATTCTGAGGGCTGTCTGCTTGCTCTGCTTACTGTGTTCTTAGCTGTGCAGAAGCTTTTTAGTTTGATCAAGTCCCAGTAGTGTATTTTTGAAGCTGCTTCAATTGCCCGGGGGGTTCTCCTCATGAAATACTCACCCAGACCAATTTCTTCAAGGGTTTTCCCTGCATTCTCCTCTAGTATTTTTATAGTTTCATGTCTTAAGTTTAAATCTTTAATCCAATGAGAGTCTATTTTAGTTAATGGTGAAAGGTGTGGGTCCAATTTCAGTCTTCTGCAGGTTGCCAGCCAGTTCACCCAGCACCATTTGTTAAATAGGGAATCTTTTCCCCACTGAATGTTTTTAATTGGCTTGTCAAAAATCAAATAGCGGTAAGTAGCTGGATTCATCTCTTGGTTCTCTATTCTGTTCCAGATGTCTACTTCTCTGTTTTTGTGCCAATACCATGCTGTTTTGATCACTATCGATTTCTAGTAAAGTCTGAGGTCTGGTAGTGTGATTCCTCCTGTTTTGTTTTTATTTCTGAGTAATGTCTTGGCTATTCGAGGTTTTTTCTGATTCCATATAAAACGAAGTAATGTTTTTTCAAGATCTTTAAAATATGACAGTGGAGCTTTAATAGGGAGTGCGTTGAAATTATATATTGCTTTGGGTAGTATGGACATTTTGATAATGTTGATTCTTCCTAGCCATGAGCATGGTATGTTTTTCCATTTGTTAACATTTTCAGCTATTTCTTTTCTTAGAGTTTCATAGTTCTCTTTATAGAGATCTTTCACATCTTTTGTTAGGTAAATTCCCAAATATTTCATCTTCTTTGGCGCTACTGTGAATGGGATAGAGTCTTTAACTGCCTTTTCAATTTGACTGTTGTTGGTGTATATAAAGGCTACCGATTTATGAATGTTGATTTTGTAACCTGAGACACTGCTGTATTCCTTGATCACTTCTAGGAGTTTTGTAGTAGAGTCCCTAGTGTTTTCCAGATACACAATCATATCATCTGCGAAGAGTGAGAGTTTGATCTCTTCTGACCCTATATGGATACCCTTGATCGCCTTTTCTTCCCTAATTGCGGTGGCTAAAACTTCCATTACAATGTTGAAAAGCAATGGAGACAATGGGCAGCCTTGTCTGGTTCCTGATCTGAGTGGAAATGATTCCAATTTAACTCCATTCAATATGATATTGGCTGTGGGTTTGCTGTAGATAGCCTCTATCAGTTTAAGAAAAGTCCCTTCTAGACCAATTTTCTTGAGTGTTCTGATCATGAAGGGATGCTGGATGTTATCAAAAGCTTTTTCTGCATCAATTGAGAGAATCATATGGTCTTTGTTTTTTAATTTGTTTATGTGCTGAATTACATTTATAGATTTACGTATATTGAACCAGCCTTGAGACCCTGGGATAAAACCAACTTGGTCATGATGTATAATTTGTTTGATGTGTTGCTGGATTCTGTTTGTTAGGATCTTGTTGAATATTTTTGCATCTATATCCATTAGTGATATTGGTCTATAATTTTCTTTTCTTGTTGGGTCTTTTCCTGGTTTGGGGATCAGGGTGATGTTTGCTTCATAGAACGTGTTCGGTAGTCGTCCTTCTTTTTCTACATTTTGGAACAGGTTGAGTAATATAGGTACTAATTCCTCTTTAAAGGTTTGGTAGAATTCTGACGTGAAACCATCTGGTCCCGGGCTTTTCTTTTTAGGGAGGTTTTGTATAGTTGATGCTATTTCTGAACTTGATATGGGTCTGTTCAACATTTCCACTTGATTCTGGTTAAGTCTTGGAAGGTGGCGTGCTTCCAAGTATCGGTCTATTTCCTTCAGATTTTCATATTTCTGAGAATAAAGTTTCTTGTAATATTCATTAAGGATTTTTTGGATTTCTGATGAGTCTGTGGTTATTTCGTCTTTGTTGTTTCTGATTGATGATATTAGGGATTTTACTCTTTTTTTCCTGATTAGGTTGGCCAGAGGTTTATCTAATTTATTGACCTTTTCAAAAAACCAGCTTTTTGATTTATTGATCTGTTGTATTATTCTTTTGTTTTCAATTTCATTTAATTCTGCTCTAATTTTGGTTATTTCTTTTCTTCTACTGGGTTTGGGGTTGGAATGTTCTTCCTTTTCCAGTTGCGTGAGATGTCCCATTAAGTTGTTAACTTCCTCTCTTTCCGTTCTCTTGAGGAAGGCTTGCAGTGCTATAAATTTCCCTCTTAGAACTGCCTTTGCAGTGTCCCAGAGGTTCTGATAGTTTGTGTCTTCATTGTCATTTTGTTCCAAAAAATTGGTGATTTCTTTCTTAATCTCATCTCTGACCCAGCTATCATTCAGCATAAGGTTATTTAACTTCCATGTTTTTGTATGGGTATGCAGATTCCTGTTGTTACTCAATTCAAGTTTTATTCCATGATGGTCCGAGAAGATGCATGGAATAATTTCTATTCCTTTAAATTTACTGAGGTTAGACTTGTGACCTAAAATGTGATCAATTTTGGAGTAAGTTCCGTGGGCTGATGAGAAGTATGTGTATTCAGTTTTGTTGGGATGAAATGTTCTGTAGATGTCTGCTAAATCTAAATATTGGATGGTTAGGTTTAAATCTAAGATTTCTTTGCTCAGCTTCTTTCTGGAGGATCGATCCAACACTGTCAAGGGAGTGTTGAAATCTCCGACGATTATGGAGCTGGAGGAAATCAAGTTACTCATGTCTGTTAGAGTTTCTCTTATAAATTGAGGTGCATTCTGGTTGGGTGCATAGATATTAATAATTGAGATCTCGTCATATTGAGTATTACCCTTAACAAATATGAAGTGACCATTCTTGTCTTTCCTTACTTTTGATGGTTTAAAGCCTACTGTATCTGCAAATAAAATTGCAACACCTGCTTTTTTCTGATTACCATTTGCCTGAAATATGGATGACCATCCTTTCACCCTGAGTCTGTATTTGTCTTTTAAGTTGAGATGTGACTCTTGTATGCAACAAATATCTGGCTTGAGTTTTTGTATCCAGTCAGCTAACCTATGCCTCTTTAGAGGACAGTTTAAGCCATTCACATTGATGGAGAGTATTGATAAGTCTGGTGGAATTTCGGGTGTCGAGTTTTTCAAAGGTCCAGTGGACATTTTTAATCCTTTCGCCAGTGTGGAAGTTGGAGTTTGATCCGAAGTTTCTGGGTGATTTTACTTTTGTGGTATAGGATTGGGTTGGTCATTGTGGAGGATAGGTCTGAGAACATCCTGAAGAGCTGGTTTACTTATGGCAAATTTTTTCAACATATGAATGTCATTGAAGTATTTAATTTCTCCATCATAGATGAAACTCAGTTTAGCTGGATACAAGATCCTGGGTTGAAAGTTTTTTTGCTTTAGGAGATTAAAAGTTGATGACCAGCCTCTTCTTGCTTGAAAAGTTTCAGCAGAGAGATCTGCAGTTATTCTAATATTCTTACCTTTGTACGTTATAGTTTTCTTTTGCCGGGTTGCTTTGAGAATCTTCTCTTTCATGTTAACTTTAGTGAAGCTAATTATGATATGTCTGGGAGATGGCTTATTGGGGTTGAATCGTGCTGGGGCTCTGAAGCTGTCTGCTATCTGAATTTCAAATTCTCTGGGCATGTCTGGAAAATTTTCTTTCATAATTTCATGTAGAAGGGCCTCTGTGCCCTTGGCAGCCACTTCATCGTTCTCCGGAATTCCTATAACCCTTATGTTGTTTTTTTTCGAATTATCTGAGAGCTCTCTGAGTGAGTGATCCGTTTTTGCTCTCCATTTCTCTTCCTCTTTGAGAGATTGGGAGCGTTCGAAGACTTTATCTTCAATGTCAGAAATCCTTTCTTCTGCTTGCTCCACTCTGTTACTGAGGGATTCTACTGTATTTTTCATATCTTTGAGGGCTGTAAGTTCTTGTTTCAGTGTGTCTAAGTCTTTGGTGGTTTTGTCTTTAAATTCGTTAAATTCTTGAGACAATTTTTGAATTTCTCCTCGAATTCCTAATTCCATTTTATTGATCTTGTCTGCAAACCAAATTATGAATTCGACTTCTGACATCTCAGCCAGTTGTTTATGAATGGGATCTTCAATCACATCTGCCGTATCTTTTCTTGGGGGGGTTGATCTATTCTGGTTATTCATGTTACCAGAGTTTTTCCGCTGATTCCGCCCCATGGTTTACTCCCTTTGGTTTTTCCCCTGGGGTTTTATCGAGAGCCCGTACAGTGTTGTGGCCTGAGAAACTGGGGCCCTGTCTGGTGTGGTGGAGCAAAGTGGTTCTGTCTTGTTTTCAGCTGGTTTCTGTTCGATCCTATTGCAACTTCTACTCTGGCTTGAAGTCTCAGCTGTGTGGAAAAATCAGCAATTAAGTCACCCCGCCTGCCCACCTCTGGCCCCAGTTGGAAAAGGAGAATCAAACCTTCCTACAATCGCACACCCAGGGCACCGCCTGAAAAGTCCTCAGTCTATTAGCCCAGTTCAAAAGGTCCGAATCAACTGTCTCAATCGGCACTTGTCTCGGGTGGAAGGGTTCAAGAGGTCTCTGGGAGCTGGATCACAGGGGCCTGGTTACTCCTCTGACACAGTTCACCCCAGTGCAGCGTGGAGTCAGGAGGAGCCACCCAGCAAACAGAGCAGTCTAGGAAGGTTGACGTCTCCTTCCCCACTTTGCCCCTCCGTCGGACCCAGTCACTGGTATCTCTGCAGATGGCTAACCCAGTTGCCTGCAGTGAACAGACACTCCAGGGATTTGCAACTGCCTGAATCGCAAGGAAGTCTGCCAGGCCCCCGCAGACTGCCGCTATCTAGCAGGAGGAGATGGGGCCTGACATCTTTGAGTGTTTGATGCAGGTGATGGGAAGGAGGTGTTCACTCAGGCTTAGCCCCGTCCCTGATGGATGCTGCTAACAGAACAGAACAGAACAGACAACTTTGTGAGGTTCTGTCTCTGTTCCTGTCGTCGCCTACAGAAGACGGGCTGTTTTGAGTTCAAACGTCTTTGCTGCTGGAGAATTGCGTCTGAACACCTCTCTGGGTCGGCCCCGCCCTGGAGGCTTCCGGGTTTGTGAGCCGTGTCACCTGGTGGCCTCCTCTGGTTGCCCAGGGAGACAGGGGGTGTGGCCTCAGAATATCCAGAAGTGAGCGTTCTGCCGTTAAAGAAAAAACGGCTGTTGATCTACCTCCAGGGAACTGCTGCTCTGGTGTGGGCACTCAGGCGACCCTTTTCTCCTCTGTCCCGCGCCCCAGAGTCAGCACTGAGCGGCCGCAGTTTGTGCTGGGTTCACACCCCTTAAGAGATCCCCCAAGAATCAGAACTCTTGGGGGATGAGCCCCCAGACCCCGATTGGGAGTGGGGGGGGGGAAGCTAGAGTTTCCTTCAGTTTTACGCAATACTACGGTCCGGGGAGGGCTCCTGCACTGCACTGCAGGGAAGTGCCGTCAAGGCTTGATTTCCCCTCAGCAGAGTGCCCTCTCCTCGCTCACGTGTCCCATAGTCAGCGCTGACCTGACGCAGCTCAGGCACTGTGCTCTCCCCTCGAGAAATCACCCAAGGAGCCGAACTCCTGGGGGATAGGCCCTCAGACCCCGAGTGAGAGTAGGGGTTCTCAGGTCTCAGCGGGGAGGCCAGAGTCTTATTCAGTCTTGGGCCCGTATGCCCGGGGAGGGTTGCTGTACTGCACCGCAGGGAAGTGCGCGAGGCTGACTCCCCCTCAGCCCGGTGCCCTCTCCTCACTCGTGCGCCTCGGAGTCAATGCTGACCAGTCGCAACTCGGGGACTGTCCACTCCCCTTGAGAAATCACCCAAGGAGCCGAACTCCTGGGGGATAGTCCCTCAAACCCCGAGTGAGAGTAGGGGCTCTCAGCTCTCAGCGGGGAGGCTAGAGTCTTACTCAGTCTTGTGCCCGGGGAGGGTTGGTGCACTGCACCGCAGGGAAGTGCCGCGAGGCGTGACTCCCCCTCAGCCCGGTGCCCTCTCCTCACTCGCGCGCCTCAGAGTCAATGCTGACCAGTCGCAACTCGGGGACTGTCCACTCCCCTTGAGAAATCACCCAAGAATCCGAAGTCCTGGGGGACAGGCCTCCAGACCTCAGTGGGCGGGAGGGGAGCGCCGGGGATTCAGGGTTGCCGGCAAAGGATTCCCAAAGTTTTATTCAGCCCTATGTCCGGCAGGAGAACGCCACGGCACCCCAGTAGGGGAGGTAGGTCCAGTTTTTAGAAGGTCTCTCCCGTGGAGTGTAGTGGGAGGGCCTTTAATTTCTGCCCACTTGTTCAATTGTGGGGCTCTAGAGCCGGTCTCATGGGGGAGGGGGACTCCCGTCCGCTTGGTGGTGGATTTTGTACCTTTTGTTTGCGTCCTTGTGATCACAACTTGCCTCAGCGGTGTTGATGTGCGTTCTTCAGCCTTCTCTCTTGGTGAGGCTCAAGTCCACCAGGATACTTACTAAATTCCTGTCCCTTAACTCTCCTTCTGGACGGGAGCCTTTGTTGAAAGCTGGCTTCAGTCCGCCATCTTGTCTCCCCACCTGCACATTTTCTTAAAGGTCTTCTACTAGCGTACAACACTCCAACATGGGCTGTGGTATCGCACTCCTACTGGGAATATGCTTAAAATTAGGGTAGATCTTTTCATTCTGAGCATAGACCTCACTTCCTTCAAAGAGAGGGCCCACACTTTGTTCATGTTCTTTGTTTTACTTCTGTTTGGTGATCATTTCCAGTACTCCGCAGTCAGAAGAGAGAAAAGATATAGTTACCCACTCCTAGTGGTACCTTTCCTTACTTGAGATGGTTAATTTTGTATATGACTTGACTAAATCACAGAATGATCAGATATTTAACTAAACTTTATTTCTCAATATGTCTGTGAGAGTGTTTACAGATGAGATTAGCATTTGAATCAGTGCGCTGAGTTCAGTGGATTGCCCTCTCAGTGTGTGAGCATCATTCAATGGGTTGAGGGCGTGAGTACAATGAAAAGATACAGAAAGGGAAATTGCTGTCTACCTGACTGAACAGGGCAGGCACTGCTTTCTCCTGCTCTTGGACTGGGACCATTGGCCATCTGGTTCTCAGACCTTGCATTCACATTGAACTACACACCACTGGCTTTCCTGAGGATTCAGTTTGCGGATGGCAGATTGTGGTACTTCTCAGCCACCATAATTGCGTGAGCCAATTCCTTCTAATAAATCTCTCTTTCTCTGTTTCTCTGGAGATAACTTGGTAATATAGCATTGAAGGAAAATTAGCACTGTAGTCTGGTGTTTTTTTCTGAACTCACATAGTGCCAGAGAAGATGAACTGGTTCTCTGATGGGTAATGTTGCCTCTGATCTGGTGCTTATATCTGTTTAATCTGAATTATTTATGATTATTATTTCTGTTGTTGTTCTTGAGACAGAGTTCCATCCTATGCCCTGAGCAAAGTGCAGTGGTGTCATAGCTCACTGCAACCTCAGACCCGAGCTTTGGGCATCCTGCTGCCTCAGCCTCCTGGAACTGCTGGGATTACAGGCACTTGCCATGGAGCCCAACTGGATTTTTCAATATTTTTCATGATTTGGGGTCTCACTGTCACTCAGACAAGTCTCAAACTCCTGAGCTCAAGCAATCCTCTTGCCTCAGCCTCTCACCATGCTAGGATTACAGGATTGAGCTACTGAGAACATCTTGATCTGAATTTAGTCGGTGGCCCATTTTTGTTCTTCCCTGAGCTATGCGATCAATTTAGCCTCTTACAAGTTATATATGCAATATTTGTGTTTTCTATCTATTGGTGTCTTGTGTTATTTCTCATTATTTCCCCCTCCAAATGACAGGACTGGATAGGCCTTCTTAGAGACCCCAACAGTACAGTTTGGGTCAGGATGGGGTGGGTTGGAGACTGATGTTGACAGACTTGTCATGCTGCCCTCTAGAAAGCTTTACTTATTCATTTGGCCATTTTATTTATTTATCTTTTAATGACCTTGATCTGTGCCCCTTTCTTCATGTAATTTATTTTTTGGAGGGGGCTGGATTTATTATTATTATTATTATTATTTTGTAATTTACTTTTACTTGGTCATTTTTAATGGTAGTATGAACTAATTTCCTTCTTTTAAATTAACTTATTTTTTTGCCTAAGTAATACATTGTACAAAATGGAAAAGGTACAAATGTGTGCACAGCGAAAAAGTAAATATATTTTGAAAGCAATTCCCTATAAAAATATACTCAACTCCTTTAAATTGTGTATACTGTTTTTTTTGGTATCCGTACATAATTGTGTAACTCAGATTCATGAGATTTAATAAAATAAACTTTTGTTTCCTCCTCTGTTGCTTTAAAATTTATTCAGTGGCCATAATCTTCCTCTGCCCCTAGGTGGCAACTGGGCAGATGCTGGTGACTGTTCTCCTGTTAGGAAACAACAGTCAGTCCTACAGTTACTTTGTTACAAACACAGATTGAATTCAGAATGTACATGTCAGAGATTATTAAAAGTCCAGAGATAAGCAGTTCAAAATTGAATAAATACACAATCTTCTCTCTAAACAAACAAGCTTCATGTTGGAAGCTGTGGAGGGAAAAGACAACAGAGTTATTTTGATATGAAACTCCTCTACTCTGTGGAGCCCACCAATCTCCCCCCTTCTTGAAATTTGCTGTTTTCTGAGCCCTACAGGGTCAGAGCTGGGAGACTGAGGAGGGGCAATAGATAGAGACGGGTCTCTTTCAAGCTGCTTTGCTCCATGCCCTCTGCACCTGGCTTATGTTTAACATGGACTCTTGTCTGTGGGCTCTTCAGAGATTCTCCCCTGGGTCCACAAAATATAACCCTTTAGACATGGGTAATACACCTTTTCCTTCAGCAGGGCCCTTTCTACCTTGCTTCAGCTTGTATTTCTCTGGCAGTCTACCCTCACAGCGAATCAGTGATGTGTCCCCTCCTTTGCCAGTTGCCAGTAGCCCTCTTAAGTTAAAGAAAAGATGGTCTAAACTTGGTTCTTTCTTCCCTGTCTGTAGCCTGTCATAGAGAATCATATCTTTTCCCCTGACAGCTTTGGAAGTGTGGGCGACTCTCAACACAGCAGAGTTCTCACTTTACCATGGAGTGGTTAGCTAGCCCCTTTCTTATCTTCTGCACTTTTCACCTCCCAGCTAGTTCCCTGCAGGGAGCACATCTCAAGCTCCCTCATCAGCCAGTGAAATCTCCTTCCTAATGCCTTGCTGAGCCACATTGGCACCTGATGCAGAAGAAAACATGAGAGGCCCTGTATATACTTATCGCAAGAGATTTGAAGTTTCTTTTATAATTTTTCCATCGACGCATTCAGTGTCCAGGAGCACGTTTTTTAATTTTCATGAATTTGTACAGCTTCCAACATTCCTTCTGTTATTGATTTCTGGGTTTTTCCAATGTGATCAGAAAAGACACTTGACATGATTTTGACTTTTTAAAATTTCTTAAGACTTGTTTTATGACCTAATTGATATATGATCTATCCTGGAAAATGTTCCTTGTGCTATTGAAAAAAATGTGTATTCTGCAGCAATTGGAAGGAATGTTCTGTAAATGCCTCTTAACTCCATTTATTCTAGAGTATAGTTTCTTTGTTGTTATTCTGCCTGGGTGATCTGTCCATTACTGAAAGTAGGGTGTTGAAAGCCTCCTACATTATTGCATTGTGGTCAACCTTTCCCTTTCGGTCTATTAATTTATATATATGTATCTGGGTACGCTGGTGTTGTGTACATCCATTTGTATACATATAAGAAGTCCTGGGTTATGGTGTTCTGGATTTATGAACAGGCTCCCAAGGCTCCCCATGAGGATAGTCTATAATTAAGTAATTAAAATAATAATTTAGAAACTAATTTCTTCCATGCATGCAAACAAACCCCCTACATTTTTTTTCTTGAAGGTTATCATGAAACAACAACAACAACAGCAACAAAACACCTGTGTGGTGTTAGTGGCTCATTCATGCAGCTTCTTCACGCTAGCAGCGAGTCTCATTTTTTATGTGGTTGCCTCTACACAGCATCATTTTTGTCTTAACATTTTTATTCAGTTTCATGGGTCTATGTCTATAGACCATGTTATGACCATATGTTATAACATATGTTGTGGTCTATGTTATGACCATGTCGCCAAAGTGACAGTCCACGGCAAGCCCAGGTGAGCCTGCAGTGAAGAGAAAGGTGATGACGATGGGAATGAAAGCAGAAATAATTAAGCTTTCAGAGAAAGGCCAGATGTCAACATTCATTGGGAAAGCATTAGGCTTCAGTTGTACAACTATCAGAACAATTATAAAGGATAAAGTGAGAATAATTGGACATGTGAAAGGCAGTGCTCCAATGAAAGCATCAATTATTACTAAGCAGCATAGTGGATTAATCTTTGAAATGGAAAGGTTATTGCTGATTTGGGTTAGGTAAAAATAAGTATAGCATTCCTATTCACTAGTCCTGATGCAACATTAGTTGAGTGTTAAGCTTTAATATAATATTCTTTAAAAAAAATGTTGCCTATGTCCTATCTAAACTTTTTGTATGAGTTTGTTTTTATGCTCCGTCTGAATTAAAAGAAAGAGCATATTAGTTCTATAACTTATTATGACAGTATTTACAGTATTATTATTACCACATATGAGCTGTTATAGTATTATTATTATTACCAGATATGTGCTGTTCACCAGGAATCTGAGTTACATACAAATCAGACATTCTTAGAAATGTATCTTAACATTTTTTATTTCTATCTTAATATTTTCTATTTCTGTAGCCGGGAGTTGTGGTGGGCACCTATAGTCCCAGCTACTTGGGAGGCTGAGGCAAAAGAATCGCTTGAGCACAAGAGTTTGAGGTTGCTGTGAGCTGTGACACCACTGCACTCTACCAAGGGGACAAAGTGAGACTCTGTCTTGAAAAAAAAAAAAAAAGAAAATATATATATACTACTTCTTTGCTGAAATCCTCACTTTTTTCACACATTGATGAGAATCTTTATGAGGATCATTTTGAATTCTCCATCCAATAAATCATATATCTTTATTTCACTAGAGTTGCCTTCTGGAGATTTATCTTGTTCTTTTACTTGAAGCATATTTCCCTGTTTCTTTGTTTTCCTTGATTTTGATGTTGTTTTTGTGTGCATGTGTGTTAGGCAAAAAAGCCACCTCCCCCTGTCTTCACATACTGGCCTTAAAGAGAATCTGACACTCATCAGTCATCCTGGCCAGAGATTCTGGGTACCTCTCGAAACTTTTGCCCTTCCAAACTACCATCATTGGTTTTATTGACCCCCAGGGTTAATAAACTAGTGTATGCCATGTCCTGCCAGTGCCATGAAACACATGGTTACAAGCCAGTCTGTCTGGCAGAAGTTGGAAAAGTCAGGGTGGGGAGAGGGTAGATGTGTAGTTTAACTCATTCCACAGAGAAGCTGGGGGCTTCTATTTTATTGATAGAGTAAGCCAGGGGGATTAGTCACAGAAAGTACCTCCACAGTCATTTAAGCTCCCAGAGAACTAGAGGTTGCCTTCCCCATTAGCTCCTAGAGACAGGCTAGTTAGAAGCCAACCTTTGGGCAGCAGTCAGAAAAGTCAACACGTTATCTGTAGAATGTGCATTCTAATTTCTTTCAGGAAGAAGTTAGTAGACATACTTTCTTGCCTGCTTGCTCTGCATTTAGCCAGGAGGAGGAGTTGCCAGAAGTGCTCACGCATGCTTCTGGAACTGCCTTTTTTCTTTGTTGTCCCAGCCGCTAGCAAATGCTAGGCCACCAGCTCCCAGAGACCAGCTCCCAGAGTCAGGAGCCATCCCTCAGGTATCAGCTGGAAATACTGGGGCACTGTATGTGTTGTCTGAAGTTTTGGGTCTGGAGGGAGAACCTGGGAGTTAGTGGTCCCCACTCCCCCTAACTGGATGGTGCAGTGCTGAGGGTGGAATGTGTGGCAAGTGTTTCTCAGATTCTCCTAGCTGTTTTGAAGTGAATATTTTCTTAGTCACTCCCTATGCCACTCAACGAGTTTCTAGATATCTCACAGAGGAAATTGTTCTGTGTGTACTGTTTATTCAGTATGTCTGTGGGTGGGCGGAGAGAATAAAAGGATTTCTGAAAACTGACCTTTATTTTTTATTCACTGTTTTAATTTTTTAATTAAAAATGTTTTTTTCTTGGTGTTTAGGCCTACTTACCAACTTGTATAGTTTAATATTAGGATTTGAGCCTTAATTGTAAGACTGAAGTTTAGTGTTTGGATTTGGGTCATATCACTAGCTCATGGCTTCTTTGGCTTGACCTTTTTCCTCAATACTTTTTTGTTTTATTCCATTTTGAATGTAACACCTATAAAGAGAATCTCACAAATATAAATGTGTAGCTCCATGGCTTAACACAAAGCAAAACTCATAAAACCATCAGGCAAGTAAAAAGTAGGACATGAGTAGTATAAATTGTGCCCTTTCCCAATCATTACTGACTCTGTACACAATTTGACTTCTAATGCTATGATGCAGTCGCATTTGTTTTTGAGGTTTATATAAATGAAACCAGAGAATTTGTATTCTGAACATTATATGATTCATTATACAATTCATCCATGCAGTTACTCATAGATGTACTTTTTCAGTTTTATTGTTGTATTATGATATTGCATAATGACAATATACCACTTCTTCCAGAACTCCCAATCCCCTTTCCTCATTCCTTAAACAGGGTAATTGTTATTTGCTGTTTTCCTATTTTTTTTTTCTTTCCCCATAGTGGCTCTTTCTCACTGTTAACCATGATTGCCTCTTTCCTTTCATTCTTGACTTTTCTTTTCTTTTTTTTTTGAATTTTTTTTTTTTATTAAATCATAGCTGTGTACATCAATATGATCATGGGGCACCATACACTTGTTTCATAGAATATTTGACACATTTTCATCTCATTAGTTGACATAGCCCTCCTGGCATTTTCTTAGTTACGTTGCCAAGACATTTACATTCCACATTTGCCAAGGCTCACATGTACCCTTGTAAGATGCACCACAGGTGTGATCCTTTCAATCCTCCTCCCTCTACGCACCTCCCCCCTCCCTCCCCACGCTTTCCCCCTTCCCCCTGTTCTTAGGTTGTGACTTGGTTATAGCTTTCTTGACTTTTCAAAACCCCTGTTTTTCCTTAGTCTTTGTGCCCTTAATCACTCTAAGCTTGTTCCATTCCCTTTTTTACTCCATTTCCTGTCACCCCATTTTTAAACAAACAAACAAACAAACTAATGCAGAATATTATGGCAACGTAGAAAACACAGCAATTGCAAGCTCAGGTAGTACACAAGGATACTGTTCTTACATTTTAATTTATTGAAAACATTTTTATCAGCAGTATCTTAGATTTGGAATGATGTTTCTTTTACCATGACTTTATTTTTGAGAGACACAAATTAGCTCTTTTTAGCCTCATCCTTCATAGTTTTAAGTGTGTCTAGTCAAGTATTTAAGAAAATACTTCTAGTGATATAGGAGAATTAAAGTAATTTAGAAAGCAAACGTATCTTGTTTACATAAATATAATTTTATATTTAATGATATGAACACAAAAAGGATTCCCTATGGGGATATCTTATATTATTTTTTCATTGAAACTCAAACTAAAAATAATTCAAAATACTTCTTGAATGACATTAATTTCAAGTATTCTCAGCTTTTGTGATGATTTTGTTATTGCTTTCTTTAAAGCAGGAATAACTTTGTGTTAATCTAAATTTAAATATTAACAAACATCTTCATTAATCTGCTTTTTCTACTAATAGTCTCTCTCCCTTTTGCTTTAAAAATGAGAGCTCTCTCTGACAAAAATTTGTTGTAGCCATTTTCTGTAGTAAATAGATGGAAAACCACTAGCCCTGTTGGCTCCAGGTTTTAAAGTAATTTAGTTGAACTTGCTCTCATGTTTAACCTGTAGACAGTGTGGTGAGAATTCTCTGATATCTCAAATAAATAAAGATAAGAAAATCAATCCTTTCTTGCATATTGATTGGACTCTCAGAGCAATAGTGTTTACATTTGTCTACAACTTGATAGTTATGAAGTGTGTTTCAAAAGTAAACAGATGAAAAGTTATTCACTAACCTCACACCTATAGCATATTCATAAGTAAATGATAAACAACCATTTTTATAATACTAAATTTTCAAATGAGACAATAATAAGCTATTTTTTTAGGAAGGAGAATTGATCCTTTATCTTTATTTTTTGTTTAAATCTATAATATTTTATTTCCTGTTCATTTTGGCTTGCTTTGGGGGAGTATTTTTGATGAATGTAAAATAGTTGTACATATCTAGGGGATAAATGTGATATTGTGAAACATATATAAAATGTGTAATAAATAAACTTCGGTAATTGGGATAACCAATACTTCAAACACTCATTTTTTCTTTGTTTTGAAAACATTATAATTCTTCTTTTCTAGCTATTTTGAAAATTTCAGTAAATTATTAACTATGATTTCCAAATCATATTATTGAATAGTAGAACTTATTCCTTCTATCTTACTATATTTTTGTACCCATTAATCAACTTAGAATTGGTCTTTTAGGTATCACTACTATTTATTGATTTAATTTGATATAACAATGCAGGTAAAAGAATTTTTTCTTATTTCTTTCTTATTGAGGCATAATATGAATCTATAAACTAAGCTAATTCTTGTTAAATATATAAACATACAATTTAAATGATTTAGAAATTATGAACAAAATATTATTTTTCCTTCTACTGATTCTCATAAAACAAAATAAATCTCCACTGTGCAGTAAACTGAAGTGCTGTAATTGTGTGTGTAAATCTATATTTATATGCTGATATATTTTATGTACATTGTGAGTATTTTATAGGAAAACTAGTGAAATATTTAATGTGCAAAATGTATACACTATGCATATATTTTAGTTAAATCTCTTGAGAGTGGATAATCACAGGAGACCTTTTTTGAGGCAACTATAGGGATGAAAATTTTTGAGAAGCTTCCATTTTAATGTACCCATTGAAAACATATATCTGGATGTGTTCTTTCCTTTAAAATCATGGTCAAAAAATCAAACAGATATAAATTCACAGGGACAAATACATAATGAGAGAGGAGACAACTTATTTATTAATGTTGCATTTGTTATTTTGACCAAGTTTAGTTTAAATGTTAGTTATCTAACTTGGTAAAACTGGGGGACAACCATTATTTTTGGAGGAATTCAAGCAATTTGAATTACCCCAAAAGCAAAATATGCTTCCTCATTAGACAGAGAATGTCACCCCATTGTTGAGCCATTAAACAGAGATGGAATCTCCACTTATGGAAAAAATGTGTGTGTTCACATATGAGCACGTTCATGTATTATAGGCTGGACTGGAGCGAGGTGTAATGAGAGATTAGAAGGGGATTAGATGCTTCCCACAGATTTTTATACCATAGAGTATCTGATTAAAGAATTATAAAATCCCTTTCTTATTTATAAAAATAGTGTATCCTGTAGTATTACTTTTAGAATCTGAACTGTCATCGTTTAGGACAATTGATAGCAAAGAAGAAATTAAATTTAATAAAAGCTTTGCGTACCTGTTAATTTTTATTTATTATTTTATTTTATAGAGGTAGCACAATTTGATGATTGTTTAAAATAAAGAAAATATGACTCATTTTCAAATAACTTATATAAGTACTTGAATTGTATTGGAATTAATGGTGAAGATTTCCATTTTGACCAATTGCTTTACTTTCAGAGAAGAATAGTGGGCATAAAATAAGGGGGGGAAAAAAGTATTTTCCAAAGTTAGAAAGTTACATAGGGTGAGGTTCTGTTTAAAGTCAGTTAAACTTAGTTTGTATCCCAAGTTTGCCATTTTTTAGCTGTATAACGGTTAGAGTATTGTTTATCCTTTTCTGAGTCTCAGTTTCTTTACCTATCAACAGAGAAATGAAAATGTGGAAATAGAATTCACCATAGATCTCCTGTGAGCATTTAATGGGATTAAGCATGTGAAAGATTTAGCACATTATTGCTTTGTAAGTGTTTAATAATCATTGGGTATCTATCAAATGATGTCAACGTGTAGACTGTTGTGTCCATGCATAATAGACATAAACTATGATATGTTATAGCTCTAGAGCTAAGAACAATCTGGAAAATCTCATTTGGTAGACTTTCCATGGAATTCTGTAAAGTGGTATGGATAATAAAGAATTTCTTACTCTTCCCAGAAAAATCTTGAATACATTCAATATGTAAAAATAATGATTACTATTTTGACATTGTCCTAGAGAGGGTGGATAAGAGATAGTGTCCATGCTCTAAAATCTGTACTTGTATGTTTTTTTGGTTCCAAAAGTAGCTATTGTAGCTATTGTTAGAACCCCCTCACTGTGTGGGGGTTCTGCAGGCATAACAAGACGCTGAAGTGTTTTTACTTTAGGAGCCTGGTATTCCTGTGTGACTAAATGCATTGTTTACTAATGACATTAAGTGTAGGGTAGCTCATTTAAAAAATTGGTCTATTGTACAAAATAAGCCTGATTTAAAATAAGACCATGTATTTTATTTAATCCAAAAATTAATGTTCCTAAATAAAATACAAACCCATTTTAATGGTTACCATGCAATTCTAATAAAAATATCTGGCAAAAAAGATCAGCAATTACTTACTGTTAAGCCTATTTACTTGTACTGAATGGAGAGAGATTTTTAAAAATTTTAATTTAAGGAATATATAATAGTAGGACCCAGAGTCATAATGTTCACAGAGAGTAATGGTTTATTAACTACAGGTCACATATGCTGTACTAGGTGTGAATTCCTTTTGAGCTTTAATATAAAAAAGCAACAAGCAGTGCCAGTTTGCTTAAAAAGAAAATGACTTCTGTTGTAACTGGCTGCTGTCAAACTTTTTTTTTTTTCAAGCTAGGCAAAAAAAGTAGGCATAATCTAGCAAATGGTTTCAAAATGAAAAAAAAAATCAATAGTTGGAGCTGCTAATGTTCAGCCTCACCTCAGACTTCAAGTTTTCTGATTATATATAATATAAAAGGCATATTCATAGAAATAAAACAAAGAAGAAGGAGAAATCAATTATTTCTTCATACACCTTGAGAATACCTTTTTAAGCTTGCAAGCTTAACTAATAACACACTCCGAAAGGGCACTCTTCATAGTGGGTATAAAAATGGACTAATTTGAAAGATAATGTGTCTGGCATGCATACCCAGTAGGTTCTGTTCAGCAAACTCTTGAGGTTTCATGTTAAAATAATGAAATATTGTACAGTTCCTTGTAGGCTAAATTTTTCTTTACTTTCTTAAATCAATAGCCTAATGATATTTTGTCTACCGCTACCTGTATCTAAATTTGAAGTTGCTCTGCTGAACATCTTAGGTGGATTGCGCTGAAGCTACTCATCTTCTCCTTGTACTTCCCTTCTCACACACCCATCTAAGTTTTCAGAATTAGGTTTTAGAATATAATTAATAAATATTAATAACACTCACACAGGCCTAGCCACTGTACTCAGGTGTCAGGAAAGGTGTCCATCCTTCCTGGACATACTATACACTTCACAGTGTTGGCTGATTTGGTTTAACTTCTTCAGGCTCTTTAATAAGGAAAGGATGGAATCTAATGTAATCATACTAGCATTAGCTTCCAAGGTGGGTTACTTGGTTTAATTTAACAATAAACGGCTATGTGAATAGGGGAAGGATGTTTAAGGTAGAATCATAATTATTTTCCATACCACTCAATGTAACATAAACTTATTTACATATTTATATGTTTATAAACTACAACTTAAATTCTTGAATCTGTATCTCGGAAGGGTTCATACATTTTATTTATTTATTTAGCAAACAACCTTCCTCTAAAAGGTAAACTTTAAATTTTAGGATCCTCACCTAATGATATAGTATTTTTCAGATTACATTAAGATTTTTAGCATGAAAAATTTCAAACAGATGCGAAAGTAGAAAGAAAAGTAAAAAAATTCTTATATATCTATCACCTAATTTTCACAGTTATTGAAACTTACTAAAGGAACTCAGTTACTAAAGTTACTAAAGTAACTTACTAAAGTAACTCTCTTGACCTTCCCTTGCCTTTGGTCTCAATCCTATCTTTCCCAAAGCACAGGGTGAAAACTATTCTCTGAAGTTCCCTGATCTACCTAAAAACCAAATCCACCAAAGAGGAGCACAGCTGCTTTTGATCATTTCCCTGATAGCTCATCAGCCAAAGAAGAGTAAAACTCATATTGCAGAAGAGATTGAAAATTAAATACTACACCTAAAACCTAAACTTTTTCTCAAACTATTGTCTGTTCTCATGTTCCATTCAATTTCCAAAAGAATCATTTCGCAACATTGCCTGAGCACTGGGCCTATTCATTTCCCATGAAAATCATGTATCCTAGAATTGCTTACAACCCCATCTCTCTCTCCCCTATGAGGAGAGTATTTATGCCCAAACTATTTGGCCCTTCTTGGAGTCTCGTTTTGGAAGGACTCTGTATCTGTAAGTCTGTTAATATATTTGCATGACTTTTCCTCCTATTAATCTTTCTATTGTCAGTCATCTTAGCAAATCTTTGGTGGGTAGAGATGAAGCTTTCGCTCTGCCTTTATACCCCTTCAAGTCACTATTCCTAACCTCCAAGGTAACCAGTATTATGATTTTTATCACCATGATTACTTTTGCCTCTTTTGGAAATTTTATGTAAGTTAAATAACATAGTATGTACTTTTGTGTCTGTCTTGCTTTATTCAATTTTATGTTTGTGAGATTCACCCATGTTGTAGTACTTTCTTGTAGTTTGTTCATTCTTGTTGTGTGGTATTCAAATGAATGAATGGACCAGTATCTATCCATTTTAAATCTGTTGAGCATTTGGGTTGCTTCCAGTCTCTGGTAATAGAAATAGTGCTGCCATTAACATTCTTACACATGTCTTTTAGTGGACATACATGTTCAATTTTGTTGTATATGTATTCACTGAAGCATCATAATGCAAATTATGGACATTATTATTTCACTCTTACACATTTGGCATATTTTAGTATGCATCTCTGAGAATTATGATGTTTCCTCACACAATTCTGCTTGCTATCATCTGATGCCTTGTCTTTCATCAATTAAAACACATTTTTAAATAGGGAAATCACCTTTCTTCAGGATAGCCTTTGAAGATAACAAGCCAAACATATCAAACATGAAATACTCCTAAGTTGATAGTAGTTTTCTTTACCTTTGATGGACAGATCAGTCAAATAATCAACACGTATCTGACCTATTTGGTGGGTCAACTAATTTATATTTTTAGCACCATTCTCCTTCACTAATACACTGACTGACCAATTGGGATTTAAGGAGAGATAACTATTCCTCTTGATAAATTGTTAGGGATGGAATTGTTTGTAATACTTATTACAAAATTAGTGACTTAAATGATGTTTTTTCCTGTGTGTAGTGAATGTTACAACTACAGTCCCAGAAAATATTTAGAATAGATAATAATAATTAATATATAATTGTAAGTATATAATGTTAGTATTAGTATATATTTGTATGTATATAATGTAAATATATTATGATATAATATTACATAAAATAATTATATAAATTATGTGTAATTTATGTATACATATTAAAATCATGTACCATAATTAAATAATTGATAATAATAAAAACATTTAAGGGGATATCTTACCAAATAGTTCCTGGATTTGACTTCATTATTTCATGAACATAATATCAATTGACAGAGGTGAGCTTTTTCATTTGGGATATATGATTAATGAAATAATTTGGAATAGGGCTGGGTGCAGTAACTCATTCCTATAATCCTAGCACTCTGGGTGGCTGAAGTGGGTCTCAGGAGTTTGAGACCAGCCTGAGTAAGAGTGAGATCCCATCTCCGCTAAAAGTAGAAAAATTAGTCTAGTTTCTGTAGTCCCAGCTACTTGGGAGGCTGAGGGAAGAGGATTACTAGAGCCCACGAGTTTGAGGTTGCTGTGAGCTAGGCTGATGCCATGGCAATCTACCCAGAGTAACGGAGTGATACTGTCTTTGAGAAAAAGAAAAAAAAGAAAAAAAAAAAGAAAGAATTTGGGATATCTTTGATTGTTTACTCTTTGTTCATGTTCTTGGATTGAACAACTCTTATTTTATAAAAAAAGATCTTTTTGTCTCTGATTTTCTTTGAATTTTGCTATTTTCAACTCTGAAACTTATCTCAGATCTTTTCCCAAATTCTGATTTTCTAAGAATTTTATATATTTACTTAAAGTTTTTCTATATTTATTACAGAAGAGTTTTCTAGAAGTTTGCAGTAAGTACAAAATTCTTATATCAATATGATACTTCTATAGTTATAAGTTCTAAAATTCAAAGAACCACATAGAACCAATAGAAACTACTTAAGCTTTCTAGTTTTATTTTGAATCTTTTTATTCTTTGATTTTTGGTCATTAAAAGCAATGGCAAAAATAATAACAGCTATGATTTACTATACCAAGCCGCACTATGTACCAAGCACTATGTTCATTATTTCACATAAAATATTTATAATCTTTACAAAAGTGCTATGTAATAGCTTAATAATAATAACTAATAATAATAATTTATGCCCATATTTCAAATGAAGAGACCAAGGTTTAGAGAAGTTAAATAATTTTTTTCATTGTTACCTAGTTGCTAAGTGGTGGAGGCAGGATTCCAATTCATTTTTCTCTTCTTTTACTGAATCAAGATTTCTTTTATAAGGTGAATTCACTTTGTGCTGCTATGGCATCTGTGTAAATAGAATTATGAGTTCTATGATGTAGTTATGTTAACTTTCAGTAAATTTTTAAAGAAATATCATTAAATAATGCTGTTTTTACCAACCTCATGGGACAACCTCATGTTGTAAAAATTAATATACAATTTTGTATTGTATATAAAACATTCATGTTTTTAGAAAACCATTTTTACAAGTTAATAGTGTAAAATATTGGTACAAATAATCAATTAAATCTTATCTAAATTTTCTCATCTATTATGATATGCTGGTACATAACAAATGTACAGAATGCACCAAGAAGCGACTCATTGTCATGCCACATTTTATATGGAATTAACAATGTATAGGATCTGAGCATTAATTTTAAAGAAGGGTATCATTAAGTGTTCTGATGCAAAATGTTTGCTTCTGTTATGAGGAACCATGTGATTTGGCTATTTGAAATCACAGTGGTAGTTATTTATCTATTAATACATACTCATCCGTCTAATACCAAATTCTGTTTCATCTTTCCCACTTTCTAAGTTACCTTCCATATAAAGAATAAAGCAACAATTTTCGATGTAACAATTCATAATGCTTGCAAACATTTGCCCATTTGTCTTATATTATTACATCTCTAGTCTCTTTTCTGATTATAAATTGAGCTTAATAAACTGAAGATTAGTTACTTCTCATGCGTTAAATAAAATATTAGTATTCTAAGTTTGCTAAGTGGTTGCCATGAGGAATCCATATTATTCCTTAGGGGAATCATTAATACTCTGTATCCCTGTTTGTCTGTTTCTTTGTCATGGTCCACATTTAAAGGTCTCCAGGAGGTGGGAGTGTGTGTGGTGTGTGTGGTATAAGGTGTATGTGTGTGTTTATGTGGCTGTTTGTTTATGGGGAGGCAAAGAATGGGAAGGAATAGGGATGCGGGTGTGATGGTTACTTTCAGGTTATCAACTTTGTTGCATTAAGGAATACCTAGAGAACCAGTTAAGCATTACTTCTGAGTGTGCCAGTGAGGATGTTTCTGGAGGAGACTGGTGTGTGGGCTAGTGGACCATGTGGGGAAGATCTGACCTTAATGCAAGCAGTCGCCATCCAGTGGGCTGGGTGCCTGGGTGGAGCAAAAAAAGAGAGAAAGGATTTCCTCTCTCTCTCTCTTGAAGCTGGGATACTCTCCTCCTCTTGTCCTTGGAACTCAAGAATTCCAGACTCTCTAGGCCTTGGGACTCCAGCACTTACACTGGTGGCCCTCTGAACTGTTAGGCCTTCAGTCTGGGACTGAGAATTATACTATTGTCTTCCTTGGTTTTCAGGCTTTTGGACTTTGGCCTAATCATGTTCCTGCCATCCCAGGGTCTCCAGCTTTCAGACAGCTTTTCATGGGACTTCTCGGCTTCTATAGTTGTGTGAGCCAGTTCCCCTAATGAGTCCTCTATCCATCTATGTATCCATCCTCTTGATTCTGTCTCTCTGGAGAACACTGACTAATATAAAGGGTTATTGTGGGCAAGTGGGAAAACAAAACATTAAAGATGGGAACTTTCAAATTAGTATTGCTAAGTGTGCATGTGTACATCTTCTGAGTGCCGGGGTCCTACCCTGGGGGCAGGGTCCTTCAAGACCTGTGGATATGGAGGTGATTGGCTGGGAAAAATGAAAGTGAAAGTGGCTAGAGATAAAGAGACAAGACTCACAGAATAGAGTTTTAAAGAGTGGGCATAGGGGTCCACTGCTAGCTTGTGGGGCTTCAGCGAGTGGCCCTGAGTGTTTTTTCACCTCAGCTTTTATTGAAAGTGATTTTCTTATTTAGCAGAGGGGGTAAGTTGAGGAAGGGAACAAAAACATCAGCAGTTTCTATGAGTAAGTGCATTAGTTCTTATTCTATCTATATTCATAATCATTAAGGGTCCGAGCAGCCTTGAGAAATCTGGCTAAGGAGTCTTCTGTGGGGGCAGCCTTCTGTTTGTGCTCATGTTCACAGATTTCTTGGGGGAGGATAATCCCCTCTAGTTTCTCTGTGGAGCAGAAACCACAGTGTTAGTTCTCTGAAGAATCGGTGGAAAAGAGGAATTTCCCCCTTATTTTCACCTGGAGGCATTTCCCCCTGTGGTTAGGGTGCAAATTGAGCTGTTACCTTGATCTCTGTCCTGGCCATAGTACAAATCTCCACAATGGGTATTTGCTTCTGGAAGGTTGTTGATTGGGCAGAGGTCAGCCTGGTTAATATTTCTTCCCAGGCCTTGTACACAGCTTCTGCTACAGCCATTGTTCTTGAGAGTGCTTACAGACCCAGCAAGGGTGTTTGCAAGCTGTATCCCTTATAGGCTAGGCTTCCAGTAAAAGCAAAAACTGCCCAGACAAGTAATTCGATTGTCATTTTAAAAGTAAGCTAGCTGGGCGGCGCCTGTGGCTCAGTGAGTAGGGCGCCGGCCCCATATGCCGAGGGTGGTGGGTTCAAACCCAGCCCCGGCCAAACTGCAACCAAAAAAATAGCTGGGCGTTGTGGCGGGCGCCTGTAGTCCCAGCTGCTCGGGAGGCTGAGGCAAGAGAATCGCGTAAGCCCAAGAGCTGGAGGTTGCTGTGAGCCGTGTGACGCCACGGCACTCTACTGAGGGTGGTACAGTGAGACTCTGTCTCTACAAAAAAAAAAAAAAAAAGAAAGTAAGCTAGCTAAATTGTTTTTTTTTTTTTTTTTCCTGCCTTGTTCATCTTATTTCTCTGTTTTTTCCCCTTTCTGGGGGTGTTTTCTCTTGCCATGAATGGGGTATTTGGTCCCCATTCTCTCTGCATGAGGCAATAATTTCCCATCATCAGAAGCTTTAAAACAGAGGATGTAAGACCTTTGATCAATATATTGTGTAGGGGATTTTGATATTTGGATTTAACATCAAGTCTACAAGTAAATCTTAAGATTCTAAATGGTAGGAAATTTCTTAGAGGTCTTTGGATGGCAATTATAAATTAGATCAAATCTAAAGAGGCAGAGGATTTATTTTATTTTTCTACTTGAAGGACTGTAAGAGTGGTTTCAAATACGTGATAAAAGTAGTGTTTTGTCTTATAAGATGAAAGTTTGATTCCACTTTCCAGTCTCTATAATTCATTAATTCAATTAAAATTTTATTTTTAATATCATTTATCAGAAGCATTATCTTTGGTATGCTTGTATTCTATATACCCTATATAGGTCATTCAAACTGGTGAGCATCTCATTTGGCAAAAAGAAGACAGTTGTTTTTTTCATAAACAGCAGTTTGAAAAGCTGGATTCAGAGAACAAACTGTTCATTTAGAATTGCAGTTACTTTGTTCTATTCTCTGTAATATGGTCTAATTTTATTATCATAAACAAATGAAAGGCATAGGGATAGAAAGTGGAGTACAGACCATATCCTGAATTGGCTTTGAATTGTGACTTGTTCTGATTCCATTCATAGATCCAAAAATGACTATTCTGAAATTAAATTTGCTTGGCATATCTAGGCTATCATTTTCTTTTGTTTTATGGAGCTTATCTTCATTCTGTGGGATGATATGCTTCAGGTCTAGCTGGTCTAGCTGGTCCTTATATCATTTCAGTTGGTGAAGCTTGTCCTTATTGAGATTGAATTATATTTAGGAATTCACTTTCTCTTTAGCTATGAATGAATGTCTGTTATTAAATCCAATTTTTCCTCAATTGTCATGTTTTTGTAACCCACATCAGCATCACCTGGGATGCCGGAGGTGGCGGGTTCAAACCTAGCCCCGGCCAAAAACCACAAAAAAAAAAAAAGAAAGAGACCAAAGGACCTGAAGCCATGTATGAATAACATCACAGGAGAGAACAGTGCTTGTAGCTCTTTCTAAAGCTTTCCTTCGTCCCCTGGATAAATAATCACATTACCTATTGTATTTTTTTACCTTATTTTCTTCTAAATTTTTGACTGAAGCTTTAAAAAATAAGTACAATGAAATATGAAAATATTTTATCATTCTTAACTATTGGCCTCAGAATTGCTTTCCCGATGAGAAATGTTTGAGGGTAAAAGTTCACTTGTGATAAATTGTACTTGTGGTAAGGGTGTAGCAGTCCCCAAGGTTGGAGGTAGTAAGGTGTAGTGCTTAAAGCAGTGGTCCCCAACCTTTTTGGCACAGGGACCATTTCATGGAAGATAGTTTTTCCACTGACTGGGTGAAGATAGGGTAGGGGGGTAGGTAGGTGGAGCTCAGGAAGAGATGGGAGCTCAATGGGGAGTGGCTGATGGCTGTAAATGCAGATGAAGCTGCTTTGCTCCATCTCCCACTGCTCACCTCCTTCTGGGTCGCCAGTTTCACAGAAGAAAATTTTTCAGGGAAGGCATTTTTTCCACAGAGGAGGGGATGGATGGGGCTTGTGGGAGGTGGGGCTCTGCAGTCCAGGGCAGGGGCTGGATACTGAAGACTTAGAGGACAACAGACTGTTTTGATTCAAATTCTAGTTCTGCCACTAATTAGTGGTGTGAACTTGGAAGAATGACAAAATCTTTCAGTTTCCTTATCTATAAAAGAGATAATATTAATAGTTACCTTCTAAGAACACTCTGAGGCTATCATTTTCTTTTGTTTTATGGATATGTGTATGTAATATGTAATTTTAAAAGTATGTAATAATACTTTTAAAATACTTACCGCTGTGTCTGAAACATTTAAAATACTCAAAAAATGTTAGCTATTTTTATTTCATCATCAGAAATATTAATAATAATGTTGTTCTGTAGAAGACATAAAGAGAATGGGTGAGACTTTCAGAGACGTGGGGAGAAGCTGGAAATATATTACAACAGTAGGGTGGCAAAAAGACATTTACAAATAGTTTATATTTAATATTCTGTGGGAAACTTTTTGAGTTGCTGAGATAGAAGCCTATTTTTTGTGTCTTCCTCCAAAGTCTACTAAACTCATGAATACTCCATTCCATCAATGTATGTATATGAGTACACTGGAGAGAGGGTTATTTCATATTCAATTCCAAGGTATGTGTAATAGAGATTGTGTACATGGCAGTGGAATTAAGATGGCTAAACAGGGACAGCACCTGTGGCTCAAAGGGGTAGGGCATCGGCCCCATATACTGGAGGTGGTGGGTTCAAACCCAGCCCTGGCCAAAAACTGCAAAAAAAAAAAAGATGGCTAAACAGGTTCTGAGAACACCCCCTGCCCCCACTGCACCAGTATTTATTATAATTTTTGGAAGTGTTTTGTGTTTTGGAAATCAGATCAAGGCAAGTTGGCTCAATTCATAAGAACAGGGAACCCTCACCTGATATCTTGGTTGACTTAGAGATTCTTTGCTTGTAATTTTTATTGTAAAAATGCAACATGTTCCTAGTAGTGCTGCACATAGTTCATTCTTGAAAAGCATCATAAATTAGCAAAGACATGCTACAATGTTAGCTACTACAATAGTCACTATAGAGGAGTTCACATCTGTACTTGCACCTATAGTTAAAAAAAGGGGGGATTACATTTATATTCCCAAACTGTACTTTCTTTTTTTTTTTTCGTAGAGACAGAGTTTCACTTTATCGCCCTCGGTACAGTGCCTGTGGCAACACACAGCTCACAGCAACCTCCAACTCCTGGGCTTAGGCGATTCTCCTGCCTCAGCCTCCCTAGTAGCTGGGACTACAGGCGCCCGCCACAAAGCCTGGCTATTTTTTGTTGCCCAGTTTGGCCGGGTCTGGGTTTGAACCCGCCACCCTCAGTATATGGGGCCGGAGCCCTGCTTACTGAGCCACAGGGGCCGCCCCCAAACTGTACTTTCTAATACATTTTTTACTGACCTTGCCATCTCTCTAATGGAATTTAGGAACCTCCCAAAACTGTCCCAGACATCCAAATCTTTTAATCTCTTTTTACCTTTGTCGCAGGTCTTTGTAAATAAATATAGGCTTTGTGGCTAAGTACTTTCTCCTCCTTCCCTCTCTCCATTCTCTCATTTTTATACTTTTGTATCACAGAAGAATAGGTCCACCAAGGAGGAATTCTCCTCAGAAAGTAGGGAGGTAGAGAATTTAAATGGGCAAAGACAAAATTATATTTAGTAGGGTTAGAGAAAAGAACAGGAAAACAGAACAATGCTCTTAGATAAAAAAAAGCTTCTTTTCCTGGCAATATCAAGAAAATAAAAAAGGAAAAATAATCACTGGGAATATAATCACCTATGCCCTTTAAGTTTCTTGAGAGAGACTGATCATGATGTGTTAACATAGGTTAATATTTAATCAGTGTTTGATAATATGCTAATATTGAATTGAATATATAATATAAGCCATATTTTAAGATACTAAAATCTTACACAGTAATTACAAAATAGGGTCATTAACATGTTAAGAAAGATGACATAAGAAAGGCGATTATGGGTAAATTTCTCTGATAAACATGTTATACATGAAATTATGATAGCTTCATAAAATGATCTAGAAATTATAACTTCTATTCCTAGTCTCTAGAAGACTTGGACCTGATTGTAATGTTATATGAACATTGAATACTTAGATATCTTCATTAGTGATATTGTTTGGGCTTGGGGTTTTCCATGGGGTAATATTTTTGATTTCTGGTTCCATTTCTTCAACAGTGTAGGACTACCCAGATAATTCTATGTTTGCCTGAATCAGTGTCATGAATTCTACTTTTTAGAACTTTTTCAGTTTTATCTGAATTTCCAAATGTTTTGGCATGAAGTTTTTCATGATGTACCCTTAGGATTTTTGTGTCACTAATAATTTCCTCAATTATATGTCTTAACACTAATGATTTCTACTAGATTATTGCCCCTATCTATGTAAATATGGAATAGAACAGAATTCTTTCATATCACTTTATGAAATGTAAAATGTCTACTGCCCTTTACTCTAAAACTAGTTTAATGATTTAAAGGTGAACACATTGCCAGGTACTACTAGGGACTAAAATGGGAGGATTGCTTGAGCCCAGGAGCTCAAGGCTGCAGTGCACCATGATTATGTTTGGGAATTGCCACTGCCCTCCAGCCTGGGCAACATAATGAGAGTGTATCTCAAAAAAAAAATTCTTGATGATCCTCCCATGAAGCATGTAGTGTATTTCGTCTTGCTTTGAATCCGGTACACAGCGACTACACTGACAAATATAGGATAGCTCATGAACTGGGCATGCATGAGGAACTCTTCAAACAGGCAGGTAGATATCAGGTGGAAAGCTGAAAAAAAGATAGAGATTTCAGGTGCTGCCTATCAGAGGGGAGACAATTTGAAGTCTGAGTCCTGCCAAAGTTAAGTTTATGCCAGAACAACGAAGTCAAAACTCTTCAAAGAAAGATAACAAAATTCAGAGTCTCATTTACAATGTCCAGCACACACAGAAATTTTTTTTCTAGTCATGCATAAGCAGAAAAATGTGGCACATAATTCAGAAAAAAGTGGCAACTGGAAATCAATACTGAGATAGCACAAATTCTTTAATTAAAGGTCAGAGATCATTAGACTGGATAAAGGTACACAACTATATGCTCTCAACAGATATACTTCTATATATGAAGACATGTAGAAAGTAAAAAACTGGAAAAAGTATACAATGTAAACAATAAGTACAAGAAATGCTGATAGAGCTGTATTAATATCAGACAACGAAGATTTCAAAATGTAATTATCAGAGATAAATATTTCAGCATAAAAGCTGAATTCATTCAAAAGACACAATAATCATAAATATGTATGTAGCTAAAAAGAGACTTGAATAACTGAAGGAAAATCAAAGCAAAGGGAGAAATAGACAAACCCACAAGCATAGATGGAAATTTTAATATACCACTCTCAGAAATTCATAGAACAACATACAGAAAATCAGTAAGATCGAAATGACACCATATATACGGTAACTAGTATAGGGAATAATTGAATAGAACAGTCAAAGGATATAAGTTCAACATGCAATAACTAATTGTTTTTCTGTATTTAGGCTAAATCATTTAGAAAAAAGAAACAAAACCAATTCTATTTATAAAGGTAGAATGCAAACATATGATACATAGAAACAAATTTAATAAAATACATGTAAGATCTCTATACTGAAAACTAAGAAACAGTACTGGGGAAAACAATATGTAAATGCAGATCCAGGCTTCACACCCTGCTCAGTGGTTAGGGCGCTGGCCACATGCACTGGAGTTGGTGGGTTTGAACCCACCTGGACCTGCTAAACAACAATGACGACAACAACAAAAATAGCGGGGTGTTTTGGTGGGCACCTGTAGTCCCAGCTACTTGGGAGGCTAAGGCAAGAAAATCACTTACACCCAAGAGTTTGAGGTTGCCGTGAGCTGTGACGCCAGGTACTCTACCAAGGGTGACATAGTGAGACTCTGTCTGTCTCAAAAAGATAATAATAAATTAAAAAAAGATGTAGGATCCAATATCGTTAAAATGAAAAATTCTACACAAATTATCTACAGGTTTAATGCTTCCCCAAATAAAATCTTATAAGTTTTTTTTTTTGACAAGTTGATTCTGAAATGTATGTAGAAATGAAAAAGACCTAGAATGGCCAGCAATTTTGTAAAAACAAAGCAAAACAAAGGCAGAGACTTTACATTACTGCTTTAACAATTTACTTTAAAGCTAATAGTATTCAGACCAATATGGTATTAATGTAATAATAGATATTTAGATCAATAGATTAGAGCAAAAAGTCTAAAATTAAATCCACGTATTCACAGTTAGTTGATTTTCAACAAAGATGCAGTAAGGTGTGTTTACTCCTTATTCAAAAATATGTAGTCTTCTATAGAATAGGGATGGGAAATTTTTTCTTAAGGGATCTCATTGTAAATATTTTAGACTTGAGGACTATATTGTCTGTGCTGCAACTTCTGTGCTTACTTCAGTCTTCATAGCAGGAATGTAGTCATAGACAATGTGTCAATAAATGGGTGTGGTTAGGTTACAATAAAATATTATTTACAAAACCAGATAGTGGGCCTACAGGCCATAGGTTGCTGATCCCTGCCATAGAACAAAAGGAAAACAAATACAGACTGAGGCAAGAAGATTGCTTGAGGCCAGGAGTTAGAGACCAGGCTGAGAACCTGGAATACGGTTTCCACAAAAAAAGAAACGAAGAAATAAGCTGGACTTGGTGGCACATGCCTGTAGTCCCAGCTGCTTGGGAGGCTGAAGCAGAAGGATCACTTGAGCCAAGCTTCTTATCTACAGGGAGGTCTGATGTAGCAGAGACATTGAAATATAAAATAGATGAATACAATATAACCCAAGGGTCAGCCAGTCTGGTTCTTCCATTCTGTCTAAATCCATCACAAGTATATTAATTTACTCATATCTTTCTTTTTTTTTTTTTGTATGATAAGAATGTGTTTATTTATCAGGAACCGACTATCTTCTTTTTGCATCTCTTTTTGTTGTATGCTGATTCCTTAAGCCATGTGTTTCAAGGGCCTTAATTTGATCTGTAGACATTTTCTTTTTTTTATGACTTGGAAGATAGTTCAGCTGGTAGAGTATCTGGAGGCATTATTTCATCAAGATAATTTCCTACTTGGCATGTAACAGGTAATAAAATGGGAAAAAGAAAAGCCTTTTCAACAAATGGTGCTGGAACAACTAAATAAGTGTAGGTAAAATGAACTTGAACCCTGAAGTTTACGTTATCCCCCAAAACAAATTTCAGATGGATCACAAGCATAAATGAAAAGGGTAAGTATATAAAGCTTCTATAAAAGAATGTGGAAGAATATCTTTGTGAACTTGGGGAAGGCAAAGATTCTTAAAGAGGAGAGATTACTAAGCATAAAAGAAAAATCAATAAATGGATTCATGAGAATTAAAAGTTTTGCTCATCAAAATCACCATTAAAAATGAAAAAGGCAAGTTGAAAATAGGAAGGAAATATTCATCATATATTTCTAACAAGGAAAGGAATTATATTAAGAATGTGTAAAAAATGCATACAGATCAAAAAACATATAACTCAACATAAAAATGGGCAAAACACTTGAGCAGACACTCAAAGTAAGATATATAAGTTAATGGCCAATAAGACCATGAAAAACATCATTAGTTATAAAAGAAGTGAAAATTAAAATCACAATAAGATATATTTTACACTCAGAAAAGTCAAAATTAAAATAAGTAAACCAAGTTTAATTTAATTAAAATTATTTAATAAAAATAAAATAAATGTAAAAGCCAAATTTCAGGTGTTACTTGGATACATGCCTGACTAGTAAGAACAAAGCGACTAAAAGTGTCAGGCAGATCAGAAACCAGAAGAGAATACTGTGGGTGATTTCTTAGGTCTGTGGCAAGAGAATTTTTAAGAGAAATACACTTAGTCCCAGAAACAATGTGCACGTGATGTTAGCAGATGGCAAGCATCTAACAGAAAGGAAATTTTTTTTTTTTTTGGTTTTTGGCTGGGGCTGGGTTTGAACCCACCACCTCCGGCATGTGGGACCGGTGCCCTACTCCTTGAGCCACAGGCGCCGCCCACAGAAAGGAAATTTTTAATACTGTATTTTCCTAGATATTCCTTGTGCAATCTGAAAAAATGCTAGCTATATTTTCTTCAACAAACAATCTTATTAGCAAGGCAAACTCATTTTAGGAAGGAATAAGGATGAGAAGGGGAGAAAGAAGGTACAAATTAAAGAGTGTCGGGGCCCAAAAGGGGACCAGGAGCCTATTTTACATAATTTAAAAGTATTTTGTAGATGGTCTGGCTTTGCTTGATTCTCCCTCTTGCCACCTTCACCCCAGGGCAAACACCAGTTCTCAGCAGCCTTGGGAAGCAGGCTGGATGATCTAATCAAACAAATTTACTTATATTTTATTAACATGGAGAGATGAGCTGGAACAGTAGTTATGTATAGAGCTTTACGTATCATAAATTTGTTTCAGGTCATGTTATATATGTTTACAATAGAAGAACATGAAGAAAAATTTCAAAAGCACTTACAGTGGGCAGAGTGTCTTATAAGGAACCTCTCGGAAATGCCACCATTAAATGAAATCTTCATTTGTAGAAAGACTATGGGAAAACAAGTTAAAAAAATACATTTGGAAAGAAATCTTATGTCATTACTTTTTAATAAAAAGAATTACAGTATAGGGATTGAGACACAAATTATGGAAACATTCTTGCCTGTCTTGGAAAGAAACCCACCCCCTATGGGTAGTTTTTAAACAGCTCCCAGTGGGCATTCACCCCAGTTGATCTATTTTAGAAAGGCTGAGAGGAAAAGAGAATTCAGAGAAATCTGCATCTTCTATCTTTACTGTGCCCTGAAAACTTCCTCTTTTATTTATTTTCTCTCATTGTCCCTGCATGAAAAATTTCATTTGAAGATAGTTTCCATAGCTTAAAATTTACTTTTTTTAAATAGCTACTTTCTTACACCTTCAGTCTCAAAGTGATTTGTAAACTTTACCTCCTCTGTTCTTGAGAAGTGATTAGTATTTGCTCTCACATGGGAGGTAAATGCATAGGTAAAATCAATACATAGTAGGCAAACACCGTAACAGATGAGTAACAAAACCCTACATATAATTTCAACTTTACTCAACAGAGAAATGCAAATTAAAATGATACTATTTTTCTGGTATTTTGTTTTTAAATTGTTTTATGCCATTAGAATACTTTAGAAAGAATTGATAGCCTTACAATTTGAGTAAATTGTTTGTTCTAGGAAAAAATATTATTTTTCATGTACCAAATTAGCCAAGCTTCGGAATAAAGAAGGTTTCAAAATATCAATGCCATGGTATATAATACCTAGCTTATTATGTGGGATAAAACAATGCCATTTATGCAACTTACTCTTAAACATTTCAGAAAAAAAATGTACCTATATACAGAGAGAGAAAGGTAAAGATATGGTAAATAGTTTTGCGAAATTCTTTATATTATTCTTGAGTTTTTTCTGTTTCTCTTAAATTTTATCAATAAGTACATTCTTCAAAAGTAAAAAAATATATAGTATTAGAGACAGGTATCATTAAGAAAGTAATAAAAGTTGATGAATATGTACCAAGAAAAAAAATACAGAATATTGACTGTCAGTAGGGATGCCATGAAAGGGCCAGGCATAGAAGTTGGGGCAACCCTCTAAAAAATATTTGATTATGTAAGTAAAATGGAATGACAATGTGTATTTCATTTTATTCAATAATTCAATTCTGGAACGCTCTCCTAAGGAAATAATGTAAAATGTGGAAGGATATTTATGTACAAAATATGTAAATTTAGTATTATTTATAAAGCTAAATTGTGTAAGAAATCTAAAAGTCTTTTAATAATCAAATGGTTTTATCTATTATGGCAGAGCCTTATAGTTTGGTATCATATAATAATAAACATAATGATGAACATGATATCTGATATGTAGTTGCTGTGTATCATGACTTACACTAAGTCTCTTCCATGACTGTCTTGTAATTTTCACAACAGACTTCAAACTGACATTGATGAATAGTTTATATTACTATGAGAAACATTGTATAATGTTAAATGTAAAATTCTGGGTGCAAAGTTTTACAGAGTGTAATTAGAACCAACTTTAAAAAGACCTTATTAAATAAAGACTGAAAGAGTTACTAAAGGGGTAAGAACAATTGTCTTTAGATTTTGAGAAACTGGATATATTTTGTTCCTCTTATTTTTCTCTATTTAAAAAATTTTAGGTAATAGTTATATGTTCATTTTAAAACAAAATATGGTAAAATACTTGAAATAAATGGTTATAATAGAAGTCTATATGTAGCTTCCTTTTAAAATACTGTAATACTGAAAATATTTTTTGAAAGTATAGGATAGCCTAAGAGTTGCCCCTAAAGTCACTGCCCCTGGAGAAAATTGGAAACTGTAGCTAAATGTACCTTTATTTGTAAAATATTCATTACAAAAATTTACAAAATATTGTCTACATGTTGGCTACATCTTTGTCAAATTTTGTAATGAATATTTTGTAAATAAATGTACATTTAGCTACGATTTGCCATTTTCTTTATGAATGGCAACTTTAGGGGTGACTTTTAGAACACTTTGTATTAAAATGTTAATTAAAATACGAAGTTGGTGTTCATATTTAATCCAAATTGATTTCTGAAGACATAGAATTAATATAATTTTCATACCATGATACATTATAAAATCTGTCAGAGAATATTTGATGTCTAGAATATGACTGAAAGATAAATAGTGGATTTTCTCTGATTGTAGCTGCATTGTATTATACCCAATACAAGCATATAATTCAAAAGACTTGCTTCTGACAAAACAAAAGCAAAGTAAATGTGAATTAAGGTATAGTATAAATGTAGTATAAAAAAATCATATTCTAAAAATTTTAATGAATACACTTTATGGGCATAATTTAGTAATTTGCAATTTAAGTAGATTTTGATTATAAAGATTCTACATTTGTTATAAGTACCTTAAATACATTATGAGGATTGGAATTTATCAATGAGTTGTCTAATGTAATATCCACTGTGATAATAATGAAAATGTTGAGGGCAGTGCCTGTGGCTCAAAGGAGTAGAGTGCCAGCCCTATATATCGGAGGTGGTGGGTTCAAACCCAGCCCCAGCCAAAAAAAAAAAAAAAAAAAAAGAATATGTTGAGTGATATATCTTCCAATTTAAAATCAAGAATAAGTATCATAATGATCATATCATAGGAATGAAAATGTCTCTTCCAAAAATATTTGCATCAAAATTAAGGCCACAATATATAATACATTTTCCAATTCTTTGTAACCAAGAATCATGGATAAAGTCAGAAAATAGTTTTAAATATTTTTTAGAGTTGCTAGGCATTTTATACTTTCTGCACAAATTCTAAGAACATTTATGCGAGGGTAACCTTTATTAGCCAAGGTAAAATTAAAAACAAAATGTGGAGAAAACATGCAACCAATTTATAGAAATTCCAGCATGGATGTTCTTAAGATTATATTGAGTATTTTTTAATGATTTAATTATAAAAACACACATATCTGCCTCGAGTAATTGCTTTCAAATAAAACTTTAATACACTGACCTTGTTTGTAAGGAACCTATCTAATTTAAGAAAATTTCCTGCCTAGTGAGAAACAAATGAATGTTCAAGATCTCAAAGATTAAGTTTGTAATTTTTTCACAACTGAGAGATCAAAAAACTTCGCTAAAAGTGTAGGAAGATAAAAGGGGATAAATTCAGAAGAGGAGGGATCTCAATATCATTTTTAGAGACTGAAATAAAAATCATTCTATGTAATTATTTCATCAGTTCTGGGTCTTCTAAAATGTTAAAAATTTTATAGGTTCATGATAATATTTACAACACAACTTATTTTCTGATTTTAATTTACACGGAGTTTTCTGTAAAAGAAATGTTTTTCTCCCTGGGAGAAATTATAACTCAAGTTTATGTACCAGCTCTCAAAATTGGCCCTCGAGGATTTCACATTTAGGAGTAAAAAATGTGTATTAAAACACTTCATTTCATACCTGTAAGTACTCAGTAATCAGTGAATATTATCTTCATTTTTACATTTCAAAAACTGTAGCTATCTGAGGAAAATTAAAGTGAAGTAGGTAAGATCAAAATTTATATTAATAAAATTTTCAAACTTCCTTAAAAAGAGAGAAGAAATGTGATTTTTTATTTTTATTTTTTAAAGTAAAATTTTATTTTATTTCAGGTTAATATGAGGGCACAAACAACCAAGTCATATTATTTGAATTTATTAGATAGAGTCACTCTTGTAGTATGTCTCCTACCCTAAAGGTATGCCATACTCCCCTACCCTGTGTCCATTAAGTGGGAGCACTCCAAACCTACCTCTCCTTTCTCCCACTCCCTTGTTCCCTCTTCCCTCCCACTTGACCTGAAATGAGTTGTTCTCCTATGTGGGTATGAATTAGATCATCTACTGGCTTTATATTAGTATGGAGTACATTGGATATTTGCTTTCCATTCTTGTGATACTTTACTGAGAAGTATGTGTTTCAACTCCATCCAGGTCAATACAACAGATGTGAAACCACCATCTTTTTTTATGGCTGAATAGTATTCCATGGTATACATATACCACAATTTGTTAATCTATTCCTGAGTTGATGGGCATTTAGGTTGTTTCCATATCTTAGTGATTGTGAATTGAGCTGCAATAAACAATCTAATGCAAATGTCCTTATGATAAAATAATTTTTTTCTTCTGGGTAGATGCCTAGTAATGGGATTGCAGGATCAAATGGGAGATCTAATTTGAATTCTTTGAGGATTCTCCATATTTCTTTTCAAAGAGGCTGTATTAGTTTGCATTCCCATTAGTAGTTTAAAAGTGTACCCCTTTCTGTGATGTGGGCTAATCTTACCAAGATTAGGAGATATCTCAGGGTGGTTTTGATTTGCATTTCTCTGATGATTAGAGATAATGAGTGTTTTTTCATAGTTTGTTAGCCATTTGTCTGTCTTCCTCAGAGAAGGTTGTGTTCATGTCCCTTGCCTATTGATACATGAGATTGTTTGCTATTGTTTTTCTTGATTAATTTGAGTTCTGTATGGATCTTAGTTATCAAGCCTTTGTCAGATTTGTAATATACAAATATCTTCTCCCATCCTGAATGTTGTCTATTTGCTTTAGTTGTGTCCTTAGCTGTGCAGAATCTTTTCAGTTTAATTCTCGTTTTTTTTTGGTTGCTGCAATTGCCATAGAAGTCTTCTTCATAAAATCTATCTCCAGGCTGACATCTTCAAGAGTTTTCCCCAAACTTTCTTCTAGGATTTTTAGCATTACATGCCTTAGATTTAAATCTGTTATCCATCTTGAATCAATTTTTGTAAGGAGTGAAAGGTGCGGGTCTAGTTTCAGTCTTTTACATGTGGTTATCCAGTACTCCTGGCACCATTTGTTGAATAGGAATTCTTTTCCCCATTGTATGCTTTTGTTGGGTTTATCAAAAATCAGACGGCTATAAGAGATTGGTTTCATCTCTTGATTTTCTCTTTGGTTTCAAATGTTCATTTCTCTATTTTCGTGACAATATCATGCTGTTTTGATCACTGTGGACTAATAATATAGCCTAAAGTCTGGTAGGGAGATGCCTCTAGCTTTGTTTTTATTAGTCAGAGTTGCCTTGGCTATATGAATTTTTTTTCCTGGTTTTATACAAAATAAAGAACTATTTTTTCCAAATCTTCAAAGTATGATGTTGGTATTTTAATGGGGATTTCATTGAATCTGTAGATCTCTTTGGGGGAATTCTAGACATTTTAACAATGTTGATTCTTTTCAGCCAGGAGCATGGTATGCTCTTCCATTTGTTAATGTCTTCTGCTATTTCTTTTCTTGGGGTTTCATCATTTTCTTTGTAGAGGTCCTTCACCTCTTTTGTTAGGTATATTCCTAGATATTTCTTTTTGGGGGGGAGGGGGGACTACTGTGAAGAGAATTATGTCTCATCTTGGCTGTTATTGACCAATAACAGCTACTAAAGGCTACTGATTTGTGGACATTGATTTTATACCCTGGGATGTATTTCTTGATCACTTCCAGGAATCCTGTGGTTGAGTTTCTGGGTTCTCTAAGTATAAGAGATGTCATCAGCAAAGAGCCAGAGTTTGACCTCCTCTGCTCCTACCTTAATGCCCTTTATATCCTTCTCTTGCCTGATTGCATTGGGTAGAACTTCCATCACTATGTTGAACAGTAATGGTGATAGGGAAAATCCTTGTCTGGTTCCAGTTCTAAGGGGGAAAGCTTTTAGTTTTAATCCCTTCGATATGATATTAGCTATGAGTTTGTGATCAATGGCTTCAATTAGTTTAAGAAATGTGCCACCTGTGCCCATTTTATTAAGTGTTCTAATTAAAAAAGGATGCTGAATTTTGTCAAATGCGTTTTCTGCATCTATTCAGAGTATCATATGGTCTTTGTTTTCACTTCTATTGATATGGTGAATTACATTTATGAATTTGCATGATTAAACCAGCCTTGTATCTCTGGGATGAAACCTACTTGATTATGATGTATAATTTTTTAATGTGTAGCTGTAATGTACTGGCCAAGATTTTGTTGAGTATCTATTTCATTAGTCAAATTGGGCAGTAGTTCTACTTTTTAGTTGGGTATTTTTCTGGTTTTGATATCAGAGTTATGTTTGCTTCATAGAATGTGTTGTAAAAGACTCCTTCCTTCTCACAAGGAGTTGAGTTCTACCTTTATTGCTAGGTTTGTGAAACTTCCTTTGGAATAGTTTCTGCAGTATAGGTATAAGCTCCTCTTTGAAAATTTAATAGAATTTTGGTGTTTAATCCCTCTGGTCCAGGAAATTTTTCTGTTGGAAGATTTTTTATTATTTCATGGATCTCAGTGCTTGATATTGGTCTGTTCAAGAGATATATTTCTTCTAGGTTAAGTCTAGGGAGGGATGTGATTCCAGATATTGGTCCGTTTCTTCCACATTGTCAAATGGCTAGGTGTAGAGTTATTTTTATAGTAGAGATAATCTCTTGTATCTTTGTGATACCTGTTGTTACTTCCTCCTTTTGATTTCTAATTAAGGTTATTAGAGATTTTATTTTTATGTTTCTAGTTAATCTGGCCAAAAGTTTGTCAATTTTTTATTTTACTTTTTTTTTGAGGAAGCAACATTTTGTTTCATTAATTTTCTGAATGATTCTTTTGTTTTCAATTTCATTTATTTATGATTCAGTTTTGGTTATGTCTTCTATTCTGCTAGGTTTGTGATTAAATTATTCTTCCTTTTACATTTCCTTAAGGCTTCCCACTCATAATTTTTTTGTTTTGATGATTAACATTTTAAAAGTAAAAAGCAAAATATTTACTGTGTTTTCCTTTTTCTAACAATTCCAAACTTCAGGTTCATGTGGGAAATCCTAGAATATGGTAATAGGAAACAGACGTCTTCATTCTCCAGATGAAAAATTGAGATTACAAACGAGTATAGTTTTATAGTTTACCCATTTGAGTATAAAGGAGAGTCTCTAAAACGGTCAAATCTTCATCTAAGGTACATCATTAACATTCTATCTATTAACCATATTCTTTTATCCAAGAGAAAACAGTATGAGGGTACCCTTCTCTGGAAACAGATATGAGAAATTAGGAGAAAAGGATATGTTACCCATATTTCCTTATGAGATACTTCTCTTTATATGTGTTGTCTTGGTATAATTATTAATAGCTCCCTCTTTCACACTCAGAACTGTCCATCTTGATTTGAGTGTTTAATTTGTTTCAACTATGCTAATTAATTAAGGGGAAGTAGAAATAAGAAAGACTGAGTGGATGTTCTCTTTTTCTTTTTATATTCTTTTGGCTAATCCAAGAGATTTTTGGGAATAGAAGGAATGGCTTCACCAGAATTGCATGAAGTAAGAGGGCCAGTATTTTATCACATTAATTTTATATCAATTGAACAAATGTGTATTATATTGTATTCTTGAAAAACTTGGGTTAATCTTATTGTAAGGTGGCATCTATCTTGCTCTTGATTAAGAACACCTCTAATTGTACATTTTCTTCTTGTGATGTATTGTAGTCTTCTGCTTCTATTTTATAAGTTCTCAAATGAGCTACAAACTTAGAAGATCTGGTGTGGTGTTGAGGAAGAAAGAAGTGAAAAAATTCAAGAGATGACTTTCTGCTGGAAAGTAATAATTCTGCAAAAGTCATTGTTTAATAATGAAGGGACGGATAAATTGTCACATGCAAATTATATGCAAATATATTTGGTCTTCTTAATTCATATACCTATAATTTAAATTAAAATGTTCCTTTATGGGCAATTATGTGGTCCTAATATTCCACACAGCAATGTAAAATCTGGATTTTGTAAGGAGAAGCCTAGTTTCCATTTTTGGACTTTTGCTAATACTTGGTCTGAACAAATATTATCTTACATAGTTGAAATATTAAGTTTCTGTGTTTTGATAAACTCAAATGTAATTTTTGGTTTTAAATTGATGTTTTATGGTGATCAGAGTAATGAGTCACATTTTCTGAGTAACCTTATCTTTGTATTTTGAGTTTGACAAACAAGTGGTTATAGATTCACAATTTTGTGAATAGATTGCTTCTATGCTATTGAAGTATAAAGAAAATAATACTTGAAGAAATTTTTTGTCTAGTTTACATATGTAATATTTTATACATATATAATGTATACCCCAAACCCATAAAGCTGGATGAAGAACAAATAATTCTTCTGACTACACATGGCTGAAATATGCATGAATCTATCAGCAGCTTCTACCTTCCTGTTCTACCCCAGTCTTCTCTTACTGAGCATATTGTATAAAACTGGCTACTGTTTCCTGAGGAGATAGTTATATTATAGAAAAATGAAATTGGTTGTTCATTTCTCTATTGAGAAAAAAAAAGACTTGAGGCCACAACTGAGGTGAATTAATGCTGTTATTATTGTAGAGCCTGCATTATGTCCTGCTGTTGCCTTGTCTGAGTGAGGGGAGTGGGAAGCAATGCCTTTCAGAAAATCATGAAAGTAAAATGTTACAATATGTAAAAAAGGAGTGGGCTGAAGGACAAACCAAAAATAAAAAAGAAAGATTCACCCATTTCTACTACTTACTGAAGCTGACAATTTATAATGGGTATTGGCATCAGTATGTGCAATTACTTATTTAGTTTCATGGAACTGAAACTGTTGGTCCCCCAGGAAGGCTTAGAGCAAGGTGTTTCTGGGTGGGGGTGGGGGTAGAGGGGGAAAAAAGACAAAGGAGCTTATCCTGAATCTATTAGCTATAATGAACAGGTACTAAGAAGCAGACATTGCCATATAACACAAATTACAATCTAAATGAGATATCTGTATTTACATAAGCAGTTCTGGAGGCACTCTAAGCTAAGTTCCCGGAAGAAAGTCTTCCAAGTGCCATTCATACCACCAGGGATAATTGCAGGACTAAAAAGAATCATCCATGCCATTGCTGGGGAAACATGGAATGGGGTTTTAATTTTTAGTTTGACTTACATGCTGTTGTCATATCATGGAGACTACAGTTGCAGTTTTATAGCATGGTTTTTCTTGGCTTATTTTAGAATCACAGAAAGAGTAAGCTTGCAAATCTTTTAATAAGGCAATTACAATCAGACAAAGATTAGATCTCAGTGGCACAATAGATTTTTGCTATATTATTCAGTATCTTTTTGATATTCCACTGTCACTAGACAAAGCTGTGAATAGTAATGTGACAAGTCTATTCAGAAGACAACAATGAGGGTTTCCTTAATTGTGTTCACTTGTATGCCACACAAACCCTCACTTAATTTTTTTTTGCCTGTTTTGAAAAAGCAGACAGAAAATACCATTTAGAGTCATAAAAAACACTGTTGATCTATCTTTGAAATCTGCATTTTATGTTTGTAAAATGAAAATGTTGAGATATTCAATCATTTAATTTTTTATTTGGTAAAAATATCTCATGACTCAAAATTTCAGTCTTAATATATAAATGAATTACTTGGTATAAAAAAGAACAAGAATGCATGAGAGTATAAAGACTTGTCTAAAAATATGTGCTTTGGATGATGGGATTTGGGTATGGAAAATCCATGTGTTGGTTTCTAATGGTTGCCAATGATAGAAAACTGAAGGCTAATATTTGTTTTCTATGTTTTCTTCAAGATTTAACCTTCTCCTCACAACTTAAAATTCTTTGAAAAATATTACAGTGAAAATGAAGTTATACAGTCATGTTTAGAAAATGCAGTTTTACATCAGTATGTCAGTTTATTTGGGAGAAAAAAATCACGTTCATATGAAATAGAATTTTGTTAACTTTATTAATTAACATTCATACATTGCATTTGAAAAATTGAATACAATAGCACTTACCTTGATTGTCTCAAACAAGGGTTTATAAGATAACACTTCATTTAACTTTTAGTACATTGTTTGAAACTAATGAGTTCATAGGGGTGATTATCCTTAAAGGTTTACTCAAGCAGGCCAAATGGAGACTGATCTAGGAAGAAAGTATTGAGTTCTAATCTTGATTTTACAAGTAAGTTTTTACATCTTGGCTTCACTTAATCTTTTTGAATCCATTTCCTTCTGAGAAAACAAAGGAAATGTCCCTTGCGAGAAGAGAATAGAAAACTGATGAGAAGATGAGGCGTAGTGGCTCATGCCTGTAATCCTAACACTCTGGGAGGCTGAGGTGGGTGGATTGCTTGAACTCAGGAGTTTGGGATCAGCTTGAGGAAGAGAGAGATCCTGACTCTATTAAAAAAAGAAAAACTATCTGGGCATTGTGTTGGGCACATGTAGTCCCAGCTACTTGGGGCTGAGGCAAGAGGATTGCTCAAGACCAAGAGGTTGAGGTTGCTGTGAGATACACCACATGGCACTGTACCTAGGATGACAGAATGAAACTCTGTCAAAAAAACAAAGAAAGAAAGAAAGAAAAAGAACGAAAGAAAAAATAAAAGAAAACTGATGAGAAAATTCCTGTAAATAGAAAAACATTACACAAAGGCCTACAATATTGTGACAGATGTAGAAAATCCAGGAAGGCTTTGTAATGATAAATTTGGGAGATTTACCTAGTGAATCACAGAAAGAAGAAAGAATGCTGCTAAGATTGTACACCAATAGTTTTCAGATAGAAATCAGGAAATAATCTAAAAAGAAATCATCTAATATCTTAGAATATAATTGCTAAATGATATGTTGAAATAGAACCTTATTAATTTGGGGAGAGGGGAGGTGGGCGGAGAGAGGGTAATTGGTGGGATTACACCTGCGGTGCATCTTACAAGGGTATATGTGAAACTGAGTAAATGTGGAATGTAAATGTCTTAACACAATAACTAAGAAAATGTCAGGAAGGCTATGTTAACCAGTGTGATGAAAATGTGTCAAACGGTCTATAAAACCAGTGTATGGTGCCCCATGATCGCATTAATGTACGCAGCTATGATTTAATAAAAAAAGATACATTTATAATATTTCTGTTTGTAAAGGAGAGATGAAGTGAAATAAATGCCCATGGTCACATTAAAAAAAATAGTTTATCAAAGTATTCTGAGCAATATTTATTATTTTTATATAGTTAAAAAAGCCAATTTGACATTATTACTGGAAATGATTGTTAGAATTTTGTGATCTCTGAAAAGCACTGCAAGGCGCTCAGTGTTTTGCATAAAAATTAAAGAGAACACTTAGAGCAAATATAATAAGTAAGAAAAGAATGAACTTTTTCTAGTTAATTGAGATGTTTTCACAAACATTAATTGCAATGATTAGATTACCTGGGGGCTATTATATTTTGATATTGGCCCAGAAGTCTGCATGTCTGTGTGCTTACTAACAGCCTATTAGTGCATAGAACTTGCCTAGTAAAGGTCAGAGCACATTATTGCATTTGCATTGGTTGCTTGCAAGAATTATTAAGAATTATTAGTAACAATACTTCATGATTACTAGTATTTGAGCAGATTAACATTCACAATTTTCTTACAAGATTCAAAAATGTTAACACTGAATTCTTTTAAAGTTACTTTTCTTCTGCAGTAATTCAATTGAGATCATCAAAAACAGTTCCTTACAAGGCTGGTGTCCTTAATACAAATTTGTCATAGACATTAAAATCCCACACAAAATGTTTGATATTTATTTTAGAAATTATTAAGTGTAATTTTTCAGTATTACATTCTACCTTTACAGATTTTAATGAATGAATACATTCTTTATTGACTTTGGCTCAAATGGCAAGGCTCTGTGACTCAGGGAATAGCCAAATGTTGGCATAACAAAAGTGAAAAAATCAATAGCAATTGATTATTTAAACTCGGAATTTCAGGGTACTCAGGTAGGATTTATTCTAAGGCAAGCCCCAGTAGGAACACTCTTTGAGTCTACCTGATTTGTAAACTGTCTCCAATATTACATCTGCCACAGTTCATTTGCCATCAGAATTACTGTTTTAAACGAGGGCATCTGATTTGTCAATGAATGTAATATAGTTCCTGTGATTTACTTTCGTTCATATTTACATTAATGTTTACTTATCTCCCACTATTTTTGTCTTTTTGAATTCTGACCCTCATCTTTTGATCTTTCTTATTTTATCTTAAAGTTTATGAACTGCCAGAAAGTTCTTTAGGACTCCAGTACTCCTATAGTGCTGTCATATTGAATGGTGGGGGGAGGGATGTTACCCATCTGATAATCAGCCAAATTAGGATAGGACTCCATTCAGCTGAAAGTCAACAGGGACTCAATTGGAAAGCACTGTGCTTTTTTGTATATTGCACCTGCCTCTTGGGGGTCATGCTAAAAATGGCAGGACTTTCAAAAAGAGTAAAGTTGGCAGATGTTGGAGGTGATTAAAGGGATGATTAAAAACTGGCACACTCTCTCATGAAAGTGTGTCTGTGTTTATTCAACTATGCTTAGAACTTGACAGGTCTTGGAGATCTGGCCAGACTGGCAAAACCGTGGTAGGACCACTTGCTTATAATGAGTTTCTTTTTCCAAGATAATTGGATCAAATATTAAACTATTCAATTTACAAAATACGTAATGTCATAAATTTAGTTTTTATATGAACTCAGTAGAATATAAGGAAATTTATAACATAGTTGGTGAATATTATAAATAATAATTTTTAAAACTAGCGATACTGAGTTCTGTGCTACCATTAATCCATATGTTGGTAAATATTTGAGTATTTGCATGGACACATTTTTGTTTATAAAACAATATAACATTGAATGTGCCCAAATAAAACATTTAGCTTCTTATAATCATGATTACACTTTTCTTCTAAAAGAGTTTATCAATATTATTTTGAGTGGCTTATTTAACTGTAACAATAAAAGCAATCATTTTATTTAGTATAACCATTATAGAGCTGTTCAATCCATTTATTCATAAGACACTTCGTTAAGGCAAATGATAACTAAGCTATGTACTGGCCCTTCTAAGAAGGTCTTATAAAATGAAATAGCTTACAAAACTTTGCAAGCATGATTCATCAATAGATAATATCTAGTTTTCCTCTCATTTATTTATTTTTGGCTTAAAAATTTTTTTTTCAATGTATTTGGAGGGTACAAGTGGCTTTTTGTTACATGGATGAATTGCATAGTGGGTAAGTCAGGGCTTTTAGTGTCCTAATCACATAAATAGTGTACAGTATAACCAGCAGGTAATTTTAGATTTCTTGACCCATACCATCCTCCCCTCTTCCGAGTCTCCAAAGTCCATCATACTCTGTGACCATGCGTACCCATCATTTAGCCCTCACTTGTAAGAGAGATACTTCCTGAGATACTTCACTTAGGATAATGGCTTCTAGTTCCACGGAAGTTGCTACAAAAGACATTATTTCATTTTTTTTTATGGCTGAGTTGTATTCCATGTATATATGTGTGTGCATATATACACATATATAAATGCAGTGTGTATACTACATAGATAGTAGAATCTTTGTAAATTGGAGACTGTTACAAACTGATCAATATATGGGAGTGGTCAACAGAAAAAACGAGGACTATTGAATTGTTATGTACATGTAGCTTACTTCCTTGTGCAGCTTTTATTAGAGAATATCATGTGAAATCATACATAATCAAAATACAGTAAAATCATACATATAGTATCATACAAAATGTACACAGTTACTTTTTTCTCACAGTTTGATCAGTCTTTCAGAAAAAAGATTCAATCTTTTCTGTTTCTTAGTTTTATTACAAAAGTAAGTAGTGAAAGCACTCTCATCACTGGCTATCTTACTCAGCATACCTGGGCATTTTTCCACAGCAAACGACTTCAACTTCATTATCAGATACTTGCCATCCTCTTCTTTCTGAGTCTCAGCAATTTCTGTGCATCCTCACTTGCTTCTTCCCCTTCATCAGCTGCTTCATGCACTTTTATGTTCATCTGTACTTTGGTCAGTACTGCTTGAAGACCTTTACAGGTTGCCACCTCATCAACCATTGCAACAAAACCTTCAAAATCTACTCCTTCATATTCTTCCATGGGAAATGGACTGTCTGGTGGGGCCAAAGCATCATGATCTTGGGTTGTGAGCAATCCAACTTTCTTGAAACACTTCAGTATTGTTTCTGGTTGAACTGTATTCCAAGAAGAATTGATCCAGAGGTTAACTGATGTCAAAGATAAAGTTGCTTCCATAGGCATACCACAGGTTTGTGTTTTATTAATGACCCACTGCAGGAGCTGGGCTTGGTAGCACATTTTCAATGTTTTAATGATGACTAGGTGAAGAGGTTGGATTTTCAATGTTGTGTTTGGAGGCAGAAATTTCAGTGTCTGTGAAATGATTCACTTATATATTGCCAGCACAGTTGTCTACTGTTAGTAGAATAGATAATTTTTTCTTCATTTCTCAGTTGATACCCCTTACCCATGCATTCACTAGTCATTCTTGTGCATTTATTTGATCCCCAAGTGATAGGGAGGTCTTCAGACTTCAGATTCTTGAAGGCGCATGGCTTGGCTGATTTACCAATCACTAAACTAAAGGGCTTTTAGTTTCTCTCAAGTTAAACTAGCACAAAGCAAAACTATGAAATATTCTTTGGAAAGCTTTAGGCTCTTACATTTGTCACCCATCATGATGGGTCTCCTGTCAGGCACTGTCTTGAAAAAGAGTCCATACTCATCAGATGTAAAGATATCATCATTTTTGAAGGCTTTGGCGAAGTCTGGGAACTTGGCTTTGCAGGATACACAATGAAATTTAGCTTTGTATTATACAAAATTCTTGGCTGACAATTATTCTGTTTAAGATAACTAAAGATAGGACCCCATCCCCTTCTGGCATATAAGGTTTCCATTGAAAAGTCTGCTGTTAGGCTGATGGGTTTTCCTTTGTAAGTTACTTGATGTTTTCATCACACAGCTTATAGAATTTTCTCCTTCACTTTGACTTTTATCAAACTGATGACTATGTGCCCTGTTGATGTCCTATTTGCAATGAGTTTGATAACCTTTTTGTATCTGGTTGTCTAAATCTCTAGCAAGGCCAACAGAGTTTTCCTCTCACATTTACTCAAATGAGTTTTTCATGCTTTTTTCTTTTTCTTTTTCTTTCTCACAGATAGCTATGATTTTTATATTTGGGTGTTTTATATAGTCCTACATCTCTCAGAGCATTTTTCATTTCTCTTGATTCTCAGAGAATTTGTTATTTCTCTTGTCATTTCCTTGTTTAAAATTTTCACTGAGTAATTCAAAAGGCTTGTCTTTGAACTCTGAAGTTCTTTTTTCTGCTTAGTCTAGTCTGTTGTTAAAGCTTTCCACTGTATATTAAAATTCCTTAAATGACTCTTTCATTTTCAGAAGTTCAGTTATAGTTTTTTTTAAAAATATCTACCTCTGTAGTGAATTTTTAATTCATGTACTGAATTATCCTTTTGGTTTCTTTGTGCTGGTTTTCAAGTCTCTCAACAACCCCACTGAATTTACTTGTGTATATTTTGAATTCCATATCTTAAATTTCAAAAATTTCCTTTTGGTTGGAGTCCATTGCCAGAGAGCTTGTTATTCTTTACAAGTGCCAAAATAGCATGTTTTTTATATTCCCAGAATTTTTAAGCTGGTTCCTTCTCACCTAGAACCTCTTTCCTCAGCTCAAATCAGATAACTTTGCAATTCACGGGTTCTTCTCTGCTGGGAACTCTCTATTCCGTGTAGAAAGGCAGAGGTTCACTGCTTTTTGGCTTCTGCAGGTTAAGTGCCCACTATGGTGTTGCTGGAAATTTAGGTTGGTTGGACCTCAGACCCATGGAAAGGTGTTCAGTTGTCAGTGGTAGTGGACTAAGGTAAATAATCCCAGGCTCTGAATGGCATCCTTTAGTCCTGGGGAGTCCAGAATGAGATTAGGCCATCTGAATTCAGATGCTGGTTGTAACAATGAGGGGTGAGGTGATGTTCTACTTGGGAAGAATGTTTGGGCAGAAGAAGAGCAGATGTACTGTGAACCTGTGACAGGAGGGGTGGGCCCTCTTGATGACATTAGCAGAGGCAGACCACTGTAGAGGCAGACCAGTGCACAAGCCACTCATACCTTACTCTCTTGGCAGAGACAGTGTTTTCTGCCCTTCATGGGCACAATAGTACCTGCATTCCAAGCTCCCACCCTGGCCAAGGTGTTTCAGTGGTGATATATTTAGTTCAACCCACTGTGTGCAGGACTAGTAGACTGGAGTGGCCATGGCTGAAATGTATTGATGGGGGGAGGTATAGTTGTGCCAGAGACTTGCCTCCAGGGATTGTATTCACTTAGATAGGCAGCTCAGGGACAGGACTTCTAGCTCTGCCCTCCCTCACCAGAGGCAATAGTTTTTGTCCTTGAGGCACACAGAAGTGCCTGCCATAGCTTTTTTAAAGGAAAGGGAGCTCCAAGTTCCATAGAAGCCTGATTGTGTCAGGTGCTTGGTAAGAGGTGGGGAAAGCTGCTCCCAGGTGTTTTAAATTGTGCCCATGGACCCATGGCGCCCTCATCAGTCCTGAGCATAAACAGCTGTGGATGTCTTACAGCGGTGGGCTGGGGAGGGAAGAAGGAGGAGAAAGCCCTGCATGGTGGGGAGCTGGTGTCCTTGTCCCCTTTGTCCTAAGGAGCTGTACAGTTTGGTGAATTCTTCTGTCAGCTAGAAGTGGCCCACCTGGAAAGCACATCGGGGAGACCCACAATTCTCCCAGGATCCACCAATCCCCTAAGGCTCCTGCAATCTGAGTGAGTTCTAGAGAGTGTTGGTTGTGGACCTGGTGATGTAGAGACTGAGAGTCTGAGATTCCCAGGTTGAGACAGCTGCAAAAATGCTGCCTGTCTATAAAGAGAGAAAAATAAGCTGTACCCTCCATGCAAAGCCCTGGTGCAGTGAGCAGAGTGCTACTTTGGGCGTGCCTGCACGGTAACCCTAGCACTGACTATCCTGCAGCACATCCTGCCAGAAGCTTTTGCCTGGAGTTGGTGATGTCCACAGTATTGGGACTTGGGAGCAGAAAAGTCCTCATGTCCATGTCCCTTCCTAGACTCTAGTGCTACTTCTGCTCTCCTGCCCTACAGAATCCTCTCTGCATTTGCATCTTTACTTGGAGAGTGCAGACAACTTCAAACATGGGTTCAGGAGACTGTGTGTTCTTCCTTCCTCTGTCCTAAAAAGTGTTCATGGCACTTCTTAGACCCCTTGGGGCAGCTTGCCTTATGGTCCGAATTCCAGAAATAGTGCTCCCCTGTGTCTCCCTGTTCCTTTTGGTTGTCACAGTCCAAGCAGGGGCTGTGGGAATGCATTGTATGGGATGCAGTGACAGGGAAATTGAGGGGCTGTGACTTCACTGGCAGGATAGAGGCACCATCATGTGTGCAAGTAACATGGCATATCAGCTCAAAACTTTGCTGGGGAAGTGACCCTACATGAGCCCAGAGCCCAGTGCTCTGCTCCCAGTAAGCTCTCAGGTCACCAATGGCAGCAGTGCCTGTATCTGTCATGGTAAAAGGGCTCTCTGACTGATCAGGAGCTGGTACAGGTGTGAGGCAGGAAAAGTAAACACTCCTACCTACCCTTTCCACTAAACCCACGATCCCTTGGGGGGTCAATACGGTATCAGTACATGGCTTCTCAATGGGAATATTTCAAAGGCAACTGAAGTTATATTCGTCAATGAGGTATGAGGCACTTTTTTCTAAGTTGAGTTTGCTAATTTAATTGTCCGACCTATATATACAGAGGGTGTCACAATAATGTATGCACATTTTAGGCAAGGAAAAAGCTATATTAAAACTGTAATACTTAATAAATACAAGTAACAAGAAACGAAGATAAGTCACGTTGAGCACCTCTTGTAATTGCAGAGGTGACTTGTGTATTACAAATTTAATACGGTTTTTTTCCTGGCTTTAAAACATGTATACATTTTTTTTGGCACTCTCCTTAGTTATGCTATATATATATTTTGTAAATATTCGAGGTATATTAAAGCACTGAGAAATGATTAACAAATCTCTGAGTTAGGTTTGAAAGAATAACAAAGAGAAAGTGAGTTTAGGATTTCTTTTTTTTTTTTTTTGAGACAGTCTCATTTTGTTGCCTTCAGTAGAGTGCTGTGACATCACAGCTCATAGCAACCTCCAACTCTGGGCTCAAGTGATTCACTGGTCTTAGCCTCCCAAGTAGCTAGGAATACAGGCACCCACCACAATGCCCAGCTATTTTTAGAGATGGGGTCTTGCTCTTGCTCAGGAAGGTTTCAAACTCCTGAGCTCAAGCAATCTCCCCATCTTGGCCTCCCAAACTGCTAGGACTACAGGCATGAGCCACCATGCTTGGCCAAGTTTAAGATTTTTTTACAATGATATATATCTCAAGAGGAAGTGAATAAAATTGTCTTCATGAATAAAAGGTAAGATTTCTAAAAAATCTTTATGAAAATACAAATTAAATGTTGGAATTTAGAATTCTGAAGACTAGAAGGAACAATAAATAATGAAAATAAAAATTTCAATACAATGTAAGTCAACAAATAGGAAGTAATAGAAGATAGCAGGTAAAAAAGTTTCAAGGAATATCTAGAAATTCACACATGTACACAAGTTTATGAGGTTGCATAGGAGGCATTGAAGGGATATGGCGAGTTGAATCAAAATTTTAAAACCATGAAAAATTAGACATGTTCAAGCATTATATCAAAGTAGCATGACTTGAAGGGCTTAAGATCGGCAAGTGAAAACAAGAAAGTAGCTGCAATTACTAAGTGATAAGATGAAGATTGTGGGATAGTTAACCAGAGTCTAGAGGTATCTTCCAACTTACCCAATAGTTTTTCTTTTTTTTTTAATACTGTAAAATTCCTTATTTATCTACTAAACGTCTTGTATTATTATGAGTTAATTTGACACAGTTCCATGTAACTCATGAGGTTTTTTTTTAACTCTTCAAAATAAAGTCAACAAGTTTCTCCTTAGAAATAAAATAGATTACAGATATGTTCTTTAAGGAAGCAGGAGAGGTCTTGTGCCTATAGTGCTTGGTTCCACAGCAGCTTTCAACCTGTATCTACCCTGCTCTGTATTTTTTAGTCTTCCTTCCTTCTTTCCTTTCCTTCCTTTCTTCCATTATTTTTTTAGACACAGGGGCTTTGCTGTGTTTCCCAGGCTAGACCAGCACTCCTCAGCTCAAGTGATCCTCCCCACACCTCAGCTTCCCAAATAGCTGGAAATACAGGCTTATGCTGCTGCACCCAGCTCCCTCCTTTAAAAAAAATAATGTGTGTAGTGAGTTAGATTTTTCTACTGAAAGCTTTTGCTAGAATGAAAAGTAGAAAAAATACTATATCAAGGTTAAGCCTTATGCATATTTATTCATTTATTGAACAATGTTTTATTAATACTTATTTCTGCCAGATGTTTGTCTAGGCATTGAGAATAAAGCATGGCCTAAACAACTAGTCACTTTTCTTGTGGTGGTCTAGTGTAGGAAGGTAGACAGAAATAAAAAATTGTCTGTAAAATGTCAGAGAGTGTTATGAGGAAAAAAGTAATGGAATTGATAGATGATAACTATGCTAAATAGGGCGACCTGGAAAAACCTCTTTAATGTGACAAAATTTAAGCAAAGACCTGCATGAAATGAGGAAGGAAATCATATGGCTATCTTGGTGGAGGAGCAGAGATAAAGCATTACAATGTATAAGATGCATTACAAAATATATTGTTTTATTTGAATCCTTCAATGACCATAGAATGCTAGAGATATATTATTATCTTTCTTAGTCTGTGAAAACTTAAAGTTGAGAGAGGCAAGGTGAGTTGAAGAGACCTGGCTAGTAAAGGGAGGTGTTATAATTGAATACCGAATCCAAGTCAAATATTTTTAGTTCAGTAACAAATATATTGTCACTTATTAGGCAAGTGGCCTTGGAAAAGTTGCTTACTTTCCCTAAGCCTCCCATTGCCTAATTATGAAAATGATTATAGTAGTTACCCTACAGAATTATGAGAATTGCAGGATAATTTATGTAAATTATAACACAATGTTTGGCACATGCAACTAACAAGGCTTGACTCTAGATTAGGGTTAGTAAACTGTGGCTCTCAGGTCAAATCCTGTCTGCTGTCTGTTTTGTAAGGCATGTGAGTAAAGATAGTTTTACATTTTAAATGGTTATGGTTAGAAAAAGAACCCTAAAGAACATTACATGGAATTTAGATTTCATTGTTTATGAATGAAGTTTTATTGGAACACACTCTCATTCATTTATATTTTGTCTGAAGCTGTTTCATGCTGTGATAACAAAGCTGAGGAGTTATAAAAGCCTATAAAGCTGAAAATTTACAAACTGGCCCTTTACTGAAAAATTTTATCGACTCCTGCTTGGGGTACAAGTACTCAGCTTTGAGGTCCAAGCTATGTCTCATTATCTTTTATTTATTTTTAGTTTAATTTAACTTTTAAATTGACATATAATTGTACATATTCATGGGGGTATATAGTGATGTTCCAATGCATATAATAATGTATAGTGATCAGATCAGGGTAATTAGCATATCCGTCATCTCAAAAATTTGTCATTTATTTATGTTGCTAACATTTAATATCCTCCTCCTAGCTATTTGATTTTTTTTTTTTGAGATCATCTCACTCTGTCACCCTGGGTAGAGGGCCATGTGGCATCATAGCTATCATCAATCTCAAACTCTTGGACTTGAACAATCCTCTTGCTTCAGCCTCCCAAGTAGCTGGGACTATACATTCCCACCACTGTGCCTCTATTTTTATTTATTTTTATTTTTTGCAATTTTTAAATGCAATCATAACTGTGTGCATTGATGCATATATAGGGTTCAGTGTACTGTTTTGATATACAATGTGAAGTGCTTACATCGAACTGATTAACACATCCATCACCTTGCTTACTTATTTGTTGTGGTAAGACAATTATACTCTTTTCTTAATAGTTTTGAAATGTACCATTACATTATGCACATTAGATGAGGTCCTCCCAAATACCCTCCCTCTTCTCAGCCTTCCCCTTCCCTCCTCCTCCCCCTCTGCTCTCTTTCCTCGCCCCTCCTACTTTCTGGACTATAGTTATGCTTTACCATTTGTATGAATGTACAGGTGATTATATATTGATTTCATAGTAGTATTGACTACATTGGATACTTTTTTCCCATTCTTGAGTTACTTTACTAGGAAGAATATGTTCCAGCTCTATCCAGGTAAAAATAAAAACTGCACATTTTATGTAATATTTTGTGGCTGCATATTATTCCATGGTGTACATATACCACAATTTGTTAATTCATTTAGGGTCAATGGGAACTTTGGCTGTTTCCATGCCTTGGCAATTATGAATTGGGCTGCAATAAACATTTTGGTGCAAATGTCTGTGTTGTAAAATAATTTTTCATCATCTGGGTATATACCTAGTAGAGGAACTGCAGGATTGAATGGTAGTTCTACTTTTAGTTTCTTGAGTATTCTCCAAACTTCTTTCCAAAAAGGCCATATTAGCTTGCATTCCCATCAGCAGTGTAGAAGTGTTCCCTTCTCTCCACATCCACGCCAACATCTATAGTTTTGAGATTTTGTTATGTAGGCTAATCTTACTGGAGTTAGATGATATCTCAAAGTGGTTTTGATTTGTATTTCTCTGATGATTAAAGATGATGAGCATCTTTTTCATGTGTTTGTAGGTCATGCACCTGTCTTCTTCAGAGAAGTTTCTGTTCAAGTCTCTTGCCCACAAAGAAATGGGGTTATTTGTTCTTGTCTTATTGATTAGTTTGACTTTTCTGTGGATTGTAGTTATCTGACTTTTGTCAGAAGCATAAACATGCAAAAATCTTCCCCCATTCTGAAGATTGTCTGTTTGCTTTACTTACTGTGCTCTTGGCTGGGCAAATGTTTTTTAGTTTGATCAGATCCTAGTAGTGGAATTTTGGTGTTGTTTCAATTGCCTAGGGGTGCGGGGTACCTCTTCACAAAATATTCTACCAGGCTGATTTCTTCAAGTGATTTCCCTGCACTCCTTTCTAGTATTTTTATAGTTTTATGTCTTTTTTTTTTTGGGGGGGGGGCTGGGGCTGGGTTTGAACCCGCCACCTCCAGCATATGGGGCCAGCGCCCTACTCCTTTGAGCCATAGGTGCCACCCTATAGTTTTATGTCTTAAGTTTAAATCTTTTATCCAGTGAGAATTAATTTTTGTTAATAGTGAAAGTTGGGAGTCCAGTTTCAGTCTTCAACAGGTCATTAGCCAGTTCACCCAGCACCATTTGTTAAATAGGGAGTCTTTTTCCCACTGAATGTCTTTGATCGGCTTATCAAAGATCAAATGATGATAAGTAGCTGGGTTCATCTCTTGGTTCTCTGTTCTGTTCCATAAATCTACCTCTCTGTTTTGGTTCCAGTACCATGATGTTTTGATCACTATAGATGTATAGTATAGTCTAAAGTCCGGTAACGTGATACCTCCTGATTTGTTTTTATTTCTGACCAATGTGTTGGCTATTCAAGTTTTTTATGATTCCATATAAAATGAAGCACTATCTTTTCAAGCTCTTTAAAGTATGACAATGATGCTTTAATAGGGATTGCACTAAATCTGTAGATTGCTTTGGGTAGTTTAGACATTTTAACAATGTTGATTCTTCCTAGCCATGAGCATGGTAAGTTTTTCCACTTGTTAACATCTTCAGCTATTTCTTTTCTTAGAGTTTCATAATTCTCTTTATAGAGATCTTTTATACCTTTTGTTAGGTAAATTACAAGATATTTCATCTTCTTTGGCACTACTGTATATGGAATACAGCCCTTGACTATATTTTCATCTTGAATATTCTTGGCATATATAAAAGCCACTGATGTATAAGTATTAATTTCATATCCTGAGATGCTGCTGTATTCCTTGATCACTTCTAAGAGTTTTGTAGTTGAGTCCCTGAGATTTTCCAGGTATAGGATCATATCATCTGCCAAGAATGAGAGTTTGATCTTCTCTGACTCCATTTGGATAACCTTGATTACCTTCTCTTGCCTGATTGCGATGACTTCCATTACTATGTTGAATAGCAGTGGAGACATTGGGCATCCTTGCCTAGTTCCTAATCTGAGTGGAAATGTTTTCCATTTTACTCCATTCAATATGATATTAGCTGTGGGTTTGCTGTAGATAGCCTCTATCAGTTTAAGAAATGTCCCTTCTATGTCTATTTTCTTAGGTGTTATGATCATGAAAGGATGCTGTATATTATCAAAAGCTTTTTCTGCATCAATTGAGGGAATCATATAGTCTTTGTTTTTTATTTTATTTATGTGATGTATTATATTTATAGATTTATGTATGTCGAACCAAACTTGTAACCCTGGAATAAAACCAATTTGATCATGGTGTATGATTCTTTCGAAGTGTTATTGAATTCTGTTTGCTAAGATCTTATTGAATATTTTTGCATCAATATTCATTAATGATATTGGTCTATAATTTTCTTTCCTTTTGGATCCTTTCCTGGTTTGGGGATCTTTCCTGGTTTGGGGATCAGGGTGATATTTATTTCATAGAATGTATTGGGATGTATTCCTTCTTTTTCTATGCTTTGGAAAAGGTTGTCTAATATAGGTACTAGTTCCTTTTTAAAAGTTTGGTAGAATTCAGATGTGAAGCCATCTGGTCTTAGACTTTTCTTTTATAGGAGATTTCATATTGTTGATGTTATTTCAGTGATTGATATAGGTGTATTCAAAATTTCTAATTCTTTCTTGTTGAGTCTAGGAAGTTGGCATTTCCAGGCCTTGGTCCATTTCCTTCAGATTTTCATATTTCTGAGGATAGAGTTTTGTGTAGTAACCATTGAGGATTTTTTTGAATTTCTGTTGTTATTTTTTCCTTTATCCTTTCTGATTGACAATATTAGAGATTTGACTTTTTTGTTTCTGGTTAGGTTAGCCAAGTATTTATCAATTTTATTAGTCTTTTTAAAAAAACCAACTTTTTGTTTCATTGATCTTCTGAATGATTCTTTTGTTTTCAATTCCATTTAATTTTACCCTAATTTTGGTTATTTCTTTTCTTCTTCTGGGTTTGAGATTGTAATGTTCTTCCTTTTCCAGTTGCTTAAGATGGAAGCATTAAGTTCTTGGCTTCCTCTATTTCTATTTTCTTGATGAAAGCTTCCGACACTATAAATTTCCCTCATAGGACTGCCTTTGCTGTATCCCACAGGTTTTGATAATTCGTGTCCTCATTATCATCTTGTTCCAAAAATTTGGTAATTTCCTTCTTAATCTCGTCTTTGACCCAGCTATCATTCAGCCTCAGATTATTTAGTTTCCATGATTTTGTTTGAGTATGAAGATTCCTGTTGCTGTTGAGTTCAACTTTTGTTCCATGGTGGTCCGAGAAGATAAAAGGAATAATTTCTATTCTTTTAAATTTGCTGAGGTTAGACTTGTGTCCTAAGACATGATCAATTTTGGAGGATGATTTGTGGGCTGATCAGAAGAATGTATATTCAGTTTTAATAGGATGAAATGTTCTGTAGAAGTCTGTTAAGTCCATTTGTTCTAGGGTCAAGTTTAAGTCTAATATTCCTTTGTTTAGTTTCTTCCTGGAGGATCTATCCAAAACTGTCAAAGGGGTGTTAAAATCTCCTATTATTATAGTGAAGGAAGCTATTAAGTTGTTCATATCCATTAGGGTTTGCTTTCTAAATTGAGGAGCATTCTGGTAGGGTGTATAAATGCTAATTATTTAAATCTCTTCTTGTTGGGTGTTTTCCTTGACTATGTAGTGTCCATTCTTATCTTTCTTGATTTTTGTTGGTTTAAAGCCAATTGTATCTGCAAATAAAATTGCAACCCCTGCTTTTTTCTGATTTCTATTTGCCTATATTATAGATGTCCATCCTTTCACCCTGAGTCTATTTTTATCCTTTAAGGTAAGATGAGATTCTTGCATGCAACCGATATCTGGTCTGAATTTATGTATCCAGTCAGCCAACCTGTGCCTCCTTAGAGGACAATTTAAACCATTCACAGTAATTCAAGAGCATTGATAAGCATGGTAGTATTTTGGGTATCAGGTTAAAATGTCCAGTGGATATTTTTAATCCTTTTACCACTGTGGAAATTAGGTTTTGTACAAAAATTTTTGAGTAAGTTTACTTTGGTGGTAGAACATTTGAAATTATGCTTGTCATTGTGGAAGATGGGTCTGAAAATATCATGGAGAGCTGGTTTAGTTATGGCAAATTTCTTCAACATGTGTATGTCATTACAGTATTTCATTCCTCCATCACAAATGAAACACAGGTTAGCTGGATACAGGATCCTAGGCAGAAAGGTTTTCGTTTTAGGAGATTGAAGGTTGATGACTATCCTCTCCTGGCTTTAAAAGTTTTGGCTGAGAGATCTACACTCATTCTGATATTTCCCCCTTTGTAGGCAACGCTTTTCTTATGTTTGGCTGCTTGCAGAATTTTCTCCTTCATCTTAACTTTGGCAAAGTCAATCACAATGTATCTAGGAGATGCTTTATTTGGATTGAGTCTTGCTGGGGTTGTGAAACTGTTCTACTATATGTTCTACTATCTGAATTTCCCAATGCTTGGGAAATTGTCCTCTATAATCTTTTGGCAAAGAACATCTGTACCTTTAGGACTACTATCCTTTTATCCTTCAGGAATTCCTATAAGATGAATGTTTGATCTTTTGAAGTGATCCCACAACTCTCTCAGGGAATGATCAGTTTTTACTTTCCATTTGTCTGCCTCTTTGAGTGTTTGAGAATGTTCAAAAGCTCTATCTTTGGCTCAGTGCCCATAGCTCAGTGGTTAGGGTGCCAGCCACATACAGTGAGGCAGGTGGGTTTGAACCTGGCCTGAGCCTGCTAAACAACAATGACAACTGCAATAATAAAAAAAATAGTTGGGCATTGTGGTGGGCACCATTAGTCTCAGCTACTTGGAAGGCTGAAGCAAGAGAATTGCTTAAGCCCAAGAGTTAGAGGTTGCTAGGAGCTGTCATGCCATGTTTACCGAGAGTGATATAATAAGACTCTGTCTAAAAAAAAAAAAAAAAAAAAAAAAGCTTTGCCTTTCATTTCAGAGATCCTTTCTTCTGCCTGGCCAACTCCTCAAATAACTTTTTTATTTCCTTGAGCTCTGCTCTTTCCTCATTATGTGCATATCTTTGGTGACTTTGTCTTTGAATTCATTAACTTCTTGAGACAACTTTAGAACTATTCATTGAATTTCAATTTCTAACTTTTCCTCCATTCTATTCATCTTACTTGCCATCCATATTCTGAATTCTATTTCTGACATTTCAGCCATTTGTCTATGCATGGCATCTTTAGTTGTATCTCCTTTGTTATTCCTCATGGAGGTTGATCTATTCTACTTATTCATGTTGCCAGAGTTCTTCCATTGGTTTCATCCCATATTTATTTTCCACTGTTTGTCTATTAAAACTGGTAGGATGAGATTGAATTGGGGGGGGGGGTCCCAGGTAGTAGAGTTAATCAACCCCTTATTAAAGCTCTAGGCTTTGTAATTGTGGCTTATCCCCTACAACCCTACAAAGACCCCTTTTAAAGTTTTGGCCAGAGACTCTGGGAACCTACTTGGTGAGATAGCACAAGTGGCTCTGTTTTGAAATCAGCCAACTGCTATCCTATCCTAAGAAGTTACAGTATTAGGTTTAAATCTCAGCTGTGGAGAGGTACAGACAGCTGCAGTGCCCTGCCCCCACAATTCAGTTCTTTTCCCCAACAGAACTTCATAGGGCACCTCAGAGTGTCCCTGGGTGGACAACCCCAGATGCGAATTCCAAATTGTCTCAGGCAGTACAAATCCTGCTCAACAGAGAGGGATCCAAGAGTCTCCAACTGCAAATAGAAATTGTCAGTCAATTCTCTTCTGCAACCCTGAGGATATGGAGCCTGGTGGTCTCTGGTGAGCTGCCAATTGCCCATCAATGTCCCAACTGGGCATCAATGTCCCTGTCCCCAGGGCACAGTCAAAGCCAGGAGTCTGGGACCTCCCCCTGTTTGGGGCATCTACACCTCTGCATGCCAGCTCAGTTGGATCTGGGGGTCCATGCCCCCACCAGCCGGACTCTGCTTATCAGCTCAGTTGGAGCCAGGGGATCATTTCCCTACCTGCTAGGCTCAGTCTATACCAAGCAAGCCTCTACTGGCAGGCTCAGTTGGAGCTGGGGATCTTTGCCCCACCTGCTGGACTCAGTCCACACTGGGTGGGCACCATCAGAGCCGGGGCTTCTGCACACCTTCCCACCAGACCCAACCCAAAGGGAAGTCAACACCCTTGCTGGCCAGGCAAAGTCATAACCAGGGGACTGATCTTTCTTCCACCCAGTGTCCCTTTCTTCCTGAGCCTTCTTTCTTCCCCACTAGTCACAGATTATTTTCTGGTCTTTGGTGGTCCACACTCTGCCCAGATCTCTTAGGAAAATACCAAACACTCTGGTCTCTGCAGGGGGCAGAACTTCAGATGCCATGTGAGGGGGGAAGGGTGGACTAGGAGTTTGGAATTGCAGGGAGAATATTTTTTCAATTTTAATCTGGGTGAGGTGGTGTCTGGGTTCACAAGTGGGACCTCCCTGAATGAAGAGATATGGACTTTAGTGGCTCTCTCCAGTGAGGTAAAATGACAGGTCTTTGTCCTTGGTCACTTGCAGAGAGCCTACTGTGAGCCTCCTGCTTGGCAGAGCCCTTCAAGAGAGGCTTTGTACCTATGATTTGTTTTCTTGAATACTCTTCCTTGGAATCACAGTTTGCATAACTGGCTCAACTCCCCACCTTTGGTTTCATAGAATCCGATTCTGTCTAGTTTTTCTCCCTCTGGTGAGGAGCCTCTGCCGAGTGTTGCTATAGTTGGCCATCTTCCCAGAATCCCTTGTTTTTCTATTTTTAGTAGAGAGGGACCTTGCTCTTGTCAGGCTGGTCTCACACTCCTGAGCTCAGGCAATCTACCCACCTTGGCCTCCCAGAGTGCTAGGATTATGGACATTTGCCACAGTGCCCAGCTTCTCTTCCTAGCTATTTGAAAACATGAAGTTTTGACTACTAAGTTAGAGAACTTGCCATTGTGTAATTATGTTAGTAGCACTGTACAAACTGCTCATAGAGTTTCATAATCTTGGTATATCAGTGTCTGGTGGCTGTGTTCATGCCAATGTGTGGGTGTATTTTGCTGAGTGGAGTTCGTTATTGTTGTTGCATGTTTTTTAAGTGTTGTTACAAGAATGTCAGAGCTCGGATTATAGCAAAGAGCAAACATCAAATTTTTCATTACATTTGGCAAGAGTGGAAGTGAAATCAGGGACATGTTAGTCCAAGATTATGGGGATAATTCCATGAAGAAAATGGCAGTGTACAAATGGATCAAATGTTTTTCTGAGGAGAGAGAAAATGCCACTGATGAAGAGAGGTTAGAGCAGCCAGTAACAAGTAGAACTGACAAAAATATTGCAAAAAATTATTGAACTGTGCATCAGAATAGTTGGCTGACTCTAAAAAGCATAGCAGATCAAGTATACATTGATAGAATAACTGAAATATCTTAACTCAAAATCTCAGCCAACAACATATGGCTTTTGCATCACAACAGTGTACCTGCTCACACAGTGCTGTTTGGGAGCGAGTTTTTAGCCAATAAACAGTGTTTTTTTTTTTTTAATCATTTTAAATCTCACACACATTTGAACCTATAGTTAAATTTCCACAGCACAATAAAATCATGTTGCTCCAAAAAAAAAGTAGAAAAAGAATATAATTACTATACTTTGAACTTTTCTTTTCTTTCTTTCTTTCTTTTTTTTTTTTTTTGAGGCAGAGTCTCACTGTGTCGCCCTCAGTAGAGTACTGTGGCATCACAGCTCACAGCAACCTCAAACTCTTGGGCTTGAGTGATTCTCTTGCCTCAACCTCCCAAGTAGCTGGGATTACAGGCACCTGCAACAATGCCTGACTATTTTTTGTTGTTATTGTTGTTGTTGTGTCATTGTTGTTTAGTTGGCCCAGGCCAGGTTCAAATTAATGATCTTTAAAAATGTCACAGCACTCCTATGATCGTCTCGCAGCACACTGGTGTACTGTGGCACATCAGTTGATAATAATTGTCATAGAGGCTGTATTAGTTTGCATTCCTACCAGCAGTGTAAAAGTGTTCCCTTCTCTTCACATCCACACCAGCATCTGCAGCCTTGGGACTTTGTGATGTGGGCTATTCTTATTGGGGTTAGATAATATTTCAGAATGGGAGAAGATATTTGTATGTTATGAATCTGAAAAGTGCTGATAACTGGAATCTAGAGAGAACTCAAATTAATCAACAAGAAAAGAGCAAAAAATCCTATTTATAAATGTGCAAGAAAAATGACCAGAACCTTCTCTGAAGATGACAGATGAATGGCCGAAAACCGATGAAAAAATGCTCATCATCCTTAATCATCAGCATTAACTTAAAAATTATTAACTTGTAATATACTCTCTCTCTATATATAATGCATTCTTAGGCAACAGATTCAATAAAGATATCCTTGTGATATTACTCTCTCAACAAGCCCCTCTCCTCTTTGGAATAACCAAGGAAAAATAATATTTTTCCTTGAATGCAATTTCTTCTTCCCACCACCACTTCACACTCTTTTTGAATTATAACAAATAATCAGGAGCTTAACTACCATAAAAAGTCACAGATATGCCTTTTTTTTTGGCTAGCTGGGATGTACATTTTAAAGTTGTCATTTTGGGAGGAAGGGGAAAAGGTGGATCAAAAGAAATAAAGTATCTTTCTTAGTGTGAATCTCCACTTGACTAAATACTCTATTAGAGTAGAAACTCCATCTGACATCTTGTCAGAGTTGTTTAACACAAAAAGATTTCTTTTTTTTATTAATATCTTTTTGGTTTTATTTTTCAATTTCTAATCAACTCTGAATAGAGAATATACGTTGTTGATAGGCTGTGTTCAAAATTCTCAGAAACAGTGTAGATTTAATATTTAATTGGAAAATGGGACTAGACTCTATATCTTATTCAACTTTTTTCTTTTCATCTTACCTTGTTTGCACATATTGAATCATATTCTTTAAATAACTCAAAGATATACAATTAGTTTCACTATTGTCATTTGAATGGACAGCTCTAATATTTTATTGCAAACAATGATACAGTAAGTACTTTGATGTAATTTGTACAAATGTTTCTTTAGAATAGTATTAAATGTAAATATTGTCTCAAAGAGTGTGCTTATTTTAAATCTGAGATATTGCTAAATTGCTTTCTAAAGAGCTTTCCAATTTTTTATGCTTCTTAACAACAGCGTTTTCCCCATATCTTAACTAACACTGGATATAGTACAAATTATTAATTTAAGGCCAGTCTGATATGTGTCATGTGATACTACATTACTATCTTAATTATTTCATTCAAGATATGTGATAGCAGGTTTACTTAGACGAGTTTATCATTTGTGTTCTCTTTTCTGTAGATTGCCAGGTGATATCATTGCTGTTTAAAAACATTGAATTGTCTGTTTAAAATTTTGTTTTTATGAGCTCTTTCAAAAATTCTGATATTATTCCTTTTTGTCTTACATATGTTCTAAATATTTCCCATTTGTCTGTTAGTTATCTTTGAACTCTAAATTTGGTATCTTGTAACCAAATCTATCAATTTTTTCTTTGTGGCTCTTAGATTTTGAGTCTTAAAAAATTTCAGTTACTACTTATAAAAATACTTCCCCATAGATTCTTCTAGTAGTTTTATAGATTTTTAATATTCACATCTGTCATTAATTTATAATTTGATGTAACTGTAAGTCATCTAAATTAAATTTTTCCTTAGTGGATAGTTAATTGTCTTAGCAGTATTTAGTGACCCATTATTTTTTTAACCACTAATTCGAAATGTTATATTTACTTTATGTTAAACATCCACATATATATACATGGTTATTTATTGATTATATTCTTTTTTATAAAGCAAAATTAAAAAAAAATTGAAGGGCAGAATATATATACAAAAAGTACACATATTGTGAGTTAATAGCTTCACAATTTTTACAAACCAAACATACAATTTAACTATTGGTTAGGTCAAGAGATAAAATTATTATATCTGAGACAATGGTGTCTCTTCTACTTTGGTAGGAGAGAACTTACTGAAATTCAACTTCTATCCCCTTCCTGCCCTACCTTTGTAGGAGAGACTGCAGGATCTACCTTTCCAGTCATTATAAGAAAGATAGCTGACGTATTCAGGTAATTCTTATAAACTGCTTTCACTTCAGATCCAGCAAGCCTGATGCTAAGTCACTTGAGTGTTCTTCTCACTCACAAGATTGACTCTAATGGTTGAATTATAAGGGGGAGAGATGGGATATGGAGGTGAGAGCAGAGGTTGACAGTAGGGCCCCTTCACTGGGACTGCCTATATACTCTAGGCCAGCAGTGCCCAGGGTTGTCCTGCCTCCCATGCCACGGAGGTAGGATTAGGGGTGTCCACCCAGACCATCTCTTCCCTTGCTGGCTCCTGGCTTACATGAATTTCTCCTTTCTGCAAAAAGCTTATTGCTTAATCTGTATGACATTGTAGAATTTATCCTGGACTTCAGGTACAGATGATATCTCCCTGAGTTTAGACCTACCAAGAAGGGAAAAGATATAAAATGTTTTAGCATTTAGATTAAAATCGTAATATTTGATATATACCACTAACATTTGTAATCTTGTATATTGTATTTTTTATCTCTTGTAATTGGAGAAGTCAAATGTGAATTGATTGTTACAATTTTAATAAGGTGTTTCCTTTCTTAAAATGTGTATACATTTTTTGTTAACCTGTGTGTGCCTGTGTTTGTGTATTGGGGGGACCTGCCAAAAATATATAGACACATTTTAAGAGATGTTATCTATGTATTACTTTTCAAAGTTGAATTACAGTAGCAATGTGTTCATGGTATTTCCTCAAAAAATGGCGCTACTCAAATGAATGCTGAAGGCTAGCATCGCTATGTAACAAGTAGCATAAAGAAAGTAGCAGGGTAAAAGGGAGGGGGAGAAGGGAGGAGCATTGGTAAGCTCACATCTAATGGGCACAGTGAAAGGGTAGACAGCACAATCCCCTGGGTGAGGGGCCCAACTACAACTGGAACTTTACTTAACAAATGTTAACAATGTAAACTAATCATTCATACTCTTTTGTTTTGTTTTCATACTCTGATATTAATATAAAACAAAAAATCCATTTAGATGAGAAACTATTAATTCTATCTAAGTGAGATTTGTGTTTAAAGTCTAAATAAACAGTTTTTATATTAAAAAAAAGAAGAAAGTAGCAGAAGCATGTCTGTCATTCAAGAAACACAAGACCATTTAGACAAGGTATTTAAAGTTTTAGAACATTGTGGAAGTATGATGACAATGGAGGTGTGGATATGCAACAGAACCCCCAACATGCCTAACAATTCCATGCATTCATGATTAATTTGAGATGCATAGTACTGTGCGTGACGTGCACAAGGGCAGATCCGAGAGGCCTCACACAGCAACAAGTGCTGCTACTTCTGCTACAGTGTTAGCACAGTTTATACACTTGCCACAGAAGTCCACCAAACAATAAGTATGTTAGACAAGGGTTAGCAGAACAATCATAAAAGGTATTCTTAACACAGCAAAATAGAAAGTTTTTATTCCAAGATTATTATGTGCACCAAGACGTGAGAGCTTATCTTGATGGGAATTTTCCAGGACAATGGATAGGGCAAACAGATACTGTTGAGTTTCCCCCTTATTCTCCTGACTTGATTATCACTTGACTTCCAACTATGGGGGAACCATAATAGAATGTGGTGTACTTTAGAAAACCTGCTCCACTGGCGATACTTCAGGATGAAATAGAGGCAGCGTGCACAGGTGGACCCTTTGGTCAACGGTACTCAAGCTGTAGATCACCACAATCAGAAGTGTCAGGACACTGACAGTAACCAGTTTGAGCTCCTCTTGCACTTGCAGAAGTCAAATGTGACTTGTATTCATCTTTTGTTACTGGTATATGTTCAGTATTACAACTTTAATACAGTCTTTTCCTTTCTTAAAATGGTTATACTTTTTTTGGGCACTCTCTGTATTTGTGTGTGTGTGTGTGTGTGTAGTAAAGTGGACATTTAAAATAATATAATGTGATAATTCTGCAAATTGGATTCCCCTCACCTCCAGGGCTTGGTTCTATTACTATTTGTTCTTCTTTGATTGTTTAGTGACATTTCTGCACTAATTCTGTTAAGTCTGTGTTCTTCATATTATCTAACTACTGATGTATCTGCTTGGTACACATAAGAGTCTACAAGATTGGATAGAGATTTCCTTATATGTCTTATATCAATAAGTCTCCCAGACTTCACTGAGGGGCTCTATGTGTATAGGGGAGTGTGCTTTGAATACTCCACTGGCAGTTTATAACTCTGTCTCTCCTTTAACTTTCTTCTGCAGAGCCTTGAGTTCCCCTGGAGATTTGAGATTAGTATACTCTTGGGCCTTTCCTGAGCATGCACATGTATGTGGCCTTATAAATCTCAGTGGTATGTTGGATTGGAAGCTCCTTATGAATGCTTCAATTCCCTTTTACCTTTTAAGTTTTTTTGGTCATTCTTTTGTCAGCCCTATTGTTAACACTGGTTCAGAGAACTGTGAAGTTAGATTATTGCCAATGAATTGCCCAAGGATAAGCTAGTTTTGCACAGAATCACTTTGTGTTAGGTCAAGTATAGACAAAACCCAAGAATGGCACATTTCAAGGAGTTGCTAAATAGGTCAAATAGTATTTTGGGGGCTTAAGGTTTTTAGAGGAGCTCCGAACCTATTTTGCCTTCTCTAGTGGCTGCTAGGTGGCTATCATCGTGAGGCTGTTGGTTTTCAAGGCTACTGCAATGCTAAGTGGGAAAAGGAGATAAGATTAGGAAAAGGAGTCAGCACTTGTAGCTCAGCGGCGAGGGCTCCGGCCACATATGTGGGAGCTGGCGGGTTCAAACCCAGCCTGAACCTGCTAAACAATGACACCTAGAACCAAAAAATAGCCGGGCGTTGTGGTGGGTGCCTATACTCCCAGCTACTTGGGAAGCTGAGCTAGGAGAATCGTTTAAGCCCTAGAGTTTGAGGCTGCTGTGAGCTGTGATGCTACAGCACTCTACCGGGGGTGACCTAGTAAGACTCTCTCAAAAAAAATAAAAAGATTAGGCAAAGGAGATAAGATTAGGGAAAGTTAAAATGCCATAGAATTTGCTGCTCTTACCAAGTTTCAGTGGCTTTTTGTTGTTGTTGTTGAAGCAGTTTTGGCCAGGGCCAGGCTTGAACCTGCCACCCCTGGGGGCCAGTACCCTACTCTTTGAGCCACAGGCACTGCCACAGTGACTTTTGAACAAACATTCATTGCCTTGTGCAAGTTTTTGTTCATTTCCAGAATTCTGAAAATGTTTATTTCGACAATTTTTGCCAGTGTTCATTCTCATTACTTTTTTATGGAGATATGGATTTTCTGAGATCCTTACTCTGTCATTCTGAAGTGTTCTGTTCCTTACTCTGTAACTCTGAATTATTCTTATGAGTTAATCTGAATGTTGATCTATTTTAAAATTTGGCATTGTTATATTCTTAATTTTGAAAACAATTTAAAATGTAGAATAAGAAAGACTGACAAATAAATGTGGAATATCAATGTGTCTAACTTTCATAATTAACTACTATTAAAACTTTTATCATTGTACTTTTTTGAAATCTATTAATAATACAAGATTTTCATGGTTTAATTATTTGGTTGTTTCTGTCCTAAGGAGTTACCTATCTCAAGAAGCACTTGAAATAATTGACAATCTAGGTAAAGGCTAAGAGCACAGCTTTGTTTTCTGAAAAGCATGGGTTTAATTTTTGTTTTTTATGAGCATAAGACTTTAGACATGTTTTTAGTCTCTGATTTCCAATCTTCTTATTTATATACTAAGAACCATAAAATATGCCTCATAGGGTTATGTTGAAGATTGAATGACACAATATATGTAAAGCTCTTTCCTCAATAAATAGTACCTATTATTATTTAAAATTGAAGCGGTGGTTTAGATATAATTTCAGTTGAATAAAATTAGCAGGTAGGATGGTTTATTCATTGTCAGAAATTTAACATCCTCCCACCTCTTTTAGTTGGTTAGTTTGTACTTTTCTATACTGCTTTTTTCTTTTGTGATTTTTTTTGGGGAATATATATATTTTAATTCCAAAGCACAAGAGAGAGTTTTTCTGATTGTATCCTCATCAATTGCAAGGGTCTACATCCTCCCGAGGGCCAGGACATCCTAGTGGAGGTAACTGGATAAAGGTTATCCAGCCTGATCAGCTTATTACCACTTTATGTGAATAATAACATCACATGTATACCTGGCAAGCAGTGATAAACACAGGCATTTTTCAGAACGCTATCTGTCTTTATTTATTAAGTTCCTGTAACCAGTGCTAGGTCACACCAGCATCCAAATGTCAAACTCTTACTAGCTTTTGTATGTTCCCATATCATATTATGCAGTTACCCATGAGCAGGTGCTAAATTTACCTAATAGATAAAATGAAAAGGATAGCCCTATAATAATTTTGAAGAATACCTACACAGATAATGAAAAACAAAATGTATATTAGGCAAAATGTACATTAAAACATTCAAATCATTTTCTTAGTTAAATAGAATGAAAACCCTTCCATGTAATCTTTCCATGTAACCCTTCCATGTTCATACTGTGCAAATGCCTGAACATTTTATTTAGCTATATTTGAAATCCTATCTGTGTATATGAGAACCAAATATTTATGGTAAAATTACAATTTTTTGCTACTGGTCCTTAACTTTAAATCGCCACATACAAAATTTTGAAGTAAGTATACAGAGAATATCAATTGTTTTAGAAACTGTGTGAATTTCATTAGTCTAAATGAGATTGTTCTTCCCAAGAATATCCTCAGTCTAGTCCTGTGCTTTGTGTTGGGTTTTGTTGAAGATCTTTCATATTATACATGTGTGTGATTTGCTCCCTTGGTCCAGTGACCATTTTCAGAGATTATCCGTTTCCCTGTGTTTTTATTTCCCACTTTTATTTAGTTAGTGATTTAAGGAAAGAGTTATTTTCTACCATATTTTTATAGGTGTTTTGAAAATTTTTGTGAAATTCAAAATGTTTCTTTTCTTTTTTTTAAGTTTAAAGGATATTAGAGTGCTAGTCTAGAATATGTGTACAAAAAAGGTAATTGAAATAAAATAGCAGACTCAAACATCGTAGACCAGTGTACTCCCATAAACATCTATGTCACTGTTTGCCTGGGTCTAGAATTATTTGACAAGTGGCATCTATAGAAATTTCTCTAGAAACTATAGAGATTTTTCTCCCAAATGGAAATGGAAGAGGAAATAATATTCATATAGAGACTACAATGATCCAGCTGTGTTAATGATAAGTTCTTCATACATTACATAAGCTTTTCTCTTGTTCTGAGGCGCAGTCATTCCTATTTTTATTTTTTTTAAATGAGAATTTTTTTTTCTTAGAGATGTTAACTATTTGCCATTACTCATATCACTAGCAAAGACTGAGAGCCAAACTAGGTCTACCAAATACACAATTCCATGTCCTTTTTTATATACTTTTTGAGAGTAGTGTAAATGTCAGATTAAGGGAGTAAATTAACACCTCTATTAAATATAAAATGTTAAAGAGAACATTTACATAGCTTTTAGTATAGCAGTAGGTGCTTCAGAATGGCAAAAGCAACATATTTTTTTAAAGCAGATATTGATAGGTAAGGAAATAAAAATCAGGCAGTATTATTTTCCCATCATCTTCCTTCCCCCAAGTTGGCAAATTTTTAGAATTTAATGTAATATTTTAGTTGCCTATACAGCAAAAAAACCTAGATGTATGCTATATTTGTATTACACAGAAGGCTGTTTCCAAAGGCAAAGAGCCTGTTGAGCGTCACTTAAGAGCAATTTTTCTTCAATAGGATACTTATAATTCTCATTATTTGATAGTTTGTTTAGCCTGTAGACCAAGTCTTCTTGGAGTAACTATTCAGTGATTACAGTACATTTATGGCGTATCTGCTCACATTTGATAATACCTTGGACTCACCTGGATCTGCTCTCCACTTGTCTCTTGTTTTTTATCCCGGGAAGCTGATTTTATGAAGTACACCAATGAGATAATTTGCTCTCTGGCTTCCTGTTGGGATCTCCCAGTGGTAGACACCATCAGGAGAATAGAGGGCTGGGAGAGACACAACTGGGGGAACTTCTTTCTTGTTGTTCCTGATGTGTTTTCTGCAATAGCTTTATCAGGTTGTTTGAATCTGTCTATAACAGACCATGGCTTCTGTAGCAGTACTCTATTGAGGCTCTAGAAACTTCTCTCTCCTCCTTTTCATGCATGGTTCCCTAATAGCAGCTCTGTCTTGCGGGTCTACACTTCTGTAAATAGTACCTTCATTATTTCCTTTAAGTGTGAAATCCCCGTCCTACTAGAAGCATGATTGACACACAGTTAAGCACTGAGCAATATACTAGCCTCTGTACTCCAGGCAGAACAGAGGGTGATTCTTAATTAGGGAAAAGATACAATTAGCAAGCAAGAAGCAGACACCTGCTTAGGCAATGAAACATAAAGGTACAAATTCACACAGCCAAGTGCTTCAATAATTTACTGTGGAGAGAGAAGAAAGAAACTAGTGAGGTATTAATACAGTGAATCTTAAAAAGTATACACTTGGTAAAGCTAAATACTAAAAAATTGTCTTCAGTATATATTCTAAGCAACTTTATTCTCAAGGGACAGGACATGGCCTAATAAGAATGACATAATTGGAGCATCTTATTACAAACATATAGTAACTAATTTCAGAGTATGATACATGAAAGCTATTACTTTCCCTAAGAAATAGAAAGGTATGGTACTCATGGAATTTGCTATCTGAGTGGTAGTATAACCATTACTAAACTTGACTTTTGAGTGGTTCACTGCTTTAGAAGTTAAAGATTAGCTGATAAAATCTTTAGGGAAATTAACTTTTGGGTGATATAGGAAAATTGACTTTGCGTTCTTAGGGAATTTGATCTTGAGTGGTATGGTTTTATCTAATTTGAGCTGTAAAGTCATTGGATAATTATTGAATGGGATATTTTTTGTAATATTCCACAGGTTTGAAGATAAAGGACTTGAACCCAACATTTATAAAGACCTTTTATGGTAAGATAAACAACCTAATTTAAAACATGGGCAAAATATTTAAATAGCTCACCAATTGTACCAATGCAAATAAGCAAATGAATAGATGCTTAACATCATTAGTTATTAGGAAAATGCAAATTAAAACTATATTGAGATATGTGTGCCATCATAGACCTTATAATGAATGATGACGAGGTTGTGGTATAGCTGGAAATCTTATATATTGTTGACAGGAATGCAAAATGATACAGTTACTTTGGGAAATAGCATTGGCATCTTTTTTTTTTTTTAAAAGATAAACACATTTACCATATGATCTAGTAAACCTACTTCAAAGTATTTAATCTAAAGAAATAAAAACAGGTTCACATGGAGGCCTGAAATCCAGAACCAATAGAAGCTTTAGTCATAATAATAAAAAACTAGAAATAAGCCTAATGTCACATAATGCTTGGTGTCATCTTCATGTGATGGAATGCTACTCAGCAATAAAAAGGAACAAACTAAAAATTCCTGAGACAACGTGGATGAACCTCAAAAGCATTACGTTAAAGCAATGAAGTCAGATACAAAAACATACTTGGCATACTGTATGGTTCCAATTTATATTATATTCCAGAAAAGCCAAACTTACAGGAAAAGAAAACAAATCAGTGGTTGCCGGGGCTGGGAATTGGAGGGGCAGTGATTGACCATAAAGTGGAATAAAGGAGCTTTGCTAAATGGTGGAAATGTTCTGTGATTTTTTTTTTAAGGGTGTTGCTCTGTCACCTAGGCTGGAATGCAGCGGTGTCATCATACTCACTGCAAGCTCAAACTCCTGGACTTGAGCAATTCTCCTGTCTCAGCCTCTTGAATAGGTAGGACTACAGGGTTGTGCCACCATGCTTGGCTAATTAAAAAGAAAAAATTGTAGAAAGGATGGGGACCAGGGAGTCTTTTTTTTTGCAGTTTTTGGCCGGGGCTGGGTATGAACCTACCACCTCCGGTATATGGGGCCGGCACCCTACTCCTTTGAGCCACAGGCACCACTCAGGACCAGGGAGTCTTGATCTCCTGGCCTTAAGTGATCCTCTGCCGGGGACTCCCAAAGTGCTTGGGATTATGGGTATGAGCCTCTACATCCGGAGGAAATGTTCTGATTCTTGATTTTGGTGGTGTTTATATGACTGTATATATTTGTCAAAACTCATCAAACTGCACGTTTAAAAAAGTGAGTTTTATTATATATAATTATAGCTCTAGAAATCTTATAAAAAGGAAAAAATTGGCAGTTTACTTTTTGATAACAGAGGGGTTTTCAGTTACTCTCTAAAGCTGTTGGTAGTATATTTTGATATTGGACATATTTCAAGGTAATTCAGCTTATTTGAAATTTGAAGCTCCAAAGGATATAAGATTACTTATACTTCTGAATAGCACATCATTGGAAAAGTAGAGGAAGCTAATGTAACTTATTTCTTTTGGTAAAAATCTCACTTATTAGCTTTTGTGCAACAAAAATACCTGTGCACATTATGAATGATGGATAAGGATGAAGTAGCTAAAAAATTCTAAGAGAGGAAGAAAGACTGTAGAGTTAAGGGTCCTTGAAAATGATAATTTCCAATTAAGGCCAATAAGCAATTCAAAGAGCCATATCCAACAAAACTAGTTTTGCATAAATCTGAGCCAGTCAGACTAGGGAGTTTCTCTCTGAGTTCCCTGAAAGAGCTCTGAAGGTGCCCGGACATTGGTCAGATTAGATTTATATTTGCAGCCCATATAGTAAAAAAGTATCCAGGACTATTTTTTTTTTTAATTTTTATTTTTTGGGTTGGTTGGGGAGAGGATTCATATCTAATTACCAAATAAGTCCTTCACAGGATATTTAAGCAGTGGAAATTTTGGAAACAAAGACAAAAAACAAAAGTCCACTATTTAAAGAGGTAAGCGTTCCTCATTTCTGGCCTCTATCTCATTATAAATGTTGTTACTTTATTACTATCAAAAATCCATCCTGAATAGTTCATGTTTATGTTTTTACTTTAAAATTTTATTTAAAAGTGGTCATTTGTTATTTTTTGCCAGGGATCTTATTTGATATTTATTGCATAAATTTATTGCTTGTATTTTATTGTCTTCTGGGCTGTTCGTTCTGTGGCTAACAATTTATAATTTGTTTCAGGCACCATATGAATACTTCACGGACCTCATTTTTTTAAAATATTAAATTATTCCATTTTTATATTTCATAGGCTCTCTCTGTGGGCTCTCTCTGTGGTGGCTTAAGAACAAGTGTTCTTATATTTTATGTGAATTCTGTGTGCTTCAAAAAGGGGTAGTATCCCCCTGAGCTGCCAAGGAGTACTCCAGGAGCCAGTCTTCTCAGTCAAGAGAAGCTGGTTATCATCTAAAAAATATTCCCTCAGTCAAGTGTGACAGTATTTCTGCTTTCCCAATGCCAGCCTTATGTTAGAAGTTCTAAGAATTAGTGTTTCGTATGTAAATGAGGATCTTGTCATTTTATGTACGAGGACTCCTATGCCTTGAGTGCCTACCGTTGGTGGTAAGATATTGGCACTTTACATTTATTTTTTGATCTTCCTCAAAATTCCGTGAGATGGGTAGAACCAGTTTTACAAATTAGGATATTTAAGCTTGAGATCTAAAGTGCCTAGTTCCAATTCTCACAACTTAGTGAGGAACAGGGGTATTTAAATTGTATGTATTTTACTGATGTTCTATTAGAATTTAACAGTAAGGTATTTTGCTATATTCTATAGAAAACAGAAAGAGAAATTGTCAAAGTAAAAGAGGAAGATGATATGAAATTTGATTCCTTCATTGTGACTGCTCCAGAATTTTATAAAAACTTTAAAAAGCCATTGAAATCACATACATTCATGTTCACTGGTTTCTACATAATATCTCACCCACTTCAATGGAGAGAAGGAACAAGGTTTTGCATAAGAAGTTTTGGAGATTTCTCAGCATTCAATTAATTTTCAGTTTTAGCTGAATTAAAATAAGATTTTCCTATTGGTGATCTCTGTGTTCAAAAAAAAATGTAGTATTATGATTTTTATTTTTGATTTTTATGTTCTTTTCTTAGATGCCTTCAACCTTTTGAAATCACAATAAATATATTTTTTGGTTATATATTAATTAGGAGAATTACAAATGCATATTTTGCTGGAATTAATTCTCACACTAATTTGAGGTGCATTTTATAGTCTCTGATAGTTACAAGCAGTATCGAAAGGGGCCTATCACTATTAGCTACTTGAGCCCAGTTCTGCATTTCCACCAAACATCTCTGTAAAATATAATTTATCCAACTTTTGTTTTGGTTATTTCTATGTAACCAGAAACAACTTATTAGTTAGAACATTTTTGACATAATCTGGCACCATCGACTAAATTACGTAAAGAAAAACTGAATTTCGTATCTCTGAGAAGTGGATGTATTAAATGCCATAGATTTTTTAGATGATTCATTTAAATTAAAATGGTTGAAAGCTTGTTGACAGAATCCAAAAAGAACTTGGCAATGAGTTCTCAGTACAGACTCTGAACAGATAGAAATCTTTGCAGATTTTATTAAATGGCATTTCCCTCCCTTTTTGCTTTTACCAATCAATAAGATAATTGTTATAAGAGATAATAGAAATCGATCCATGAACTGCCTAAGTGGTCCTTCCCTTTTGCGTGTTTCTGATTACACACAGGGTTAAATATGTTTGAAGGTCAGAATTAAAATACGTTAAATTAATGATATTCCTTGCTGTTTGGAAGAGTTTGGCTCTATTCATTTATTCATTCATTATTAGGCATTTACGAACATCTTTTATCTTTCCTCCAAGAGTTTATAATTTAATGATGAAAGTCAGACATAAATGCAGATATGACATAAAGTAGAAAATATACTCAAAGGAAGAGGCGTTTACAAATTTGTTATGTTATATCAGAAAGAAGCATAACTTTTCAGGGTATAATATCAAGGAAGGCTTTCTGGAAGAGGAGTGGTATGGACTGTGTTTGATAGGTGATGATGGTGGGATAGGGAAGGGCATTCAAGTTAGAGCAGATGGACTGAAGATCTTGATAGGAAAACTTTGGGTGTGTATGGAGAACTGGGAGTAGTGCAATTTGGCGTAAAAGAAGGTAGTAAAATGAAGAAATAAAGTGGGACACTGCGGATGTGCTGAGGTTCTGGATATATTGCACGGCAGGGTAAGGAATTTGAGAAATCACTTGGCACGAATGCAGCCGTTGGAGAACTCAGTGTACCACAAAGAATTGCAATACTCCTATGAGAGATGTTAAGAAATCATTTAACAAAACATATACTTCCCCCCCGTTTTTCCCCCTCCACTCTCTTATTCCTTTGATGTACTGTCTAATGAGTTTAAAGTAAACTTTCCAAGATTTCCATGTTACATCTCATGGCAACTCACCTCAAATCAACATACTTATTTACTGAATTTTTATTATGTGCAAGGCCCATTGTGTCAATTGAGAGGCATTTCTTCTCAAATCTTTCTACCAGAAGATCTCTAAAGCAGAATATTAAACCTTTTACCTTCAGGGTTCTTGGGAAACAGGTCAAAATAACCTACTGCACAACATCCTTTAAAGTTCTTTGTTTTATTTTACATGTGGTCTTTTGTTGGGCTTTAAGCAATGTAAACAAAATTTTAAATTCTTACTTGTATTAAAAGTGAAGTATGCTTGACTATTCCCACAGAAAGTCTTGGAGTAAAATTGACACTTGAAGATAAGAAAAGTTTATTCCATGACTTTATGTACATACTCTAGACTATTTGCCCTTTCTGGATTCATTTTACCCAGTTTGAGGCATATGGAATAAGAAATACCTATAACCTTAAGAACTTTAAAAATATATCGAAGAGGTAGAACAAAAGGATTTTGTGGTTACTTAGGTTTTATTAAAATTTCAATTCAGTTATTGAAGATATACCATTAGGCAGGAATTAATGGAAAACTGTCCAGACAAAAGATAAGCACGTAAAAGTTCAGAGGAGAAAAAGAAACCATTACTTCAGCATTTGTGTTTGATCCCACAATGCTAACGTAGTATTATATTTTCCATTTTAAAATAAAATTGATTTTAATAATATTCTTGAGTGTAAATATTGTGTAAATTAAAATGTTACCTTGAAAAGGGTAAATAAAAAATATTTTAATCAGATTAGTAATAAGAAAGTAAAAATTTAGACATTTTCAACCATATTCTTTTTTTCTAGTAATCTTTGGTTTCTTTATGTCATCAATTTTTGTATGTTTTCAAAATTCAAATAGTGCTTCTACACAGCCAAGAACACAGTAAGTAAAGCAAGCAGATAGCCCTCAGAAAGGGAGAAGATATTTGCAGGTTATGTCTCCGACAAAGGTTTAATAACCAGAATCCACAGAGAACTCAAACGTATAAGCAAGAAAAGAACAAGTGATCCCATCGCAGGCTGGGCAAGGGACTTGAAGAGAAACGTCTCTGAAGAGGACAGGCACACAGCCTACAGACATATGAAAAAATGCTCATCATCTTTAATCATCAGAGAAATGCAAATCAAAAGTACCTTGAGATACCATCTAACTCCAGTAAGATTAGCCCATATCACAAAATCCCAAGACCAGAGATGTTGCTGTGGATGTGGAGAAAAGGGAACACTTCTGCACTGCTGGTGGGAATGCAAATTAATACATTCCTTCTGGAAAGATGTTTGGAGAACACTTAGAGATCTAAATATAGACCTGCCATTCAATCCTATAATTCCTCTACTAGGTATATACCCAGAAGACCAAAAATCACATTACAACAAAGATATTTGCACCAGAATGTTTATTGCAGCCCAATTCACAATTGCTAAGTCATGGAATAAGCCCAAGTGCCCATCAATCCACGAATGGATTAATAAACTGTGGTATATGTACACCATGGAATATTATGCAGCCTTAAAGAAAGATGGAGACTTTACCTCTTTCATGTTTACATGGATGGAGCTGGAACATATTCTTCTTAGTAAAGTATATCAAGAATGAAAGAAAAAATATCGAATGTACTCAGCCCTACTATGAAACTAATTTATGGGTTTCATATGAAAGCTATAACCCCGTTATAACCTAAGAATAGCGGGAAGGGGGAGAGGAAGGGGAGGGAGGGGGGAGAATGGGCGCAGGGAGGGTGATTGGTGGGATTACACCTGCGGTGCATCTTACGAGGGTACATGTGAAACTTATAGAATACAACTTGTAGAATATAAATGTCTTAACACAATAACTAAGAAAATGCCAGGAAGGCTGTGTTAACCAGTGTGATGAAAATATGTCATGTGGTCTATAAAACCAGTGTATGGTGCCCCATGATTGCATTAACGTACACAGCTATGATTTAATAATAATAAAAAAAGAAAATATGTCAAATGATCTATAAAACCAGTGTGCGGTGCCCCATGATTGCACTAATGTACACAGATATGATTTAATAAAAAAAAATTCAAATAGTATTTTTAAAAATATTTATGACAAATGGAATCTCTTCTTTAATTTTATTTTGGTTATTATAGTTTACTTCCGTAGGTCTCAAACTTGTTTTCAAAGAGAGGAGCCTTTTTTTTTCTAGTGATTATAATTATGATATAAATCTATAATCATTAACACAGAAGTGCAGTCATACTACTGTGCATCACACAGTAAAGCAGTTTGTGGCTATTTAAATAGTAGTGTCTCATTTTTATTTAAAACATATATTCTAAATGTTCTATAAGAATGCGTAATGACATGTTAACAATAGTTATCTATATGCATTTTATAATGTTTTTGTCAATGAGCAAAACAATTTTAATCACAGAAACAATACAGTGATTTAAGATAGTGCTTAGAGTCATATTCTGGTGGGCTTTGGTTTTAGGGTGTTTACGTCTAGGGATTTTGATTTTGTTTACTCTTGTCTCTGAAGTGCTGATTGACAACAGCACTTCAGAGTTGTGCTGAATTGGACCTATCTTCTTGTAGCTCCTGCTTTCAACTCCCTTGGAAAGATGTATACTGTTTGATATGTTGGTTTCAGTGGGGAAGAGCCTTCAATTCTGAAGTCATTTGATAGAGGTTTGCTGTTATTGTCTTCCTTTGGTTTTATTTATCTTTTCAGGGATGTGGTCACTTAGCACATGCATGCAGGAGAAATGCAAACCATAATACTAGGCATCTCCGTGAAGAGAGTTCTGGTGTTCATAGCAAGTCTCTTTCTCCAAACACTCAAACCCTTGCTATTTTGTCCATTGATAAGACCTGGTAGGTTTAGGTAACCTAAGATAGACAGAAGCACTTTATTTCTCTGATTATCCTCCTTGTTTTTCTTCTCTTATCTTTTTAGACTCAGTTCTGTACCTCTGGAGTTCTAGCTTTGATCTCTCCTATATTGATCATTCTACACTTGCTTTTGGAGTAGCCTGCTCATTCATTTGTGCGAATCTCACACTGGATGGAACAAGAGCCGTCACAGGCAATCATAAGCACAAGAGCATATATTTTCCATCCTCTCCAGAGGGATTCTGGGATTCCCTTAGAGGATCAATACTGCCTTTTTTGCATCTCCATCACCCAGGAATGTACAGTCCATCTTTGTCTGTGATTTACAAAAGTAAAATTCTTATTTCCATTTCCTACATATAAAATGTTATGGAATATGCTTTTTCAAAGCATCCATCTCCATACTGTATGACTCTCAACTCAATTCAGTTGAAATATTATAAAACTTCACACTCTATCTACCTCTACTATCAATTTGAAGGTAAAATAAAACAATGAAAGGAGTCACAACATAGTAAAAAGAGGCTTTAGAGTCCGATAGATGTGGGTTTGAGTTAGCTTCTGCTCCTTCACTATGCGACTGTAGTCAAATCGGTGACTTGTCTGAGCCTTAGTTTCCTCATTTGCAAACGGCAGATAGTGATGCCATCTGCAATGAGGATTAACAGCACACGTAGGATAGCTAACACATTCTATGGTAGATATTGGAAATTATGGATGTGAAAGTATTTTATAATTTACAAAGACCTTTCTAAGTAAAGAATTAAGATTCTCCCCCTTCTGAAACTTTCCACCTTGATATTCCTCTCATTCACGTGCCCGAAGCCTCCAACATGCCTGGCATTCACCAAGATCCATGATGTTCTCGCGCTTTTCTTTTGTTTATTTTCTAAGCGAACTTGCTGCTTTCTCCTCTTTTCACTGCTGTACTCTGATGGGGCTTCTTGTCTGAATTACTGATTAAGCACCTAAAATATGTTTCCATGCACTAAAGTATATGTTTTAAATGTGTTATTTTTTTCTCCTCAATTAGCACTTAGCACAGTGTCTTGTTCATGATGCCTCTTTCCTTAGTAGGGATTGACATGGGATTAATAGAAATCATGTGGCGGTAGGCTTTGCCTCAGAGGGACTGGCTTGGGTGAAGGGATATGAATGAACTTTGGAGTTCAATCTAATTAGAGTTTTGGCTCTGCCACTGACCATCTCTAGGGACTTCCTTAATATCTCAGATTTTTTTTTTTTTTTTTTTTTTTTTTGGAGTTTTGGCCAGGGCTGGGCTTGAACCCACCACCCCAGCATATGGGGCCAGAGCCCAACTCCTTGAGCCACAGGCACCGCCCAGATTTTTTTTTTTTTTTTTTTAAACTCAGAGGACACACATAAGATTATTGTTGTGAGAATTATTAAAGATCTGCCTTGGGCTAGAGCGTTTGTCTCAGCTATGTTAATTTGGATTCCTCTTTCTACCCTCCTCCTCAGATTATATTTTTCTTTTTGTATTATATTTTAATTATCTTCCATGGTAGCACAACCCTTGTCACTTGCCTCACTTTTTCCCTACCCACTCAAATGTCAGATCCTCACACAATTTAAAAATAGAGATTTTTCTGCTGTTTATTTTTATGCTTGGGTGTTTTGGGGGCAAGTGGGTGGGAACACTGACTCCTTAATTGTCACATTTCAAAGGAAGTCTTGCAGATGTACAAAAATTGTAAAATAAAAATGTTTATTCTTCTGTAGTGGAAATTGTTGATTGTCTATTTAGCATTTATTATCATTCTTCCTTTTTCATAAGAATACCCCCCGATTTGGGGGTAGCTGCCCACAGCCATGTTGCCATGCACTTTGAGGAAGGTGAGCACAACCTGAATCTGTGGCATAGGTCCTGGTTGGTCTAAGGCTTCTCAATCTCACTCTTATAAAATGTATTGTTCAGGAATGCCAGGCATAAGCCAGGCAGCCTAAATTAGCTCCTCCTTCAGGAAGGGACATGAGGCCCAAATTGAGTTAATAAAATGCAAGAGGGAAGGGTTATTTAGAGCTTCAAGGATTGTAGTCTTCTGACCCAGAAGAGAGAAGCGCTTTTTTCTCCCTTAAGACCCTGGGATGTGTGGATATGAAGCTGGGAACTGCCACAGACATTTTTCTGGCACAAAGGAAGGTATGCTGATCCTGAAACCAACTTAGGGGAGAGAACAGTAAAGGGGATTTCGATAAATAAAACTGAAATACTGGGCTGGACACAGTGGCTCATGCTTGTAATCCCAGCACTTTGGAGGCTGAAGTGGGAGTATTGCTTGAGATCAGGAGTTCAAGACCAGCCTGAGCAACATAGAAAGACTCTGTCTTTACCAAAAAAAAAAAAAAAAAAAAAATTAGCCAGGTGTGGTGGCTGTCTCTTTTAGTCCCAGCTAGGAGAGAGGTTAAGGTAGGAGGATTGCTGGAGTTCAGGAGTTTGAGGTTGCAGTGAGCTATCATGACACCACTGCCCTTTAGCCCCGTCACAGAATGAAATACTATCTCAAAAAAAAAAAAAAAGTCAACCCCCCCTGAAATACTGGATTCAGCCTAGCCTGAGGCCTAGCCTGCCTATAGGCTTATATTTAATGGAGTCTAAATCTTGCAGTTTACGTGAGTTTGAGTAAGGCTTTATGTTGTATGCATCTGAAAGCATTTTAAGATGACACATGATTTTAAAGTGGATGTTTTCTCCAGAGGTGAAAGTGCGGTCTAGACCAGTACCGTCCAATACTACTTCCTGAGATGAGGGCAATGTCGTATTTAAGTTCTCCCCAATCATGTAGGCGCGAGCTATATGTGGCTGTAGAACTGAAATGTGGCTAATGTAACTCAGGAACTGAATTTCTAATTTTATTTCGTTCCCCCCCCTTTCTTACATTTATTTTTTATTGATACATAATAGATAGACATATTGTCAGAGTACATGCGATAATTTAAAAGTGTCTACTTTTAAATTGTATGATTTATTTTTTGCTATTGAGTTGTTTGACTTCTTTTTCTATACTGGTTATCAATGCCTTCTTTGCCAGATGGATATTTTTCAAATATTTTCCCCCATTCTGTGGGCTGTCTCTTTACTTTGTTGATTGTTTCCTTTGCTGTGCAGAAGCTTTTTAGCTTGATGTGATCTCTTTCATTTATTTTTGTTTTGGTTGCCTGTGCTTTTGAGGTTTTACACAAAACATCATTTCCCAAGAAAATGTCCTGGAGCATTTATTTGATATTTTCCACCATAGTTTTATGGTTTTAGGTATTAGATTTATTCTTTAATCCATTTTTATTTGATTTTTGTATATGGTAAGAGACAGGGGTCTAGTTTCATTATTCTGCATATGAACATCCAATTTTTTTCTTTTAGCACCATCTATTGAAGAAATTGTCTTTTCCCCACTGTATGTTCCTGGCATCTTTGTAGAAAATGAGTTGGCTATAAACGTGTGGATTTATATCTGGGTTCTCTCATCTGTTCCATTGGTCTATGTGTCTGTTTGTATGATGACCCCATTTAGATTTGGTTATTACAGCATTGTAGTTTATTTTGAAGGTAGTATAATGCCTCCAGCTTTGTTCTTTCTGTTTAGCATTACCTTGGCTATTCAGGTGTTTTTGTGATCCTTTATAAATTTTAGAATTACTTTTTAAAAAGTTTCTGTGAAGGGGTGGCGCCTGTGGCTCAGTGAGCAGGGCGCCGGCCCCATATGCCGAGGGTGGTGGGTTCAGGCCCAGCCCCCGCCAAACCGCAACAAAAAAATAGCCGGGCATTGTGGCGGGCGCCTGTAGTCCCAGCTGCTTGGGAGGCTGTGGCAAGAGAATCGCTTAAGCCCAGGAATTGGAGGTTGCTGTGAGCTGTGTGATGCCACGGCACTCTACCGAGGGCGGTACAGTGAGACTCTGTCTCTACAAAAAAAAAAAAAAGTTTCTGTGAAGAATGACATTGGTATTTTGGTAGAGATTGCATCAGATATGTAAACCGCTTGGGTAAAAGTGTCATTTTAATGATACTGATTCTTCCAATCCATGAACATAGAATATCTTTCCATATTTTGTGTTTTTTTAATTACTGTAATTAGCATTTTATAGTTTTGGCATAGATCTTTCACTACTTTTATTAATGGCTTCCTAGGTATTTTATATTCTTAGCAGCTATCGTAAATGGGATTTCTTTTCAAAATTTTTTTCAAATTGTTTAATGTTGGCATATATAAATGCTACTGATTTTTGTATGTTGGTTTTGTATTCTGCAAACTTACTAAATATGTTTATTAGTTCTAACAGTGTTTTGCTGTAGTCTTTAGCTTTTTCTAAGTGTAAGAATATGTCATCTGTGAACAGTACTAATTTGACTTCTTCCTTTCCAATTAGGATGCCTTTTATTTCTTTCTTTTGCCTGATTGGCCTCCTTTAGTTTTTCTTTATTTAAATTTAAGTACCCATATGTCTCTAATGGCTACCATATTGAATACCACAGATGTAGACCAATCAATCTTCAGATTGGTTGGGACCACTGTGTCACACCTCTCCTAAGCTTCTGTCTTTAAATGATCACTAATAACTATTCTAAATCCCATGTTAGATTTTACTAAATCATTCTAAAACCAAACAAAGCTCAGATTTGATTAAACTAAAATGTAAAGGGCAAAGGTGTACGTGTGTCTTTGTATGTCTGTGTGTATTATAAGTTTTCTGTTCACTCGTATTTGTATTTTCTTGAATGGAGAATATAAGAAGAATAAGCATGTGCCTATTCCTTGCCAATCAACTTAAGACAATGTATGCAAAACCACTGTGAAAAATACAGAGCAATGTGTAATTGTGTTTGTCTGTAAGTGCTAAAAGACTTAAAAAGAGAAGATCAAAAAGACTTCCTTCACTACCTCTAGCCACTATGGTTTCCTCACGAGGATAATAAGATACTTAAGTTATACTATGTGCAAAATTAGTTATCTATTCTCTGATGAGGGCTTGGCTTTTATTGAAAAATAATCTCATAGCTGTTTTAAACATAAAATTTTATGAAGAAAAATTTCGCCAATAACTAGATGGCTAATTAACAGCAAATTGTTAACTTCTCAGTATTGCATTTCAAATGTTTTATTGGCGAAATGATTGCAACAATATGGTCTTTTCAGTTTAACTTCAAGTATTGTCGTGAGGGTAAATATATCTGAAATTAAAAGTTTAATGTAAGTACAGTGCACTGTTTTAGGGATTATAACCCAGCAAGAAAATACTATAATAAACGGAAAAGTAAAATTATTTGGCTATTGGATAAATTTTCAGAATTCTAGAGGGAAAAAAATGTAACTCAAAATGAAAATGTTACCCTGCACAAGAGAGTACACAACATTTTGGATGATCCAACAGACAAACACCACTTCCTCTAAACAATAAAACCTAGGTATTAATGAAGATCTTACAGTTTGTCTTACAGGCTACTCAAAGAAGTAGACAACCTTCAGAAAGAAGATGCAAGATGTTAGGTTCACCAGCAGTAAATGGAGTACATTTTGACTTTGGTCAGTTTAGCATCGAGAGGATCAATTTACAAAGTGCGTGCTATGATGGAGATGTGATAGCTGGAGATCATTGTTAAAAAGTCTGCCACTTTCAGAAAGATTTGTCTTTAGAAGTTAATAGGAATTTCAAAATGTTGCAAAAATTGCATGTCAACATGAGCTATTTCTTGGCTATTAAATGCAAATGTATTATATATTAATTTGTTACAGCATATTCTTTGTCATTTAATTCAATTAAAATTGAATAATTATGAACATGTAAGTCACCAGAGCCCCAAATGACTAATTTTCAAGGAAAAATAAGCAAAGAAGATAAGAAACTATTCATATTCAATCACATTTTACTATCAAACATTTTTGTAATGAAATATTTTCAACAAATAGAAAGTAAAAATTAGGTGCTATAATAGAATAATATATTCTAAGAGATTAATAGATTCTTCTATATAAAATGATTCATGCTTTCATTATTTATAGTCTATAGTGTTTGAGTCAAATATGTCACTGTATTTAGTAAATAGTTCAATTGGTCTGCTCTCACTTAAATTAAAATGAATCATTTCAGAAAGACATGTGTATCTCAGAAATATATGTGGCCATAAATAATGGCTATATTAGAAAGCATGTAATTGATAATGTTTGGGTTTGATAGGCTCTGAAAAGGAAATTATAATCATTAGGCATAACCTACCTATTATTTTATGTAGTTTATTTATTTGTTTAAAAAAAATTTTTTTTTGAGTCAGCATCTCACTTTGTCACCCTCAGTAGAGTGCTATGGCATCACAGCTCATAGCAACATCAAACTCTTGGGCTCAAGAAATTCTTTTGCCTCAGCCTCCGGGGTAGCTAGGAGTACAGGCTTCTGCCACAACATCTGGCTATTTTTAGAGATGAGGTCTCACTCTGGCTCAGGCTGGTCTCAAACTCATGAGCTCAGGCAATCCACTCACCTCAGCCCCCAGAGTGCTAGGGTAACAGGCAAAACTAATTTTCTTTTGGATTATTATAAACATAAATACGATTAGGTGACATTGTTTATGTTTGTAAGGAGAGTTGTAGTGTAGAGAAGGTGTGCCACATACCCCTACATTGGACCTGGTAGGTGGGAGCTTCCCTATCCCCCCTCAGACTTTCGTCTCTCCCCTTCTTGAATTTAATTGTGTTTTTCTCACATATGGGCTTGTAGTTGTTCATGTACTAGTTTCAAATTTGTATTAAGTGCATGAGATGCTTACTTGTTTTATATAGCTTTGTCTCAAGCTTACATAGTAACAAAAAGAATAATAATAATTAAATTATTTTCACTGAGGCAGAAAGGCATTATGCCATAACCTGCAATCCAAAGTTTTCAATGTCTTAAAAACTTGACCAGGCTTACTTATCTGAAGAATGCTCTAAGATTATAAACTTTTGCTGATTTAGTACCAGGAAAATCCAGTTCAAAGCTTCTATTCTTTATTCTCATTTAAGTCCATTATCTATTTGTTTTTAAAAAATTGATCAGAAAAAGGAGAAGGAAACTCAATTATGCTGATCACAATAGCAAAACTATTTTGGGTTCAGCATTTTGAACTACACTTTTCCCCTCAATCTAGTTCCTAGTTCAGGAAAGGGCATTTTATATACCAGAATAAATGAAAAAATTCCTTTCATTCCTACTGTATTGGGCTATTGTCCTAACTAGGATTTTAGGAAACAGTTTCAATTAAAAAAAAAAATGCAATCCCAATGAAGTATTTAAAACCTTACAATAGCCCCACATAGAAAATACTGCAGATGTTTAATATTTAAAAAAAAAAATCTAAGCACTTTAGCTTAGGAAAAGCCTACCATGTTAGCTGGCAAAACACAACTAACATGAAAAGGTGCAGGGAAGTTTTTCATGTTAGATGCCATGTGACTACAGACTTGGCTTTTGATAGCTTCAGGGGAATAACTAATGAGCTTCAAAGCTTTTACACCTTTAGGTAGGAGTTTGGAGTAGACCTAGGTTGGGAGTGAAACAAAGTCTTTACCATCTTGTGATAGTTCAGTGGTTTATGTGAAGGGAATTCATTGTTTGAGGCCACTTTCTAATGAGTAATCATATATCTCACAAAAAAGTCACCACTGCTTTTGACAGTAATTGGCAAAGAGAATGAAAATTTTAAGCAAGAGCTGTGTTCCCTCCATGCTATGATTATCATACCTAGGTAAGAAATTCTCAGTGGAAAAAGATGCAGTTATGTCTATGAAAAGTAAGACTAGGGGAGAAGGCGAGCAGGAGAAAAATTGAAAGGAAAAGAAAGAGCCATCCAGAAGAGAGAAAATCAAAATGCAATTAAGATGCATCATCAGAAAGCTTTACGTATGAGACAAAAGTATTTAATTCAAAAAAAGGCATGTAACTCTTTATTTTTAATTTATTTTTCTTTAACAACATTTTTCTGAGATTTAGGAGGTCAAAAATGATAAATGCCTTGAAATGCTGTCCCCTTAGTAAAGAGTTGTCATTACTCACGTCATTATTATCCTCTGTAAGAAGCCATGATGGGGTGGTGCCCATAGCTCAGTGGGTAGGCTGCCGGCCACATACACTGAAGCTGGCAGATTCAAACCTGCCCTGGGCCAGCTAAAACTACAATGGCCGCAACAACAACAACAACAACAAAAATAGCTGGGTGTTGTTGCAGATGCCTGTAGTCCCAGCTACTTGAGAGGCTGAGGCCAGAGAATTGCTTAAGCCCAAGAGCTTGAGATTGCTATGAGCTGTGATACCATGACACTTTACCCAGGGTGACAGCTTGAGACTCTGTCTCAAAAAAAAAAATAAAAAATAAAAAAGAAGCCCTGGTGGCTAGGGGTAGTGAAAGACGTTTTCTTGATCTTCTCCTTCTAGATAGGAGGATAGGAGAGGTGTCACAGAGAATTCCCAACTATCTGAAGGTTGATTGGTCTAGATCTGTGCTATTCAATATGGTAGCCATTAGAGACATGTGGGTATTTAAATTTAAATTTATAAAAACTAAATGAGATTGAATTCAGTTCCTGAGGTACACGAGACACATTTCAATTGTACCATAGCCAGATGTGGATAGTGTCTATATTGTTGCAACATTTTTGTCATCCCAAAAAATTCTATTGGACAATACTGGTCTAGACCGCATTTTCACTCCTATGCTTAATATTTTTTATATTGAGATTTTCTATAATAAATAATTAAAATGAATAATGCAAAACACAAATGCATTAGCATTGGAAGCTTATGCAATGCGTAAGCCATAAAAAGTCCACTAGTTACTATATTTAATGTATCCATTTTATATTTATATAATTTAAAGCATTTGAAGAATTTACAGGTTTCAGAATTATAACAACTTTGTGGCTACTTTTAAGGAGAGGGTGTTAACAATTTGGTATTGTTTCTTATGCCCTGAATTCAGTTTATAGGAAGAAGCATATCAATTATGGAATTCTGACATGCCTGTCTTTTCAGTCCCCCCATTTTTATTGAATGATGTATTTGCCTGCACAAGCACAAAGTCCATAACCCTATTTAGGAGATAAGGACATACAAATACTTCTTTAATATCCCAGAGGAGAAATTCGCTAGCATATCAGAATATTGGCACTGAGGGAGCATACTTCTATTTGGTAACTTATCTGTTTGGAATATTGTCCTCTTCATTGTTCTGTTAATGATGACCTAACTAAAGAAAGAATTTTGAGATTTTGGTGAATGGAAAAGGGGCAACTGTTGACAAGTTTAATTTAATTTTGAGCCATTATTAAAGGAACTTTGTGGTTACTATCTTAGTAATCTGCCCTTTTTTCAGTTTATTCATTTCAATCAAAGGAAGGGTAATATCTCCAAGGTTATAGTGAAAAGCTTTAGAAAGCAGAAAGCAAGCCTTTTATTAAATTCTTGTGCAGGATTTCATCTGTTGGGTCTAGAAATGACTAGTTATTGTTACCATATACCCTAACATCATCTATGACTGATATGAAAAAATGAACCATTTTATAAGAATTCAAGAAGTGGGTCCCTGTTGTTTTTGTGTGTCAATTTTATAATTAAACAACTGTTCATTGTTTCATTTACCTGGGCAATTCTTCCAATACAAGTCAGATCTATGCAAGGTAAAATGGTTGGAGGGAAGTGTATATTAGGGGGGCAATATTAAAGAATAATATTGCTGTAATATTAACAACCATATTTATAGGAATACAAACAGGGAACTTCTTCAGTAGACTGGCCTGAGATAAATTAGTACAATTTCCCATTCAAATGTATAGTTAGATTGCTAAAGTATACCGGGCATTGCCATCAGATCCTTTGGAGTCCTAACAAATTAGGCTTTAAAAAATGATTAGAACAGGAATACCTTGTGTCTCCTGTTTTAATATTACTGAAAGTGTTAATTCTGGATGTTTATAAATAATTTTTACTTCTATATTCTTTAGAGAATTTCATCCCCTGCTACCATTCTCACAGGGAGAGACAATAAGAATCATTTTATAGTAAATTTAAGTGTGTCTAAGAAATATGGTTTCTAGAAGAAAGAAGTTAAAGTGACCTAGGAGAAGCTAAATATATTATTTCCCTTGTTCTAGGTGCCTGATATTTTAGATACTGACCATATGAGAGAATGAGTATTTTCTTATGGGAATACAAGATAATGATATTCTACACTGTCTTGGAAAGGGGATCCTTTTATCCCAGGTGGCAATGGAAATATTCAAACTTTCCACAGGTGAGGACACATGAATAAGAATAAGAACAGAAGTACCTTAGAGGGAAACCACAAAGAAGTCAAGGAGAATGGAGAATGGATCGAATGTTCAGAAGCAGGTGACTGTGGCTGTTTCATTCCTTCCCAACACTCTCCTTCTGCAAAGGTAAATGTCTTCTTGCTTCAGCTTTATTTTGCAAATTATAATCAAGACTGAAACAAGTCAGACCATGGAGACTCATTTGTTTTCTCTCTGAGCTCAGGCAAACAGATCTAATTTCATTTTGAGACGAGGCAGGTGGGCTTAATAGACAATATGGGGGTGGGTGAAGAAGAGGAATGGTTACTGTGGGAAGACATCAGTTGTAATTTATCTTGACTTAGTAAGACTTTTCATTTTTGTATGACATGCTGCTCAACAAATGGAGAGATACTCCAGTTAAGTAATTGCTCAGATTATGAGAATGTCGTGTGTAGAAAGGACTTCTAAGCTGCATTAGCTTGGGTTGACATCACCAGCGCTCATCTTCAAGGGGTCACTGGAAGAATGAATCTATTTAACATCTTCATCAATGACCAAGATAATGGAAGAGCGATAGCAGACCCATCAATTAACTTTAGAAAAGACATTATACTGCAAGAGTGGCTTTATGCTACAAAGGGTAGACATTACAGTGTAAGGCAGTGTATGAATTTTAAATGACATTTGCTATGATAAAACACTTGTCCTTTGCATTCAAAGGCTGTTAGTGTTTTGTACATCCTTGTAGGCACAACTAAGAAATCAAATAAGTAAACCCTTGCTGCTCGAAGTCTCTTTGTTCTATTTGCTAATGTATAGGCACTGGGACTGGAACAGCTTTCCTTTAAGTAGAACCATCCATTTTTTATAAGTGCAACCCTAAATGATTTTTTTCTTCCCCTGCATGTACCAATTTGCCAGAATTTCAAGGCAATGCTGAATTGGTGTAAGACAGTGTTAGATACATAACTTGAAGGGCTCACTGCAATAAGAAAATGCAGGGCCCTTGTTCATAAAGTGGGAAAAATGCCATTAAAGGTACTAAGATGGAAAACTTTCCCCACTTTTTCTTTGTCTCTCTATTGACTTGTCATGATGCCTTTTATTTACTATTTGACAAAATTTAAATTTAAATTATTAGCATAAATTTTATCATTCATCTTTATTTTGCATACCATCAATGTTAAATGCAAACACTAGAACATTTAACTCATATGTGCAGTCACCAAAATTATGTAATTTGTATTTCATAGCTTACATATGCACGTGTGTTCTTCCCAGAAGAGTGGAAATAACGTGCAAAACTAACTCAGCTATTTTTGTTTCATTTCTTGATATGCACACATTTTACCAATACTTTAATCTTTGGCTTACAGATCAGTAGGGAAGGACTGAAGTGAAAAGGACTATGGGTTGGTCTATCATTTTAGTATAAGAAGTAGGTTGACAGAGGGAAGTAGCATTAGTAAGAAAGAGTAAATAGGATCCCTTGGTCATTTGTCTTTTTTAGAACACCACTGCCTTCTGTCTGCGTTTGAGGCAAGCTCTGGTTTGAATGGGAAGCATGGCTTGTTGGGGCTGTCAGTGTCTCTGCTTACTTAGTCATTGATGTCACACTTTTGCACTCACTTTGAATCTTGATCAGCTCTCACACATTTTTAAGTGATAGAATATCCTCTACATGTTTTGAGGATTCTTGTATCTTGCAAGCAGGGCCTGAAAACATTTTCAGATTCTGTTTAATTTGGTGCTTGAGTGCTTGGCAGGATTTATCCTGCTGTTTCCAACTGTTGACTCTTCAGGTACTGGAGGTGGCAGTCAAGCCCTGCTCATTTACCCTCGTCTCCTGGGTGTCAGAGAAAGTGACAACGTGTCTCTAACCCATGGATATGTTGTCACCTTTGGCAAATTTTTAAATCTTTCTGAGTCTTAGTTTTTTCATCTGTTCAAAGGGGATAATGCTGACTTTGTATATGAAATTTAAAGTTTAATGAGGCAATAAATGCACTTAACAGACAGTAGTCCTGTCACTTGTGTGCTACTGAATCCTTTTTGAGAGGAAGTTAGCATAGAGAATATATTCCTTTTTGCATGACAGTCAATACTCAATCTTTATGTGACTTTAGGAAGTTTGCTTTTATTCTCATAACTACTACTACGTGTTTAATCTTACTTTCTTTACTTACAATGTTTTCATTCATCCTACAGGTTCCTATTGTAGGTATGCTAGGTGGTTTTGTGGAGAAAGGTAGGTACCTGCATGTTTTACAGTAAAATGTTGATGTAAAAAGCAGCTTTTATCTTTTTCTGTCATTGAATTTTATATATTAGCTGTAAAAATTACATTTTGTTAAATCGAGCATAACACATACATTGGTGTGGCTCACATTTACAACTATCATCATTTCTTTAGTTAAGCTTTAGCCCTTATACTGCTTCTTAGCTCAGTGTTTTTCAAGATAATATTTATGTTTATTAGACAAAATTGAAAATACGGAAACAAGAGACTAAAGAAAGAATTGTACATGTTGATGATAATCAACCTTTTATAAATGTACAGCTTTAAAAATACTTTTGGGATCCTACCATGTGTAAAATTTTGTATCTTAATAATACAGTTGTATATTGTAAACGCGTTGCATTTCTGCATAAACTTTTTACCACTTGGATTTATTTAACTAGTCTTTTATTTTCTGGCACAATTTCATTCATAGTAAAACGTGATGAACATCTCATTGAATAAACTTTTCCCATTTTTCAAGTTTATGTCCTTAGGATGGATTCCTAAAAGAGCATCTTTGAGTTAAAGCATCTCGTACATTTTAAATCTCTTGAGGCTTGTTGACAATAGTTTTCAAAAGTCATATGACTTTTTGCTCCTACTAGGGCTTTATCATAATGCCAGCACATTGTTAAATACAGATCATGGTTAGTAGTGACTATGGACATTTGTGCATATGCTTATTTTCTAACTCTAACTCCTCCACCATGAACTACAGTACCAGTAGCCATGGTCTCCTGGCAGTAGGATAGGAGAAGAAAGATTTTCACAGAGTTCCCAATTCCCTAGTCACCCTCCCTCAATAAAAATTGGTCAGAAAAAATTAAATTTTTAAGGTTGCTTTTTCCTGCAAAAGTAATATGCTTTTGTTTTAAAAAATTAAACATTACAAATGAAGCTAAAGCATCCCTTGCCCAGGTCCACAGTATTACACAAATTCACATAGACTACCTTCCCCAGTGAGTTGTGCCATGTTGACCAGAAGACCTTGCTTGGGACCACCTGCTCCACCATTCCCAATCCTATCCTGATAGCAGAGGGGAATGTTGCTATCAATATTGGTACAAATCCTTTTTTTTTTCTTTTTTAGAATTTATTTTTATTTTTAAATTTTCTATTATTATCATAGCGATATGAGCAGAATTAGTTCATACCTGTCCCTATCTTTAATCTGTTTTCTCATAGAACTCTGTCGCTCTGCCCTCCCTTTCTGTAGTCCTGGTGTTCTGCATTTGTTTTATTCAGTGGTTCTCAACCTTCCTAATGCTGCGATGTATTTTCATTGTTACGAATGGGTCGTGATCCCCAGGTTGAGAACCACTGTTTTATATGTTGTTAATGTGGTTTTTTTCCTCTCTTCAGAAGTCCAATCCCAGACCCCTAACCAGGTATTTTATTTTAAGGGTTCAGACTATTTTGCTATTTTAAGAAATTCTGGGGAGAAAAATCTTAGAGAAACATTGTATTAGGATACCAAAATCTCTCTTTTTCCCTTGAAGCTAAAACACATACAGTTTCACCCTGAGGAACTAATTCTTTAGAAGACAAAGCTAAAAGGGAAATGAAATGAAAGGCAGCCCACATTACATTTCGTTTAGTCCTATTGTTTAATTTATGTTCTGGGCTCCTTGATTCCTTTTAGGCCCTAGGCATGCACCATACTGCTTCTGTATGTTTGGTCACCTCTTCCTATTTTATCCTATCTTTGGGCCTTATACATATTTCTGTTTTGGGTCATTCTGAAATCAGTCAGCTTTTTCTTTTGAGGAGAGTTGGTGGGTGGAGTGAGGTATTTTTTAGCAGGGGTCTTTGTTTTGATTTTTTACATTAAATCTTACCGGGCTTTCTCCTTTTTGACGTTAGTAATCTGATGTCCTACTTCTGTTGCCCAGTCTTTAAAAGTTTGATTATTCATTTGTACTTGGATTGCTTTGCCACATTTTCTGAGTATTTTGTTGATTTATTTATTTTTAGTGTAGGCCTGAACAGGCACGAGGATTTCTTATGAAAGCACAAAGGAAACACCCTCTAACCCATTTGTGGACCTTTGCAGATTAGAGGTGGTTCCATATTGTGAGCCATGTGGCTAAGCAGGATATGATTGCCTCATTTTTTGACCCAGCAGTCAAAGATGCTGTGCTTGGCTGGAGGGAAGTATTCACAGTTACTGCCTGTGTTGTAATTTTTTTTTTTTTGGGAGGATTAACAGAAGACCTGAATTTGTAGGGTTTTCCACATGTTGATTCCCAATGGCACTAACATTGACTTATTAAAAAAACAAACAAACAAACAAAAACAAACAAACCAAAAACCTCTTCACTTTAGGGAAAAGGAAAGTGTGGAGTCACTTAGTATTCCTTGTACTCGAGAAGGCTGACTATAAAGGCTTACACTTCCCGCTGTGATTGTATCCTTCTTGAAAGAAACGAAGCAGCCACATGAACTTAGTTCTCTTTATCTGCACAGTGATTCTGAGTTTCAATTTCTGCAGCCTTCCCTCTCTGACTATTTAATACACTTATCGTTTCTCTGCCTGGCATTTCCCTATAGGAGAGATTGAATTTAACAAATGTACACTAAGAATGATAGCTGACACTAATTCAATGAGCAGAAGGTTAAATCCAATCATAATTCCTGAGGTAATGGAGATGGGCAGGGTATGCAGATCTCTTAAGAGTCAAAGAGATTAAACAAGACTACACAGATCCTTTGACTATGTCACCACTAGGAAACTATAATAGCATTTTAAGGTGGGGTGATACCAGAGTCTAAAGATTTATTTTCTTTTAAATGAACAAAGCATCATAGTCAAGCTGATGCAATAATTTTGCAATCCCTTGAGCTGTTAAACTCAGGTGAAGAGAGATGTTAGTTAAATACAATCTGGAATGAATATATTAATTTTTACAGTCCCTTTCCTCCAAGAATGCATTAAGTCCTGATCTGTTTTAACTCAGATGGATTTTAGTCCATGATAAAATCTGGAAAGGCTACCTGCAAAGCTTTTAAAAATATAAATAAGTCACATTAGGGATATAAGGTGGAAAAGGAGGAAAGAAAGATATGCAAACGCTTAAAAACTGCTGCTTGATTTGATGTCTATAGATGAAAGCTATGAATCAGTACTTCCCTTGAAATTCCATGGTGGATTGTCGCTGATGGCAACTAACAGAAAACTAACAGAAAACTTGCAGCTGGGGTCCTTACTAGATCCACCTCAGCCCTTCTCAGTGGGCTGGCAGAATTAGGGTTAAGGCTAATAAGATAAGATAATGGAACCTGTGCATGCCTGGCCTGATTGCTCCCCTGATCTGATCACTAATATCGGGGTGACAGCTGCTTTTCCAACCCTCTGGGCAGCAAGTGGCAGAGCAGCATGTCAATTGCATGTGCATATTTAGTAGTTGTATATTGACAATTAAGGAGAAAGTGATTCACATTTGTATTATCCTTATTAAAAAGTATATGAAATATTTAGTCAAAGACTTGGAGGGTTTAGAGAGTGTGAATTTTTGCATGACTGAGCAAGGTTCTTTTAAAATATACATTTGATCAGTGAATTATGATAATTCTTGGATTGGTGTGGCTGTGTAAAGATATTGAACATTACATATGCAATTCACATTCATACCTCAGAGGAACACTGTCAAATTTTAGGATTGCTATAGTAGAACATGATATTGAAACTGGGATGCATTTGTTAAAATTCAAAATGGAGATGACGGAACATAAAAGAAACAGGAAAGAGAATGTTTCTTGTTTTCAGGGAGTAAAGCCTTATAAATTCGAGTGTAATAATAAATTACTATGTAATTTAAAACAATAAAATGCATACATATATTACTTTTTATAGAAAAGAAACTGAATATATATAAAAATACCCTTGAACCTAACATTTCTTCATCAAGGAATAGGTGTTTGTCATCTGCTTTTTTCACTTAAATAATGTATTTTCTTTGTTTGGTTTGTAATTAAAGAGCTATTCCTTTTGTTCTGTGTAAAATTACATAATGTTTTACAAAGATAAAAATATATATGTAACAGATATGTAAGCAAGGAAACATAATAATAACATTAGAGAATTAGCCATCCAGTTAGGACCTGGAACTTTACTCCTATCTCAACCCATTTTCCTATCTCAACCCATTTTCTAATCTTTATAGATACTCAGCAGCTGAATTTTATCATTTTCTTTTCTAAAATGTGATGAATTAGATTTCTTTTTATTATTATTATTTTTTAATTTTAATTTTAGTTTTTACATATGCATGTGTTAATTAGGTTTCCATTATTTTTGCCTTCACAAAATTAAAAAGACAAAATATAATAATGATAACAATGCTTAAGATAAGGATTAGAAACAAAAACCTTGTAAAGAACAAACAAACATAAATACATTCAGAAAGGGAATCAAACAATTGCTACATCGAAATATTAACCAATAATAATAATAATGCAAAGAAAGTAACATTCACATTGTCAAATAAGAGTATGTCTATTATAGAATGCTTTGACTCTGAGATTCAGTATGGAGTCATCAGTTAATTTGTTCTTATTATTTTTAAGTATCAGAAAATAGACAACTAACATTTATAAATAAAGGTAAAAGATAATTTCAAAAAACAGATCATGCTAAATCTTATAGACAATAGAAAAAGAAGAAATACATCAAAATCATTCTGCTTGATCTGGGTACACCCGACATTAAAGTTGGAAAAATGTATTATTATAAGGGATAAATTACAAACATAAAGTGATTTTATTACATAAATTTAATTTTTTTAAATTAAAGCATAATTTACATACATAAATTTCACCCATTATGGTGTACAATTCTTTAGGTTTTTTTGACAAACATGTACGCTTTCATCCATGAAGATACAGAACAGTTGTGTCAGCTCTCAAAATCCTCCTTGCCCCTTTGTAATCAGTCCCTCTCCATTTCCCCAGCTCTTGGCAACTGTCAACCTGTTTTTCTGTCTCAATAGTTTAGCTTTTGCCAGAATGTCAAATATATGGAATCATACAATATGTAGTCTTTTGAGTCTGTCTTCTTTCCTTCTGTATAATGCAGTTGCAATTCATTCATGTTTTTGTATGTATCAATAGTTCATTCCTTTTTTTTCTTTTTTTTTTATTAAATCATAGCTGTGTACATTGATATGATCATGGGGCATCATTCTTTCTTTTTTCTGAGATGTGTTCCTACTAAAGCTAGAGTGCAGTGGCACAATCGGAGCACTCAAACTCCTAGACTCAAGCGATCCTCTTGCTTCAGCCTCTTGAGTAGCTGGTACTATAATTATGCACCACCACATGTCGCTAATTAAAAATAATTCTTTTTTTTTTGTAGAGGTAGCATCTCACTTTGTGGATCAGGCTATCTCAAACTCCTATGGTCAATTGCTCCTATCATCTCAGCCTCCCTAAATATCAAAATTATAGGCATGAGCCTCTGTACCCCACCAGTAGTTCATAGCCTATGTCTGGTGCATAAATATTTAGGATTCTTACGTTTTTCTGTTGAGTTTCTCCCTTGACCATTATAACTTGACCATCTCTTTCTTTATTATTGTTTTTTTTTAAGTTATGTTTATCTGATATGAGAATCAGTACACATGCTTTCTTTTGGTTTCCATATGCAGGATTATTTTTTTCCATTCCTTAATCTTCAGTCTGTAAGAGTCCTTGTTAGATGCGTTTCCTGGAGACAGCAAATACTTGGCTTGTTGTATTTTTTTAATTCATTCAGCCAGCCTATGTGGGATATGGGGAATTCAAACTACTAACATTGATTGACAGAACTAATATATGGGATGCTGTTCTGTTTATCCTGTTGGGTATAGCTTATTGCTTTGTTTTACCTTTTTCACTATTGTTTTATATGAACTTTGAGATTTAGCTTTTGGCTGGTTTTGTATTGGTTTTGTATTGGTGGGTGACCAATGTGCTGATCAATGTATAATGCAGTTTTAAGTATTTCCTGAAGGCATGTCTGGTCTTGATAAAGTGTTTGTCTGGAAAAGTCTTTATTTGTCCTTCATTTATGAAACTTAGTTTTGCAAGAATCACAATTCTAGACTGACAGATGTTCTGTTTAAGAATACTGTGGGGGCGGTGCCTGTGGCTCAAGGACTAGGACGCAGACCCCAGGGGGTGGTGGGTTCAAGCTGGCCCTGGCCAAAAAACTGCAAAAAAAAAAAAAAAAAGTACTGTGGATGGGGCCCCAATCCCTTCTACTTTGTAAAGTCTCAGTTGAGAAAAATGCAGTTAGTCTGATGGAGTTTCCTTTGTAAGTTACTTGATGTTTTCATCTTACAGCTCACAGACTTTCCTCCTTCATGTTGACTTCGGACAGTCTAACGGCTGACTATATGTCTTGATAATTGTCTCTTTGGGATAAATCTCCTAGGTGCTCACTGATCTTTTTGTATGTGGCTGTCTAAATTTCTAGCAAGACCAGGGAAATTTTCCTTTATTATTCTCTCAAATAGGGTTTCCAGACCTTGTGCATTTTCTTCTTCACCCCAGGAATGCCTATGATTTGATCTTTTTATATAATTTCATACTTTTCATAGGCTTTGTTCATTTGTCTCAATTCTCTATTTAAATTTTGATCAATTGAGTTAATTCAAAGAGAATTGTCTTCAAGCTCTAAATTTTTTTCTTCTGCCTGGTCTTGTCTATTCTTAAATTTTCCACTGTGTTTTGTATTTCCTTAAAAGAATTTTTCATTTCTAGTGGTTCCCTTTGGTTTTTCTTTAATATGTCTATCTCATTAGTGAATTTTTCTTTCATTTCTGGAATCATTTTTCTGGTTTTTTTGAGTTGGTTTTTCATTTTCTCTTCAATTTCTTCGAGCTGCCTTACAATTTATATTTGAAATTTTTTTATCTGTCTTTCAGTATTTTTATTTTGATTCACATTCATGGCTAGAGAGCTGGTGTTCCCTTTTGGGGGTTCCTTTCCCTGTGATTTTTATACTTCTGGAGTTCTTTTGTTGATTCATTTTTATCTGAAGCAGCTGTTGATTGTTATTTTTGGATTCTGTTTTGTTTAGATGAGGCTTCCTCCCCTCATTTGTATGGGTGTATTTGTAGTATATATTGGATAAGAACCTTTGGCTTTGTTTGTGGATGCTTAGATGTCAATCTAGGTCTAAAAGATAACTTGGTTATAAATATCTTTTGTGCAGTGGTTTTCTCAGTTGCTACTTGTTTATAGGCTGTAGCAGTGCTGTGCTAATATGTGGAATGATTCTCAATTTCTGTTTGATGAGAGAGTATAAAGATCTTTGACATCCTTTTTCTTTCTCTAGCCCTTTGGCCTTCTTAGCAGTATGAATAATATTGGCATGCCCAGTGCAATCTCTGAGACAGTAGGTGGCACTTCTGGGTGAGGATAAACCTCACCCTGTATGGTTGAATCAGTAAATGCTATTAAAGTCAATGCAAATTGACTTCCTTGTCATTAGGTGTTGCTTGCCAGAAGGAACAAGCTGTAGTGTTATTTTGGGGACTTATGATCAGTTCTTGTCTCTTAGGAGAAGTGCTCAAATGCCCCCGGTGAGTGGAGCCCTGACACTTCCAGATGCATCCTTATTCTCTCCACAATGGAGGTGAGTAGAGGAGTGAGGCTTTGCACGGCTAGTTTGGATGAGCTTGCCCTCAGGCTGCACAAAATCTGGTAAGATGGCAGTTTTAGCTGTGTTCAAAGATCTTCTCCCAGCTTCTGGGGAAAGCCACCAAGGAGGGGTTGAAATGGCCCCACCCAACCTCGAAGTCCACTTGTGTAGATAGGATGGTCTGAGAGTCACAATCTGGCTGTTTAGCTCTCAACACCCTCCCCCCCACCCAATGTCTGTCCCACCAGCATGTGTCTTTATGAAATGCCAGCAAGTAGAGAGCTCCCAAAATGGGCACCCTGTGTCCATTACAAGGCCTCAAGAGTGTGAGCCCCATGTTCTGTGGAGGCTTCAGACTGCATGGAGTATGCACCTTCTGCAGAGAGGTGGCCACTCACCAACTTCTAAGCACAAAGTACTCTCTGAGTTGGAATAGGTAGGGCATGGTTGCATCTCCCAGTCAGCCCAAGCTCCTGACTATGACATACCTGGTTACTATTGCTTCCAGGGGTGGGCTCTTTCTCACCAAAGGAGCCACCGTAATTTAGCAGGGTGATTTTTCTGTGGGGTACGGTGGTGACTTTCTCAGATCACCTTGTCTTAAAACCTCATGGTATTCAAATTTGTCCACATGGACTCCCTTGCCCCCCAAGACCAGTTCCTAATCTCCCTCATATCCCCTAGCAACCTGCTCATGTCTGAGCAGCATGGGATCTGGCCTGCTTGTCTGAGCTACTGGAGTATGATTCCATGAAATTCCAGTGGGCAGTGAGCTTTCAAATCAGGTGGCCTGGGTCCATTACTATTTCCCAAGGGGAAAGGTGTTAGTCCTGGTATCTGTGGAAACTTCAGGCTGTAGCATGTGCCCACTGGGGAGAGGTGGATACTCACCAAATTCTCAGAACAAACTGCTCTCCCCGTTGGGTGGGAGAGGGGTACCAGCTCTTAGCCTGAGCACCTGACTGTACCACACCTGGTTGCTATGGTTCCTAGTGGTGGGAGTTTCTTCTTCATTGAATGACTTGCCCTAATTCAAGAAGGTGGCTTTCCTGGGGGTAGGGAGGGAATAAGCTCTCTCCCAGATTGCCACACCTTGAATCTCTGAGTGTTCTCCCATCAGAGCTGTCTGTGTGGGTTCCCTAGCCACCTGAGACCAGCTCTCAGACCTCCCGCTATGTCCCCAAGCAATCCACTCATGTCATGGAGGTCACAGAGTTTTGCCTGCTTGTCTGACTCACTGGGGTGCCGCTCCATGAAATGTCAGCAGACAGGGAGCTCCCAAATCTGGCACCCCAGGTCTGAAGGTCCCCAAGGGAAAAGTTCTGGGACACACTGTGACATACCTCAGGCTGTAGCATGAACCTGCTGGAAAGAGGCATTCACTTGCTGCATTCTTGGCTCTCACTGTTTTCCTGGTTGCAATAGGTTGGGGAGGAACAGGAAGGGAAAATTTCTGAATGGAAGAAGGCCAACTCTCTCGTATGACACTCTACTTGAAGTGGGGGTTCATATGGAATGTCTAAACTCTGGAGTCATGTAAGTTCTCCCCACTTTTCCATATTTGCTGCCATTCCTGGGCTCGTCAGAGTGGGTAAAACCTCAAAAAACATAATAGGTCCCTGGTCACTGAAGGTTCATGGAATGGAAAGAGAGATCCCACTTTATCCTTTCAATGGGCTCTGATCCTCTCTGGGTTTGATCCTCACCAGTGTCCTTTTCCCCCTTAATCGTCTTCCTTCTCTGCTTCCCAATATTCTCTGTGATGTCCCTGGCAGGCTCTGACACCTCTTTCTATGATCTATACCTGATCTGCATCTCTTCTTCCCTCTCGTTTATCTGCTATCTTCCTCCCCTTCCCCGATGATCAGGCAAGTGTTGTCTCCAGTCAGCCATCTTCCTTTGCCCCTGTTCTGTACCTTTTGAGCCAGTTATATGTGTTTTCCTTCTTTATGCTGTTGGTATAATGAATACATTAATTACTTTCCAAGTGTTGAACAAGCCCAGCTTTCTTGATCATGATGCATTATTCTTTTTATATATTGGTTTACTCAATTTACTGATAATTTGTGGAAGATTTTTATCTGTGTACTCATAAGGGAGATTGGTCTGTAATTTTGTCTCCACCAGCCTTGTGTTGTTGGTCTCTGGTTTTGGTTTTAGGATTTTTGTGACTTCACCAAATGAATTGGGACCTGTGTTCCCTCTACTTTTTTATTCAAATTCACATCATTTGTTTCTTAAATGAGAGAATTTGCCAGTGTGCATCTGTGCCTGGAGTATTTTTTGTTAGAAACTTTTAAATTAGGAATACACTTTAATAAATAGAGGTAGGATTATTTAGGTTATCTGTTACTTAAATGAGTTTTCATAATTTGTGTTCTTCAGGGCCCTTGTCCAGTTTGCCTAAATTGTTTAATCTCTGGGCATAGAGCTTTTTGTAATGTTCATACTGCCTTTTAAATATTTAAAATATATTCATAATGATGTCTCCTTTTTTGAATTCTTAGTATTTGTAATTCATATGTCTTCTCTCTAGCTTTGTTTGTCAGTTTGGCTGGAAGATTAAAATTGTTTTATCACGAAATAGCTATGATTTCATTGATTTTTTAATATTGCTTTTCTGTTCTCAGTTTAATTGATTTCTATCTGTATTATTTTATTTCTTCTGATTGCTTTGGATATAATTTGATCTTATTTTTCCAGTTTCTTAAGGTGGATTCTTAAATCATTTATTTTAAACTTTATTTCCTTTTCAATATAAGCATTTTAATGCTTAAATTTCTCTTCAAGTATTGCTTTAGCTGCATCTTACATATTTTGACAGGTTGTGTTTTCATTCACATTCAATTAAAAATATTTTCTAATTTCCTTTGTGACTTCCAGTTTGAATTTTGGGTTATTTAGAAGTGTGGTGTTTATTAACCAAATATTTTAGAATTTTCAGGTATATTTCTGTTATTAATTTCTAGTTTAATTCCATTTTGGTTAGAGAACATAGTTTGTCTGATTTAAATTGCTTTAAAAGTGCTAAAAATCTGGTGGCACCTGTGGCTCAGTGTGTAGGGTGCCGACCCCATATACCGAGGGTGGTGGGTTCAAACCCGGCCCTGGCCAAATTGCAAGAAAAAAAAAAACTGGGCATTGTGGCGGGCACCTGTAGTCCCAGCTACTTGGGAGGCTGAGGCAAGAGAATCACCTAAGCCCAAGAGCTGGAGGTTGCTGTGAGCTGTGATGCCACAGTACTGTACTGAGGGTGATAAAGTGAGACTCTCTAAAAAAAAAAAAAGTGCTAAAGATCTGCTTTATGACCCAGAAATGGTCTATCTTACGATGCACTTGATAAGAATGTTTAGATTGCCATTGTTGGGTGGAATGTTCTATAAATGTTAGTTATGTTAAGTGTATTGATTGTGTAGCTCAAGTCTTTTCTATTCTTACTGAATTTATGTCCAGTTATTTTATTGGTTAATGAGAGAAGAATAGTTATGTCTCCAGCAATAATTGGGGTTGTCTATTTCTCCCTTCAATTGTGTCAGTTTTTGCTTCATATATTTTGATATTGTATGTGGTATTATTAGATATATATACGCTTAGTACGAAGTCATCCTAATGAGTTGTTCCTCTTTATACTGCTAATATTAATTTTTTGATGTGTACATAATAATTATTTATGTAGTTCATACAGCTTTAGTTGTTAGTATTTGAAGGTATATACCTTCCCATCCTCTTATTTTTAATTTATCTATGTATTTATGTCTAACTTGAACTTCTTGTAGACATAGTTGGGCGTTGCTTTTGTAATGAATCTGACAGTTTTAATCTTTAAATTAGTGTGTGTTTTAGCATTCTATGTAACTACTGATAATTTTGGATTAATCTACCATCCCAGTAGTTACTTTTTGTTCCCATCTATTTTTTGATTCTCTTTTTGTATCAACTACTTATTTTTATGACGATTACATTTTATTTATACTATTGGCTTGTTATTTTTACTGATTGTACTTTTTCATAGTTGTCCTTAGGATTATATTTTTAATAAATCATATTCTATGTTGACATGATACTACATGTCTTCATATGTAGCATAAGGACCTTAAAATGTTATACTTGCAATTCCTCCCTCCAGGCTTTAGGATGTTTTATAATTTTGATTTTGCATGTGCAATAAACACAATAAATTGGTGCTGTTTTTTGCTTTGACATTTCACTATCTTTTAGGGCAACTTTACATTTATATATTTCTTCATTAATACTATTTCTAGGACTATTCATTTCTTTGTATAGGTAGTCCCTGAGTTACAAATGTCCAACTGAAATACTACTCACACTTACAAATGGAGCAATTACAGAAAATAAGCAGGTGTGCTTGTTCCAACTTACCTACAAATTCAACTTAAGAACAAACCTATAGAACTTATCTCATTTATAACCCAGGGACTGACTGTATAGATCTAAATTTCTGACTGGTGTTATATTCCTTTAACACTTCTTGAAGGTTCTTTTCACTGAGTATAGAATCTTGGTTTTATAGTTCTTCTTCAGTACTTTAAAGGTCCTACACTGTCTTCCAGATTACATAATTTCTGATAAAGTTTGCTTTAACTTTAAAATCTTTCGTCTTCTGTATGTAACCTGTATTTTTTTCCTCTGGCTTTCTTCAAAATTTTCTCATTATTTTAGTTTTCAAGTATGTATATAATATAATAAAGGTGTTATTTTGTTTGGTATTTATTTTCCTTGATGTTATCTGAGCTTCTTGAATCTGGAGTTTGCCATTTTTTGTTAGTTTTAGAATTGTATTGATAATTATTTCTTCATTTGTTTCTCCTGTTTACGTAGAAAAAATCATTTTATGTTATTCCAGTTACACACATATTATACTGTTTTTTGATGTTCCACAGTTCTTAAATGTTCTATTATCTATTTTTTTCCTCTTAAAAAAATTTACTATGGATAATTTCTATCAACTTTTCTTCATAAATGTCAATTCTTAGGCAGCGCCTGTGGCTCAATGAGTAGGGTGCTGGCCCCGTATACTAAGGGTGTGGGTTCAAATCTGGCTCCAGCCAAACTGCATCAAAAAAAATAGCTGGGTGTTGTGGCTGGTGCCTGTAGTCCCAGCTACTCTGTAGGCTGAAGCAAGAGAATTGCCTAAGCCCAAGAGCTGGAGGTTGCTGTGAGTTGTGATGCCACAGCTCTCTACTGAGGGCAATAAAGTGAGACTCTGTCTCTAAAAGAAAAAAAAATGTAAATTCTTTCCTCAGCTTCATCAAGTCTTATCTCTGCTACTATCTTTTTCATTTTTACCATTTTTTTCTTAAATTATATTTATAGGTTTGTGGGTACAAATGCATTTAGTAAGAAGAATATATTATGTAGTGGGAAAGCCTGGGCTTTTTGTTCAATCATCACCCAATTAGTGTACATAGTACCAATTAGATGATGTCTCATCCTACGCTGCCCTCCTACCCTTTTGAGTCTTCAGTGTCTGCTATACCACTCTCTACGTCCATGTGTAAAAATTATTTAGCTCCCATTTATAAGTGAAAACGTGTTATTTGACTTTTTGTTTCTGAGTTATTTTTCTTAAGATAACGGCTCCAGTTCCATTCAGGTTGTTGCAAAATACATAATTTCATTTTTTTAAATGGCTGACTAGTATTCCATTTCTGTTGTGTGTTGTATTTGTAAAAAAAAAAAAAAAAAAGTCATCCATTTATGAACACTTAGGCCAATTGTCCATCTTTGCTATTGTGAAAAATGCTGCAATAACATGGATGTAGGGTTTTTTTTATGTATAATGATTTTTTTCCCTTTGGGTGGATTGTAAGTATTAGGGATTACTGTATTGGAGAGTAGTTCTATTTTTAGTTCATTGAGAAATATTCATACTGTTTTCCAAAGAGGTTGCACTAATTTACATTCCCACTGTGTATGAGTGTTACCCGTTTTCTACATTCTCACTAACATCTTTTGCTTTTTGACTTTTTAAATATTGGCTTTTCTGACTGGTGTAAGATGGTACCTTGTGATTTTAATTTGAATTTATTTGATTATTAGTGATATTGAGCATTTTTCATTTGTTTGATGGCCATTTGTATGTCTTCTTTTGAAAAATGGCTTTTCATTTTCTTTACCCAATTTTTAATGAGATAATTTAATTTTTCTTTTGAATTGTTTGAGTTTTATACAGATTGTGAATGATATTAGTTCTTTTTCAGAGATATAGTTTGTAAATGTTTTCTCCTGTACTATAGGTATTTATTTATTCTGTTGAATATTTATTTTGCTGTGCAGGAGCTTTTTTTTCTTTTTTTTTTTTTTTTGTTTAGCTTAATTAGGATCCATTTGTTGGGTCTTTGTCTTTGTTGCATTTGCTTTTTAGTTACAAATTCTTTGTCATGCCCAATATTTGGGTTAAATTCCTTACCTTTTCTTGTAGAGTTTTTGTAGTTTCAGATCTTACACTTAAATATTTATCTCTAGTTAATTCTTATATGTGGTGAAAAATATGGATTCAGTTTTATTCTCTATGTATGGGTATCAATTTATTTCAGCACCATTTATTTAATAGTGTGTCATTTTCCTACTTATGTTTTTGTCTACTTTGTCAAAGATAAATTAGTTATAGGCATGTGGCTTTATTAAAGGTTCTTCTATATTCTGTTTGATTGATCTATGTGTCTATTTTTATACTATTACTGTGCTGTTTTGGTTACTATCGCCTTGTTGTATAATTTGAAGTCAGGAAATGTGATACCTCTAGCTTTATATTTTTGCTTAGTATTGCTTTGGTTATTCTGGTTTATTTTGGGTTCAAATTTTAGGATTGTTTTTTCTAATTCTGTGAAAAGTGATGTTAGTTTTTTGATAGCAAGTACATTGACTCTATGGATCATTTGGGACATTATGGTCATTTTAATGATATTAATTCTTCCAGTCCATGGAATGTTTGGGATGGGATGTTTTCCCATTTGTTTGTAGCCTCTACAACTTCTGTCATCAGTGTTTATGTAGTTTTTCTTGTAGAAAATCTTTCACCTCCTTGGTTAACTATGTGCCTGTGTGCATGTGTGTGTGTGTGTGTGTGTTGCTGTCATCAATGGGATCAAGTTCTTAATTTAGTTCTCAGCTTGGACATTATTGGTATATAAAAATTCTACTGATTTTTGTATGTTGATTTTGTATGCTGAAACTTTACTGTATTTATTTATTTCTCAAATAGGAGTCTTTTAGAGTTGGGTTTTCTAGATATCAGATATATTATTAGCAACCAAAAACATCGACTTTCTCTTTTTTAATTTGTATGCTCTTTAAATCTTTCTCTTGCTTGATTGCTCTGGCTAGGATTTCCAGCACTATGTTGGATAGAGGTTACGACAGTGGCATGCTTGTCTTATTCTGGTTCTTAGGGGGAATGATTTCAACTTTACCCCCTTCAGGAAGATGTTGGCTGTGGGTTTGTCATATATGGAGTTTATTATTTTGAGCAATATTCCCTCTGTGCCTATTGTTTTGATGGTTTTTATCACAGGGATGCTGGATTTTCTCAAATGTTTTTTCTGTGTCTATTGAGATGAGCATATGGTTTTTGTTTTTAATTCTATTTATGTGGTGAATCATATTTATTAATTTGTGTATGTTGAACCATCCTTGCATCCCATGCCATGTCAATCAATGCCCACTTGATTGTGGTGTACTGTCCTTTTGATGTGCTGTTGAATTTGGTTTACTAGTATTTTGTTGAGGATTTTTGCATCAGTGCTAATTGTGGTATTGTTCTGTAGTTTGTAATTTTTTATTTACTTTAGTTGTTGCTGCATCTTTTCATGGATTTAGTATCAGAGTGATACTAGCTTCCCAGAATGACTTAAGGAGGCTCCCCTACTTCTCAATTATTTCGAACAGTTTCAGTAGGATTTGCACTAGTTTTTCCTTTGTATATCTGGTAGAATTTAGCTGTGAATCTCTCTGTTCCAGGAATTTTGTTGTTGTTGGGAGTTTTTTTTTTTTATTGCTGATTTGATTTCACTACTTGTTATTGGTATGCTTCCAGGAATTTATTAATTTCCTCTAGGTTTTTCTTATTTGTTAGCAAAGAGATGTTCATAGATGTCTTGGAGAATATTTTGCATTTCTGTGGTATCAGTTGTAATGTTACTTTTATAATATCTCATTGTACTTACTTGAATCTTCCATCTTCCATTCTTCATTTACCTTGCTAGTGGTCTATCAGTTTTCCTTATCTTTTCAAAGAACCACTTTTTCATTTTTTTGAACCTTGGTATTTTTTCAAATATCAATTTTATTTAGTTCTGCTCTTTGTTATTTCTATTCTTTTGCCATCTTTAGGATTGGCTTGTTTTTGTTTTTGTAATTCCCTGAGGTGCCACATTAAATTGTAATTTGTGATATTTATATTTTTAATGTAGTTATTTAATGCTTATATTTCCCCTTTAATATTGTTTTTTCTGTATCTTAGAGTATCTTTGGTATATTTTATTTCTATTTTGCAAAAAGTTTTTAAGTTTTTATCTTGATTTTGTTATTGACCCTAAGGTTAGACAGGAGCAGATTACTTACTTTCTGTGTATGTGTATAGTTTTGAGAGTTTCTCCTGGAATTTACACCATGGTCTGAGAAAATACTTGATATGCTTTTGACTTTTAAAAATTTATTAGATTTGTTTTGTGGATAATGTTCCATGCACTGATCAGATGATTATATATTCTGTGGTATTATGTAGAATGTTCTATAAATGTCTCTTAGGTCCTTTTGATTTAGAGTCCAATTTAAGCCTATTGTTTCCTTCCTGATTTTCTACCCTGATGATTTGTTTAGTGCTGTGAGTGTGATTTTAGTTTCCCACTATTACGGTTTTGTTATCTGTCTCTGTTACATTTAGTAGTATTTGCTTTATAAATTTGGGTCTCCAGTGTTAAGTGTATGTATATTAGGGATTACTATGTCTTGTTTTGAATTTATCTATTTATTATGTAATGACCTTCTTTGTCTTTATTTCTGCTATTTATTTAAAGTCTATTTTATTTGATGTAAGTAAATATACTTACCCCTTCTTGCTTTTGTTTTCCATTTGGAATATCTTTCTCTAATCCTTTGAGTGTATAAATATTTTTATCTGTCAGGTGAGATTCCTATAGGCAGCATATATTTGGATTTTGTTTGAATTTGTTTTTAAACCCATTCCACCAATCTATATCTTTTTGTGGAGTATTTAGTTTATTTATATTCAAGATTAATGTTTATATGCGAGGGTCTTTTTCTGTCATAATGTTGTTACCTAGTTGCTTTGTAATCTCACTTGCAACTTGTGAGTTTTTTGCTCTCATGTGTGTGTGTTTTTATGACAACAACCTTTTGTTTGCATGTTTAGCACTACTTTGAGCATTTCTTAAAATGTCGGTTTAGTCGTGACAAATTCTCTTAGCGTTCACTTGTTCACTTGTCTGAGAAAGACTATTTGTCCTTCACTCGTGAAGTTTAGTTTATTAGGATAATTCATAGTTAACAGTTTTTTCTTTTAAGAAGATTGAAAATAGGACCCCAATCTCTCCTGGCTTATAAAGGGTTCTGTTGATAGATCTGCTATTAGGCTGATGGGATTTCTTTTGTTGCTGATTAGATGGTTTTCTCTTGCTGACTTCAGAATTTTTTCTTCATATTGACTTTAGATAGTCTGATGATTACATGTCATGGTGAAGTCTGCCTTGCTGTGTATCTTCTTGAAGTTTTCTAAATCACTTATATCTAGATGTCTAAATCTCTAGTAAGAGTCAGAAGTTTTCTTCAATTGTTTCCTCAAGTGATTTTCCAAACATTTTACTTCTTCTTCTCTCTTAAGCATACCTATGACTCATCACTTTGGTCATTTTACATAATCCTGTGCTTCTCAAAGGTTGTGCTGATTTAATGAAAAATTTGTTTTTTAAGTTTTTGTCTGACTGGGTAAATTTGTAAGTCCTGTGTTCAAGCTCTGAAATTATTTCTACTTCTCAGTCTAGTCTATTTTTTTAAACTTTCAATAATATTTTTTAATTCCTTCAATGACTATTTCACTTTCAGAAAGCTCTATTTATTTTTAAAAATTTATATCTTTTTAGTAAATTCTTCATTCAAACCCTGAATTTTCTTATTTATCTGTGTTAGTTTTCAATTTTCTATTGGCTCTCTTTTGAGAAAGTTGATTGAGTTTATTTTAATTTAATAATTTGAATTTATTACCTGGTATTTCAAAACTTTCATTTTGTTTACTTCCCATTGCTGAAGGGTTACATAGTAGTGTGATTGGAGGTGTTGTGACACTACATTTTTTAGTATTTCCAGAATTGTTTGTCTGTTTCTTTCTCATCAAAACAAACTATCTCTGCTTATTTTCAAATCTAATTTCATTTGGATGCAATTTTTTCCCTTTAGGATGTGATTATAATGTATGTTGTGTAGGGTTGTTTTTCTCTGGTTATAGGTGCTTTCAGTGGAAAACCTTTTGTATCACTTCCTTACTTACATAGCCTTTGTGTGGTAGCTTTCTCAAATGCTTGTTTGGTGGTGATGTGGTGAGTGGGTAAGTGGACTCACTGCCTCCTGTGAGGCTGGGATGACCCAGGTCTCAGGAAGCTTATTTTATTTTCCAGTGCTTGTGTGATCAGACTTTTTTTTCCCCCCCATGGGTTGTGCAGTTCAACCTCCAGGCCAGTAGATGGTACTTATTAGTTTGAGTCAGCTGTGGCAAAAGCAGATGTGTGTGTGTGCTTGATCTGTGTTTAGTGGGAGATGCTTTCTGTTGTGTCAAGCAGTGAGCTGGTCTGCGGAATGTTCAGTAGCCTGAGCTCCCTGCTGTGTCCTGAGTGGGGCCAGTGCTGGTTAGAACTGAACTGCTGAACTCCCCCTTGAATACCCTAATGGCAGGCATTGGCTACAACCCTGGCAGGAGTGGTGGTGGGAGTTAAATGTGCTAAGGTCTTCATGGGAGCTTGAAGTGGGTAGGCTCCACTCCATGCCCTGAGTAGACAGAAATGCTATCCACTTCTATGTTATGTCCCTGTCCCAGAATGTAGGACATTCAGATTAGACAGATGCTATTGTCTATCCTCATGCTTCAGTTCAGCTGAGTGTCATGAAAGATGCCCTCTCTGTGCCTTACAACTGAAATGTCTTCAGTGCTGAAGCTCTTTCCTCCATACCAAACACGATTTTGCTGTTCTCCTAATTTTATTGCAGGAAAGCTTCTGCTCAGTGTAGAGATAGAGAGGAGTTTTGTGTTCCAGGCAAGCTTGGGCCCACTGGGCACACCACCAGTGGAGATGTATCAACACTTAATAGTCCTAGAATGGCTGTCCTTTGGTGTTCTTGTGCAGACCTTCTGCAGAAGCAGCCACAGCTGTGTCTACAGCAGTGAATTTGGGGTAGAATGAGTGGTCTCCCCTCTCCATGTCTATCCTTGAGCACTGAGCTCACCTGGACACTGTGGTGGAACCACCATCCTCCCTTGCAGAGTTGGGCACAGCACTTGAGTCCCCACTGGGAGCAGTGCAGTCACTCTTCACCAGCAAGCAGGAGGTTCTTGGGCAAAGGAAAGAGTACTATCTGGTCTCCTTTGTCCCAAGGGATGCCCCCTTGGTGTGATGCATTCTCCTTTTTTTTTTAGCACTCCCTAGGGCTACATAACTGGGAAACCTGTAGCTTCCCTGGTTAGTTGCTACAATCTGAGCGGGTCTGAGGGAATGTCTATGGGAGTTTTAGTGATGTGGAGACACAGGGGCTGAGATTCCCTGAGCAGGACACAGGGCGTCTAACAACAGGTGTGCCCCACTATGATGCCTGCCATGGCAGCTGGAGTCTAGGGGAGTGATGAATAATCCTGCACTGGCTGGTAGTCTTGAGTGGTACCCTAAGGAAATCCTCTAAGTGGTTGCCTAGTGTTTAGGTTTAGGATTGTCTCTGACAATTTGGATATGAATTGTTTGACCTTAAAACAGTCCCACTTACCTCGTCATATCAAGTCTCTTGGGTTCCTTGTCAATATCTGCCAGCCTCTTGTTTCCTTCTTTTTCTGTATCCTAGCTTTTTCTTGTGAATTCTCTGCTAGACTCCAGTATTCTCCTATGGATAGTCTACTTGAATTATGATTATTCACTTGTGACTTTGGTTCTCTCTGAGGAGAACTGTTATCAGAATTCTCTAGTCGGCCATTTTTAATCCATTTTTATCATTTCAATTTAATCTCTTTTTCTTATTTTTTTCCTCTCTGCTGAAATTCTCCATCCATTCATGCAAATTATCCACTTTTTCTAGTAAGGTCTTTAAAATATTAATAATAGTTATATCAAATTCCCTGTCTGATAATTATAGCATCTGTTATAATTGAAATCTGGTGCTGATAACTGCTTTTATTCTTGCCATTGTATTCCCCCACCTTCTTCTTTGTGTGTATTATAATTTTGCTTCAAAATCAAACATGTTGTATAAGATACTAGAGGCTAGATATTTTGTACTTGGGGTGGTGTTGAGTTGATGAAGGGTTTTTTCATTGTTCTTATTCCACTCTTAGCTTTTAACATTCTGTCAAATTTGTACTCTCTGTTCTCTCCTCTCCTCCAGCAGTAGAATATTATTTCTTACTTGGTGCCTACTTTCTTGGTTGTAGGGGGTGACAAAGTGCTTCCAGGGGTTCTGTTTTAATCTCAGTCAAATGCATATATGTTCGTGGGCCTTAATTGTGGGGTCTTCTCAGTGATGTTGCTTCTCCTGAAACTGTAGGGAAGTATCAGTTTCCTAGGGATGTTGTAAAAAGTTACCACAAAGTGGTGTCTTAAAACAACATACATTTCACAACCTCTTTGGGATATAAAATGTATATTGTTTTAAGATACCAGTTTGTCGCATTTTCTCTTGTATAATCAAACAAATGTTATCTCTATTGTACAAACTTTCTGAACATGTTCTTAATACATTAGGGTTAATTAGAAAAAAACAAACAACATACATTTATTATCTCACAGTTCTGAATCAAGGTGATTCAGAGTTTGGAATCAAGGTATTGGCAGTGTTGGTTCTTTTTGGATACTCTGAGTGAGGATCTGCCCCATGCCTTTCTCTTGACTTCTGGTGGTTGCCAGCAATCCTTGGACACCATTGGCTTATAGATGAATCCCTCCAATCTCTGCCTCCATTTTCACATGCTATTCTTCTTTTTGTGTTTCAATGTTTTCACACGGTCTTACTTCAAGGACTCATGTGATGGTATTCAATGCCTACCCTAGCCCAGGTTGTCCTTAGCTTAACTTGATTACATCTGCTAAGATTCTATTTTCAGCTAAGGTCACAGTCACAGGTATCAGGAATTAGGGCTTCAACATATCATTTTAGGGGGATATATTAGTTTGCTAGAGCTTTTACAACAAAAATACCATAGATTGGGGGGCTTAAACAACAGAGGTTTATTTTCTCATAGTGGTAGAGTCTAGAAATCAAAGATTAAATCGTCAGCAGGTTTGGTTTCTTCTGAAGCCCGTCTCTTAGCTTGCAGTTGGCCATCTTCTTGTCATGTCCTCATATGGCCTTTTCTCTATATGCCCATGTACCTGGTATCTCGCTCTGTGTCCAAATTTCTTATAAGGATATGAATAGCCTAATTTCAATTTAATCACTCCTTTAAGGCCCTATCTCTAAATACACATTCTGAGGGACTGGGGATTAGGGCTTCAACATATGAATTAGGGGCAGACGGACACAAGCAAGCCCATAACAAGGGACGTAAATCCAAACCCTTTGGGCATAGTGGGGCCTACTTGTTTTTCTACTCTTCAGCCAATTGTAGAGGGACAGAAAATGAATAGAACCTTTACAAAAAATGTTTTCTTTGTCTATTTTCTTACTAAGAAGTTCTACTCCTTTCTTATTCAAATCTTCCTGATAATTATTTATAATACATTTAAAAATGTGTTTTTGATCTTGGTGAAATCATATTTAATTGCTTTTAATTTATGGAATATCCAGAGTTGAATTTCTAAATGCTATCCTTTGTAAATGATTTGTATGTACTTCTTTGTTACTACATTACTACCAACCTTGTCAATAACCCCTTCTCTAGCTTAATCTAACCGTCTTTAACCTATGACCTAATGGTTAAGGCATTATCTCCTCACTGTGGCATTAACAATGACATTTATACCTTAAGCATGCCTGCCTATTGTGTGTATTTATCATTCACCAATCAGATTTCAGCTCATAGGATTATTTTTTCTCCTTAGTGATTTTTCTCACTTCTTGGGAGCCAATTAATTTAACTTGTTTTATTCAGAATCTCATAGAGCAGAAGTGTCCAATAATACATGTTTTATTTATTTTTTTAATAACACGTATTTTAAATCTTTCCATATCAACTGGCATAGATATAACTCCATCTTTCTAATGTTTGCATAGTATTAAGATTCAAAAAAAGTAACATTTAAAAAATTATTACCCCTTCTTAGAGATAGGAAGACTATTCACGTTTATTAGATATCTCATGTGGCAAACAGCATCATTTTGCTTGAATTTCTATAAACTTGTATTGGTATATACTTACAGAATACATTTCTAAAAGTGGAATTGTTGGGATAAAGGCATTTTGAAATACTTTAGTACTCATTTTCAGACAAATTTAATATTATTAGAAAATATAAAAATGTTCTTAGACTTTTATAGTTTAATTATGTTTGCCTATTTTGTGAATTATGACATATTATTTTTAAATGGTCAATATTTACTCTTAGATGAAAGTAAAATTTTGTCTGTGTGGAATGTTTCTAAGAAGGCAAATTGTACAGAGGGTGTTTAATACCTAGGCTAAAAGCCTAGTACCTACTGATCTAGGCTTTGCATGTATTTGCTTTTTGACTTTGGATGGGTTAGTTGACCATTTTGGTTCTTTATACTTTTATACATGAACTAAAGATGTTGAACTAGAAGAGGAGTTATTACACTTTATCCCAAGGATGGGAAGATGACCCTAATGAGTAGTATTTTGAAATCCCTACCCCTACTTCAAGTAAGACAGCTGTGCTTTTATCTTTTTTTGTCGTAGAAGTACTAAAAAAGATTTCATTTGGGGAAATAAGGTTCTTCTATTAAAAGTAGTTTAAAAGTCTCTTTGCCTACATGGATCTAAAGTTACTTGTAGTTCTCAAATTTTATGACTTATGATTCTGTACATTCTTTTAAATTACCAGATTTTTCAGTACTTGAAACTCTAATTATGACTCCTACTTTCCCCCCTTCTTTAGCCAATGCGAAATATATACAGTTATTTAGACAAAAAGTAACCAGAAGAGAGCTGTTTTTTCTCCTTTAATCTCTTCCCTTGGCTTTACTTCTCTTTTGAATTAGGAATGTTTCAGTCTCAACTACATTTTTTTTTTTTTTCACAGAAAGTTTAAAAATATTTGACTTCTAGTTATTTACTATTCGTTATAGTTAGGTTGAATTCAAATACTGTATATAACACTATTTCTTATATTCTGTTTTTCTTGATTCTTTAGTATACATCCATTACCCTTGTATGGTCCTTTTCTAAGGAATATTTCTAGCTGTACCCTCATTGATTTTTAAGTCTTAGTGTGCTTTCCTGTAATCAGTATTGAATGCCATAGTCACATTTATTTTGTCTGAATACTAGTTTCAGGATAATACGATTTTTTACATTTCAGTGGAAAACTCTAATTACCTTAGGCACAGGAACAAAACTCTTAGTTTAAATCTCTTAATCAGGCTTTCTCAAAATAGCCACTGAGGCAAACTGACTCATTCTCCCATGTGCCTGATTATCCCTCTAAGAATTTTTGAAATTCACTCAATTTGCATCTATGTATGTTAAAACTTCTTCACCTCTACAACTTCCACTTTTTCCACTGCTAAAATATAACCTTCTCTAGGAAATTTTCTTCTACTAACTAGGGAAAGTTCTTTTTTCTCTTATCATTGCAGGCAAAAATACTTGTACTTTGTCTATAATGAGAAAACAATGAAACTTTTTGAAATAGTCTCTACTAAAGCTGAAATAATTTTGCCTGCACTGAGCTGACATTTGATTATGCTTAATCTAAAATGGGGTTTAACAAGAAAGTAAGCATAATTAAGATTGCAAGAAATACATACTCTCAGATACACACACAGACACACACAGCAACACATACATACCAAGTCTGGAAAAATTTTTAAGATTTTAATCTCCTGTTTTTACCTTAACTTGAGAATATCTGTTAAAATAATCAAATACATATGACTATTTCAGTATTTTTCTATAATTTAAAAGGCTCTCAGGCTGGGCATATTGGTTCACACCTGTAATTCTTGCACTCTGAGAGATTAAGGTGGGTGGATTATCTGAGCTCATGAGTTTGAGACCAGCAAGAGTGAGACCCCATCTCTAAAAAATAGTTGGGCATTGTGGCAGACACCTATAGTCCCAGCTACTTGGAGGCTGAGACAAGAGGATGACATGAGCCCAAAAGTTTGAAGTTGCTGAGAGCTATGATGATGCTCCAGCACTCTACTGAGAGCAACAAAGTGAGACTCTATCTCAAAAAAATAAAAATAAATAAATCAATAAAAAGGATCTCATTTTCATTTGAATAGTGTTGTATTATACCATCCTTGTCCACTAGTGAAGAATTTAGATAACTTACTGTTTAGGATACTACAGTTGTCCACCTCTCAAATATCCCTTGGGAACAAGGCACTCATTTTCAAGCTATTGGAAATGTCAGTCCAGTTCCTGTTTGAGAATAGCCCTCAACGTAAGACTGCCGTCTGAACCAAAATCACATCCCATCTTTGGGGACAGTCTGCATCTGGTGCCTGCTTATGTGAAAAAGAAAGACTTGATCCTCTTGGTTCCACTGGGATAACTGTGATGGAGCATCCCAGTTCTAGCGCTCATCCTAGGATTCGCGGAGACCTTCATCGTGTCATCACTATAGCTCTGCTTCTTCTTTTTCTCCGTCATGGGCATTGCTCTTACGAACATTCCTCAATAAAACTGTAGCACACAAAATCCTCATCCCTAATTCTTACCTTCCCTTTCCCTTTACTGTGTAACAGTTAAAAAAAAAAAGAAAAAAGACATGATAGCTAATATCAGAACAAATCTCACCATCTCCCAGGCATTGTGCTAAGAACTTCAGATTCTTTAAATTTTCTAAACCTCACAACAATATGAGGTGGAACTTATAATTGTAATCTCTATTTTACAAATGGGGAAACTTCCCAGATTAGTATGTAATTTGTTTAATACCTACAGCTAGTAGGTGATAGGGCCAAGATTTGAAACTGTTTCCGCTGCACTCCAGAGATTATGTTCTTAACAACTCAATTACTCTGCCTTTTGCATCTCCAGGATGTGTTGAATCCCTAAAAAGGCATATCTGGATAGAGAATTTAAGGTTTTTGGCTGGATAAATTTTGAAAATCAGATTTTGTTCCATATTTATATTGTGAGAGAAATAATTTTGGGGCAAGAGGGGGATAAAATTATCATTACCATATAAAACATATGAGCACAATACCATATTTATATGTTGGGTATTACTGAATTTTAATCTCTGATGCAAAGTGAAAAAATGTGAAAATTAATTACATGTAAGGACATTCAAGCCTGCTCACAGACTGACACTAATGAAGGTTGATTTTTGTTAGAATCAACCACCGATGTGATAGTGAAATTCCAATTAATAAAATTTCTAATTATCCCTATTTTAAACATTAATCAGCATTCCATCTATTATGGAATGACATAATAAAATACAAGATCAAAATACATATTGGTAGGTTCAAATGTATTTCCAACCAAATTGGACTAGGTATATGGCACAGCTGATCTTATTCTATTGCAGAGAAATTGAAACTTAAGAAATTCATTTAAAAAATGTTTTATTTCCTAGGCACATACAGATACAGTCTTATATTATTTGAAATCTTTCACAAAGTAGAAAACTGGTATATTGAATTACTTCTATTTTGTATGTGAAACAATTTTGATATCTATATATACTTTCTAATTAAAATACTGTATATTTGTATAGCACTGCTGGGTTTTCGCACTGTCTCATATAATTCTTATCACAATTGTGAGATAGCTGAGGTGGTGGTATTAATTTCAATTTTCTGGACAGGTAAACTGAGCATTAGCCTAAGTAATTTGTTCAGAAGGCTGAGATAGGAGTTTATCTGACCAATGCTTTTTTTTCTATACAGATATGAACATATAAATGTCTCTCTTCCTTTGGTAATTCTTTTTCTATAGCTGCCCTTCTGAGAAATGTTTTACCCTTCCCTTCATAGGCAAATTTCTTGGGGAAAAATATTTCCTCTATTCCTTTTCAAATTACATAACCAGAATTCCTGACTGCTTTGTAAGCTGAAGTCTGCCTGCATCACTACAGAAACATGGTACTATCACAGATCACAAGTAATCCTCCTTTGTACAGTATCTATGGGTATTATCACAGATCACAGGTTTCAGATATCATTGTCTACTAGCCTTCCTAGCATAGTAGGTGTTTTAAGAAAAGTTCTTTTCTTTGCTTCCATGATACAGGAAGTTTCTAAGTTATAAACATCTGACTTATGTGCCACTCACATCTATAAATAGAGACTATTACAATAGGTTATAAACATCTGATTGGTACACAGTTTGCACTTACAAATGGAGGCTGTTACACATAATAGGTAAATGTACCTGCTACAACTTACATACGAATTCAACTTAAGAACAACCTACAGAACCTAGCTCACTTGTATCCTGGGGATTGCCTGTACTGAATGTTGTTTTTTTTGTCCTGTTGTTATCTTTATTGAATCCTTTTTCTATTCTTTAACCACAAACATAAACAACTTATCATAATTGTACAGAGGGTACATCTTGGACATTACCTCTTCTATGTGCATAATTTGTCTTGTTCGTGTTTATGATTTCAATTATCACCTTCACCTACATTAGAGGCAATATAGTGCAGGGGTTAAAACCAAGGCCTCTGAATTCAAACAGAATTTTGTTTGAATCCTAGCTCTGTCATTTGTTAGATCTGTGGCTTGAGAAACTACTCAGTTTATGCATATGCCAAATAGTTTTACCTCTGTCTATCTCAGAGGGTTGGGAGGATTAAATAAGATAAGATATGTAAAATGCTTAGCCCCCGAGCCTCCCAATTTTTTATTTTAATGAAATTTAAACTCCTTACTATAATGTTACAAGGCTCTGTACCATCTGGCTGCTTCTTACCTTTAGGCAAGTAATACTGGTAGTGAAGATTATTTGGTGGCAGAACAGATGGAAAGAAGCAGATGTACAAAAGGCATGCTTTATAGGAAGGATTTACTGGAATGGGAATTAACTTGGTGATTAGGATGGGGTGATGAAAAAGGGTTGTACTAAAATAACTCTAAAATTTCAGCCCCATAGAATTAGATAGATGATAGTGTTATCACTGAAGTAAGAACAACTGGAAGAGGACTATGATTCTGGTGTAGATTATAAATTAGATTTACAGCATGTAAAGTTTTAAATTCCTTTCTGATATTTAGATAGAATGAACAGGCAATTAAACAGGTATCTTGTAGTACTGAAGAAAGAAATAGAAAAAATAATTTTAGAACCACAAAAAGAATAATATTACTGAGAATATATGAAATCAGGATCTCAGAGGTAAGCATATGTAATATGTAAGTGCCAAAGTTAAAATTTTAATAATATTGACAAATATGAAAGGCATAGAAAGTTCACATGTACATGGTGGTCCTGAAGTAGAAAAGGATACATAAATATTGATCATAATGAATGATATACTAGAAGAAAACTTTTCTGAAATAAACACGTGTGATGCTTTATTATATTACTAGTTTTTGTCCAGTGCGATTTTAGGCATTGGGGAAAAGAATGTTAAAAAAATAAAAGAGTTTGTTCCCATGGGACTAACATTCATATCGTATCACAGGGAAAATTTTAATAAAATATCAACAGGACATAATTCCCATTGTGATATCATCTAACTCCAGTGAGAATGGCACTTCACAAATAGTCCCAAAGCAACAGATGCTGGCAACGGTGCACAGAGAAAGGAGCACTCATACACTGTTGGTAGAACTGCAAATTAGTACCACTTTTATGGAAATTAACATGGAGATACCACAAAGAACTAAAAGTAGACCCTACCATTTGATCTAGCAATCCCATTACTAAGTATTTACTCAAAGGATAAAAAGACACTTTATAAAAATACATTCACATTCAAGTGGATTATAGCAGATAATTCACAATTGCAAAGATGTGGAAACCTAGATGCCCATCAATACATGAATGGATTAATAAAATGTATATGTATACCATGGAATATTACTCAACCATAAAATAGTGACATAGTATCTTTTACAACAATCTGGGTGGAACTGGAGACCAGAAGTATTCACAAGAATAAAAAAGAAAACACCATATATTCTCAATAACAAATTGGAACTAGTTGCTCACCACTTATGTACTCACAAGAAAGCAAAACTCAGTGGAATTCAAGTAGGTGAGGGGAAGAGGAAGGGATGAGTAAATTTGCACCTAACAGGTAACTTGCATACTTGTTAGCTGAAGGACGCACCTATAACTTTGACTTAAGATATACAAAAGCAAAGTATGCAACCACAAGTGTGTACTCCCATAGTATTCTAAAATTAAAAAGCTGAAACACTAATGAAATTATTGAACATCAAGATGAAGAATCTTATATATGTCTAGGCAACAAATGCAAGTTATTATATGAATGAAAAAATAATGTTGGCCTTGGTCTTCTGTATAAGAAGTCTCAGTGAGAAAACAGAGGACCAATGTCTCTAAAATCCTGAGGGTATGTCCCAATTATTTTGACACCCAATCAAAATTTTCTTCAACTATCAAGGTAATGGACATACTCAAGTAAATAAGAAGTCAAGCAATACTGTATCCATGAAACTTAGTTGGAAAAAATATAAAAACTGGACAATGACATCCCTTCAAAAAGGACATAAAACAAATTAAAAGCACAGGATGAAGTACCCAGGATCTATATTGAATATACATAAATATGGAAATAATATTAAAAACTGTGGAAATTTTGTTAGGACAGAATATAAATGCTAAAAGCATTTCAATGAACAATTAAATGTTACAAGGTGGGGGGAGAAGAAATAGGGATTAGTATTCCTATTTAATTTCCTCATCTTTCATAGTAGTGGTTCAAAGTCAAAATCTAAATTTAAATTATGAGCACTTTCCCCCTAAAGTAATGATTTCTATTTCCTAATGTTTTAGATATTTGTTTCCTTTACTTTGAAGAATTCTTTTAGGAACCAATATTATGGACAGATCCAAACTACAATGTTTTTCAGTTTTACTTTATTTTCTTATGTTAAAACTCAAATAGATTTATATAATTTAGAAATGAGAAATAAGCCTGGTGCCATTTGGACTGCTGTTCGTTCTGTTTCATGCTCTGTCTGTACAGGGGAATGGTTTCTAAGGTGAAAATTTTCAGATGATGAAAAAAGGAGTTTCTTCTAGCAATTGTGATCAATTTCTTAGGTATAAATAGTGGTATATGAATGAAGTCACCAAAAAAATGAAGAAAAGAAACAGTTGAAAATCACAGCCGGCAATGGATCTGAAGGTAGGAGTAGGGCCAGGAGAATCAACAATGTGAAAGTCTTTTATCTTTTTGGCTCCTTTAGTTCACAGGTCTGAAGTTGGTACGTTTTTAATTTATTGAGCATAAGTTATTTGAATAATAGTGTTTTGGTGAAAAATTTCTACTTCTGAAGCATTTATTGACTTTCAGAATTGACTTGGTAATTACTTGCATTTCAAACCTTAAAATAATTTTTAAGGTGTTTCATCAGTATTTTAAAACATTATAAGTATTTTTGAAACAATGGCATAATTCTTTCAGGGGATTCTGTAGCTGTTATGCTGTGTGAACAAATAAGCTCAGGTTTTTATCTGTTGTAGATCCTGGTTACATCTTTTGTTTACATAATTATGTCAATACATGTGTCCAGACAGAAGCACAGATAGGCAGAGAGAGAAAGAAAGAATAGCAGCCCAAATGGAATTATATTTATTTTTAATTTCTAAAATATATATTTATTATGCACAGAATACACAAGCATGTGCATGCACACATACACATATATAATTTTTAATTAAAAAAGAGTTTGACTTACTAAAATGGGCTGATATTTCTGATTTGATTTTTTCCCATTATGATTGAATGCATTAAATACAAAAAAGAATTACTTCTGGTAAGTTCCTATAAGTTCTGTCTTTTTTGAGATAGAGTGTCACTTTGCCGCCCTCAGAGTGCCCTTGCATTACAGCTCACAGCAACCTCAAACTCCTACACTCAAGCGATCCTTTTGCCTCAGCCTCCTGAATAGCTGGGACCACAGGCACCTGCCATAACACCTGGCTGTTTTTAGAGGCAAGGTCTGGCTCTGGCTCAGGCTAGTCTGGAACCTGTGAACTCAGGCAATTCACCAGCCTTGACCTCCCAGAATGCTAGGATTACAGGCATGTGTCACCACGCCCAACCCCTGTAAGCTCCTTAGAGCACTAAATTTATTTCATTTTCTGGGTTCTTTCAAATCAAAGTCTATCCCTTAAGCTGCTCCTTAGGGCTGAACTTCTGTTTCATCCAGGTGCTAATAGCAGTATTTGAGGTCAGAATTGTACTATCTAGGTAAGTAAACCTGCCTCTCTACTGAGGACTCAGCAAATAATGTGAGTTTTCTCCGTCTCTTGGTATTTATTTATTTATTTTAAGACAGACTCTCACTTAGTCACCTGGGGTTGAGTGTCATGGCATCATAACTCATAGCAACCTCAAACTCTTGGGCTCAAGTCATCCTCTTGCCTCTGCCTCCTGAGCCTGGGACTACAGGTGCCCACACAACTCTCAGGTATTTTTTTTTTTTTTTTTTAAGAGATGGGGTCTGGCTCTTGCTCAGGCTGGTTTTCAATCTGTGAGCTCAGGCAATCCACCTGCCTCAGCCTCCCGGAGTGCTAGGATTATAGGTGTGAGCCATTGTACCCAGCCTTGGTACTTTTTTAGAGTTAAATAGTCTACAATGAGCTATTGATTCTGTTCTTGAATTAAATTAAGAGCAGCTATTATCAATTTAAATAAATGCTTTCTTTTTTACTTTAAAATAATTTTTTGAAGTAAAAGTTTTACTTTTTAAGTAAAGAAGACCTATTATCTGAAATCTATAATTTCAGCATTTTAGAGGTGGAAGTCCTGTTGGAGATGACTTGGCTTTATGGGCGTGCTAGGGATGGCTCTGAAATGCCTTGTCTGCCTTGAAGATGTGTAAGTGTGGGCAGTACTTCTGGTCCTCTAGACCACTTTTCATGTGTTCGCTATCAGAGTCCTGGGTTAGCGCAAGAACAGAATTGAACAGGCCTGGTTTATTTGTAGACCAGAGATCCCAGTGGGACCTAAAGCAGCATCTGTGCTTACTTCTGGATACAGTGGCCCACTTGAGACCATGGGTGTACCACTTCTCTGTCTTTATTGAGGACCACTTGATGCCCAAGAGGTTCAGCTCTTTTCTAGATTCTGGATCCAATTATCAGTAGCAATTTAAAGAGAAATTAAAAAGGCTTCTGCTAACAAGTTTGGGGTTAGGGATTAAATGTAAGTCTTCGGAGGCACCGTGAAGTCACAATTCTAGTCCTAGCAAAACAGGGAAATGGGACTAGTCATCAATAAAGTTCTAGCTAGCGCAATCTTTCTCTTTCATCATTGCCACAGGTTAATTTACTGCCTGGCATAGAGGAGGAATACAATATTTGATGAATAAATAACTAACTAAATATCTGGCAAGAAAAAAGAAATCCACCTGGGTCTTACTGGGGAGTAAGTTGCATCCTCTTGGAAATGAAGCACACACTAGAGAGGTGAATAAATTTAGTGCTGTAAGAAATCTTCTGAGTGAGTAAACTAGGCTTCCTTCAATATCTTCCTGCTAACTTATTTTAAGGTCTCAGAATTCCCCTTTTAGACATTTATTCAGAATGAGAATGTGGCAGAAATGGGGATGCCAAGTTTATCATGACTGCTTCTGGATAAAAGGACCATACAAGGTAAAATGAAAAAGGCCCCATAAACAACAGCAACAAAACAAGTATAGAAGAATGCCTCAAAAAAACAGGTGTCATGTTATATTGCTATACTCTTTTCCAGTAAAGTATTAAACACTGACTTTCTGTGTTTTACAAAAAGAGCTCTATCAATTTATTCAGGCCTTGTGGGGTAAGATAAGAGTCTTCTACCTTGAAGATTAAAACAGAGACTTTCTAAATCAGTGAACAAGAACAAGTTTCTGCCACCTGCAGAAAATCTTGCTCTGAAGATAAGAAATGACAGACCTGTAATATTTATGTGAAAGATAGCATTTTGGGGGTTCTAAAGGACATATGTTGGAATGCCCTCTATTTACTGACTTTGTTCTTATTGCTAAACTATTTTTTAACACGAATAAGAATTGGCTTTAGTTTACCTTGGGATGGAGAAAGACCATTAGCAAAAACTCTATACTACCCTTTCCCATAAAGCCTTTTAGTAGAAGGTTTTGGAAATCCATTTTTTCCTGTAAGTTCAAGAGGAATTTGTTGAGAGCCTTTCTATGGCCTCCTGGCCATCTTATACAACATCATGGGAATTCAACTCTTCTGATGTCATCATTTCGTGCCTTTGTGTCCCAGCTGGCATTTTAGTGGCTAGGACAGAGGCATTTTTGATGTAGTTCACTAAGCTTCAAACACCATGCACTACAAAGGGAATAACATGTCCTATACTTTGCTTTTATCAACAAAATGTTTTTTCCCCTAGAAGTGATATTGTCTGGTAAGTATTGCAATTGGCCGTTGTAGAATCTTAGGAAGGACTTCTTGTTCACTTTTGGCCTTTGACTTAACCTTTTCTCATTGAAATAGTATTGAGAGGAGACATTTCAAACTCTGTGGGATAAAAGCTTTCTCCTAACAGAAGTCATCTTGGAAACAGAGAATAAAGATAGATGCTCTGATCTCTTCTCCATTCCCGAGGCACCTGGCTGGTCACCCCGGAGGACAGGAGATTATAGATTTATATGTCCTTGACTAAAGGGAGGGACTATTTGTTGGAAAGGGAATCCCTTAACAATTCTCAGGGCTTCATTTTATCGGTGATTTATTTCTATGCCTTCAAAAACATTTTTGTTCTTGATTAAAATACTTTATTATACATTTTAGTACCTTAGAGTCAAAATGGTTTTGGCTAAAAAAAAATCCTATTTGAACTGAACACATAAAGGAGATCATTTTTAAACCAAAAACTGAATTTGGACAATAAAAAATAATCTTTTTTTCCTGAAAGATGACATAGAGCTAAACAGAAAAAAAAATGATGCTGTTTGCTTTTCGTTCATAGACACAAACTTTTGCCATTTAATTGTTTGTTTTATGACTGTGCAAATAAATGAATCCAAATATTCCTGATGTTGTTCAGCTTGTGATAGAAACCCTTTACTTCACTTAAATGAAAGTAAAGATCATTTCTCACAGAAATTTCATTGTTAATTTATGTTAAGGTAGTAACTCCTTAAAAAATGGAGGGAGTCAAACGGGATAAATTTGACATTTTAGAATGGTAAGATCTTGATTTAACTGCAGATGAGGACTTTGGTTACTGAGGGACATGCTTTTCTCTTTTAATTAATTCCTTTTCCTGACATTTCACTCATCATGAGGCAAATTTGTTTGTGGCGCTTAACCTTTAAGTATTGTATCAGTTTTCACTGGAGTCATGCAGTGACCAGGAGTAAGTATGTGGAAGACATGAAAAGATTTTTAAAAATGACAAAAAACACCTCAAACTAAGTTTGCCTTGAGGAAATTTTTGTTTTTTCTCCACTTACACTCAGGACTCCTGACCTCAGGAGTCTTTGTGCTTGCCATCTTGAAGTTAGCCCTGTAAACTTCAGAGCTCAGGGACCTTGCCTTCTGCAAATGGCTTTTCAGACTGAGTTTTCCTTCTCCGTTAAATGTAGATATCCATTTTCAACTTGTTATTCTATCTACTGTTCCTGTCTTAGCTCCCCCGGTCACATCCTACTTATTCTTTAAGCTCACTTTTACTTTCCTACGCCCTATTTTCACTTTCTCTATTGTATTCTCTTTCCCAATTTGAGATTCTCGATTCCTTCTTGTTCTCATGCATTTAGTGCATGCCCGTGTTACGACACTCACTCCATGTCATTATCGTGTATGATTTTCCTGTTCTAGTCTTCTCTTCCTGCAAAGTACACCAGGTTTTACTGACGTTTTAGCACAGAGAGGAAGACATTATAGTATCAGCTGAAATACATTTACTCCCTTTACTGAGGGCATGTAAAGCTGTCCCCAGGGGAAAAGATGAGGCAGGTCACTTGGTCTAATTTCCAGGATAATGGTATTTTCTGGGAGGAAGAAATATTATCTATGCATAGTCCTTAGTAGGATGTTCCTGGGCAAGAATTACCTGTGGTAAATAAAACCTCCCAAATGAGGCCGGGTCTCTGGAGAATGTCACTTAGGCTATTATTCCAGGGCAGGGGGTTGAAATTTTTTTACTTAAAAAGTCAGATAGTATTTTAGGCAGGTGAGCCACACTGTCTCTGTTGCAACTTCTCAACTCTGCTTGGGTAGAGCAGTAAGCCTGGCAGGATTCTAATAAAACTGTATTTTTCTTTTCCTTTAAATAAGCTCACGAGGTTGGCTTATATGCTGTAGTTTGCCAACCTTTGATCTAGGGTAGAAAATAGAAATGTTCTAGCACTTAAATCCTCTCTCCTTAGTAGGGCAATCATAATCACAAAGCCTTATTTTTTTTTTATTTTTTTATTTTTGTAGAGACAGAGACTCACTGTACCGCCCTCGGGTAGAGTGCCGTGGCGTCACACGGCTCACAGCAACCTCTAACTCTTGGGCTTACGCGATTCTCTTGCCTCAGCCTCCCGAGCAGCTGGGACTACAGGCGCCCGCCACAACGCCCGGCTATTTTTCTGTTGCAGTTTGGCCGGGGCTGGGTCTGAACCCGCCAATTGTTATTATTATTATTTTAGAGAGAGGGATCTCTATGTTGTCCAGCCTAAACTATGCTGGCAGGATCATAGCTCACTGCAGCCTTGAACTCCTGGGTTCACGAAATCCTTCTGCCTCAGCCTGCTGAGTAGCCTGGACTACAGTTGTGTGCCATACCACCCAGTGGAGAACTCACCTATTGTTCTGGGTAATGGCCCGAGTCCAAGGAGGTATTGCGGGCCTGAGAAACTACCGTTGAGGGCTCACACCTCTCTTTGTTCTGTTTCCCCTTGATGGCTGGTATCTTTGAAATCATTAGTAAAGCTTAATTTCAAAGGAGATCTCTGATTTGTGTAGGTCTGATTCGACAATTTAATCCTGGGTTAGCTCAGACACATTAGTACAAACACTGAATAATGCCTATGAGATGAAAGAATTGTTCTGGGCCACTCCCAGTGGCTTGTGTACCTTAAATGAAGAGCCTTAAAATGCAGATCCACAGCTCCTGGCTCTGGGTTGGGCGCCAGTGACGCATCTCAGTAAACCTCAAACTGTCCCAAGCAGGTAATGTCTTCTCTGACCTTTTATCATTGTTGAGATCCCTATTATTATTATTTACGGTTGTTTTGAGGACCACTTCCAAATAAACCAAAGCTGTGTGGCTCATTGTATTGTGTACTTTAAAAAGAGGGGTTTTCCTAAATAGATTTCTCTGTCATTATGTAACACTATGAAGATTAGTATCCCGGTTTGGTTTAGAGAGGCCTGAGTAGGTATTTGAGTTGAGCGTATGACCTGAGAGATCCTTCCACCTTCTTCTTTTCTCCTTTGATTCCAAACTGACACACATTCCGAAGAGAAAATGGAAGAAGAAATTACTAATTGAAGTCAGGGCCCTGCCTTCTGAAGCACTTCTCTCTCAGTTTGGGAGAAAGACAAAATTAGGCCAAGTTGGCGTTCAATATTGTTATGTCACTAACTAGCTATTACTGGGATCAAAACATGTAACTTCTCTGTTTTTCTCCTGTAAAAATAGGAAGTCCACATCTCTGGTGTAGATTTAAAGAGAAAGCTCATTTACAGGTTGGGTGATTATTCTTGCTCTTTGTTGGCCTTTTGCCAGAAGTTATTTGCACATGCACATATGTCACTCAGAATTATAATCAAATGGAGAGAAGCCTCCCCTACAGATGTTCCTCAAAGAAAAGGGCAGCATTTCTCTTTCTAGTGTGGTTTAGGAGCAATTCTAGCTGAAGGCAGAAAGGTGAACAGGAAGGATCTCTTATTATCCTTTATGCTCCTATTAGCTCATCTATTTTATCTGCTTCTTTTTGGCAGAAATACTATCTCCCTCAACATGTTTACTCTAAGGAAAAAAGCCTACTACACTAGTGCCGAATACTAGTTAAGTGCTGATTTAGTGAGTTCTGAAAGTATGTATGGCTTGACTAAAATTATTTATGCAGTCGGGGAAGAAACTAATTCACACAGCAGTGCCCTAATTGGCATCAGAGAAGCATTCCCCTAAAGCCCTTAGGAAAAGCAGAAAGTTGATTAAATAGAAAAAAATGCACATGACGACAGCAGTACAAAGAATGCATAGAAGAATAAAATGCAATTGTTAAATAATCACCCTCATGCTATTCCTCCCCCACCCGCAGTTACCTTTGATTTAAAACAGGAGAGAGCGCCTGGGAAAATTTCAGATTGGAGTCCCTCCCACTCTTCCTCTGCCTATACGAAGGATCCATGGCCCAGAATTCGAATAATAAATCTAAGAGAGGCAGGTAAAAAGAACAGTGGAAAACAGATGGCAGCAGTTACAACTAGCAAATTCCCAGTTGGTGGCTCTCACATTTAGAAGCGGGCATCTGTTCTTCTTCCCCGCTGCAAAGTGGTTTCAACTCAGAGGTGTTAAAAATATCTAAGTTGCTGTTTTATTCATTTCTGCTATTTACTGACTTTAATGACTTACAGTATATCCAATGAAAAGTACAATGTTTACCCAAGCGGCAAGAGACTCAAAACAGAAATATGGGATGCTGCTAAAAAACCCTGTGGTCTACAAAACAGCATGTATGGTTTTATAGGTGAACCTTGCTTCATGAAACAGACGGGTACCTGAACATTTGCGTAAATTGAAATATGCTTTACAACACACCTGGAGAGCTTGATATTAGAAGAATACTGAGAGAGTCACAACCTGTCTGGCCTCAGTTTCCTCCTCTACAAAATGGGAATAATAATAAGAAGAAGAATGCCTACCTTATTATTCTGATGTGCAGGTCTGTTGTGAAAATCAGAGATAGTATCAGTAAAATACTTGTTATTCATGAAAATTCTCATTTTGAAGTAAATGTGGGTTGGATGATTATTCTTGCCATGTAGGTAGGGTATGCCTAGGCTCATGAGTTAAGAGAATTTCAAAAATGTGAGAAAAGAGACAGTCCTCATAGTTAGCAATAAACTACCAATAGCCTCTTTTTTAATGTTATTATAAAAATGCCTTTCCCAGAATCATTTATGATAGGTACTGGGAAGAGAGTCCTATTGAATTGAATATCATTTACCCTGGTGCCTGATGCAAGTGAATGATGGAAAGATATTTATTGACCCCTGACTATCTCACATTTCATTTTCTTTCTTTTTATTTTTGTTCTAAAAGTATTCAGTATTTATTTGTTGCAAAAAAAATTTGGAAATACATAAAAACACAATATTGGACAGTTTCAAAACCCAGATGCATCATTTTTAAGACTTGTATATATCTTATGTCACCACATTGAGAAAGAACTGGTCGGAAGATTGATTTATTCATATTCTTTCTGTTCTCCTAAAAGTTAAACAGAGTCATGGGTCTATCTAAAGGGTGGGTTTGTGACCACAGTTTCTGACCTCACAAGCACTCTGAAAGTTCTTTTTCAGTGAGGCAGTATTAATATTCATAATCACTGACACGGAATGATTACTCTATGTATCAGGTACTGTATTAAGGCTTTATAAATATTAATCCAGGTAAACTTCACAACAACGCCACATATCTGGCACTATTATCAATAGGTTGGGGAAATCAGAACATTTGATATCAAAGAATATGCCCAAGAGCAGATGGTTAGCAAGTAGCATAACTAGTATTAAATTCAAAATTAGGAAACTCTGATTCCATAATGTGCCCTGAGGATTGTGCTTCTCTTTAGTGGTAGGAATGAGATTGTTTCTGGGGGTGCTTATTCCCACTCATCATGTATCTTTTCATGTGGAGGGATCTTCGGTTCTGGACACTTTCTCTGCTTCATTCTCTTCCTCTCATGTCAAGCAGACTGACATCCCGTTTGTGAGGGAGGAGGTTTACACTGATCCTTACTGCCTGAGCCTTTCCCTCTCTGGATCCACCTGTTGAAGATGTGTTCTTCGCTGCTCATTGTAGGGCAGGCTGTCTGGGTGGGCATGGCCAGTAGTTAGGGAGGAGGGTAGATGCAATTCAGTGAAGTATATCACCCTATTCCTTTGTACCCAAGTCACTTCCTCCTGTTTAGCTCTTTACCAACAATCCACTTGGCCGATTCTGATGTATGTCTCTCAGTTTATTACACACTTGGGCATAGAAAGAAATGGCTTTTTTAAATTGATCTTCTATGACTCATAGAAAATAGTCCCAGATACTTTCCTAAGTTTCTTTTCTTCTTCTTCTTCTTTTTTTTTTTTTTTGCAGTTTTGGTTGGGGCCAGGCTTGAACCCACCACCTCCTGTATATGGGGCTGGCGCCCTACTCCTTGAGCCATAGGCACCGCCCACTTTCCTAATTTTCATTGTCTTTGTTGAAACCATGGGCAAACTACTTCACTACTCTCTGTCTCAGTATCTTCAGTTATGATAACATAGGACATACCTTTTCCTCCTCATGATGTTTTTGTTAGGTTTAAAGAAGTTAAGATATACAAAGACACTGAGAAATTGTTCTAAAAAAACGAAGGAGAAAGAAACCAATATGTAACAGTTTGGTTTGAGGTCAGAGGGGAGAGGTGACTTTGGGTACCTAGAGAACTTGTCACCCCAATTATCCCCTGATGTTGTCCCATGGGCCCACACCCGGGCTTTGCATATGTTGAGTTATCTCATCCTGACAAAGCCTGGTAAGACAGGTGTTATCCTTCCCATTTTGTGATATGGACACTGAGTCTTGGAAAGGTTAAGCAACTTGCCCAGGGTTACACAGCTGGTAAGAAGAAATGCTGGTACTGTATTTCAAACCAAATCTGAAGTCCAGCCTCTTTTAGCCCCTGACTCTGACAATTATAGGAAGATATGGTGTAGTGAGCCTGATCTTCCTGTGAGAGTGGGCCAATATCACGGAGGTCACTAAGTTTTAGCCACAGGATTCACTAACCCAAGCAGTCAAAACATCCTGCGGATTGCAGGAATAATGGCTTGGAAGAGGGATGAGGGTACTATGGGTCTTTGTGTTTTTGTTCTTTTAGAGGAATGATTTTTCCATGTATCTATCACTCTTCCCTTTCTAACTAAAGTTTCTAATTTTAAATACTGGCTTCTTAACACAGAATCATATAGCTCTCACAAGAGATGAGTTCTCATCCTTTAGAATGTCAGAATGTCACTGATGTTTTATTTCTTCCTACTACAAATCGTTCTTCCTCCAATGAGATGTTTGAGTTTGTCTCTTCCTACTACAAATCGTTCTTCCTCCAATGAGATGTTTGAGTTTGTCTCACCATTGTCAGGGTTCTCAGTCTCCATTGTTTTTTTGAGATCTTCCCTATCTCTGTCTTCTCTTCACCCCTCCACCTTGAAAGCAATGTAGTTACTGTCTGAGGAAGAGTGAAATGTAGAAAGGATTACACATGGTTTAGGGAAAATTGTGGTAATGCTTCTGCTCTGTGAGCAGAGAAAAGTTGCTTAAAAGGCCCTTGATAGTAAGACAGTTTGTAGAATGAACTGTCTGGTGCTCAGGGTTGTCTTTCTGAAAGCAAAGGCCATTTCCTCAAGGGACAACTTGAGTTTAGTCCTCATTTGAAATGGGCACAAATTTGTATATAAAATTAATATAAAATGAGAGTAACGTTTGTTAAGTGCATTGTGTTGGGCATTTTGAATCACATTACCTGAATTCATCTTCATGACAATTCTGGAAGATGAGCATTATTATCACTGCCTTTACAAAAAGGAAACTGAGGCTCAAAGGAATCATATATTTTGCCTAGAATTATCTGTCTAGTAAGTGCAGACACAGTGAGACTCATGCCCTGGTCTGTTTGTTTTCCAAAGCCCCTGTTCTTGATTTTCTTGCATGAACTAGTTTATTAAATAAGAATGGGGGAAACTTCCCTTCAAGGTTTCTTCCTCCAAGGAATCCCTTCTCTGCTTGTAAGTGGACACATCAGTATGATTTCCATGCCCACCTATAAATTATCTACAGTGTAATCAATTCTGATCCTGGCAAGGACAAACTTGGGCAAATAGCTGCTCTTTACAGAAAGTCTAGAATTGGAAAGAGAATGGCTGTGCTCTGTGCCATGAATTTTTCAAGAGAAATGTTGCAAAGGATAGAAATCTTGATAGATATGATTTTTTTTTTTTGAAAAGCTCCATGTGAGAAAATCTTCCACAAGGGACACCTCAGCCCTTTAACCAACTTGCCAAAGACTAAAAATGCAGAGCTTCCAGGATCAAAGCGTATTCGCAATGTGAAGAACTGTCCCCTGACAATCAGGCTGGTAGAGGGAGGTCTCCTTTAATCTTTTTTCCTTTGTTTTATTACTTTTCTTTTTTTTTCTGAAAGGAAAAATTCTCTTTTCATTATCTTTTGCTGACTAACTCTTCACTTTAATCATTTTCATCTCAAGACTCGTGGCAATTTTCCCCCTTTCCATTAAGAAGGCATGGAAACACAAGTCATTTCTGAGTTTCCATTTCGGGCCATTGTTTCTCTCCAGAAATGTTCAGAGGTGGGCAACAGAAAGTTGGAGTGAGCAGAGTGCCAAGACTTCACCAGAAGCAGAAGATTTCCATCTTCCCTCGTCTCTGTGCATTCTAGAATTGTGGAGAAAAATGTTTCCCGTGACCACAGAAAAGCAGTCTAAATCAATCATAGATCATTTATAATTTGTATAACCTGGAGAAAAGAAATAGCCTTTTGAAAAATCTTCAGAATCTAAGGAAGTTCTATGAAGGGAACCAGAAGTAGCTGTTTATAATGTAAACAAAACTTGAGGTTTTGGGGAAGGGGCTAACTCACTAACGATTTACAGCTTTATTTAATGTGTCCTAAATTTTAGCACAAAAACCAAAATAAGGTGGGGGGAGGGTTATCGCACGTAGCTCTCTGTCTAGGGTTCTGAAATGCCTGTGTACCATGGATGACAAGTGCTCGCTTCTGAGCTGCTCTTTCCAAACTAGCGTCAATTATTAAAAAATAAAGTCATCATAAACACCTCATTACAAATATGGGCCCTGGATATGAAAAAAATTGATTACCTGATCTTTAGTTCCTTACTCTATTCTATCTGTCTCTAATTTTGTTGCTTGGGGATTATTGGTCTATCAACATTCTTCCTGAATAATCAATCTGGTTAATTTAGCCTATAAACCAATTTTCCCCTTGCGTCTGGTGTAACATATTGTTTAGTAATGTGCCCAGTAAAGCATAAAAAGTAACTCCCAGAAATGGGAAAGGAAACAGCACTCAGTTTGAACTTGGGTATCTCGCGTTTTACCTGTCTGCTGGGCTATGTGATAACTGACTTTTTATTTATTTTATTTTTAGCCATATGACTAAGCCTACCTCATGTGCTTGGCAGCTGAAAAAATGCGCTGTGCTATATTCTGAAGCGCCCACTCACTCTTTATTGCTTTTATGACAAAGCTGTCCCTCCACATGTCTGCTCTGCCCTCTGACCCAAGGCGTTTGCTTCAAGTAAACATGCCAGATGGTGGAGAAAAGCAATGGGTCAAAAAACAACCCTCAAGGGTCTGGAGCCACCAAATCCTTCTTCAAAAAGAAAACTTAAAAGCAGCAATTTCACCAAACGCTGAGGAGCGCTTTCACAGTGGAAATAGAGGTGGGAAGGGTGGACTTTAATTACACATTTTGCTTTCAGGGCCTAATGGTTTTAGGTACAGTGTCTATTGGCTAATTTGAACGTAAGCAATTTAAGAGAAACAATAAGAAAACAAGGAGGACAGATGGGTCAATCTTACACTCAGCAAAGAGAACCAAGGTGAATAGTTTATGTGTGAATGAGTATCCTAAGCTCTGGCTGGAAAATGACAGAGACAATTTAGATTCCTTTTCTTTTTTAGGGGCTATTGTTGAAAGTTGTAAACCAGAGAGAAGCCATTGTCTCAAATGCATTGGACCCCTAAAAAGGCTCCAGTAACCCCAAAGGAAGCATTTAACTGAGATCTTCCTTTTCTTTTCCGTGGTTAGCGTGTGCTGTGTAAGTCCAGGTGCATGAACATTTGTGGAGTTACTGTAAATACCATAAGCACAAGGATGAGTCTTTTTTTATGTTGCTGTTTTCAAAAGTAATTAAAAAAATGTTTATTAGCCATTTTATAGGACTGTATATTTTAGGAAAAATATTAGAATAGTCGTTACTGCTTGTAGATAAGCTGGAAGAGATAGGCACTACTACCTGTTTTTTGCAGGTAACATCCTTGTAAAATATATTAGATTGATATATGGAATCCTAAAATATTTTTTAAAATAATTTAATGAGTAAAAATTTTGAATTTTTTCTATTCAGGGCATTGAAATACATTCATAGTTCTAAAATTCTTTCTAGGCTAAGTACTATAATATATGACATGCAAGATGAAGTGTGCTTTCTAATTGCTAAGTCTAAGAACTTATATTTTGTGGTAAAATTAATTCTTTAGCTAGAACACAGTATAAAATAGAGTTTAAGAGGGATTCCAAATACAGAGATTATTTTTAGGGCTAAACATGTGTACTTAGTGAGTTACCAAGCTTCTGTGATACATCATCCATGAAAAGATTAGTACTAATAGTTACTTTTCAAGGATTACCAAATTAACATTTAATAATATTAATAATGACCCCTAGTTATTGAGTATTTACTATGGGTTAGAAACTTTATGAGGTACTTTATGAGGTGGTTTAGATCCATGCCTAATTTAATTTTCCCAACTCTAGCAAAAGAGACAGCAGCTAATATTTACTTAGTGTTTACAAATTACCAATTGCTGGGTTTATTACTGTACATATGTTATCTCAGGAAATCCTGAAAACGATCCTAGAAGCCAGTTACAATTATTAGTGCCATTTTATTGGCAAGAAAACTGAGGTTTGGAGAGATTAAACAACCTGTTCATGATCATACACTTGGTAAATGGCAGACATAGACCAGAACCTAAGGCACAAGTTCTTAATCACTATTCTAGGTGTCATTATTATCCCTACTATATTATTAATAAAACTAGAATGCAGAGATGTTTCATTAGTCCAAAGTCACACTACTAGTGGGAGAGAGAGCGTATATCCAAACTCTGGGTTTTCTGACCTTAAAGCCCATACTGGAAATGGGGAAATGGTAGAAGCTCTGTCAGTGTTATCTATATTCAAACACGCTAGCAAAGTCACAAGTGGTCTTCATTATTTTTGTACAATGTACAGATGGGTAGTCACTGTGTCATCAGTGCTCATGGCTGGTGGGAACGTTCTGGTATGTTTGCATTCTTCTGCTCCCAGTAGTATAGTTGTATGTTTAGCTTTGTGAAGTTTCCAAACCTGTTTATATCAATTGAACTGCAATTATACGATTATTTATCTTTTTTATAATTATTTTTTTCCTTTTATTTATTATCATTTTTATTTCAGATGAATATAAGGGTGCATATGATGAGGGTATATCGTTTGTGTTTGTTGGGTAGAGTCCAAGTAATAGTTCAGCCCTTCACCCAGGACGTGTGCTGTATACCCTGAGAGCTTACCACCCCTCTGCCCCCTCCTCCTTCTTGAATTTAATTGCGTTTTCTGTCATGTGGGTGTGTAGTTGTTCATGTACTAGTTTCATATTAAGTTTAAGTATGTTGTATACTTGCTTTTCCATTCTCGTGATACTTAGGAGGACGTTTTCCAAATCCTTGCAGGTAAATATAAAAGATGTAAACACCATCTTTCTTTATGGCTGAATAATTTTGCAAGGTATACATATACATAGTTTATTTGGGTTGTTTCCAGATTGTTGTCACTGTGAATTGAGCTGCTATAAACATTCAAGTGCAAATTCTTTATGGTAAAATGATTTTTTTTTCTTCTGGATAGATACCTAGTAATGGGATAGATTTTAATTTAAAACATATTCCTGAAGAGTGTTTTTTAAAGCCCATGTCTCTAGAACATACAGACACATAATATTGTCACGCTTGTTCTGGCCATCTGGACGGACCGCTCTGCATCAGTGATGCTTTCTCTCCCCTTGGAAAAACATTAAACCATTTGTGCACTGCCATTTCTTTATGGAATGATCCTTTCACTTCCACTTTTGCTAAGTTTAACATGTAATTTAATGTTTGTTGCTCTATGTAAAGCTCTGACATAGAACTGTTCTCCCTATCATTAGTTCATGTTTGTGAGAAAGAGCCAGATGCTGAAATAGTCTTTTGTCCCCATTATTAGGCTCTGGTCCTCCAGTTGGGACATTCAAGTCCCCAAGCTTTAGGAGGGATTCTGTAGCTTCCAGGGGGTTGTTTGATCTTCACAATTGCTGAAGTGGGTGGTGGTGCAATGCAGTTTGTGGCTAGGTCAGGTTGCAGGAGCCTGGTAGGTTTGCGAAGCCTTGGTGGGGTCTGACATTGCTTTTCCAGCCACTAGGAGGAGCCACTGGAAGGAGGGTCAGGACCGTCTCTCCAGACTGGGAGGGCTATTGGTAGCAGGTAGACTTAAACACTTGATCGCTAAGGCCCAGGGCTGGGGGACTTTCCCCGTTATTCCATAGCACTGTGGAAGGGTGGGCTGTCTTCCAAATCGCCACACCTTGGAACCTCACAGCTCTCTCCCATCAGTTCAGTCTACGTGGGTTTCCTCACCACCAGAGTCCGGCTCTCAAATCTTCTCCTGGGCTGCGTCTGTCCTACAAATGTGCATCTTCATGAAACGCCAGGGGGCAGAGAGTTCCCAGCTCGTGTGCCTCCGTTGCACTACAAGTCCTCAAGGGAAGAGGTGCGGACCCTACCATCTGCGTGGACCTCAGCCTGGAGCACATGCCCACTGACAGAAGCAGCAAACTTCTTGGCTCAAACTGCCCTCCGTGATGTAACGAGTTGGGGAGGTGCCACAGCACCCGGTCAGGTTGAGTGTCTGAGTGTAAGACTTTTGTTTGTCAGGGAATCGGAGGCTTAGGCTGTGCCTCCCCAAATACCACACCCCTGTGTAATATGGTAGTTCTTCTGAGGGGGGTATGGGTGCGTTCCCAGATCCCTGCTCCTTGGTACCCCACCGCACTCTCCCCTTAGTTATGCCCGTGTGGAGGCTTCCTTGTCACCTGAGTCCGGCTCCCAGAACTTCCCCTGTGTCCCCTTGTACCCTTCTTGAGTCTGGAGGGCACTGGGACTGGCCTGCTTGTATGACCTGCTGGCTAGTGACCCTGTAAGATTGGGCCCCTATTCCACCAGACATCCTCGAAGTAGGAGGTGTGGGCCCTATTCTCTGTGGAGTGTGTGCCCACTAGAGAGAAAAGGCTGATTGGAGCTTCTTGGCTCAAACTGTTCTCAGGGTTGTAATGGGTGGGGGTGGGGCTGCTGCTCCCTGTTCACACTCAGTCGGCCTGCGTGTGAACTGCTTTCTGGGTCACAGTAGGAAGGGGAGGTGCAGGGGACCAAGCATCTGGATAGAAGACACCCAGCTCTAGCCTCTCTTGGCACTCTCTGGATATCAGGGACAGCTCAGTCTTAGGCACACGTTATTTCACCCACTATTCTGTATTTGCTACCAGGTCTGGGCTTGTGGATGGTGAAAAATCCCTCAATAAACTGGTGGCTTGTTCATTACCAAAGTCATGGAGGAGGGAGAGAGGAATCCCCCTTACCGTTCCACTGGGCTCTGAGCTTCTCTGGGTTTGATCCTTGCTGATATCTTCTCTTCTTTATATTCTTCCTTCTCAGCTTCACAGTTTTTCTCAGTGGGTCCCAGCTATCTCTGTGGTATCTCTTTGGGATCCACACCTGAGCTGCTACTCTTCTCCCTTCTCCTATGTTTGATTTCCTACCTTTCTGCTGGGATGGTCATGTCTCGTCATGCATCTTTCTAGATTCTAAATAATTATTCTAGAGATTATGCAGGCCGATAATATCTGAACGTGGAAATAATATTATTTCTGTGAAAACTGAACTGAATAAAAGAATTTAATAAAGGCAAGGCAAACCAAGTCAAGCAAATTAAGTGCTAGTGATACAATTGTAAATGATTCGAGGAAAATAGTAAAATCCTAGAAAAATTGCTCACTACTTCTAATAATTGTACTTAAATATTCATTTTGCTTAAAAAATTCCATGGTCTTAAAGAAAAGACCTTGGTTCTAAATCAGAGGACTGGCCAAATGAATGGATATTTATACATATTAGATTAAAATAAAATATTTGGGTTACATACCTATCATTTTCTTATTGCCTAATGATTCTTGATAAGAGGCTTTTCTCCTCTGTTCTTATCCTGTTTATAGATGAGAAAACTGAGGTGCAGGCTAGTGACCTGCCTAACTCTGATCCTGCCATCCAGTAGGAGCTAAGGCAAAGGGACCTATGCTTTCCTCTTTACTGCCTCAGGATAATATAGTTGAGGGTTAGAATCACAGGCCAGCAAACCTGATGGAAAGTTATTGGGCCTGGATGGACTTTGAAATTTCCTTACCTGAGTCTCCACCCTCAGAAAGTATCTTCTTTTTTCTCAGACAGATATTCATCTATTCAATTTTCAAAAACTCTAGGGAAAGATATTTCATCACATCATATTATGATTATCATTGTTATAGGAATTTTATTTTCCTTAGGGACTCTACCAATATACACTCCTTCTAAGATGTAGAGCTTTTAAACAGTAGGAAAGAACAGAAATGACTTATAATGATATGACAACATTGCTGAAGATGTAAGTCCCAGAATTTCTCTAACTTCGTACTGTCTTCTCCAATGACTTACTTGACATTTTATGAATTATTCATAAATAAAAAAGACGTTGTGTTTTAGATTTGGTTATTTAAATTATTTTTAAAAATAATTTATTTAACGGTTTCTATCTGTTGAATTAACAGGAACACCAGCTTTCCTGGCGGATTTCCTGGAGAGTGATTCATAGCTGTATTTCCACAAGAATTTAAATGGGGTGATGTGAACAAAGGAGTAATTGCTGTATGTACAGACACCCCTTTTCCTCAGGACTTGTCGATGTAATGCCCAGCTTTCTTATATTCGTTACCATGGCTGGGTAACAAATCACTCCCTGGCTTAGTGGCGTATCTGAACAATATTTATCCGTCTTGGTTTCTGTGGGTTGTGAGTTTGGTTGTGGCTTGGCTGAATTGTTCTGGCTCAGGGTTTCTCATGAGGCTGCAGTCAGATGTCAGCTGGCACGAGTCATTGGAGGGGTTGACCAGGACTGGAAGACTCATTTCCAAAGTGGATTTCTCGTATGACTTGTTGATTGGTGCTGGTTGTGAGTGGAAAGCTTTAGTTCTTCTCTATGTGGGCATCTCTATGGGCTGCTTGACTGTCCTTACAGCATTGTGGCTGGCTTCTATCAGAGTGAGGTATTTAAGAATCCAAGGTACAAGCTACAATACTTCATTTTCACCATGTGCTGCAGTTGGTCACCCTGGGACATAAGGAGCAGGCTCATGACGACTATCTTAGAGGTTTCTGGCTATCACAGTCTCTTGCTTTATCTACCTGCAGTAGTAGCAATGATCATATCTGCTGTGACTATCATGACAGCTGTCTCTCTTTCAGAATTTAAGTTCCTTAAGGGCCTATGTGCTGTCATTTATTTTCTCTTTGTTTAGTGTATAGGTTTTAAGAAGTCTTTTTTGACTCCTTTTCATCCATTCACTTTGTGCCTGAGTTTGGTGACTGCATTAATTATTTGTTGCTACAGAACCAACCACACCAACCTTAATGGTTTAAAACCACAACCATTTGCTGAAAAGCCTGTGGGTCAACAATTTGGATGGGGCTAAGTTGGGTGGTACTGTGGTCATCTGCATTGTCTAGATTCAGGTAATACAAGTCGTCTGACAGCTCAAATGGGATAGTTGGCCTAGAATGATCTTCCCCATATGTCTGGTGTTTGCTGGGTTGTCAACTCTTTAATTCTTTTCTATGTGGCCTCTCCTGCAGCAAACTAGCTCATTCACATGGACATCTTAGGCTTGCAAACACATCTGGAAGAGGCAGACTGTACACACATTTCAATTCTGTGCTTTCATTATGTTTGTAAATATTTCATTGGCTAAGGAAAGTCACAGACCCATAGCCAAGAGATTGAAAAATCTATGTTACTTCTTGATGGGCGGATGGGCGAAGTCACATTGCAAAGGGGAGTTTCATAGACTGTGAGGAATTACAATATTATGAACACCTCTGCTAAACATCTGCCCAAGTGGAGATCCTCTAAGTTTTGGGGTAGTCATTCTTTTCATCTGTATCACCGTCTAAGTTATAAGTTATGTGCCTGGAGGCAAGGGCCAGGGCTGGTTTATATTTTCACTGCTACGTAAAAATTTGTTAAATTGAATTAAATATAAAAACACTTTTAGAGAGAAAAGATTGTAGAAAAAGTAGACAATGGAATTGAAAATCTGATACTCTGTTGACAATTTTGACTGGATTATTAATTATTTAAACAACTGCTCAATCGAAGCCAACAATATCATTTGATTTTTATAAATTACCTTAATGATTGTTTGCCTGAACTGACAAGTTTTTGGTCAAAAAGATTGTATAAATTGTGAGTATGTAGACAAAATAAAACTATAGTATACTGATCAATACTGTCTTACTGTAGGCTCACATTAAATGCTCAATAAAGCACAGCTGTGATGTTTCTTGACCATAGGAATCATGGGAATATTTCTGTTGCCAGCTTGTCTGGAGTTCACAAAAATCATGGTGCCCAAAGTAAGGAACACAAGTTTTTAAGATTACTGTTGAGAGGTTCTAGATGTGTACTGGGTGATTAAATTCCTCGTTGCTACTAATTATTAGTCAGTAGAGCAACAAGCATTAACTTACTAGTGGCAGCACTAGTAAGTTACTCTTACTATTCAATCCAGGGTTAATTATATTTTTTTATCTACAGCATTGGTGTTCAATATTGAAAATATTTTTGATAAGGTTACACAATCTAAAATTTCTAATTTTCTCTGATATTGGGTACAATTTTATTGACTAGTATTTAATGTATCAATTCTGATTATTTTGTCCTGATCAAAGTTATAGAGTATCTTATTAAGGAAACAAAGAAAAGAAGATTGGTATATGTAGATTGTATCTTATTAAGTAGATCAACTCTTTCATAGCATGAGGCCCTTGAAGAAATAGTAAGAGGAGTTTGCTGGTGACAGTTCAGAGACTGGCGGCTGTGTATTTGTAATAGCAGAGTCGTAAGTGATCAAGTTAATTCTGCCATTAATTGCTCAGGGATCTTGGTCAAGTCTCTTTAGTTCTCCATGTTGGTTTCTTATGGGAATATTTTGGCAGAGGGGTGTGAGGATCAGAAGATAATTGGTCTTTTGGAAAACATTTATTGTCTGATTTCATAGTAGATTTGGCATGATACCTGGATTATAATGTAAAAGCACATGCAGAGGTTATGATGATGACTACTAGATTGAAGATAGTGGAGTCAAATTGTCCTTATCAGTATTTTTTTTCAAAGCCTAAACTTCTGGGTTAATCAACATTGACCGATCAACACTGGCAAAGAGCATTATAAAATGAATAGCTAATTGGTAAAAAGTAGCATATGTCCCAATCCTAGGTTTTTTTTTTTTTTTTTTTTTAGGAAGAAAGAGGAAGGAAGGGCCTATCCTAGGTATTTTAAAAGGTTCTTGATTGTGTGTGACAAAAAGCAAGCAAGTAAAAATACTAAAATTTGCTTTAGAAAAACAGAAATCCAATGGCAGACAAGCTGGGAAGGCTAAGGTGTACATCTGTGATTACTCTCTGACATTGCTAGATGCGGGGGTCAAATAATGCTTTTATAGTCTCACTCTCTTTTCTTCTCTCACTTGAAAATCTCTTTCCATTATTTGCTTGGCTTTTCTTTGTAGTAGCTTCATTTTTAGCCAGTTCCCCCACCCTATGATTACATGTGTTAAGTCCAGCATAACATCCCATCTAGTTATCAATTCCTACAAAAGCTCCAAGTATCATCCTACTCCCTCTCCTATTGCTGTGGATGAGGGCACCTGGTTTACATGTACATTCCTCAGAGCGAGCTGTCAGGTTTCCCCCAACCAATCTCAGAGTGAGAAAATGCCAAGGGATGGTCTTCCCAATAGAAGAAACAAGTAAAAATTGACAGAGCTTCTGTCAACAGGAATTGGAATGCTGGGAAGTTATTCATAACTGTCACTACTGAGGTGCATGATCTTGGACAAGTTCTTGATCTTTTTGAACCTTAGCTTCATCATCTCCTATTGATAAGAATAATCACTTCAGAAGTTTAGGTTGATAAATGGCTTACAGTGTTAAAGAGCTTCCCAGAATAGTTGGCATATAGTTAGATACCCTTATTGCATCTAATACTTTTCCTGCTTTCAATAGCATGGAAGTAAAATTTGTTGAGGAAGCCAAATGTAAAATAGGAGCTGCTCTGAAACTCCTAGCACAATGTCATTTTCAATTTAATCTCATACATTTATAAATGGAAATCGTGGACATCTGTATATTTCCTATAGGTCTAGTTTACATTATGCGGTAAGCAGACGTATCCTGGGGACAAGAGGGTAACTTAGCTCTTACATTCTTTTAGAGGTTTGCAGTACTCAAGAAATTCCACTTACCTACCTAGGAAAAGATGTCCATGGGATAACTGTCCATGTCGAAAATGTTGTCAGGGACAGAAATGCTCAAAGGAGAGCAGTATCTCCCAGAGATGATTAGCCACTGTCTGGTACAGGAGTGAAGAGAACAGTGGGACTATCAATCAATGTGTTGATTGACAATCTGCTGTTCTACTGTTTTGTCCTGTTAATGTGAAGACAAAGCTGTGGTAATATTGACACAAGCTAAAGAACAGGCAGCAATTTGAATGTGTTGTTTGTCAGGACAAAGATATCATTAGGTAGCTTTACAAGTGCTAAAAGCAATTAATTATAACTGATCTTAACTATCAAAGAAATGCATAGGGAGGCAGGTTGTATGGTAGCCTTTTAATTCTTGATTGATTTTTGCTGTAGGTTGTTTTATGTATTTTTTCTAATAACAAACACTGTGTGACAATAGCTTTTCTTCTAGCAGGTAACGTGATTCTTAGTTTCTTGGTCTTGATGTAATTCATTAGTGGCTGCATTATAGGCCTGGATAAAAACCCAGAGCTGGTCAAGTCCTATTACAATAAAAACCTTTGTTTAACAAAATCGTTCCCAAGTCTTCTCTGTGGCATAATTAATTCAGGCAGCACGAAATAAAACATTTTGGTATCATAAAACATTTGGAGATTCTCTTTGAATTCCTTTTAAGTAATCATGAAATCATTCATTGCTTATTCAACAATTTAAAAATAGCTACTGTGTCTACTGCTTGGCTCTGGGTTTGTAGAGGTGGACAGAACGAAGTCCCTTTGTTGTGCCCAGATCTTGAAATCCCCCACAAAGACCACTAAGGAGCCGATGCAAAAGCAAAGGAGCTGTTTATTCACAGACTCGAGTCTGGGCTTCTCGTTCCTGGCGCAGCAGGAGGGCAGAGAAGCCCCTACCGCAGAGGAAAGAGCAGTTTTAAGGATACAGAAAAGAAAAGGGGGGCAGGGGGAGGAATAGGGGCTTAAGGACCTAAGCAATGTTTGAGTTGGGCTGATTGCTTAGGGAAAGATTTACTATTACTGGGGCTGAGGGTGGGGGCCGTTATTGCTTGGGGAAGACACACTGGAGCCCGGGGTGGGGGAGGAAGCAGGTTGCCTATCACCTTTGGTATGCAGCTGTAAATTGAAGGCTGTGAGACAAAATGGAGTTAGTTTTAACAAAATGAAGTTAGCTTGGTCCTTTCACCTTCTCTCAGATACATCACATCCTAGTGCACGGCTGACACAGTTGTATTAGCATGCTCAGGCTGCCATAACAAAATGCTACAAACTGGGTGGGTAAAACACCAGATACTTATTTTCTCACAGTTCTGGAGGCTGGAAATTCAAAATGAAGGTGTTGACAGGTTTGGTTCTCCTGAGGCCTCTTTCCTTAACTTGCAGATGGCTACCTTCTCTCGGTGTCCTCACATGGTCCCTCCTCTGTGTACACACCCCTGCTATCTTTCCGTATGTCCAAATTTCCTCTTGTAAAGATCCTAGTCTGATTGGCTTGGGGCCCACCTTAACAACTTCATTATAACTTAATGACCTTTTTAAAGGTCTTACCCCAAAGTCACATTCTGAGGTACTGGGAGTTAGAGCTTCAACATATGAATGGGGGGTGGGCTCAATTCATTTCATAACAATGTAAATTGAACCAATGAGTATGTATTATTTAAGGTGGTACCCTAATACTATAAAGAAAATAAAGCAAGTTAAATGATTGGGTAGAAGTGGGATGACATTGTTTCAAACATGATGGCCAGAGAAGGCCTTTCCATTGCAATAGTATTTGAACAGAGAAATGAAGAGAAGGAATGAGGCATAGGAATATTTGGGCAAAGAATGTTTTAGGCAGAGCATGGTGCTCACTGTAGCAGGGAAGGAACCCAGAGACTAACATGGCTAGAATGGGGAGTGTGAAGGGCAGAAGTGAGATCAGAGAGGTAGTTGGGGTTCATCACAGAAGGTCTTAGAGGCTTGCTAGGAAGGGGTTCCGTCTTCTAGAGATAATAGATTTCTAAACTTACAATGAAAATGTAGTGTGATATATGCTAGTAGGGTTGTGCAGGGACTGCTTACATAATTTGTGGTTGCACAGCATAAAATGCAAATGTGGGGCATCTTGTTCTAATGTCAAGATGGGGACAGCAGGGTATTAGACCAACCAGGGACATTCTGATCTCAGGCTCTGTGCAGCTGCACAGGTCACATGTCCTTGCTGAGGAAGTATAAGAGAGAAGGAGCTGGCTCTGCACAGATGCTTATTCAAAGTTAAGATCCATGGTAGTCTTAGGAAGATGTATCTTGGTTTTGGATTTGAAGTTCCCAGTTAAAATCCTAGCTCCTTTGCTTTCTACCAGTGGGACAAAGGGCAAATTAAGTAACCTGACTGGTCTTAAATTTCTTATTTGCAAGGTGAGGTAATGGACCTTGTCTTGTAAGTTTTGGATTTGGTCTAATTTACTCAAAAATGGTGAAAGTGTTTGACAAACTATAGGATTCTCTCTTATTCTGTTTTGTGTTGTTATAACAGAATACCTGTGATTGGGTCATTTATAAAGAAAAGATGTTTATTTAGCTCACAGTTTTTCTGGGAAGTTCAAGGGGCATGGCAGTAGCATCTGCTCGGCTTCTGGAGAGAGCGCCTTGCTGGGTCAAAATGTGACAGAGAAGGTCAAAAGGGAAAAGAACACATATGAAGAGGGACCAGACCTCAGGGGCATCCTGGCTATATAACAAGCCTCTCTCGAGGGGACTAATCCAGCCTCACCAGAGCATGAACTCACAATTACTAGAACCACACCAAGCTATTCATAAGGGAACCCCTCCCCACCATGACCCGAACACCTCCCACTAGGCCTCCCCCCCAACATTGCCACTCTGGGGATCAAATTTCCACATGAGTTTTGATGGGGACAAATACACCGTATCCAAACCATAAGAGATTCTATAAAATATGGCCATTTAGTAATAGATTTAAATTGTTTCTCCTTTATATTCTGTTTTGACATATCATCCTTCCTGTAATTCCTGAACAAGGAAAGTGTTTTGTGAACTAATGGTGATGATTTACACTACAAATAAAGATTATTCACCTCTTTTTTTTAGGCAGGAAATTAGTCTCATTTTGTAATACATTTTAGTGTGGGCAGGGAGCCCAGGCATCAGATTGAATGTTTGCATTGTCTCATGACATTAACTGGGATTATATATCAATGGTCTTTATTTCTCTGCAGTAATTATTTGATAAAATGAACCAATTCTCAGTAAACCTGTGGTTTTGGCCTCATCCTTCTTGCTTCTTCCCCTGTTAGACAGTCATTTTCCTGCCTTTCTTGCTCAGCGCTTTCCCCAAAGAGCAGCTATATTTGTGTGCTTGAGAGGGCAGGCACATGGCTGCCATCAAAGTCACTCTGTGGCTGGGCCAGTGGGGAGCCATGAAGGGCCATCTGTTTGCCTCTGCTGCAGAAATTGAGGGTCACCTCTGTAGTAGGCTTGTTCAGAGAAGGAACATAAAGTTATACTTAACTAAGTGCGTTGTTTGCCACAGAAAGGGACAGAGTTTCAAGCAGTTAGTAAGCAGGAAGATGTAACTCATGTGGAGAAGCTTGGAATACTTAGCTGCATGGAAATAGCTTTCCTATACTCAAGTGACAGATAACCACAGGCACTTTGGAAATATCCCTGCTATGGAATACTATCCTAATCATACAAACACAATGTATAAATGACAAGAATGCCTGACTTGTTGGATGAAAATTGTAAACAATTATTTTTAAAGGTTGTATGAATAGTTTCAATTCTCAGTCCCCCTTTGCAACAACATCCTGATGTTATTTATCATTCCTGAGGCTACAGTTGCCCCAGTGCTAGGTAATGAAAAAGCATGGGCTTTGGTTTACTTTCAGACTTCGCTTTCTTGTTACCTGGGTTTACATGGGCTCATCAAAACTTCTTGGGATTGTCTCATCTGTGAAATCGGCAGCATTACATCTATTTCAAAGAGTTGTTGGGAAATTTAGAAACAGCCTAATGACCATCTTGGGATTGTCTCATCTGTGAAATCGGCATCATTACATCTATTTCAAAGAGTTGTTGGGAAATTTAGAAACAGCCTAATGACCATCACAAGGTGGACTTGAATATAGTAGATGACTAATAATCACTAGCTGTTATAATTAGCTAGAGTTAAGATTATTTCTTTTCATTATTCTTACCTATACTTGAGTATAAGAAACTACAAGAAACAGGCATCTAACCAACCATACAGTCTTGACAGTAGTTGACAATTTGGCTCAAGTTAGCTATTACTTGAATTCAATTCAATAATTTTTTTTTTTTTTTTCCCTTGAGACAGAGTCTCACTTTGTTGCCCTCAGTAGAGTGCTATAGCAACCTCCAGCTCTCTGGCTCAGGCGATTATCTTGCCTCAGCGTCCCGAGTACCTGGGACTACAGGTGCCTGCCACAATGCCTGGCTATTTTTTGTTGCAGTTTGGCGGGGGCTGGGTTTGAACCCCCCAACCTTGGTATATGGGGCTGGCGCCCTACTCACTGAGCCACAGGTGCTGCCCCTCAATTCAATAAAATTTATTAAGTGCTATTTATGAGAAAACCATCGTGCTGAGAGCTGGAGGTATGAAGATAAACTCTGAATATAAAGTTGGTGGCATGGTCAAGATACATAGTTACTGAGCTGCTAAGCATTCCATTTCAACTGGGGCACACTTGATTCTTCCATAAAATCCTCTTTGAATCCTCTCTGCAGGAAATGTTGATATTTTAGTTACTTCTATTTCCTGATCATAGATGGACTGAAAAATATTTCATAACAAGTAGGATTCAACAGTTTTTGGTATGATTTTTCTTTTCTTTTTTTTGGAAGCTAGGTTCTCTGGTTGAGAGCTCATTTAAAAATGTATCGCATATTCTTGTCTAAATTTGAGATGTCTTTTTCTTGATACTGTTTCTAAATGAAAGTATGAAAGTATTGAACCTAGTCTGGTCCTAGGCGAGGAGACGATCCACAGCAGGTGTGAACGAAAGTGGAAAAAGTCAAAGAGATGAGGCTTTAAAATGTCAAGAAATGAGGAGAGAGTAAAAGGAGCAGCTTGATAAAGAGAAAATGAAGCAAAAACTGTAGAAATATATAAGGGAAAAATGAAAGGCAGAAGGAATTGAAGTAAAGAAAAAAGCAAGTGAAAAGGAAATTTCTGTCAGAATATGTGGTCGTATTATAAGATCTCTGTCTTTTGGTTTGAAAAAGATTTTTGTTACTTGAAAATATATTTTTATTCCATGACATTTGTCCCTTACCTATATCTCCTAGAATATTTGACCATACTGGTCACTGATCTGTAAATCTATGGTATCGAAAAGAAATTTTATGAAATTCTTGCTACTTTCATAGACCTCTTGCTTAATCTCAGTTGACTCTAATACATGCACCAGCAGTGGACGCCACTAACTGAACACAGCCATTCACAGAACAGTTTCCTTTTACAGTGGGGCGGAATTAAAATTTTTATTTAATTCTACTTAAGTGAGAACACTGGGAATCACTGTTGCTACAGTCAATGGATTGTGATTGTTTTAATAATAAAATACCTTCTAGTTCGCTTTATAAGTGAGGTCCCTTTTTAGAAACTCTAAGCAATCACTGTGATCCAAATAATAAACTCAATGGGAGGATTAGAGATAATTTTTCTCAGCATAGAGAGGTACTCTGATTTCTCATTTCATTTCTTAAAGTGGCATTTAGACGATTCCTTTCTAAGCATAGATTCACACCTGGTCGTTTTGACCACAGTTGTCTTCTTTGTCTTTTTAAAGAAGTTTGTTCCAACTTAAATTTTCTAAAGACCAAAATTCTAGAAAATTTTCTGGGAAGTTTTTTGAGAGTTATCTTACTTTCTAGCATTGTGTGGAATTATTATTATTATTTTTTTAGAGACAGAGTCTCACTTTGTCACTCTCAGTAGACTGCTATGGCATCACAGTTCACAGCAACCTCCAGCTCTTAGGCTTAGGAGATTCTCTTGCCTCAGCCTCCCTAGTAGCTGGGACTATAGGTGCCCACCACAATGCCCAGCTATTTTTTTGTTGCAGTTTGGCCAGGGCTGATTTGAACCCACCACTCTCAATGTATGGGGCCAGCACCCTACTCACTGAGCCACAGGCACCACCCGGAATTCTATTTTTTATAAGTCTAACATGGCTGTTCACAGAAGTCTCTATTGAGTCAAAGAATGGGGTTACTTTTAGAAAGAGATTATCAATAAAATAACTGCAAAATAAGTTTCCTTTCAGAATTTTAAAATGATAGCAACATCTCTTTTTTTCACGAACATGTCTGACTGCTTAAAAACAAATTTTGTACATAAAATGATTTTATATGACTTCAAGATATTTTTTGTGAAAATATTTTTATTTATTAATAAAAACACAAAGAGTTCACCAGTCATGTTTGTTCTCCCATTATTAGTTGTGATTGTTTTCCTCGGGAAAGTTCATGTGATAAAGAGCAAATTTCCCTTTCTTCTCCCTAGAATACCTGCTTTTCTTGGTATTAATCTGACCATAAACAAAGCTGCAAGACATACTGAATCTTATTTCTGAGCACTAAATACAACATAGAAAATACTCCAGGGACCCTCAAATCAAATTTTGCTTTGACAATCCTAGGGGAGATGCTAAAGTGTGCCAGTCTCTAGTGGTTTTTTTTAAGTGTTCCGAAGAATCATTTGATACTTTTTTGTTCATCACTTCTGGAAAGGAAAAACAGAAAATAAAAAAAAAAAGGAAGCTCTTAGAAGTCAAGTATTACTCTAGTATTATCATTAATGTGAATTATTATCGTAGCAATAGTTGAAATTGTTTATAATCAGAAAGGAGAATTTAAGGCCAGCATTATGAAAAGTATCTCAAGGCTTTCACATGCAAGATGTATATTATATAAAATATATTACTAAAATTGAATTCTTACTCTTGGTTCATTATTATTTTTTTTAAAGCTCTCTTATCATATACATTATGGTAAAAATTTAACTGGCTCCTAAGAAAATAACATTTTGTTTGATAGTCTTCTCTTAAGTTTGAATATCAATAAAAATCTTTATGGATGAGTCCATGAACAAAACCCCCTTTACTATGAGGATTCTAAATTAACTCTCTAATTTAAAGACTTCTCCAAGTTAAAACTCTGATTGGATTATGAGGCAGAGGCCCCCGGACTCCTTGATCTTCAGTCTTTTTTATGTCTATTCTACATGTTTGTGTCACATTCCTAATTTCCCTCACATCTTAGGGAAGCTGGGGAAATGGTATATCAGGGAAGACACCTGCAAATATCTCATATGGAGTTTATAAAATGGATCCAATCATTAGAGGACAGTTTTTAATTAAAATCGGTTCCACTACAAAAAAGAAAGGTTTAAGCTGGGAAGGGAAGGGCCTTTGCTTATGAGACACACTTATTTCGATGCGTTGGTCATAAAATATTTCTCTTAATTGGACCAGATGTAGTTTTTTATTTCTCTTAAGTTATTCTGTTATGGAATTGATTGGCACCTTTGTAGAAATGCTAAGATTGACTGGGGCAGATGATTGCTTCTCTACAAAGTCTCTTTAATGGTAGCTGTCTGTGGCTATCACTATGATTTTAAAAAATCTTCCTTCCTTGTCTTTGGATGTTGTAATTTTTCTGTGGGTTGAGTCCCAGATCAACTTGTTGCTTGCCTGGGTGTTGGTATCTTCTTTAATATTGAATATCTGTTTAAGTACCCAACTTTACTATAAACTCTAATGGCAACACTGCTGTGTTCTGATTTCTATTCTGTCTCTCTCTCTTTTCTTTTTTTTCTTCTTTTTCCTTTTTTTTTTTTTTTTGGTATTTTCTTCTTTTCTCCACATATAAGTTACTTGGCTCTTGAGGAACTGGGTTCTACTTTAATTTACAACATCCAGAAATCATTCCACTCTGATTATATCTCTAGCTCTCAGCATAGGTCACCAAGTTTTTGTTCCTTACTATGTTTCAGAGATCTACTTGCCTCTCACTGTTTCAGAACAAATACTTATATAATAAACCTATGGAAAGGACTTCTGAATCCACAATAACACTAGTTCTCTCCTGTTGAGAAGCCCTAAAAAAGTATTTCTTTTTCTTGAAACTGGTCTGATTGTCAATAAAATAATATTTATTATAAAAAATAAGGGTCCTGAGGATAAATGTTTGGGTTTGATGCAGGAGTCTTCTATTTTTTGTCTGCTAATTTATACAACTTTGCATTAGACATGATGGGTATGAATTGCTTTGAGTATGAAGAAAAGTTTATAAACCCCTAAAAAAAAATTGTTTTATAATTGTGTGTAGTAGCAATATTGCAGTGCAAAGCCAGGTGCCAACCAACAAGCACAGCTTTGAATCCTAGCCTCATAGATGAGTTATGAGACCGATGGAAAACAGCAAAACGGATATGGATCCATAAGACTCACTGAAAAACTACTTTAATCAGGGCCTGATGCGTTTGGTGATTGTAACGAAGTCTCTTGGTGTGTGTAAAGCGCCAGATCAAATGGCACCAATTGGCTATTGACAAACATTCCATTAGTGCAATGACTATTGTCCTGAGCAGACTCTAATGATGAGAAATAAGGCTCTTTTTTTTTTTTTAATATGTGCACTGGCCCAGGTGATACTTCTGGCAGACTGAAATTCCTCTAGCCTCAGCTTTCAGACACTATAGTGACTTTTAATGCTATCTTTCCAAGTGACAGGCCTCTTTGACTCCTTAAATTGATTCCATGGTTCTGAATACCAGTAGCCAACGCTGGCTGCCTGACCCAGGCGCAGGGAGTGGAGCATTGTCCCGCCCTGAAAATCCCTCAAATGGATTTTACAAGGGCGGGGTGCCTGCTATGCTTCAAGGTGCAGTGAAGCATGTTTCTAGCACTTTTCACAGATCATAAATTAATTTGAAATGAACTCCTCTCCTCCCACAAAACATAATACCAGAGAAGACCTGTCATCATGGTTTTTCTGTAGCATAGTGCCTGAGGGGGGAAAAGTCATTTTCTGCTGCATTTGTTGACTGGACAGTGCTAAGCACCAAATGCTAGGTTGCCACAAATGCGTGGCATGTGTGTCCAATTCAAAATAATTTGCAGGTTGGAGTGGATTCTCCACACCTTTGGCCCAAACCTGCAAGAGTGGAAAGACCTGTGTGTATTCTGCTCTGAAGATGGGTGTTATAAAAAGCCCTAAACAGGTGTTTCAGACACCCCAAATGTTTTGTCTTCACTGTTTCTAAATTTTGCAAATATAGGTAATTATTCTTGATAGTTATCTGGAAAAGATAAGAGTAGCTAGTAGGACATACATTCCTATTTTACAATTATGTGTGGGTATTTGGTGAACAATGAAATAGTGCATGACCCTCTTTAGTAATGCCTTGAGGTTGGAAGCATGAAACAAATTTTGTTTATCAGAACTCAAAATGCAGCATGTTTCTTTTGCTTCTGTGTAGAACCTGGTCTCTCATATAAAACAAAATTCTACGAAATTGATTATATTAAACTTGGTTGATACTATTTGTTGAGTTTCCTTACTTTCTTTTGCCTTGGTACAGTGTAGGACCATTCAAAAAACATATTTAATTAGTTGTGCTATGCTTGAAAGTGATTATGTATCGAAGAGAATAGGTTCCATATTGAGGTGGAAGAATAGAGAAAAACAAAAACAAAAGAGGGAAGCTATTGTGTGAGTAGGACGCATGTAGGAAATTCAATATCAACTACCTCATTAATGGCCTTCCTCTCTCCTGTCCAGATTTTCTCCTGATCTCTAGAACTGCACATCCAGTTGTCACAGACTACCCCTTCTCCTGTGTTCCACGGGCACCTCAAAATTATGTGTCCAAACTGAACTATTCCTTTTTCTCCCTTATGTACACCCTTTGATAGTCCCTGTCTTAAGGAAAAGCAACACCGTTCTATCAAAGACAGACCGAGGAATCATCTCAGATCACTTTGCCACCTTTCTTTCTCATTGCACAGCTATAAATGGCTTGTCAGGTCCATCTCCAAAATTCCCTTCCCTTTTATAGCCAAGTTGGCTGCTGTAGTGGTTCTTGCTTGGATTACTAGTTGAATGGGCTCCCTGATTTCCACTGCCCTCCTCCTTTAATTTAGCCTTCCCCCTGCAGCCATAGCTTTTAAATGCAAATTTGGTTACATCAAATTTGCACTTCCTGATTAAAATTCTTTGATAGTCCTTATTGCCCACAGGATAAATTTAGCACCCCAATTTCCTTATAATATAACTGTGTTTGCTTCTCTAATATTACTTTCTAATGCTACAATCTAGGATCCATTCACTCTATGAAAAGCAGTGTCAGTAAGTACAATACTGTTTCATCCTACCATGTCATTGCATATGTTATTTTCATTGCTAGGAACACCTGTTGGGGTTTGGTACCCTTTGGAGATTACATGTCCATCTATAGTGAACCCATGTTTCTTTATCTGGGAAGCTCTCCAGGACTTCTTAGTTTGAGTTAATTTTTTTTTTTTTTCTAGCTCTTCTAGTCCTATGTGCATAATCCTAACATTGTATTCCTCCCTGTCAGTTTAATTGCTGGTATCTCTCTATCTCCTTCACTTGTTCACAACTCTGTAGGGTCAAGAACAGTGCTGTTTAAAATTGTGAGACTCCAATACAGTATATATAGTTTCTGGTATATGATGGATGTTTAATGTATATTTGTTGATTGAAAATATAGATGCGATAATAAAAGCAGAACTTGACTGAGATGATGTATCTCTCCTTTTGGGGCATTTGGCAAAGTAAAGACTTAAGAGCTGAAAGAGGATTTGATCTTAATTCAGATTTGATTTACACCTCTGGGGCATATTGATCTTGAAAAAGTCAATAGCAATTGGAGACTACTGTAAGGGGGTATAAAAAAAAGTAGCACTCCTGTGAAAAACTGAAGAGAGATTTTATTTTTTTTTAGTGTTTTATATATTGATACATGTAAATTCCCCTTTCACCCTCTACCTTCCTCTTTCTCCCTCAAGCCTTCTAGTTCCTTCCAAATAAGGTATAAAATAGATAATTAGAAGATATGTTTCGTTTAAAATTATATATTAAATGTATATGTCAATATATATTTACTTTAAAGATGACTATGTTAACATGTATCTATTATATTAAAATCTTTTAATAGAGTGTAATTCTTTTTAATTACAAGGTAGTTGTATGTCAATGTTGGTAATGATCAGAAAAAGAGCCTGGGGTTGGGGAGGGAGAATGGTGATCAAGTAATGGTGAAAACAGAATATGTATTTTGAGAAGTGTCCTTGAGGGAAAAGGAAGAAGCTGAGGTGTGCACGGGGGAGGCAGAGCGAGTGCACCCCTCCTACAATTTTATTCCTCAAGATAGGAGTGGTGGATGCATGTGCTGACCCAACCCAGAGCTGAGTGTGGAACTGCATTCCCATGTGCTCAGCTGGAGGTACCGTGGACAGAGCTAAGGCTGGCTTTCTCTATGGATCAGGGAAGACATTGAATAGACTCCCTCCCGAACATGTGGGGAACATTTCGTTTTTCCTTCTTCATGCTGAACTAATTATGAACATGAAAATTACCTTAAGTTTCTTCTATCTCAGCTATTCTGCCAATACCCTGGACCTCTAGCCTCACTGAGAATTGTCAGTCAACAAGTTAGATATCCATCCCATTGTCAGCCCAACCTCTTAGGCTCTCACTTAAAGTAGAAATAATGTATTTGGGGAAGAAAATGCATCCGATGTCTTCTGTGGTGTGAGGTTCACGAAAAGCTGGCTGACATTACTTGGCATTTGAAGGAATATGTGGCCTAAGTGGAGGGCTGACTAGGTCATCATTTGCAGGATACTTCTTACCTCAGAGTATAAAAGTAAATTGCTGAATTAAGATTGCTTTCATGGTGTGGCTTAAAGGTCATGTATGTGTTTTGTGCAAAACAAAAACAGAACCAGGTCCTGTGCTCTTCCAAGCAGTAATCCAAACACGTTAGTCCTTCTAACTGCACTCTGGACTGTGTCTATCATCTCGATTTTACCATAGGAAAAGCTGGACTTCACTAATAGTCAGCGGCAGAGTGAGGTTCAACCCAGGGCCTGGCTGCCTTGCATCCTGTTTACAGTCTTTTCTGCACACTGCCTTGTTTGCTGTCACATCTTGGCTGGCAGCAGGAAAGGCAAACCCGACAGGGACTGTGAAGAGCCTGGAGTTTTCAGCCTGCCAGGCAAGCGGTGGTGCCACAGAGGTAAGTTACTGTGAGCTCTGTCATTTATTTCTGTCTACTTTAAATCTCTTATCTGTAGGGCAAAAAGCATTTACAAAGCTTTCAGAAAAATGCTTTGTGATTACCAGCACTAGGCAAGCAATGGCTTGCCTGTTTTCCACAGATAGCTGCAGAATATGTCTTTTAGAGAGAATAATCTGCTTTCTTCCACTTAGATTCATATACAAACACGCTGACAAAGAAATATATTCTGGAAATCCCATAGTCCTAGGTATGAGCAGATGGTTTTTATCCAGGTTGCATTGAATCAGATGAAAAAAATGAACAAACATTGAAAAACAAAAAGTTAAAGTAAATACTCAGTTGTAAATAGACAAACTTTCCCAACTTACTCTAGCTGGCAAATTCCTGCTTTATGGTAATTCTTATTAAGCTAGGAATTCCAAGGTGTAATTCTACCAGGGTGAAAGATCAAATGTTCATTGCCAATGTGCCAGGTATTTTTAAGAGCTTGAGAAAATAATAAGGAAAGGGATATTAGCTTTTTCTAACTTAAAAAGAAACTTCTGGCATTCCGCAATGTATACACAATTCCAAAAAACATTTCATATACCCTAAATATCTACAATTTTTACTTGTCGATTAAAATAAATAAAAACAAAACAAAACATACCCATCCTTTCTTGGTAGAGTCTACTTGGATTATATTTTTATCTTTGAAGAGAAAAAGTGGATGTTAGAATTGACATCTCCCTTAGCCCGATGAGAGCTTGAGCTTTATTGCCCTTTGCACTTTCTTCATGCACACTTCAGCTACAGGAGTAATTCGTAACAAATCGGGCAGCTGACCTTCTATAAGCTGCAACCCCAACCCCACACGATTAGAAGATTTAGTATTGCATGTGAATGTGGCAATGCATGAAGCCCTAGACGCCTCATACCCTTTGCTCTAATATATCTTGTTGAAAGCGTGTCCCCGACAGCCTTGCTGAGTTCTCACGTGGACCGTGGGAGCCTTCAGGCCTTGGGGTGGGCCATGCTGCAGCTGCTGCACTTACACTCCTCCTGTTGAAGCTTCCAGAGTCAGGGAATTCCTGAGGGAGGAGATTCTGAGTTCTTGATGAAGAGCCAGTTTTTTTTGTATTCCCACCAAAAAGAATGAAAGAATGAGCATACCCCTTAAAGGGAAGAGACTCTGTTACTGTGAGTCTTTTTTTGTATTCAAAGCCAACCAATCCCATTTGAACTCTCTCTTCTTTGCGATGTATGTAGTCCTGGCTAGAAAAAGGCTTCAGTAAGCCAGGCATGGTAGGATGACTGCTTTGCTCCACTTTGCTTTACTGTGAAAACATTAAGCGTAATCTGATGTGTCAATAGAGTCGCCTCAGGTACTCAGAACCATTTTAATTCCTCTTAACCATCAAAACATAGTGTCAATACTAACGTGAACTGGCATTAAAAATATATGCGAAATCACCTGGAGAACAGCACTTTTTACTGATAGGAGGTCTGTTTAAAAGCGGTATCTGTCAAAGATTCAATTTGAACTCTTTTCTGGCTTTGAATTTTACAGAGCAGACTTTTTCCCCCCCCCAAACCTGACCTGCTTAGCATCATTCAAATCTATTGGTGGAGAAAGAAGCTTTTCCTTTTTATCTGACCCCATGGGAGACGTTTTTCATTCCCAGTGTACCCGGAAATGGATGTGCAAGATGACAGATAAGTGGATGACATCACTCACAGCTGGTGATTAAACATGTGCCCGGGATTCAGAAGATGTGTTCTAAGAAAATGGAAAGAGGGAGGGGGTGCTACTGAGAACGCTCTTATATGCTCCACCAGGGTGCAGATTTTTACCACTTCATTTAGAATTTTTTGAGACTATGAATGTACAAAATGAAAGTGTATAAATATAAAAGCCTTAGACTTTAGTTTTGAGAGAATACAAACTTAAAAGAAACATGTATTTATCATATTGCATTTCATATGGCTTATAATATACAATGCAGGATGTACAGTACTTAAATATATGTGATGAGGAACATGTAAAATACAGTTGAACCTCTGTAAGTTGACTACCCAAAGGACTATAATGGACTGGTCAACATAAGGAGTAGGCCCACTCTAGTAGGCTGCTATGTCACCCTGTCACCCTTGTCAGTGCCACTTTGGCACCTGGTCACTGCACGCAGGAACCAGCCAGTACACGGGTTATTAAGTACAAGCTTGCGAGAGGTGGACTCTCCATAGGTGCAGGAGAGCCCCACGTAACCTCCACCACGGCCTTTTATTGAGACGATGTACAACAGGTGTGAGGGGCCCATGTATAAGGACTACGTGCTTAATGATTGCTACATGCTCTTTCCCCATGGGCTTGACTCCCACCCTGTTGCACCACAGATGTTCAAGGTCTAACACCTGTTTGCTAACAAGCTACCGTTCTTATCTCATTAATGCATGCAATTGCTCGAGGGCTTGTCTCTGGGCTGCAAAACCCCGTGGCTCAAGGAGTGGGGCACCAGCCCTATATACTGGGGGTGGCGGGTTCAAGCCTGGCCCCAGCCAAAACTGCAAAAAAAAAAAAAAATATATATATATATATACACACACACACACATTTTAAGAAAGGAAAAAACTGGACAGCACCTGTGGCTCAAGGAGTAGGGCGCTGGCCCCATATACGGGAGGTGGCGGGTTTAAACCCGGCCTCTGACAAAAACTGCAAAAAAAAAAAACAGAAAGGGAAAAACTGTATTAAAATTAAAGTACTCAATATACACCCATTAAAAAAACAAACAAACAAACAAACAAACATCTCCATGCCGGCTGGGAGATTGTCCCACTGTCAGCACCTCCCTCGAGAACCAGAGGCCGCTTCTATAAGCCTGGTGCTCGGTCTCGTTACAATATATACCTGGGCATGTCTGGTCTATGAAAATTAGGTCAACTTAAGGAGGTGGTCAATCTGAGGAGGTGGTCAACAATGGCGATTTTACTCTACATGCAATATATAAGTGTGTTCACTGTGTATCATGTGTATGTAGGGTTCTAGATTCTCAAGAAAACAGAATACTTAGAAAAAAATATTTTATTTTTTGATAAATGCCATATTCTTTGCTAAGTGGCATATAGAGATTACTGAAGTGATTTTTTAATATTTTATATGATAATGGTATATTTCAAGAAGTGAAGTGATCCTCAGGCCATTATTTAGCAAATAATTCATTTATTAAGATGGGAGACTCATCAAATGTATGTATATTGACATTTTGGCACTCATAGTTTGTTTCATTTTCTCACTTTGGGAAAATTTGGGGGGAATAAATGATCTGTTGAACTGAAAAGTGCATGTTACTACACTTTAGACTTTGAAAGCAATAGATTCTATTGACAGAAATGACCAGCTTTTCTTTGCTGCTTGAAAATCTGAGAGCTGGTCATTCTTTTTTTATTCCACTAATGTTAGCAGTTGCTGTGTGTGTGTGTGTGTGTGTGCACGCGTGCATGTGTGTTTGGCAGCAAATCACTCAGCTGACCTTTTTCATAATCAACTATAGTTGTGGAGTGTGTGTGCATGTGTGTGTGTGCCTGCACTTTTGATGTGATGGACAGTTTGCTTAAATATATGGGAAAAGTTAATCCCTCTGCCCCTGACCTTTGGCACAGGAACCTTGTGCTTCCAGAAGAAGCGTGGTAAATGCCAAGTCCTTTGGGCAGAGAATGTTTGCGTTAATGTTTTCTATGCTGGAGCCTGAGCCATAGATTTTCTGTCAGCCATTGTTTGCACTACTGATAGGGAACAGGTCGAGCTGTATATAGAATATAGTGCCTGTTGCCATCTGTTTTGACACCCTGAATATTTTAACCCCAGCCAGTGTATTAAAGGAGAAATCCTCCTAGTCTTTATCATGAATGTGATTACCATGTAGCACTGGAGGTGAAAAAAGTCATTCAGTTTAATATGATTGTCAAAGGGTCATTTGCCATGTTAATTATCAAGAGCTAAGTGATTATAATATAACATGAAGAGGGAGCAGGATGGGCATGGTACATGTCAACCTTGTAAACAGAGTTAGCTCTTGATTTTCATGGATACCAGGGCTGTGGCTCTGTGGTGTAACACAGGCCTGGGCGCCGCTCTGCGTGTGCTGATCTCTGCCTGGAATGCTTCAGCATTGTGGCAGGTTTAGAGCCCAAGCAATACCTGTTCCAAAGGGCAAGGCTCCTGGGGAGGAATGACCCTGTGTTAGGAAATGAAACATTGTCCAGTCTAGCATCTGGATTTAGTAATTTAGAAGTCATCCTTGTGACTCTCTGTTTCCTCCAGAGAGACACAAATCCATTGATTCTAACACCCGAATATCCCCCAGATCAAATGTTTCCTCCCTGTCTGTGTCTTCACTGTCTTTGGTCCCACTAACTTTCTCCTGGATTATTTCCCAGATTATTGGAAGCTGTCTCCCCATTCCATTCTTCAGTGCGATTTGCTAAAAAATGTAAACCCACCGTGTGTTTCTGACCTCCTCAGATGTCCTTGCCTCCCCCATCTTGCCATTCCACATACCCGTCTCTCTACATTTCCTACCCTTGTGCCTCTGAGTCATCCTTTAAATCCCAGAATACAGGTCACCTCCTCCCCACAAGCCTTCACTAACCTGATTTGAGTCATTATTTGGGCTCTCATGGCACCATATGCCTGTTTTGGTTACAGTTCTTTTCCTAGTTCATTATAATTGTCTCTTGACAATTGTCTTCACAATTCCTGCCTTCCAGAATGTATGCTTCTTGAGGTGAGGGACAAATTTTATTTTGTATGTTTATATTATATTAATTATATTATATTTTGTATAACAGAGTATGGCACAGAGTAAGTATAAAATAAGACTTTTTTTTTTTTTTTTTTTTAAGAGACAGAGTCTCACTTTGTCCCCCTCGGTAGAGTGCCATAGTGTCACAGGTCACAGCGACCTGCAGCTCCTGGGCTTAGGCAATTGTCTTGCCTCCGCCTCCTGAGTACCTGGGATTACAGGTGCCCACCACAATGCCCAGCCTTTTTTTTGTTTCAGTTTGGCTGGGGCTGGGTTTGAACCCGCCACCCTTGGTATATGGGGCCGGCACCCTACTCACTGAGCCATAGGTGACACCCTAAGACTTTCTTAAATAACCAAAGATCATAAATTTTAGAGTAGACTATATGCCAGGCGGTAGTTCTGGAAGATGATCAGTAAAAGAGAATGTTCATTCATTCATTCTCACAATTCCCTTCCCTGAACCTCTCTCACCCCTCATCTACACCAATCTTGATAACTCAAAATCAACTTGGGATAAATCATCTAAATCCTCACATGCCATCTTCTTGATTCAGATATAATCTTTAGTGTTTAGAGAGGGAGGCCCTTTTTTTCTTCTTCTGATATCCAAGAGGAGGTATTTCTTCTGAATTATGCCTACACAATTATTTCTCTGGGAGTAAGAAAAAGGATTTATTGATGAGTTTGGGAATGGATATAAATATGCATAATTTTTCTCTTTGCCCTCCTTTTTCTCTTGGAGCATAGCTACATACAGGGATATGGATTTCACTCTGCTTCCCCATGTGTTAAATCTTACAGGGAAGGCCTTACACAGGGAAGCCTGTGGTGGTCTGTTACTGCCTGTGACTGGATGGGTAAGACAGTGTAATTCTGATGCTCATTAATATGAATACACATGTATCAATGTATAAACCATATTCTCCAATATCATGCTTATCAGTATAAAATGTGATATGTTGCTATTCCAACTGTATTACTCTCTTATTCTACTTTATTCCTGTTTCCCAAAACTCAAGCAGAGAAGAATGTTTTTATTGGGTTAGCTCAGCTTAACACATAGACTTTGAGAGCTAGAAAAAAATCTCAGCTCTGCTCCAAACATATTACTCTTTGAAAATTTCACTTCTGCTTACTAAAGAACAGTGGGTCACTTAGAGTTACTTAAAGTCAGCTCCTATTGGAAAACTTAGACTCATGTCTGAACAGTTACCGTTCTGGGATGTGGGCAGTGGCAGGATATAAGTGTAAAATTAAAGCAAGAAGGCCACAGCCTCCTTAGAGCCAGGCACGCAGCAAGGAATAAAGATGTCTCTGCGTGTGGGAAGGGTAAGAAGAGAACAAGTATGGAGATGAAATAGGTTGTAGAGATCAGTAATTCGAGAAAGAAAATTTAATTTAGCAATGAAAGTTCAGAAATCCAGAGACAGAATTGGGACTAAGGACATCCAGAAGCATGGAAGATATCTCATACATCACCAGGTCTAACCACACAATTATTGTTTAAATCATGCTTTAAATATTGTTATTCTTCAATATCAACATCCACCTTTTTCCAGGGGTGGAACTCTCACTACCTATAACCTGACTTTGTTATTCTATCTTCGGATCCATGTCTTTATTCTGCTTTATGGTGAGTGCAGTTTCTTTGGATTAATCTCTAACTATGATATCTTATCACTAGTTTTGATAAACCAAGTCTTGGAGTTTTGTGGCTAAAAGGAATGTAAAATGATCTTTTTTTTTTTTCTTCCATCATACCTAGAAGGAGAAATTTTATGCTCAGCACAGATGGGATGATTTTCTTGTCCATAGTAAGAGTGGCGTTAAAAGGGAATTGGTTCTGGGCTTTGCCTCTGCGGGAAAATATGGCTTCACATTCATGTCCTGACAGGTGCCAGGCTGTGCGTTGTGCTTAGTCAGCTGTTCTGCTGGAGCATAACTCAGGCATTCCTATGGACACAGTAGGACTCGTACTATTATACTTATGGGAAAGTATTTTCAGACCGCTCTCATTCCCTCTCCTCCCAAAAAAGAAAATCTATATATCTTAATGTCTATGGTGGGCACTCTTGAGATTATGAAACATCCATTCAAATCTATTCAAATACTTGGCTTTAACCATTCAAAGATGAGAAAAATTCTTGTGAAAAAAATCTTTTATATATATATATATATGCTCTTTCTATCTTCTGTAATGAAGAAGTGGGTGGTCTTCTTTCCTAAGGTGAAGACTGGTTTAATGACTCACTTTTTTTTATTGTTTCAGGTTAATTTGAGGGTACAAAGAATTAGGTTACAATGTTTGCATTTTTAGGTAGAGTCCCTCTAATATTTGTGTCTTGCCTCCAAGAGGTGTGCCATATACCCTAACATCGTGCCCTTTAAGTGGGAGCACACCCTTCCTCCCCTCCTCTTCCTGCACGTTCATTCCCAGACCTCTACCTTGAATTTATTTGAGTTTTTCTCTTATGTGGGTATGTATTAGATCATCTACTGCCTTCATATTAGAATTGAGTATATTGGATTCTTGCTTCTCCATTCTTGTGACACTTTACTAAAAAGAATGTGTTTCAACTCCATCCAGGTTAATACAAAAGATGTAAAGTCTCCATCTCTTTTAATAGCTGAATAGTATTCCGTGGTATACAGATATCACAGTTTGTTAATCCATTCCTGTGCACATGGGAATTTAGATTGTTTCCACATTTTGGCGATTATGAATTGAGCTGCAATAAACAGTCTAGTAGAAGTGTCCTTATGATAAAAGGATTTTTTTCTTCTTTTGGGTAGATGCCTAGTGATGGGATTGCAAGATCAAATGGAAGGTCTAATTAGAGTTCTTTGGGGATTCTCCATACTTCTTTCCAAAAAGACTGTATTAGTTTGGAGTCCCACCAACAGTGTAAAAGTGTTCCCTTCTCTCCACATGTGTGCCAGCAACTGCAGCTTTGGGACTTTGTGAGTTGAGCCATTCTCACTGGGGTTAGGTGGTATCTCAGGGTGGTTTGGATTTTCATTTCTCTGATGATTAGGGACAATGAGCACTTTTTTCAAATGTTTGTTAGCCATTCATAATGATTCAACATTTTTAATAGGAAAGATATCAACTAAACCACCTTCTTATCTTCCAAAACACAGATTTTGTTTATTTTATATTAAATTTCTTTAAATGCATTTGCCCTATCCACCCACACAAAGGCCAGTGACATGAAAATTTCCAGCCATGTTGTAACCCCCACTCTCTGATGTTCATCTCTACCATTTCCTTGTCATAATTTATGACAAACTCCTGCTTACTGTCATCCTTTCTCTGTTACTGTTTCACCTTTAGACTCCCTCAATCTCATTCTTCTTCTGTCCCCTTTTGTATAAATTTCTGCTTTACGTCCCTATCTCTGAGATCATTCTGCTGTTAGACTTCTGATTTTCTGTATTGGAATCACCTATAAGGGATATGCCCACTTACTGCCTTTGCCAGAGAGAGGTGTTTGATAGAATCTTAGTCTGTTAAAAAATGTCATCACTCCTGGCTTGGGAATTCTTCATTTATTACCAGATACCTTCTTGAAAGAAGTGATACATGGGAATGTTACATAAAGATTACACTATTATCCACTTCTATCTGCTATACTAGTCCATATGAATTGCTTTCATTTCCCTATATTCTATTAGACCACCATGTGTCTATACACGTGTCTATATACTTCTCTTCAAAGAGAAATACCCTTGAAGGAGTTATGCTTTGAAGTTAGGCCCTCAGTTTTGACTAAGGCCCACTACAAGTTTTTGTAGGTTATTTCTTAATTTTTATTGGATTTGTTTTATGAAAATATTATTGAGAATATTTCCCATTGTATCGCTTCCTATGTTATAGATAAAGCCTCAGAACCATACGACTTTTAGAATTTAACAGAGGAAAAGACTCTCTGTGTCCATGCTTTCTATAATGAGAAATTCACATGTCCAGTAATGTAAGTCATTACATCCCCATTTATTTTACTCTGGTTGCCAGGAAGCTCAGGGCAAAATGCAATGGTTAATTATAGCATCTGATTTTGTAGTGAGTACAAATACATTGCTTATCTTATCTGAGTCTTCTATTTATGTTTTATTAGGTTGTTTTGTGTTTGTATGTAAGTTTATATGCCAATCGCCTTATTTGTTTTGTGTTGCTATAGTAGATAACTTGAGAATGGGCAATTTATAAAGAATAGAGGTTTAGTTAGCTCACAGTTACGCAGGCTGGAGAGTTCAGGAGCGTGGGCTTAGCTTCTTGCAAGGGCTTTTGTGCTGCATCCTAACACGTGAAGGTCAAAGGGCAAGTGAATGGAAGAGGTTAAAGTGGAAGCAAAAGCATGGAAAAAGAGAGAACTTGCGGGATGTACTGGATTTGTAACAGTCCATTCTTGATGAAGCTAATCGATTCCATATTAAGAACCCACTCATTATCTTGAAAACATTACTGAGCCTTCATAAGGGATCTGCCCCCATGACCCAAACACCTTCCACTGGGCCCTACCTCCCTACACCACCACATTGTAGATCACATTTCAACAAGAGTTTTGGTGGGGACAAACAAAGCACATCCAAATCATAGCACCAAATATTGCAAATTCATTTTTTGTCAAGATTTTGTGTGTGTGTGTGTGTGTGTGTGTAGGTATACATATGTATGAGAGGTATGTATGTATGTAGGTATGTACATATATATACCCACATACATGTATATAGGTATATATAGACACACACACACACACACACATATATAAAATCTTGACAAAAAAATGAATTTGCAATATTTGGTGCTATGATTTGGATGTGCTTTGTTCATCCCCACCAAAACTCTTGTTGAACATACACACACACACACATACACACATACACACATATACTTATGCTTTCCCTGAGCAACCCTCTTTTTTGTTTGGGAAATATGGGGTGAAGTTCTTGGATACTGGCAGTGTGCACAGCACGCCACTAGATGCTGTAAGTCATGCCCAAACAAGGCATAACGTAGGCTCCTTCTTCAGTTCTAGTGCTTTACTCTTGAGGAATAATCTTCTACAAAGTATAGTGTCTTTAAAGACAAATAAGTTTACATGTACTGTAGGAGGTTGGAAATATACAAATTGGGTGACCAGGGGAGGTTTTGTGGAGACGATTCCACTTGGTATGGGATCCAAACTACAAATAAATTTGAGAAGGTGATGTAGACAAATGAGGGCAATAATATGTGGGTAAGTCGGTCACCTTCCCACTTCTGCAAAGCCCTGGTTTGTAGTGTTGGCCAGTTTCCATGGTGTAAATACTTCTATCATAGCCAATTTCAAGCTATCAAGGGTTTAACAGCTGGCTTGCAAAATTCTTGTATTGTTGTCAAAGCCTGCTTGAACCAGTTGAATGCACCACTGAATGAAGGCTTCATAAGGATGTGCTACTGTGAGCAAGAGTTCAGATTTGTTGGAGGTCTCACTAAGTAGTAGAGAACAGTCCTAATTGGCTGCATCAGGATGTTTATATCGGGAGATAATGCAGATGTAAGATTTAATTTGGGGCAGAATTTGGAGATCTTTTTTGTGCACTTGGGCTTTATTTGTTAGCCTGTGGGAAGCTCTTGAGTACTTTTTAATAAAGGAATGACAGGATGAAATTAATATTTTAGGAAGATAGACCTGTTATTAGTTATATGTTGGGTTATTTTAAGGGAGTAGATGGGAACAGAGAAGGTAGTTAGGAGTTAGATGTGAAGTGATAAGGGACTGGATTGAAGGCAGAAGGGACTAGTATGGGAAAGGAAGGTGGCAGGATGCGAAGACAGTGGGGACGTGCATCTCTGCTCGCATGGCCTCAGCTGGATTGGCTTGAAAGCCTGGGCTGGAATCAGCTGAGGGTTTACTCACATGTTTGAGGGGGTTGATACAGACTGGTTACTACTAGGACTTTCAAGGGGGCTGTGGAAAGAACACTTATAGAAAGTCTTGGATGCTTGACTTTTGGGGTTCCAGAAGGAAACATCCAAGGCAGATACATCTACAATCTAGCCTTGAGAATCACATGATGTCTATTCTGCATTCTACTTTTTGAGTCCACCACAGAGGTACACATGATATTAAGGAGAGAGAAATTAAGACCTCTCCTATAGATAAGGAATAGGAAGGCTCTAAAAGACCATGGAGAGTATCACACATGAGTTTTTCAGTAAGAGATTGCTATTATTCTTATCATATGGGTTTAAATGTCTGTAAGAAAACTGGTTTCCTCTGAAATATGATGACTATTTTCAGTAAATGCCTGGCATTCAGTAACAGTGGTGTGTAGCTCTTAAAAAGTGAACAGTGTGATTACTATTTGGTCCTATTTCACTGGACCAAAGATAATTCCACTCTCTGAGAAGGGGGAATAAGATCTTCCCTGTATGATGAGGTTGTTTTTATATTAATTAACTGGGAAAATGTGAAATCATAATTCTAGCAACTTCTTACTGTAAGGTTATAGTGAACTAGACTCAGTAAATCATTTTTATACATGATCTCATTTAATCCTTACAAATAAAAACCTAGGAGATAAGTATGATAAGGCCTATTTATAAAAGGTAAAGTGGAGGTTCGGAGATGTGAGATAATTTGCCCGGAGTCACACTGTTGAATAATGAAACCTGAATTCAATTCTAGACCTGTGCTCTTCATCTTCTTCATGAGGTATATTGTATTACCTCTCCATGAGGTAGAGAAAGAACTGGAATAGACAGACCTTCATTCTGACTGTAAAGAAATAAGTGCCCAGGAGTGAGATTGCCGATTTGCACATGAAATGTGGAGTGAAGAGGGATTCCGAAAGTGGATTTAGGAAAGTGTCCTGAAAATTTTGTGGTTCTTTGGATTAAAATGTAAGTTTCACATTGGAATATGAAATGAGGTCAGGTCATAGGACTTTGAAGACGTGATTGCAGAGAGTATAACCATCTTCACACCTCTGTGTTAGCACTGACAATATTAGATGTTAAAAATCTGCTATCTACTTCTCCCAGTAGGCTCTGTGCATTTGGCAAAGTGTAGTATTGTAGTAGCTTGTCAATACATGTCTATTAAACTAAATAGAGAGGAATTGCACTTTGCCCTTCTTTGACTCTATGTTTATTTTCATTTTGTATTCCAAATGTAAAGCTTCTTCAAAGTTCCAGTGTGTTTTCGTGTTTCTAAGTGGAACCAACGTGAGGATACCTCCCTCTTTTATCATTCTTAGTCCAATGAATAAAAGAGGGAGAAGCACATCCATAAATGCCTATTTCCTGGTTGTAATAATACTTATGGGAAAAGGAAGATGAATCACAGGGCTTGGGAGGCAATATTCTGTTATGGTTCTTAGAGAAAGTAATAATCCTTGACCATAATGCTATGTAGGTATCCCTTTGCAATATGAATTTGGAAAGAAGTGTTCAGTATTTCACTTGAACAGTTAGAAAATTGTTAGAAACTTTATGACTTCATATTCTTTAAAGTAAGTGATTTGTTGTATTGCTGTGACATTTTATCTGTTTTTCTATTTGGACTTCTATGAGATTAGCACCTCTCGTGATGGTTGAAATTACACATAGACTAAGAGGTGCACTCAGGAGTAACAAAGATGTCCTCCAATTTTTTTGGAGATTAATTTCTCCCTCTCAAATCTACAAAAGTAAACTTTTTCTTGGTTTGAGGTTGCATCCCAAATCGTTTCTAAGCTAGAATTACAGATGAAATTTAGGATATCAATGAAATATATACTCTGCTTCATGACTTATGACAGAGGAGTTCTTTTTCCCAGGCTGCTTCTGATTTCCTTTCTTCAGAGAAAGCAGTAGGTGAGGGTGACTATTTTTCAGCTAATGGGATCTTCCAAGAAAAGAATCATATTCAGGAGATAATTTTACAATGGAGCACGTCAGAAAAGAGGCATCACATCATCTTAAGATATGATTCAAATCAACCTAGTTTTTAAATGTTAAAACCTAATGTTTCAAGGTTAAAGTTTTTAACTCCTATGGGGCCGGGTGCAGTGGCTCACACCTGTAATCCTAGCACTCTGGGAGGCCAAGATGGGTGGATTGCCTGAGCTCATGGGTTTGAGACCAGCCTGAGCCAGAGTGAGACCTTGTCTCTAAAAATAGCTGGGTGGTGTGGCGGGTACCCGTAATCCCAGCTATTCTGGAGGCTGAGGCAAAAGAATTGCTTGAGCCCAAGAGTTTGAGGTTGCTGTGAGCTATGATGCCACAACACTCTACCAACGGTGACAAAGTGAGACTCTGTCTCAAAAAAAAAATAAAAAAAAAAGAGAAAGTTTTAACACTTATGCTAGGTATAGACCCTCATAGATAAAGCCTACAAACCAGAATTTCACTTAAAAATGGCACCTTCCTTTGGAAAACACAGGGCTTGGTATTTTAATAAGCATTTACAAGCCAGGTGGCTGATGGGCTTTGTGTTTGTGTCTGATGGGCTATGTGTTTATTTCCTGCAAGTCTTTGATGCAGGTATTTTTATACCTCTTTTTTAGAGGGAGAAACTGAGGCTGAGATTGACTACATCGTTTAAGGACATATCCCTATGAACACCAGTGACCCATACTAATTTAACACCATCCCTGAATTCCAATTTCTCAGGATATAGGGAAAGACTATAAATTAATTTTCTAGGTTTTGGGTTCATAGAGTTATAAAACATGAATAGAAGAGCCATAGCTGGAACATTTTTAGGTCATCCTGAACCAGTGTTTCTCCAGCTTTTCCTTTCTTTCTGTTATTTTTAACCCCCCAAATTTCAAATGGCCTTGAGCCCACCTTTATTTCTCTGCTTAGTTATGAAATATTGCTATTTATTTCTAACATTCCAGTGTATTATTCCTGGCTTTTTCACTTTTTCTCAATAAATCACAAAGCTAAAATTTTAATATTGGAAAATATATTTACTCATATTTTCTTAAACTTATGATCCCATTGATTGAAAAACATACAATGGACTATATTCTACTAAGAAAAACAATGCTATCAAACATACTGTGATATAATGCTTTAGAAATAGTCCTGCATGACACATGAATTGGTCACATCACCACTAACTGTCTTTCATCAATTCCAGAAGATTTAGCAATTTCTTTTGTTTTTAGTTCTTCTGCTTGGCAGGTGATAGGCAATCATTTTTGTATGCATCTTAATAACAAAACCTAATATAGCTTCATCTACTTCTGGGTATTTTCTTTTCTTAGGTTCTTTAAAACACATGATTATTGTTTTGGAAGAAAATAAGGGGCTCTAGTCATTCTTGAAATGACAAATATCTGCTTCACTAAAGTTAAATGTATTCCCCACTGCTCTATTTCTGTATATTTTTGTGTATAAAATGACTTCTGCTTCAATGCTGAATCATAGTGCAATCTTTAGAAGACATTTCAAATGACAATTAAATGCAACACTTGTGGCACCAAAATATTCAAAACTCAATGGAATTGATGACAATGTGAATATAATCAAGGCAATGACAACCACATCAAAACCGCCACCTGGCCAGTGGTGATTATAACATGTCGCTGAATCTAAGACTCATCCCAAATTCAGAGATATTAAAATACTAGAAACTGTGCTTCTTAGACTCAATTGACATAGAGAAATATTAAATATGCTTTCTGATAGTCTCTGGTTGCTGCATCTCAGATTCTGATCAGGTCCCATTCTTTTACTTTTGAGGCATCTCTCCCTCGATACCTCACATTCTGCAGAGAAATACTGCTGTATACTGTGCTTCTGGCCACGAAGATAAGTTCCTTCTTCTACTCTAGGCTGCATTTGAGCAATTTCCCTAAGGCCTGTTATAAATGGACATAAAATTAAATTTTTCTTTTCCTTTTAGGTAGAGGAAAGCTAACCACCTTTCCAACCTATGGCAGTGTCCATTCTCCATCTCCACTGTACTGTGTTCATGTGTAACCCTTTGCTGATAGCTGCTGTGAGCACAGAGGGATTTAATTCACATTGATTTAAGTCATTATTAAACTTTTCAAATAACTTGGTAATTTATAAGAATTATTTTCTGTTATTTTCTTATGTAACTAATGAACGCTATTTTTGTGCTCTAACTAAAGTATTTATGCAGTAGCTGATTTTTGACTTTTATTGCAAATTCCTTTTTTAAAATTTTTCCTCCATTTTTCACAATTTTCTCATTGAAATGTAATCATAATACTTGAACACTGTACTGATCCAAACAATATATAGTCAAAAGTGAAGTGGATCATCTTTCACTTTCTTTCTCTAATCCCATTCCCTAATGTAACCGCTGTAAACTATTATTTCATCTGCTAATACAAAGAAATACACACACATAGATGCTCCTACTGAAAATAAAGAAACGTGAGGCCTTCATGTAATGTAGAGCTGCTAGTCATCCTTAGTAGTCTATTGTGGGCTTATTTTGAGGTTAATACACAATAATCTACATTGTTCTTTTAATAGATGTGTAGTGCTTCATAGTTTTAATGGTTTAGAAAGCCATTTCCTTATATATGGTTGTCTGAATCTGTTCCTGCTGCAATAACAAAGTACCATGAACTGGGTAGTTGTTTAAGAAAACCGGAAATGTATTTCTCACTGTTCTGGAGCTGGAAAGTCCAAGATTAAGGAGCCTACAGATTTGGTGCCTGGCAAGGGCTTGTGCCTAATTGATGGTGTCTTTCTGCTGCCTCTGTACATGGTGAAGGGCAAACAGGATAGTTGAGTCTCTGTAAGGGTGCAAATCTCATTCATCCTCTAGAGGCTTCATTTATTAACATTGTCTTGTTGGGGATTAGGTTTCAACACATGAGTTTTGGGGAGACAGACAAACATTTAGACCATAGGTAAATGGACATTCTAGTTATTTAAAGAGATTATTATATTAAAAAAAACCTTCTAGATATATTTTTGGGTAAAACTTTGAGAGTATCAGAACTGATGATTTTTTTTTCTTTTTTTTCTTTGCCTTGACAGAATCCTAAAAAAACAGTCAGGGAGTATACATATTATAAAATTTAATATTACTAGTTTTATTTTTAAAAACATTATGAAGTGGTACATTCATCAATATAAGCCAGTGGCATTTCTCCAGGTTTCCATTATCACCGTTATCAAACTTTTATTTTGTCACGTAATGGGCAAAAAATAATCATTTATCAGTGCATTTATCAGTTTACCATTGAGGTGATATGTTTTCATTTTTTATTGATCATTTGCATTTCCTCTTCTGTGGCACACCTACTCCTATCTTTTAGTTTCTTCAGATTATCTTTTTCTTACTGACTTGAAAGAACTCTTTGTATGTTTAGTAATAATAAACAATGGGTGCTTACTATTTAAACTTAATCTAGGTACTGTGTAATTAATTCTCATAACAACCCTATGAGGTAGGTGCAAGTTTACAGGTTAAGAGAACAAAGGCAGAGAAAGGTTAAGTAAGGTGCCAAGGTCACGCTGTTAACAAGTGGCAGAGTCATATTCAAACTCAGGCTCCCGGAATATGAATTCATGTCCTAACCCCTGTACCATGTGCTGCTTGGATGGGAGGGAAGGTCAGCATGTGTGCTGAGGGCTATACCATTGCCAGTGCATAGAAGCTGACAGCAGGAACTGTTCAGGGCATAATGGATAAGAATGATAATGCTCCTTAAAAAAATAAAAAGTATAACATTTCAAAGTGGATATTGAAAATGTAGATTGTTGTTGAGAGTGAACTGTGGGGGCCACTGAGATAGCTGATGAAGCAGAAAATGAATATTGCCAACGAAGGAGCAGAGGGGAAATTCTTAGTCACTCTGGGCATTAGAGGCCATAAATTCTTTAATGAAGGGAGGCTAAAAAAATAACGTCAGGACTGTCTTTCTGGTTATTTGTAGTTTGTTTAAGTAAATTGTATGTAGTTTTCTTTTCTTTAGCTACTCTTAATTAATCCCTTTGTGGTCTTTATAAAGTTCTCAGTTAAAGAAAACTAACATCCTGCTCCCTCTTCCTCCAAGGACTATTACAGAGCAGATAGATTTATAAGTGTTATGATATTTGTTTTCACAAATTCAGATGATCCAGAAATACAATTTATACTGTTTTTTCAGTACCTCTGTCTAGTTTCATTTTTGGAACCCTGATACTGCCTGATTATAAAAATAAAAAATATCTTAGTTAATTCAAGTAAACTTAAGCATCTGTTTTAAGCTCATTTAATTCAGGATTTTCCTCTCTTGCTTATTCATTTCCCAAGAATTTGTTTAAATTTTAGAGGCTTTGGAGCATGGGAGGTGGGAAGGGGATCTGGCTCAGTAACTCAGGGCTATTTTTCTTTTAAGTGGGAGTCCATAGACAATATAATCCTGTCTGGGTTTTGGACATGACCACACCTCCTTACTAGAATCGTATGGGGCATCTGTTATGAAGTGAATTCTGTTCCCTCAAAAATATATTGAGATCTATCAATTGTATATTGGTAACATGTATTGAGATAAGGTTACACTGGAGCAAGGTGGGCCTCTAAGCAAATATGACTGGAATCTTCTTCTAAGAGAGGAGAAGGCCATGTGTTGACAGAGGCAGGGATTAGAGTTATTCACCTGTAAGCCAACGTGTGTCAAGGATTGACAGTGACCCTAGAAGCCAAGAGAAAGGCACGGGACAGATTCTCTTCTAGAACCTTTGAGAGAGCATGACCCTGTTGACATTTGTATTTTTGAATTTTAGCCTCCAGACCTTTGGAAAAATAAATTTCTGTTGTATTAAGCCATGGACATCGCGGTACCTTGTTAGAGAGGCCCTAGTAAACTGCCATGGCGTCCAAACTCAGGCTACTTCTGGGGTGTCTTCTTGTCTTACCCTTCCAGTTGCATTTAGAGCCTCATATGCTTCACTCTGGGTCACATGAGAAAATGTTTGTCTTCTTCCAGTATCTTGCCAAACCTCTTCTCTGCCAGGACAGTTCAGAAAGCTTCTCTGCTTTATTGAGGGGCTAAAGTGACTTGAATATTCTGTAGCATTTACTAACTTCTAGGATGACAAGACAGGAAACCAGGCTTAGGAACTCTCCATTCATGGATCTTGAAACCCTCCTGGAGTCCCATAATTCTCTTATATCTTGAAGGTCCCCAAGGGCTGTGAATTCAGATCAGAGTCTCCTGCACAGGTCCCATGGGAATATGCCCTCCTGCTGTTCTTTTCTTTAAGTTTCTGCATCTCTTTATAACACAATTCTCACATACCTAACTCTCTCAAACCTAAGAGGTTTTTTTTTTTTTTTTTTGGTGAGATTTTTATCTACCCCATCTACCCCGTTTTCCAGAAAATAAAACCTACTTACAGGAAAGATAAGACGTCCCTGAAAATAAGACCTAGCACATCTTTGGGAGCACACCTTAAAATAAGACGGGGAAACAGGGTAGTTTGGAGAAACAAAAAACAACTGCGTTTACAATCTGGTATATAAGTATTTATCCCTGAATTTTCTATCTGGTATTTGATGGGTACAAAAGTCTAGAATTTGCTACTTTGTTCTTGGGTTCTTTTATGACACTGCCATCTCTGGGTAGTGAGGACTATTGTCTTCTCATTTAAACGGGAGAGTTGCTAAGTGGTTAGGGCACTGGGCACATACACCGGGGCTGGAGGGTTCAAACCTAGTCCAGGCTTGCTAAACAACAATGACAACAACAACAACAACAAAAACAGCCAGACATTGTGGTGGGCGCTAGCTGTGGTTCCAGCTACTTAGGAGGGTGAGGCAAGAGAATCACTTAAGTCCAAGAGTTTGAGGCTCCTGTGAGCTATGACACCATGGCATTCTACCTAGGGCGACATAGTGAGATTCTGTCTCAAAATAAATAAATAAATAAATAAATGGGAGATTAAATGAGAAAGAGTCACTACTAAAAGGAACAGCTCATCTAATATTTTACAATATTATTCTGACTCAAGTAGTTAGGGTAGATCAGGTATCTTAACTGAAAATTGAGGTCAAATTCTAAAGCTCAGAATGGATATAAACAGGCAAAGTACGTCTTTTATAGAATGCTACCTTTTAAGGATTATAGCACTAAGGTCGTATGTAATGAGATTGAAAGGTAGGAGTATAGGCCAGACACTGTGACTACAACTTGATGTCTAAATATAAGTGTGCACATTATATTGGCTAATGTTTTCATGAATCCTGTTTCCTACTCAGTGACAGTCCTAAATTTACCATCTTCCAGTCGAGGTGCCAGACATAAATGAACCAGCATTCAGAGAATTTCAGTCTCCAGCCTTTCAATTCACCCTTAGCCATCTGAGTCTTCCCTACTGAGAAACCAGATATGGTGGAGCAGATACAAATTGCCCTCCTTCCCTTTCCAAATTCACAGACTCCAATCTGGGAGCATAATGTTTCAAGTTATTAAATTATGGCATTATTCTTTACCCACCAGTATTAACTAGAAAGATAAATTTAGCAATAATCTTGTCAGCATTATGTGTTTTCATTAACACTTTTGGGCAAAATTTTTGTTTTCATTGTTTCTTTAATTTATAGGAAAGAGTGGTTTTACTTCCTGGAGTTAGCTTACTATTTGTACATACATACAGTTTGGGGTATATTTTTTACTCATATTCTTAAAGTCTTAATGCTTTATTTTTAATACATATTTAATTACATTTAAATACATTCCCTAGAAGTATTGATAGCCATATTAGACTTAAAAATATTTTCTCAGTTAAATGTTATTCTTTTGATTTCCTTTAAAATATTGCCAACTTTTCCTTTGTGATGGCTTCTCTTGCCTCAGAACTAAAAGTAATCATTGCTGTAAAGATTTGGGAAGTGTTAACTTTTGCTTGGTGGTAATTATATATGTTCAGTTTTGATAATTCATTTATTAAACTCATCTAGAACTTGGCTTGATGGGAGGATATTTCAAATTATCGTCTCAATATTTACTAAATAAATATTCCCTGTTCCCTCATTTTGAAGAGATTTCTTCCTGCTAATTTGCTGTTATTTGTGGAGTAGACCTTGATGAACTTGCCATTCTGTTTTATTAGCTACATTTTTCTTCTTGTAGTAGTATCACATTACTTTGTTTCTTTTTTTTTTTTTTTTTTTTTTTTTTTGTGGTTTTTGGCCGGGGCTGGGTTTGAACCCGCCACCTCCGGCATATGGGATCGGCGCCCTACTCCTTGAGCCACAGGCGCCGCCCTTACTTTGTTTCTTGTTGCTTTCTTGTATACTTCCTTTTTTGCCTCTTTGTCTGAAATCTCCTTAATTTGAATTTTCCTCTAATTTACTACCACATGAATTTCAAGTTTTCTTTTCCTTTATTTTCCTTTTTAGAGAAAGTCTCACTCTGTTGCCTGGGCTAGAGTGCTATGGCCTCTGCCTATCTCACAGTTATCTCCTGGGCTCAAGCAATCTTCCTGCTTCAGCCTCCTGAGTAGCTTGGACTACCATGCCTGTCTTATTTTTCTATTTTTAGTAGTGATAGGATCTTGCTTTGCTGAGGCTGGGCTGGAATCCAGGGAGCTTAAGGGATCCTCTAGCCTCAGCCTCCCAGAGTGCTAGGATTACAACAGGCATGAGCCACTGTGTGCAGATGAAATTTATTCTTTTTCAAAACAAAACACATTCGATATAATTCAATGTCAATGAAACCAAAACTTGACTTTTTCTTCGATATTAAGATGCAGAGATGGAAATATAGATAAATGAACCAGAACAATTCAGTTAGAGGGAGTCTGGCCATGGAGGTCCCTTTCGTTATACTAAGAAGTTTTGGCTTTATCTCTTGGGTAATAGAGAGATATTGAACAGTTTTAAGCAGTTAAATGATAGATAGGATTTGCATTTAAAAAATTATGGTTCTGATTTTATTAAGAAAATGCACTAAAATGGAAATGAAGATAGAAAGCTCTGAGAAGAGGTCTATCATCAAGCTGGGAGATGGTGTCCTAAAGAAGCTCAGAGGGTGAATCTACCATCTCTAAAAGAGATGAAGAGTAGTGAATATCCAAGTGGTAGAATTGATTATACTTAGTAGCTAATTAGATGAGGGGAAAGAGGGTGAAAAAGAGTCCAAGAAATAACTTAGGTCTTTGGCTGGGATCACACTGTGGATGAATATGCCTTTCTTTCCATGAGAAATCCTATGTGAGAGGGTAGACAGATATTCTGGGGGCCAGTAACCTTCATTTAGACAAATTCATGTGGAATTTGAGAGGTTTATCAACATCCAAGCATGAAAATTTAGTTGTTAGTTATATTCATGGACTTGGAGCTCAAGAAAGGGCTTAAATAGAGGTTGGATTTGGAGATCATGAAGTAAAATGGAAGTTGAAACCATAGGAGTGATTGTGATTGCCTAAAGAGTGTGTGTCAGTTGACTATTGCTGCATGACAAGCCCCTTTCAAACTCAGTGCTTTAGAACAACACTATACAATAAATATTTGTGCATAACTCTGCAACTTAGGTTGGGTTCCTTTGGGTGGCTTGTTTTTGCTCCACTCAGTACTGGCTGAGCTCTTTCATGCATTTATGGTCAGCTGATGGTACAAGTGGAACTGGAGGATACAGTATGGCTTTACTTATGTGCCTGACACCCGAGAAGGGGAAGTTGGGATGGATGGGGCCTGGCAAGACCTTTCTCTTTTATCATCCAGGGACCTTCTCTCTCTGCATGGGTTTTCACCTTAAAGGAGGAAAACCAAAATTTTCTCATGTGGCATCTCAGGGCAGCAAATAAACTGAAAGTAGAAACTTTAAAGTGTCTAAAGCACAGCTCAGAGTTTGCACAGTATCATTTTTACTTTATTCTGTTGGTCCAACGCTAAGGCCAATTCAATGTGGGAGGGAGCTAGAATATCATTCTCTGAGACCATTTTCTTTTATATAATAATAGTAATCAGTCCCGGGGGTATGAGTGTGAGAAGAGTCTAGAGTTCTAAGGAGCACCACATTGAAAGAAGCCCATGCGTGTAACTAAGGAGCGACCAGGAAAAGCAAGTGAGAATGGTATTGTAACAATTAAATAAAGATTCCACTTCTGGAAGGAGGGTGTGGTCAGCTATTGCCAATGTAAGAAAACAATAATAAAACATATCTTCAGATTTTGTGACAAGCAGGTTGTTGGCAAGTTGTCAGGAAGAGATTCAGTAGAAAAGAAGGCGCTGAAGCCAGATTGTGGAGGACGGAAGGAAGGAAGTGGAGGGAGCGAGAAGGGTGCTTGCAAAAGGGCAGAGAGAACTAGGGAAATAGGCAAAACGTGACATGTTTCTGTGTTAGTTTTTACATATGGGAGGAATTTGGACCAGAGAAGCAGGTGGAGAAAAAAGCGAAAGGTTGAAAATATTTGAGAGACGAATATTAGGGAACTGAGTTCTTGTTTCTTGGTTTAGTAAAAATTGAAGTCAGGTTAGGTGCACAGAACAAGATTTGTTTTTGTTAAAACACGATTTGGTTACCTTAAGCTTTTTATTTGTTGTTGTTCTTTTCAGGTTTTTTAAAAGGAAAATTTGAGTTAAGCTATTACTTTTTTGTTCTTTTTAGTTTTTTAAAAGACAATTTACATCGAATCAAAAGAAATAAGATGTGTTAAAATGCACACATATGTAATTTCACCTTGCCTTTTGAAGTGTCCAATTAAGAATAATTTAATCTAAAATGAATCCAATTAGAAGTAAAAATGTTTAAATTAAAAGGAAATACTTTGAAAGTATATTGTCTTATGAAGGTAAACACCATCTTTAAAATATGCATCTTTGCACTTGACATATTTATTCATTTTCTTCAAAATGTAAATGCCTTTAACCAATGTTGCAAATGTAGAGAGATAAATTAACTTTACATCAAAGAGCAAACATCTCACAAATGGCGACAAGAGAGCAGTTGTAAGATGTCTGATATTGCTTTATGTCTATATTAATAACAAAATATTTTTATGCACTATCTTTCCTCATGGAAAACTCTGCTGTCCTTATTTATATATAAACCAAGCAGAAGGGAGATCTGGAAGCCTGTGCACCTCCCAGAAGCTTTCTCTGGAACTGATTTGATGAGAAGATTTACACTTTCTAACCATCCTTTTATACAGATATGCTCTTCGCTGTTTTTACCTTTGGAGTCCTGGGTATTTTTCTGGTTTTGATAGAGTAGATCAGACACACGTTTGCTCCAGAGAGTTTAAACATACATTATTGATTCTATCGTTTGAAAGTAAAAATGCTTTCAGAAGAAACTTGGAAAAGAAGTCTAAATCAATTAAATTTAAAGACCTATAGAAATCCCTAGATATGGTTTCCACAGCAACAATTTGAATGCTGAATATTTCCTTGCACTCAACAGGTAATTAATTTCTTCATTTATTCAACAAAACATTTTAGAACCTACTATGTGCCAGGTAGTTGAGAAGCCAAAAGAATAAAGCCAAACTATATCCTGTTTTCTCCCATCCTGCTGCCAGCAGAGACCTCACAGTCTAGTCAGGGTTCCAGGCAAGTAAAGAGTTTTAAAAATAATGTGATATGTGCCAGAATGAAGGTGGAAAATGTATTTTGAAACCACAGAAAGAAGCTAAATTTGTCTATTGGGACAGGAGACAGATAGGAGAGGCTCACCTGTTAAAACAGCTGAAGAATGATGTTTGAATGTTCTCTTTAGGAATGAGAATGGTTTAGAATGAATTGAGGATTTGGGAAGTGGGAGGATGGACTAAGTGGCTGGGGAGGAAGGAATTCTACCCTGTTCAGGGGAAACAGCCTGGGTAAAGGTGAGGGACTGTTAGGGCATTGTGGTTTTGAAGTGCTTTTGGTTTTCTCCGACTACGGCAGAAGATAGGATGTATTATGGGAGTGGCAAGTTATTATGCTGACAGAGTGGGCAGAGATATAATATTAAACATTCCCATGATATGTTAGTGGGGAATGTTGAATGGCTGCAGATTTATATCAGGCATAAGCATTAACAACAGGAAAATCACAGCAGTGAATCACAGGACTTGCAAGACACAAGGAGGTCATTGTTTCTATCGCACTGCCTCCTGGAAAAGCAATTCAAACAAGGCATAGCAGGTGACTGTTTCTTTTATGTAAAGGAGTTTGGAGGCTGCCTCCTTGTAACCTGTTGTATCATTTAATAGACTTTTCACTGTGACTTAATTCCACAGACTATATTCAGTTTGAAATTAAATATCATCCCTCTTGGTTTATTCTTTTAGAGATGAAGACCTCTTTTTAGTAGCTTTTAGTTCATGCAAAGGGAATTTTAAAGTTATCTTTTGGACTTTTCAATGTAGGCTAAATAATCCTATTTTTTTCTCGTAACTTCTATAATAAAACCATTCAAACCATTCCAGTTGCTATTTTATGGTTCTTTTCCAGTTTCTTGATGTCTTCCTTATAAGTGATAAAATGAAAAGACAACAGGGTATTTCTTTTTAAAGTACTTTTCAAGTGTAAGGATGCTTGGATAAGGATTATTATCAGTCATCTCTCATCATATCAGACCCTTATTATGATATGCTTAGGGTCAAGGCTGCAGTACCTATGGTTTTTTTTTTTTTTTCTTTTTTTGATGTTTTGTTCATCATTTTTCCTTTTCTGTTAATGTAGTTAAAAAGATTTTAAAAGTAATTTTGTTAAGTTCTTTCTTTTGGTTGTTGTGTGATTTCTTTAGAACCCTTTTAATTCTCTTTTTTTCCCAAGCAACAAGATATAATAGAAAGAGAATAGGTTGGGTGACCTGGGTTTAAACCATATCTTTGAAGATACGTTGGAAGAGAACAACTGGGCCAAAAAGTTGTCCCTGGATAATTATGGTATTCTCAAAGTGTCCTAATTTGAGTACTAACCTGCACGGTCACCTTGGGCTCTGTCAATCACTAGTTTGTGTTTCTCTAATGGTTAGCTTTCTCCTTGGTAAAAAAAGGACAACCATATATAGCTAATATAATTGTTGGAAGATATATATATTTATGTGCCAGGAACTTTGGCTTTCATTTTTATTTTGAAAGATTTAGGGGATACAAGTGTTTTTTGTTTCATAGATGAATTGTATAGTGGTGAAATCAAAAATTTTAATGTACCTATTGCTTAAACAGTTTACATTGCACCTGACAGAGTTTTTGATTCCTCAACCCTCCCATCTTCTCATTCTTTGTTTCTGTCTGTAGGTTTCCATTAAGTGAGAATATATGGTATTTGTTTTTTCATTGCTGAGATACTTCACTTAGGATAATGATCTCCACTTCCATCCAAGTTGCTGCAGAAGACATTGCTTCATTCCTTTTAAAGGTTGAATAGTACCCTATGGTGTGTGTGTGTATAGACACATTTTTTTTTATCCACTCATCAGTTGATGGGGACTAGGTTGATTCCACATGTTTACAATTATGAACTGTGCTATAATAAACATTTAGGTGCAGTTTTGTTTTTGGTATAATGACTTCATTTACTTTGGGTAGATACCCAGTAATACAATTGCTGGGTAAAATGGTATGTCTGTATTTAGTTCTTTGAGGAATTCCTATCCTGTTTTCCACAGATGTTTTGCTAATTTACATTCCGAGCAACAGCATATGAGTGGTCCTTTTTCACCACGTCTGCACCAGCATCAATTGTATTTTGACTATTTCGTAATGGCCATACTAATGGGGGCAAGTTGGTATCTCATTGTAGTTTTAATTTGCATGTCCTTGGTAATTAGTGATGTTGAGCATTTTTTCATTTTTGTGGCCATTGGTCTACCCTCTTTTGAAAAAAATCTTGTTCATGTCTTTTGCTCCTTTTTAATGTTTTTTTTTTTTTTTCTTGTTGGTTTGAGTTCCTTGAAGAATATGGATAGTAGTCTTTTTTTCAGATGTATAGTTTACAAATATTTTGTCTTATTCTGTTTGTTGTCTGTTTGGTCCATCAATTAGTCCTTCACTGTACAGAAATTTTTTAGTTTAGAGAAGTGTCACTTGTTTTTGTTGTTGCTATATTTGCTTTTGGGGCTTTAACCACAAATTCTTTGCCTAGGCCAATATCTACAGGAATTTTTCCTAGAAGTTTTTCCTAAAATTTTTTATAATTTCAAGTCTTCTATTTAAGTCTTAAATCCATCTTGAGTTAATTTTCATATATGGTGAGAGATGGGGATCCAGTTTTGTCTTCCTAAATATGGCTTTCCAACTTTTTCAGCACCACTTATTAAGAACAGCATCATTTCTGCAGCATATGCTTTTGTCTGCTTTGTCAAAAATCAGTTGGTTATAGGCATATGGTTTTATTATTGGATTCTCTGTGTTCTATTTCATTGATCTCTGTGTCTACTTTTACACCAGTACCTTGCTGTTTTGGTTACTATAGCCTTACAGTATAATTTGAAGTCAGATAATGTGATGCCTCAGATTTGTTCTTTTTGGTTAGGATTGCTTTGCTAGTCTGGCTATTTTTAGATTCCATATGAAATTTAAGATTGTTTTTTCTAATTCTGAGAAAAATGATATCTATATTTTGAAGGACATTACATTGACTGTGTAAATCACTTTGGACAGTATCGACATTTAAACAATATCTTCTGATCCCTTAGAAGGAGATGTTTTTCCATTTGTTTTTGTCATCTATGATTTCTTTCATCAGTGTTTTATCAATTTTCTCATAGAGATCTTTCACTTGCTTGGTTAAATATATTCCAGTATTCGTGTTTTCTGTTCAGTTATTATAAACGGTATTGAGTTCTTGATTTGAATCTCAGCTTGACTGTTATTAGTATATAGAAATGCTAATGATTGGTGGACATTAATTGTGCCACGTAAGACTTCACTGAATTTATTTATTCTGGTTGTGTCTTTAGATACTTCTAGATGTAAAATCATGTCATTGGCAAACGAGATAGTCGGATCTTCTCTTTCCTGATTTGGATAACCTTTATTTCTTTCTTTGGCCAGATTGGTCTGGATGATAGTGGGCACTCTTGCCTTGTGCTAGTTCTCAGTGGGAATGCTTTCAACTTCTCCCCATTCAGTATGTTGTTGGCTTTTATTGTTTTGATGTATGTTTCTTCTTTGCCTAGTTTTTTGGAGGTTTTTATCATGAAGGGGTGCTGAATTTTGTTGAATGCCTTTTCTTCATCTATTGAGAAGATAATAGAGTTTTTGTTTTGAATTCTATTTATGTGGTGAATCCCATTTATTGATTTGCATATGTTGAACTGATGACGCAAACTAGTATGAAACACACTTGATTGTGTTGAACTCTCTTTTTGATGTGCTGTTGGATTTGGTTTGCTAGTATTTTGTTGAAGATTTTGCATCTCTGTTCATGAGGGATGTTGGTCTTTTTTTGTTGTCGTCATTGTGTACTTTGTTGCCTTTGGCATTAGCGTGATACTGGCTTATTTAGGGAGGATTTTCTCTTTCCCAGTGTTATAGGACAGTTTCAATAGCATAGGTTTTGGTTTTTGAAGGTATGATAAAATTCATCTGTGAATTGTCTGGTCATGGTTTCTTGTCGTTGTTGTTCTTGGAAGTTTTTAAAAATTACTGTGAAAATCTCACTACTCATTGTTGGTCTGTTCAGGATTTTTGTTTCTTCCTGATCCAAGCTTTGGAGGGTATGTGTTTCCCAAAATTTATCCATTTCACTTGTACTTTCTAGTTTGTGTGCAAAAAGATTTCATTGTATTCATGGATGATATTTTGTATTTCAGTGACATCAGTTGTGATGTCTTCTTTTTCTCTCCTGTTGAGCTTATTTCAACCCTTTCTCTTCTACTTTTGGTTAACACAGATACTGGTCTATCAATTTTGTTTAACTTTTCAAAGAACCCATTTTATTTGTTACATTGATTCCTTATTTTGTCTTTTGCTTTCTATTTCATTTAGCTCTACTCTGTTCTTCATTATTTCTTTTCTTCTGCTAGTTTTGGATTTGGTTTGTTCTTCTCTTTTTAGTTCCTTGAGGTATGGCATGGAGTAGTTAATTTGTCATTTTTCTGTCTTTTTGATGTAAGCATTTATGGTCATGAACTCCTGTTAGCACTGCTTTGCTGTATCCCTTATATTTTGGGAAGCTTATGTTGCCTTTATCATTCAATTCAATTTTTTTTTATTTCTATCTTGATTTCCTCATTGACCCAACGCTTGTTCAGCAGCAGGTTGTTTAATTTCTATAACTTCATGTGGTGTTGTTTTGTGTAGTTTTGAGAGATTTCTTTTTGGAATTGATGACTAGTTTTAGTACACTGTGGTCTGAAAAGATACATGGTCTGATCTTGATTTTCTGAATTTGCTGAGGGTTGTCTTGTAGCCTAACATATGCTTGATCTTGGGAAATGTCCCAGGTGTATGCTCATGAGAATAATGAATATTCTACAGTTTCTGGGTAGGATGTTCAGATTTTGGTAGAATTTACTAGAAATGTCTGTTATCTCCATTTGTTCTAGAATCCCATTTAAGTCCCAGTTTTCTCTTTTGATTTTCTCTTTCAGTAATCTAATTCTAGAAGTGGAGTGTTGAAGTCCCTAGCTATGATGATGTTATTTCTTTCTTTCTTTAGATATTGTGGAATTGTTTCTTTTTCTGAATCTGGCAGATCCTGTGTTGGTGCATATTCATTAATATTTAGGATTATTATATCTTTGTGTTGCCTTGTTCCCTTTATCATTATATACTGACCTTTTAAAAAAACCATTGTTGATTTAAAGTCTATTTTCTATGACATGAGAATAGCTCCTTCTTTTAGTTTTTGATTTCCATTTGCACTTAGTATTTTTTCCATCTCTTTGCCTTATAGCTCTGAGAACCTTTGCTAGTTAAATGGGTTTCTTGGATATAGGGTATATATACATATATATGTATATACAAGTACATAATATAGACATACACATATATGCATATGCATATTTTTATATCCATTCAGCCAAACTGAATGGATATAAAAATATGTGGATATAGTGTTTGGTGTATTAAGACCATTTATATGCAATATTAATATTGATACGTGAAATATTATTTTGTTTATTGTTACCTAGTTACTTGGTTTTCACCCTTGAATTACTGTTTCATAAGAGCTGAGAGTTTTAATTTTTAGGCATTTGAATACTGGTGGGCATCAATTGTTCTGTTTGATGTATAGAGCACTTTTAAAGATTTCTTGTAGGACAGTTCAAGTGATGACAAATTCCCTTAGTATTTAGTTATCTTAGAAAGACTTTATTTCTCCTTTATTTATGAAACTTTGTGGTAGTTATTCTGTTTATTAAGCCTAAATAGAACCTCAGACCCTTTTGGATTATAATGTTTCTGTTGATAAGTCTGCAATTAGTCTAATGGATTTTCCTTTGTAAGTTACCTGATGCTTTCCCCTTCATTTTGTTCACATTGACTTTAACCAGACTGATGACTATGTGCCTTGATGATCTATTTGCCATAAATCTTCCAGATGTTCACTGGGCTTCTTTTATCTGAATGCCTAAATCTCTACTGGTATCAGGAAAGTTTTCCTCAATTATTCCCTCAAATAGGTCTTCCATGGTTTTTACCTTTACTTCTTCTCTCTCAAGGATACCTATGCATACTATATTCACTTGCTTCACATAGTGCCATAGTTTTCAGAAAGATTGTTCATTCTTTTTGATTCTTTTTTCCTACATTTTTGATTGACTATGCTGATTTGAAAGCCCATCCTCAAGCTCTGAAATTCTTTCCTTTGCCTGGTCTAGTCTATTTTTACAACTTTCTCTTGTATTTGATAGTTTCTAAATGACTCATATTTCTAGAAGTTCTATCACATTTTTCTTATATTATCCATTTAGTGAATTTTCCTTGATGTCCTATATTATTATTTTTATTAGGTTTCTCTAGTAAATGTTTTCAACTTTCTTATCAATCCCATTGATTTTAGTTGCCATCCATATTTCGAATTCCATATCTAACATTTCAACAATTTCTCTTTGATTGAAGTCTGTTACTGGAGAATTACTGTGATCCTTTGGGGGTGTCATAAAAGACTACTTTTCATTTTGCCAAAATCCTTATGCTGCTTTCTTCTCATCTGAAAGGTCTCAGATCAAGAGAGATAGCTTTGTGGTACACCTGTTCTCCTCTGCTGGGTATTCTGCTCCTCAGTGAAGAGAGAAAGAAGTCCCTGAATGGGGAGTTCTACTTGGGAAGATTAGGCAGGAGAGAAGCAGATCTCTCCTGCATCTCCATGTTCTTCTGTGGTTGTCATGGTGGTAGGTATGTGTGGCAGGCATGCAGTTGATACTGGGCACATGTGGTCTGTTGGCAGCAGTAGGCAGGTGGTTCATGGGGGCATGATCATTATTTGCTCTCCCAAGTCCTTCAGTGGTTGTACTACCAGACAATGCTGGCAGCCTGCTGCATTCCCCAGATGGTAGTGTTAGAAACTTCAACCTGGTGTGCCCTTCATCCAGGTCTCCCATTAGTTGTGGCTGGGTGCAGCTGTCCAGTCAGTGGCAGTAGGTGCTGACCCGATGATCACCTGCTCTCCTTGGGCTCCCCAGTGGTGGTGGAAGCACATCGCACTTACCCATAGTGCTCATGAGAGTGCCTGGTCTCCCTGCTCCATCTCAGGCTCAACAGGGGCCATGAGGAGGTGTCAGTAATGGCTCTGACCTCTGGATAAATGCAAGGTTCTTGAGCTGTGACCTCAAAATGGCACCAGCCACGTGCCCAGTTTGGTAAGGCAGCAGCACTCACTGTACTTTCTTTCCAGAGCAATACCACTGCACAATCTGCAGTCAGCTCCCCATGTCTGCCCAGGAGCTGGAGGTAGTGGTTGGGCCCTCCCATGGCTCCAAATGCAGCTTTCCCCAGGAAGTGTGGAGCCCCAGGATTGCCTGGTTTTTCTCTTCCCCAGGTGTGGGCACCTTCCCTGCCTACCAGGTTGCTTCACTTCCTCTCTTTCACTTTGGATGCCTCTGCACACCTCCCTCTTTATTCCTTTTTTTTTTTTTTAATCACCATATGCATTTATTTTCTTTATGTGGTATTATTCAAAAGCCTCTTTTGTAGCCATTTTGAAATACACATGTACAGTGCTTTACTGTTAATCATTATCATCTACTGTACAGTAGAACAAGAACACTTATTCCTCCTTCTTTTTTTTTTGGGGGGGGATTCATCGAGGGAACAATAAGCCAGGTTACACTGATTGCATTTAGGCAAGACAAGGAAATAAAGAGAATCCAAATGGGAGCAGAGGAGGTCAAACTCTCCCTCTTTGCTGACGACATGATCCTATACTTAGAGAATCCCCAAGACTCAACCACAAGACTCCTAGAAGTCATCAAAAAATACAGTAATGTTTCACGATATAAAATCAATGTCCACAAGTCAGTAGCCTTTGTATACGCCAATAATAGTGAAGATGAGAAGCTAATTAAGGACACAACGCCCTTCACCATAGTTTCAAAGAAAATGATATACCTAGGAATATACCTAACGAAGGAGGTGAAGGACCTCTATAAAGAAAATTATGAAAGCCTCAGAAAGGAAATAGCAGAGGATATTAACAAATGGAAGAACATACCATGCTCACGGATGGGAAGAATCAACATTGTTAAAATGTCTATACTTCCCAATGCAATCTACCTATTCAATGCCATTCCTATCAAAATACCAACATCGTACTTTCAAAATTTGGAAAAAATGATTCTGTGTTTTGTATGGAACCAGAAAAAAACCTGTATAGTTAAGGAAGTTCTTAGTGATAAAAATAAAGCTGGGGGCATCAGCATACCAGATTTTAGTCTGTACTACAAAGCCATAGTGCTCAAGACAGCATGGTACTGGCACAAAAACAGAGACATAGACACTTGGAATCGAATTGAACACCAAGAAATGAAACTAACATCTTACAACCACCTAATCTTTGATAAACCAAACAAGAACTTACCGTGGGGGAAAGACTCCCTATTCAATAAATGGTGTTCGGAGAACTGGATGTCTACATGTAAAAGACTGAAACTGGACCCACACCTTTCCCCACTCACAAAAATTGATTCAAGATGGATAAAGGACTTAAACTTAAGGCATGAAACAATAAAAATCCTCAAAGAAAGCATAGGAAAAACACTGGAAGATATTGGCCTGGGGGAAGACTTCATGAAGAAGACTGCCATGGCAATTGCAACAACAACAAAAATAAACAAATGGGAGTTCATTAAACTGAAAAGCTTCTGTACAGCTAAGGACACAATAACCAAAGCAAAGAGACAACCCACACAATGGGAAAGGATATTTGCATATTTTCAATCAGACAAAAGCTTGATAACCAGGATCTATAGAGAACTCAAATTAATCCACATGAAAAAAGCCAACAATCCTATATATCAATGGGCAAGAGACATGAATAGAACCTTCTCTAAAGATGACAGACGAATGACTAACAAACACATGAAAATGTGTTCATCATCTCTATATATTAGAGAAATGCAAATCAAAACAACCCTGAGATATCATCTAACCCCAGTGAGAATGGCCCACATCACAAAATCTCAAAACTGCAGATGCTGGCGTGGATGTGGAGAGAAGGGAACACTTTTACACTGCTCGTGGGACTGCAAACTAGTACAACCTTTCTGGAAGGAAGTATGGAGAAACCTCAAAGCACTCAACCTAGACCTCCCATTCGATCCTGCAATCCCATTACTGGGCATCTACCCAGAAGGAAAGACATCCTTTTATCATAAGGACACTTGTACTAGACTGTTTAGTGCAGCTCAATTTACAATCACCAAAATGTGGAAACAGCCTAAATGCCCACCAACCCAGGAATGGATTAACAAGCTGTGGTATATGTATACCATGGAATACTATTCAGCTATTAAAAAAAATGGAGACTTTACATCCTTCATATTAACCTGGATGGAAGTGGAAGACATTATTCTTAGTAAAGCATCACAAGAATGGAGAAGCATGAAGCCTTGATGTTTCCCTCTTTATTCCTAATGCTCTCTTTTAGATGACTGATCCAAAGGTTACTATCTATTCACCATTTCAGTCCTCTCCATGAGACACATGAGCTGGTTGCTTCTAGTCTGCTATATTTGATAACCACTACATTTTTAAATATATAAAATTATTTTATTTAAACTGATTCATTTAAATATATAAGATAATATTTGGTTGGGGTACCTGAAACATCAAAAATATACTAAACTATTTTCAGTTCCATTTTAATATGAAGTGTGTCAATGAGAAAAGGCCCTCATTTAGAGTCAATTTTAGGGCTAAATTCTATCAGCATGTGATACCAAGAAGTAATAAATTTTCTCTGAATCTCAGCTTTTCCTCATCTGTGAATGAAGATAATTTTTGGGTTGTTGGAATATAAAATGATATACAGAATGTATCAAATACTTATTTCAAGTAATTGGAAATAATGTTGTTAATGCACATATATCTTAAGATGAGATAAATCTCTATTAATAAGCAAATATGATTAACCTAAATTTTCATTCTATATGAATCAATAAGAAATTTCTCCTTTTATTTTATGGAGATAATAACTTTATTAAACTCTAAATATAAAAAATGTGTGTATTTTTCCTGTTAATGAAGTATACTAAATGGACTTTCCTCATTCTTGTCTAAAATCTAACTTTCCCTTAACCAATCAACTCCTGAACAATATCTTTATGCTATAGCCCCAGAGACTTTGCACTTGCTGGTCCCCTTGCCTATATGTTCTTCCAAACCTAGTGATTTGCTCCTTCCCTTTCATCACATTTCTGCTTTCACAATTAACCTATGAGTTCTCTGACTACCTTATAAAGAGTATCCATGGATATATGTCTCTATTGCTTTACCTTGTCTTTGCCCTCCTGACAGAGTAGATATTAACTGTTCTCATCTTCCCCCCCACATACACACACAGAATGGCAACTATTGGAGGTGATGCATATGGTCTTTATCTTGATTGTGGTAATGTATATCATGATTGATAATGTGTATCACCTATCGTATAAATCTAAGAAAACATGTTGTATATCTTCATGTGTCTTCAAAGAGCATGGGATACATCTTAGATATGCATAAAATTTTTATTTTTCAATTATACCTCAGTAAAGCTGGGTGGAAAACCAGAGCTATATTAATTTAGATGGTGGAATTCTATTAATATTTTCAAATATTTGTAGCACATTAATCATATGCTAGGTGGTAGCCATAAGGAATATAGAAGTAAGTTATAGTTTTTATTTTCGAGGTTTAAGTAGTAAAGAGATCTGCAGTTTAACAGTGTTTTAAAGGTAACCCTAAGTAGGAATGTTCTTGCTCCATCCATGTAAACGTAAAAGGGGTAAAGTCTCCATCTTTTTTGAAGGCTGCATAATATTCCATGGTATACATATACCACAATTTATTAATCCATGGGTCGATGGGCATTTGGGCTTCTTCCATGACTTGGCTATTAGGAATTGAGCTGCAATGAACAATCTGGTGCAAATATCTTTGCTATAAAGTGATTTTTCATCTTTTGGATACACACCTAGTAGAGGAATTGCAGGGTCAAATGGCAGGTCTACTTTTAGATCCCTGAGTATTCTCCATACTTCTTTCCAAAAGGGATGTATTAGCTTGCACTCCCACCAGCAGTGCAGAAGTGTTCCCTTTTCTGCACATCCACGCCAACATCTGTAGTTGTGGGATTTTTTTGTGAGCCAGTCTTACAGGAGTTAGATGATATCTCAAAGTGGTTTTTATTTGTATTTCTCTGATGATTAAAAATGATAAACATTTTTTCATGTGTCTGTAGGCCATGTACCTATCTTCTTCAGAGAAGCTTTTGTTCAGGTCCCTTACCCACAATGAAATGGGATTACTTGTACTTTTCTTATTAATAAGTTTGAGTTCTCTGTGGATTCTGGTTATCAAACCTTTGTCAGAAGCATAACCTGCAAGAATGGAGGAAAAAATATCCCATGCACTCAGTACTATTATGAAACCAATTTACAATCACTCACACTTTCATATGAAGAATAGATCACAACTGTGGCCCAAGCTGAAGGAGGGGGAGGAGGGATTGAGAGGGGAGGAGTGAGGTCAGATCGAGGGAGGGTGAATGGTGGGATCACACCTATGGTGCATAATGCAAAGGTATCTGTTGGATTATTAGTATAGAGTATAAATGTCTTAATAACTAAGTAAACAAGATGAGGAATATATTAACCAGTGTGATGTAAGTGTTCCTAATTCTATATGAAATCAGCACATTGTACCCCATAAATGCATTAATGTATACATGATCTATGTGTTTATGATTTAATATAAATAAAAAAATAAAGGTAGCCCTGGCAAACTCTTTCTTTTTTTTTTTTTTTTAAGTCTTAAGTTTTTTTTAAATAACCTCCAGTGAGAACAGAGTGGGTCAATTACTAGCCTTTCCTTGTAACACCTATTAACCAAGCCAGAGAGAACAACGGCACCCTGCAACCAGCCAGTCATGTGATGGGTGTGGCCCATCAAAGGGGGTGGCCACGACCTCGGCCCCGGCCAGCTGCTGGGGGAGTGTCCATAGTCGAGCGGGGGTTCTTGATGGTTTCATCTATGGAGACAATAAGGCATGCTGCCTCCGAGGCTGCTGTCAGGGCATTGATCCGCACCACAGCAGGCTCCCACACGAAGGCCTCAAAGTTGTCAGCAATGTCCTCATTGTTGATGTCCACCCCATACCATGTGCCTCCCTGAGCATGTCGAGCCCGCAGCTTGTTGAGAATGTTTGTAGCATCAAAACCAGCATTATCACACAGCTGGCGTGGGATAATCTCCAAGGCCTTGGCATATGCCCCAATCAAAAGCTGCTGCTTTCCTGGAATAGTCCTTGAATAATCCCGCAGGTACTTGGAGAGCTCCATCTCAATGGCCCCGCCACCAGCCACCACCGAATCATTCTTGATGGCCCTCCTGACAATCATGATGGCATCATGCAGGGACCGCTCTGTTTCCTCCATAAACTGCTCTGCACCACCGCGGAGGATGAAAGTGCATGTCTTGGCTTTGGGGCAGCCAGTGAAAAAATTGTACCTTTCACCTCCAATCTGAGTTTCTTCAAACACCTGGCAGTGACCCAGCACATCTGCTGACAGAGCATTCACACTGGTCTGGATTGAGCCTCCGCAGGCCATCATTGTCCTTTTCAGATCCTCCTCAGGTACTCGGCCAGCACAGAACATGTCCCTGTCAGCAAAGTATTGGGTAGCCACATCTCCAATGGGGAATTTGGACAAGACAACTTTGGCCCCGGAACGATGGATCCTCTCTAACTTGTCATAAAGAATGTTCCACTCAGCATCAACAATAGCCTGATAATCCTCAACTGTATGGACTCTGATCTCGGCATTATCCTTTTCAGCTTTCAACTCGAGCTCAACATTTAAAAGGGCAATCATGGGATTATCATACTTTTTGGGTTGCATTTCAAATCCAGCATAAGAGAAAGTCTTCTTGAATGCAACACCAGCTACCAACTGAGAATCCTCTAGGGCTCCACCCTGTACCTTCTTGATTCCAATCATTTTAAGCTGCAACAAATCATCAAGCATCATCACCGCATCAACCACCATCTTAGCAAAGAAGGCTTTCTGCTGGGAGATCAGCTTGGAACTCAGAGCAGTCATGGCGCACTTCTCCAGCAGCTTCCTCTGCTCCACTTTATCTGTCTTCTTCACCGTCACAGCAATCTCTTTGATCTTCTTAACTGCCAACTGAGTGGCTGTGCGAAAAGCTCAAATGATGATCTGGAGGTGCAAACCTTCCTCCACATATGGTTTCACCTGCTTCAGAAACTCTGCAGCCAGCAAGGTCACTGAGGTGGTGCCATCACCAACCTCAGCATCTTGAGATTTGGCAATGTCCACTAAAGTCTTTGCTGCAGGATGGACAACATCAAGGAGTTTCAGAATTGTGGCCCCATCATTAGAAATTGTTGCTTTGCCTCGGCCATCCACAATAAGCTTGTCCATGCCACGGGGACCTAGGGTGGTTCTTATAGCCTCAGCAATCACCTGGCAGGCACTGATGTTACTCACAAGCTGGGGAATACCTTGAGAACTATCAGTCCCCTCTTTTAACAGAATAACTGGTGTGGGCATCATTTTGGAAGCCAATTCAGCAGCCCGCTACTCTTCCTCTCTTCTCTGTATATGGCAAACTCTTTCTTAAGATTTTGATGTTTTGAATATTTTATTTTGAGTAGGACCTTGTTCCATGAAAGGATTGTGGAGAAAATATTCCTGTAGTGGTCAACTTACCCAGCAGAATCCTAGAATTCTTTTGTTGTTCATGATTCTTACTTGAAACTTCTCATGAATTCCATTTGTTTCTGGGTACTTCCTTCTTCTTTAGAACTATCGCAGTGTATAACTCCTTTCTTTGCTATCCTTTCAAATGTTGTTGCTGGTCACAGCTATGTGATTTTTCCTCATCACATGCTCTTTGGTCTCAGTGGATCAGCCGTTTAATCTTTATTTGTCAACTGCTGCCATATTGTTCACTCACCAGTAATCTTCTAGTTCATCTTTTGTGGTGGTTACCCCAGTATATTACTATTTTAGATATATTTTATTTCACCAGGATTCTAAATTCTAGCAGATGTCCACTTACATTTCAATCACATAAAGTCATCTTCATTAGCGTTTTTTAAATACATAAGACTTTAGAATTTTTCAAAATGCATCTGATACTTTGATCACACACCCACATTTGTACACATAAAAATTGTAGGTGTTTAAGGAATTGGTGTAACCCATTGAAGGATTTCTCAGGTTTCTATTTTTTTTTTTTTCCTGAAACATTTTACTTCACGTAGAGTTTTAATTGTATTGGCTCTGACCGAATGTAAACCAAGTTAGCATTCAATCAGCAGATGGAAAAATCCTTATCATTGAACAATGAAACAACTTGAATTCTTTTTCTCCCTTTTTGCCATCTGGTATCTGTGCTCATATTTGAAACATTAACCATTCAGGAAAGAGTTGTTTTTTATTTCTAGTAGTCAAAAGCTTTCTCTGAAGACTGGTGCTTATCTTTTCAGGAAAAAAAAAAGTATAAAATGCTATAAATACAAATGGAGCACTGAACTAATATTTGACAGTCACATAAAAGCTTAAGAAAATGCAGAGTACAAAGTGAGTCAAAGGAGATGCCATTTTCAATTTATTTTCATAATCTAAATCTGCATTGCTTGTAAAGGTTAATCTAAATCCAGCAGAACCAAGGCTGTCCACTGTTTACTTGTTATAGGCACTGCTACATTATTCTAAATGCCGCAAAATGAACATGGTCCCTGTTCACAACCTATTCCTTAGTTTTTTTCTGAATTGTAGCAGATATGATTTTTTTTAACATTCCCTTCACATTATTATTAGTCAAATACTGTTTGTAATGGTAAAATACTTCTAAGAAAACCTGTAAAAAAGAATTTATAATATTCACTTAGAAAATATTGATTCAATATACACTTAACCTCTAGTTATTAAAATAACCTTGCAGATCATCTTCTTCTGGATGTCTATCTACTTGGTGAAGGCTGAAAGCCAAAGGAACTCAAATGGTTTAAATATTAATTGAAATATTAGCCTAAGGAAAAATCTATTTGGCATTCAAAACTTTATCCCCTAAGAGTCAAGCATTATTATAATATGTGGTTGTAATGGCTTTTAGATATTTTGGTGCTTTCATTATGTATAAAACTGCTTATCTTTATTTTTCATGAATTGTTCTAGTATAAACAGAATATAGTGTGGCTATTCTATTATACATGAAGCCAAATCCTTGGTCTTGAAAGATCTTTTAGCATGTGAAATATTTTTTGTCACTTTTCAGATTGTTGCCTTGCGTTAGACTTTGAAGACCATTTCATTCTTTTTATTTATTTATTTTTTTATTGTTAAATCATAGCTGTGTACATTAGTGAAATCAAGGGGTACAATGTGCTGGTTTCATATACAATCTGAAATATTCTCATCAAAGTGTTCAACATAGCCTTCATGGCATTTTCTTAGTTATTGTATGTAGACATTTGTATTCTGCCTTTTGTAGGTTTCGCCTGTACCCATTCTAAGATGCACTGTAGGTGTCGCCCCAACCATTGCCCTCCCTCCAACTTAACCTCCCCCCTCCCTTCCCCTACCTTGGCCCTTTCCTCATAGTCTTGTGCTATAGTTGGGTTATAGCCTTCATGTGAAAGCTATAATTTAGCTTCATAGTAGGGCTGAGTACATTGGATACTTTTTCTTCCATTCCTGAGATACTTTGCTAAGAAGAATATGTTCCAGCTCCATCCATGTAAACATGAAAGAGGTAAAGTCTCCATCTTTCTTTAAGGCTGCATTATATTCCATGGTATACATGTACCACAATTTGCTAGTCCATTCGTGAGTCAGTGGGCACTTGGGCTTCTTCCATGACTTAGCAATTATGAATTGGGCTGCAATAAACATTCTGGTACAGGTCTCTTTGTTATATTGTGATTTTTGGTATTCTGGGTATAAACCTAGTAAAGGAGTTATAGGATCGAATGGCAGTTATAGGATCGGAAAGGAGTTATAGGATCGAATAGGGTCTAAGTATTCTCCAAACATCCTTCCAGAAGGAACGTATTAGTGTGCATTCCCACCAGCAGTGTAGAAGTGTACCCTTTTCTCCACATCTATGCCAACATATCTGGTTTTGGGATTTGTTATGTGGGCTACTCTTACTGGGGTTAGGTGATACCTCAAAGTAGTTTTGATTTGCATTTCTCTGATGATTAAGGATGATAAACTTTTTTTCATGTGTTTGTAGATCATGGGTCTGTCTTCATTAGAGAAGTTTCTCTTCAAGTCCCTTGCCCACCCTGAGATGGCACCACGTGTTCTTTTCTTGCTAATATGTTTGAGTTCTCTGTGGATTCTGGTTATTAGACCTTTATCGGAGGTATAATCTGCAAATATTTTCTCCCATTCTGAGGGCTGTCTGCTTGCTTTACTTACTGTGTTCTTGGCTGTGCAGAAGCTTTTGAGTTTGATCAGGTCCCAGTAGTGTATTTTTGATACTGCTTCAATTGCCTGAGGAGTCCTCCTCATAAAATATTCACCCAGGCAGGTATCTTCAAGAGTTTTCCCTGCACTTTCTTCAAGTATTTTTATAGTTTCATATCTTAAGTTTAAATCTTTTATCCAGTGAGAGTCTATCTTAGTTAATGGTGAAAGGTGTGGGTCCAGTTTCAATCTTCTACAGGTTGCCAGCCAGTTTACCCAGGACTATTTGTTCAAAAGGGAATCTTTTCCCCACTGAATGTTTTTAATTGGCTTGTCAAAGATCAAATAACGGTAAGTAGCTGGATTCATCTCTTGGTTCTCTATTCTGTTCCAGACATCTACTTCTCTGTTCTTGTGCCAGTACCATGCTGTTTTGATCACTATCGATTTATAGTACAGTCTCAGCGTGATTCCTCCTGCTGTGTTTTTATTGCTGAGTAATGTTTTGGCTATTTGAGGTTTTTTTCTGATTCCATATAAAATGAAATATTATTTTTTCAAGATCTTTAAAATATGACAATGGAGCTTTAATAGGAATTGCATTAAAATTATATATTGCTTTGGGTAGTATAGACACTTTAATGATGTTGATTCTTCCCAGCCATGAGCATGGTATGTTTTTCCATTTGTTAACATCTTCAGCTATTTCTTTTCTTAAAGTTTCATAGTTCTCTTTGTAGAGATCTTTCACGTCCTTTGTTAGGTATACTCCCAAATATTTCATCTTCTTAGGAACTGCTGTGAAAGGAATAGAGTCCTTGACTGTTTGTTCAGCTTGGTTATTGTTGGTATATATAAACGCTACAGATTTATGGGTGTTGATTTTGTAGCCTGAGACATTGCTGTATTCCTTGATCACTTCTAAAAGTTTTGTAGTAGAATCCCTAGTATTTTCCAGATATACGATCATATCATCTGCGAAAAGTGAACATTTGATCTCTTCTGACCCTATGTGGATACTCTTGATTGCCTTTTCTTCCCTAATTGCAATGGCTAAAACTTCTATTACAACGTTAAAGAGCAATGGAGACAATGGGCAACCTTGCCTGATTCCTGATCTAAGTGGAAATGATTTCAATTTAACTCCATTCAATATGATATCGGCTTTGGGTTTGCTGTAGATGGCCTCTATTAGTTTAAGAAATGTCCCTTCTATACCAATTTTCTTAAGTGTTCTGATCATGAAGAGATGCTGGATATTATCAAAAGCTTTTTCTGCATCAATTGAAAGAATCATATGGTCCTTATTTTTCAGTTTGTTTATGTACTGAATTACATTTATAGATTTACGTAAATTGAACCAGGCTTGAGATCCTGGGATAAATCCCACTTGGTCATGGTGTATAATTTTTTTGATATGTTGTTGGATTCTGTTTGTTAGGATCTTATTGAGTATTTTACCATCAATATTCATTAGTGCTATTGGTCTATAATTTTCTTTTCTTATTGGGTCTTTCCCTGGTTTGGGGATCAAGGTGATGTTTGCTTTGTAGAATGTGTTGAGCAATATTCCTTCTTTTTCCATATTTTGTAAGAGGTTTAGTAGTGTAGGTATTAGTTCTTCTTTAAAGGTTTGGTAGAATTCTGACGTAAAGCCATCTGGTCCTGGGCTTTTCTTTTTAGGGAGATTTTATATATTAGATGCTATTTCAGAACTTGATATAGGCCTGTTCAACATTTTCACTTCATTCTGGCTAAGTCTTGGTAGGTGGCATACTTCCAGGTATTGGTCAATTTCTTTCAGATTTTCATATTTCATCTTGTAGTATTCATTAAGGATTTTTTGAATTTCTGAGGGGTCTGTTGTTATTTCATCATTACCATTTCTGGTTGATGAAATTAGAGATTTTACTCTTTTTTTCCTGGTTAGGTTGGCCACAGGTTTATGTATTTTATTGATCTTTTTAAAAAACCAACTTTTGGATTTATTGATCTGTTGTATAATTCTTTTGTTTTCAATTTCATTTAATTCTGCTCTGGTTTTGGTTATTTCTTTTCTTCTGCTGGGTTTGGGGTTGGAGTGTTCTTCCTTCTTCATTTGCTTGAGATGTCCCATTAAGTTATTAACTTCCCCTCTTTCCATTTTCTTGAGGAAGGCTTGCAGTGCTATAAATTTCCCTCTTATGACTGCCTTTGCAGTATCCTAGAGGTTCTGGTAATTCGTGTCTTGATTGTTGTTTTGTTCCAAAAATTTGGTGATTTCCTTCTTAATCTTGTCTATAACCTATCTATCCTTCAGCATAAGGTTGTTTAGCTTCCATGTTTTTGTATGGGTATGTAGGTTCCTGTTGTTATCGAGTTCAACTTTTATTCCATGATGGTCTGAGAAGATGCAAGGAATAATTTCTATTTTTTAAAATTTGCTGAGGTTAGATTTGTGGCCTAGGATGTGATTGATTTTGGAGTATGTTCCATGGGCTGATGAGAAGAATGTGCATTCAGTTTTGTTGGGATGAAATATTCTGTAGATGTCTGTTAGGTCCAGATGTTGAATGGTTAAGTTTAAATCAAAAATTTCTTTGCTTAGCTCCTTTATGGAGGATCTATGCAGCACTGCTAAAGGGGTGTTAAAATCTCCAACTACTATAGAACTGGAGGAAATCAAGTTGCTCATGTCTGTTTGAGTTTTTCTTATAAATTGAGGTGCGTTCTGGTTGGATGCATAAATATTAATAATTGAAATCTCATCATGTTGAGTATTACCTTTAACAAATATGAAGTTTCCATCCTTATCCTTCCTTTTTTCGGTTCGTTTAAAGTCCATTGCATCTGTGAATAGGATTGCAATGCCGGCTTTTTTCTGCTCTCCATTTGCCTGGAGTATAGATGACCATCCCTTCACCTTGAGTCTATATTTGTCTTTTAATGTGAGATGCGATTCTTGTATGCAGCAGATATCTGGCTTGACTTTTTGTATCCAGTCAGCCAACCTGTGCCTCTTCAGTGGACAATTTAAACCATTCACATTAATTGAGAATATTGATAAGCCTTTTGAGAGTCCTGTGGACATTTTTTATCCTTTTGCAGTTGTGGAAGTTGGAATTTGATCAAAATTTTCTGGGTGGGTTTACTTTTATGGTGGAGGATTATGCTGTTCTTTATGAAGGATAGGTCTGAGAATATCCTGGAGAGCTGGTTTAGTTATGGCAAATTTCTTCAACATGTGAATGTCATTGAAGTATTTAATTTCTCTGTCATAAATGAAACTAGTTTAGCTGGGTACAGGATCCTGGGTTGAAAGTTTTTTTGTCTTAGGAGATTAAAAGTCGATGACCATCCTCTTCTAGCTTGAAAGGTTTCAGCAGAGAGATCTGCAGTTATTCTAATATTCTTGCCCTTGTAGGTAATGGTTTTCTTTCGTCTGGCTGCTTTCAGAATTTTCTCCTTCATATTAACTTTAGTGAAATTGATTATGATGTGTCTGGGGGATGTCTTATTTGGGTTGAGTCGTGCTGGAGTTCTGAAACTGTGTGCTATCTGAATTTCAGAATCTCTTGGCATGTCTGGGAAGTTCTCCTTCATAATCTCATGGAGAAGAGACTCTGTACCTTGTGAAGCCACTTTGTCGCTTTTGGGGATCCCTGTAAGACGAATATTGATTTTCTTTGAATTATCCCAGAGCTCTCTGAGAGAGTGATGTGTTTTGCCCTCCATTTCTCTTCCTTTTTTAGAGTTTGGGAGCGTTCAAAAGCTTTGTCTTCAATGTCAGAAATCCTTTCTTCTGCTTGCTCCATTCTGTTACTGAGGGATTCTACTGTGTTTCTTAGATCTTTGAGGGCTGCAACTTCTTGTCTCAATGTGTCAAAATCTTTGGTCATTTGGTCTTTGAATTTGTTGAATTTTTGAGATATCTTTTGGGTTACTGCTTGGAATTCTAATTCGATCTTATTTGCTATCCAGATTCTGAATTCGATTTCTGACATCTCAGCTATTTGTTTGTGCACGGGATCTTGTGCTGTGTCTGCCCCATTGATCTTTGGGGGAGTCAATCTATTCTGATTATTCATATTGCCAGAGTTTTTCTGTTGATTTCACTTCATGATTGTTTTTCACCGTTGCCTCTGGCCATCTTCAGAGTTTTGGAGGTGTCTTTCCAAGATTAGATCCCAGTGGGAATACTCTATTGTTGCTGGATCTTTGTAGGGAGTGACCCTGTGTAGTTCCTCTGGGGCTGTCCCTGCCAGGGAGTTCTGGTTGTGGAAGCAGCTCCGGAGTGTGACACAGCCGGATCCAGCAACAGGGTGGGAGGTAGTGCGCATGGTTCTGGGAGTGTCTGGGCCCAGCAACTTTGGCACAGAGAGCCCATGGCTCTAGGAGTCTCTGGCTGGAAGAAGGGCTCTGCACAGAGGCAAGGAGGGCTCCAGAGGGCATGCAGCTACCAGAGTCCCTGGCCAGATGAGCGGGCTGGTGTGGAGGCAGGGAGGGCACAGGAGGGAGGATGCAGGGTTTCACAGCTCCTGCAGTTCCTGGTCAAGGAATGTGGAGGCCCAGCGGGCATGGGTCGCATGTTGGGGGTCGCGGCACAGCTCTTATGGAGGTCTGGGGGTTGCTAAGCCCAGGAGTTTGAGGTTTCTATTAGCTGTGATGCCATGGCACTCTACCCAGGGCAATAGCCCGAGGCTCCAGTGTGCCAAAACGGGTCTCACTCTGCCCCTGAGGGTTAAGGCTGTAAGGCAGCTCAGTCCCCACCTTTAGGCTGCTCAGTCACTAGGTTACTAGCTCCGTCCGGCTGAGCGGCTCAGTCTGGGGCCCTAGACAGTGCCCAAAGTTCTCCACACTCCTGCTCAAGCTCTCCCCAAGGCAGTTCAACTGAGTGCCAAGTCCAGAAAACACCGAAACAGTTCACAGGTAAGGCCTTTCAGGTTTGCAGTCTCACTGCTGCTTGTACTTATGGCTGCCGGTGGGTTAGGTCCCATTTATTTCTTCATATGTTTGTCCTTTCCATTTGGGGACTTAATAGCAATGCCTTGGTTTCTGGAAGGCACCAATTCTAGAATCTTTCTCTATATGGATAGCCAAGAAGATTATATCAGCTATACTTTAGATTTAGAAATAATTTGCTCACTGCACAGTCTCTGACAATTTAAGAAGATTACAAATAACACTCATTAAGTAAAAGTTAAGTGCCTTCTGGTATAAACTTGAACCTTTATCCACGTATCAGCTTGATCTAGCTCTGGTCTACTTACTTGGCTTTATGTCAAACCCTTTGACTTTCTCTCCTAATGGGAATTTCAGATGTCGAAGAGCTTTAGGGCACAGAAAGCAGTGAGGGGATCAGTGTGGTAGTGACATAGGCAGAGGGCTGAGTTTGCTCTGGGTAGCTACAGAGGAGGTCTCATGGGAGAGCTGAGCTTTATTCCCTGTCCCTCACTATGCTGCCATCTTCACAGCTCTGATGATGGTGCATCTGAGTATCTTCCTTTTAGAAACAGTGTGCCCAGGTCGTCTCTCCTATTGTTTCTTTGCGCCTGTTGCCCACTAAGTATTGTCTGCTTACTTCTTTCCTTCATGGTTTCTGTCTACTTGGCATCCATCCCATTATGGATTCTTCTTCCTTAATGTGAAATTTCTTTTTCTTTTCTTTTTTTTTTTGAGATAGCGTCTCAGTTTGTCACCTACAATAGAGCGCTATGGAGTCACAGCTCACAGCAACCTCAAACTCATGGGCTTACATGATTCTCTTGCCTCAGCCTCCCAAGTAGCTGGGACTGCAGGCACCTGCCACAATGCCTGGCTATATTTTAAAGGTGGGGTTTCTCTCTGGCTCAGGCTGTCTTGAACTTGTGAGCTCAGGCAATCCACCCACCTCGGCCTCCCAAGGGCTAGGATTACAGGCATGGGCCACTGCATGCAGCCCCCTTAGTGTGGAATTTCAATTTCTGATCTCACTGACTTCCAGCTCCCTCCAGATCTCATACTCATCCCCAGAGTGTGTGGTTGGACTGACTGGTCACCACGCAGGAGAGAGAGCCATGGCTGATCTCGTGTCAGGCTCCCCTCAGAGGCTATTGGTATCCATGTGCCTTGGAGGCAAATAGTCACCTGACATTAGAGCAGCAACACAAATCGAAAACTGTACTGAGAACATTATATATTAGCTATTTAACTTAACATCTTAAAGTCAAGGACTCATATTACTGCTTCATTCTCCTATTACTAAATATCTCATTCCTGGGAAGCAGGTTTAATTCTTATCTCTGTTTTACATACATGGAAACAAAGACTTGGAGAAGTTAAACACTGACAAGAGTTGGGACTCAAACTCAGCTCTATGTAACTTCAAAACCCATGACTTTAAACCCTCTCCCCATGGCAGAGGCCAGATCACAGGTCATATCATTCAAAGCCCAAAGACCTTTGGAAATAGAAGCCCTTAGACAGGGCCTGTAGGCATGGAGGATGCCTGCAGCTTTTCAGGAGGGATGGTTTCGGCAACAGGCATTTTCCAGCACATACAATTTCCTGTCGGCCCAATGGGGATGAGCATATCTATCTTATTACACACAATTTCTTGGTGGATTGAAGATGTGAAGCAAAACTATACATAGTACTTTAAACTTCAAAGCACTTCAGTAATGATAGAAATGGTACTGGGCTGGGAATAGTATGACCTGGGGCTTGTATCCCAGACCTAGAACTTACTGACCTTTAAATTTTGGAAACATCACTCCATCTCGTACTTTACTCAGCTTTATAACTGGGTCAATCCTCATTTTAAAAGGACAATCACATGAACTTGTTTTTTACAAAAGATTAAATTATTTTGATAAAGGGCATGGCATTTGATAGGTACTGAGTATATTAGTAGCTTTCTCTTTGTTTTTTTCCTTTTTATTTGTCCAAAGAATGACTGCAGAGGAAACCCCTTAATTGAAGTAAAACACACACTGAAAAGTGCAGAAATCAGAATTATTCACTAGAATTAATTATATCAAAATGAAGTCACTTGTAAACTATTTCCCTACTCAAAACGTAGAACATGGGCACTCACCCGAAAAGCCATTTAGTCTCTTCCTGGGAACTGAACCCTTTTCTTTCCCAGAAGTAACTGCTATTTTGATTTTTAACACCACAGATTTGTTTTTGCTTCCTTTATTTTTAGCTTTATATACTTGTAGTTATACACAATGTATTCTTCTGTGCCTGGCTTCTTTTGCTAAATTATGTTCGTGAGATGCATTGACAACATTGCATGTACTTACATGTAGTATGTTTATTTTGATATCTGCAGTGTATTTTTCATTTTGTGAATGTACAACAATTTATATAATAATTGATGGACATTTGAATTGTTTCTAGTTTTCAGCAATTACAAATAATGTTGCTATGAATGTTCTTGAACATGTATTTTGGTTAATATATATACATGTTTAGTCTATATTTAGGTGTGGAGTTACTGGGCCACTAGATATAGTATCTTTCACCCGGGTAGATAATCAAAAACAGAAACCAAAATGATTTTCTATTTCTTCAGTATTGTGTGACTGCTTGTTGCTCCTAAGTCTAACTATCCCTTGGTATTTTCAATTATTTGAATTCTGATGGGTTTATAAAGGGTTTTTGTTGTTTGTTTTTGTTATGAGACATTCTGGGTAAAGTGCCATGGAGTCATAGCTCATAGCAACCTCAAACTCCTGGGTTCAAGTAATTCTCCTGCCTTAGCCTCTCAAGTAGCTGGAACTAAAGGTGCCTGCCATCATACCTGGCTAGTTTTTTCTACTTTTTTAGAAGCTGGTTTCGAACTCCTGACCTTAAGTTATCCACTTGCCTCCCAGTGTGCTAGGCATGTATTTAACTTTCCTTGACTATTGATGAACTTAATCCCTTTAACATATTTGTTATATATTTGCTTATCCTCTTTTATAATGTATACAACATTTGGCTACCCTTTTTTATAAAATTTTTATTTACAGTCTCTTGTCATCTGAACTATTTGAGTTCTGGCATTTTCTTACTGATAATTTAGAGAACTTTATTTATGTACTCATATATAGACATATGAGCCTTTTGTTGATTGTATTTGTTGCAAATATTTTTCTCCTGGGGTTTGCCTTTTTTACTTAGGTGTCTTTTAACAAAAAGAAGTTTTTTAATGTTAATGTTACTTAATTTATTAATTTTTCTGGTGGTTAGTGCTTTTTGTTTTCTGGGAAGTATTTATAACTTCAGTGTCATTCAGAAGATATTCACTTGCATTATCTTCCAGAAGCTTTATTGTTTTTAGTTTTGCATTTAGAACTACAGTCTTCCTGGATAAGAGAAAGAAGTCTATATGCCATATTTTTCTATGTTTTTTCTCAACCTGTTTCTTCCATGTTTTATGGAAAATGAATGAAACTGTGGCCTGAAGAAGTGGCGACTCCTTTGCCCCGTATTTGTGCTCTCTCTGATTGTCTTTCCACATATTACCACAGTTTCTCCAAGGTAAGTCCCCTCCCTCACTTCTTCTGAGCACATTTAAGACATGGGATAAGTTTCTTAAATAACCTTTTAGTACCTTTACCTTTGTTTCTTAAGGAGATTAGGATAGGGGCATTCCACATACTCTTGAAGAGAACAGAGCAATTAAACTGACGTATAGAACGATTTACTCGCAGAGATGCAGGCCATCTTTCTTTTCACAGTTTTCCCCACTACTCTCTGTCATGCCATCAGGCCAGAATCACTGTCAGCACCTGCCTTTAATCAGCGATGATGTCTCTTGTACCTTGATAATGAGCGATGTGGAAGAAGGAAGAAGGGTCCCTGAAAGGAGGCTTCCCCACATTTCATAGCAGGATTTTATAGTCGTTGTGTACACACAGGGATGATCCTTGACTGTATGGAAGGATGTAGAGGAAACTGAACCCTGATCTTTAGCATAAGACTCACTTTCTGCTTGAGAGAACTGGGGAATCCAGAGAATGGCATGTGAGTTGTGTGTGTGCAGGCGCTCAGAAAACTGGCCTCCAAGGGAGAATGTGTATGTGAGGTGTGGCGATACCAGGCCTGATGGTTGTGGTAAAGATTCTCTAGATTCCAAAGGTCTTTTGCCACTAAAGGTGGAGGCCTTGCTTAAGGTTTGAGATTTTACAAAACAAATTAGAGACATTCTGTCTGACGCTTTCCATAGTCCCCCGCCTTTTTAATGTTGATATCTGATAAGTAAACTTTAATGACCTTTTTATTATTGCAGATAAAAAAATCACACATATCTTTCTCTTTTTCTGCTTTCTAGAGTTGACTACAAAAATATGAAGAGTTATCCAAGGAGCAAAATCCATGTGAGTCTGTCAGAGGCTAGAGCTGTTCATGATTTACCCTCCCTTCTAACTCTTGGGAGAGCACCGTTTTCATGTCTTGGTGTAGTAAGCACCTTCTGAAGGGCACATTAATAAAGGTGCACTTCTAAGGAAGATAGGGAAAGGTCAATTAGTGCTTCTTAACTAGTTTTAAAAAACTTCTGGCTTCTACAGTTATGTGAGCATATGCACAGATATAATTGTTAAGGGCTCATCCTACAACTTAGTCAAAAATTCTGTGCTTTTCCTCTAGCTTATGGCCTTTTAAAATGTCAGTAACTTTGTTAATTCCAAGCCAATTATTCTCACACTTTTCAAAACAGGAACTCACACTGGTCATATGCATTTCTATATTGGGATATAATAAAAAACATACAGATACACACGTGAACACATTTATGCATTACTTTCTTTCTCAAGGCTGATGCCATTTTTCTTGCTATTTAAATGTAATGTGTGCAAGATTGGTCAGCATTTAGTGTTGGTGGTAAAAAGGTATGTAAGAGACTAACCTTAAAGAGATTCTCATCTGGTAGAATATATATGCTGATCAAAAGTTAAGCTATGGTCTACAGTATTTTCACTTTGAATGTTCGACTTAGGACCTAAAAATTATGGCCAGCCTATTTGAAAAATTCCCCAGTTCTGAATGTCAGCCATATTGTAGGTGTAAATTTACAATAAAATAGAGAATATCTCTATTGTCAAGGTACTTATAAGTCAGTATACTATGCTTTTTCACTTTGTATAGATTCAAAACTATGAGGCTACTATGGTCGAGCAGGTAATTTTTATTGTTATTTGCCTCTGCTTAATCTCACTTCCTAAGTTCTCAGAGAGAAAAAACTTCTGTATCCAAGACTTTAAATATTTTCTATACTGAGATTGAGGAAGTACATGAGATTTATTGGAATGGAGAAGTAGACACTCTTTCCTGAAAAGAATGCAAGGCAGAAAGTTTATGTTTGTGTTGAACTTCATATAAGTATGAATTCTTCCAGCCAGTGAACTATATTAAATTTTTGATACCATTGCATACCTGGTATAGCTTTTTGAATGTAGAGATATAAAATCAAATGTGTCAGTTATTTCGACATAATGTGATTTTTTTTCTTTTCTTTGTGTTTTGACTAAGTGACAATTAAATGGACAGATTGCTCATGTTAATATTTTGTAAAATCTGGAGATTCTAGCTAAGAAAGCATATGAGATCTGACAATTAAGTTTGAGAACTTACCACAATGTGCTTAGATTGGCAACACTATACAAAAAACTTGATAAGATTTCATAACATTGATACACAGTATACCAGTTTCTCACAATTGTGTTCATGGCGACCTGTGGCAGTGACTTGCTGAGTGGTGTTCATTATTGTTGTTGTGTATTTTTGTGTGCTATCCTGAGAATGTTGGAGTACGAATTAGAGCAATGGAAAAACATTCATAAATTTCTAGTTAAACTTGGCAAGAGTGGAAGTGAAATCAGGGATGTGTTAGTCCAAGTTATGGGGATAATGCAATGAAGAAAATGGCAGTGTATAAACAGCTTAAATGTTTTTCTGAGGGGAGAGAAAGTGTCATGGATGAAGAGAGGTCAGGGAAGCCAGTAACAAGTAGAACTGACAAAAACATTGCAAAAATTCATTGAATTGTGTGTTAGAATCATCAGCTGACTGTGATAAGCATAGAAAAACAGTGATATTATACAAAAACAGTTAGGAAAACCTTAACTGAAAATCTTGGCCAACAACTCATGGCTCTTGTGTCATGACAAGGTTCTAGCTCGTGTGTCTGGTGTGAGGGAGTTTTTAGTCAGTAATCAAGTAAGTGTATTGGAACATCCTCCCTACTCCTCTGATCTCTCCCCCAATGATTTTTTTCTTTAAGTGTAGATAAAGGAAATATTAAAAGGAAGGTATTTTGATGACATTCAGGACATCAAGAATAATAGGATGACAGCTCTGTTTGTTGTTCCAGAAAAGAAATTCCAAAATTGCTTTAAAGGGTGGACAAGGTGTTGGTGTCACTGCCCAGCTTCCCGGAGTTTTTCCACTGATTCCGCCCCATGGTTGTTTTACTCCCTTTGATTTTTTCCCCTGGGGCTTTGTCGAGGGCCTGTACAGTGTTGTGGCCTGAGAAACTGGGGCCCTGTCTGGTGTGGTGGGGCTAAGTGGTTCTGTCTTGTTTTCAGCTGGCTTCTGTTCCACCCTAGTGAAACAGATACTCTGGATTGAAGTCTCAGCTTTTGTTTGTATCCTTGTGGTCGCAGCTCGCCTCAGCGGGGTTGACGTGCGTTCTTCAACCTTCTCTCTTAGTGCAGCTCAAATCCACCGGGTTACTTGCTGAATTTTTGTCCTTTAACTCTCCTACTGGACAGGAGCCTCTGTGGAAAGCTGGCTTCAGTCAGCCATCTTGTCTCTTCCCCGCCCAGCGCCCAGCTTCCCAAGGGGAGGACTTCCAAGGTGACCATAGTGATATTCAGCAATGAGGTAGGTAGCACTTTTCCAGGATGAGTTTGTGAACTTTATTGTCAGTTCTCATAGACAATAGCTGAATGTGCTTAACCATCATTATTAAGAGTTGCATGGATTACTACATAAAAAGTGAAGATGTCATTCTTAACAAATTAACTTACTTGTTGCTTGATGTAATTCTGTTAAAACCCATATACGATTGTCTGAAACTAAATGAAATGATATTAAAATTCATCTAGAAGAGGGAAAATGGAAGAAGAACTAAGAAAATACTGACAGAAAAGTAATGGATGGAAGTCTTTCCCTATGAACAATTAAAAACTAGAACAATTAAATGATAAAAACTGCATTTTAAGCCAACCTAATTTATGTATAGGTATATAAAATTTTAATAAACATATACAAAGATATAATATTCAAATTTATCTGTATATATCTACTTGTCTAAATCCTAGTATTTAAATAACTATCAATTGTCTCTATGTATTTGGAACATTTAGCAAGAACATACGCAGGAACCATATAAAAATATCCACGGAATTTTATTGGGTGGCATAAAAACATTATTAAATTCTATCCCTAATAAGAAAACACTTATCAGAGTGTACATACATATACACATACATATAGATGCAACCACACATGTGTGCATATATAAAACACAATGTAAATTCTTTTATGTACCCTGTAGTATATTGCCCAGCATGTAAAATAAGCATTCAATGACTGTTTCTTAAAGGAATGAATATAAATATATCTGTAGTGTTATGTAATCAATTACATAACATGGGTGTATTGTAGCATGAAATACTGGTGGATTTCAGCATGAAATGAAATATAAGTAAGTAGTGATATATAGAAAGTAATTGTCAGGATAATTGATAAAAACATGTTATCCTAGTTACCTGGTAAGAGTATGTATGAAGGAGTAAGTGTATTAGGGTTTTCCAGAGAAACGAATCAATAGGATGTGTACAGATGGTGTGTATGTACATAATACACAGAAAAATACGTAATATATGATATAAACATGATTCTTTATAAAAAATTGCCACATGTAGTCTGAGACATCCCATAATCTGCTGTCTGCAAGCTGGGACCCAGGAAAGCTGATGGTGTAGTGCTGAGAACCCCTAGGCTTATGATGTAAGTTGAGGGCAGAGAAAGCAGATGTCCCAGCTCAATCGGGCAGAGAGATTGAATTTCTCCTTCTCTGCCTTTTATTCTACTCAGGATATTTATTCCCTCACTGGATTGCATGATGCCCACCCGTAGTGGAGAGGGATGCCTGCTTTATTGAGTCCACTAACTCAAGCACTAATCTCATCTAGAAACACCCACACAGAAACACACAGAAGGAATATTTATTATGGGAACCCATATACCAGTCAAGTTGTCACATGAAATTAACCATAACTCTGGAAAAGTGTGAAAAATTATTATTGCCTTTTGCCAGATTACTTGTTGGTGAAACAGAGAATAAAGAGCAAAATATCTATCAGAAAATAGTCGCTTGAGAAAAGAGAAGGGATCACCTATATGTAGGCTTTCGATTAGGTAATTTTTGTTTGGTAGATAGGGCACCATCAGCTTAGAAGCGTCTGGCATATATCAAGCTTTACATTCAAAGCAATAGGATATTGTTATTGGGAAGACATATCATATTTGTAAGGGAGAGAGAAACTTAGAGTAGGACTTAATGACTGTTACAATTTATTAGAATTCCTTCTAGTATAATCACTCATGAATATGGGAAGTCAACTGCACTTTATTCCCAGGAATCAATCAGTGGCTTTTCTTGGTAGATCGATCCCTCTTGGGCTTCTGATCACTATTCCTGGATTTGGACAGTGATGTAGAGTGCATTCATTATTCATTCACTTATTCCTTCAATAAATCTTTATGAAATGCCTACTAAGCCACACAATGGTGGTATGGCTGCCAATCTGACAGAAAACAAGACCTGGTTTCTGGTCTTGTTGAGATTAAAGAATGGAAAGGCATATATTTTTTTTAATTTTATATCTAGATAATATGATGTAAGGTCTGTGGAACAACTGAATAAGTTGTGTGCACATCATAAAAGGTGTAATTTTTGTAATGTAATTTTTGATAAAGAACTGAGAGTAAATCCTAAGAGAAACACATAACTCTCAGAAATTTTACACAATGGAAGAAGACCATTATGTTTGTGTTTTATAAAGAGCACTTTGTCTACAGGGCAGAGCAGAGATCAAAATAAGACAAGATTGGAAGCTGAAAGATCATTGGGGGATATTGCAATAATTTAGGCAGCAAAAGATACAGATTTTTTACAGTGCATAGATTATCCTTTTGTGTCCTTTAAAAAAAAAAACCCCAATATTTTGAATACAACATTAGATGTAAGGCACTAGAAAGGACCATAAGAACCAAGGGTTTCATTCTATATTCACCTTTAGATCCAGAGAAGTGATTTGAGTGGTTAGAACTATGGTGGAGCAGCAGGATGAAGAAAAATGAATGAATGAGGAAATTTGAAAGCCTTAGTAATTTGGTGTGCAAGACCAGAAGAGGGAACTATCAAGGAGGATGCTTATTTTTCTGTTTGTGTAGTCATTTGGGTAGATGGTAAGTCTATTCATTGAGATAAGAAACACAGGAAGGTGAGTATATGTGTATTTATAGCTGGCAATACGGCAATGAAGTTTTGCACCCATGTTAGGTAGACGTATTACAAAATATCTGGGGGTTACTGAAGGTAGTTGATGTCATCCTGCTTCTTATGTGGCTCAAGTAATTTTGGCAATGTGTGTGCTCAATATCCTGAGGATGAATGTAAAGTTTCATCAAATATGGTCCCAAAGTAGGTATAGATTTAAACCTGCAAAGTAAATACTTAAATGATCATTGCCTTGTAGCCCTATTGTCTAGGTCAGAAGACTAATGCTGGGTTATGTAGGACTCTTAACTGTTTCTCTCACCCTTAAAGTCATGTTTTCCAGGATGATCTTTCTTTCCTGGTACTTTGTGCATATTGGGACATATGCTACTCAACTAGCAGATTACCCTGAAGGGTTTCACTTCCCTGCAGATGGTAAATTTCTTATTGTATTTGTAGGGTTTTTCTAACACAGGTCAGTGTCTGAGCTCCCTTTGTTAATCCATAGTCTTGAACTGATTATGCAACCCACAGAGGCTAAATATAATGTTTTAAAGTTAACAGCAAATTTCCATCCCTATTGTCCTTTAATTTGAGAATGGCTGAACAAATTTTTCTTACACTTTTCACAAAAATGAAGGAAGATATGTTTTCTAAAGAATATAAAATTGCCCCACTAGAAAAGTTTTAGATAGTTATCAAATAACTCACTATGGGAGATAATAATAGAGACTGTTTTGCAAGCTAAAATATAGCATTTTCTATGAGCGCTGTAATTACTATTTACAGCTAGATTATAGGGAAATCTGTGGGTGTCATGGAATTCAGTTTCAGAATTATGGAAACTCTGTTTGCATAATTAAAGGGCTAGTTAGTAAATTCCCTCCTATTTTCTAACCTATTTAAGCTGGTCATATATGTGCCAATATTTCTTTACTAACTACAGTAAAGACAACCAACTTTAAATTTTCTATCGCTGAATAATATCCATAATAACTGTGTATAATATATAGTTCATAATTAGTGACTATGCCGAGGTTTTTCAAGAAGTGCATTAGATGTGGCATAGATTCAAATCTCTGCTTCATTAAATGACTTTATGAGCTATATTTTGCTGCTTTTGCATATGTGATTTTTTTTTCTGCTTGATAGTAGGATTATTTTACAGCTTCTTAATGAGAATACCTTTCTATATGGGAACCTTTTCTGAAATTTTATTAAACCTCTTGGTGACCTATTTCTAATGATTTTAGAACTCTAAAATTTTCTATTCTTTATTTAAGTAGCTTTAACTTACGTTTGATTGGAAACAGATTCACAATCTAATTTTAGGAGGAAAATCTTTTCTTATAGGAGAAACAAATTCAAAAATAACCTTGCACATCACAGGATGCCTATGAATTATGGAAATGGCTTACATTCCTGTAGCACTTATTAGATAAAGAGAGGCAAAAGCCAGAGATAACTTGTCTTAGTTGCATTCTGCAGGAAAATTTCTATTTATTTATTTAATTTATTTTGAAACAGGGTCTTGCTCTGTTGCCTGGCCGAAAGTACAATGGCATCATCATAGCTTACTGCAACCTCAAACTCCTGAGTTTAAGTGGATCCTCCTGCCTTAGACCCGCAGTAGCTGGGACTACAGGTGTCCATCACCATGCCTGGGTAATATCTCTATTTTTATTTTGTAGCGATGTGGGTCTCACTCTTGCTCTGGCTGGCCTTGAATTCCTGGCTTCAAGAGATCCTCCCATCTCAGTTTCCCAGAGTGCTGAGATTACAGGCGTCAGACACCATGCCCAGCCAAAATTTATTTTTATTAAGATGACTCAGGCAAATAAGTATAAGAAATGTTTGCAATACAATGTTAGATACTCTGATTTTACAGTACTACAAAAGATTAGGTGAGATGCTGGTATGGGGTGTCTGTAGAATGAGTGAGAGGTTTTCAGGGATCCAGGTGCTCCATACTTCAGGAAGTTTATAGTTCTTATTTGAATTTTGGAACAGCTATGACTTAAACATCAAGAAATATTGTAATGGCTCAGCGCCCATAGCTCAGTGAGTAGGGCGCCAGCCATATACACTGAGGCTGGTAGGTTTGAGCCAAGCCGGGACCTACTAAACAACAAAGACAACTGCAACAAAAATATAGCTGGGCATTGTGGTGGGCACCTGCATCCCAGCTACTTGGGAGGCTAAGGCAAGAGAATTGCTTAAGCCCTCTTGGGGTTCAAGGTTAACCTCTTTGAGGTTGCTGTGAGCTGTGATGCCACGGCACTCAACCAAGGGTGATATAGTGAGACTCTGTCTCAAAAACAAACAAATAAAAAACAAACAACAAAAAACAAAACCAAAAAACAAATAAAAAGATGACTAAGTGAAGGAATTTATCATGGGAGATAAGGGAAGGCTAGGCTATCCAACTGGAACAAAAAGTCAGAGGCACTAATCCATGTTATCATTTTTTCCCAGTTAGAATGAATTTTTATTTTAATTTCAAAAGAAATATACACACTTAAAAAACTGAAACAACACAGAAGTGTGTAGTGTAAAGAGCAAACCACTACTTTGTGTGTTTTTTCTTCCTGTCCCTAGTCCCTAGTCATGCCCCTCCCTCATTCCCCTTTCTCTGCCCTTTTCTTCCACTTATGTAAATAATATCTTTGTTGCTTATGTGTATTTCTCTAAGATATATTCTGGAGGTGAAAGTGCTAGGTCAATTTAAATATTGACATACATTCTTGAATTTCTCTCCCCTAAACTGTACAAGCTTCTACTCCTACCAAATTTAGTGGTGTTTATTTTATCATTAATCATGGATGCATTTTGCCTCTTTTTATGGAAGAAAATGGTAAATCACCTTTAATTTTTTTATTATTATTGTTTTTGAAATGGTGAGTTGGAAGGTCTTTTCACATGTTTCTTGGTCCAGTAAATTTCCTAATTTTTTCTTAAATTAGGATTAAAATTAAAAATGGATTTTTAAAATTAATAATTGGTGGAATCTTTATTCAGTTTGGATTTTATATTTTTGTCTGATATATGTTCTGCAAATATTTTCTTCTAAATTTTAAATTCTGAAGTATTCAACTCTTGTAATTCTTCTTTTGTGTGGTTTCTATATTATATCTGTTCAATTTCTTGCCTAATAAGGCTTTTCTCAGATTAAGATCATAAAAATATATTTTTAAAATGTCTTTTTGGTACTTTTATAATTTTTTTTTTTTTTGTAGAGACAGAGTCTTATCACCCTCGGTAGAGTGCTGTGCCATCACAGCTCACAGCAACCTCCAACTTCTGGGCTTAGGCAATTCTTTTGCCTCAGACTCCCGAGTAGCTAGGACTACTGGCACCCACCATAACGCCCAGCTATTTTTTTTGTTGCAGTTTGGCCAGGGCCGGGTTTGAACCCCCTACTTTTGGTATATGGGGCTGCTGCCCTATCCACTGAGCCACAGGCGCCACCTTATACATTTTTTTTTAACTGTAGAGTTTCACACATATGGAATTTAATTTTGCATTTGATATAGGGTATTGCTGACACCCCATCCGGGCAGTCACCCCATCCTTCTCCTTTTCTTTCCGTGCATATAGTTAGATTCTATTTCCCAGCTTCTTTGAAGTTCGTGAGTCCATGAGGCTATATTGAAACTAGTGGAATTATGTACCCCCATAAAATTTGTAAATTAAAAAATAATAAAATAAATAAAACATAAAAAAATGAAGTATACTACTTTTAGTCTTGGTTCATGGAAATAGTCCAAAAGAGATCCTGTCTATGTCTGTCCTCTTCCAAAATGACGATGGATGCCATATGTTGATGATGTTGGAGTCAAACCTGGGAAGAATTAGTCCCAGAATGACTGTTGAGAGGAGAGGCTCTCACACATCAGGAACATCTGCTTCAGACTCCAGTGTGAATAGGAGATAAACATCTTTCTATAGCTGTAAGCCACTAAGATTTTTGAGTTATCTTTCACAGAAGTTATATAATCAATACACAGAGCAAGATCATGGCTTGGCTCTTTCCTGAATGGGGAAAAATCAATGGCCCTAACACACTTTGTTCAAGAATCTTGCATTTACTTTCTGATTTTAAATCCTACTTTTAGCATATCTATGTTTGTATAGTTTTAGGGATGATTCTGGACTTTGTTTTATGGAGATATTGTCTCCATGCCATGATCTTTTAATTACTATAGGTTTGTAATTATTCTTGATGTTTGGAAGCAGAGTTAGTCTTGTGCCTTCAAAGTCTTACTATGGGTCTTAAGATAAAACACAAAATCTCTAACAGGGTCTATAAAGCCTTGAGTGATGTCACCACTGTCTTTATAGGTGTATTCCTCTCTCTCTTATTCTCAGCTTCTTTAATTTTCTTGAAATTTCAGAGTATATTATCACCTCTGGACCTTTACAAATATTTTTCCATTTTCCTAAGAGAACTCCTATTCATCCTTTATGCCTCATATTTAAGAGTTGCTCTGGGCGGCGCCTGTGGCTCAGTGAGCAGGGCGCCGGCCCCATATACCGAGGGTGGCGGGTTCAAACCCAGCCCCAGCCAAACTGCAACAAAAAAATAGCCGGGTGTTGTGGCGGGCGCCTGTAGTCCCAGCTACTCGGGAGGCTGAGGCAAGAGAATCACCTAAGCCCAGGAGTTGGAGGTTGCTGTGAGCTGTGTGACGCCACAGCACTCTACCGAGGGCAATAAAGTGAAACTCTGTCTCTACAAAAAAAAGAAAAAAAAAAAAAAAAAAAAAAAAAGAGTTGCTCTTCAGGAGAGACTTTTTCTGAACCCCATCAAGACAAGATGCTATTGCTAGGCAGTTTTAGAGTGTCTCTCATTGGAGTTGTTATAATTTAAACATTTATTTGTGGTACTATTATTATGTTGATATTTTTTCTTCTCTTGGATTTAAGATTCATGAAATCAGAAACAACATTTGTCACTTATGCTGCATCTCCAACATCTAGAGAAGTACTTGATACTGAATACTTGATAAATATTTGTGGAATGACTTAAGAGTTTGAAGAATAATTTGACACAAGCATGTCTAAACATTATGGGTTTATAATTGGGATTGATTTCAGTGTACCGAGATAAATTCTGTTCCCATAGGACTTTGATCTGGTAAGTAAAGAGAGAGAAGTCATCACTGATTCCATTTAGAAATGAAGACATTCTTAAGTATAAATAATTTAAGGACATGTTAAGTCACCTGTAAACGAAGACTATTCTTCAAATAATGAGAAATATTAATTAATGAATATTAATTATTAATTAATTATTTCACCCACAGGTGAATCAATTCTCCACTGATATCACATGATTCTCACCATGTAGATAATAAAATGGTGAAAACTAAGTTTTCGTTAGTACCCTAAAGGCATTGGTTGTACCTTATGTTTTGTGTAGAGTAAGTTTGAAATTCAGTGGAACCTGAAGTGCATGCCTTACAAATAAATATTCCTATGTTGTCAAATCTTATTTCATTAATTGCAGTTCTCTTCAAGACCAAAGGTAATATTGTATACAAGTTTTGTACAAAATTGAAAACCTTTTATATCTAGAGGAGCTGACTGTCTCAATCTCCTATAAATCTCTGTATCACTTAGGGTTCTGGCAGCAGATAGCACACTCATATAGTGTAATTGAAGAGTGTTTTATAGGAGACGATTGACGATGTTCTGGGTAGAAGTAAGGTCAAACGACAAAGCATGGTGAAGTGCCCCAGAGTTAGTACTTGTAGGGTGATGCTACCAGCCACAGATACGAGAGGCTTAAGGTAGAGAGAAATTACTGAAGTTAAAGACCACGCCACCTGACAGGACCAATGACTTTGGTGAAGGGACTTAACTAACATGTGGTGATATGGTAGAGAGAGATTCATGGGAATAAATCCCTGCTTATTTTCTTATTTTCTCTTCCTATTCTTTGATCTTTTGTTGGAGTCAACTTCCATTGGTCAAACCCACGTAGAAACTACAAGGGAAGATAGCCTTATTCATAAAGGTTATAAATGTTTTGGAGACCAAACCTGGATAGCAAAGGATAGAGAGGATTTTATGACTGTATAGAAAATATCCAGTGTACTCTGATGTACCTAAAATTTATTTTTTAGGATATAAACAGGGTTAAGACCAATTTAAAATATTTCCAAGTCTTTACTTTTTGTACTACTTTTTCAACCCTGTTTACTGTATTATATATAATAGAGTCTATTCTGGGATATGTGTTCTGGAATATGTTTTTCACTGTTCACAGTAATTTTATAAAATGCTTATTTGATCTAATAAGGCTTTCCTTATCATATATTTTGAGAGCTAAGAGTTTCTTTTGGCATTTATGGATTCTAAGAAAAATATAATATTGAACTGGAATAGATAGATCATTAAGAGTTTTCAAGCTGTATGGGAAACATAACTTACGTTTCTCCCACTGGATTTTATACTTTTACAAAAAATGTGGAGCACAGTATCTAGTATGGTACAGGCTTTTACATTAAGAATAAAAGATGAATGAATAAATTTATTTAACAATATACTGAAGTATGTATTTTGAAAAAAAGTAGAACAAAGCAATATGTTCTACAGTTAAGACCTGGAAAAATTTAATTACATTTACTTAAATGGAAAAAGATGGATTGATTCACTCTAATACCAAGACAGATGTATCACGTGCAAATAGCAAAGACCAAGCAAGGCATTACAGGGATTGATTTGTTGTTATTAAATTGATCATGTGAGAGCCTCTCAGCAGAATGTAAGAGGATGAATGTCTGGGGACATTTACTTTGAATCAGGTGGTGCGTGGACACTTTCAGAGGATCAGTTTCACAGAGGATTCAGGTACTAGGTGTGGAGTACAGGGCTGCTGCATGACTCAGAAGTGATTCCAAACTTCTCAGAGTAGAGAGTGAAGGCTTTGAAACTTTCATCTTATCTGTCTGGGATATTTGTATCTCCCTTTCTTCAATTCTTTATCTTATTGAATTGTCTTTCTTAATTCAACTTTAAAATTTAGCTCAGGTTTATATTACAGGAAAACATTCTTTTCTTAGAGACAGATATCAAGTCCATGTTCCCAATGTTTCCATAAGTTATTGGGGATGGTGGCAACATCATATCATCATTCATCATCACCATCATTGTCACCATTATGTTGATGATGGTGGAGTCAAACTTGGGAAGGATTAGTACCAGAATGACTGTTGAGAGGAGAGGCTCTCACACATCAGGAGATGCTAATATTTATTTAAGTTATTATGTCTAGGAGTTTATGATATGCAAATTATATGAATTATCTCATTTGATTCTTACAAGGAAATAGATAATATAATTATAGTATTCCTAATTTAAAGATGCACATTGCATACTATTTATAATCTTTTTAACTTGTCTTTGTCTATTAACAGTGAGTTCATCCTGGGCTTTAAACACTATCTATCATCTTGTATCTTTGTATTCCTGGTATAAAGAATAGTGATCAGTACATGTGGCCACACTCTAAATATTTGAATGAATCTTGGTTTAGTCTAGGCTGATGTAATTTCTAGACATGACTTTGATATGATCATTTTTAAATCAAATGATACTTTGGTTCTTATCATGTAAATCAAGAACATTTCTAGGGCAATAATTTTTTGCATTGAGTCCAGTAAAACATTTGTCAAATTAAAATAAAATACCCCGTGTGTTTTCATTTTTTTCTGTGTATGTGTATTTATTTCAGATTGGATGAAATCCTGACAATCATGGATTTCTGCTATGGAAGAAAATGGGATAAAAGACTACTTAGCAAAATAGTCACAGGTTTTCAACTTGCAAATTAAATTATAGTGTAGATTTGCTATCTTGCCCCCATTAACTTCTTGCCCTCTTTGGCTTTCTGAGTCCCTTGGGAATCTGATTTCCTGTGGCCCAGCCTAACAGGCTATAGATCACCCCTTCTGTGTGCCACCCTTTTCTCTCAGTACAAATTGGCTTGTGTCCAGTGGGGGTGAGGGGGATGTGAAGGAGGAAGATAATTAATTTACACTCACATTGAAATTAGATGCATTCTAAAAAGAGGCAATCACTTGGACTTGGATCTGCAAGGGTCTACTGATTTTGAGTTGCAAATTCCTGAGTGAACTTATTCTGAAGCACAGGTAAATACATTTTGGGGTATGTCTATGTGTACCAGCGTAAGACAGATTGGAAAGTATCCTACAGCTAAATCTTACAGTGACCTTTTGGAGTTTTAATCACATTGTATCTTAAAGTTGAAATTATATACTCTTAAAATATTGGAAATTCCTCTGAGTCTATGGAAATAGCATGTGAGACTCAAAGTGATTGGGCAGCAGAATGAGTCTTCCCTATTATGGCTATATGGTATCGTTTCTCTGTCAATACCTAATATCATAAGTTACTTTCTTCTTATAATGGAGAAAAACCATAAAGCTATAAAGTTATAGCTTTGAGAATATCAGTACTTTTGTTTTTTATTTTCATTTTTTTCTAGAGGATGTTTCTTTTTTTTTTTTTAATTTCAGGTTATTGTTATGGCATAAAGAACCAGGTCACAATTTTTGAATTTGATAGGTAGAGCCCCTCTTGTAGTTGTGTCCCACACTCAAAAGGTGTGCCATATACCTCTACTTTGTTTCCTTTAAGTGGGAGCACACCAACCCCCCATTCCCTCTCCCGCTCAATATGATTAGAATTAAGTTTTTCTCCTATCTTGGCATGTGTTAGATTATCTACATCTACTGACTTCATAACAAAATTGAGTGCATTAGATACTGCTTTCCCATTCTTGTGATATTTTACTAAAAAGAATGTGTTTCAACTCCATTGAGGTTAATACAAAAAAGTAAAGTCACCATCTTTTCTTATGGCTGAATAGTACTTCATGGTATACATATACCACAGTTTGTTAAGCCATTCCTGAGTGATGAGCATTTAGGTTGTTTCCACATCTTGGTGATTATAAACTGAGCTGCGATAAACATTCTAGTGCAAATGACTTTATGATAAAATGACTTTTCTTTCCTCTGGGTAGATGCCTAATAGCGGGATTATGGGGTCAGATGTGAATTCTAATTTGAGCTCTTTGAGGATTCTCCATACATCTTTCCAAGGAGGCTATTAGTTTTCCTCCTTTCCAAGGAGGTATTAGTTTTCAGTCTCACCAGCAGTGTAAAATTGTCCCTCTCTCTTCACGTCCACACTAGGATCTGCGGCTTTGGGACTTTGTGATGTGGGCTATTCTCACTGGAGTTAGGTGATATCTCAGGGTGATTTTGATTTGCAAGTCTCAGATGATAACGGACCATGAGCATTTTTTCCAGGTTTGTTAGCCATTCCTCTGTCTTCCTCAGAGAAGTTTCTGTTCATGTCTCTTGCCCAGTGATATGGGATTGTTGGTTTTTTTTTTTTTTTGTTGTTGTTGTTGATTAATTTGAGTTCTCTATAAATCCTCCTTATCAAGCTTTTGTCAGATTCATAATATGCCAATATCTTCTCCCATTCTGAAGGTTGTCTGTTAGCTTTATGTTGTGTCCTTAGCTATAAAGAAGCTTTTCAGTTTAATTAAGTCCCATTTGTTTATTTTTGTTGTTGTTGTGATTGCTGCTGAAGTCTTTCTCATAAAATCTTTACCCATCAAGAGTTTTTCTCACACTTTCTTCTAGATTTTAGTTGTTTCGTGTCTTAGATGTGAATCTTTTATTCATCTTGAGTCAATTTTTGTAATTGGTAAAAGATGTGGGTCCAGTTTCAGCCTTTTACATGTGGATCCAATTCTCCCAGCATGATTTATTGAGTAGGGTTTCTTTTCCCCAGTCTATGATTTTGTTTGGTTTATCAGTGATCAGATGGCAATAGGAGACTAGTTTCATTGCTTTAGCTTCTTTTAGTTCCATATGTCTATCTCTCTCTTTTTTTGCTTGTGTTTTTTGTCATTGTGAACTTGTAACATAACTTAAAATTTTTTATTGCTGAGAATTTCCTTCGCTATATGTGTTTTTTTCTGGTTCCATTCAAAACAAAGAATTATTTTTTCCAGTTCTGCAAAATATAATGTTGATGGGCGGTGCCTGTGGCTTAAAGGAGTAAAGCACTAGCCCCATATACCAGAGGTGGTGGGTTCAAACACGGGCCTGGCCAAAAACAGCAAAAAAAAAAAAAGAAAAAAATTATAATGTTGATATTTTAATGGAGATTGCATTAAAACTGTAGATTGCTTTGCATAGTATAGACTTTTTAACAATGTTGATTCTTCAAAGCCAAGAGCATGGTATGTTCTTCTATTTGTTAGTATCTTCTGCTATTTCTTTTCTTAGGGTTTCATAATTCTCTTTTACTTCTTTTGTTAGGTATACTCCTAGGTATTTCATTTTCTTACAAGCTACTGTGAAGGGAATTGTATCCTTGATTAGCTTCTCATCTTGGCTATTTTTGGTGTAATACAAAGGCTACTGATTTGTGGGCATCGATTTTATACCCTGAGATGTTACTGTATTTCTTGATCACTCCAGGAGACTTGAGGTTGAGTCTCTAGGATTTCCTAAGTATAAGATCATATCATCATCAAGGAGAGAGAATTTGACCTCCTCTGCCCCTCTTCGGATGCCCTTTATATCCTTCTCTTGCCGGATTGCATTGGCTAGAACTTTCAGCACCATATTGAACCAGATAGTTCCTGTTTAAATGGAAAAGCTTTCAGTTTTAATCCATTCAGTACAATATTAGCTATGGGTTTCTCATAGATGGCTTCAATAAATTTAAGAAATATGTCACCTATACTTATATTCTTAAGTGTTCTTATTAGAAAAGGATGATGAATATATTTATATATATATATATATTTTGAGACAGGGTCTCATTATGTTGCCCTGGGTAGAGTGCTGTGGTGTCACAGCTCACAGCAACCTCAAACTCTTGGGATCAAGTGATTCTCTTGCCTCAGCCTCCCAAGTAGCTGGGAATACAGGTGCCTGCCACGATGCCCGATTATTTTTTGCTGCAGTTTTTGGTGTTGTTTAGCTGGCCTGGGCTGGGTTTGAACCTGCCAGCCTCAGTGTGTGTGGCTGGTGCTATAACCACTGTGCTACAGGCGCCAAGCCAAGGAAGATAAATTTTGTCAAATGGTTTTTCTCCATCTATTGAGAGGATCATATAGTTTTTTGGTTTTGCCACTATTGATATGGTGAATTACGTTTATGGATTTGTGAATGTTAAACCAGTCTTTCATCCTGGAAAGATATTTTCCACCTTTTGATAAATGCTAGAAAATTCAGCAGAGCTCAGCTTACTCCTGTGAGTCTTGTCCTGTCCTCTTCCTCCTCAGAAATCATGTCCTTCACCACTTGCTCCAACACCTTTCCACCAACTACCAGTCCCTGGGCTCTGTCCAGGCATCCAGCTACAGTGTCCAGCCCTGCAGTGTCTCTGCAGGTGACAGAGGCTCAGGCTCCCAGATTTCTGTGTCCCACTCCACCAGGTTTGAGGGTGGATGGGGGGTTGGGGAGCTTGCCACAGGGATCACCAAGGGTCTGGCAGGATTGGGGGAACATCTAGACTGAAGAGACCATGCAAGAACTGAACGATCTGCTGACCTCCTATGTGGACAGAGTGAGGAACCTGAAGACTGATAATTGGAGGCTGGAGAGCAAAATAGGGAACAACTGGAGAAGAAGGAGCCCCAGGTCAGAGACTGGATGCATTACTTTAAGACCATTGAGGACCTGGGGACTCATATCATTGCAAACTCTGTGGACAATGCCCACATCATTCTGCAGATTGACAATGCTTGTCTTGCTATTGATGACTTAGAGACTAGTACCAGACAGAAATAGCCATGAGCCAGTCTGTGGAGAGTCACATCCATGGGCTCTGCAAGGTCATTGATGGCACCAGTGTCACTTGCCTTTAACTGGAGACAGAAATCAAAGCTGTCAAGTAGGAGCTGCTCTTCACAAAGAACAATGAGGAGGAAGTAAAAGGCCTACAAGCCCGGATTGCCAGCCCTGGGTTGACCATAGAGATAGATTCCCCAAATCTCAAGATCTGAGTAGGTTCATGGCAGACATGCAGGCCCATCTGATGAGCTGGCTCAGAAGAACTGAAAAGAGCTGGACAAGTACTGGTTCCACCAGATTGTGGAGAGCACCACAGTGGTCACCTTACAGTCTGCTGAGGTCAGAGCTGCTGAGGTGCCCCTCACAGAGCTAAAATGTACAATCCAGGCCTTGGAGACCAATCTGGATTCCATGAGAAATCTGAAGTCCACCTTGGAGAACAGCCTGAGGGAGGTGGAGAGGGCTACTGTACCATGCAAATGGAGCAACTCAATGTGAGGAAAGGATCTTGTCTTTCCGACGTCTTTTCCCTTTATCGGGGCCTGTTTGCTTAGTCATCATTTAGTCTCTGTGGGACTGGGGTCCCAAAGTTCTTGCCAGACTTCCCAGGAAGCCCATTAGGCAGGGTCCCCTGACAACAAATTGGCCCTCCTTAGGGTGTGAGGACTGCTCAGGTTACACCTAGGATGGCCACTCAAGCTTAGCAGGCATGCCAGAGCTGGGCATGCCCTAGAACCCCATGGACTGTTCTACCTGCACACAGTTTTCCCACAATGGTGGGACCCCACCAGCAGCGCAGCTGGTGGGAGACCCCTCCCACTTGGCTCAACCCGGGTTGGCAGAAGCTGTTTGAGTCTACCTGCTGCTCCAGCAAGCAGCCCTTTCCAGTCTCCAACCCTCTGCGAGAGCTGACCAAGCGATTGGCCTCTGTCTATACCACGTACCTGCTCTCCATTCAGTTTTCCTCAGCTCCAGACCTCCTCGTTGGCTCTTGAAGTCTCCTGTTGCTTCACTGTGCCCCTAGAGTAATGTTTCTGTGCAGATTCCCCCAGCTAGAGGTGGCTGAAGTCCAGTTTCTCCTGTCTCACCATGAATAGCTGGCAAGGAGATGTCTCTAGTCTGCCACCTTGCTCTGCCCGCTGCCGAACATAAGTACTTTTAAATCAAAGATGCTATGAAATGAAGCATAGGCCAAGGAACTGTTGATAATATGCTTATAAACAGATGTTTTTCTTTCATACTTTAAGTTCTGTTTTCATGATAAATAATGCATTTAAAAGATCCAGTCAAATTCTTCTAAGCAGAGTGATGGAGGCATATGTGAGGCCATTAAGGAATGCTTGCCATTTTATACAATACTGATAAATGAACATGCAATAAAGCTTCCAGGGAAATGATACTCATTCCTTTCAATGTTAGAACAGAAATGCAGTTAATTATTGCAACTCTTATAGAGTTTTTTTCCCCCTAATTCATTCTGTTACAGCAGTGTAAGGGTTTTAGCGGGTAGTAGATGTACCAGTCTCCAGAACTGGGTAACAGTCCTCTGAATATTACGCTTGTGGTGAATCCCTAAGGTTTAAAATACTCCCTGGAAGTAATGTGAACAGTGGGGAAAGTTTGTATTCCTTACTAAAAAGCAGTAACTTATGTATCAGAGTCCTCTATTGTTTCAATTTTATGTCTATGTTATATTTGTCTCAGTGAATTCTTGGCTAAATGACTTTTCCATTTCTCACTTTACATAAGAAGTAAGGATTACAGTATTGGTCAACCCTTTCAGAAGGGAAAACAATAAAATAGATAATTTGTCTTACACTGGGTAGGTTATTAATTTAGATAAAAGATATATCACAAGAAATTCTAAAACTTTTCAATTTCTGCCACTGATAGATCGCTTAAAAGGTGCTCAAAAACATATTTTAAATGTAAAGCAACTTGTATTAAGATCTGAGTTAGTTTGAGTGACCATCAGGGATCAATCATTTTACATTGGATCTTAACTTTGCTATGATAAAAAAATCTACATATAATGGAAAAATTTAATCATTAATATAGATATTGCTTAACTATATAAATTGATTCAATGGTCATTGAGTATTCTCTGTGTACCAGCACATTGAAGATAATTGAAATAGAGAAAACTTGGGGGCCTAACCTTAGGCATTATTATTTAAGTACACAAGTCAGATAAATCTTACTTGAAGAAAAGAATTCTAGGACAGCCTTTTGGTTTTTAAAATAAGGGATTCAAGGACAGAAGAAAGCTTATAGATAAATAGACTATTGTTGGCTTTATGGCTACCAGAGAGGAGTGGGAAATTTGCTCAAGGCTCCTATGATACATTAGTTGGATTTAAGTAGGCTAACATTGTATGAAGTTAGCTGCCCCAAAATACTGGGTAGTAAATTCTGATCAATCCAATAGCTAGCAATGTTATAGAGGTTCTTTAGTTTTATGTGATGGTTTCGTCTTTTATGAACCATTGTCAGTTTTTCTCTGGGGCCAATATAGCCTGGCAGTGATGGGATATAGTGTACTAAATCCTGTGCCTAAATGTAGAGGTAAAGAAATGCTTTTTAAAAAATCCAAACGAGGGTGCTTGCTTCAGCAGCACATATACTAAAATGGGAACAATACAGAGAAGATTAGCATGGCCCTTGCGCAAGGATGACACGCAAATTCGTGAAGTGTTCCATATTTTAGGTTTTTTTGTGGCACATAATAAACACGTTGCAGCAGAAAAAAACATCCAAATGAGGTCTTGTACAGTGGTTCATGTCTATAATCCCAGTACTATAGGAGGCTAAGGCAGGAGGATCACTTGAGGCCAGGAATTCGAGGCCAATCTGGCAACATAACGAGACATTGTCTTTTCTATCTTGCTGTTTGTCTATCCATTATCTATCTATCTATCTATCTATCTATCTATCTATCTATCTATCTATCATCTATGAATCAAGTAAATAGGCATGGCATATGCCTGTAGTCTCAGCTACTTGAGAGCCTGTGCTGGGGGAATTTCCACTGCCCAGTTATTGGAGGTTGCAGAGAGCTACAATCAAGCCATTGCATTCCGCTCAGGCAATAGCACTAGACTCTGTCTCTAAAAGATGAAAACAAAACAAAAAAACCCCCAACTAAATGCAAAGTTGTTTACTTTCACAATTTCTGGAGGAAGAAGTTAACTGATATCTGAAACTACCAAATCTGCTTAGTTATTCTTTTGATTTTTGGTTTTCTTCGCACTTTAGTTAACTATGTTAAATAATATGAAACATCTCTAATTATCTGGATATTAAAATGAGAACAAAAGGAAATTTTTCATATCTTTCTCCATCTCTTCCACTTAGCAGAGTGCCTGACCCATAGCAATGCTGGTCAATGCTGAACGATTAGATGCATGCATGCATGAATGAACAAAGCTTGGTTTGATCTGAGCCCTTCCAAATTCCATATATAACTAAGATTAGATTTTTCTTTTCCCTACAGGATAAAAAGACCAAAGAACATACAAATTGAAGTTCTGTTTGTATGCCAACTTTTTAATTAATTAAAAATCAACATGATTCTTTGTTTCCCTCAGTACTTTAAACAATTGTTGGCATATAATAGTTTTAAAGAGTGGACACTTTTACCATTTTTTTTTATACGCTGAATCTTGCCTTATCATTTATATTAAAGTCTCTTATTTTCCATGAAGTCTCATGTCATCTCATTCTTTAAAACAGTGGTTTTTCTTCCTTTGAACATTGATGTATACCATCTTTACTACTTATCAGACTTTACACTTTTTATTGACATTTAGAAATGACAGTGATTTACCTTTATCTGCTTCTGGGAATCTATTAAAAAGGCAGATTAAAAATGATTAGGCGAACTCTTTTGGAAGATACTCATTGCATTATTCTTTTAAAGACTGAAGCTGCTTCAACAGCTTAAGAGTAGAGAGTTAGGTCAATTTCCTCTTACCTTTCACATCCAATGACTCTGAGCTGCTACTAGCAATGGAAATAATTTTATGGTTGGGGGTCACCATAACATGAGGAACTGTATTAAAGGGTCACAGTATTAGGAAGGTTGAGAACCACTGTCCTAGAGAAAAGGATATTCTTTTAAAAATATCCTCAGCCCCACCTAGCTTTTTAGAGCAGCTGGCTTTGTGGGAGAGAAGTGCTGCCGAATTTCACCAACCCTCTGTTTTCTAGGTTCTAGACACTTATATATTAAAAACAAATCTGGTATATTCTTGGGTGGATTCCTGCTGCTTTATATTGTAAACTGAAGTATCATTCTTTTTATCCTTCCTAAACCAAGGATAACCAAGGTAATTGATATCTTTACCAAGAAACTAGTAGCAACTTTTATAGGATATTTTTCTTTCTTAAAAATTATAGTCTGCCTCACTGGACACATTGCTATATTAGCATACAAAATGGAAACAATACAAAGGTCCAAAAATAGACTAATAACTGTGTAAACTGGTTGGCATTTTATTCAATTGAATATTACAGAGACATTAAAATTAAGGAATGAAAATTGTATAATGTTATTAAAAATGCTTAAGAGTTAGTGATATAACCAGAGGCAATTCATTTTTTTTTTTTTTTTGGTTTATGTGTATATATATATATATATATATGCAGGGTGGACATACAGTTTTGTGTATATATATACACATACATACATGTAGGGTGGACATATAGTTCATGTGCAATTTAAAGTAGTTTATAGTTTAACACAGTAAATTGCATATGAACTTTAAGTCCACCCTGTAAATGTATATATTCCAGGATATATTATATAACCACTTTGATGTACCTTTACTTTTTGGAAGGCTATAAAGTCCTTTACTAGAAAGTCTTGGATGATTGAATGAACACAGGATGTCCAGAGAATGGTTTAATACCATTCTTGATTTTTCACTTCAAGTCACTTTTAGGTCCGTAGTCCATTTGGATCCAGATCAGGAAGTCCCTTCTGTCTGGGGCTGTACTCTTCTCCCTCTCTCTAGTGTCCCTTTGTCTACTCTGTCCCTCAGGGTTGGATTTCCCTTTCCTCCTGGCTTGGGCACTTAGATTCCATTTATTTTTTATTTTTTAATTTTTTTTCTGGCCGGGTTTGAATCCGCCACCCTCGGTATATGGGGCCAGTGCCTTACCAACTGAGCCACAGGCGCTGGCCCCCTAGATTCCATTTATTTTTTTTCCCCTTAAAGCTGGGACATGAGTATGCGCATGTGCAAATGATATATCTCAGTCCTGCCTCATGGATAAAAATCCAGAGGACAAATAAACCTTTCAAATACCAAGATAATCACCCTCATCGAATGTAATTGTACTCTTGGTTCCACTTCAGTTTTGCTAATATGTGAGTGTCTAATGATATGGCCACTCGCTTTTCTCCAGAAATGAACAAAACAGGAAGGAAACTCTATCTTCCCATATTTAGAGGAGAGGGGACTAGAAATAAATCTTATCCAAATATTTATGGTACTTTTAATAGAGTGGCAAATTGCATTTAATACTTTCCATTTAAAACTTCCAAAATATATTTATGGGTTTTACTACTTTTACATTAAAAAAATATGTAATAGAGATTATGGAAACCTGAAGGATAAAAAGACTTCTTATTTTATTGGTGAGAAGTTGAGGTCCAGGTCAATTACATGAGATATCCAAGAGTAAGCAACTAGCGAGTGGCAGACCCAGAACTAACATCTAAATTTCCCAGAGTGGAAACATTCTTGTAGCAGCCAAGTAAGCATTGATCAGAAGCCTACATTCTTAATGTAGCCCCACCATCTTCTAGTTCTATTCCATAGACAAGTCTTTCTCTCTCTCTGTGCCTCAGTTTCCTCATTCATAAATGGGGCTAACAGTTGTTACGGTTTCCGTGTGGTTTACCCAGGACAGCACATGTAAAGTGTCCAGTAGAGATGCTGCATCGTAATGGGTAATGAATCAGTGCTAATTCACTTCCTTACCAAGTGTGTGGACTCCTGATGCAGAACCTCAGTAATATACTAGCAACCATTTTCTCTTGAATTACTATAATATATTATGCTTTATCAAACTTAGATACAATGCCTGAACTTGCAGGCTGAATTGTATCCCCACAAAAGCCACGGTGAAGCCCTAATCCCCAGTACCTCAAACTGTGACATTAGTATTATGGCCAATAAAGATGATTGAGTTAAAACGAAGCTGTGTAGGTGGGCTCTAATCCAATCTGGTGTCCATGTAAGAAGAGGCAATTTGGTCATCAGAGAGACATCAGGGTAATAGGCATGAAGAAGGGACCATGTGAGGACACAATGAGAAGGTGGCCATCTGGAAGCCAAGGACAGGGGCCTCAGGAGAAACCCAACCCACAGGCATCCTTATCTTGGACCTTCAGTCTCCAGAACTGTGAGAAAATTAATTTCTGTTATTGAAGCTACCTCGTGGGTGGTATTTTGCTATGGCATCCAGAGCAAGCTAATGTACCTCCCATCTTTATTTATTTATTTATTTTTTGGGCCGGGGCCGAGTTTGAACCAGCCACATCCAGCATATGGGGCCAGCGCCCTACTCCTTGAGCCATGTGGTGCTGCCTGTACCTCCCATCTTTAAATAGAACAGCGGTTCTCAACCTGTGGGTCACGACCCACAGGAACTGTATTACAGGGCTGCAGCATTTGGAAGGCTGAGAACCACTGAAATAGAAGGTGAGGTACTTAAGGGAAAACACTGCATTATACTCATCTGTAATGACGGCAAACAATCGATAAGTTTTTGACAAAAACTGATTTTCATTAAGAATAAAACTTTTACTTTGCTTTCAAATCTCCTAGGGAGGCCCAGCTATTGAGGTTACTGGCAATCATAATGTAATAATAAAGATAATCTGTGATTTTTTTTTTCTTTTGTAAATAGTGACTAGAGTTGTCCTTTTTATAAAGTCATAGGAGTAAATGCAATTAGAGCTGAAAAGATTATTTCTTATTGCCTGTCCAGACATAGGAAGAGAGAATTAAATCTTCAAATGCAATTTCTGAAATGAAGATTAATGACCAGGAATATATGATTCCCTCATATGCTGATGACCTCATGTTCTTTGAGACTAAATGTGGGGGTTTATCACTATCTTTGTATTAATGAATATGACTGAGTTATTTTAAATGTAGTCAGGATATAAGATTAACTTCTCTGCATTGGAAGTTTGCCTTATGTTTTTCAGAGGATAAAAAAAAAAAAACAGTAAAAGAGAAAGTCAAAGGATTTTTCAGTGAGTTTTAAAAAATTACATTTGATTCTCATTTCCTGAATTATGGGAAATGTGGCAGAAAATGAGTTATCTGAATTTATGGAAAGGACACCAAGAGATAAAAAGAATTTTTTAGAGCTTTCAATGTTTGCCCAGTCTAAAAGCTCAAAAGCAAATTTAGTGATAAATGAGAGATGCCCTACCAAGAGGCTCTCCAGTTTGTTACTAGGGAAAATGCAGGAAATAGTGTTTGAGGAATTGAGGGAGCTGCTGCTTTTAGAGCAGACAGGCTCCTTACAGGTCCCCTCAGCAGTGCAGATACACATGCATGCGTACGCAAGGAATTTTTTCTCATATCTCATTGTTATAATAGCTTGCTGGATAACTTTTGAATGTTACTTAAAACTTCTGAGCCTTATTCACAGATCTAAAATTAAAAGATATTAGAATAGATGATCTCCAACTCTAGCATTCCACAATTTATTGTATTCAGGGATATGAAAAAAGGGGCGCAAATGTGGTATCACATAGGGAGGCTGCTGGTCTTGCTGGTTCTGCAGTCTCCTAAAGTCAGGCACTGCAGACGCAGCACTGACTGGCTCTTGGGTTCAGAAAACCATCTGTACTTCAAGAAGACAGGAATTCTGTTTATTGCTGAATTTCCTAAGACTAGAAAAGTGCCTGAAACATGGGAGACATTCAATACATTTCTCTAATGAAGGAATGGATTCTTTCCAGTGCTGTTTGTTTTGGATCCATATGAGCTGTTATGGTGTCATCTGCTTGTGTTTTTTAAGGTCATGTTGACATATGTCACCTCAATAATATTTGACTAGAGAGCTAGAGAATTAGAGAAACGTAATCACCTGTTGCTGCTAAACTAGACCATATGATCTGAAACATCAGCAACATTTTATAGAATCTTTTGGTCTTTTTCATATGTAGAACACCAAACTTTGTCTCGTCCTTTTCTAATTCTTCCTTCCTTTTTATTGATTTCTTCTTTTCTGTTTATCAGAACCTACTGTAATTAGGGGAAGCATTATTCTCTAAATGTAAATTCCATGAGAGCAGAGGCACTTTCTGCCTTTTTCAGACTAGAACATTGCCTATCCAATGACACTAAAAGGTGTTTGTTCATTGAATGAATGAATGCTGACATTTATAACAATAGAAAGGTCAAATGGTGCCTGGCTTATTTTTTGTTAGTAATGGGAAAAGGTAGGCCAGAAGGAAGGGGTAAGGGGAGATATATGTGTGTATATTTATTTTCATTTTATCAAAGCATAGAAGCTTGATGTGTGTGAATATTTTTTTTGGTCAAGTTCTATGGAGGATGTTTATAAGAGAAAAAAGAATACAATTAAGAATTCTTAAATTTCTAGCCATTCTTTTAAAAGGCTCTGGATGATTTTAAAAGAAAATATTTTAAATTTTAGCCATATGGGAAGTAGGAATTGGGGCCATTTGAATTATCAAGTGTAGTTTGCCTCAGAGAGAACTATTCTAGCAGATAGGTTAGTATTCCTTTCCCCCAGGTAATTATCACAGCATTTCTCTGCTTGTCTGAGTTTGGCACACACTTTCTGTGACTTAGGAGCCTCATGTCGCTGAAAAGCTATGTGATAACCATCATCAGATGGGAACCAGCTCAGCATTCTGACTCAAGAGGAATAAAGGGGAAATCAGCTGCCTAATGAGATTCTTTTTCTACTCCCTGCCCTTGTAAAAATAGAGGCTACAGTATTTCATTATGAATCCTTGAGCTTCACATCTCACCCTTTCTTGGTCTGAGAATCAGAGGCCATTTCTTTGAGATCCCACTCTTGGAGTTCTCATTCTCACTTGCCCCTTAAACAATCATCTCTATGTAGGTACAGCCCCAGATCTCTATTTCAAGTAGCCTCTCCCCCAGCTCTTGTCACTCTCCTACATCTCAACGAAATCATCTTTATTTTTAAATTCTGATGAGACAGTAAAAATTACATACACTGTTTCATTCTTTTATTCCTCCATAAGTAAATTATTAAACTTCCTAAAGTAAACTTTTATATTTTCTTTCTTAGTAGATATGTTGTAGGAAACTGAGCTATTTGAAACTGAGCTTTTTTTTTTTTTTTTTTAAGAAGGTAGCGAGTATCAGAGTGACTTGCTGGTTTCCTATTTTATTTCCTATTTAAAAGCACTGAGTGTGACATGTATAGCACTTTAAGGTTGAGACCATGGAGCAAATATAAGAGATTTATTCTCTTCTTCAATTTGTTTCTGAAAATAACGTGCCCTAACATCAGAAACTTTACATCCTTAGCTTCATAAATGGTTCCCATAGTCAGATTTAAGACAGAAAAGTTGTTGCAATTGGAAAAATTATTTTAAAAATGTGAAAGGGTAGCTCTTTACTAAGACCTTCCCATGGTACATTTAAAGTTTATATACAAGTAGGATGTTTTTGATGAAGTATATCTAGGCACTATTTATATGTTCCAAAAAACTTAAATATTTATATATATCTCAGACATTCTTAGCTTTTACAAACCACAAGTTAGTCATTCTGTTTTTATATGAAGCCTTCCTGAAATAACTCCCTGATCTACTCAAAGCCTGGATTTGAGATGAGGTTGAAATATATGTGGGTATATTTAATTTATAGCCATCTATGTTATAAAAAGTTTGAAAGAAATATATGGTCCATAGTGCTGAAACTTCACTTCTGAAGGGAATAATGTCCTTCTGGAGGGGGATTTCTCGTTTACAAGGTGCTTGTCTCCACTGAAGCTATCAATCCATGATTATTCTGGCAGTAACAGTGGCATAGGGAGGGCCTGAGTTTTTCTTTCTAGCTTTAGATATTCTAAAAGTATACTTCTTCTATAGCCATAGAAAGAGATTTCTTTCAGCGTTCAATGCCTTGAGTTTATTTTTGCGTGATTGTGTAGTTCCTCACTTCTTCACTGTGATTCATTATACATTCTATTTATTTTCGTGCAATATTTACTTCCACTTTACATCTCTCCATGAAGTGTTTGCTTTTCATGTACATAAAATGAGTCCTTCTTGCCATGTAATTTAACCATAGCAATCACTAGAAACTTAGACAATTTGCCTAAGGTTTACCTGAACAACTTATATATTTTAATCATAAAATGTATCCATGGAAAGTACTATATAGTATGTCTTAGAATTCGCCCACAGAATTGTCATACACAGGGAAAATAGGAAATTCTAGACAAATGTACTCTTATTCACAAAATAGTCATTACAGAATTTTACAAAGAGATGGCCAACGTGAAGAGAATATTTGCTAAATATTTTGTAAAATTTTATAATGGATATTTTGTAAATAAAGGTACATTTAGTTATAACTTCCCATTTTCCCTGTATATAGTGATTTTAGGGGTGACTTTTGGGATACCCTGTATTTTGAAATAAAATTCATTAAAATGTACTAAAACATTTTAGAATAATTTCACGTAGTTGTTTGAAAAGAATATTTGACACTAAACCAGGAAAGGACTAAGAAAAGAATTGCTCAGCATTGCTTTCTTTGGAGCCTTAGACTTTCTCTCATGCTATATTTAGATGTGTGGCCTGTCTAATTTTCTGCCTCTTTGCCTCGCTGTGCTTCTAGTGCTTATCATAATCCAGCTAAAGTGTCAGGCCAAGGTGTGAAGAAAACATTCTGTCCTGAGTAAGCCAACTTGCAGCTGTATGCGGACCCTCTGTGCTCATCCCTCCCATCTTGTCAGTCACCCAGGCCTTCCTGACAGTGTAAACAGAAGGCAGTAAATACTTCCTCAGTAAGGTAGTTTCAAAAACTTAACTTACCAAGACCTGAAGTGCCTGGACCTTGGTCACGTAACCTGATTGATCCGATGGGACCAGCTGCCAATTAAATTTAAATGAATTCAGTTCAGTGCATGTCAGGGCAGGCCACTTCAGTTAAACTCAGTTCAACACACACCGGTTCAGCACCTATATGGCCAAATACTGTGTGAGGTTCTGACTGTACAGAGATGAATAAAATATGTTTGCTGACTACAATCTAACAAGGTAAGTGAACAAACAAAATAAATCAAAATGTAGTTCAGTAAGGAGACTAATAGAGTTATGTATAAAATGCTGAATAGCTAGTATTTTAAAGTGGGGAGCTATGGTGAAGGAATTCTCGATAAATGCTTCCTGGAAGAAGTGATGCAGAGACAGGCCTTTGAAAGAGGCCCGTGAGTGTGCTGCGTTTCGGAGTAGGAGACAGCACTGAGACCAGAGGCAGGGGTGTGAAGACCTGCCGCAGGTGTTAAACAACCCTCAGGTAGAAGCTAACTGGAGGCGCTGGTGGTGTTGGTAACCACGGGCCAGAACCAGCTTCAACTGGCTTATCAGCTATCTCTGTCACCTTACTTGAACTTTAGCTAATTATAATATCATTTACATTAGGCTGTTAAAATTTCTCCACCCTTGAATTCACCATGACAGTTCCGAGACAACTATAGAAAGTATGAAAATGGGAAGAAACCCAGTGCTAGGCATTTACTACTCAAATTCTTATTAAAAAACAATCTCTTAGACTTAAATATTCCTCCCCTGGGTTAGTAACACTTCCCAGGACCCCAAACCGCTTCCTCCTGGCGCTGCTGCTCTTTTTGAGCCCGCCTGCTCTCTCTTAGAGTACACTTTCACTTTCCTTTTATACAGCTGTTACTTGCTTGGCTTACATGGTGCGTGGTGTGTACTGAAATTCTTTTCTCCTGGTGATCACCAAGAACATGGAAAAATCTCCACTCAGAGGCCCCTAACAGAGTCCAGTTTACACAGAAGGAAGAACATTGTGTCCTCTGCTCTGCGGTCTGGGATAGATTCTTATGCATACAATACCATCTTTGCTGTTCTAATACAAATACTTTTTTCTTTAGCTACTGAAAAAAAAAAACACAAAACAATTATTTTAATGTAATTATATTTCGAAACAGGCATAAAGTAGAAAACAAACTGCTTTGACCTGGGGTGCTGGGGACTGCGATATGAACGGCATACACTGTGTTTGTCGAGTGTGGTGAGCCAGTTTTAACTATGGTTTAAAAGACAGCCAGGAAACCAGTGGGATGTAGCAAAGAGACAAAATGATCATGAATCACACAACCTAGATTTAATTTCTTATTCCGACATTAAGAAGCTTTTGATTTGGGTTGTTATAAGTGCTTTGAGGGCCTAGATTTCCTCACGTGTAAACTGAAGGGTTAACGAAGAGGTCTCGGTGGTCTCCTCTATGGTGACACAGCATTCTCTGATACGACAAAATGGTAACAACATGAAAATAACCCAAAGGAGGCAGACTGGGTCATGGAAGGAGTGCAGTCTTTGGAGCCAGCAAATCTCACTTTAAACCCTGGCTGAATGTCATACGAGGCGATAGATCCAGAGAGCAATGGCATCACTTCATTAGTAATTCTTATTTGAAGAACACCTATTTTATACAGTTGTAAGGATCAATGCAATAATGTGGTCAGAATACCTGCCACGTACCTAGCACATAGTAGGTACTTAATACATGTTAGTTTCCATTCCCCTTTTACATTATTGTAATTAGCCGAAGCTAATCAATGTCTATTACAGGGGGCCTCAAGTATTCTGGTATTAAAGTCTGATTATTCTCAGACATATAGATTGTTTAGTCCATACCACAGCCAAGGCATGCTAGTTCAAGTGAAGCAGAAAAATGGATTAAGGTGTCACATAGCCAAGATATTTGATAACAGTGTATTTTTTCAAAGAGAAAGTCATTTAACAGACTCATGTCACAGTAGCCTCAGCTACTTTTGTATCTCTCATGACCTTTTAGTCCTGCCTAATTATTAACACTGACACTTTGCCACCTGACTAGTTAGCACATTTGCTGATAAAGGGACATTTCTTACACAATAATTCTCTTGCATTTCACTTCACAGCCCAAGGTTTATTAACCAGAGTGTGGAGGGAAGAGTCCTCTTCTGAGGACTCCAATACTTTTAAAAGAACATACTGTACTACAATCCCAAAAAAGTACCATATATAATATTCCAAGAGGGAGTATAGCTTAAGAGACTCTAAAATAAGCTGAGTGCAATGTCTCTACTTATTTTACAGAGAGGTCCAGCCTTTTTTTTTCTTCCTTCTGCACATTGGAAGAAGAAGAGTTGTCTTGAGCCAGACACTAAATACACAAACACTAATGGAAGTTGATGAGCAAAGACAAGGTCTGTGCATAATTTTCATGATTTCCAACATTACAGATAAGCAAAATGGGCCTCAAATAATCTCTATGTGGACTGCAGGCTGTAGGTTAGACACCCCTAGAGAGTTCCACAAAACTCAGCACATCCTGGTGGCTTTCTGTTTTTTGTTTAATTCTCTTTATCAAGTCAGGCCCAGTTTCACAAAAGCTTAAGTCCTTTGCTTGTTGTTAGAAGACAAAATGAAGCAACTCTGGCTGGGATGGAGAAGACCCTTCATTTACTTGGATAATGTGTGATTATTACTTTATTCAGGGGCTGTTAGAAATGATGATGTAGATGTTTAGTTGATATCCTAAGAAGAAAGGAAAATTAAAAATCAGACAAATACTGATTCAAAGCTCAGCTTTTTGTGCAGTAACTGTGATTTTGGGTGATAAATTTGCTTTCTCTGAGACTTTGTTTCCTCATCTACAAGACAAGTTCAATATGTGGAGACACTATGTATAAACTACTGAGCAACATCTCTTGCACAAAGTAGGTGCTCATTAAATGAAGGTTATACAAATCAATAGTGGGTACAAAGTAACAATTACAAAGTGTTAGTCACATCAGAGATGGTTTCATTTCCCAAGCAAATGTAGTATATATCCTGGGGAGCCAAATTCTTCTTTCCAAATGAGAGATGTGTCAACTTTCAATTGTTTGTTAAATTGGCAATAAAAGTGGAGCTAGACATTTTTTACAAAGAAAATCTGAGAAAAAATTATTTTCTGTAAAACAGTATATGGCAAGGTTTCTGGTCAGAGCATGAAGGTAACCGAGAGAGGGCAGGAAGGTTATGGGGACGTAAGTAACAATCTTTGAGCACAGTAATAGCATGTTGCAAAGGCAAATAAGAGAAGCTGTTATAAAAATAGAAAAGAATGTTCCCTTTTTGTGTGTAGGGTATGTTTTCAGGAGAACATGTCAGTATGAGTGGGCAGCATGGACATCTGTGATTGCCTGACTGATGGTAAGCCTGCTAATGCCGCTGACAGGAGTGGGGATGGTGATGTGGAAAGGTGGGTGATGAAATTGCAGTCACTGAGGATATGTTTTTATCCGGCCGTTCATTTCTCGTAACATCAAATAACTGGTGATGTTGGTCTTCGAAAAAACAGCCAGGGGCTTTCAATGCTAATAGTCCCAGCCTCAAACCTACAACATTGTAATGCTGGATATATTTCTTGGAACAGTAGTCACAGTCGTTCCACAAAAAAAGAGGGAACATTCATCGTCAAATGAGTTTGGAAACAGAATATTTTGTCTTCATTATGGACCACCACAGTACACACTAGCATATTAACAGCTCTGAGAAGTCCTGGGGTACATACAAGAGATCTGATTAATTAATGAATAGTTTAAAGATTTCCTGATTTTAACACCGTATCCCTTTATCAGGGAGATACTATAAACATCCTGTTGAGCTAATGACCTGGAAGCACACTTTGAAGAAAATCTTGAGACTAGGAATCAGGAAAAAGAAATAGAATTACATAAATGGTCAAATAAAGGAACGAGCTGTTTTGGACAGATGGACATTTACAATTTTATATCTCCTGAAATGTACATGTTATGCTTTCTCAAGAGGTGATATTTTAGTATTATCTGTGAAGGATCTATTGGAATCCTTTTTGTTTATGCTTATGACTAGCTGGAATAATTTTCTTGTACTATAGCATTAAGCAAGAGCCAGTTATTTCATAGTTTTATTTTGCGTATTAAGGCATCAGAGATAGATCTTATAGTCTGACAAAATCCTTTTCAAGTTTTGTTCTATAGTTTTCAAGTCCCGTTGCAGCTTTCTTTTTAACTAAAACTATTTTCTTAATTTGAGCAATTCACCGGATTGAAGAAAACTTGTAGGCGCTGTTAGTACTTGTCAGGAGTAAATGGGACTCTAGAGAGTTCTTTGAAATAGGAAACATTTGAACAGAATATCATCTTGCTTTCAGCTGTTTGTATAGATGCAATTTCTGCAACTCTATACCTCACAGCTCTAATTTTTCTTCATCTGTGTCTCAGGCTTCCATCAATAATCCTTCCACTGAAACACACTTGACAAGAGGAGAGGTAGGCTAGACGCCCTCGCAATATCTCCTGAACGTCACTCAGCAGTGATTTGTAATCAGGTTTATAAATTTGAGGAAGAAAAATGTAAAACTAAATAGAAGATTCAATCCATCTGAATCCAGATTAGACAGGGGTGCTGTTAGTGTTTTATAAAATCACATTTTGATCAGACTATTTTGTAAAACATAAAAAAAAAATCTGTGATTTTGGATTCCGATTGTGAACATATATCTATAAAATAAAATCCTTTTCTCATGTACCCTATTGTATGAATGAATTGGCTGTTTTCTGAATCCAATTACATCCACCGTATGCACTGTGATTTCTAATACATCTTCCCAAACTAGAAACTCTACAATACAGCTGCTATCTCATCTCATAAGCATCAGCTATGATGATCAGCTAGGAAAAAGGTCCTAGTCTGTGTGTATGTGTTAAGTAAGGAGCTGGGATTTCTTCTGCTGTCCTTCTGAAAATCAGGAATATCTGGACTAAAGCATATAGTTCTGTACTGTTAAAAAAAGTGAGAAAATACAATAAAAGATATGCTTTCTAGACAGTAAAAAATGTTACATTAATTATAATTGATTTGTACATTTCTATTTACTTACTGAAAGCACTTAAAAGCCCGTTCTAATTATTTTTGAGCAAAATTTTTAAAAATCAAATACATTTTTAAGACATGAATATATTTTTCTCTCCATTTGTATAGGAACCATATACACGTATTAAGTTTTTATTATTTGTTTGCAGAATAGCACTCAACATATTTATGCGTTCTGTATGTGCTTAGTTATACAATGAAAGAATACCATATGTTAAGCATTGTTTGGAAGAAGCAATGATGAAGTTATCATAACAGACTTTGACTAAATGTAAGTAGTAAATGAGCAGAGGCATATGACCATAGGCTAGCACCCTACTTTTTCTTGAGCTAATTGCACCGTTTGAGGAATTCCTGTAAGCTTGTGATTGTAGTAGGTAAGTATTATACAATTTCATATGAAGATCCAAATTGACTAGTTAAAAGAGGTTGCTTTGAAAGTGGTGGACGGGAGGCGGCCTATATGCCCATTTGACATGAACTGTAATTTCCTCTGTTGAATTTGCTGTCATTCTTCTTTCATTCAACTCTTCAGGGATCATTTTAGCAGAGAAGCCCAGCCAGTTGGGAGAAGCCGCCGTTGAAGTGTGTGAAACACAACTCTGCTCTCTGTGGCCATTTAACCTTTGGCCTACCCCGAAGAGCCTCCCAAGTGTCAATCAGGGCTGATTGGGCACCTGTGCCCAGGAATAGGACAGAGTAACTCTTCTCTCCCAGGTCATCAAACCATTTCCAGATGGCAAAGAACTTCTGAAGTTATGAACGCTAACTTGCTTGTGATGCAAATTAGTGACCTAGGGTGAGATGCTTCATTAATGCTCACTCTGCCCAGAGCTGCCAAGGTGTCAGAAGTTGGACTGCTTACTCTCACATTTTTTCTGTCTGTAATGTGCATTAAAAAGAATTTATTCTCTTAGAGATGGTCCAATCAATGAGTGTGGCTAATTATTAACTACTAAAATAGAGATGAAAATTAGTTTCCATCTAGAAGAAACCAAATATTTAGCTAATCCTTGGAAAAGATGTAGAAAAGAAGAAACAGATTTAGAAAAATCTGTTATCATTGAGGTCTCAGAAGAGACTGTGATTAAAAATAAAAAGAAGTATGAGTTTCTATCCAGACCACTGTTTTTAAAATCCAAGTGATGAGAAAAATTATGCGAACCCATGCATTTGCCTTGAGTTATGATTGTATTATATTAACCTCCACTGACAATATCCTATGCTAGCTTTGGCTCGCTTAAAATTCTGCCTCTTGGGTATAAACACACATCTAAAATTGACTCAGCTTATTTCTTTCTTGCTGGGGTCATTTTATCAGTTACTCCCAAATACTGAACTTACTTTATGTGTTCTTTTTTTTTTTTTTTTCAATATGACTTTCTCAAATTTTTGTCGCTTGGATATTTCTCTCTGTGATGGTTTTATTACTCAATTCAAGATTGGTAATTAAGATCAACTATTTTGGCTAAAAAGATGTTAAGATGAACTAATAGGGTTTTGCTGCTTATTTTATTTTATTAAGGGGAAATCTTGGTCAGAGTGAACATTGCCCAGGTATTTGCAAGTAACCTCGTGTCCATGAGGAATGGGTTGTATTTTCCATAAACTATCACAGTCTAGTAGGAATGCCTGACAGGGCACTGTGTCTGTGATCTTTGGGTTCAAGTAGCTCAAATGAAGAAGTAACATTCTTTGCCACGTCTGAGAAAGATATTTTTTGAAATTTCATTACTAAGAACAGGTTCTCATAATACATATAAGAAAAAAAGTAAAGAGTTGAGTGTCTATTTTATGTGCAATGCCATGTGGATCGTTAGTTCAGTTGTATTGCTTTTCAGTAGAACGTCTGAGGTCATTCAGTGTCTGCATGTGGAACTGTGGAATCTATTTTCTACCACATATATGAAGCCTTACTCGCTGCTTCAACTGACTGAATAAGCTCTTACCAATAGATACTCGAGTCTCGTGGAAGTATCCTTTATCGTGCATCGGATGGACAAAAGAGAAAAGCTTGAAAGAGGAGCTTGAATGAGTCATTATGTGAGTTTCTGAGAAATGTAAGGCTGGATGATTTTTTGTTCTAGTTATGAGCTATCCTCTGAAAGATTAATTTAAGATTAATACTTTCTAAAAGTTCAGGACAGTGGAGGCTTTAGGTGGATCCTAGAAATAAAAAATAATTTATAAAAATTACCAACATGTAATTTGAAATTTTAGCAATTGTTTTCACCTGAATTCAATATGTCAGATATGTGTTTCTTTATATTTTTCTTGACATAATAATCATAAGCAGGGTATTCTCTACTTACTATGAATGAACTGCCAGATTATTATATCAATGCAATTTCTGTAATTACTATGATCAAATGGATATATAAAATAGATAGAACTTCAGGGATACTGAAATGTTCATTTTATTAAAAGACCTTTGAATATTAAAATATTCTTTACACATGACTTGAATACTTAGTTTTACAAATTTTCTCATTAGGGTAGAAGGTGTAAGGGTCAAATTCTTTTGATTTCTATAGTGACTGGTGAAAATCTGCTGTAGTTCTAGGTGGTTATAGCTGAAAGAAACAATTTACTGGAAGCACAGAAATAACCTGCGTTTTAAATTTTGAATTAAGTGTATAGATAATTTGAATTTTTATTAACTTTAGATCAATTTAAAGTATAAACATTCTGAGGAATTTTCACAAGCGTAAATTCGTTAGAAAAGATTTGGCTTCATTTAAGATGGAAAAAGTGAATTTTTGAGAATAATAAAAATATATGAGATAGAAAATAATTATTTCCTTTAGCTGATAATATACATGTCATGACACTTTGTTGTCATCCGAAGGAAAAGGTGAGACAATTACATACATGAATGGGACCACTCAGGATGCCCTCTAAGACATTTTGTGTTTTTGAAGGGCATAAAGTAATACAGGACAAATAAGTGAGAATGCACTTGGAAAAATGGTGCCACGGCCAAGTGGTAACTGACTGGATGAAAATAAAAGAACATGAGAATGATTTCTAAGACTAAGAAAATTGTTTTCCTGGGAAAGACTACAGTGGGGAGAGGGAACTTGGACTCTCTTTAAAAACTGATACGTAGTATTTATTTTACATATTTGTGGGGTATGATTGATAATTTGGTACATGCATAGATTGTGCAATGATCAAGTCAGGGTATTTGGGGTATCCATTACCTCGAGCATTTATCATTTCTGTGAGATGAGAACATTTCAAGTCTTCACGGCTAGTTACTTAGAAATATGTGTGCAGTACATTGTTGCAAATGTAGTCACCCTAGTCTGCTGTATGTTTGTACCCACTGATGAACCTCTCTTCATCCCTGCTCCCACCCACACACCCTTTCCAGCCTCTGGCGTCTGTCATTCTACTCTCTACTTTCATGAAATTAACTTTTTTAGTTCCCACATATGAGTGAGAACATGCGATATTTGTCTTTCTGTGCCTGGCTTATTTCACTCAACATAATGACCTCCAGAGAACTTGAACTTTATTTACCAAGTATCTACTATGATTAAGGGTTTTAGTGTGTTCTTTCACCTGATCCCTCAGAGTAATACAGATAAAGTGGGTATTTTATAGATGAGAAAGTTGGAGTTCAGAAAAATCAATAATTTGCCTTAGTTAATATGGTGAGGATGTAATAGGGAAGGATTAGAATCCAGTTTTAACGCTCTTGTTTTTATTCATGACATGTAAAATTAGATACATGATTAAAAAATCATTGTTTCTGTTAAAAAGTTTTGTTATACTTGAATTATTCTTATACTACTTTTATTTTAAGAATTACAGTAGAACTTCTGTAAGTTGACCAGCAAACTGGTCAACATAAGGAACGAGGCCTACTGTATTGATACGTACGTGTGGTGCAGGTCTGGTCTATGAAAGTTAGGTCAACTTAAGGAGGTGGTCAATGTAGGGAGGTAGTCAACTATGGAGGTTCTACTGTGTTTTAAATTTTTCTATTCTGAATTTACTATATGTGTGTAACTTCAGTAACTGTTTTTGACAACACCATTGGTTTAAATAGTAACATTGCTCACTGTAATTTTTTACTTGCAGATTCTTCATGTTTGAACTCTTTCTCTCCCTCCCTTCTTCTCTGCTTCTCTTTCTTCCTTCTTTCTCCATATCCATTGAGATACAATTGACAAAACTTATATATATTTAAGATGAAAACATTATTTTTTGACAAATGTGTACACTGTAGAATAATTACCACAATCAAGCTAATTAATATAACATCACATCACCTAGTTGCAGTGTTTTCTTTGTGTAGTGAGAACTTTTATTGTAAGCTCTTAGCACATTTCCAGCGTACCACACAGTAACTGTAGTCAAAGTGCTGCGCATCAGATCTCCAGAACTTACGCATTCTACATAACTGAAACTTTGTACCATTTAACCAACATCTGCTCAATTTCCCCACCTCCAGCCCATGGCAACCACAATTCTCCTCTCTGCTTTTATGAATTTGACTTTTTTAGGTTGTGAATTTTTAGGTATGTGAGATTGTGCAGTGTTTGGCTGTTTGCATCTGGCTTATTGTACTTAGCGTAATGTCCTCCAGGATGCAAAGGTCAGGATTTCCTTCTTTTATAAGGCTGAGTAACATTTATGTACATACACACATATATGCTCACAGTGGTAGATCCATGCATCTGTTGATGGGCACTTAGGTTGACTCCATATCTTGGCTACTGTGGAGTAATATCCTTGGTTGTTCTTGGATATGCTGCAGTAAACATGGGAGTGCAGATATCTCTTTGAAATTAATATTGATAAATTGATTAAAAATGAGCAAAGAAAGACATAAATGCCCAACACATTTGTGAAAAAATGCTCAGCATCAATAATCATGAGAAAAATGCAAAATGAAATCCCAGCTACTTGGGAGGCTGAGGCAGGAGGATTGCTTGAGCCGAAGAGTTTGAGGTTGCAGTGAGTTATGATGACGCCAATGCAATGTAGCCTGGGCAACACAGCAAGATGATATCTTAAAAAGAAAAAAATTCAAATAAAAAATACAAGAAGATATACTATCACCTTACAGATCTTAGAGTGACAGTTACCACAAGCAAAGCAAAGCAAAACAAAACAAAACAAATTCTGGCAAAAACATGAAGAAAAATGAACTCTCATTGGTGGGGGTTTAAATTGGTATAGCCATAATGGAAAACAGAATGGAGGTTCCTCAAAAAATTAAAAATAGAACTACCCCAGCCATGCGGCATCCACCTGTCACTTGAATGTTCTCTCTGGAACCCAGCTATCTGGATCAATTGTTAATTCCCTGCAACCTCATGCTCAACAGGCCATAGGGGCCCCCACTGAGCTCAGCCTTCTAGCCACTGCTGTCATCAGCAGACATGTGAGGGAAGCCACCTGGGACGCCCCAGGCCACCCACCCTGGCTGCTGACTCTCATGAGGGACCTCACTCAACACTCCATAGAGCAAAGGAATCACTAGATGAGTCCTGCCCAATCGGACTCACAGAACCATGAGATATAATAACATGAACGTTGACAAAGCCCCTCAAAATAAAAGAAATAGAACTGCCAATGATTCAGCAATTGTGTGTCTGGTGTGTATCCAAAGGGAATTAGCTCTCTATTTTGATTCTTATTAAGATGGAGTATTTCCTGAGTAAGTGTTTAAATAAGGGTACTTGGATAATATATTTTCAGTCTTTGTATATTTAATAGTATCTTTCTGTTGTCTTCTCCAACAAATGACAGCGTAAAGGAACAATATTCCTTGGGGAATAATCTTCTTCCCAACCTCTCTGTCTGTGGCCATTATCCTATTGTTTTCTTGCCTTTAGTGTTGGGTAGAAGCCAAAGCCAATTTTCTTTCTGTCCCTTATGGATCATTTTTTATTTTTTTTCTTTTTTACCTGAAAATGCCAGTAGGGGTTTCAGTTTTTGTCTCTTAATTTGTTTCCCCTGGGAATGGTTGCTTTTCATTAATTTTTTTAATCTGAAAAAATTTCTCCAGTTGTAATTTTAGTTATAGCTTTTACCTTAGTTTAGTTTTCAGTCTTGTATTTTAAAAAATTACATTGGAATCTGTTCTTTGAATTGTCTCTAGTCTTTAATGAATGAAGAAGGCATCAGATAAACCACAAATAATTTCTAAAAAGGCAAGAAAAGTAGACTGTAGAAGTTATGAATTTGTAAACTTCGTTTACCATTATTTTCCCACTAATGAAACTGATTACTAAAGGAGAAACCGATTATTACCAAAGAAAATGATTATTAAACAAATAATTTATATGCTTTTACCTCTAATATATTGAACACTTCTATCTACTTGAATGACCTCACTCTAACAAGTCATGCCCAAATTACTTCAATTTAAAAATCAGTTAAGTTGAATAGTAGTTAGATTTTAGCATAGAAATTTTAATTTATATTTTTAGTTGAAGTATAATATACATGCAGAAAATTGTAGAACTTATAAATAGTTGAATAATCATAAACAAAAATATTCAGGTTGGGTGGTGCCCATAGCTCCGTGGGTAGGGTGCCAGCTACATACAACAAGGCTGGCAGGTTCGAACTGCCCCGGCCAGCTAAAACAACAATGACAGCTGCAACCAAAACCAAAAAAAAAAAAAAAAAAATAGCCGGGCGTTTCTCTGACCTGAAAGAGATATTTATATGGATAAATAGCTTATTTATCCATTCACCTACTGAGGGACATCTTGTTTGATTCCAGGTTTTGGCAATTTTCAACAAAGCCATTATAAACATCCATATGCAGGTTTTCATGTGAACTTAAGTTTCCAGCTCCTTTGGGTAAAAACCAAGGAACATATCTGCTGGATCATAAGGTAAGAGTATGTTAAATTTTGTAAGAAACCACCACTATCTTCCAAAATGGCTGCACAAGTTCACATTCCACCCACTGGTGAAGGAGAGTTCTTGGTTTTCTATACCCCACCAGCATTTGAACACTTGTCAGTATTTTGGATTTTGGCTACCCTAGTAGGTGTGTAATGATATCTAGTTATTTAAATTTTCATTTCCCTGATGACATATGATGTGGTACATCATTTATATGCTAATTCATCACCTGTATATTTTCTTTGGCAAATTGTCTGTCTAGGTCTTTCACATATTTTTAATTGCTTTGTCTATATTCTTACTGTTGAGTGGTAAGAATTCCTTGTATATTTTGGATATATTTGAGATAACAATCCCTTTTCTAATATATGTTTTGTAAATTTTTCTCTTAGTCTGTGGCTTATCTTTTTATTCTCTTGACAGTGTCTTTCACAGAGCAGATATTTTTATTTCAATGAGGTCCAGCTTTTCAGTTCCTTTTCACGGATCATGCCATTGGTGTTGCAACTAAAAATCAATGCCAAGTCCAAGGTCATCTACATTTTTTTCTATGTTATCCTCTAAGATGTATATACTTTTGCATTTTACATTTGATCTTGATCAATTTTGAGTTAATTTTTGTGAAAGGTGTAAAGTTTGTACCTAGTTTCATTTTTTTTGTGTGTGTGTGAACGTATAGTTGTTCCAGCACTATTTGTTAAAAAGATAGACTTTCCTTCATTACATTGCCTTTGCTCCTTTGTCGGAGATGAATAGACCATGCTCATGTGGGTCTGTTTCTAACTCCTCTGGTTTCATTGATCTGTACATCCTTTTTTTTTTCTTAATACCACCTGTCTTGATTACTGTAGCTTTATAATAAGTAAGTCTTGAAGTTAAGCAGTGTCAATTCTTCAACTTTGTTCTTTTCCTTTAATACTGCGTTGGCTACTCTGGGCCTTTTGCTTTTCTATGTAAACCTTAGAATAAGTTTGTCAATATCTAAAAAAATAACTTGGTGGGATTTTGATTTTGATTGTATTAAATCTAGAGTGATGGTAGAGAATAACTTACATCTTCACAATATTGAGATTTCCTATCAATCAACATGTTATAACTGTCTCTCCATTTATTTGGTTCTTTGATTTAACAGAATTTTATAATTTTCTAATATAAATCTTATATATATTTTTTTCTTTTTTTTCATTAAATCATAGCTGTGTACATCAATATGATCATGGGGCACCATACACTTGGTTCATAGAATATTTGACACATTTTCATCTCATTAGTTGACATAGCCCTCCTGGCATTTTCTTAGTTACTTTGCCAAGACATTTATATTCCACATTTGCCAAGCCTCACATGTACCCTTGTAAGATGCACCACAGGTCTGATCCTTTCAATCCCCCTCCCTCTACCCCCCTCCCCCCTCCCTCCCCACGCTTTCCCCCTTCCCCCTGTTCTTAGGTTGTAACTTGGTTATAGCTTTCATGTGAAGGCCCTAAATTAGTTTCATAGTAGGGGTGAGTACATTGGATACTTTTTCTTCCATTCTTGAGAAACTGTACTGAGAAGAATATGTTCCAGCTCCATCCATGAAAGAGGTAAAATCTCCATCTTTCTTCAAGGCTGCATAGTATTCCATGGTGTACATATACTACAATTTGGTAATCCACTCGTGGATCGATGGGCACTTGGGTTTTTTCCATGACTTAGCAATTATGAATAGGGCTGCAATAAAGATTCTGGTACAAATATCTTTGTTATGATGTGATTTTTGATCTTCTGGGTATATGCCCAGCAGAGGAATTACAGGATTGAATGTCAGATCTATTTTTAGATCTCTAAGTGTTCTCCATATATCTTTCCAAAAGGTATGTATTAGTTTGCATTCCCACCAGCAGTGCAAAAGTGTTCCCTTTTCTCCACATCCACGCCAACATCTCTGGTCTTGAGATTTTGTGATATAGGCTAGTCTCACTGGAGTTAGATGATATCTCAAAGTAGTTTTGATTTGCATTTCTCTGATGATTAAGGATGATGAGCATTTTTTCATATGTCTGAAGGCCGCTCACCTATCTTCTTCGGAGAAGTTTCTTTTCAAGTCTCTTGCCCAGCCTGCGATGGGATCCCTTGTTCTTTTCTTCCTAATGCGTTTGAGTTCTCTGTGGATTCTGGTTATTAAACCTTTGTCAGAGACATAACCAGCAAATATCTTCTCCCATTTTATGGGTTGTTTGCTTGCTTTACTTACTGTGTTCTTGGCTGTGCAGAAGCTTTTTAGTTTGATCAAGTCCCAAAAGTGTATTTTTGAAGCTGCTTCAATCGCCCGGGGGGTCCTCCTCATAAAAAACTCACCCAACCCAATTTCTTCAAGGGTTTTCCCTGCACTCTCTTCTAGTATTTTTCTAGTTTCATGTCTTAAGTTTAGGTCTTTAATCCAGTAAGAGTCTATCTTGGTTAGTGGTGAAAGGTGTGGATCCAGTTTCAGTCTTCTACAGGTTGCCAGCCAGTTCACCCAGCACCATTTGTTAAATAGGGAATCTTTCCCCACTGGATGTTTTTAATTGGCTTGTCAAAGATTAAATAACGGTAAGTAGCTGGGTTCATCCCTTGGTTCTCTATTCTGTTCCAGACATCTACTTCTCTGTATTTGTGCCAATACCATGCTGTTTTGATCACTATCGATTTGTAGTATAGTCTGAGGTCCGGTAGCATGATTCCTCCTGCTTTGTTTTTATTTTTGAATAATGTCTTGGCTATTTGAGGTTTTTTCTGATTCCATGTAAAATGAAGTATTGTTTTTTCAAGATCTTTAAAGTATGACAGTGGAACTTTAATAGGGATTGCGTTGAAGTTATATATTGCTTTGGGTAGTATGGACATTTTAACAATGTTGATTCTTCCCAGCCATGAGCATGGTATGTTTTTCCATTTATTAAAATTCTTGGCTATCTCTTTTCTTAGAGTTTCATAGTTCTCTTTATATAGATCTTTCACATCCTTTGTAGATAAACTCCCAAATATTTCATCTTCTTTGGCATTACTGTGAATGGGATAGAGTCCTTAGTTGTTTTTTCAGCTTGATTATTGTCGGTATATATAAAGGCTACCGATTTATGAATGTTGATTTTGTAACCTGAGACGTTGCTATATTCCTTGATCACTTCTAAGAGTTTTGTAGTAGAGTCCCTGGTGTTTTCCAGATATACAATCATATCATCTGCGAAGAGCGAAAGTTTGATCTCTTCTGACCCTATGTGGATGTCCTTGATCGCCTTTTCTTCCCTAATTGTGGTGGCTAAAACTTCCATTACAATGTTAAAAAGCAATGGAGACAATGGGCAGCCTTGTCTGGTTCCTGATCGGAGTGGAAATGATTCCAATTTAACTCCATTCAATATGATATTGGCTGTCGGTTTGCTGTAGATGGTCTCTATCAGTTTAAGAAATGTTCCTTCTATACCGATTTTCTTAAGTGTTCTGATCATGAAGGGATGCTGGATGTTATCAAAAGCTTTTTCTGCATCGATTGAGAGGATCATATGATCTTTGTTTTTTACTTTGTTTATGTGCTGAATTACATTTATAGATTTACGTATATTGAACCAGGCTTGAGACCCTGGGATAAAGCCAACTTGATCATGATGTATGATTTGTTTGATATTTTGCTGGATTCTGTTTGTTAGGATCTTGTTGAATATCTTTGTGTCTATATTCATTAGTGATATTGGTCTATAATTTTCTTTTCTTGTTGGGTCTTTTGCTGGTTTGGGGATCAGGGTGATGTTTGCTTCATAGAACGTGTTGGGGAGTCTTCCTTCTTTTTCTACATTTTGGAACATTTTGAGTAATATAGGTACTAATTCCTCTTTAAAGGTTTGGTAGAATTCTAATGTGAAACCATCTGGTCCCAGACTTTTCTTTTTGGGGAGGTTTTGTATGGTTGATGTTATTTCCGAACTTGAAATGGGCCTGTTCAACATTTCCACTTGATTCTGGTAAGTCTTGGAAGGTGACGAGCTTCCAAGTATCAGTCCATTTCCTTCAGATTTTCATATTTCTGAGACTAAAGTTTCTTGTAATATTCATTAAGGATTTTTTGGATTTCTGAGGAGTCTGTTGTTATTTTGTCTTTGTCATTTCTGATTGATGAGATTAGAGATTTTACCTTTTTTTTCCTGATTAGATTGGCCAACGGTTTATCTATTTTGTTGACCTTTTCAAAAAACCAGCTTTTTGATTTATTGATCTGTTGTATTGTTCTTTTGTTTTTAATTTCATTTAGTTCTGCTCTGATTTTGGTTATTTCATTTCTTCTACTGGGTTTGGGGTTGGAGTGTTCTTCCTTTTCCAGTTGCTTGAGATGTCCCATTAAGTTGCTAACTTCCTCTCTTTCTGTTCTCCTGAGGAAGGCTTGCAGCACTATAAATTTCCCTCTTAGAACTGCCTTTGCGGTGTCCCAGAGGTTCTGATAGTTCGTGTTTTCATTGTCATTTTGTTCCAAAAATTTGGCAATTTCCTTCTTGATCTCATCTCTGACCCAGCTATTGTTTAGCATGAGGTTATTTAACTTCCATGTTTTTGTATGAGTATGTAGATTCCTGTTGTTACTCAGCTCAAGTTTTATTGCATGATGGTCCGAGAAGATGCATGGAATAACTTCTATTCCTTTAAATTTACTGAGGTTAGATTTGTGACCTAAGATGTGATCGATTTGGGAGTAAGTTCTGTGGGCTGATGAGAAGTATGTGTATTCAGTTTTGTTAGGATGAAATGTTCTGTAGATGTCTGCTAGATCTAAATGCTGGATGGTTAGATTTAAATCTAAAATTTCTTTACTCAGCTTTTTGTTGGAGGATCGATCCCTCACTGCCAAAGGAGTGTTAAAATCTCTGACTATTATGGAGCTGGAGGAAATCAAGTTGCTTATGTCTGTTAGAGTTTCTCTTATGAATTGAGGTGCATTCTGATTGGGTGCATAGATATTAATAATTGAAATCTCATTATAGTGAGTATTACCCTTAACAAATATGAAGTGACCATTCTTGTTTTTCCTTACTCTTGTTGGTTTAAAGCCTATTGTGTCTGCAAATAAAATTGCAACACCTGCTTTTTTCTGGTTACCATTTGCCTGAAATATGGATGACCATCCTTTCACCCTGTGTCTGTATTTGTCTTTTAAGTTAAGATGTGACTCTTGTAAGCAACAGATATCTGGTCTGAGTTTTTGTATCCAGTCAGCTAACCTATGTCTCTTTAGAGGACAGTTTAAGCCATTCACATTAATGGAGATTATTGATAAGTTTGGTGAAATTTTGGGTATCGAGTTTTTCAAAAGTCCAGTGGACAATTTTAATCTTTTCGCCATTGTAGAAGTTGGAGTTTGATCAGAAGTTTCTGAGTGAGTTTATGTTTGTAGTAGAGGATTGGGTTTGTCATTATGGAGTATATCTGAGAATATCCTGAAGAGCTGGTTTGGTTGTGGTAAATTTCTTCAACATATGAATGTTGTTAAAGTATTTAATTTCTCCATCATAGATGAAACTCAGTTTAGCTGGGTACAAGATCTGGGGTTGAAAGTTATTTTGCTTTAGGAGATTAAAAGTTGATGACCACCCTCTTCTGGCTTGAAAAGTTTCAGCAGAGAGATCTGCAGTCATTCTAATGTTCTTACCTTTGTAGGTAGTGGCTTTCTTTCGCCTTATAGTCTTGAGAATTTTCTCCTTCATGTTGACTTTAGTGAAGCTAATTATGATATGTCTGGGGGATGACTTATTAGGGTTGAATCATGCTGGAGTTCTGAAACTGTCTGCTATCTGAATTTCAGAATCTCTAGGCATGTCTGGAAAATTCTGTTACATAATTTCATACAGAAGGGCCTCTGTGCCCATTGAAGCCACTTCATCATTTTCTGGAACTCCTATTATTAGTATATTTGCCTTCTTTGAATTATCCCAGAGCTCTCTAAGAGAACGATCCGTTTTTGCTCTCCATTTCTCTTCCTCTTTGAGAGTTTGGGAGCGTTCAAAGGCTTTATCTTCGATGTCAGAAATCCTTTCTTCTGCTTGGTCCATTCTGTTGCTGAGGGATTCTACTGTATTTTTCATATCTGTAAAGGCTGCAAATTCTTGCTTCAGTGTGTCTAAGTCTTTGGTGGTTTTGTCTTTAAATTCATTAAATTCTTGAGACAACTTTTGAATTTCTCCTCGGATTCCTAATTCCATTCTATCAATCTTGTATGCAATCCAAATTCTGAATTCGATTTCTGACATGTCTGCTAGTTGTTTATGAATGGGATCTTCAATTACATCTGCCATTTATTTCCTTGCGGGGGTTGATCTATTCTGGTTATTCATTTACCGGAGATTTTCCGCTGATTCCACCCCATGGTTGTTTTACTCCCTTTGATTTTTCCCCTAGGGTTTTGTTGAGGGTCCGTGCAGTGTTGTAGCCTGAGAGACTGGGGCCCTGTCTGGTGTGGTGGGGCTGAGTGGTTCTGACTTATTGTCAGCTGGCTTATGTTTGACCCCAGTGAAGCACTTACTCTGGGTTGAAGTCTCAGTTCTCTGAGTCAGCCCTACCCTGGATGTTTCCGGAGTCTGTGAGTCACCTCAGGCAAATCCTATACTCAGGGGTGGCCTCCTCTGGTTGCCCAGGGAGGCAGGGGATATGGCTTCAGCATCCTCAGGGAACTGCTACTCTGATGTGGGTCTCTGCCAGCCTCACTCCTGTGTCCCAGAGTCAGGACCGACCAGCCACAGTTCGGGCACTGTCCACGCCCCGACAAATCCCTCAAGAATCTGGACTCCTGGGGGACAGGCCTCCAGATCCCAGAGTGATGGTGGGGTGGGGCGCTGGGAGCTCAGAGCCGTCGGCAGCAAGCTCACTCATTTCCTCCCAATCTTTGGCTCCACCGCACCACCGCAGCCCACGCTTCTAGGCTTTGGAGTGAGGGTGGGGTGGGAGGAGGGGCTGGAACCCAGAACCGCTGGGCAGCGAACAGACTGAGCTCCACCCAGTTCCCTGCCTGGCCACACGGCAGGCGCTCAGGTCTCCAGACCACAGAGCGAGGGCGGGGGGAGTGCCGGGAGCCCAGAGCCATCAAGGGCTCAGAGCTGCAGGGAGCCCAGTCAGCAGCGAGCAAATTCAGTTTCTCCCAGTCTCTCGCCCGTTTGTACCGCTGCAACTGAAGCCGTCAGGCTTCGGAGTGGGGGTGGGGTGGGGAGAGCGGCTGTAGCCCAGTACCGCCGGGCAGTGAACAGACTCGGCTCCCCTCAGTTCCCAGCCCGGCCACACGGCAGGCGCTCAGGTCTCCAGAGCACAGAGTGAGGATGGGGGGAGCGCCTGGAGCCCAGAGCCAGCAGGGGCTCCGAGCTGTAGGGAGCCCGGTCGACAGTGAGCAAATTCAGTTCCTCCCAGTCTCTCACCCGGTTGTACCGTTGCAGCACAAACCTTCAGGCTTCAGAGTGGGGGCGGGGGTGGGGGGAGCAGCTGGAGCCCAGAACCGCAGGGCAGTAAAAAACAGACTCAGCTCCACCCAGCTCCCTGCCCGGTCACATGGCAGGCGCTCAGGTCTCCGGACCATAGAGCGAGGGCGGGGGGAGTGCCAGGAGCTTGGAGCAGCAGGGAGCTCAGAGCAGCTGGTAGCGAGGTCCACACAGTTCGACTCAGTTATATGCCTGGTTGTATTGTTGCCCAAGGAGGGCTGCTGCACCTCGCCTTGGGGAAGCACCGTGAGGGTCTCCCTCCGCTGACTGTCCTCACATCTCTCCTGTGCCCCAGAATCAGTGCTGACCAGCCGCAGCTTGGGGCCTGTCCTCTCCCCTTTAGGAGTCACCCAAGAATCCGAACTCCTGGGGGACAGGCTTTCAGACCTCAGAGAGAGTGGAGGGAAGTGCTGGGAGCTCAGGGTTGCCGGCAAAGGATATTTACAGATTTATACAGTTTTATGCCTGGCAGGAGAACACCCAGGTATCCTAGTAAGGGAGGTAGGTCCAGTTTGTAGTAGGTCTCTCCCATGAAGTGTAGTGGGAGGGCCTTTGATTTCTGCCCTTTTGTTTGTGGGGCCCTTAAGCCGATCAGGTGGGGGAGTGGGGACTCCTGTCCACTTGGTGATGGGTTTTGTACCTTTTGTTTGCTTCCTTGTGGTCGCAGCTATCCTCAGCAGCATTGATGTGCGTTCTTCAACTTTCTCGCTTGATGTTGCTCGAATCCATCAGGTTACTTGCTAGATTTTCATCCCCTAACTCTCCTTCAGGATGGGAACCTCTGTGGAAAGCTGGCTTCAGTCCGCCATCTTCCCATCATCTCTTATATAATTTTTGTTGTTTTATACATAAGTATTACATTTTCTGGAGTAAAAATGTAACATGATATTGGGTTTTTAATTTGAAATTTCACTTGTTCCAATTACTAGTCTGTAGGAAATTGATTGACTTTTATGCATTAATCTGAATCCTGCAACCCTGCTGTGATCACTTGTTAGTTCCAGTAAATTTTGTCAGTTCTTTCACATTTTTACAAAAATGTTATATCTGTGAACAAAGCCAGTTTTTTTCTTTCTAATCTGTATACGTTTTTTCCCCTGTCTCATTGCATTAGATACTATTGCTAGTATTTTGCTGAAATGCAGTGGCAAAAGGGAAAATCCTTACCTTGTTCCTGATCTTAGTGGGAAAGCGTCTAGTTTCTCACTGTTGAGTGCGATGTTACTGTGTAATGTAGGTATAAATGTCAAATGTTCTTTCTGCATGTATTAATTTGATCATGTGAGTTTTCTTCTATGACCTTTTGATGTGATGCATTATATTAATTGATTTTCAAATGTTGAACCAATCCTAGATGCCTGGAATAAATCTGACTTGGTCATGGTGTATAATCTGTAGTGATATCTCCTCTTTCATTTCTGTTATTAGTAATTTCTGTCCTGTCTTTTGTTAATTAGTCTGGCTAGAGGCTTATCAATTTTATTGATTTTTTTTTTTCAAAAGACCCAACTTCTGGGATTTGTTGATTTTTCTCTATTGATTTCTTGCCTTCAATTTTATTGATTTTTGTCTAATGTTTATTATTTCTTTATCTTGATCTTTTTGGACTTAATTTTCTCTTCTTTTTGTAGTTTTCTAAGGTGGAAGCTTAAGTGATTGGTTTTAGTTCTTCTCTTCTAATACTACAGATATACATTCAATGCTATAAGTTTTCTTCTAAGCACTGCTTTTACTGTATCCCCCAAATTTTGAAAACTTGTGTTTGAACTTTTATCTAGCTCAATATATTTAAAAATTTCTTTAGAGATTTCTTTTTTGGTTCACTTGTTACTAAAAGCATATTGCTTAATCTCTGAGTATTTTGGGACTTCCCATGCTTGTTTTAGCCAAAAAGCTGAGAAATAGTAGGGGGGTGGGGAGGATTTTCCAAATATCCTCTGTTACTGACTTCCAGTTTAATTGTATTATGTTGTAAGAACAGACATCGCATGATCTCTATTTTTTCAAAATTTTTAAAGTATGTTTTATGGACCCAAACATGGTCTATCCAGGTGAGCTTAAAAAGTACATATTCTCCTATTACTGGATAATGTCATCCATAGATTTCCATTGTATTTGGTTGGTTTATAATGTTATTGAATTCAACTGTCTATAATTTTATTCCTGCTAGATCTGTCAATTTTTGATGGGAGGGGTAGAAGATTACTTATATGTAAAATTTTCTAGGATATATTAATAGGTAGCTTAAATAAGGAGTTAATTATTGCCCTGCATTACTGAATCAAGTTAAAGGACGTAATGGTATGCAATGATTAGATGAAAGTAGAATCATAAATTCAATGGCAATCAACATAATCCTGGTTTTCGCAAGAACTAGTATGGCAACATCTTACATGAAAATAATGAACATTTTATCAGCTTATACATTTATTATTTGACTAGTGCCAGAATTGTGAGCCCCCTTCTAAATATGGCTAATGAACTTTATAGTATTTAGATCAATGCTTTATTTACTCAATTATTTTATAGAAGAGTTAAATATCATTAATATATTAATTAATTTTTTCAAAAACATTAATTAGGCACCCACTAGTCATGGGTAGAGTCTTTAACTCTTTGAATGTTTTAAAATATATGCCAAATAGCCTACACCAAGCAAAATTACATTTTAGCAGGAGGTACATTTATCCCAATAGACTATAATTCTAGATTAATAAGTTTTGAGTCTGTGGAAAGACATAAGGAATAGAAAAATTGCTGTTGTCTTTTATATGAAAGAGAGATTACTTCTAGCCATGTGAGTCAGAGAAGACTTCAGCGAAGAGGCAGCATTTAAAATATATTTAATTATTATGGGTACATAATAGTTGCCAATGTTTATAGGGTACATGTCAAGAAGCAGAATTTTATTTGCTATTGAAAAATATAAAATTTGAACTTGAAAGATGGAAGATGGCCATCCCAGGCAGCATGGTGGAATGAGAAGAGAAATGTGCTTTAAAGTCAGAAATGTGCCTTCTTCAATTCTTGGTTTTATTAATTGGCTGGGAATCATTGTTTGATTCAGAATTTAATAGCATGTCTTGAACCACCATCTTCTAATTCTGTCACTCCACATAATTTTTAATATCTAAAATCAGTAAGAATCTCTAAAGGAAAGAACTTATCAACTCCGAGTATAATATAGTGTTTTAAGAAACTGTACAATCCTTATGTCTAAGTTTGAGTGAGTAATCATCTTTCTTTCTGTTTAGAAAAGCTAGACACATTACTACCTTCCTTCTAGATGGCCATGATATATCTTCCACAGTTAAAAATTACCAAGTAGTTGTCTTCGTCTTGGAAAGGAATCAAGGTAATTAAAAAATTCATAAAGCAATACAATTTTTGTAGCGAGAACCTCTCTCTTTTTTTAAGCCTCCTGTATGTATAAAGCTTAAAATGAGGAATGGTCATATATTTTACTAGGATCAGAGAAATAATCGTTTTCTGCCTTATTAATCCTGCATAGTTAAATGTAATAGTGACATAATAAATATGTTAGAGGAGGTTCTCCCAGTTTCTCTTTTATGAAGTTATTTTAATCTCAAACGTTCTGATATTTGTACTCTTACAGCATCTTTTTACCTCAGATAGGCTTTATTTGGAGGTCAAGAAGTTTTAATGTCATTTATGAAATTCCTCTGTTGTCATTGTGAGATGCCCACAGTGAACAACCATACCTTTCATCCAGGTTGGCTTGGATAACAATGAGGCACAGTAATAGCTACACATTCTAAAATATGGAGGCTTGTATTTGTGCTCCTTATAAATTTGGGTGTGGGATGATGTAGAAATATATTTTACCTGGCTTAAACAGGGAGGAGGAAGAAGAAAGAAGATGAAACTCTGTGCTTTCCATGCATGAAATTAGCTTTGGTAATTGGCTTTGGTGGTACTAAGGTACTAAACTGCATTGCTGCACTAAATGTGAGGCTGGGATAAGAAGGTTGTGCATTAATTAGTCAGTCACTATGACTTTTTTGACATAGCTTAGCACTTAGTACTGTTTCTCTCATTGCTCTGACCTAAATCAATGACCTTTAAACTGAAATATATTTCACTGTGCCTCTTCTAACCCCTCCGGTTTCTATCTTTATTATACAAAAATTTTTCTTTTGAATTAAGTAATACAAAACATAAAAGACACTTACTCATCTTTGTAAGAGGGGCTGTTTTTAATTTTACTGAAACATTCAAAAGTAGCCATCGTTTAAAAAAATGCCTCGTTTGACTTAAGAAGTAAAATTGCAAGAGGGACTTTACCTAACAATTGTAATCAGTGTAACTGGCTTATTGTACCCTCAATGAATCCCCAACAATAAAAAAAAAAAAAAAAGTGATCCATTTTTAATCAAAATGAGAGTAAAAACCTCACTCATAATTTTGTTAAACGTAATTTATTCTTAAGAGATGTGGTTAAACAAACTAAAAGAAAAATAGAAATTATAAGAGTAAAAGGACAAAAAGATTCTTCCAAAGTGAATGATCTTTTACTCTCATTTTTTCATAAGTCATGTAAGTTTGGAACAGGTTGCTTTTTACAAAATAGTCATTACAACACAATTATCAGAGGTACTTTACCCAACAAATGCAATCAATGTAACCTGGTTCTTTGTACCCTCAATGAATCCCCAACAATAAAAAAAAAAAGTCATTACAGACGAGGTTCAACTTACAGTCATTTAAAAAATAATTTTATAGAATATGTTATCTAGTGTGTACTAAAATTATTTCGCCCTTCAATATTTTAATGCTAGACTTAAAAATCAGAATCTTTAAAAGTCAGAGCCCGGTAGTGGGGCATTGTGGTAGGAGCCTGTAGTCCCTGGTACTTGGGAGGCTGGGGGAAGAGAATCGCTTAAGCCCAAGAGTTTGAAGTTGCTGTGAACTGTGATGCCATGGCATTCTACGGAGGGCAACATAATGCGACTCTGTCTCAAACAAACAAACAAACAAACAACAAAAAGTTAGAGCCCAGGATTTCACATTTTTAACATGATGCTCAATTTATTAAAAAACTCAAAAGTCAGTGTTGTATGAAGGAAGGTTAAAAAAACTCAGAAATTCTAACTATTACTGATTTAAATGTCTTATTTCTTCTTAAGAAAAAAAAAAAAACCTTATTAGCATTATTCCATGCAGGATAATGAAATCTTTTATGCTTTATGTTTAATTCCTGGGTGATTTTGTAGAATAAAAAATGAAGAGATTTTATGAGAATATTTTGTGTGAAAATCAAATAGGTACATAAGTCAAGATATCATATGTCCCTTCCTTATCAAAACTGTAGTCATGGACATAATGTATAACAATGGAAAACCAAGTAGACCTAGCAGGGTTCAAACATCAGGTCAATACCAGGAGAACCAGAAAATTGAATAGAAAAGTTACGGAGGGAGTGGGGTAGGGCCTTGGTGTGTGTCACACTTTATGGGGGCAAGACATGATTGCAAGAGGGACTTTACCTAACAATTGCAATCAGTGTAACCTGGCTTATTGTACCCTCAATGAATCCCCAACAATAAAAAAAAAAAGAAAAGTTACGACTTGAGTTGGACTGGTTTCTATCTAGTACAGAAGGTGGCAGCCAGGAGTGTGGTATCTTTAGGGTGATGGGGACTAAAAATTCTCTGCTTATCTGGGAGGGAAGGATAGGGGCAGATGAAACTAAGTTTACTGCTTGAAATTATGGCCTTGGATGGGAATTTCTTGCAGGTAAATGAAGTTAAAAGAAAACAAAACAAGATTCATTTCAGAAAAAAGATCTTTGTCTAGTAGGGAAGATTAGCATAGATACTACTTCAGGATGACGTAATAAAAGAATTTCAAATGTGTATGACTGAATCTGTGATAATCTCAATCTCACCAAGATGCCACTGTGAGACTTGTTTTTAGACATGAAGCAAGGGGTGGGAAGGAGCAATTGCAAAGTGGGTAGGGAGGAAGAGATGAACAGAGTACGGAAGACTACATAAGTAAACAGACTATTGACAACACATTCAAAATTCTTCCAAAATAATCCAAACCACATATGGAATAGATCAAAATCTGAGTGTTTTAGAAACACTAAATTCAGGATATTCTTTACATCTTGATATGAAAGGGGTGAGGGAATTTGAATCATGGATGAATTCCTGGGTGTGGCAGGCAGAATAATCGGCTCCCAAATATCAATTATGTCCCAATTCTAGTCCCCAGAATCTGTGAATATGTCACATTACATGGCAAAGGGGAATTAAGTATGCAGATGAGATTGAGGTTGCAAATCTACTGAGTTTACCAAAGGAATTACCCCAGAATGTCTGATTGGGCCCAACATTATCATAAAGGTCTTTAAAAGTGAAAGATTCAGAAGAGTCAGTATCAGAGTGATAGAATGTAAAAAAGACTTTACCAGCCAGTGTGGCTTTGATAACGGAAACTTACCATGAACCAAAGAATGTAGGCAGCTTTGGGAACCTGAAAAAGGCAAGAAAATAAATTATCCCCTAGAGTTTCTAAAATGACCACCACTGCCAATACATTGATTTTAGCCTAGTGACACCCATGTCTGATTTCTGAGGTGTTCTGAGCCATACAATTTTTAATAATTTAATATAGTAATAATAGAAAATTAACGCACTGAAGGATTCCTTTGCGTCTGTAGTACTTCATTACTTAAAAAAAATTTCAACTTATTAATCTGATGTTTTCTTTCCTTTAGTGTCTGCTTGGACAATGTCATTTTCTTATTAATCTCCAATTTAAAGGGGATTTATAGTGACAGCTAGAAGTTGCATTAAGATGTTCAGCTGCCCTCTGGAACATTCAGAACCTGGGATAGTGGAACTTGTGTTGGAGCTTTGAATAGTGTCCACAAACGCAGCAGTTTTTATTGTAGTCATATCCTTATATATTTTTTTAATTGCTAAATTTTATTCTAATAATTTCTTTCAATATTTATGACATAAGATGATTTGTATGAAAAAATTTACATTTTTATACAAATGTTTTCATAGAAAATATAAGGAAACCTAAACAAAAATAAAAATAACATCATTTTCTACAACACATAGCCATTTTTAACACTTTTATATTCATTTTCAAAAATTCTTTGTAAAGATATATTCAAAACATCTTTTATATTTTACTATTTAAAATAAACTTTTAAAAAGTATTGTAATGTTATTATTATTTGGCACATACAACAAATAAGCTATAGATCAGGAAAATGTGGCCAAGTAGAAAGCATATAGAATTCAGTAGAACAAAAATTCAGGATCATTTAAAATTAGATTAATCAAATCAAAAAGACTTCCAATAAGACATTAAGCTTGTGTGATAGGATTCATCTTAATAATGTCTGCCACTGTTTTATGTAATACCTTTCTTATTCATATTGTATTGTTTTTTTTCTTTTTTAGAATTAATCCTTATCTGAGGACAATAAAATGTTATTTTTTTCCATGTATAATCACTGAGCTCATTTATTGAATTGTCCATTCATGCCCATTTATCTGCAATGACATGTCCATAATATATTAATATCAAGTTTCCATAAATGAATGTGTTAGTATTGAAATTCCCCATTTTGTTCTGTTAGTCCATTTATTATATCTGTTCCATACTAGATTGTCTTATTTTTTGCAGTGTTTTAATAAGTTTTTAAATCTGATAAGGCAATCTGCTTGTTTTTAAAAAAATTTCAGGTTATTACAAGGGTACACACATTTTTGTTACATAATTTCCTTCTGTAAATTTTAAGCCAACTTTATATGTATGCCCTTAATCTAGAATATAGGCATTGTATCAGTCAAGTGTGATTTTATCCTTCTGCTCCTGCCCCCTCCAACTACTTGATTTTCTTTGAGTTTTACCTCTATATATGTACATAAGTATTGATAGACTAGTTTCAATTTAGTATTGAATACATACATGTGGTGTTTGTTTTTGCATTCTTGTGATACTTCACTTAGGAGAATGGTCTCCAATTCCATCCAAATTGTTACAAAACATACTAGTTCACTGTTTTTTATGGCTGTATAGTATTCCATGGTATACATATACCACAATTTATTAATCACTCTTGTATTAATGGGCACTTAGGTTGTTTTCACATCTTTGCAATTATGAATTGTGCTGCTATAAACATTCAAGTGTAAGTGTCTTTTATATAGAATGTCTTTTTATCCTTTGGGTAAATACCTAATAGTGGGATTGCTGGATCAAAAGGTAGGTCTACCTTTATTTCTTTAAGATATCTCTAGACTTGTTTTCCGTAGAGGTTGCACTAGATTGCAGTTCCACCTGCAGTGAATGAGTGTTCCTTTTTCTCTGCATCCACACCAGCATCTGTTGCTTTGGGACTTTTTGATATGAGCCATTCTCAGTGGTGTTAGATGATATCTCATTGTGGTTTTGATTTGAATTTCCCTGATGATTAGAGATGTTGAGCATTTCTTCATGTGTTTGTTGGCCATTAGACTGTCTTCATTTGAAAAGTTTCTCTTCCTGTCTTTTGACCACTTTTTAATGGGGTTGTTTGATTTTTTCGTTGCTATTTGCTTGAGTTCTTTGTATATTCTGGTTATCAGCCCTTTATTGGATGTATAGCATGCAAATCTATTTTTCCCATTCTTTAAGTCTGTTTACTCTGTTGATTGTGTACTCACTGTGCAGCAATGTTTTAATTTGATCAGGTCGTATTTATTTATTTTTGTTGTTGTTGTGACTGACATTAAATTCTACTTCATAAATTCTTCACCTAGACTGATATCTATATGAGTTTTTCTAATTCTTTTAGTATTCTTACAGCTTTCATGGCTAGGCTTAAGACTTTTATACATCGTGAATTAATTTTTGTGAGTGGTAAGAGATGTGTATCCTGTTTCAGTGTTTTATATGTGACTATCCAGCTTTCCCAGCACCATTAATTGAATAGGAATCCCTCTGCCCCCACTGTATGTTTTGTCTGCTTTATCAAAGATAAGATGGGAATACAATGATGGTTTCCTCTCTGGGTTCTTTGTTATGATCCATAGATCTATTCTCTGTTTTAGTTCCAGTACCATGCTGTTTGGGTTACTAAAGCCTTGTAGTATACCATAAAGTCTGGTAAAGTGATACTGTTAAATGTTCTATGTCACAATTGCTTTGGTATTTGAAAGATCAACATTTTCTTTAATGTGGTGAGTTATTCTTTTGTTCAGCACATTTCTACAATTGCCTTTGGCCACAAAGCATTCATCATTAGGAGCGGACATGATAATGTTATCAACTTCTGTAAAGAAACATGGATGGTTTTCTTACAGAAGAAAAGAAAAAAAGAGAGAAGGTCTTCACAAATAGGTTCCTTTCTTTCTATAGCAGCCTAATTTCTTCATGAATGCCAAATATTGCTCATGATCCATCACAGATTGCTTAGGCATTAAAATTGAATTTCTGATTATGCTTTATTTTTGATAAAAAATAGTATACTTTTTGTCCTTCAACTCTCTGCTATCCAATTATTCTAGTTGAATATTTTAAAATACATTTTGAGTTGTAAACTATTGGCAATCACCCTGTTCCATAATTATCTTTCACATAAACAAATGTAGTATTTTAAATTACTTTTAGGATCCATTTCTTTAAATTGTCACCTCAATGTGTTCTTATTGTGGACCTGTTAACCTTAAACATTTGTTTGACATCAGGTGGTTTTTAAAGTCTCTCAGAGTTCACTTCTTAATCTTTTCCTTTCTTTTATGAATATAAATCTCTGAGCCTTTACATTATAACACTCAGTCAGTTCTTCATCTGATACTGTTAAGGATGTAGGAAATTTTTTTTCAATCAAGAATAAAGGCACAATGAAATTTATTTATTTATTTATTTTGACACAGAGTCTCACTATGTCACCCTTAGTAGAATGCCGTGGGGTCACAGCTCACAGCAACCTCAAACTCTTGGGCTTAAGCAGTCCTCTTCCCTCAGCCTTCCGAGTAGCTGGGACTATAGACGCCCGCCACAACCCCTGGCTATTTTTTGGTTGCCGTTGCCATTGTTGTATAGCAGGCCTGGGCTGGGCTCCAACCTGACATCCTCAGTGTATGTGGCTGGTGCCCATACTCACTGAGCTATGGGCGCCGAGCCACACAATGAAATTAAGTGACTTTCTCCCTACTTGAGGAGTCCTTATTTTGTTCTGTACTATCAGACAGTGAAAGGAAGGAAACTTGAAAAATCACATCTAGTATTTTCCTAATTTCACTCACAAGATTTTAGAGAATAGGGACAGTATTTTTAAACAAGACAGTTGAGAAACATTATTTGATAACAGCTATACCATAAAATTAAGAAGCCTACTTCAAAAAAAAAAAAAAAAGAAAAGAAAAAACACTACTTGTTATTTTCAAGACAAATTCCTGTAGCCTGGAGAAGGTGCCGTAAGTTCCCCCTCCCTACCTCCCTTCCTCCTTTCCTTCCTTCTTCCTCCTTTGTCTCTCCCTTCTTATTTCCTTCCGTCCATGTCTTCTTTCCTTCCTTTTCCTTTTAATTTTCTCTTTTTCATCTCTTTCAGATGATTTTGCTTCTCACAAATGCCATTTTTTCCCTTAGGTCCCTTCATATACCTTTATCTTTCTTTTATCTATCTCCCTCTCCCATTCTTCTGCTATCTTGTTTCTCCACTCATGTGCTTTTTGTTGGAACACTCAAATTATCTATTTTCAAGTTTTGCTACAGAAAGAACATAGGTTCAGACCCAAAGTATTAGAAAGGAATAGTGAAATTGTTTTATGTCACCTTGATAAAGCAAATTCAAATATAACACAACGAATGCCCTCTTCCACCTGGCCCTCTCCCTCTATCAAAGAGCATAGGGGAAATTTCTTATCTTCACTGTGGCGGTGTTGGTGATAGCATTGGCAGGCTTAGAGTGGAAGCTGTAGGCAACACATCTAGAGTAGTGGGAGAATAGGAGTTAAATCTCTATCTCCCCGAGATTCTTTTGTCCAGTCCTCCTAGTAAAGCTAAAAAAAGGGCAGTGACAAACTGGAAGATTCCTGTAATAATCATCCCTATCCTGGAAGTCCTAGGCCCAGAATCATCTAGGACCCAAAATCATCTCCAATGTCATTTGAATCACACAGCATTTACAAGAAAGTGGTGCCAAGTGGAAACTAAACCATGATAGCCAGATCCTGGATCTACGGGGTAGCTTGCTCCCAACTTTTTTGGGGGGGTGGGGGGCGGGGATAACAATGTGCTGGTTTTATATACAATTTGAAATGTTTTCATCAAACTGGTTAACATAGACTTCACGGCATTTTCTTAGTTATTGTGTTAAGACATTTATATTCTACACCTAGTAAATTTCACATGTACCCTTGTAAGATGCACCATAGGTGTGATCCCACCAATTACTCTCCCACCACCCAGCCTCCCCCCTCTCTTCCCCTTTCTTTCCCCTTTCCCCTTCTTCTTGGGCTATATTTGGGTTATAGCTTTCATAAGAAAGCTATAAATTGGTTTCATAGTAAGACTGAGTACATTGGAGACTTTTTTTTCTATTCCTGAGATAATTTGCTAAGAAGAATATGTTCCAGCTCTGTCCACGTAAACATGTAAGAGGTAAAGTCTCCATCTTTCTTTAAGGCTGCATAATATTCAATGGTGTACATATACCACAATTTATTGATCCATTCATGGGTCAATGGGCGCTTGGGCTTCTTCCATGACTTAGCAATTATGATTGGGCTGCAATAAACATTTTGGTACATATATCTTTGTTATAATGTGATTTTTGGTCTTCTGGATATATACCTAGTAGAGGAATTGTAGGATCGAATGACAGGTCTATTTTTAGATCCTGAAGTGTTCTCCAAATGTCTTTCCAAAAGGAACGTATTAGTTTACATTCCCACCAGCAGTGTAGAAGTGTTCCCTTTTCTCCACATCCATGCCAACATCTCTGGTTTGGGGATTTTGTGATGTGGGATAATCTTACTGGAGTTAGATGATATCTTATAGTGATTTTGATATGCATTTCTCTGATGATTAAGGATGATGAGAATTTTTTCATGTGTCTGTAGGCCATACACCTGTCTTCTTCAGAGAAATTTCTCTTCAAGTCCCTTGCCCAGCCTGCGATGGGATCACTTGTTCTTTTCTTGCTAATACGTTTAAGTTCTCTGTGAATTCTGGTTATTAAACCTTTGTCGGAGACATAACCTACAAATATCTTCTCCCATTCTTAGGGCTGTCTTCTTGCTTTACTTACTGTGTTCTTGGCTGTGCAGAAGCTTTTTAGTTTGATTAGGTCCCAGTAGTGTATTTTTGATGCTGCTTCAATTGCCCGGGGGAGTCCTCCTCATAAAATATTCGCCCAGGCTGATTTCTTGAAGAGTTTTTCCTCCACTTTCTTCTAGTATTTTGATAGTTTCATGTCTTAAGTTTAAATCTTTAATCCAGTGAGAGTCTATCTTAGTTAATGGTGAAAGGTGTGGGTCCACTTTCAATCTTCTAGAAGTCGCCAGCCAGTTCACCTAGCACCATTTCTTAAATAGGGAATCTTTTCTCCACTGAATATTTTTAATTGGCTTGTCAAAGATCAGATTATGGTAAGTAGTTGGTTTTATCTCTTGGTTCTCTATTCTGTTCCATACATCTACCTCTCTGTTTTTGTGGCAGTACCATGCTGTTTTGATCACTATCGATTTATAGTATGTTCTGAGGTCTAGTAGCATGATTCCTCCTGCTTGTATTTATTTCTGAATAATGTCTTGGCTATTTGAAGTTTTTTCTGATTCCATATAAAATGAAGTATTATTTTTTCGAGATCTTTAAAGTATGACAGTGGAGGTTTAATAGGGATTGCATTAAAATTGTATATTGCTTTGGGTAATATGGACATTTTAACAATGTTGATTCTTCCCAGCCATGAGCATGGTATATTTTTCCATTTGGTAACATCTTCAGTTATTTCTTTTCTTAGAGTTTCATAGTTCTCTTTATAAAGATCTTTCACGTCCTTTGTTAGGTAAACTCCCAAATATTTCGTCTTCTTTGGCACTACTGTGAATGGAATAGAATCCTTGACTGTTTTTTCAGCTTGACTATTAATATATATAAAGGCTACACATTTATGAGTGTTGATTTTGTAACCTGAGATGCTTCTGTATTCCTTGATCTCTTCTAAGAATTTTGTAGTAGAATCCCTGGTGTTTTCCAGATATACAATCATATCATCTGTGAAGCGTAAAAGTTTGATCTCTTCTGACCCTATATGGATACACTTGATCACCTTTTCTTCCCTAATTGCGATGGCTCAGACTTCCATTATAATGTTAAAAAGCAGTGGAGACAATGGGCAACCTTGTCTGGCTCCTGATCTGAGTGGAAATGATTTCAATTTAACTCCATTCAATACAATATTGGCTATGGGTTTGCTGTAGAAGACCTCTATCAACTTTGTAATAATACAATCCTCAATTGTACTTAATTTAAATTTTTAGCCATCCTTATTTCCTCATGGTATAGTTTTATTGTATGTTTTTAAATTATTCTCCTTGCTTGCTCAATGGTTGATGACTGGACTAACTTCACTATTTTCTGATGAGATCTTATTTTTGCTCATAACCTTATGTAATTTTCAATTTTTTTAAAATTTCGGTTTCAAAGCTCTCTAAATATTCTCACTCTTCCTTATAATCTATCATATACTTACTCTAACTATCCTCTTTATCCAATAAAAACCCATAATCACCACTATTTTTTTAGGATTAATTTTAGAAGTTCTCATACTTATCCAATTTATTTTTTGAGTTGAGTACAAACATATCTTTTCCTGTTGTTTAATTACTTGATCTATTCTACTTCTATGGCTTTCTGTCATATTCATGAAAGTTACATCTTCTTACATGCCACCTGAAGGGTTTCCCAGAGTTTCCTGTAATAAATCAATTTGTAGTACGTCCTTGCTCTCAAACTCTTGGGTGATGCACCCTTTTTCTAGTACTGAATTTTTAAAGATTCTTTTCCATATTCTTCAGTTTCCTCAGCTGTGGTTGAGGAGAAAACCTATTTAGATCTAGTATTTGCTGACAAAATGAGTATGGGATTCTTCTGTTGTTACTGTAGCTTCACTTGGCTTCTGAAGAAATTGCCTTCTAGGACTATCAGGGCTTGAGTTTATGTGATTGCTTGTAGTGCCAATATTTTACAGATTTTTATTTAGTGCACATTTTTTTCTTTTTTTTTTTTTTTTGTAGAGACAGAGTCTCACCTTACTGCCCTCAGGTAGAGTGCTGTGGCGTCACACGGCTCACAGCAACCTCTAACTCTTGGGCTTACGTGATTCTCTTGCCTCAGCCTCCCGAGCAGCTGGGACTACAGGCGCCCGCCACAACGTGCGGCTATTTTTTTGTTGCAGTTTGGCCGGGGCTGGGTTTGAACCCGCCACCCTCGGCATATGGGGCCGGCGCCCTACTCACTGAGCCACAGGCGCCGCCCTATTTAGTGCACATTTTATTTTAACTGAGATGGAACCTCTCTGGCCCTATTTTAGTTGTTAACTTTAAAAAAATGGCTAAAATTATTAAGAAAAATTTTAAAAATTATTGTTTTCATGTTTTATTTATTTTTATTTAGGTATAACATATATAATGTCCTAAACTTTAAGAGTACAGTTTGATGACTTTTTAGATATGTATACACCATATAACTGTCTCTCACATCAGGATATGGGACATTTACAGCACCACATAAAGCTTCTTTAGACATTTTCCCACTCAGTAACAACCCTAGTCCCCTGCAGAGATAACCACTGTTTCGACATTTATCACTGTCAATTAATTTTGGCATTCTTGAGCTTCCTATAAATAGAATCATGCATTAAGGCCTCTTTGTATCTGGCTTGTTGCATGTAGTAGTAGGTTTTAAAAAACTTGTATATAGCATCCTATTTCTCAGACTTAATATATCACAATTTATGTTTTTTTTATTTTTGATGTTTATTTTTACTGTTTATAGCATTTTATTACAATGCTTTACTTTCCTTTACTAAAGAAGTCATGAACATTCTTGAACATGTCATTTGTTGTACAAATGCCCTCATTTTTCTTGGATATGTACCTGGCAAGTGGAATTGCTAGGTGATAAGATAGCGTACGTTTAGCTTTATTCACTAATGGCAGTTTTACAAAAAAAGTAGTTTCACCAGTTTATACTACAGATTACCACATATAAAAATTTCAGTTGCTCTATATTTTTACCAACACTTATAATAAAATACTTTTTAATTTAGCCATTATAATTAATGGGAAGAATCTCATCACTTTAACTTCAACTTCCTTGATGACTATATACTTTTGATTAAACCGATATTTACACCAAATGAATAGCACACGTACACACAATATCCCATTTTGTGGGTACTGCTTTAAGAATTATGCTTTAAGAATTACTAAAAATTGGGGCATCTATCTCTTAGTGATTTGTAGGAATTCTCTTTGTTTTCTAAATATGCGCTCTTTTATCAGATTTGTTTCTCTATGTGGCATGCATTTTTTCTTTTAATTATGTTTGCGTGGCCAGAATATCTTAACTTTAATGAAACTTGATTTCTCATTCATTTGATTTGTTCTTAATGATTAGTCCTTTATGTGTTCTGTTTCAGAAAGCTTTTCTAGGCCAAGGTCATAAAAATATATTTTCTTGTTTTCCCATAGAAGATGTTTTATAATATTTAGGTCTATGATTTATACCAAATTAATTTTCATGCATAGTATGAAGTGACATATTTCATTTTTTCCCATTTATACATCTAATTGTCCCATTATTGTTCATTGGAAAGACTATCCTTCCTGTATTGAGAGGTATAGATACCTTTAAGGTAAATCAACTAACCAGTTATGTGAGTCTGTTTCTGGTCATTAGTCTGTTTCATTAATATGTTTATATATCCTTTTGCCAATATCATAGTATCTTAATTACCATTACTCAAATAAAACCTCAAAATCTGCTAGTGTAAGATCTCAGATTTTGTTCTTTTCAGGATTATTTTGGCTATTTTAAATCCTTTTAATTTTTATATAAGTTTATGTAAATTAGAATCATTATATTATTTCTCTTTCACACAACAATCAACGGACATGTTGGTATTTGTATTTGAAGATTTTAAGTCTCTTTAATTCTTTCAACAATGTTTTATTGTTTTTTATTGTAGAAATCTCACATATTTTATTAGATTAATTCTTATATAATTGATATTTTTGATGCTCTGTAAGTATGTAAATGGCATTCTTTAAAAATTACATTTCTAATTGTTTTTTGCTAGTGTACAAAAATACATATTTGTATGTTAACTTACTATACATAGGAAATTAATTCAGTATGCTTAATTATTAATCTGTTAAACTTAATTGTATATTCTTTTAGATGTTCTATCTATTCTTTTCTATTTTTCATATTCTTTTTCTATTTTTAAACTTTTAATTTACTTTGTTTGAGTTATTGAAAGTATAATCTTAAGTAGAAGGATAGTGGGCATTCTTATCATGTGTGTTAACTAAAGGAAAAAATGTTCAACATTTTGCATTAAGATGCTAACTGTAAGATTTTTGTGACCAACCTCTTAGATTTAGATAGTTCCCTTCTATTCCTAGTATGCTAGGAACTTTTATCATGGACAAGTTTTATATTTTTTCTTTTTAAATCTAAGAGCTAAAGGATTTTAGAGTTCATGAAATGATTTGGGACATATATCAAGATGACAATTTTTAAAATTTTGTTAAAACGATGATTTTAACATTGATTTTTACATGTTAATTCAAATCATGTTCCTTTTTGGTAATGATATACATTTTATATATTGTTGATTCAACTTGTAAATATCTTGTTTAAGGTTTTTACTTCTATTTTTGTAAGACATACTGGCTTGTGATTTTTTTTTTACATAAAGCTCTTACTAGATTTTTATATTGGAGCAGTGGGAATTGTTTTCTCTTTTGGTATTCTTCACAAGAGTGTATGTGAAATATATATATATCATATATATATATATTTTAATGTTTGATAGAATTTACTGCTAAAGCCTTCTGACCTGGAGTATTCTTTGTGAAAATTTTTAAGGCTTCATCAAATTATAATTGAAAGTTAATAAATTACAGAAATTGAAAATTAATTGAATAGTTTTGACATATTTACACACTCATGAAAGTGCAATAAAACATATTCATCACTTTTGAAATTTCTTCCTCTTGCTTCTCTCCACTCTGATAAAAGGCAACTATTAATATGCATTCGGGCACTGTCTATTAGTTTGTATTTTCTAGACTTTTATATGAGTGGATTTACACAGTATATACTTTTCTTGCCTGGCTTCTTGCATTCAACACGACCATTTAAATATTCATGTTGTGGCAGGTGTCAATACCAATGTCGACATAAACTTCGTTCCTTTTTATTGATGCATGCTATTCCATTGCATGAATATGCCACAGTTGATCTGTTTATCTCCTGTTTGGTTGATTCCAGTTTTTAACTATTACAAATCAACCTACCATGAATATTCATGTGCAAGTCTTTGGTCATTTGTTTTCATTTTTCTTGGGTAGGGATGACTAGATGTATCTATAAAGTTTAAGAAAGGGCTAAACTGTTTTCAAAGTGTTGTACCATTTCATATTCCTATCAGCAGTACACATATATGAGAGCTTCAGTTCATGTGCATCCTTATCAACACTTGGCATGGTGAGTTCTTTTTAATTTTAGCCTTTCTAATCAGCACATGGTTGTATATTACTCTGATTTTAATTAGTATTTCCCTAATGTCTAATAAAAATTATCTTGTGGTAAGCATGTGTGCATGCGCCCTCTCTCTTTATATATATGCACATATATACATACATACATATACGTGTGTATGTAAGTGTGTGTGTATATATATGTGTGTGTGTATCTTGCAATTGTTTTTCTTGTCAGCCCGTGGCTTTTTTTTGAGACAGAGTCTCACTCTGTCACCCTAGGTAGGTATAGTGCCATGGCATCACCATAGCTCATAGCAATCTCAAACTTCTTTTTTTTCAGTTTTGTAAAATATGGAACACTTCACGAATTTGCGTGTCATCCTTGTGCAGGGGTCATGCTAATCTTCTCTGTATTGTTCCAATTTTAGTATATGTACTGCTGAAGCAAGCATGCAACCTCAAACTTTTGAGCTAAAGTGATCCTCTTGCCTCAGCCTCCTGAGTAGCTGAGAGTACAGTTATGCACCTCTACGCCTGGCTAGTTTTTTCTATTTTTAGAAGAGATGGGTCTTGCTATTACTCAGGCTGGGCTCCAACTCTTGAGATCAAGCAATCTACCCGCCTCCATCTTCTTGGATTACAGGTGTAAGCCACCATGCCTGGTCTGGCTTTTCTTTTTATTATTTTCATTATACAAATACTAGGCTGCTTGAAATTGTAATGACGTTATAGGATGCTCTGTTCATTTTTTTTTAAATCCTCTTTTCTTTCCATTTCATTTTGGATATTTTCTATTGCGATGACTTAAAAACTATTCACAGTTTTATCTATGGCAGTTTTTTCTTTAAAATTATAGTTTTCATCTCTAGAAGTTTTATTTCTTTTTTATATCATTTATACCTCTACCTAACTCTTTGAACACGTGGAATACAGTTGTCATTAGTGTTTTAATGTCATGTGTTAATTTTAACATCTGTGTGGGTTCTGGTTGGGTTTCAGGTGCTTGGCTTGCTTTTGATCATGAATTATATTACCTACTTCTTTTCATAACTGGTGATCTTTTACTGGATGTCAGATGTCATGAATTTTACCTTTTAGGCACCAGATATTTTTCTATTCCTATAAATATTCTTGAGAATTTGTCTGGAATGCAATTAAATTACTCAGAAATGATTTGTTCCTTCTGGCTGTTATTTTTAAGATCTGTTAGTTGGGACTGGAACCATGCTCAGGCTAGGGTTAATTATTCCTCACTACTGAGATAAAACTCTTCTTGTACAATCGTCACTGCTCATGGATCATAATTTTTTTCCAGTTTTCTTGGAGGAAAAAGCCATTATCTCTGGTTCTATGTAAGTGTTAAATGTTTTTATCTCCAACCCTTCCAACTTTTTCCCCTTGGCCTCAGGTAGTTTCCTCACATGCTTTTGCTAATTAGACTCAGCTGAGTATGCCAAAGATCTATGATATTCTTTCTCTCTGTTGCTCTCTTCCCTGCGATACTCTTTCTAGCAAACTCTAGTTGCCTTGGCATCTCCAGACGTTTTTTAATGGTAAGTTCATCTCTTTTATTTTTATTTATTTTTTTAAATTTCAGGATAATATGAGGGCACATATGATTAATTTACATTTGTTGCTTTTGTGAGGCTAAAGTCTGTGTTATAGCTGATTCCTTCACCTAGGAAATGTGCCATATATTTGTGTAATGTGCTGCTGGGAAGGAACTTGGCCAACCTCTTCCCTCACACCCCTTTGAAATTTCATTAATATTTTCTCTCTTCTGAGCATGTATTTGTTAATACACTAATTTGAAATTGCTACTGAGTACATGTCATGCTTATTTTAGAGTCTTGTGATGCGTTGCTTAGAAGAATATTCTCCAAACCTGTCTAGGTTGTTACAAAAGATACAAAATGTCTTTCTCCAGGCTGAATAGTATTCCAGACCAATAGTATTCCAGGTGAATAAACTGTGATGCATATTCCACAGTTTTTTTAATCCATTATGTATTAAAGACCAATTGGGTTGTTTCCACATTTTTGCAGTGTGAATTAGGCTGCTATAAACATCCAAGCACAAATGTCTTTATGGTAAAATGTCTTTTTTTAATTTGGGTAGATACCTAGTAATGGTATTTCAGAATCAAATGGTAGCTTTACTTTTTTTCTTTTATTATTTGAGATTCATTGAGGGTACAAAGAATTAGGTTACACTGATTGCATTTATTAGGTAAAGTCCCTCTTTTTTATTTTATTATTAAATCATAGCTGTGTACATTAATGTGATCATGGGGCACCATACACTGGTTTTATAGACCATTTGACACATTTTTATCACACTGGTTAACATAGCCTTCCTGGCATTTTCTTAGTTATTGTGTTAAGACATTTATATTCTACATTTACTAAGTTTCACATGTACCCTTGTAAGATGCACTGCAGGTGTAATCCCACTAATCACCCTCCCTCTGCCCATCCTACCCCCCACTTCTGCCTATTCTTAGGTTATAACTGGGTTATAGCTTTCATGTGAAAGCCATAAATTAGTTTCATAGTAGGGCTGAGTACATTGGATACTTTTTCTTCCATTCTTGAAATACTTTACTAAGAAGAATATGTTCCAGCTCCATCCATGTAAACATAAACGAGGTAAAGTCTCCATCTTTTTTAAGGCTGCATAATATTCCATGGTGTACATATACCACAATTTATTAATCCATTTGTGGATCAATGGGAACTTGGGCTTTTTCCATGACGTAGGAATTATGAATTAGGCTGCAATAAACATTCTGGTACAAATATCTTTGTTATAATGTGATTTTTGGTCTTCTGGGTATATACCTAGTAGAGGAATTGTAGGATTGAATGTAGAACACTTAGATCTCTAAGTGTTCTCCAAATATCTTTCCAAAAGGAATGTATTAATTTGCATTCCCAGCAGCAGTGTAGAAGTGTTCCCTTTTCTCCACATCCACGCCAACATCTCTGGTCTTGGGATTTTGTGATATGGGCTAATCTTACTGGAGTTAGATGATACCTCAAAATAGTTTTGATTTGCATTTCTCTGATGATTGAAGATGATGAGCATTTTTTCATATGTCTGTAGGCCGTTCACCTGTCTTCTTCAGAGAAGTTTCTCTTCAAGTCGCTTGCCCACCTTAGATAGGATCACTTGTTCTTTTCTTGGAATACGTTTGAGTTCTCTGTGGATTCTGGTTATTAAACCTTTGTCGGAGATATAACCTGCAAATATCTTCTCCCATTCTGAGTGTTGTTTGCTTGCTTTATAAAGTCCCTCTTATAATTGTTTCCCACTCCCAAGAGGTTTGCCATACTGTGTCCCCTCACCCCCCTCCCTCCTCCACTCTTCCCATTCCCTCATTCCCCTTCTCCCAACCTTGAATCGATTTGAGTTTTTACCTTATGTAGGTATGTATTAGATCATAGATTGCCTTCATATTAGAATTCAGTACATTGGATTCATGCTTCTCCATTCTTATAATACTTTACTAAGAAGAATGTGTTCCACTTCCATCCAGGTTAATACAAAAGACATAAAGTCTCCATCTTTTAAATGACTGAATAGTAGTCCACTGTATACGTATACCACAGCTTGTTAGTCTATTCCTGGGTTGGTGGGAATGGTCGCTCTACTTTTAGTTTCTTGAGGAGTATCACACTTCTTTCCAAAGAGGCTGTACTAGTTTCCAGTCTGAGCAATAGCACATGAGTGTTCCCTTCTCTCTGCACCTATGCCAGCATCTATTGCTTCGAGACGTTGAGATATGAACCATTCTCACTGAAGTTAAGTGATATCTCAAAGTGGTTTTGATTTGCATTTCTTTGCTTAATAGGGATAATGAATATTTTTTCATGTGTTTTTTGGCCATTCTTCTCTCCTCATGAGAAATGTTTCTGTTCATGTCTCTTGCCCAGTTTTTAATGGGAATGTTTTCTCTTTTCTTGTTGATTTTCTTGACTTCTTTGTAGATTCTTATAATCAGGATCTACAAGAAATATAATTCTGCTTTTATTCTGAAGGTTGTCTCTTTGCCTTGTTGATTATGTCCTTACTTGTTGCCGTGACTGCCAGTGGGAAATACTTTTATGATATCACCCTCAGGAAAGAATTTATGAAGAAGGCCCCACTGGCAATCACAGCATGCAACAAAAACAAATAAATGGGACCTGATCAAGTTTAAAAAGTTTTTGTATAGCTAAGGGCACAATCATAGCTGATGTCTTCTCACTGCACCCTCTTATGGTGGAGAGGACAAATAAGCTCCCTCAAGGCTTCTTTAGGGGAAAACTAATCCCACTTATGTGGTCTGTCTCCTCAGGACCTACTTACTTTCTAAGGGCCCCACTTCTTCATACAATTGGTGCTGATTAGATTTCAAGATATGGATTTGGGTGGGGGGCACAAGCTTTCAGAACACAGCAAGAACCATAGAGAACTCATCAGTGAGAAATCCTGGTTACAAATCTTGAATCCAACCCTTATAAACTAGATTAACTTGGACAAGTTGGTAAGCCCCGTGCATACAGCATCTGCATACATTTTATTTTTCTCCCTAACCACAGCATAGCAGCTACATAGGGGGATACATACATGGTATTTATTAAATTAAATGCTTTGTCAAATAAGGGGATTTTAGAAGATTATACCTAATGTCAATGTTTGTTCATATATTCTCTAATTCTTGGTAATATAAATGTAAAAGTGTTTTGAAGGTTGAAGAGTATGAATGCAAGGGACTAATTTTTATTCTGTTTATATAACTATGAAGGTGCTGAAGTTGAGAGTTTTTGATATATTATAATGATAGGTATTGGATGAGATTTTCAATAGAGAGTGAAAAGTCAGAGTGTGGACTACAAAGTTCTGCATAACTAAATGACAGTCATTTATATATCAATACTGGATAGGCTACCCCCCACTTGACTGTCCAGTTTTGTTATACAAATGCTTGCTTAATAATTTTAAGATATATTTAGTACCCTTATCTAACAATTATAATACATTGAGCCTCCACCCACTACCTTTTTTTCCTTTTGAATATTAATATGACCTACATCGTTGGTCCTTCCCTAAAGGGGAACTTTCTTTTGCTGCTACTTTTTGAAATGGCTTGATTCAGATTGGTATCCAATAGAAAAACACTTATTTATAACCTCTGGGTGTGGGTAGTGATTAACTTGGATTTTTTATGGTTGTTTTTTCTAGAACATTATGGTTTAAAGTGGAAAATATGGTTTGAAATACATATTTCAAATAGACCAACTTAATTTTCAGACTTATTTTCTCAAAAGTTAGACCACCAAATAGAAGAATATGGGAGTTCTACTCTCACATTGGATCTTAAAGCTATGTCTTAAAAAATGTTACCAAGCATAATAATGATATTGATAAACAAGCAATTTTTGAGATTCATTTTACTGTTAATGGGGGTAATTATCTATTTTCTTTTTGACTGTGAAAGAGTTGGGTCAGCAAAGATATAACAAGATGCATGTGTTGTCACCTGTTGCTATGGTATTGTCAGATGTGAAAAAAATGACTGCTTCTATTAATTTTTTTCATCTTGTCTAATATTTCTAACTCTTCCCTATTCATAGCAAAATAATATTCATGTGTGTGTTTGTGTGTGTATAAGAGGCACAAAGGAGAGAGAAAGCAAAAAGGTACAGATATCTCTTTTGCTTTCCTTAGGTAAACACTATTTTCCTATTTGGTCTTAGTTCTGTATAGTGTTTACTGCCAGGTATAAATCATGACTTCCTTTGTAACAAAACCTTTGCTAGTAGTTGCTCTTAGAATGTGCTGATTTTATGGGTTAACATCTTCCATCTTTTTTCCTCAGGAGTTTCTTAGCTTGCAGACTTTTGGTATTGTTATGTTCAAAGATGTGGATGCCTCTAACTTATATGTTCAATTCTAATTCTTCTATATAACTGGATAATAAATACAATCTTTGTTCTTTAAAAAAACAGCAGCATTTGTGCTTTTTTAAGGATGAACTTTGGGCTTCACACAATGATAGAACATTAGGGTTACAACAACTTCTTCATTTTTTTTTTTATTAAATCATAGCTGTGTACATTAATGCAATCATGGGGCACTATGCACTGGTTTTATATACATTTGAAATATTTTCATCAAACTGCTGAACATAGCCTTCCTGGCATTTTCTTAGTTATTGTGCTAAGACATTTATATTCTACATTTAGTAAGTTTCACATGTACCCTTTAAGATGCACAATAGGTGTGGTCCCACCAACGACCCTCTCTCCACCCATTTTCCCTCCTCCCTACCCTCCCTTTCCCCATTCCCATATTCTTAGGTTATAATTGAGTTATAGCTTTCATATGAAAGTTTTTTTCTCATTCTTTATAAAAAAAAGTATTATTTTTTCGAGATCTTTTCATATGAAAGCTATAAATTAGTTTCATAGTAGGGCTGAGTACATTGGATACTTTTTCTTCCATTCTTGAGATACTTTGCTAAGAAGAATATGTTCCAGCTCCATCTGTGTAAACATGAAAGAGGTGAAGTTTCCATCTTTCTTTAAGGCTGCATAATAGTCCATGGTGTACATATACCACAATTTACTAATCCATTTGTGGGTAGATGGGCACTTGGACTTCTTCCATGATTTAGCAATTATGAATTGGGCTACAATAAACATTCTGGTACAAATATCTTTGTTATAATGTGATTTTTAGTCTTCTGGATATATACCTAGTAGAGGAATTGTAGGATAGAATGGCAGGTCTATTTTTAGATCTCTAAGTGTTCTCCAAACATCTTTCCAAAAGGAATGTTTTAGTTTGCATTCCCACCGGTAGTGTAGAAGTGTTCCCTTTTCTCCACATCCACACCAACATCTCTGCTTTTGGGATTTTGTGATATGGGCTAATCTTACTGGAGATAGATGATATCTCAAAGTGATCTTGATTTGCATTTCTCTGATGATTAAGAATGATGAGCATTTTTTCATATGTCTGTAGGCTGTGCACCTGTCTTCTTCAGAGAAATTTCTCTTCACGTCCCTTGCCCACCCTAAGATGGGATCACTTGTTCTTTTCTTGCTAATATGTTTGAGTTCTCTGTGAATTCTGGTTATTAAACCTTCGTTGCAGACATAACTCACAAATATCTTCTCCCATTCGGAGGGCTGTCTGCTTGCTTTACGTACTGTGTTCTTGGCTGTGCAGAAGCTGTGGAGAAGCTTTTTGGTTTGATCAGGCCCCAGTAGTGTATTTTTGATGCTGCTTCAATTGCCTGGGGGGTCCTCTTCATAAAATATTCACCCAGGCTGATTTCCTCAAGAGTTTTCCCTCCACTTTATTCTAGTATTTTTATAGTTTCATGTCTTAAGTTTAATTCTTTAATACAGTGAGAGTCTATCTTAGTTAATGGTGAAAGGTATGGGTCTACTTTCAGTCTCCTACAAGTCGCCAGCCACTTCACCCAGCACCATTTGTTAAATAGGGAATCTTTTCCCCACTGAATGTTTTTAATTGGCTTGTAGAAGATCAAATAATTGTGGGTAGCTTGGTTCATCTCTTGGTTCTCTTTTCTGTTCCATACATCTACCTCTCTGTCTTTGTGCCAGTACCATGCTGTTTTGATCACTATTGATTTATAGTATAGTCTGAGGTCTGGTAGCGTGATTCCTCCTGCTTTGTTTTTATTTCTGAGTAATGTTTTGGATATTTGAGTTTTTTTCTCATTCTTTATAAAACGAAGTATTATTTTTTCAAGATCTTTGAAGTATGACAGTCGAGCTTTAATAGGGATTGCATTAAAATTGTATATTGCTTTGGTAGTATGGACATTTCTTCCCAGCCATGAGCATGTAATGTTTTTCCGTTTGTTAACATCTTCAGCTATTTCTTTGCTTAGAGTTTCATTGTTCTCTTTATAGAAATCTTTCACATCCTTTGTTAGATAAACTCCCAAATATTTTATCTTCTTTGGCATTACTGTAAATGGAATAGAGTCCTTGACTATTTTTTCAGCTTGACTATTGTTGGTATATATAAAGGCTACCAATTTATGAGTGTTTATTTTGTAACCTGAGATGCTACTGTATTCCTTGATCACTTCTAAGAATTTTGTGGTAGAATCATCTGCGAAGAGTGAAAGTTTGATCTGTTCTGACCCTATATGGATACCCTTGATCACCTTTTCTTTACTAAGTGCACTGGTTAAAACTTCTATTACAATGTTAAAGAGCAGTGGAGATAATTGGCAACCATGCCTGGTTCCTGATCTGAGTGGAAATGATTTCAATTTAACTCCATTCAATACGATATTGCTGTAGATGGCCTCTATCAGTTTAAGAAATGTTCCTTCTATACCAATTTTTTTAAGTGTTCTGATCATGAAGAGATGTTTGATATTATCAAAAGCTTTTTCTACATCAATTGAAAGAATCATATGGTCTTGGTTTTTTAATTTTGTTTATGTGATGAATTATATTTATAGATTTACGTATATTGAACCAGACTTGAGACCCTGGGATAAAACCCACTTGGTCATGGTGTATAATTCTTTTGAAGTGTTGCTGGATTCTGTTTGTTAGGATCTTGTTGAATATTTTTGCATCAATATTCATTAGTGTTATTGGTCTATACTTTTTTTTTCTTGTTGGGTCTTTTCCTGGTTTGGGGATCAAGGCGATGTTTGTTTCATAGAATGTGTTGGGTAATATTTCTTCTTTTTCTATATTTTGGGAAAGGTTGAGTAATATAGGTACTAGTTCCTTTTTAAAGGTTTGGCAGAATTCTGATGTGAATCCATCTTGTCTGGGGCTTTTCTTTTTAGGGAGATTTTCTATAGTTGATGCTATTTCATAACTTGATATAGGGCTATTCAGCATTTCCTCTTGATCCTGGCTAAGTCTTGGAAGATGGTATGCTTCCAAGTATTGGTCAATTTCCTTCAGATTTTCATATTTCTGAGAAAAAAGTTTCTTGTAATATTCATTAAGGATTTTTTTACTTTCTGAGGAGTCTGTGGTTATTTCGTCTTTGCCATTTCTGATTGATGAAATTAGAGATTTTACTCTTTTTTTTTCCTGGTTATGTTAATGCGAGGTTTATCTATTTTATTGACCTTTTCAAAAAACCAACTTTTTGATTTATTGATCTGTTGTATAATCCTTTTTTTTTTTCCAATTTCATTTAATTCTGCTCTAATTTTGGTTATTTCTTTTCTTCTGCTGGGTTTGAGATTAGAATGTTCTTCCTTTTTCAGTTGCTTTAGATCCCCATTAAGTTGTTAACTTCCTCTCTTTCTGTTCTCTTGAGGAAGGCTTGCAGTACTATAAATTTCCCTCTTAGGATTGCCTTTGTGGTATCCCAGAGGTTCTGATAATTTGTGTCTTCATTATCATTTTGTTCCAGAAATTTGATAATTTCCTTATTAATCTCGTCTATGACCCAGCTATCATTCAGCATAAGGTTATTTAGCTTCCATGTTTTTGTATGAGTATGCAGATTACTGTTGTTACTGAGTTCAACTTTTATTCCATGGTGGTTTGAGAAGATGCAAGGAATAATTTCTATTCCTTTAAATTTACCGAGGTTAGACTTGTGACCTAAGATGTGATCGATTTTGGAGTATGTTCTGTGAGCTGATGAGAACAGTGTATATTCAGTTTTGTTGGAATGAAATGTTCTGTAAATATCTGTTAAATCCAAATGTTGAATTGTTAAGTTTAAATCTATAATTTCTTTGCTCAGCTTCTTCTTGGAGAATCTACCCAACACTACCAAAGGAGCGTTAAAATCTCCGACTATTATGGTGCTGGTGGAAATCAAGTTGCTCATGTCTGTATAAGTTTCTCTTATAAATTGAGGCTCATTCTGGTTGGGTACATAAGTATTAATAATTGAAATCTCATCATGTTGAGTATTTACCATAACAACTATGAAGTGTCATTCTTATTCTTCCTTACTTTTTTGGTTTTAAGTGATTTGTATCTGAAAATAGAATTGCAACACCTGCTTTTTTCTGATTTCCATTTGCCTGAAATATAGATGAACATCCCTTCACCCTGAGTCTATATTTATCTTTTAAGGTAAGGTGAGGTTCTTGTATGCAGCAAATATCTGGCCTGAGTTTTTGTATCCAGTCAGCCAACCTGTGCCTCTTTAGAGGACAGTTTAAGCTATTCACATTAATTGAGAATACTGAAAAGCCTGGTAGAATTTTGGGTGTTGAGTTTTTTGAAAGTCCAGTGCACTTTTTTAATCCTTTTGCCACTGTGGAAGATGGAGTTTGATCAAAAGTTTCTGAGTGAGTTTACTTTTATGGTGGAAGATTGCAATGGTCATTATGGAGGATAAGTATGAGAATATCCTAGAGAGCTGGTTTAGTTATGGCAAATTTCTTCAACATGTGAATGTCTTTAAAGTATTTAATTTCTCCATCATAAATGAAACTCAGTTTAGCTGGATATAGGATCCTGGGTTGAAAGTTATTTTGTTTTAGGAGATTAAAAGTCGATGACCACTGTCCTCTGGCTTGAAAGATTTCAGCAGAGGGATCTGCAGTCATTCTAATATTCTTCCCCTTGTAGGTTATGGTTTTCTTATGTCTGGCTGCTTTCAGAATTTTCTCCTTCATATTGACTTTAGTGAAGTTAATTATGACGTGCCTGGGGGATGTCTTATTCGAGTTGAGTCATGCTGGGGTTCTGAAGCTGTCTGCTATCTGAATTTCAGAATCTCTTGGTATACATGAAAAGTTCTCTTTCATAATTTCGTGAAGAAGAGCCTCTGTGCCTTATGAACCCACTTTGTCACTTTCAGGGATTCCTGTGAGGTGAATATTAGTCGTCAAATTATCCCAGAGCTCTCTGACAGAATGATCCATTTTTGCTCTCCATTTCTCTTCGTTTTTGAGAGTTTGGGAGCATTCAAAGGCTTTGTCTTCAATGTCAGAAATCCTTTCTTCTGCCTCCTCTGTTCTATTACTGAGGGATTCTATTGTATTTTTTATATCTTTGAGGGCTGCAAATTCTTTTCTCAATGTGTCAAAATCTTTTGTGACTTTTGTCTTTGAATTTGTTGAATTCTTGAGACAACTTTTGAAATGCTCCTAGAATTTCTAATTCCAACTTTACCTCTATTCTATTAATCTTGTTTGCAATCCAAATTCTGAATTTAATTTCTGACATCTCAGCCATCTGTTTTTGAATGGAATCTTCAGTTGTGTCTACCATATCTTTCCTTGGGGGGTTGATCTATTCTGGTTATTCTTGTTATCGGAATTTTGCCACTGATTCTGCCCCGTGATTATTTTACACCATTTGACTAGATGAGAAGATAAAAAGAAGTGGGTTTGGGGGCTCCAGGAGTAGTGATTAACCAGCCCTTTGCCCAAAAGCTGGGACTGGTGTCTATACCTTTTCTCCTAGAGTTTTGCCCAGGACCTGTACAGTACTACGGCTTGAGAAACTGTGGACCTGCTTGGTGTGGTGGGGCTGAGTGGCTTTGTCTTGTTTTTAGCTGGTCTCTGTCCTACCCTAGTGAATCAGTTACTCTGGGTTGAAGTCTTAGCTGTGGAGAAATACCAGCAATTAAGTCACCCTGTCCCCCACAGGCAACAATTGGAAACCGAGAATCAAACCTTCCACAACAACACACCCAGGGTACCACTTGGATAGTTTTTGGGTGATTGACCCAGTTCAAGAGGTCCAAATCAATTGTCTCAGTCAGTACCTTTCTTGGGTGGGAGAGTTCAAAGGTCTCTTGCAACTAGAGAGTGGGCGTCTGCTGGTAGCCAAGTATGACTCGCTCTGGTGCTCTGTGATGTCAGAAGGTCCCACCCAGCAAGTAAATTAGTCTGGGAAGGTTGATGCCTCCTTCCCCACCTTGCACCTCTGTCACACCCAGTCACTGGTAACCCCACAGGGCTGTGACCTAGTTCCCTCCAATGAGAAGATACTCCAGGGTTTTGCACCTGCCTGAGTCACAGGGAGATCTATGTCTCCTCAGCCAGGCTGCTGCTTTCTGCTACTATCTGGAAGGGGTAGGTGAGGCCTGACAACCTCGGGTGCTCAATGGAGGCTGGAGTGATTCACTCAGTTCCAGCCCCACCCCTGATTGATGTTGCTGACAGAACAGAAC